>NW_027507764.1:462608409-463934659 GCF_037356315.1 Lithobates pipiens
CATCCCTATGTTTTTCAAAAAGCTTAAAAATTGATTTTTTGACTGTAGCTACACTTTAAAAATGTACCAGTTCAAAATTACAAACAGATTCTACTTAACACAACAAACCTAAACAGTCCCTGTCTTGTTTGCACCGCCTGTATACTGCTGTTCTGAGTATATAGGGCCTGGGGGCACCACGTCTTTCCTTTTTTTTAATATGGGTACTGGGGTTCCCCTTAATATCCGTAAAAGACCCAAAGGGGCTGGTAATGGGCAGGGGGCGGCTACCCATGACATTTTTCTCAATGATTTTCATCCATATTGCCGGAACCAGATATTACATTAAAACCGCAAGCAGTTTTAAATTACTTTTTTTCTGTTAGATGTCATTTTGTCCAGGGACTGTTCTAAACACGGCAAACATGTGGCACTTCACAGGCATACTATAGACACCCCCCAGGCACGATATTTAAAGGAATATTTCACTTTTTTTTTTTTCACTTTAATCGTCATTAAAATCAGTGCTCTCGAAAAAACGGCCGTTTTTAACCACTTGCTTACTGGGCACTTAAACCCCCCTCAGTCCCAGACCAATTTTCAGCTTTCAGTGCTCTCACATTTTGAATGACAATTACTCAGTCATGCAACACTGTAACCAAATGATTTTTTTGTCCTTTTCTTCATACCAATAGAGCTTTCTTTTGGTGGTATTTGATCACCTCTCGGTTTTTTATTTTCTGCGCTATAAATGAAAAAAGACCGAAAATTTTGAAAAAAAATGAATTTTTCTTCGTTTCTGTTTCAAAATTTAGCAAATTACCAATTTTTCTTCATACATTTTGGCCACAATTTATACTACTACACATCTTTGGTAAAAATAACCCAAATTTTTGCATATTATATGATCTGTGTGAAATTTATAGAGTCTACAAGCTATGGTGCAAATCATAAAGATTTGCAAAAAAAGATCACATCTGATGTACTAAGGCCTATCTCCATTCTTGAGACCCTAACAAGCCGGGAAAGTACAAATGCCCCCCAAATGACCCCTTTTCGGAAAGTAGACATTCCAATGTATTTAGTAAGAGGCATGGTGAGTTAATTTAAGTTGTCGTTTTTTCCCACAATTCTTTGCAAAATTACGATTTTTTTTTCCACAAAATTTTCATTGTAATAGCTTATTTCTCCCACACGGAATGTGCATACCACAAATAACACCCCAAAATACATTCTCCTACTCCTCCTGAGTATAACGATACCACATGTGTGAGACATTCGCACAGCCTGACCACATACAGAGGCCTAATTTTGAAGTAGCACCTTCAGGCATTCTAGGAGCATAAATTACACATTTCATTTCTCAACCACCTATTACAGTTTTGAAGGCCCTGGAACACCAGGGCAATGGAAACGTCCAGAAAATGACCCCATTTTGGAAAGCTAACACCCCAACGTATAATCTATGAGGCATAATGAGTCTTTTCAATGGTTCATTTTTTTCCAGAAGTTTTCGGAAAATGTGGAAAAAAATGAAAACGCATTTTTTTTTTACACAAAGTTGTCCGTTTATAAGATATTTCCAACACATAGCATTTACATAGCAAAAATAGCACCCCAAAATACATTCTCCTACTCCTCCTGAGTATAACAATACCACATGTGTGAGACTTTTACACAGCCTGACCACATACAGAGGCCTAATTTTGAAGTAGCACCTTCAGGCATTCTAGGAGCATAAATTACACATTTCATTTCTCAACCACCTATTACAGTTTTGAAAGCCCTGGAACACCAGGGAAATGGAAACGTCCAGAAAATGACCCCATTTTGGAAAGCTAACACCACAACGTATAATCTATGAGGCATAATGAGTCTTTTCAATGGTTCATTTTTTTCCAGAAGTTTTTGGAAAATGTGGAAACAAATGAAAACGCATTTTTTGTTGTTGTCCGTTTATAAGATATTTCCAACGCATAGCATTTACATAGCAAAAATAACACCCCAAAATACATTCTACTACTCCTCCTGAGTATGGCAATACCACATGTGTGAGACGTTTACACAGCCTGGCCACATACAGAGGCGCAACATGCAAGAAACACCGTCGGCGTTCCAGGGACACATAGCCTGCACATACCAAGAATTACACCCCCAAATACATTATGCTGAGCAAAGGGTAAAGAAAAGATTACCTGTGGTTTTAGAAGCGCAGTTGTCCACAGGAGGATATCGCTGGTCCAGGCAGCAGTCAGGGACTTGGTCAGCAACAGCGAACACAGTTTTTTAGGCAGCAGGCAGAGATACTGTCCATATTACAGTCCAGGGTCAGTGCAGAGATGTCAGCAGTGCCAAAAAAATTGGTCCTGGTAGTAGGCAGGTCCTTGTGGTGTGGTCAGTGCGGCATGATGGCAGTAAGTCCTACAGGCAGCAGACAGAAGTAGAGCCTCATTCAGGACAGAATGGGGATAGGGGTAGAGGCTTCTCCCTCCCAAATCTCTTTGAAACCTCCGAGTCTCCAGACCCTAATCTAGGAATAAGAAAACAAAGAAAATTGTTTTCTTCTTCCAGAAAAACTATACTGGAGCCCCTCACATATGTGAGACCCCGTGTTGAATCCCACTAGTCCAGTTGCAGAATACAAGATCAGTCCAAGAGGCAGGCAAATATCGTGGTCAAACAGTCCAAGGTCAGTTCCAGATCAGGCAGAGATATGTACAGAATCGTTAGACAGAAGCATGGTCGAATAACAGTCCAGGGTCAGTTCCAGATCAGGCAGAGGTATGTACAGAATTGTTAGGCAGAAGCACGGTCGAATAACAGTCCAGGGTCAGTTCCAGATCAGGCAGCGGTATGTACAGAATCGGCAGGCATAAGAGTGGTCAAATAACAAGCCAGGGTCAGTTACAGAGCAGGCAGTGGCAAAGGGGTGTGAAGGTGTATGAAGGCAGGAACTGAGGATTATGTTTACCATACTTCACTAAAAATTTATTGAAGTATGGTAACGCCGAAAACAGTCGCCTATACAGAGGCCTGGTTGGGAAGGACATTGTGCACAATAATAAGATGTGTCTCTTCTGACTCCTGCTCTGGTACACACCTTACATCTTTTTTGACGTCTTTGGCTTGTTGGTTTGGGGGGGATTTTATCGGGAAAGTGGCGCTCGGAGAGTCGACTAACAACGTATGATCGGATATTTTCTGGTGGGCCGTTTGGGAAAATAAGGGCAGTGAAAACTTCCTCCTGGTAGCCAAAGAAACGTTTGGGGGTTTTGGGTGGCGTTGCGGTAAATGACATAGGAATTATAAATGGCCAATTGAAAAAAATAAATTGCTACTTTTTTGTACCAATGGTATGTCCGTCTTTTGACAAGATATGGTTCCATCATTTGGTCGTTGAAGTCGACTCCTTCCATGAACAAATTGTATTCGGAAATGCATTTGGGTTTCTTTACGGGGCCATTCCTTCTGGGGATTTCCACGAAGGTATCGTTGTGGATAGAAGATAACATATACACATCCCTTCTGTCCCTCCACTTCACTGCCAGAACCTCCTTGTTTCTCAGACTTGCGGTTTCTCCTTTTCGCAGCTTCTTGTTCACCAGACTTTGAGGAAAGCCCTTCCGATTCTTTTTTATGGTGCCACATGCTGGCATCTTCTTCCGGTGAAGGTTATGGAACAGGGGCAGAGATGTGTAGAAGTTATCTACATACAGGTGGTAGCCTTTATCCAGTAGGGGGTATATGAGGTCCCAAACAATTTTTCCGCTGGATCCCAAGTAGTCCGGACAATTAGGGGGCTGCAGCTGGGTGTCCTTCCCTTCGTACACCTTGAATGAATATGTGTACCCTGTGGCTCGGTCGCATAATTTGTAGACCTTCACCCCATAGCGGGCCCTTTTGCTGGGCATAAATTGCTTCATTCTAAGCCTGCCACTAAATTTAATAAGGGACTCATCCACACATATGTGTTGGTCCGTGGTAAACAATTTTGGGGAATATTTCTGAAAAATAATTAAGTATTGGTCTAATTTTGTAAAGCCGGTCATAATTTGGATCATTTCGTGGAAGGCACTGGGAATTGTCACTGAAATGTAAGAACCTCAGGATCATCTGATACTTGCTTCTGGGCATTACCGCGGAGAAGAGCGGTGAGTGGTGGAGGGGGTGGGTTGACCAGTAGGTACGTAATTGATTTTTTTTGTTGAGTCCCATATTAAATGTGAGGCCTAAAAAAAACTTGAACTCCTCCACCGTTAGGTCTCTCCAGTCATAGGGACGGGCATAATAAGAGGTCGGATTTTGAAAAATAAATTGTTGTGCATACAGGTTGCACTGGGCCACAATTGACGATAACATATCCTCCGTAAAAATTAAATTAAAAAAATCTATTGGCGTAAAATTCTCCGTGTCCACCTGGACTCCTGGCTGGGCGGTGAAAGGGGGAACATTGGCCTCTTCTGAATTAGGAGGAAGCCACAAGGGGTTCTGAAGGGCATAGGGAAGGCCAGCATGGCTCCTAACCCTTTGGGGCTGAGATGACACCCCACTGGTACTTGGCCTTTCTTGCTGGGGCACTGCGGTGCTGGTGGACGGCACTGCGGTGCTGGTGGACGGCACTGCGGTGCTGGTGGACGGCACTGCGGTGCTGGTGGATGGCACTGCGGTGCTGGTGGACGGCACTTCGGTGCTGGTGGACGGCACTGCCTCACTAGAACGCCTTCGCTTGATGGGCCGGATATCTTCCTCCTCGGATTCAGTCAGTGTTTCACTGCTGAGGACTGGCTCATAATTTACGTCGGCTTCAGAATCCGAATCTGAAAAGGAATCTGAAGAGGAGAGCTCCCCGTTGCTCTCGTCGGCCGTGGAAATAATTTGGTACGCCTCCTCAGCGGAAAAGACACGTTTAGCCATGGTAGCACTGATGGGCACTGATGAG
Organism: Lithobates pipiens; assembly: GCF_037356315.1. Taxonomy (NCBI): domain Eukaryota; kingdom Metazoa; phylum Chordata; class Amphibia; order Anura; family Ranidae; genus Lithobates; species Lithobates pipiens. The sequence continues at coordinate 462,613,328 of NW_027507764.1, forward strand.
GTGGCACAGATGGGCGCTTTTGAGGTGGCACAGATGGGCTCTTTTAAGGTGGCACAAATGGGCACTGATGGGTCGGCACAAATGTGCACTGATTTATTGCACAGATGTGCAGATTTATTGCACGGATGTGCACTGATGAGGCGGCAGATGGGCACTGCTGAGGCGGCAGATGGGCACTGCTGAGGCGGCAGATGGGCACTGCTGAGTCGGCATAGATGGGCACTGCTGAGTCGGCAGATGGGCACTGATGGGTCGGCACAGATGTGCACTGATTTATTGCATGGATGTGCACTGATGAGGCAGCAGATGGGCACTGCTGAGGCGGCACAGATGGGCACTGCTGAGGCCGCACAGATGGGCACTGCTGAGGCACAGATGGGCACCGATTGGTACAGATGGGCACCGATTGGCACTGGCGGGCACTGGCGGTGCACAGATGGGCACTGGCAGTGCAAAGATGGGGCACTGGCGGTGCACTGGCGGGCACAGGTGGGCACAGGTGGGGTAGAGATGGGCACTGGCAGGGTAGATCTGGGCACTGGCAGGGTATATATGGGCACTGGCAGGATATATATGGCAACAGATGGCACAAAACAGTTAACTTTTTCAACTCACACTATCTCTCTCCTCACACGCTATCGCTGTGTGAGGAGACAGATTCGGCAATGGGTGATGATCTCATTTGTTTACATTTGAGATCATCACCCATTGGAGGCGGCGATCGCGCTGTAAACGGCCGCTGTGATTGGCCGTTTACAGTGATCTGTGATTGGCTGTGTCCAGGGGACACGGCCAACACAGATTTTCCCCGATGCGCGCTCCCGGGAGCGCGCGGGGAGCTCTTAAAGGGGACGACGTCAATAGACGTAGTCCTGGAAATTGAGATCCGCGTTGTAGCCGTCATTTGACTATAGCGCGGATATTAAGTGGTTAAAAACATGTTAGGCATTGACCCATGTCCCCTGGGGCAGGAGCCAGGTCCCCAAACCCTATTTAGGACAACATCTTGCATATTATCCATTAAAATTAGCACTTTTTATTTTGAACGTTCGAGTCCCATAGACTTCAATGGGGTTCTAAAGTTCTGGTGCGAATCAAACTGGGGGGTGTTCGGTTCATCCTTACTCTCTACCTGCTCTGAGACATACAATAGCAGCTAGACTTAAAATCAGTTTACTGTATCAGATTACGCAGCAATTGTGATTGGTTGCCAGTGGTTACAGTACATCATTACTGTTTAATGATTGGATGCTAGAGGTTACAGCACACATTACAGCTCACTGATTAGTTGCTAGAGGTTATAGCAAATGATTTCTGCTTGTTAATTAGTTGCTAGAAATTACTGTATAGTAATACTGCTCACTGATTGGTTGCTAGAGGTTACAGTACTTCATCTCCTCACGGCAGGGGAGCATGATACACATATGAATGACACCTTTATTTACATATCAATGCCGCTGGCCACAGCTAATTACTTAGTAATGCTTCCACTATTTACATATGAATGCTGGTTATTTATATGTAAACACAGGGCCTGCGGGTGACTCATCTGTACACAACAATAGGGCAGAGCTGGGCAGCATTACTAGCAGCACTTCACACTGAGATATCGGGACACAACCCAGGACTAAAACTTCAAGGGACAAGGGAATTTAAACTGGGATAGTTGGCAAGTATGAGGCAGCTGCTCTGGGCCCCACAACAATGACAGGGCCCAGGGCAGCTGCCCCTTTTGCCCTGACTTAAATATGGCCCTGCTCGGGAGGCCTGGCTAGCCTGTAATGCACAGTGCTGCTCTCTCTGGTCTCTGGCAGTCGTCACGGTGCAGTTGAATGCACTTGCTTGCTGGGAGCGGATTGTGGAAGCAGGCAGAGCTCTGTGAAAAAACTGAAGTTTGTTCATGAGGGTAAATGTTTCTGTCCCACATTTTCATCCCATTTTCAAGATGAAACGGATTTGATTTTCGTCATAGTTTTTGTCAGTGGACGAAAATGTAGCTTTTAGTTTCATTTTCATCATCACTGTAAAAATGCTGCTGATTAAAAACTTTGACGGTTTTGTTGACGAAATTAACACTGTTTTACACACACATCCAAACAACAGTTGTTGCGAAGACATTCATAGAGAAAGAAAAAAAGAATCCCTCAAATCCACGTGCAAAACATGAACAACTGTACACAGTGAAAATGTGAAATGTAACAATAAGTAAAACAGTCCAAAGTGTAATACTTTCAGTGCAGGAATCTGTGTAGCCAGTGTATAAAAAGGGGCATCTAGGCTTGCTGAAATATCATTCCATACAATCAACAAACCTGCTTACCAGATACAAATGGCCCCCAATGCATAGGCGGTCAAAAAAAGCTGAGAATGGAGGGTTTGATTTACCAAAACTGGAGAGTGCAGCTCTGCATGGTAGCCAATCCACTTCTAACTTCAGCTTGTAAATTTAAGCTTTGACTAAAAAACCTGGAAGCTGATTGGATTCTATGCAGAGTTGTTCTAGATTTTTCACTCTGCAGTTTTAGTAAATCAACCATATCTTGTGTTGCACCCTCCTAGGTAGGTGCTAGGATACATTTCAATAAGTGTTAGAGTTTGTTTTTGATAGAATTTAGCTGCCACACTGTAGGCAGTGTGGCTATAATTTTGTGTAGGCAAAAGCATAGTTTTGCTTACTGTATCCAGTGAGCTGTGATTGTTTATTTAGGACTGATCTGTGTGCTCTGCTGCTGCCAACTTGAGAAGTTTCTGGATGATAGCTAGTGAGTTATACAGATGGCAGCATGAATATTGATACAGCCCCCACCTATTCCAGAAAGACAGGTCATGCTGTCACATGGGTTGGTCACATGGGTTGATGTCACATGGGGACTGTGACATCGTAAGGGGGCGGGGTCACCATGTGACACCAACCCATGTGACATAAAGCCATGTGACACCGCCCCTTGTCCCTATATAAGTGGCCGCGCAGCGCATCCCTGGCATTGTGGCCGGAGAGAGCGTCGAGTCAACATCTCCAGGAGAAGAAGGAGAAGAAGAAGAAGAAGAACGGAAGGCGGCCGCAGCGGCGACAGAAGACCGGGCCACCGCCTGTAAAAGAGCTATAAGAAGGCGCGGTGGCCCGGCAGAAGAACCGAAGAGGGGGACAAGACCCCCGAAGTCGGGAGAAGAGGCCAGCGGCGAGGAAGAAAGCCGGTCTCCTCCGCTAGCAAAAGAGCTACAAGAAGATAGCGGAGGAGTCCGGCGAGAAGACCCCCGAAGACGGAAGACCCCCGGAGCTGTGCAATAAAGTATTTTATCTCGTGTGTTGTGTTTTTTTTTGTACTTTTATTTTACAGGTGAATGGGTAGGGGTACATTGTACCCCATACTCATTCACATAGGGTGGGGGGCCGGTATCTGGGGGCCCCCCTTACTAAAGGGGGCTCCCGGATTCCGATAAGCCCCCCGCCCACAGACCCCGACAACCAACGGCCAGGGTTGTCGGGAAGAGGCCCTTGTCCTCATCAACATGGGGACAAGGTGCTTTGGGGTGGGGGGGCCGCGCGCCTCCCCCTTCCCCAAGGCACCCCCCATGTTGAGGGCACGCGGCCTGGTACGGCTAAGAAGGGGGGGGCGCTCGCTCGCCCCCCTTTCCTGGCCGGCCGGGTAGCGTGCTCGGACAAGGGTCTGTTGTGGACTTGGGGGGGAGCCCCACGCCGATTTTTTTCGGCGTTGAGGTTCCCCTTCAAGTCCATACCAGGCGGCGGGGCCAGCGACGTCTCCTTCGCGGGCCCCGCCTACCTGGAGACCCGCTCGAAATGAGCGTACTTTTCTCTGGCCGGGAAAAGTCCGCTCATTTCAAAAGTACGGCGGACTGGCATACACACGGCCGGATTGTCCGCCGAAATGCGAGTACGGCGTGCAGATTGTTGTACAAACCGAAATTCTAAGTCCACCTTACTGTCGGGTCAAAAAAGTATGCCGGAGGCTACACACGGGGGGATTGTTTGGCGGACTTGAGTTTGCCGGACTTTTCCATCGGATTGTTTGATCGTGTGTACGCGGCATAAGATACCTCCTAATGATCATACAAATACTAATCCAATTTTCTTTATATTGGTACCCAATTACTTTTCTAAGTCGTACAACGGGACAGTCAGGTTTATATTGCACTAAATATAACAAAAATACATACAATTACACATAGTTAGCAATAATCCATGAATACAACACATACATCTTAGCGCAATCAATTGGATGCTTACATCGTGAAGACAAATACTACATCATAGACTGCTTGCACAAGCCCAAGGTCTTCGAGAACAAAGTCAGAATGGGGAAACCGTGATAAAACTCTATGATAAGGATGGGAACATTGTTTTTATGGATAAAGCACAGTAAAAGACGATGGGCTCAATTCACAAAGCGGTATCTTACCGCATCTGAGTATACGGCAAGATGCTGCTCAGCGTTTTTCAAAAAACATTTTTTTTTTTTTTGGCATTTACAAAAAAAACTCTACTTAAGCCCCATACACACGATCGAAAATTCTGCCAGCAAAGGTGCCATGTGAGCTTTTGGTCAGAAAATCCAACCGTGTGTATGCTCCATCAAACTTTTGCTGGCGGAATTTCCGCCAGCAAAAGATTGAGAGCAGGTTCTCTATTTTTGTGACGGAAAAAGTTTTTATCAGAAATTCAGATCGTCTTTAGCAATTCCAACGTGCAAAATTCCTAAGCTTGATCGAATACAATTCAGCGAATGCTCGTAAGGCTTTGAACTTAATTTTCTCTGCTCGTCGTAGCGTTGTACGTCACCACCTTCTTGGAGGTCGAAAGTTAAGAGAACTTTTGTGTGACTGTGTGCATGCAAGCCAAGCTTGAGCAGAATTCCGTCGGAAAAACCATTCAAGTTTTTTACGACAGAAATTCTGCTTGTGTGTATGGACCCATCATGAGTTATTTTATGAAGTCAGGTGGTATCTTAGTAGTAAAAATATAAAGTATTTTAATGCCTGGTGTCAGCATCCGTATTTATTACCAGTAGTAAATACTGCATTCTTAAGGAGTGGGCGGCTGCTGGGATCCTTAATAACCAGTAACTTTCATGGTTGTTAAAGCGTTCCAATCCCCTAATTCATAATTATTTTTTAAAAACTCCACTGTAATTGTTTACATTTCAACATTTCGATAATGTCAGTAATGTGGTCATTTTATTTTTTGTTTAAATAGTGCAAAACGAACCTGATCTCGGAAGAACGCGGGGTCCATTTCTGTTGTCGGCATCTGAGGCTCTCTTGTATTAATTTCCGGGAATCCGTGACTCCGGTTAACCAGCATGCACCTCCTGATCTTGTGCTTGCTCATTTTTGGAAATTGGTGCAGCTGGTTAACCAGCATGCACCTCCTGATCTTGTGCTTGCTCAGTAATGGTACTGTGCGGCGCTCCTTCTTCCTGACAGGTTGCCATAGCAATGCCGGTGGGGAGGGAAGTTATGGCAAACTGTCAATCAGAGTACATCCCAGAAAGAAATCACACAAGCCTAAGTTATTAGGTGATTCTCATGGACACCTGGGATAGAGGATGCCGATATCCAAGGAGTCCATGGGAATCGCCTTGTTACGGCATGGCCTAGGCGGCCATAGTCAGAAGTGCTCCAGGTAATAAAGGAAAAAAGGTATTTAGAAAAAAGAAATAGTTGCAATTTACAATAGAAATGCGAAGGGGCATGGGATAGATTGCAGGTTAAAAAAAAAATGGGTGCGACACTGCTTTAAGGAGCAGACAGCCAGCAAGTCCTTAATAACCGATGAGTGTAAAAAAAAAGAATTGACGAAAAAAAAACCCCACAAAAAAAAATGCATGGGGTCCTCTTCAATCCATACCAGGCTCTGCAGGTCTGGTATGAATTTTGAGGGGAACCCCCATGCCCAATTTTTAAAAAAATTGTCATGAGCCCCCCCCCCCAAAATCCATACCACACCCTTATCTGAGCATGAAGCCCAGCAGCTCAGCAAAGGGGGAGGATACGCAACCACTTCCCTCCTGAATATGCCAGGCCACATGCCCTCATAATGGGGGGGTGCTTTGGGGCGGGGGACTCTGCCCCCCAAAGCACCTGGCTGGTGCTTGTGGTGGTCTGCGGGGAGGAGGCATATTGGAATCTGGAAGCCCCCTTTAACAAGGGGACCCCCATATGCCAGCTACCCCCCCAATGTCAATGAGTAGGGGGTATATGGTAGAATTGTAGTGCAAAAAAACCCACAGGATGCAGTTTTTGACAAGTCCTTTAGTAAAAAACTAAAATAAGAACAATTTTCCCCCGGTGTAGATCTATCATCAATCACAACAAATTACTTATTTCCTTCTGTGACTTGAGTTCAATGCCTGTTCATGTGGTATTTACAGAGCATTTTCAATGTTTTATGGTAAATACTGCAGAGCAGTATAATAAATTGATGGTTTCAGGGTCGTGTGCGGTATTTAGGAAAAATATGTGTTTGGACACCTACACACCGCATGCAATTTGGTTCTGTGAATGGAGCCCGATGTGTCCTTAAATTTCAGAAAATTGGGTATGATCTAAGCCAGTATCTGAAGATATGAACATATAGTTGAGGAATTTTACAAAGAGTTGTCTGCATTATTGCTACAAGACTACCATTGGGACATCTTAGATAAGGACATATATGAACCAATCTAATGGTGTTTAGATATACCTGTGCCACGGGCTGGTAGCTGGCGGCTGGCAGAAAAGTGAACAAATTAAAATAAATCCAAACTAAATTTAAAAAAATCAAAAAATATATATATACAGTTTCTCACAAAAGTGAGTACACCCTTCACGTTTAAAAAAAAAAATTATTATATATTTTCATGTGACAACACTGAAGAAATAACACTTTGCTACAATGTAAGCAGTGAGTGTACAGCTTGTATAACAGTGTAAATTTGCTGTCCCCTCAAAATAACTGAACACACAGCCATTAATGTCTAAACTGCTGGCAACAAAAGTGAGTGCATCCCTAAGTGAAAATGTCCAAATTGGGCCCAAAGTGTCAATCTTTTGTGTGGCCACCATTATTTCCCAACACTGCCTTAACCCTCCTGGGCATGGAGTTCACCAGAGTTTCACAGGTTGCCACTGGAGTCCTCTTCCATTCCTCCATGACGACGTCATGGAGCTGGTGGATGTTGGAGACCTTGCGCTCCTCCACCTTTTGTTTGAGGATGCCCCACAGATGCTCAATAGGGTTTAGGTCTGGACACATGCTTGGCCACTCCATCACCTTTGCCCTCAGCTTCTTTAGGAAGGCAGTGGTCATCTTGGAGGTGTATTTGGGGTCTTTATTATGTTGGAATACTGCCCTGTGGCCCAGTCCCACGAAGGGAGGGGATCATGCTCTGCTTCAGTATGTCACAGTACATGTTGGCATTCATGGTTCCCTCAGTGAACTGTATATCCCCTGTGCCATCAGCACTCGTGCAGCCCCAGGCCATGACACTCCCACCACCATGCTTGACTGTAGGCAAGACACACTTGTCACTGTAGGGCAGCAGCTTCTAATTACATACAACTGTGCCAGTGTTCTGTCGAAATAATATTGCAGCGTGCTGGGGGGGGGGGGCGGAGCTTCCTGTAGCTACTGCTGGTTGGGATGTCTGCTCTCACTACAGGGAGGAAGTGAGAGGAGTTTTTTTTACTGAGTAAAGTCTCCTTGGAAGAAAAGCTGCCAAAGTTTCTGTAGGATTTGTCATGTAGGTATTGCATCGATAAGGAGACACAGAGGATAAAGAGACGGTGAGTGTGACAGATATCTCCCAAGCTAGCACACAGTCCTAACTATATAACATCCCCCAATCTCTATGTCCAGTCAATGTGAATGTCATTTCTGACCATTCATGTAACCCGGTGTTTACGTGGTGAGTTTACACCTCTGATTGTACATTGACTCAGAGCTTGGATAACACGGGGTTATATGAATGATCATACATTTATTTCACATTATCTGGACATACAGAGTGCTAGGTACTGGATTATATAGATATTATATAACTTGCATATATTAGATGAGCACAACAGGTTGTTTTTTTTTTTTATTGTAAACATCCCTATCTGACTACATCTCAGCCCCCTACTCTACACAGCTTGCATCACCCCGAGACCACTTCATATATCCAGCTGTAGGACATCACTCGGACACTTATCTACCCAACATCATTCCCTGGCCACCCTAGACTGCCATTAAAATAAATCCTTCCCCATTCTGCCACTTTCATACCCTCCACACTCCTCTCCTCTACATACTGGAGGGATTATAATGGACTTGATCTGGGCTGTACTGACGGCACAGAAGGGATAGAAGGACTAGAGAGGGAGGACACTGTGAGAGAGGACCGAGATAGAGGTCAGATGAGACTGGAGAAGGATGACATGGGATAGATGAGGAGGACATGGGAAGGTGAACAAGGGACCGCAAAAGGAGGACGTGGGATGGAGGACAAGGGACTGGAGAAGGAGGAGGACATGGAATGCCGGAAATGGGACTGGAGAAGGAAGGGGACATGGGACTGGAAGGAGGAGCACACTGGATGGAGAAGGAGGATGACATGGGATGGGGAGATGGGGCTGGAGAAGGAAGAGGACACGGGATGGGGGACGCGGGACTGGAAGGAGGAGCCCATTGGATGGAGAAGGAAGAGGACATGGGATTAAGGAGATGGGACTGGAGAAGGAAGAGGACATGGGATAAAGGAAATGGGACTGGAGAAGGAAGAGGACATGGGATGGAGGAGGAGGACATGGGATGGGGGAGAAGGGACAGGAAGAAGAGCACATGGGATGGAGGAGGTTTTGGGAGTGGAGGAGGAAGAGAACATGGGATGGAGGTTATATTGGCTTGTGAAAGTATTAAAATAAAAATGGGTGCACTGAAGGACTTGGCGGGATGGCCAGTGGGTGGATTCAGTGGGACAGCCAGTGGGCGGGCCTTGAGAAATGTTTGTGTTCAGGCCCAGGGGGGCCCAGACCTAAAGCTGTGTAAGGGGCCCCAAAATTTCTGATGGCTGCCCTGGACTTGATTTCTTTTTTCAACCTCACCTACTATGTAATCAGGGGCGGACTGACAACTCATGGGGCGCCCGGGCAATAGAAGATTATGGGGCCCCCAGGCTTACAGGTGGCCGTCATGCCAGGAGTAAGTAACATACAAAACAACATATAGAGGACAGCAGTCAGTATGAGTGTCACGCTCACATCAGTCCTACCTTACACCAAAGTCCTAACATTCTCCCTATATATCACAGTCTGCAGAGTCTTACCTTATGGCAAAGCCCCCCCCCCCCCGTGTGTCACCTTCTATCAGTGTCCCCTTACACACACCTTTGCACCTTAGTGCTTGGTGTGGCAGGCACAGCTGGCAGGGAAAGGCCTTTAAATTTGAAAAAAAATCCACTTGTTGCAGGCTCTGAACTGTGTGAGTCTTATGCCGCGTACACACGGTCGGAGAATGCGTCTTATCGGACCGTGTCGTCAGATAATCCGACTGTGTGTGGTATGCATCAGACTGATTCTGTCCGAATCTCCGTCGGACCCAATTTTCCAACATGTTGGAAATATTTCCTGACCAACTGGGCCAGTCGGACCTAATCCGATCATGTGTAGCGAATTTTGATCGGACCAAGTGCCACGCATGCTCAGATCAAATTCCTACATCAAAGCTATTGGCTACTAGCCTGAATGTAGTCCCATCGTAACGAAATTACGTCACCGTGTTCTTGGCAACCGCTAAATCAGACAACTTGGCCTGACCGTGTGTATGCAAATCCATCGGACTAAATCCGACGGACAAAATCCGACGGACTTGGTTGGCAAAATTTATGACCGTGTATACGTGGGCTTAGAGCCAGCGAAATAGTGAACTGCTGTGGTTGGCCTCAATCTGGCAGTGGGGCGTGTGAATAAAAGCCATACTTGATGTGTGCCAAATTACGGAACAGGCATGCACCCAGACCTGCCCTGCTGCCTGATCCAAGGCCAGGCTCATCAGTTCACTATTCAGCTGCCTCCGAATGGCCACAAGTGGATTTTTCACGGGCATATGATTGTTAGATCGACTGCTGTTTAGCGGCAGTAGACACAAATGAGGCATACAGTATACATACACATACACACAAACACACAAAAATTATACACATAGACACCAGTGGTGGCTGGTGCTCAAATTTTTTTTTGGGTGGACGCAAACAAACTGAAAAAAGCAAACAAACAAAAACCCATCATCAATTGCAGCCACTGTGCCCATAAATTGCCGACACTGTACCCCATAAATTTCTGACACTGTACCCCATAAATTGCCAACACTGTATCCATCAAGCGCAACCACTGTACCCATAAATTGCCGCCACTGTGGCCATCAAACGCAGCCACTGTGCCCCATCAAATTCTGCCAGCGTGCCCCATCATTTGCCGCTTCTGTGCCCCATCGAATGCTGTCAGTGTGCCCATCAATTGCTGCTACTGTGCCCATTAATTGCAAATACTGTGCACCATCAAATGCTGCCAGTGTGCCCATCAATTGCAGCTACTGTAGCCCCATCAAATACTGCCAGTGTGCCCATCAATTGCTGCTAATGTGCATCGCACTTACCTGTTTCAGAGCGGGTGAGCGGCGGTGTCCTGCACGCTCCTCTAAGTCTTCTTCTGTACTCTCTGTCAGGCATCCAATCACAGTGCCTGACGCTTCAGCCAATCAGGTGACAGGTAACAGACCCAAGCACCTGATTGGCTGAGAGGCGGTTCAGTGTTAGCAAAGTGAATTCCTTTGCTTTGCTAACACGCAGCTGAGTGAACAGTGAACGCCCAGCATGACGCCTGCTGTTCACCTTTGTGGGTGCCTATTAGAGCCTAAGGCTCTAATCTGGTGCTTCCCAAAAACACACCCACCGCTGTAATTCAGGTGCCCAGCAAGGAGCATATAGATAGATAGTTTCATGCATTGCATGAATCTATCTATGGTGATAGAGAGGTGCCAGGAGAGAGGGGGCAGCGCCCATGTGCCCCTTATGGACGTACCGCCACTGATATACACACACCATACACACACACATATATATATATATATATATATATATATATTTTAGGGCCGGGGAAAAAAAAATTGATTTAAATCTTGAATCGAGTTGAGAGGTCAAATCAATAAAAAATGTAAGCAAATCCATTTTTTTTAATTTTTTTTAAATTTTTTTTTATTTTTTTTCACCACCGCGCTGGTCCTGAGGAACTGCGGGCAGGAGTTTTTAGGCGAGGCCGTGGCTTCGGTCTAGTCAATGAGGCCGGGCGCCGTGGACTAAGCCAAAGTCTAGAAACTCTGCTCGCAGCTGCTCAGGACCGGCACGGTGTCCATAAAAAAATTAATGAAAAATTGCAGATTTTTTTTTAGGAAATCGTCCAGCTCTAATATATATATATATATATATATATATATATATATATATATATATATATATATATACACACACACACACACACACACACACACCCAGCACTTTTCACCCAAAAATCAGCCTAAAAGAAAAACACTGCTGCCCGCATCTCCTGACATGCTGGGACTTGTAGTGCCCCAGCAGCTCATAGACAGGTGGTAATGCAGGAGAGGAGGGGACTGTGCCTGTGTACTGGTGGGCAGGTAACAAGTAGGCAGGGTAGCAGAGATTGGGGGAGAAGTGCGGGGTATCTATAGCTTCATTTTTTTTACAGCAAAATGATGTCGGCATGGGACATTTCAGGGACAGATGTAAAAAAACACAGATTTTTACATACTGTCCCTGCTTTTACTGAGGCTTACCACTCTGATGGGGGCCCCTAGTGGCATGGGGCCCTCGGTTCTGCTGTATGTAATACAGCATTTCTGTGACATATGAAAGGAAGATAGTGATCCTCATAGTGTGGTATTAATAGGCTTTATTAATAAGTTAAAAAAGCATTTGTAAACTTCAGATAGCTAGCTACCTCCCTCGGCATGTGGATCAGCTGTAATTCACTTGTCACTGACTGTCCTTGCTTGACCGGTTTCGCCCCTCCCATTGGGTGTCTTCAGAAGCTGTATTGCAGCTTGTATGCCTGAAAGACAGGAACCACACTGGACCAAAGCTTCTGGCAGCCCTCTAGGCCAAGGCTGAGAGGTGGCTGACCTTACACCATCTGCAGCCAGTCAAGGTCATGTGTGAAAATTGTACTAACCTTCTGACGACCCTTTTCCTGGTAAAAAAAACACATATGTACCTTGCTTGGCACTTGTGCTCCACCTGGTTGTGCAGACGTTTATCAATGATGCAACCAGAGGCTTCCAGGGGGGTCCTTCTACCAGGCTAGAAGGGTTTGTGGCTACTCCTAGGTGGTCATACCCAGCCAGTGTTCGCATGGAAATAACCCAGACCCAATATCAATTACTGACAACCAGTGGCGTCACTAAGGTGGCATCACTAACCATGGCCCTCCCAACATCATACTGTGCCCCCCAATTAAAATGATCGGCAGAGCAAGTATACAAAGCGATTCTCTGTAGGCTCTCAGCTGCTGGAGGGAGATACACACAGAGGGCATCACTCGGTAATTGCCGTGCTATCTGTCCTGTTGTGTAAAGTTTGCAGTCCGGGTCTTCTGCTTGTCATAATGACAGAAGACAGAGCCAGCTCCAGCAACAGTGCTTCCACCTCTAAGCCCTGTGTGTGTGCAAAACAACATATCCATCTAACCTGGCACTGTACCATCTAACCTGGCACTACCACCCTAACCTGCCACTATACCACCCTAACCTGCCACTACCACCTCACCTGGCACTATACCACCCTAACCTGACACTACTATCTAACCTGACACTATAACACCCTAACCTGACACTACCACCTAGCCTGGCACTATACCACTTAACCTGGCACTATACCACCCTAACCTGTCCCTACCAAATAACCTGGCACTGCCACTACCTCCTAGCCTGCCACTGACACTACCCTCTAGCCTGCCACTACCACCCAACCTGGCACTATCACCTAACCTGGGACTACCACCTAGCCTACCACTACCTCCTAGCCTGCCACTACCACCTAGCCTGCCACTACCACCTAACCTGGCGCTACTGTATATCATCTAACCTGGCTCTATATCACCCTAACCTGGCACGATATTACCTCACCTAGCACTATACCACCCTAACCTGACACTACTATCTAACCTGACACTATAACACCCTAACCTGGCACTACCACCTAGCCTGGCACTATACCACCTAACCTGGCACTATACCTCCCTAACCTGTCAGTACCAAATAACCTGGCACTACCACCTAGCCTGCCACTACCTCCTAGCCTGCCACTGACACTACCACTTAGCCTGCCACTACCACCTAACCTGGCACTACCACCTAACCTGGGACTACTGCCTAGCCTGCCACTACCTCCTAGCCTACCACTACCACCTAACCTGGCACTACCACCTATGTCAATGTGCGGTGCACTGCCTGTTCCCTGGGGGGGGGGGGGGGGGTGCCAGATATAGGATCCTGACAATTTTAAAAACAATTTATCATTCTCCTTCCACTTCACTTTGTGATGGTCTATCACAGAAAAACACTAAAAAACTAAAAACAATAAAATAAATTTATGTATTTGGTTGTAACATGGCAAAATGTGGGAAATTCCAAGGGGTGGGAATACTTTATCAAGGCACTGTGCATGTGTGTTTGTGTGTATATGTGTGTATGTGTGTATGTGTGTGTGTGTGTGTGTGTGTGTATATATGTGTGTATATATATATATATATAGTGGCAGCACGCAGGTAAAGTCACCTGGTTGTATCCAGGATGGGAAATATGTGTGCCCTAGATTCAGGCTTTATGCAGACTTTTACAATTAGAGGGGAAGAGTTAATGAGCCCAGCTGAAGTAAGTGGGCTCATTAAGACCTCTACAAAAAACCCCAGCATGCTTAGGGAGATGCTCCATCCTGGAACTAGTTTTGTGTTGTATAGACTGGGGAGTGTGACACCTGTTCTGTGCGGTGAGTTAACGCCTGTGTGGCAAACCTCTACAACAGAGACAGGGACTGGTGCAGCACAAGGCTGCACTCAGTTGTTAGATAGGGAAACTAAGTGTGTAATTAGAGGTCAAGCGGACCAGGATTTATTTTCATGTTTTATTTTTGTTTGGCTGTTATATGTTTCAATGCATGTAGCATAAATAAACCGCATGTTTTTTTTTTTTTTCACCTACAACGCTGTCTGCTGTGCCTGATTTTGTGTTGTGAACCCATCCAGGGGGTCACTCACACCCGCTGCCGAGCTAACCCCTCACAGTTGGTGGAGAATTTTGGCAGTTTTTTTATTTTTTTGTTAGGGCCAGCATGGAGGAGATACTGAGACAGCTGGCTCTAGCAAATGCAAACCAGCAGCAAGCAAATGCAAATCAGCAGCAAACAAATGCAGGTTTACAAAAGAGCCTTGCAGCTCAACAACAGAGCCTTGCAGCCCAGCAGCAGACAAATGCAACTTTGCAGCAGAGTCTGGAAGCTCAGCAGAAAGCTCACCTGCAGAGTTTGGAAGCTCAGCAACAAGCCCAGCAGCAATCTGAAGCCCGCTTCATAGACCTGTTGCAGAAGCAAGAGCAGAGTTTTCAATGGCAAATAGAGACATTAATACAGCAACGTCCGCAGACCAATGAAGCAAGTGGTTACAATAATACAGCATCCTTTGGTGTGAGCCGTTTACTGACAAAAATGACTGGAGAGGATGATCCGGAGGTGTTTTTGACCACATTTGAAAGGACTGCTGAAAGGGAAAAGTGGCCTAAGGAGCAATGGGCTGGACTGGTGGCCCCTCTGTTAACTGGGGAATCGCAGAAAGCTTATTATGACCTAGAGCCTGACCAAGCAAAAGACTATGTGGTGCTAAAAACAGAAATATTGGCACGGCTGGGTGTCACCCTGGCCGTCCGGGCTCAGCGTGTGCATAATTGGACTTTTCAGGTTGGAAAACCCCCCCAGGTCTCAAATGTATGATCTCATTCACCTGAGCAGAAAGTGGCTGCAGCCAGAGAGTTTGACCGCACCAAACATTGTGGAACGTGTGGTTATTGATCGTTTCCTGAGAGCTCTTCCTACTGCCATCCAAAAATGGGTAAGCCATGGAGACCCAGAAAATGCAGATAAACTTGTGGATCTGGTTGAGAGGTACTTGGCTACAGAGAACCTGACCACCTCTTCCAGGGACTCACAGACTTTCTACCCTAAGACCAGATCATCCCCAGTGGCGGGTAAGATGACTCCAAGGGGTGAGGGTGGAGAGAGTGAGAGGGTGGGAGTTCTACCTAAGGTCTGGTGGGAGCAGCCCAGGAAGCCCATGCTGCAAGAGGCAGCGAAAGATTATTTGCTACCGCTGCCGGCAAGAGGCACATATTGCAGCCAATTGTCCCGTTGTGGATGAGCCTATGCAATGTGACTTTATAAGGGAGAGACGTCATTCGCTGTTTGCGACAGTTGCATGCACTGCCATTCGGGGACCTGAGAAACATTTATGTAAAATGTGTATTAATGGTAGAAATGTTGATGTGTTGCTGGATTCAGGTAGCCTGGTAACATTGATAAAAGCTGAATTAGTTACTACAGAGGTCTCTGGGAAGAACAGGGTGGCTGTTATTTGTGTGCATGGGGACACCCGAGAGTATCCTGTAACTTTAGTGTTTTTTGAGACCCCCAAAGGTAACCTCTCTCATCAGGTGGGGTTAGTGTCTCACTTACCACATGATGCTATTGTGGGAAGGGATTTTCCAAAATTCTGGGAACTCTGGGATTGTCCTGAGCCCCCCACTGGTGCCCCTATAAACCAGGAAGATGACCATAATTCCTCTGGGAGTGGTGAGGACTCTCCTGAATTTCCCTTGTCGGTATTGGCGGGGGAAACTCGAGAAACTGGGGAAGAGCCAACATCCTCAGATGAAAACATGCCGTCTGTGGAGTTTTCGGATCTTGAGGTTCACAGGGAAAATTTTGCCACAGAACAGTTAAAAGACCCCACCCTAATAAAGGCACGGGAAAATGTGGTGAAAATAGATGGCGAGTTAGTGAACCCAGATAAGACTTGCACTTATCCTTACTTCACTATGGAAAGGGACCTGCTGTATCGAGTGGCTCAAAGGGCAGAAGAAACCATTGAGCAACTTGTAGTGCCCAAACCTTACAGGAAGTTGGTGTTAGAATTGGCTCATGGGCACATTCTGGGAGGTCATCTGGGGACAGAGAAAACCAGAGAGAGGATATTGCAGAGATTCTATTGGCCTGGGGTCATGAAGGAAATAGAAAATTATTGTTTCTCCTGCCCTGTGTGTCAGAAGTCGGCACCTATGCCACATTTCCGTAACCCGCTGGTACCTCTTCCTATCATTGAGGTCCCCTTTGAAAGGATCGCAATGGATTTGGTAGGTCCGATAATGAAGTCCGCCAGGGGGCATCAGTACATTTTGGTTATATTGGACTATGCCACCCGTTATCCGGAAGCAATTCCTCTCCGAAATACCTCGGCCAAAACCATAGCCAAAGAGCTATCTCTTGTTTTTAGCCGCGTGGGTATTTGTAAGGAACTGCTTACGGACCAAGGTACACCCTTTATGTCCTGGGTTATGAAAGAATTATGCAAGTTGTACAAAGTGACACAATTGCGTACATCTGTGTATCACCCCCAAACAGAGTTGGTTGAAAGATTCAACAAAACCCTAAAACAAATGTTAAAGAAGGTGGTGGATAGAGATGGAAAGAATTGGGACTGTCTAATACCCTATCTGATGTTTGCCATTAGGGAGGTACCCCAATCCTCTACGGGTTTCTCACCCTTCGAGTTGCTCTATGGGAGACACCCAAGAGGGCTGCTGGATATCGCCAAGGAAACTTGGGAAAATGAGAGTTCTCCTCACAGGAGCGTGATTGAGCATGTCGCCCTGATGCAAGATAGAATTGCACAGGTAATGCCAATTGTAAAGGAACATTTAACCCAAGCGCAGTTAGCACAGCAGAGAGTGTACAACCGTGGGGCCAAGACCCGTACTTTTTCCCCAGGGGATATGGTCTTGGTGCTAGTCCCTACGGTTGAAAGCAAATTTCTGGCCAAATGGCAAGGTCCATATGAAGTAATTGAAAAAATTAGTGAGGTGAACTACAGGGTTAGACAGCCAGGAAGGCGAAAGCCGGAGCAGATCTATCACGTCAATCTGCTGAAAGCCTGGAGGGATAGGGAATCCCTAGTCGCAGAGACTTTGTCATAAGCACAGCCTGATTGCTTAGTTCCTGAGGTTGGAATAGCAGACACCTTATCGAAACCCCAACAACAGGAGGTTAAAGAGTTTGTACTTCGTAACAAAGAGATTTTCTCTGAGCTTCCGGGACAAACATCTGGCGTAGAGCATGACATTATCACCCCGCCAGGAGAAAGGGTAAAACTAAAACCTTATAGAATACCAGAGGCCCGACGGGAGGCAATACGTAGGGAGGTTCAAAGGAAGCTGGAATTGGGTGTGATAGAGGAGTCCCAGAGTGACTGGTCCAGTCCTATCATACTAGTGCCCAAACCTGATGGGAGCTGGCGGTTTTGTAACGATTTTCGACAATTAAATAAAGTTAAAAAATTTAACACCTACCCCATGCCGCGTATAGATGAGTTGATTGACCGGCTGGGAACAGCCCGATATATGACAACTCTTGATCTCACCAAAGGGTATTGGCAAATTCC
Source organism: Lithobates pipiens (assembly GCF_037356315.1). Taxonomy (NCBI): domain Eukaryota; kingdom Metazoa; phylum Chordata; class Amphibia; order Anura; family Ranidae; genus Lithobates; species Lithobates pipiens. The sequence goes on from NW_027507764.1 coordinate 462,631,079, forward strand.
CCTGGCCGAGTCGGCCAAGGAGAAAACTGCGTTTGTAACCCCAGATGGGGCATTCCAATATAAGAGAATGCCGTTTGGGTTACAGAATGCACCGGCAACATTCCAGCGGAAAATGGATAAGATTCTGAGGCCCCATCAGAAATATGCTGCAGCTTACCTGGATGATGTGATTATCCATAGCACAGACTGGGTCTCACATTTGCCAAAAGTACAAGCAGTCCTAGACTCTATCCGGGAAGCTGGGTTTACGGCCAATCCAAAGAAGTGTACCATTGGACAGGAGGAGGCCAAATATCTTGGATACACTATTGGGAGGGGGGGTGATAAAACCCCAAGTCAATAAAGTCGAGGCCATACAGAGTTGGCCACGTCCCAACAGCAAGAAACAGGTACGAGCCTTTCTGGGAATCGCTGGCTATTATCGACGATTCATTCCCCATTTTGCTTCTCAGGCTGTGCCCCTCACCAACCTGACAAAAGGGAAAGAGTCTGTTATGGTTAAATGGTCCCCAGAGGCTGAAGAAGCATTTCAGTCCTTAAAAATAGCCTTATGTAGCCAGCCAGTGTTGTACTCACCAGACTTCTCTAAGGACTTTGTTGTACAAACTGATGCATCAGACGTTGGGTTAGTAGCAGTGTTATCCCAGGTCTGGAACGGGGAAGAGCACCCAGTCATTTACCTCAGCAGGAAGTTGAAGTCCCATGAGGTAAATTACGCCACGATTGAGAAGGAATGTTTAGCAGTGAAGTGGGCTCTAGATTCCCTTCGGTACTATCTGCTAGGCACTTGGTGACTGATCACGCTCCTTTAAAGTGGATGGCTCAGAACAAGGAGACCAATAGAAGGGTAAATAGGTGGTTCCTGGCCCTACAAGAATTTAACTTTACAGTTAAGCATCGCCCTGGTGTTAAAATGGGGAATCTGGATGCTTTGTCTTGGATACATGCGTGTCTGACTGCTTGTGTTACAACCCCAAGGTTGAAACAAGAGGGGGGGGGGTATGTGGCAGCACGCAGGTAAAGTCACCTGGTTGTATCCAGGATGGGAAATATGTGTGCCCTAGATTCAGGCTTTATGCTGACTTTTACAATTAGAGGGGAAGAGTTAATGAGCCCAGCTGAAGTAAGTGGGCTCATTAAGACCTCTACAAAAAACCCCAGCATGCTTAGGGAGATGCTCCATCCTGGAACCAGTTTTGTGTTGTATAGACTGGGGAGTGTGACACCTGTTCTGTGCGGTGAGTTAACGCCTGTGTGGCAAACCTCTACAACCGAGACAGGGACTGGTGCAGCACAAGGCTGCACTCAGTTGTAAGATAGGGAAACTAAGTGTGTAATTAGAGGTCAAGCTGACCAGGATTTATTTTCATGTTTTATTTTTGTTTGGCTGTTATATGTTTCAATGCATGTAGCATAAATAAACCGCATCTTTTGTTTTTTCTTCACCTACAACGCTGTCTGCTGTGCCTGATTTTGTGTTGTGAACCCATCCAGGGGGTCACTCACACCCGCTGCCGAGCTAACCCCTCTCAATATATATAATAGGATTTTTATATACAGCTTACCTGTAAAATCCTTTTCTTGAGAGTACATCACGGGACACAGGAGCTCATTACATAGTGGGTTATATATATAGTCACCTCTGGTGTTTGGACACTGGTTAACCCCAATTAAGGAGAATTCCTCCCCTATATAACCCCTCCCATATGGGAGGCAACTCAGTTTTGTAGCAAAGCAATAGGAAACCACGTAAAACCCAAGAGGGGTGGGAGCCCTGTGCCCCGTGATGTACTCTCAAGAAAAAGATTTTACAGGTAAGCTGTATATAAAAATCCTATTTTCTTGATCATACATCACGGGACACAGGAGCTCATTACATAGTGGGATGTCCCAAAGCAATGCTCAGATTGAGGGGAGGGAGACACAGATCATAATTATAGACCGCCATGGGCCGGAGGACCTAAACTGCAGCCTGCAGTACACTGCGCCAAAAGGCGATATCCTCTTGCCCTCTGACATCCACCTGATAGAATCTGGTGAATGTGTTGACTGATGACCAAGTTGCAGCCTTACAGATCTGAGCCAGGGAGGCCTGGTGATGCACTGCCCAAGAAGCACTTACAGCCCTAGTAGAGTGCGCTTTCACTTGAAAAGGAGGGATTTTCCCTCTAACACTATAGGCCTGAGAAATAATCTGTCTGATCCACCTTGAGAGAGTCGATTTTGATGCCGCCCGGCAAAATAAATAAGCAATCAGTTTTCCTTATCTGAGCCGTTGCTTGAAGATCGATACTGATTGCCCTAACCACATCTAAAGTGTGCAAAGATTCTTCTTCTGCGAACTTTGGGTCCAGAAAAAAGGATGGTAGGATTACATCTTGATTCAAATGGAATCCCAAAACCACCTTAGGTAGAAAGGACCCGTTGGGGCGCATGACCACCCGGTCCTTATGAACAATTAGATACGGCTCTTTGCTGGAGAGAGACACTAGTTCTGACACTCTTCTAGCCAAGGAAATGGCTACCAAGAAAACCAATTTTTTGGTCAAAAGATCTAATGAAGCCAGATGCAAAGGTTCAAAAGGTTGCCCCAAATTTAGATCCCATGGGAATACTGGAGGTTTGACTGGCAGCCTTATCCGCATAGCCCCCTGGATGAAAGCCCGCACCAGGAAATGCGATGCAAGTGGCTTCTGAAAAAATACTGACAAGGCCGAAATCTGCACCTTGATAGTGCTTACGGCCAAATTCATTTCTAGGCCTGACTGGAGAAAGGCCAAGATCCTGCTAATGACATACTTTCTAGGATGCCATTCCCTGAGTTCACACCAGGAAACATACTGTATGCCTTCCAGATTTTGTAGTAAATAAGCCTGGAGGCCAGCTTTCTGGCATTAACCAGAGTAGAAAGGACTGGCCCCGAAAGCCCACGGTCTCTCAGAATGTGGGACTCAGCAGCCAAACCGTCAAATTCAGACTGTGTAAAGCAGGATGGTAGATTGGACCCTGTGAGAGCAGATCTGGCCGGAGAGGGATCCATGGCCTGCCTACGGCCAACTTCATGATCTCTGCGTACCACGGTCGCCTGGGCCAAGCCGGGGCTACCAAAAGGACCAACTTCGTTTCCCTCTTCCCAGGAACCGCGACAGAAGCGGGCACGGGGGAAAGTATAAATCAGATTGTACTGATCCCAGGGAACTGTCAGAGCATCTGACATCTGACCCCTGAGCAAGTGTATCTCTTGTTCTTGACACGAATTTGTCCAGTTTTCTGTTGAACCTGGATGCAAACAGATCTGCGTCTGGAGTACCCCACCTGCGACATATGTCCAAAAACACGTCGGGGTGCAGAGACCATTCTCCTGGGCACAACTGCTGGCGGCTCAGAAAATCCGCCTGCCAATTTTCCACTCCTGGAATGAAGACTGCAGAAAGGCATGGAACATGCTTTTTTGCCCAGACAAGTATGCGATTCACCTCTTTTTGCGCTACCAGACTCCTGGTACCGCCCTGGTGATTGATATAGGCCACTGCTGTGGCATTGTCGGACTGAACCCGAAGTCTGGAAGACCACCTTATGAGAGCCATATAAACTGCCCGGATCTCCAAGACATTTATGGGCAATAGCCTCTCGATCGCAGACCATTTCCCCTGCGAGCATGTCTCCTCCAACACTGCTCCCCAGCCTGTCAGGCTGGCATCTGTTGTAATAACCTTCCATGGAAGAGGAAGAAAGGTTTTGCCTTTCAGCAAATTCTCGGTTTGTAACCACCAGACGAGACTCTTGCGTGTCCCTGGGGATAGACGCATAGAAAGATCCAAGGATTGGGGCTTCCTGTTCCAGGCCACAAGGATGCATCTTTGCAGAGGCCTTGAGTGGAACTGGGCAAATGGAACAGCCTCGAAGGAGGCAACCATTTTCCCTAACAGTCTCAGGCATAACCGAATGGGGGAAGATCTTCTGCCCAGAATGAGGCGCACCAGATCCCCGATGGCCAAGGCTTTTGGCCTTGGAAGAAACGCCTTGCCCTGAGCGGTGTCGATAAACATATCCAGGTATTCCATCCTGGTAGCAGGCTGTAGGGACGACTTTTCTAGGTTTATAATCCAACCTAGACGTTCCAGGTGTTCTAGCGTTCTGGTAACACTGTGGTTCAGGAACGCTACTGTTTTTTCCATGAGAAGCAAGTCATCTAGATAAGCCATGACGGCTATACCCTGAGCTCTTAGGTTTGCCAAGAGAGGATCTAGAATCTTTGTGAAGACTCAAGGGGCCGTAGCGAGCCCAAACGGCAAGGCCACAAATTGAAAATGGCGCCTCTCTACCGCGAACCTTAGATACCTTTGGTGTGCGGGAAAAATTGGCACATGGAGATATGCATCCTTGATGTCTATTGATGCCATAAACTCTCCCCCTTGCAGGCAGGAGACCACAGTGCGAATTGACTGCATTCGGAAGGACCGGATGCGTAAAAACCGGTTCAGATCCTTCAGGTCCAGGGTCTGACACTTCCATTTGGCTTTGGAACGGTGAAGAGATTCGAGTAAAAACCTTGAACCCTGTTCTTTTGGGTCCACTTCTACTATCACCCCTTGGGATAGCAAGTGATCCAAGGCCAGAAATAGCGATTTTTGCTTTACTGGATCCCTGGGGATCCTTGACCTTAGAAAGCGAGAAGGTGGAATCTCCTGAAACTCTAGCTTGTAGCCCAGAGACACCGAAGAGATCACCCACTTGCCCCGGATCTCTTCCCGCCAGGCTTCCGCAAACTGACAAAGCCTTCCCCCCACTCGGCCGAGCGGGGGCGCCCCTTCACAAGGAAGCTTTCGGGCTCTGTTTGGCAGGCTTCCGCCCCCAAGTCTTTTTCTGCCCTTGGGCCAGCCCTGAGCCTTTCCTGTAGAGGAGGGTTGAGAAGGCTGTCGCCACTGCTTAGAGCTTGATGCTCCGGGAGAGAGAATGCCTAAATGACGGACGTTTGCTCTTTTTGACTGGAAGGAGAGTAGATTTACCCCCTGAAATTTTTTGGACGAATTTGTCTAATTCTTATCCAAACAGACATTCCCCTTTAAATGGGAACCCAATCAAATGCTTCTTGAATGATAGCTCAGCTGCCCAATTCTTTAGCCATAGGGCCCTTCGCATGTGTACCAACAGGAGAGATAAACGAGATGCTTGTTGGACAGAATCCAAAATAGCATCAATCATGAAACACAGAATTTGAGGTATTTCTGCATAATTCTCCACTTCCTCACTGGGAAGGGGGCCAAGCATCTGCTTAACCTGTTCCTTGAGGAACTGACATAACCCCACGGCTGCGACTGTAGGTTGCACTACAGCGCCAGTCATGGAAAAGGAGGCTTTTAATAATGTTTCCAGCCTCTTATCAGTTGGATCTTTAAATACCTGAGCATTATCCAACGGACAGGCCAGGTTTTTATTCACACAAGAAACAGCCGCATCGACAGATGGGACCCCCCATTTCTTGGTGAAACTTTCCTCCAGAGGATAAAGCATAGAAAACCAATTCAGTATAATACTGCACCTGTTTTCTGAGCGCCTGGGAGGAGGGGACTCTCTCCTCTTCCTCTGATTCCTCCGACTGCTCAAGATCCCTGTCCCAAGATAGGGATCTCTCCTCATTGTCAGAAGAATCATCTGAGAGAGGAATCTCAGCAGAGGGAGGGGATCTACCCCTTTTGCTGCTATCTTTCAGGGAAGCAGAAATAAAATCCATTATTCTCCCTTCAAAACCCTCCAATGTAGCCCTAAGGGAGTCCTCAGTGACATATACCGGGGCTGGGACATTAGGAGAGGCTGCAAAACCTGACAGGGGCACTGACTCGTCCTGTGAGGCTGGCTCCAGTCTTGCAGGGGGGGGATGGTAACTTGCAGGCATTATTAGAACCCCTGGACCTAGGCGGTGATTTACCAGTGCCTTTACCTCCCCCTGAGACCCTCTTACAAGGAGACATAGTCCTAAGCTACAAAGCAGAGGTACTAGTACAAAGTGCAATAACTGTTGTGCTAAAAGTCTCACAATAACATATATATGCTTAATACTGCACAACCTGATGCTGAGTAGGTGTCTAAGGTTTGCCTGGATCCAATCCCCTGGGATGCTTACTGCCCACAGCTCCTGTGTCTCTCACTTACAGTCCCCTGACGCTCTGGGCTTTTAAGACTGCCGCCTGGCGCCTGCGCAGTACAGCGCCGTGCACACCAACGTGCACGGCTCATAACCACACTCCCCCCTCCTCCTTTAGCCCGGGAGCGCAAGCGACACGCGTGTGCACGAGGACTGCCGGAATCCAGGGGGGAAAAGGAGTCTCATTAGAGCTGCGTGGGAACCCCAGACTACGAGGGACCCCTGTATTACCTTGTTGTGGCAGGGACTGCAGTGGAGACGTGAGACCTCTGGAGAACCAGGCTTCACTGAGCGTGTGTACTGAAAGGCATGTAAGTATGCATAAGGCTGCTCTTACTCCCTCTAGTGGTAGAAACCAGGTAAGACATACAACTACTCAAAATGAAGAAATCCATCATATAATTATATATAGGATTAACTTCCCTTACCTGTCCTCGCCGCAGGAATTGCTGAAACAGACAAATTCCAGCCTTCACCCATCAGGGCGGGCAGTGTTAGCCAACCTTCAGGTTTATCTGGGGCTCTTTCTCAGAAGAGCCTCCTACCTGGACCTTGTAAAAGACTCTGCCAGAAACTTTTGTGCGCTCTGTGTAAACAGTACACCAAGTCTGGTTTTCCCAGAGCCCAGTCTTCCAACAGGAGAGGACTTACAGACCAAACCTTGTTTCTTCGGCTGATGAGGCCCGGGTACCATACCATCTTGGGAGTCAAATATTGGCCCGGGATATGGATCCGGTTTGTTGTAGCCCTTAGGCCCCCGTAGGGACCTGCACAGAGCTTACTTCATAGCACATGTTTTACATGACCAACCACCATAGACACTGGCGAAAAAACTGAGGTGCCTCCCATATGGGAGGGGTTATATAGGGGAGGAATTCTCCTTAATTGGGGTTAACCAGTGTCCAATCACCAGAGGTGACTATATAACCCACTATGTAATGAGCTCCTGTGTCCCGTGATGCATGATCAAGAAATATATATATATATATATATATATTATAGTTGGTCCCCCTTCTTTTGTCCCTGCCCCCCCCCCAAATATGAAAGCTGGAGATGCCACTGCCGCCAGCCACCTGATCTGTGTTGCAAATTAACATTGACTAGGCTGCAGAGGCTGCACTAGCAGAGTGCAATCAATGAGTACCATGCAGTATGGTAACTTTTGAACAGGTGACCAAAATAAACTGCAGTGTGTTGGGGATTACTGGTTCGTATGTCTCTGCTCTAATTCATCCCAAAGGTGTTCTATTGGGTTGAAGTCAGGACTCTGCTCAGGCCAGTCAAGCTGCTCCACCCCAAACTCACTCATCCTTATCTTTATGGACTAAATCATTTGGTGGACGGGGGATTAAAGTGTGGGATTGTTTTTCAGGGGTTGGGCTTGGCCCCTTAGTTCCAGTCAAGAGAACTCTTAATTCATCAGCATTCAAAGACATTTTGGACAACAGTTTGGGGTTGGCCCTTCCTGTTCCAACATGACTGCGCAACAGTACACAAACAAGGTCCATAAAAATATTGATGAACGAGTTTGGGGTGGAGAGACTTGACTGGCCTGCACAGAAAACACCTTTGGGATGAAGTAGATGGAGACTGCCAGCCAGGCCTTCTCTCCAACATCTGCTTCAAACTGACTTGAAGATCTATTTTTTCCTGCTGCTGGCACCACTCTGGAGACCACTAGCCTCCCTAACGGTATGATTATTTCAGGTTTTTAATGCTCAAAGCGGTACATTGTTTTGCATGGAAATTTGGCCTTTTATATTGTAGGCCTGTAATTCTTAGGAATAATACACTTAAATCTACACTTAAATAAGAGTCTAGTAGACATCCCGGGTATGATAAATTTTGAAACACTAAATCATAAATTTTGTAATATAATAAATAATTATAACAAATAATAATAATAAAAATTATTTAATAATATAATCAAATCAAAAACACAGAAATTTGCTCCGTTGCAGAATTGCCGCTGTCATTTTACTTTCAGTGTTTGATTGATTTCCCCACAAATCACTATTCTGCAAGTGATTCTAATTTATTATCGCTGTTTTCTAGCCTAAAACCACTTTTGATGTAAAGGGACACTTTTAGGTTGCTATGGACAATCTCCAGTTTCCAGGGAGAAAGAACAGTATTTATAATATAAAACTACATGCAGGACACTGGACAAACCACTAGGGACAAAGGGAATGTGTAATTATTTGATACAGTTATATAATCTTACAGATTACAGTGTACTGTATGTGTATTGCGATTTTAACTTTTTTGAATTTGGCGCTGGGCTCCCTCCGTGTGCTTCATAACGCTCGCAGGAAATGGAGCTCTGCATTGTGATGAATCGAGCAGAGGACACAGCTCGCACACACACAGCGGGGAGACATCGCAGGATCCTGGGGACAGGGTGAGTAACTTTGTAAGTGTGGCTCGGTGTGACCGCTTTTGGCACTGAAAATTCACCCTGAGCCACACTCGGGAATACCACTAGAGAGGTCAGCTGGGATAAGAGGTGGAGTCACTATGCATGAGACAGGATCCAGCACTACAGAGGAGGCATCGGCTTATGTGGCACTTGCTCACTACTACAGCTCCAACTTTTCAAGTAGTCCCTCTGCACCGCGGCTGGTGCTCATTCGAGGAGGGGGGGGTGGCAGCAAACCAACACGACCCGACCCCTCAGTGGGAGACAGACATTAATTCGAAGAGTGCGGGGAACAAAGGAAACACCCCTCCCCCCCGGAGACGGATGGCCTTAGCGTAGGAGGTAGATGTCCTGCCCAGGATGACTCTGATCTCCCCTCCTCCTCTCTCCCCTGTTCGAGCTGGGGAATACTGGATGCTGGATGGCTGAGCCACTGGTTAGCCATCCCTGAAGTCGCAGTGGTGGCTGGTGGGTTAGTCGTTCTTCCCCTGCTTCTCTGCTCTAATCACATGCTTCAAAAAAAAAAAAATTAAATCCACCATTGGAATCCATATGCATGCAGATCAGGGGGCTGAACGCATGGGTAGGGGGGGCGGCACCCCTGTGCGCCCCTAATGGGTGGGCCACCACTGGTTGGTCTTACCCCCCAGGTAAAGGGCACATCGGATGAGGCTGAGTGGCCGCGTAGCACCGCCCTGACAAAGTTGATGACGATACGCAAAAAAAGGGTAGGGCTACTCAGCTTGTCTACCCTCGTGGAGCTCAACCGGGCATCGCCACAAACCTATCAATACTAGGAGTGGTGAAATGACACAAGGCAGGCAAACTACTGTTTACCTTCTCATTTTTAACCTTATATCTGTAATTTGGGGTCTAATTAAACATTGTTTAAAACTTAATTATGCTACAAGAGCATCTTTATCCTTTGGGTATTATCGCTGATGAGCTTGGGATACAGTAGCAATCTATTGGAGTCTGGCATTCCAGGATAGAACACAGTGGGAACCCATACAGATCTAATACTGGTGGAATTACATTAGAAGCTAAAGAGGTAGTCCGTACCATGATCCGATGACCAGAGAAGGAAGCCCGTTCATTTGTGGAGTTTAATGCTTATTTTCATCCTATTTCTAGTCAGTGTAAAATCTTAAGAGATTGGTGTCCCAAGTGGTATGGTAAAGGGATGAAGATTCTGATGAAATTAATTATAATTACTATTTTTCAACGCTCCCCCATGCACTGTTGGTTATTTTGTTGCAGCTGATTACTCTACAGAGACTTCTCTATTTTTGTTTATAATAAGGACATTGTGCTGGTTTTTCATTTATTGTTATGTGTTTAAAATCAATATCTTTCTGTGACTGATGCAAGAGTTTAGCACTGCTAATACCTATAGCTCCTTTTGGTGTGTAGACATACTTATTAATATAGTACAAAGGTAACTTAATTATGCGCATGCCCTCAATTTAAATGATTTTCTTTCCTCAGCACTTGCACAATTCCACCTTTATGAAGACAATTGGGCACGTCAGATTTTCCATTTGGACCTGAAAAGGAATATGAAGATATCCTGGAAAAGGCACACCTATCCATTTATCACTACCACATATCAGTCCTGGAAGGAGGAGCGCACTATTTCTCGAGAAATTGACCTAATTAGAGGTGATCAGCGTACTGTGATTGTACTAAATATAGGGGTACATTTTAGAGCATATCCTATTTATCACTTTATTAGACGGCTGCTTAATATACGAGGTGCTATTGAACGCCTCTTTCTTAGAAGTCCACAAACCAAAGTTATCATTAAGACTGAGAATACAGGTGAAATGAAAAAAAACTTTGAAACCATGAGTGATTTTCATGCTTCTATTCATTATTCCATAATTGAAATCATTTTCACTGACCTAAATGTAGGTTTTGTCAATGGATGGGATATGACCAATGCATTTGACTCAAATGCAATTCACCCTGCCGAAACGGTAATTAGAAATGAAGTTCAAATGCTGATGACATACATTTGTTAGGCAACTATACAAAATACAATATAATTAATCTAAACAAGTTTTATTTATTTATTTTTTGTTAAATATGTGATGAACAGTTATGTGTATTTTCATATTTTCATCTGTACAGTCTTTTTGAATAAAAAGAATTGAGAACCAAAAATGCATTTGAAAATGTTATTCAGTGGGTGTGCACATTGAGTCTTGTCCAGGAGCTTGCAGCCTTGAAATTATCATTCCTCCATCCATAGGGAGCAGGATTTCCTTAGGAAATGCACATTTGGGCTGATTGCATATAAATAATGTGACTATTTACTTCAATTATTTAATCCTGTGCGGATGAAATAAGTAATAGACATGCAATTTGGAAATATCCAAATTTCCTATTTTTTCTGAATATTCCAAAATCCATTCGGAAATCCCAAAAATTGGAATAAAAATCCGAAATAATAACGAACTAATAATAACTTAACTTAAATTATAATTTCCTTTCAAATTTGGCAGTTAGTGAACGCAACAAATACAAATTTAATAATAATTGCAAATTATCCGTAATAACGAATGGTGTATCTAAACAAATGGAAATGGAATGTAACAAATAATAATAAATAACAGTAATATTAATAAAAACTTATTATTATTATTATTATTATTATTATTATTATTATTAATTCATTCCGTTCCAGTTGTTTCGAATAATTCGTAACTCCAGATAAATTTGTATTAATTACGTTCACTAACAGCCAAATTTGAAAAGAAAATACCAATACCTATATTTTAATAGTTATTATTAGTTAGTTAATATTTAGAATTTTTGGATTTTATTTTGGATTTTATTTTCTTATTTTCGAATTTACGAATTTCCCCCGAAAAAATGAATGAAACAAAAATGAACACATTTTTCAGCAATGTTGGATAACTGAAGTTAAGCTACATAATCTATTGTGTAAATCTCAACTTCTTCAGTAAACCATCCTCGTGAACATCTGAAAAGGGGGATTAGAGATAGGTATGTATTTGAACTTTGGTTGTGATATCTAAGAAAGTAGTATTTGCTGTATATCAATGATGGTCAATGTAAAATATACAGTGGGCCTCAAATGAGGTCCATTGCATGTCCATATGGCCCCGCTAGCTTAGATTTGTACTCTTCCCATTCTGTAAGGAATCCACAAAATTTCCGGCCATGAGTGCTTTCACCACCTGGCTTGGTAAAGGTAGATTTACAAGTTAACTGAGCCAGATGGAAAATTATTGGCTGTTATGTCCAGGATTAAGTGTATTTATTGCCCAGATTTTAATCAGGTAGACCCGTGTTTTTCAATCTGTGTTCAGTCAAGGCACTCTTTAAAATTGTGCACAATGCCAGGGCACAGCAGTCTGAGTACTCGTTCACAGTAGGAAAAAGTGTAGACATGTCATCAGCACACCAAGGATTCCTCAGAAGGGTCCAAAGCTTTTTCACATGGTACACATATGGCAAAGTTTCAGAGCCACACAGCGCCCCTTCGTCAGGCCGACGCTTGAATTAGTTCACACCAGGAGGTGCATCCAAGTACACGTGTTTTCTTGCATGTTCCGTTACATTTTTTAATGAGCTGCTCTATGCATATGAAAAGTGTGCTGGTGTCATGTCAAATAGTGTCCCCCGTCGGATAGTGTCCGCTGTGTACTGCGCATGCAAGCAGATTCCGAAAATATCCGAAGATGAACGGCGCCTGCGCCGTGAGTCCAAGTTCAAGCCCCACCATCCAAGTGGCCGTGCCCGAAGCGTGGCGAGCGAAGCGAGGGGCGTCCACGTGGATGGTGGGGCTTGCACCTCGACTCACAGCACAGGCGGCGTTCATCTTCGGAGATTTTACGAATCTCCTTGTGCTCCGTACTCCGCAAGCACTGCGCCTGCACAGTACACAGCGGACACTATTCGATAGGCGGACATTTTTGGACAGAACATGCATGATTTTTAAAATTGCACAGCACCAAAACACATGGTATTATGGTACCATGCGTTTTAGCAGGTGCAAACGTATGTGCATTTGCTAGTTGAAACAGGATGTCGTTAAATTTACACCTCTGCAAAAGGCAGTGCATTTTTGTGCGGTATGGGAAAACACGTCATTTCACACCTGTTACTGCACTGCACCTAGTGTGAACAAGCCCCAAAATGTACTCTGCGAGGCAGAGATCAGTGGTCTGTAAGTTGTAAGCTTACAAATCCCCCCTCCCCCACCAATTCCCCCCTTCTAGCACAACCCCCATTCAAATACCCCCACCCTCTCCCAAATCCCCCACTTGGCACATTCCCCCCAAATCCCCCTTTTTCCTAGTACAAATTCTGTTCCTAAATTAGTGACAGCAGCAGAGAGGAGGAGAGAGTCAGGAGGGGGTATGGGTTGTGCTTTCTATAACCCCCACACACCCCTTAGCGCCTCTCCTTCCTGTACATTGGTACCTGAGCAATCCTCTGTTAACTATTTACCAGATTAAGATTGCTTAAAAATTTAAATTGGACTATGTATGGGACTTTTACTTAGTTACTTCATGCTTCACGCGTGTGACATTTTGGACTTTATTTAGGACTTATTTTTATTTGCATTGTTGTATTTTCTTTTGTTGTCTTATTTACATTTAGGTTTTTAGCATGACAACAAGGAAAATCCCATAGGTGGACTTTAAGGGCACTGACATAATTTGTAGAAAAGGTACCGGTATATATTTTTATGAAGCACAATAAAAACAGCAATGTCTATTGGAATGGTTACAATAGCTGTATGCTAAATACAAAATCACCACAATGATTGACTTTGAGATTGTGATTCACATGTTTCAGAGTATCTGTGTCTCCTTCTTCAAGGGTGTTAATCAGGGGGTGAATCATACATTTAAAATATAGTAATAGCAAAGGATCAAAATACAAAATATACAAAAGATATATGATACGATAAACATCATCATTATAACATATACTACAACAACGATGAACAATGTATGGAATCACATATTGGGTGGAGATATCATGGGTGAAACATTCCAATAAAGCTATTAACAAGAAACCTAACTGGAAATGTGTCTCCAGAAAACTGCCTGTGAAGATAGTTTGCCTTTCACAAAATATTAAGATATACCATAAATTTGCAGATTTGAAACAGCCAAACTTAACATGAGAGATGTTGGACCACTAAAAGTACTGAAGTCAACAAGGGGCGCGGCCCTGTAAGTAAAAAGTAATGAATTATTATAAATTATAGTAAAAGACAAATTGAGTAACAAAGCCTGCATCATTCCTATAAAGGAATTTGCAATGGCTGTGCAAAAAAGACACATGCAAAATAATTACTCAAATAATATGAAAATGATGCAAGAATGCAAACACATGTATATAAAATACATAAGATACTGTGTATAAATATATGTCCTACCAGCAATCAACAATGAAAGACAATTGTTGAAGATGAGGAATAGTGATGGACGAACTTCCGACGGGACGTTTCGCGAACGTGGCCAAAAGTTCACGAACCGCAAAGTTCGCAGCGGGCCCCATTGACTTTAATGGCAGGCGAACCTTAAAAACCTCAAGGTCATATTTTCAGCCACAAAATAGTTACTAGCTGTGCACACATAGTCCCACAACATGGACACTGACATAACAAAAGTATTAAAAAAAGAATGCTTGTCGTTGTCGATCCCAGATTCACTTATCTGTGAAATTTTGACAATTCAGGAGTGCATGAAGGCAATGGAGGAGAGGCAAGGTCAGGGCAAGCTATGAAGGGGGTGCAGGAGATGATCAGTGCCACAGTCAGGGCAGCGCAGTCCTGTGCAAGTGTCCCAGTGTGCCAACCTGTGCTTGAGCCCCTCCCTCTGCCCGGCCCTTACCCCCATCTATGCAGGGCTCCACTGCGGTGGTCTGGAGGTGCCAGTCCAGTGCTGATCCTCAGCCATGGTGCTGGCACTGCCTGCTGATTGGCTTCTCTGCTGCTATCTCCCTCACTGACACCAGCACTGAGATAGAACACTGACACCAGCACCATGATAGAGACTGAGCACTGACACCAGCACCGAGATAGAGAGCACTGACACCAGCACCGTGATAGAGAGCACTGAGACCACACCAGCACCGAGATAGAGAGCACTGACACCAGCACCGAGGTAGAGAGCACTGAGACCACACCAGTACCATGATAGAGAGCACTGACACCAGCCCTGAGATAGAGAGCACTGACACCACACCAGCACCGTGATAGAGAGCACTGAGACCACACAAGCACCAAGATAGAGAGCACTGACACCACACCAGCACCAAGATAGAGAGCACTGACACCACACCAGCACTGAGATAGAGAGCACTGAGACCACACCAGCACTGAGATAGAGAGCACTGACACCACACCAGCAACGTGATAGAGAGCACTGACACCACACCAGCACTGTGATAGAGAGCACTGACACCAGCACCGTGATAGAGAGCACTGAGACCCCACCAGCACCAAGATAGAGGGCACTGAGACCATACCAGCACCGAAATAAAGGGCACTCAGACAACGCCAGCACCGAGATAGAGAGCAATGACACCAGCATCGAGATAGAGAGCACTGACACCAGCAACGAGATAGAGAGCACTGAGACCACACCAGCACCGAGATAGAGAGAACCGACACCACCCCAGCACCGTGATAGAGAGCACTGACACCAGCACTGAGATAGAGAGCACTGACACCAGCACCGAGATAGAGAGCACTGACACCACACCAGCACCGAGATAGAGAGCACTGACACCAGCACCAAGATAGAGAGAGATCACTGAAACCAGCACCGAGATAGAGAGCACTGACACCAGCACTGATACCAGCAACTTGCTGTGGGACCCAAAAATATGACATCACTCCACCTTTTCAAACAGGAGGGTACGGGCATATAGTACAGTGTGCTTTTTCTGTACAAGGAAGTGAGCCAAAGGTAGAAAAAAGGTCAGTGTGCGCGATTAAATAAATCGTTTATAGAGTTATGCATATACATGGTCTACTGGTCACATGTGTTGAATTCCTCCGAGACCCATGCCTCATTCATTTTTATAAAAGTCAGGTAGTCAACACTGTCGTGAGCTAGGCGAGTGCGCTTATCGGTCACGATCCCCCTGCTGCGCTGAACGTCCTTTCGGACAGGACACTGGACGAGGGGCAAGCCAACAGTTCCATTGCAAATTGTGCAAGCTCTGGCCAGAGGTCAAGCCTGCCCACCCAGTAGTCCAGGGGTTCATCACTCCTCAGAGCATCCACATCGGTCATTAACCCGGTGTAGTCGGACACCGTTAACCCGGAGTAGTCGGACACCTGTCGGTCTAGGCCTGATGCTGGATTTGGATGACACTTGTCGATGGGTCGGCTGAAAGAATGACCTCATATCAGAAGTCACCAACACATCTTCGAACCGCCCTCTTTCTGGAGGCGTTGTTGGATTGGTACCCGCAACTTTCTCCGGGAGTGGAAATTCCTCCTCTGCCAGCGCACGCAAAAGCATAATGCAGCAGTTGTCGAAGCAAGGTCTGTAAGTGCTCCATTCTGACAGTAACATTTACGCCATTTTGTGTTTGTACCAGGGGTCTAAGTACGTTGCTACCCAGTACTGGTCCTTGACCCTTATGCTTTTTATACGGGGGTACCTGTTAAAACACTGGAGCATGAAGGCCCCCATTTGCACTAAACTGGAAGCGGTGTGGAGGCCTGGCTCCTGCTCATCATCCAGGATAATGTCGTCCTCCTCGTTCTCTCCCCATCCACGCACAACAACAGGGATCCCATAAAGGTTTAAAGCATGCTCTTCTTGCTCCTCCTCATCCGCCCTGGCACCATCCTCCTCTGACTCCTCTTCAGACTCCTGTTGTTGACTTGTCTCAGATAGAGTAGCCCCCCTGGGAATTCATCCAGCATTGCGACTTCCTCATCTTCCTGCTCCTGCTCCTCCACGGCTTGATCAATGACACAACGCAATGCACGCTCCATAAAGAAGGCATAAGGTACCATGTCACTGATGGTGCCATGGCTGCGACTGACCAGTTTGGTGATCTCATCAAATGGCCGCAGAAGTCTGCATGCGTCGCGCATGAGCAGCCACTGGTGCGGTGAAAAAAACCCAAGCTCCCCAGAACCTGTTCTGCCGCAGAGTTCGTACTGGTAGTCGTTAACTGCATGCTTCTGCTGGAGCAGCCTATCAAGCATATAGAAGGTTGAGTTCCATCGCGTCGGGCAATCGCAAATAAGACGTCTGACCGACAGATTGTGTCGCCGCTGAATGTCAGCAAGGCGAGCCATGGCCGTGTAAGATCTTCTGAAATGGGCCGAGATTTTCCTTGCCTGCCGCAAGATGTCCTGGACCCCAGGGTATTTGACAACGAATCGCTGCACGACCAAGTTTAAGACGTGTGCCATGCATGGCACGTGCATAATTTTGCCCTGTTTCAATGCGCTAAGCAGATTGGCACCGTTGTCACACACCACTTTACCAACTGTCAAATTGAGCAGTGTTAGCCACTGATCTGCCTGTGAACGCAAAGCTGAAAGGAGTGCCGGGGCCAGTGTGGCTCTTGGCTTCCAGGCACAACAGACGCAGCACAGCATGGCAACGTCTCACCTGGCATGTCGAATAGGTTCTGGGGAGCTTGGGCGGCGCAGCGGAAGAGACGCTAGCAGCGGAAAAGGAGGAGTCAGCCGAGGAGGAGAGGGAGGAGGATGGAGTAGGAGGAGGAGAAGAAGAGCCAGGCCTGCATGCAATTCGTGGCAGGAAAACCAAATATACACGGGTGCCACGGGTTACATGCTTGACGGCCGTCAGAAGGTTCACCCAGGGGGCAGTAAAAGTGATATACCTTCCCTGCCCGTGTTTGCTAGACCACGTGTCTGTGGTCAGATGTATCTTGGCACCGACACGGTGTGCCAAAGATACATTCACTTGCCGCTGAACATGGCCATATAGCTCTGGGATGCCCTTCTGTGAGAAATACTTCCTTCCTGGGACCTTCCATTGTGGTGTTCCAATGGCCACAAATTTTCGAAAGGCCTCAGAGTCCACCAGTTTATATGGCAGTAGTTGGCGGGCTATCAGTTCTGACAAGCCAGCCGTCAACCGGTGGGCAAGAGGGTTATCCGGCGTCATCATTGTTTTACGCTCGAACATTTGGCCCACGGAAGCCTGCCTTTTTCCAGAAAAACGTGAGGATGGCATGATGGAAGGTGGAGTGGAGGACAATTGTGAGGAGAGAGGAGAAGGAGAAGTAGAAGACGAGGCTGGACGGTGAGAGCCTGGAGTGTGGCTTTGTGTGTTCCGTTGCTCCCACTGGGCTCGGTGATGGCAGCTCATGTGCCTTCTTAAGGCGTTCGTCCCTAGGTGAGTGTTGGGCTTACCGCGACTTATGACTGCAAAGTTTGCAGATGGTAACACTATTGTCAGCAGCGGACACGTTAAAAAAAGCCCACACTGCGGAGCCATGTGCCGGCGTCCTGGGAGCGCCAGATGTTTCCGTACATGGTTGATGCCTCGCTCCTGATACATTAGCAGTCTGCTTTGTCCCTCCTGTGCAATCTATGTTCCGCCTGCTTCTCCTCCCTATCTGCTAGTCCATATCTCCCTCTGAACTCCCCTCCTCTTCCTCTCTTGTGGGCACCCACGTGACATCACTAGACACGTCATCATCGACGTCACCTTTCCCACCGCTATAGTTAGAGATCTTGGAGTAGGCAGCAATAGCGGGGACCAACCTCCTCCTTGGGCTGATCTGGGTACTGTCGTCAGACTGCTGAGTGGCGGTTGTTGCTACCTCCTCTTCCTGACCAATGCCAAGAGTGGCTGCACATCGGCAATGTCTTGTGATGGATCGGAAAATAATTCCTGTGACTCAAGCGGAAGGTCTATGGTGGTGGTGTTGGTGGTAGTGTCTTTGGGGGTGCACACAGCAGAGAGTGAAGAGGGTGCAGATCGAGAGGATGAGGAGGGTGCAGAAGAGTAAGGCTGAGTGAGCCACTCAACCAAGTCTGGTGCGTCCTTTGACGTAATCGCACGTACCTTCTGAAATTTGTCACTTTGGCTCAAGTCTGTTGCTCCTGCCCTACCCCTACCACCCCTGAGGAAGGGCCTGCCTCTTCCTCTGCCTGTGATTTTTTAAATGACCCTGTGACAAAAGTCTCTTGAGAAGTGCAGTATGTATGTGAAAGAAGGTATATAGCACCCCGCTTCAATCTGTCGTTTTTGGGGGCCACTGGTCTATCACACCAGTTATAATACTTTTTTTTTATTGTGTTTGTCACTCTTTGTAGTATCGCTGCAGAATCACTCAGCAGTCACAATGCTGCACAGTGGAAAAGACAGCTGCAGAATCAGTCAGCAGTGCACTCAGCAATCACTAGCACAGCAGTGCACCAGAACCCTATATACTGTACACCTATACCAGTCCTTAAAAGGACCTTTGTGGACCTAGTAGCTAGTGATTTGCAGACTGTCCCTCAGTCCCTACACTGATAAAAGACAGCTGCAGAATCGGGCATCAGTGCACACAGCAATCACCAGCACCCTATGTACTGTACACCTATACCAGTCCTTAAAAGGACCTTTGTGGACCCAATAGTAATAGCTAGGGATTAAACTGACTGTCCCTGCTCCACACAGCGTCCTCTCCCTAAACTGACAAAAGACAGCTGCAGAATCAGTCAGCAGCGCACTCAGCAATCACCAGCACAGGAGTGCACCAGAACCCTATATACTGTACACCTATACCAGTCCTTAAAAGGACCTGTGTGGACCTAGTAGCTAGTGATTTGCAGACTGTCCCTCAGTTCCTACACTGATAAAAAGACAGCTGCAGAATCGGGCAGCAGTCGAGTATAATATTCTTTCTATATTTGAAAGAAAGTAGATTATACGTGTACAACCCTATATACTGTACACCTATACCAGTCCTTAAAATTAGTTTTGTGGACCTAATAGCTAGTGATTTGTGTCACTACAGTCTCTCCCTGCTCCACACAGCGTCCTGTCCCTACACTGACATAAGACAGAATGTAAAATGGCCGCCAGATCAGGTCTATTTATAAGGTAGGGGGAATGTCCAATTGTCCATGTGCTGAAATGTCTCAATTGGCTGTCCTGTACCCCATGATGGATGTGTCATCATGGGTCAAAGTTCTTTCACAATGTAAATGCATATGTCCGCCGGGCGAACAGCGCCAGAGGTCCGCCGGTTTGGCGAATCGCAAACACGCAAAATTCGCCACAAACCGACTGCCAGGCAAACCACAAGGCCATCTCTATAAAAAAATATGTTTGCAAAAAGATTCCTGTGATGCGGTATAATAGACATACGCATTGCCAGGACTCTGATCCAAGTGTAAACGCAGCTTATGTTTTAAATCAGACATTGCTGTCTTTCCCCAGATTGCTATGTTTCGGAATTTCAAGGAGAGGAGCGTTGTATGAGCGGTGCATAGTTCTTATGATAATCCTATATTTGATATTCTTAACTCAAATGGTCAATGCATTTATATGCTGATCTGATTACTACGCTAAATTATGCTCAATGATGGTGGAACATTCAGGTAAGACCTGAAGGCCCATACAAGCTGGCATTTAAAGGTGGTAAGAAATAGTACAACAGAATGTTAATTGGCTATATCAATTTAGGTTTTGAATTTTTTATTTTTTTTGTTATTTTACATAAGCCCATTGCCTGATGTGCCTGCAAGAGAAAGTTTAACATATGTGGATGATATTTTTGTTAAATAGCATAATGTTTGAAAAGCATGTACCAGAGATTAGACATGTTCTTAACCTGTTGAGAGAGGCAGGTGTTTAAAATTTAATTTCAGAAAGACCAGTGGTATTGCTCCAAGGTTCATCTCCTGAGACCTAAGGTTTGCAGCCTAAGTCTCCCACAAGAAGAAAATGGAGGCTGTGATGAAGACAAAAGTATCTGCCGATATCAGTGAATTGAAGACATGTTTGGGTATGGTATAAAGCAGGGGTGCCCAACCAGTGGCCCGCGGAGCCCTCTGATGTGGCCCACGACCTCCTGCACTGGCATGGCTGATTGGCAGGCCCAGATCGCAGGTTCCCGACCCGGCATCCCAGAGCATCAGTGCCGGCGGTTAAAAAAGCTAGCGGTTGCGTAGAAGAGCCACATAAGATGATGCTTCCTGTATAGCGCCACATCCTGTCACAGGTGGAGTGATACCAAATGCACTCTGCCTGGAATAGCAACAGCTGGCGATACCCGAATTGAACACTGTTATTAAAGGTATGTTTAATACCATAATCTGCAGTGGTTACCGGGCTGCTTTCAAACTGCACTGAGCCATAGACCTCTGTTATTACCTACGGGTTTGGTGCACTTTCAGAAAGTGCACAACACCTGCAGGATATAATAGAATTCTATGGCAAAAATCTGCAGCTAACCCCAAGAAAAGCCAGAGGTGCACTGCTCTGGGTAGACCACAGCACATGACTGTGAAAGCAGCCTTAGGCCCCTTTCACATGATTGGTTTGACCCAATCAGACCATCCATTTACCTCTATGAAACGGAAAATTTAAACAGACTTGTGTCCGTTTACACCTGAATACCTTCTATCCGATCCGCTAAAAGAAAAAAAAACAGAAGGGGATCTGTCCCCTTCCAATTGGGTGGATCGGAGGGCCCATAGAGTAGAGTGGGCT
Source organism: Lithobates pipiens (assembly GCF_037356315.1). Lineage (NCBI taxonomy): Eukaryota > Metazoa > Chordata > Amphibia > Anura > Ranidae > Lithobates > Lithobates pipiens. The sequence continues at coordinate 462,652,341 of NW_027507764.1, forward strand.
GTGTCCACTCTGCATATGCGGAGTGTACACAGACCTGTCATCCGCCCACTCCCCTCATTGTGGCCTGTGACTGGTTACCAAGTCACTTAAGTGGCCCTTGCTCTTCAAAAGGTTGGCCATCCCTGGTATAAAGTATTCAATTGCATTGCTTGCCATCCTAGGTTCCAACTAAGAATGCTGGAAGGTAACGTATAAGAAAAGACTCATACCGATCAAGAGAATGTGAATGTAATTATTTGGCATTGTGATAATTCTCTCCTTACTCACAGATCTTCAAATCTTATACTTCAGCATTAATGTTGATACTGCCAAACATGGCAGAATACTATCATCATTAGATCATTGATGATTTTAGTTAATTCAAATATAATTAACCAATCACTATATCACTATAAAAAGATTGACAATCCAGACCAGATCGTTTGATTGTTAAAGATGAAGTGAACTGCCAAATAACACAGCGATCGTATGGATGATGTTAATCCTTGGCGTCCAGTTCCGGAGGGAACCTTTCACCAAACCACCATCCAGACCAGATGGTTGATTGGTAAAGATGAAGATGACTACCAAAAGACACAGTGATCGTTTGCATGATGTTAATCCGTGATGCCCAGTCCCGGATGGAACCTGTCACCAAACCGAATCCTTCATCAGGAGTCATGAAGCAAAATGCTCCAGGATTCGTATTGCCGGGAAAGAAAGATTTGTTGCAGAAGTCCTTTGTGTGCTTGAATTCCAGAATATCCATTAAAAGGAGGGATAATATATCCCATGTTCAGCTTGTAGCAATACAAGAGTGGATTCATTGAAGAGTTTCTTCAATGACTGGTTTACCAGATTTGTTTTTATTACATTTGACAAGGGGGGGGGGGGGGGGGTACACCACCACTGCAACGGTTCATTTTGTTTCCATAAAGACTTGAATCCATCAAGGAAGATCCATGTCATATAAGAACATTTCTTTATCATTTGAGTGAAGAGAGAAACGTCCTTCAACTATATTGAAAAATAATAGTATGGACATATCTTTTAAAGGACTATGATATTTCTGTAGACCCGTTTTCTTAAGATGTCCAAGGCTGTCCTCTGGAATTCTAAGAAACGTGGGGGGGATTTGTCAGAACATTTGAATTTAAAATAATTTATATCCATATATATATATATATATTGTGGCAGCACGCAGGTAAAGTCACCTGGTTGTATCCAGGATGGGAAATATGTGTGCCCTAGATTCAGGCTTTATGCAGACTTGTATAATTAGAGGGGAAGAGTTAATGAGCCCAGTTGAAGTAAGTGGGCTCATTAAGACCTCTACAAAAAACCCCAGCATGCTTAGGGAGATGCTCCATCCTGGAACCAGTTTTGTGTTGTATAGACTGGGGAGTGTGACACTTGTTCTGTGCGGTGAGTTAACGCCTGTGTGGCAAACCTCTACAACAGAGACAGGGACTGGTGCTGCACAAGGCTGCACTCAGTTGTTAGATAGGGAATCTAAGTGTGTAATTAGAGGTCAAGCTGACCAAGGATTTATTTTCATGTTTTATTTTTGTTTGGCTGTTATATGTTTCACTGCATGTAGCATGAATAAACCGCATCTTTTGTTTGTTTGCACCTACAACGCGGTCTGCTGTGCCTGATTTTGTGTTCTGAATAGGGATGAGCTTCGAGTTCGAGTCGAACTCATGTTCAACTCGAACATTGCCTGTTCGCCTGTTCAGCGAACAGTGAACAATTTGGGCTGTTCGCAGCAAATTCGAAAAGCCGGAACACCCTATACAAGTCTATGGGAGAAATCTAAAGTGCTAATTTTAAAGGGTAATATGCAGGTTACTGTCCTAAAAAGTGTTTGGGGACCCGGGTCCTGCCCCAGGGGACATGGATCAATGCAAAAAAAAGTTTTAAAAACTGCCGTTTTTTTCAGGAGCAGTGATTTTAATAATGATTAAAGTGAAACAATAAAAGTGTAATATTCCTTTAAATTTCGTAGCTGGGGGGTATCTATAGTATGCCTGTGAAGGGGCGCATGTTTCTGGTGCTTAGAACTGTCCCTGCACAAAGTGTCATTTGTGCAGGAAAAAAAGTCTTTTAAAATCACTTGCGGCTATTGTCGGGTCCCGTAATACAGAGAACACTCAATGAGTGTTCTCTGCATTAGCCGACAATTCATTCATTCATTGATAAAAAAAAAAAAGCGTGGGGGTTCCCCTAAATTCAATTCCCAGGCCCTTCAGGTCTGACATGGATATTAAGGGGAAACCCGTGTCAAATTAAAAAAAAAATTGACGTGGGGGTCCCCCTAAATATCCATAACCAGACCCTTCAGGTCTGATATGGATATTAAGGGGAACCCCGCATCAAATTTAAAAAAATTGACGTGGGGGTCCCCCTAAAAATCCATATCAGACCCTTTATCCGAGCACGCAACCTGGCAGGCCGCAGGAAAAGAGGGGGGGACGAGAGAGCGGCCCCCCCTCCCTCCTGAACCGTACCAGGCCACATACCCTCAACATTGGGAGGATGCTTTGGGGGTCTGTGACCCCTCAAAGCACCTTGTCCCCATGTTGATGAGGACAAGGGCCTCATCCTCACAACCCTGGCCGTTGGTTGTGAGGGTCTGCGGGCGGGGGGCTTATCAGAATCTGGAAGCCCCCTTTAACAAGGGGACCCCCAGATCCCGCCCCCCCTGTTTGAAATGGTAAGGGGGTACAAAAGTACCCCTACCATTTCACAAAGAAAGTGTCAAAATGGTTAAATAAGACAAACACACTTTTGAAAAATTCCTTTATTAAAAATAAAAAAAATTAAAAAAAGATTCCAGCGGTGCTAATCCACTCTTGCTATCCAGCGACGGGTTTCCGGGGTCCAGCGATGGATGATCATATCCAGCGACGGGGGATCTCTCAGTCCAGCGCTGTCCATACATCCTTCTTCTGTCTCCATTCCGGAGACACTGCAGAGATCCCGGCGCTGACGTTTCTTATATTAGGAGGGCGGGGCCACTCGTCACCTGACCCCGCCCCCTCTGACGCTGGTGAAGGGAGCCAGGGGTTCCCCAGTGACGTATGGGTGACCCCGCCCCCTCTGATGTAACGTAAACCTGCGTTACATCAGAGGGGGCGGGGTCACCCACACATCACTGGGGAACCCCTGGCTTCCCTCCCCAGCGTCAGAGGGGTGGGGTCAGGTGACGGGTGGCCCCGCCCTCCTAATATAAGAAACGTCAGCGCTGGAATCTCTACAGTGTCTCCGGAGTGAAGACAGAAGAAGGATGTATGGACAGCGCTGGATTGAGAGATCCCCCGTCGCTGGATATGATCATCCATCGCTGGACCCCGGAGACCCGTCGCTGGATAGCAAGAGTGGATTAGCACCGCTGGAATCTTTTTTTAATTTTTTTTATTTTTAATAAAGGAATTTTTCAAAAGTGTGTTTGTCTTATTTAACCATTTTGACACTTTCTTTGTGAAATGGTAGGGGTACTTTTGTACCCCCTTGCCATTTCAAACAGGGGGGGCCGGGATCTGGGGGTCCCCTTGTTAAAGGGGGCTTCCAGATTCTGATAAGCCCCCCGCCCGCAGACCCTCACAACCAACGGCCAGGGCTGTGAGGATGAGGCCCTTGTCCTCATCAACATGGGGACAAGGTGCTTTGAGGGGTCACAGACCCCCAAAGCATCCTCCCAATGTTGAGGGTATGTGGCCTGGTACGGTTCAGGAGGGAGGGGGGGCCGCTCTCTCGTCCCCCCTCTTTTCCTGTGGCCTGCCAGGTTGCGTGCTCGGATAAAGGGTCTGATATGGATTTTTAGGGGGACCCCACGTCAATTTTTTTTTAATTTGATGCGGGGTTCCCCTTAATATCCATATCAGACCTGAAGGGTCTGGTTATGGATATTTAGGGGGACCCCCACGTCAATTTTTTTTTTAATTTGACACGGGGTTCCCTTAATATCCATGTCAGACCTGAAGGGCCTGGTAATTGAATTTAGGGGAACCCCCACGCTTTTTTTTTTTTATCAATGAATGAATGAATTGTCGGCTAATGCAGAGAACACTCATTGAGTGTTCTCTGTATTACGGGACCCGACAATAGCCGCAAGTGATTTTAAAATACTTTTTTTCCTGCACAAATGACACTTTGTGCAGGGACAGTTCTAAGCACCAGAAACATGCGCCCCTTCACAGGCATACTATAGATACCCCCCAGCTACGAAATTTAAAGGAATATTACACTTTTATTGTTTCACTTTAATCATTATTAAAATCACTGCTCCTGAAAAAACGGCCGTTTTTAAAACTTTTTTTTGCATTGATCCATGTCCCCTGGGGCAGGACCCGGGTCCCCAAACACTTTTTAGGACAGAAACCTGCATATTACCCTTTAAAATGAGCACTTTAGATTGTGAACGTTCGAGTCCCATAGACTTTAATAGGGTTCTAAAGTTCACACGAAGTTTAGGTCTGTTCGCAGGTTCTGGTGCGAACCGAACAGGGGGGTGTTCGGCTCATCCCTAGTTGTGAACCCATCCAGGGGGTCACACACACCCGCTGCCGAGCTAACCCCTCACAGTTGGTGGAGAATTTTGGCAGTTTTTTTTTTTTTTAAGGCCAGCATGGAGGAGATACTGAGACAGCTGGCTCTAGCAAATGCAAATCAGCAGCAAACAAATGTGGGTTTACAAAGGAGCCTTGCAGCTCACCAGCAGAGTCTGGAAGCTCAGCAAAAAGCTCACCTGCAGAGTTTGGAAGCTCGGCAACAAGCCCAGCAGCAGACAAATTCAAATCAGCAGCAGACAAATGTAACTTTGCAGCAGAGTCTGGAAGCTCAGCAGAAAGCTCACCTGCAGAGTTTGGAAGCTCAGCAACAAGCCCAGCAGCGATCTGAAGCCCGCTTCATAGACCTGTTGCAGAAGCAAGAGCAGAGTTTTCAACAGCAAATAGAGACATGGATACAGCAACATCCGCAGACCAATGAAGCAAGTGGTTACAATAATACCGCATCCTTTGGTGTGAGCCGTTTACTGACAAAAATGACTGGAGAGGATGATCCGGAGGTGTTTTTGACCACATTTGAAAGGACTGCTGAAAGGGAAAAGTGGCCTAAGGAGCAATGGGCTGGACTGGTGGCCCCTCTGTTAACTGGGGAATCGCAGAAAGCTTATTATGACCTAGAGCCTGACCAAGCAAAAGACTATGTGGTACTAAAAACAGAAATAGTGGCACGGCTGGGTGTCACCCTGGCCGTCCGGGCTCAGCGTGTGCATAATTAGACTTTTCAGGTTGGAAAACCCCCCAGATCTCAAATGTATTATCTCATTCACCTGAGCAGGAAGCGGCTGCAGCCAGAGATTTTGACCGCACCAAACATTGTGGAACGTGTGGTTATGAATCGTTTCCTGAGAGCTCTTCCTACTGCCATCCAAAAATGGGTAAGCCATGGAGACCCAGAAAATGCAGATAAACTTGTGGATCTGGTTGAGAGGTACTTGGCTACAGAGAACTTGACCACCTCTTCCAGGGACTCACGGACTTTCCATCCTAAGACCAGATCATCCCCAGTGGCGGGTAAGATGACTCCAAGGGGTGAGGGTGGAGAGAGTGAGAGGATGGGAGTTCTACCTAAGGTCTGGCGGGAGCAGCCCGGGAAGCCCAGGCCGCAAGAGGCAGCGAAAAAGATTATTTGCTACCGTTGCCGGCAAGAGGGACATATTGCAGCCAATTGCCCAGTTGTAGATGAGCCTATGCAATGTGACTTTATAAGGGAGAGACGTCAGTCGCTGTTTGCGACAGTTGCATGCACTGCCATTCGGGGACCTGAGAAACATTTATGTAAAATGTGTATTAATGGTAGAAATGTCGATGTGTTGCTGGATTCAGGTAGCCTGGTAACATTGATAAAAGCTGAATTAGTTACTACAGAGGTCTCTGGGAAGAACAAGGTGGCTGTTATTTGTGTGCATGGGGACACCCGAGAGTATCCTGTAACTTCAGTGTTTTTTGAGACCCCCAAAGGTAACCTCTCTCATCAGGTGGGGTTAGTGTCTCACTTACCACATGATGCTATTGTGGGAAGGGATTTTCCAAAATTCTGGGAACTCTGGGATTGTCCTGAGCCCCCCACTGGTGCCCCTATAGACCAGGAAGATGACCAGAAGTCCTCTGGGAGTGGTGAGGACTCTCCTGAATTTCCCTTGTCGGTATTGGCGGGGGGAACTCGAGAAACTGGGGAGGAGCCAACATCCTCAGATGAAAACATGCCGTCTGTGGAGTTTTCAGATCTTGAGGTTCACAGGGAAAATTTTGCCACAGAACAGTTAAAAGATCCCACCCTAATAAAGGCACGGGAAAATGTGGTGAAAATAGATGGCGAGTTAGTGAACCCAGATAAGACTTGCACTTATCCGTACTTCACTATGGAAAGGGACCTGCTGTATCGAGTGGCTCAAAGGGCAGAAGAAACCATTGAGCAACTTGTGGTGCCCAAACCTTACAGGAAGTTGGTGTTAGAATTGGCCCATGGGCACATTCTGGGAGGTCATCTGGGGACCGAAAAAACCAGAGAGAGGGTACTGCAGAGATTCTATTGGCCTGGGGTCATGAAGGAAACAGAAAATTATTGTTCCTCCTGCCCTGTGTGTCAGAAGTCGGCACCTATGCCACATTTCCGTAACCCGCTGGTACCTCTTCCTATCATCGAGGTCCCCTTTGAAAGGATCGCAATGGATTTGGTAGGTCCGATAATGAAGTCCGCCAGGGGGCATCAGTACATTTTGGTGATATTGGACTATGCTACCCGTTATCCGGAAGCAATTCCTCTTCGAAATACCTCGGCCAAAACCATAGCCAAAGAGCTATCTCTTGTTTTTAGCCGCGTGGGTATTTGTAAGGAACTGCTTACGGACCAAGGTACACCCTTTATGTCCAGGGTTATGAAAGAACTATGCAAGTTGTACAAAGTGACACAATTGCGTACATCTGTGTATTACCCCCAAACAGATGGGTTGGTTGAAAGATTCAACAAAACCCTAAAACAAATGTTAAAGAAGGTGGTGGATAGAGATGGAAAGAATTGGGACTGTCTAATACCCTATCTGATGTTTGCCATTAGGGAGGTACCCCAATCCTCTACGGGTTTCTCACCCTTCGAGTTGCTCTATGGGAGACACCCAAGAGTGCTGCTGGATATCGCCAAGGAAACTTGGGAAAATGAGAGTTCTCCTCACAGGAGCGTGATTGAGCATGTCGCCCTGATGCAAGATAGAATTGCACAGGTAATACCAATCGTAAAGGAACATTTGACCCAAGCGCAGTTAGCACAGCAGAGAGTGTACAACCGTGGGGCCAAGACCCATACTTTTTCCCCGGGGGATAGGGTCTTGGTGCTAGTCCCTACGGTTGAAAGCAAATTTCTGGCCAAATGGCAAGGTCCATACGAAGTAATTGAAAAAATTAGTGAGGTGAACTACAGGGTTAGACAGCCAGGAAGGCGAAAGCCGGAGCAGATATATCACGTCAATCTGCTGAAAGCCTGGAGGGATAGGGAATCCCTAGTCGCAGAGACTTTGTCACAAGCACAGCCTGATTGCTTAGTTCCTGAGGTTGGAATAGCAGACACCTTATCGAAAGCCCAACAACAGGAGGTTAAAGAGTTTGTACTTTGTAACAAAGAGATTTTCTCTGAGCTGCCGGGACAAACATCTGGCGTAGAGCATGACATTATCACCCCGCCAGGAGAAAGGGTAAAACTAAAACCTTATCGAATACCAGAGGCCCGACGGGAGGCAATACGTGGGGAGGTTCAAAGGATGCTGGAATTGGGTGTGATAGAGGAGTCCCAGAGTGACTGGTCCAGTCCTATCGTACTAGTGCCCAAACCTGATGGGAGCTGGCGGTTTTGTAACGATTTTCGACAATTGAATAAAGTTACAAAATTTGACACCTACCCCATGCCGCGTATAGATGAGTTGATTGATCGGCTGGGAACAGCCCGATATATGACAACTCTTGATCTCACCAAAGGGTATTGGCAAATTCCCCTGGCCGAGTCGGCCAAGGAGAAAACTGTGTTTGTAACCCCAGATGGGGCATTCCAATATAAGAGAATGCCGCTTGGGTTACAGAATGCACCGGCAATGTTCCAGCGGAAAATGGATAAGATTCTGAGGCCCCATCAGAAATATGCTGCAGCTTACCTGGATGATGTGATTATCCATAGCACAGACTGGGTCTCACATTTGCCAAAAGTACAAGCAGTCCTAGACTCTATCCGGGAAGCTGGGTTTACGGCCAATCCAAAGAAGTGTACCATTGGACAGGAGGAGGCCAAATATCTTGGGTACACTATTGGGAGGGGGGTGATAAAACCCCAAGTCAATAAAGTTGAGGCCATACAGAGTTGGCCACGTCCCAACAGCAAGAAACAGGTACGAGCCTTTCTGGGAATCGCTGGCTATTATCGACGATTCATTCCCCATTTTGCTTCTCAGGCTGTGCCCCTCACCAACCTGACAAAAGGGAAAGAGTCGGTCATGGTTAAATGGTCCCCAGAGGCTGAAGAAGCATTTCAGTCCTTAAAAACAGCCTTATGTAGCCAGCCAGTGTTGTACTCACCAGACTTCTCTAAGGACTTTGTGGTACAAACTGATGCATCAGACGTTGGGTTAGGAGCAGTGTTATCCCAGGTCTGGAACGGGGAAGAGCACCCAGTCATTTACCTCAGCAGGAAGTTGAAGTCCCATGAGGTAAATTACGCCACGATTGAGAAGGAATGTTTAGCAATGAAGTGGGCTCTAGATTCCCTTCGGTACTATCTGCTAGGTAGGCACTTTGACCTGGTGACTGATCACGCTCCTTTAAAGTGGATGGCTCAAAACAAGGAGACCAATAGAAGGGTAAATAGGTGGTTCCTGGCCCTACAAGAATTTAACTTTACAGTTAAGCATCGCCCTGGTGTTAAAATGGGGAATGTGGATGCTTTGTCTCGGATACATGCATGTCTGACTGCTTGTGTTACAACCCCAAGGTTGAAACAAGAGGGGGGGGTATGTGGCAGCACGCAGGTAAAGTCACCTGGTTGTATCCAGGATGGGAAATATGTGTGCCCTAGATTCAGGCTTTATGCAGACTTGTATAATTAGAGGGGAAGAGTTAATGAGCCCAGCTGAAGTAAGTGGGCTCATTAAGACCTCTACAAAAAACCCCAGCATGCTTAGGGAGATGCTCCATCCTGGAACCAGTTTTGTGTTGTATAGACTGGGGAGTGTGACACTTGTTCTGTGCGGTGAGTTAACGCCTGTGTGGCAAACCTCTACAACAGAGACAGGGACTGGTGCAGCACAAGGCTGCACTCAGTTGTTAGATAGGGAATCTAAGTGTGTAATTAGAGGTCAAGCTGACCAAGGATTTATTTTCATGTTTTATTTTTGTTTGGCTGTTATATGTTTCACTGCATGTAGCATGAATAAACCGCATCTTTTGTTTGTTTGCACCTACAACGCTGTCTGCTGTGCCTGATTTTGTGTTGTGAACCCATCCAGGGGGTCACACACACCCGCTGCCGAGCTAACCCCTCACAATATATATATATATATATATATATATATATATATATATATATATATATATATAGGTCTGAATAGACATTGTTTTCTGTCTTAGGAGTGTGTAAGTTTGTACCCTCTCCCAGGTTGTAATTCAAAGAGTTAGACACGTAGTAAAATAAACAAGATAAGGGGAGATTCCACAGACGGTGTATCGTTTAGAGAATCTTATTTCATGTGAGCTTACAAACTTACATAGTATTTTCAGAATAAACCACGTAACAAAAGGGGCTTATTCTAATACGACCAAATGAAACGTATTATAATATTACTCAAGTACAAGTAGCATATTGACCAAAGGTATATAGTATTAGTATATTGAAATACTTATATACATAATTAAGTGAATAATGTCATATATATTAAATGATGTAAGTTACAAAATATTTTTTTTAATATGTTTAGAGTGTATCTGTATTAGTCACATATAAACCTTTTTACTACATATACATTATTATTATAAAGTTGCAAATATGGTATCCTATTTAATGGGAATGTTCATGAATAACTGTTATGCTAGCGTTTGAGTAATGACTTCACTTTCATGGCATTTACAACCCAAGTTAATTGTGTGGGGTAAACTTTGTCAACCCATACATTTTAAGAAGCGCCAGGGTGGCTGGGGATATTGACACCTGATTGTCAACCATCACACAATTAATGGTATTTCATTAAACCAAGGTCAGAAGGTTATGTCAATCACATTAAAGGTAATTTCTGATCCAACACTGCCACTTAGAGATTGGAATTGGTAATTATTCAAAATGGCGTTGGTCTTGGTTGTCAAGGTAACATATAAACTACATCGTCATCTGACATCATCAGTTACATAGTAATGAGACAGAAGTAGTGAGATAAAAAGGAGAGACAGGGTGGTTGGACATGGCTGAGTGAGGACGCTAGTTGCAGGAGCTCTTGCTTTTCTGCTGCCTATACATACCTAATTTGACATGTCATATACCTGAGCAAACTAAAATAGCCTAAAAAACAATGGTATGGAGAGGGGAATTCTTCAGCAAATGATACTAAACTATAGAGAATTTGGCATTACCCCCGCTAAACACTGACTGGGTCTACTTGTCATAAGCTTGTCCGTCGCTGATGCTGCATTGAGGAGCTGGACCTGGGTTCCGTGCTGCTGGAAGTGCCCTTATCTATCCACTACTCACTGCATTGATTGTACTGGCCGGACCCATTGATACGAACTAGCATTGGGTCCGTGAGTATATTCCCTGAGCTTAGCTGAGGACCTGACATGCGGCTGACTCAGTTCCCCATTGAAAACATCTGTTTGATGATGAAAAGCGTCCAGAGGAAGGCACGTAGTGATGTCACCACGCCATCTGACTAGGAGGACACTTATGCCGGCCACCATTTTCGTTTATATGCACTTTTACTACTACGCAACCACCTTTAAATGCTTGCTATCTGGTAAGCACAATCTACATCTATGGTGACTGGGCACTCGTTGAAATTTATGCATGTGCACTGTGGTGTTCATTAACCAGAGACTTTTATATTCTTCATATTACCCGTGACCAATTTTTTGGCTGCGATTTCTTGGCACTTTTGTGGGTTCATGAACTATATTTTATTAATTTTATAGCGCAGTTTTTTTTTTTTTTTTATGCGGCAGACTCTGATTGAAACAGCTGGACATTCCCTTGGAAAACCGCAAGCAGGTGGAGCGGCTCACCGGAGACCTCTCTTTAGGACAGCCGTGGAGAAAATTAGCCATCGGATACTGTATTGAGAGGTTGGATACCTCCGCTGGGAACACCTCTGCTGCTCACTGTAAGAGACATTCTTTAGGAGAACGCTACTAATGTAGCTTATTGTATCTCATTATTGTTCACATTAAATAATGACTATTATTGCTACTATTGCTACTATTCTAGCCTAATATCCCATCTGAAAGCGTAGGCTGGGGGAGTGAATCGAAGCAGCTGACTCTTTAGGATTTCTGTGGAGGGAATAGAAGAAAAAACCTCTGCTAATAAGCGAAAACTTAATATTAAATCTTATGCCAGCCTCTGGGTTCTTTAGGCTCCATGCACACTGAAGCTCAAAAAAGCTTTTTCTGAATGTCAGATTGCTGGCAGAAAATGCTGGTTGAAAAACGTGCTTTTAACAGCGTTTTGTACTAGCGTTTATGAGCGTTTATTAGCATTAGCGTTTATGGGCGTTTTCAATAAAAATACACAGAGGACACTCCAAAAATCCCACAGTGCATTCCAAAGTCCCACAATGCATTGAAAAAATAGAAGGTCGAACACTAATTAACACGTGTTTATGAGCATTTATAAGCGTTCATGAGCGTTTATCGGCATTTGTCGTTTTTTGACAGTGAAAAACGGCACTTTGAACGCAAATTTCTGGAGTTCCGAAAAAAGCCCATAAACTCCACTGCTCATTAAAGCTAAAAAACTTCTATGTGTGCATGGACACATAGGCTAACATAGAGTGGAGTTTGTAGGCTTTTTAAAAAAAAATGCCCAAACTCCAATAAACTGCAGTTTATGAGCTCCAGTGTGCATGGAGCCTAAGACTGCAGGAGAAACCATAAACCATGAAGATCAGATAAAGAGCTACCTCTGAGCGTCTCTTTTTCTCATGTAACAGTACGCTGTATGATAAACTTCATTCAGGGTGAACTCTCGAATTGATTGACTCCATCTGCCCTATCTATACTACAGTGGTATGCAAGCACAAAAGTAGAGGGAGACAAAAACCTCACGTAAAGCAGCCAAAACAGCCAAAGCAGGGGAATTATTATTTAAAGCACTTCCTCCAAAAGCAGATATAGCAGCTCTGATTTGCAGAGTGGAGGATGCCCATTGCAAGGAATTACAGGTTATACAAGGAGAGATACAGACAATCTCAGAACGCTTGGGAGCAGATGAAAGCGCAACCCGAGCTCTAGAACAGCGAGTATCCACACTGGAGAAGGACAAAATCTCCAAAATAGAAACGGCAAAGGCACTTCAATTACAAATGAAAGTTATGAAGAGCAGAGTCGCAGAAACAATGTGCGACTCCGCGGCCTTTCAGAAAATGTGGATCAAGGCAGCCTCGGTGAAAAGGTAAGAGACATATTCCATGTGTTGCTGGGTGATGCGGCTCCAGTTAACATAGAACTCGACAGAGTCCATAGAGCGCTGGGCCCTAAATCTACAGACCCTAACCGCCCACCGGATGTGATCTGCCTTTTGCATTATTTCTCGCAGAAGGAGACTATACTTAGAAAAGCGTGGGAGGTAGGCATAATAGAGTTAGAGGACATACGGGTCAAAATATTACCTGATCTGTCAAAAGCCACTCTACAACGTAGAGCACTACTTCGTCCAGTGCTAGAGCAGATAAGACAGTCTGGTTGTAAATATCGCTGGAGATTCCCCTTTGCAGTTACAATCCGAAAAAAATGCATCATCTTTCACGCTTAAATCACAGGCAGACCTTCCGGGGACTTTTCACCTTTTTGGAGATAGAACCTTTCCATGTACCAGATTTGCGCAGACACTCCTGCAGACAAATGGCCAAAAAGGAGCAGAACCTAAGCAGAACTGAAACTGCGGGGGGGGGGGGGGGCAGGGGCACAGCCAAGACAGACTAGATTGGTCAGACCAATAGATCTTGAGAGCAAAGACATATAAGTACTGAACGGGAAGCTGCAAGATGCCAGAAGATTTTAAAGTATTAAAAACTAGATTAGACCATTGTACAAATATGACTTATAAATTATATTGTTTACCAAGATATGTTTTTTTTGGGGGGTGACATTTTTTTTTTGTCATTTTTTCTGCCATTGAAACTTTTCTGGAGATTGGAGCACAGATTTTGGGTCAAGAAAGGATCTGACCATATTGAGTATGCTAGTTGAACATATTTAACTGATATAATAACCCTTTGGACTTAAGCAAATGGTTTACTGAGGGAAGGGATTTAGGGGGAGGAGGGAGGATGGCCTGGTAATGAGGTATTATAGGATGCTAAACAAATGTTTAACTGCTTGCCAACCGTATAACTTACATATACGTCGGCAAGACGACTCTCCTGCACCAGATACTAGGTACGTGACGCGGCACTTCTGGGTAGGGGGCACGGGCAACATCGGCGACCCAGCTCTGCTGTGATTATACACAGCAGATGCTGATCAGCAGGTGCTGGCCAATGGATGACCGCCAGGATGCCAGCATGCCAGCACCCACTGATTGTTGGGAAGACACACAGGGCAGGGTTCTGCTTATGTAAATAAGGCAGAGCTCTGTCCTGTCAGCAGGGAAGTAATGGATTCTGCCTATGTAAATAAGGCAGAGCTCTGTCCTGTCAGCAGGGAAGTAATGGATTCTGCCTATGTAAATAAGGCAGAGCTCTGTCCTGTCAGCAGGGAAGTAATGGATTTCCTTTACCTGCAAAGCAGGGAAAGAAAATCCATTACTTCCCTTAGTGAAAGCAGCACACGTGGTACACCAAAACACTGGCTAGACACACATTTAATCCTTTGATCACCCTTAACCCCTTCTCAGCCAGTGTCATTAGTACAGTGACAGTGCATCGTTTTAGCACTGATCACTGTATTAGTGTCACTGGTTCCTAAAAGTGTTAAAAGTGTCAGTGTTCGATTGTCCGCCGCAATATTACAGTCCCGCTATAAGTTGCTGATCACCACCATTACTAGTAAATTAATAAAAATTCCAGTATATATACCATAGTTTGTAGATGCTATAACTTTTGCGCAAACCAATCAATATACGCTTATTGGGATTTTTATTAACAAAAATATGTAGTACAATACATATTATATCCAATAGGTGCACAAAATATTATTTATTTTTAAACAAAAAAAATATATCTAGTGACACGTAGCGCTATAAAATGTGAATATTTCAACTCACACTATCTACCTAAATTACATATATTCATACAAGTGAAACTAACAATGAATATAATCACATATAGATATGCATTACAAATACGAGTGCTATAAGTGCAATCACTATAGGTACACCAAGCTTTGTATAACAAAGATATATATATATATATATAACCTCATATATCTGTGCTTAAGTGTATAATGAAACCCACTGACCACACAAAATAATCCAATGAGGACAACTATAATGAATTACACCACCAAAAACATTTTTTTCCTTATATATATAAAAAAATGATATATTTAAAAAATGTGAATCAGTCCAACATAAATAGTCCACGTGAAAGTGATGACTGGTGTTCCAAACAACTTATTTGCTCCTTCACCACACCTTCTGTGAATGTGAATCCCCCGTTGTGAGTACACTAACCAGCTAATAAGCCTCACACTCACGTGTTTGGCCAATAAGACTTTAAATCCTCTTAGAAGAGGTACGCTATGGAGCATCCCAGTAACGAAGCCTAAATCCCTGGATGTCTTCTGGTTAGAAGTACATATATATATATATATACCTCAAAAGAAATGACAATGGAAGCCTCCAATAGCGTAATAACGTTAAAACACTTTTTTTTTTGCAAATCTTTTTATTGAGATTTAGGCAGTAAACAAACAGCAAGCAAACTAACAAACAAAAAAGAACACATACATTGGTCACGACTAGAGTTACAGGCGTGGCGTATACAGTATTGTAATACAAGACAGTTTGGTACATACAGATTATGACGGAGAGTCTAAGGCACCTCATTGGCCACAGATAGCTGACTCCATGTGCAGCAGGACAACTTGGAGCTAAAACATGCTACTCAGGTATACGACATTTTCACTGGTGCAGTTTCCTGTTTACTAGCAGAAGGTAACTTGTTAAGTAGGCTGCGGGTCAGAGGCTGTGGAGGCGTTAGCCAGCCAGCTGGACCAGACCTTGTCATATTTTTGCGGGCAACCCCTATTAACATAGCAGTCTTTGTAAAGAGGCAGGCTGCCGTTGACCAATTTTTTCCACGGGGAGAGAGGAGGAGGAGTTGGCTTACGCCAGCTGAGGGCTATGGCCTTGCGGGCGTAGAAGAGAAGAAGCCCAACCAGGGTGTGTCGCGCCACAGTGGGAATTATATGATCTATCAGGCCCAGTATGCAAATTTCTATGAAGGGCTGGAGCGATATGGAGGTGACCTATGTAATGACCCTTAGTATCTCCTTCCAATAGTCGACAATGGCTGGGCAGGTCCAAAAAATATGAGTGAAGTCCCCTGGTATTGTCCCACAACGCCAACACCCCGGGGGGGAGGCGGGGTTCATTTTGTGCAATCTATATGGGGTGAAATATGCTCGGTGGACCATCTTAAACTGTATTAGCCGGTCTCTCAGGGAGACCAGGGATCTGAAAGGGAAGTCCCACATGTCATCCCAATCATCATTATCAAAGGTGGGAATGTCGCGCACCCATTTGTCTCTGAGTTTTCCCAAGGTAGGGAGGGAGGTCGTTATCAAATGGGAGTAAAGTTTCGAGGTGGGCTTATTTTCACATCTGGACGTGAGGAGGTCCTCCAGTGTGGACTGGACAACCTGGGGGGGAGACCTGGAGAACTGGCATCTGAAGGCATGGGAGAGTTGTAGATATCGAAAAAAATAGCTCTGCGGGACATTGAAGTCATAAATCAACTTGGGGAATGGAGCCAGCGATTGGTCGGAAATTATTTGGTCCGCTGTTTTAACGTTGAACTTAGTCCAAGCATGGGGTTCAGGTAGTTTATAAAACTGCTCCAGAGTGGGGTTCAACCACAAGGGGGCAGCTGGAGAAAGTGCATTGGTAGGGTATTTTTCAAGTTTAAGTCCTGCCCCCCATGCACGTAATGTTAAAACACTTTAATCATTAAAACCAATCTCTATGCACTCACATGAACAGTGAAAAATACAAGCCAAATCAAAGATCAATCCACTCCACACATGAACATATTTATCCTCCTTCATGACCAGACCATTTTTTACGATATGGCACTGCGTTACTTTAACTGACAATTGTGCGGTCATGTAACGCTGTACACCAATAAAATGTATGTCCTTTTTCCCACAAATAGAGCTTTCTTTTGGTGGTACAGTATTTGATCTCCTCTGTGTTTATTTTTTGTGCTATAAATTTTGAAAAAATATATATATATTTTTTACTTTTTGTTATAAAACATATCCAATAAAATTTTTAAAAAAATTTGAATTGCTTCATTAATTTAGGCCAATATGTATTGTAAAAAATATTTTGTGCACCTATTGGATAGAATTTTGTATATAAGTAGCAGCTTGGGATAGGGTGTTAGTGATTGGAGCGCTGTGGTAATACACTATTTGGAAGGAATGTGATTGGTGTATCTATTTTTTACAATACATATTGGCCTAAATTAATGAAGCAATTAAAACATTTTAAAAAATTTTATTGGATATGTTTTATAACAAAAAGTAAAAAATATATATATTTTTTTTTCAAAATTTATAGCAAAAAATAAGTGCAGAGGAGATCAAATACTGTACCACCAAAAGAAAGCTCTATTTGTGGGAAAAAGGACATACATTTTATTGGTGTACAGCGTTACCTGACCGCGCAATTGTCATTTAAAGTAACGCAGTGCCATATCGTAAAAAATGGACTGGTCATGAAGGAGGATAAATCTTCCAGAGGTCAAGTGGTGAAAGCCTAAGAAAACAAAATGTTTGTCTTCTTAACTGCTTCAGCCCCGGAAGAATTTACCCCCTTCCTGACCAGAGCACTTTTTGCGATTCGGCACTGTGTTGCTTTGACAATTGCGCGGTCATGCCATGTGGCTTCCAAACAAAATTGATGTCCTTTTTTTTCCCACAAATAGAGCTTTCTTTTGGTGGTATTTGATCACCCCTGCAGATTTTATTTTTTCCGCTATAAACAAAAAAAGAGCAACAATTTAAAAAAACAAACACATTTTTCTGTAATAAATACCCCCCAAAAATATATAAAAAAAAGTTTTTTCCTCAGTTTAGGCCGATACGTATTCTTCTACATATTTTTGGTAAAAAAAAAAATCGCAATAAGCATGTATTGATTGGTTTGTGCAAAAGTTATAGCGTTTACATAATAGTGGATAGTTTTATGGCATTTTTATTAATATTTTTTTTTACTAGTAATGGCGGAGATCAGCGATTTTTATCATGACTGCGACATTATGGCGGACACATCGGACATTTTTGACACATTTTTGGGACCATTGTCATTTATACAGCAATCAGTGCTATACAAATGCACTGATTCCTGTGTAAATGACACTGTCAGTGAAGGAGTTAACCACTAGGGGGCAGTGTAAGGATTAAGTGTGTCCTGTGTCATGTTTCTAACTGTACGGGGGGCGTGGCTACGTGTGACACCTCAGTGACACTGTCACTACTCAGTACGGGCAGATGCTTGTTTACTTCCGCATCTCCCGTTCTTCCTCCCCATGATGATCGCGGGTATCCCAGCGGACATCAAGTCCACGGGACCCACAACCCAACTCATGGAGGTCCTGTCCGGCGCGCATGCAATGGCACGGCAGCAAATTTAAAGGGAGGTGCAGGTATGCCCATTTGCCCAGCTGTGCCATTCTGCCAACGTACATCGGCGTGCGCAGGTCGGGAACCGGTTAACAGATACAAATCCCGAAACCCTCACCATTTTTGGGTGAGAAACCTAGGTGTTACATATACACCATCCGTCTACAGCCAGTGCCTTACACCTTCCAAATTAATTTTCCACTTTGTTCTATTTTTACTCCCACATTTGATTTAGTAACACTTGTGGTTTTAATCATCTTCCTATTTGTCTTGCTTACCAGACCTGTTAAAAACTGCTATGTCCCACTCAGCATTTTCTATATCTTGTGAATGTGTTTTCTCTCTCTACCCCATATCTTCTCTCATCTCCTAATTTGTACTCTCCCAAATGCAGCCAGTCCTGACACATCAACCAATTTCTTGAAAAAGTAGTACACATTATTGACAATGAGAGAATGCATGCACTAAAAACAATACAAAATACAATGATGTTTTAAAATTGGTGTGTTGATTTTACTGCTTACCCTAACAGCAAAACGGCAGCTAATGCTATTTCACTACTAATCCACAAATTTTTTACTGTTGTACTACCTTGTCTCTTTTCTGCCAAGTCCTAGGCTTTAATTAGATCTGTTTAGTACACTCCCTCAATTACATATGTAAATGATAAAGAAGAGAAAAACACCATTGTATACAGTTCAACCTATTATAAATAGAGCTAGAAAGTTTGCTTGGCAACTATCACTTCACATTGAACGCATGAAATGCTGAAACCAGCAACATAGTAAGTGCTCTCTGTGTCTTTACTGGTTTGATGTAAAAATACATATATAGAATTTCTGAACAAACATATTAATCTCTGTTTTGTCTCCTGTAGGTAGAATGAATTTCCTACCAACGTTTAAATGTCTTCTAATTGTGATTGGTATGTTTTGTTTCCTATCAAGCACGATTTACTTCCGAAAACTGAAGGTAACATTAATAATTTAGTAATACTTTTGTCTAATAACTTTTCAAAAGGTTAATTACCGGTAATGATTTTTGTCTCGTTATAAGCTTGGTATTCCCCTTTCCCCCTTTTTTTTTTTTTTTTATGCTCAGCATAAAGTTGCTTATAAATGTACTATATTCTGGATGTTTTAGGTTCATTTAGAATTGACCTGCACATTTACATATGACCATATTTCACTGTAGTCTACGATAGTGAAGAACACAATGCTGCAGCTTTCATACTGACTTGCATTAACAAGGCAAACATTATACCATCCCGGCAAAATGTTTACCTGCTGTATTTGGAATTTTCTGGAGGTTTTCTTTGTCTTTGAATCAGTGATTATGACAAGAACAGAGAGTCTGCTTTTTGTTCCTATGATGTCTAGAAATTGAGACTTTAGATGAGGGCGAATAATGAGCAAATCTGCCTGGGTTCCAGGACTCAAGTCCTGCGGGAACGCATGGGAACGGAGTTCCTGTACTTTTTCCAAAACAGGAACTCAGTTCCCATTAGCAGCCCCGTCCTGCAAGACTTTGAAGTATGTGAGCTGTGTGGCAGGTGCTACACCAGCAGCTGCCAACACAGCTTGCAATAGTAAGTGCCGCACATCAGGGGTGGACTGACCATTTAGGCATTGCCAGTAGGGGGCCCCATGACAGCTTCCTCTTCGATCTACCTATCAATCACAGCTAGCTGGTGGGTAGATAAGGTCCCTGCTGCTAAGAGATTGTATTTAGTCAGAACTCTAGTGATGCGCTCCCCCCTGCCGGCCCCTCCTGATTTTCTGTCTCCCCCCCAGTCTCCTGCATACTTGCTCTGTGTGTCCCACTGAATCCCCCCCTATCTTGAGTGCCATATGATAAGAGAACCCAGAGGAGGAGCACAGCTATTCTGCTCACGGGACATGCAGGGAGAGAGGTGAGCTGAGGGAGGAACATCAGTTTGGGGTGGGAAGCTGAGCACAATACGTGGCAAAGTTTAATGCCAGGAGGGAAGTTTATGTGGAAATATGTGAAGGGTTGGAATAGCAGTGAGTGTGTGTTGGAGCCCTGCAGAGTTTGCAGCCCCCCAACTAACATACATATCCTAAGCAGGAACACATCACTATCTCCCCAAACATTCTGTCCAGATAATGTGCAGTTCATTTATGACCTTTCCGTTTAACCCTGTGTTATCCAAACTCTGTTCAATGAAAAGTGTAAACACTCTATATACAAAATAACATTCCCCAATAAGGATCCGAACATGATGTTCACATTTGCATGGAAGCACACTTGGATGAATGCTGATTATTCAGAGAATTACTGTATTTATGTTTATTGAGGATTGTTCTGTTTTTTTATGTACTAACAGTTAAGCTTCATACACACAATACGAAAATTGGATGAAAAATACCACTTTTGAAGTGTTTAAGCATATGAGCGTATCATTTTTTTTTTTGGTGGGAAAGTGGATCTTGGGTGGGAGTTCCCACACTTTTTTCCCCAGGACTTGACCCCTGCCTGGTTCCATTTGCTGAGGTGAATCTTGAAATTTAACTAACCTGAACTTAGAGGTGAATGCCACTGATGTCTATGGAGAAAGGTAATCTTGTTAAATTGTGGTCATTTTTATGGCTAATAGGCAAAATACAGTTAAAAAAGACATGAAAATCTGGGCACTGCCATGGGGGACATGTACCAATGCAAAAACATACAAAAAAAATCCATACAGAGGGGAGTAGGTCTTTTCTTGCAGCGTTAAGGGCAACATTGAAAATACTTGAATCTGCTAACAATCATTATTTTTTTTATTATTATTATTATTCAGAATTTATATAGCGCCAACAATTTACACAGCGCTTTACAATATAAATAGAGACAATACAGTTACAATGAAATAAAATACAAGCAGATTAAGAGGGCCCTGCTCAGAAGAGCTTACAATCTAATAGGGTGGGGCAAGTGGTACAAAAGGTTAAACTGTGGGGAATGAGGTGATGGAAGTGGTAGGAGATTAGTTGGAGACATGATAGGCTTCCCTAAAGAGATGCGTTTTCAGGAATCGCTTGAAGGTAGCAAGAGTAGGGGATAGCCGGACCAGTGGAGGTAGCGAGTTCCACAGGATGGGAGAGGCTCTGGAGAAATCCTGGAGACGAGCATGGGAGGAGAGCTTGAGTAGGAGGTCTTGAGCGGAGGGGACAATTTTGGTGATATTTGGAGACAAGATTGGTGATGTATCTCCCAATCATGCTTGGGAGATACTTTAAAGCTGTACTTTGAAGTACATGTTACAAGACAGTATGATTTTTACAGGCAGTCTCATTAACAGCATACACTGTATCACATATTTGGCATTTTTTTCTGCTATTAGCTTGGCATACACACAGCAGTTACACCCTGACCTAATTAATTTTACATGTGGTGCAACCTGCCACAACCTAATAGTAGCAGCAGCAAGCCTCCATCCCTGATATGTGTTCAATATTCAAAAAAGGGAAATGGGACTTTGGAAGAGGCATGTTGCTGAATGAGAACTTTGATTAAAATTATTTATTTATTAAGTACAAACCATATCACAAAAAGTGTCAATCTAATATATAGGACACAATTTACTAGGGTACACTTCTTTAAATACATTTGTTTAGATATACAGTTATTTTACAAAGTACAATGCAACATCATTAACAATACAGATGCATAGACATACTCATCCATTCATAAAACCAATAAACATAAGCAATTGCTCATAGTAAGCCGAAGCATGAGCAATTGCTTATGTTTATTGGCATGCTAAAATGGACGCTATAGATAAAAACCAGATGACAAAGTTTGATATAATATGGAAAAATTGGATTAAATATTATACGTCAGATAATATTGACAACCGAGTTTTATTGTTATGGTGATTAAGATTTTTTATAGAATTACAACATTAGCTGATATATAAAACCTCCTCCGGAGAATTATTCCCTCCCCTTCCCCTCCTATATACCTTTTATGTTCTTCCCTTACTATGTAATACTTACTATAAACATACTTTAGAAGTTATGGTCAAAACTTTAAAATCATATATTTTCTTTTAGACATATTTATATTTTCTTGGGATTAAAATGTTTAAAACTCAGCTATAAGAATGTTTTCAAATTCTAAAATATATAAGGCCATTTATTGTCATTCCCACGAGAATATCTTGAAATTCTTCTTTGCTTTGTATCATCCGTACTTCAATATGTCTACTTTATATTTCTGGTATCACATAATTTGTCTTATAGTCTGTACATGTAATTTATTTTAACATAAAATAAAAACGTTTGAAACGAGAAATTGTCCAAAATGTCTTGGTATGCTGACGCCTTGAGTTCCCTTCCCTGGAACTAAGGGGCCAAGCCCAACCCCTGAAAGTTTTCTGTTTTGCAGAAACGCACTACAGTTAATTTACCATGGTTTCCTATGGTATACGTTCACATCTATGCATTTTTCAGTCTGTGTGTTTTTGTAAAGGGACTTTTTCCCCCACAGCAGATTGCATTTTGCGTGTAATAGACTTCAATGGAGTCACACCAGAAGACGCAAGTGTTGAATTTTTGATACTTAAATGCATTTTGCAATGGCATGGGGTCCCCCCTTCAGGTATGGTATGGATTTTGAGGGGACCCCATGCCAAAATAAAACAAAATGGCGAGGGTCCCCCCCAAGCCATAACAGACCCTTATCCGAGCATGCTGCCTGGCAGGGCAGGTCAGGTAAGGAAGGGAACAAGCAAGCACTCCCCTCCTCCTGAACCATACCAGACCACATGCCCTCAACATGGGGGGGGGGGTGCGTTGGGGCGGGTGGGCTCAGCCAGATGCTGCCCCATGTGAATCTGAATATAAATCCAACGTCAATCACGCTGCCCGCCGCACTGCTGAACCCAAAAAAATAATTTAAAAAAGAGCTCCGCACTCAACGAAGTCTAACTGCCGATTGCCCACTCCTCCGTCTGACAGTTCTTAAATAGGTAAGGGACGGGCAACCTGGTAGCTTCACCAGATGACCCCCCCACCTTGTGACATTACCACCCTATTTAGGCATTTTCTTTTTTTTGGGGTCCAGCGGTCCAACAATGGATCTACATTCTACGATCTACATCTACTGTCTGTTTTTTTGTTTTGTTTTTTGCTATGTGACACTTTTTTGGTGAATGACTAGGGGTACCCCTACTCATTCACATGGGGGAGGGGCAAGATCTGGGGACCCCCTTTTTAAAGGGGGCTTCCAGATTCTGATAAGCCCCCGCCCACAGATTCCCACAATCACAGTTCAGGGTTGTGGGGAAGAGGCACCCCAAAGCACCCTCTCAATATTGAGGGCAGGCAGCCTGGTATGGTTCAGGAGGAGAGTGCTTGCTCATCCCCTCCCTTTCCTGACCTGCCAGGCTGCATGCTCGGATAAGGGTCTGGTATACATTTTCAGGGGACCCCGTGCCATAATTTTTTTTTATTTTGGCGTGAAGTTCCCCGCAAATCCATGCCAGTCCCAAAGGGCCTGGTATCGAACTGGGTAGGGGACCTCATGCCATTTTACTCACAAACATTTTTGCTGGAAATTTTTTTTTTTACATTTAGCTATCAGGGTAAAGTAAAAACAAAACGCAAAATGCATGAAAACTACATGCAAAAACAAATCAACCACAAAATGTGCCTGAAAAACACCTCAATCGCAACGGCATATATGTGAACCTAGATTAAAGTGGTATTAAACCCAAAACCAAAGGAAATGTATATATTGCAGCTTACTAATCATTACATATGGTGGCTGCATCTGTTTTCTTTTCCTTTAATTTTTTTACCCCTTATTTTCACCTGGTGATCTGGCCAATAACATACCTCCTCTATTAGAGTGCCCCAACTCTGGATAAATGAGCAAAGAAGGCACAGCAGACAGCATCAATGTCCGTCTAGAGGGGGGGTGAGTGTTAATTGTACTAGCAGATTTAAATACACTAATAAATGGAAGCCAACCTCTAGCTCACACTTTATAATTGGTTACAGCAAATAACATTTTTCTGCTTTGCCGGGACTACGTCTATTGACGTCGTCCCGTGCATGAGCAGCCTGCGCGCCCTGTGATCGGCGAGTCTATGAGACTCGCCTGATCACGGATCCGAGCAAGGGGTCGATCCCGACCCCTTACCATGTGATCAGCTGTCAGCCAATGACAGCTGATCATGTGACAAAACAGAGCCGGTAATCGGCTATTTTTCCTCCTCGCGCTGACAGCGCGAGGAGAAAAAAAAGACCGGATCACCGGCAGCCATGATCGTTACGGCCAGCTTACCAGTGCCCACCTGCCCCCTCACAGTGCCACCTATAGAATAAAAAAGTGTCCCCCATCAGTGCCACCCATTAGTGCCCACAATGCCACCCATTAGTGCCCACAGTGCCACAAATTAGTGCCCACAGTGCCATCTATCAGTGCCCACAGTGCCACCTATCAGTGCCCACAATCTGCCGCAAAAACAGTGCTGCACCTCAGTGCCACATATCCGTGCCCATCAGTGTCATCTACCAGTGCCCATCAGTGCCGCCCATCAGTGCCCAGCAGTGCCGCCCATCAGTTCCCAGCAGTGCCACCTATCAGTGCCCATCAGTCCCATCTATCAGTGGTACCCATCAGTGCCCATCCATGCCACCCATCCATGCCACTCATCCGTGCCACCCATCCATGCCACCCATCCGTGCCACCCATCTGTGCCCATCTTTGCCCATCAGTGTCGCCTTATCTTTGCCCATCAGTACTGCCTTATCTGTGCCCATCGGTGCCACCTTATCTGTGCCTATTAGGGCCAACTTAACTGTGCCTATCAGTGCCCAACAGTGCAGCCTATCAGTGCCCACCAGCGCCGCCTCATCAGCGCATTTCAATGAAGGAGAAAAATGACCTGTTTGCAAAATTTTATAACAAACTATTAAACATGATTTTTTATTCTTTTTTATTTTGCATCTTTTTTTTGTTTGTTTAGCAAAAAAATAAAACTCCCAGCTGGAATTAAATACCACCAAAAGAAAGCTCTATTTGTGGGAAAAAAATGATAAAAATTTAATTTGGGTACAGTGTTGTATGGCCGCTCACACAAACCACTCTCTACTTGTGCAGTGAACACTTTACATGGGCAGAGCCTGCATATAAGCAGGGAAAGCTCCTTTCCCTGTCTATGAGCTTTGCTGTTAACCCTGGCACATGCTATATTAACCACCTTCCTCTTCATTCTCTTGCTAGCTTATTTTATGTAAGGCTGCAATGAAATAAATGAGGCTTAGCCTTCAATGGCAATAATCTTTTGATTGCTGTTAGCTAACCTGGTGCTGCCCATTCTCCTATTTAAAGGTTAACAGTTAAAGAGGAAGTAAACCCTGATGGGTTTACTTCCTCTTTTTTTCCCTGCAAAGGTAAAGCATAATGGACTACTATGCATCGCATAGTAGCTCATTATGTGTCACTTACCTGACACAGGAGCCAGCGAAGTCGCCGCTGATCCCTGTAGTCCGCCGCGTCCATCTTGCTGGTGGCGTCTCGCAGCTCCGACCAATGACAGCGGCGAAGCCGCGATGACGTCACTCCCGCGCATGCGCACGGGAGTCGCGCCTCGCAGCTCCGCCGCTGTCATACGGCGAGGCCGCGATGACGTCACTCCCGCGCATGCGCACGGGAGTCGACAAATTTGGCAAATCCATTCTTGGATTTGCCGCATTTAGTGCGCATGCGCGCCGCTGTCTACGGCGCATGCGCCGTAGACAGCGGTGCCCATTTTCGGGCAAATATCTCCTAAACCATATAGGTTTAGGAGATATTGCTTGGACCTACAGGTAAGCCTTAATCTAGGCTTACCTATAGGTCCAAGTTGTTTGGAAGGGTTTACTTCCTCTTTAAAGTACACACTATACTTTACTTTATACACACTATATATTTAACATTTATATGCTGTTGAATTGTGGTTGTAATATTTTTCTTCTATTTTGTTTAAAAGTGTTGGGAGCAAGAAATCTCTGACATATTATCAAAAACCACAGTGCCACAACCTTCAAAACTTCAACTAGAAATAAACCGCATTTTCAATCAAATAAATCAGACATTCCCTAAAACTACTGTTAATATAAAAGAAAAAACAACCAGTGCTAAAAACAGCAAAGTCTTCCTAAGAAACCCAAAGAGCAGCTACTGTGTTGGAGACCATTTAATAGTACAAGTTGAAATGTTTGACTACAATGGAAACAAGAAGACATATGGAGGAGACTATCTGAGGGCAAGAATGTTTACACCGGAGCTCAGAGCAGGATCTTCTGGTAAAATTGAGGATTTTCAAAATGGAACTTATCATGCCCATTTTACCTTATTTTGGGAAGGTAACATAACTATTTCTATATTTATCATACACCCAAGTGAAGCCTCATCAGCTCTTTGGAGGTTTCGAAATCAATGGCATGGATATGTAGACCATTTGGGCAAATTTACAAGACATCAAGAAGTACAAGAGGCAGAATGTGGATTTGAACTTAACAAAACAGAAGAACTTTGTGAATATAAAGACCGGAGAGATGAAGAATATTTTTACTGTGTCAAACCACAGAATTTTCAATGTGAATCCCTTACTGATATGAAGAGCTGGTGTAGACATGACAAGACTCTAAGCACTGAGTTTGAGAAAAGTTTATTTGATGCGTAAGTGAATTATGCACTCTTCATGGGATTATTAAAGTGTGATTTAGCCAACTTTTTTTTTGTAATTTATGATTAGTGTAGGGAAGATTAGAACCCCTGTCAAGTTTTTATAGTTTGCAAATGATCAAAGAAAGGGAATGCCAGTTCACTGGATAGCAGTCTAAATATAATGTCTTATTTGTCACAATAAAATATTCTGTAACAGCCACCCTCAGCTTTTTTGGGGATTATCAGGAAGACCACCTTAATTGAGGCTAAAGTATCACAAGTAGACCATTTATTTATGTATATGTAGAAACTGCAAGTGATGTCTGAATTTCATAGAAAAGTAATACAATGAAGTAAAAGTGGTCATGGTCAGTAAAGACTTGAGAAATATTGTAATTAAGTTATTTTATCTATATGCATATGTATTTATTTTCGTTTTGTTATCTTAAAGTGGTTGTAAACCCTTACAAACTACTTTGACCTACAGGTAAACCTAGATTAAGGCTTACCTGTAGGTCCAAGAAATATCTCCTAAACCTACAAGGTTTAGGAGATATTTACAAAAAGACAGCCATCACTGTCTACGGCGCAGCGGCGCGCAGGCGCACTGGACAGGCCGCAGATCGCGGCGATATGCCGCGAGTGTCGGTTCCCGTGCGCATGTGTGGGAGTGACGTCATTGCTGCTCCGGCGAATCACTGGATTCATGGCAGCGGCGGACATGAAGACAGAGGACCGCTTCGGGGGCTTCGTTCTCAGGTAAGTTATTCTTAATGAGCTAATATGCTATGCATACTAGCTCATTATGCCTTTGCCTTGCAGGTTGCTTTTTTTTTTTCCCCATGGGTTTACAACCACTTTAAAGTGTATCTCAAGCCATGTTTTTTCTTTTATAGTTTTGGGTAAGGTTAGAACTTCTGTTAGGTTTCTACTTTTTGTTACAGACTCCATTGGGAAGATTCCCTTTCACTTGCCCTTGTTAAAATTATTGTAAAATAGGGATATTTCCAACAGGGACACATATGGAAATAAAAAAACTTTTTTTTCATTTCAGTAGGGGAAGGCTAAAAACCCTGACAGTGTCCGATTGCATATTTGCCCTTAAAGTGGTAGTAAAGCCCCATTGCTTACTTGTACCTACAGGTAAGCTTATAAGAAGGCTTGTCTTTACGTATAGTAAATATCTTCTAAAAGTGCACCATTTAGGAGATATTTACTATAGTAGCAGTTGGTGATGTCACCCGCGTATGCATGTTGCACTCTCGATGGATGACGTGCTGTCCATTGAGAGAGCGGTGCCACGGCTGTGACTCCCATAGGCAAGTGCAGGAGTGGCGTCATCTCAGCTCAGCCAGTCAAACAGCCGAAGCCTGCAAACCCAAAGGGAAGACCTGGAGAAAATGAAAGCCCTGTCAGTGGTGACAGTGCGCCATTGGAGGGCTTCATTCTAAGGTAGGTCTTTCATAATGTGCTAGTATGCAATGAGTGCTAGCACATTATATTATTTTGCAGGGAATTTTTTATTTTTTTTGCAGATTACTACTGCTTTAACTCAATTCTGGTGATAACACTGTTACCAGAACAGATAGTGAAGATAGCTCCGACAACAATAACGACTTGACAGAAGCTATAGACTTTCCTAACTCTGTCTAAAAAAAAAAAAAAAAAAAAAGAAAAAAAAAAAAAAAAAAAATGTTGAATGGAGATAAACCATGTTTTTTTTTTTTTTTTTTTTTTTTTTATGTTGTTCATATATTGAAGCTGCAGTATGAAAAAGCTTGACAAATTCAATTGCATCACTGTTCTTGCAATGTGATAGACATATTTCCTTAGCAGAAATATATATTTGTTTTTTGTTTTTATGATGTTCGGTGTTTCAGAAGTCCCAGAAGCCTATGGATCATGTTTAAGCTAAAAGTATTTGAAAGTATAGAATACAAATGAAATGTTTTTATGCTCAATTTATCTACCAATTTTTTTTTTTGATGATTTTAAGGTCTAACATCAGAGTTGAAATTCCGAAAGACTTTAGCACGATCAGTGTGTTATCCTGCAACAACAGTAAGTGTTTTTATTGCAACATGTTTTATTCCTTTTGTGATGGTTGCTAAGATGAAAAGTGAGCATGCTTATCCTTCAATCTTTCTGAAAACAGTAAAGCTTGGATGTAAGTGCCTCCAGGAAATCATGATAAAGGTTGGAGATTTCTAGGACTGTCTTTATTATTCAGGTTACTTTTATGTATTTATTACACTTGACAATGTATCAATCAGTGCACAAATCTATCTGCAACATTTCCAGCTTTGACTGTGAAGAGGACATCTGTCATCAAAAACTTTTGATATTAAAATTTACGATATTTAATTTTCTAGTAAATTATTGTAGTAGGGTAAATGTTGCACTAACCATCTGTTTTCTATACACATTCAATATCAATGCTATGTAATCCTGCCTTAATAGATGTAATTGTTTAGTCATACTGTTACACATAAGATACCTGTCACATGTTGAATAAATGGATGTATAGTCAACCCTCCACTGCAGGTTAGATGAATGAAGAGAAAGCAGTGGGTGTTTGTTGAAAAGAAGTTTGTCAGTGAAAAGTTGACAGGCCCTCGTGATATGAAAACCCCATACGTATGCTTAACATGTGTAACAGGGCAACTCTTAATCAGGAGGTAGAGTTTGGGACAGCCAAACCTCTTGTGTAATATCACTGTATCTAGATGGGGCTCAGGCAAGTATTAGGGGAGCTGAGGGGGGCTGCTACACACAGAAGGTTTTTTTTATCTTAATGCATAAAATGCATTAAGATAAAAAAAAAAAACCTTCTGACTTTACAACCACTTTAACAAACCAAAAGGGGGCAGATGGCAGAAGTATGTTGTTAGGGTTTACATATAATTTAAGGGTTTTATTAGAGAAAGGTTGTAATTTACACCATTTTTGGTAACCTGCTGTCACGTCTACCCCAACATGGGTGGTCAGACACTATAGCTAGCTAATGTGTGCTTTACGTAGAGCAGCCCCCTTTCCCTTAAGGCAAGCAGGCCTACTGGTACTTGGTTGCCCCCAGGACGTATACATAATGCTATAGTGCCTGACCACCACACTAGGGCAGAAACTGAGCAAAGCCAGGAAAAACTTGCAGTTAGCAGACAAGTAGCATGGTTCTATGACAGTCCAGGAAAAAGGCAGGCTGAGTTCAAGGAATAGTCCAATAATCCGGTCCGAAGTCATACACAGGGAAATCCAAACTAGCAAAGCAGGGCAGACAGGGAGCTTGTTCAGGAACAACACAAGTATCATTCACTATCATAAGCAAGGGACTGAATGTTTGGCTTGCTTATAACAGGTGACTGACCACATCAATCATCTTGTAGGTGGACACAGACAGGGAGAATGCAATAGCCACAACCCGAATGCTGGAATGAGGACTTAAGTGATCCTGTCACCTGCAGTGATTCTTATTTTAATATTGTGTGCCTGCGTATCATGTATATATAAATATACATAAATTTCAAAAGCATATGTAGCACCCCCCCGGGTCTACTGAAGGCAGGGTGTAACCTCCAGAGGCAGGGGATGAGCTAGCATTTACCCCAGGGCTGAGTCCATGACTATAATGGGGAGTTTTGGACAGAAATTTGGGGGGCGTGGCCTAACTCCGGACGAAGATGGATGCCTAATCCCTTTCCTCCAGCACTCGGGAGAACAAAAAATCAGCTTAAGGGCTAATCACAAGGCATCCACGCCAGGGAAAGGACGACCGGAGCTCCCTACCACCCCAGGCACAGATGGAGCAACAGCCGCCGGTAAACATCCCTGCGATGTTTCGAACATTGCACGGCGAAGGCCTCAAAGCCACGGCCTCGCCTAAGCCAGCTATGCTGCCCGGTGGCTCCACCTCGATTGCGGACACCGCAAACGGCGCGAACAGCGCTCAGAGCTCAGAAATACACCAAGCTCATTCTCTGAGACTGGCAGACCTTCAAGCCAACTTACAGGCTATGTCTATGGACATAAAGGCATCCTTTTCTGCAGCCATCAGCGAGATAAGGGCAGACATACAAGGGATTGCAGCAAGAACAGGAGAAATGGAGCAAGCTTCAGCCCATCAAGCAGAGGCAATTAAACAGGTACAAAAAAATGCTGACTTACACCTCAACCACATCATAGACCTGAACCACCGCATAGAAGATTTAGATAACAGGGGGAGAAGGCACAATATAAGAATCAGAGGAGTCCCAGAAATAACTGATCAAAACCCGGTTGAGCAAACGGCAGCCGCATTATTCAATGAGATTCTGGACAGACCCCCTGACTCCCCCATTGAATTTGAGAGGATTCACAGAGCTCTCAGACCCAGGGGTAGAGAGGATGACCCCCCTAGAGACATAATCTGTTACCTTGTTAACTTTCCCCTGAAAGAAGCAATTCTTAAAAAAGCAAGAAAGGCAGAATCATCTTTAATGGAAATGAAATCAAACTGTACCAAGACCTATAGAATATTACACTGCAGCAATGCAAAGCCTTACGCCCGATCACAGAGCAACTCCACACCAGAGGCATTCCATACAGATGGAAATTTCCTTTTTGTCCATCAGCCACGTGGAGAGGCCACACAGCGTTACTGCGCACTCCAGATGACCTACAAGCATTTTCCGAATCTCTTGATCTTCCTAAGATTGAGGCACCAGAATGGTATAGTTCCTTTACACCGAACGAATGGTGGATCACAATCTCTAATAACTACACTCCAAGAACCCAGAGGATAAGAGACCGCCGCCGCAGATCACCTTCTCCGCATTATAGCAGAAGAAACGCCTTCCAGAGAAGTCCTACAATCTCCCCACCCAGGCGCAGAGATCGCATAGATCACCAAGAACAAATGTACACCTGAAGCCCTACTTTCCAGTTAAGCCAAACTCCTAGAGGCTATCACAAAATGTAACATCATCTATTCAACGCTTCCAATACCCTTGATTTTTTATTTATTATTTTCTCCTCTCCCTCTTGTTTCTTTTATTTTTTGTTTTTTTCTCCCTTCCCTCTCGCAAAGATTGATGCCACAATCAACACTTGGTAAGAGGTCCTAAGAGGGGGGTGTGGTGTAAAGAGGGATTACGGAGCCGAAGGGAGAGTATATTTCTTCCCCCCCCCTCCTTTTTTTTCTCAGTTTCTTCCACTTGTGAACTGTTTTACTATTGTATAATTACACAAGTAAGGATTTGTAGTGACCCCTCCCCCCCGACACTCACTCCTAGAGTCCCCACAGTTATGGTCATTCCTTATACCAAGACAAACTCTTTGAATGTCTCAGACCAATCAAGACTTACAGGCTTGTGAGCACAGCCCATTGGTATGGTAGATCACGAAAAGGAATGAAGGGGACAGAGAGATAAGAGCGGGGAGGATAGAGATAAGATTTATTGTTGAATGGGTCCCTTCGATGCTTACAAACTGATTGTGAAAATATCTAGTCAGGCTGCTACTTTCAACACAAATACGATCAACGATTGAAGACAAAGAATGTTGTTTTTATGCATTCTAATGAAAATTATTGTATTGAACTATGTGCAGCCTGGTAGATATGAATATATGTAACAAAGAATGTTTATGCATACTTGTTTTGGGTACTAAAGTTAATATCACCCTGATAATAGAGTTTAATATAAGATGAATAAGACACATGCAATGTTGACTCAGGTTAAAAATGTTTATAGCTCGGAGTTCTAATAGAGCTAAGTTATATGAGGGTAGGCTCTGAGGAGAATTCCCCTCCTTCAGAAATAGGAGTTGAATATGCAAGGCGCCATTTTATAACCAATTTTTACCCCTCCTAAACACCAATAGGAGAGATGTCTAGATTCGATTACAGACAATATAATCGATATGTAAAGTTTGTCGGACGTTACCAATACACTTTAAAGGCACACAGTTACACAATATATATTGCCTCACATGTTTAAAAATAGATAATGAGGAAAAATCATTACTTGAAACCATAGCTATAAGTTAAAATACAAACTTAGGTTATTGGAATAACTCAATTCTGGTTTACTGCTTATTGCATAATATACACATGCTGCAAGCAACACACAGTTTTTCGATACTTTGGCTTCCTCGAAAGGCCAATCAAACGATCTGTTAGCTGATTTCAGTCACTTGAATTACACAAATGTTTCAAAAATACCATATGACAAGATACTTCCCCACACCATCTGTCCCAGTATGATTCCACTCTTTTATTTTGATGGCTGCACCACGTTAGCATGTACATAACACTATCTAACTGTTTTAAGTTCAAACTTCAATCCTTCCCCTGGCCCAATATATCATGAGCACACCCTTTATCACTTAAACAATTTAGCACTGGCTTCTCCCGAGTGCAGGAAGTTGTACAATAGAAAAGAGAGAAAGAAAAAAAAAGAGAAAGGAAAGAGATCCTTACTGATTAATTTACTACCAAGCACTCAGCAATTAAAAGCCTCCATCAAGTCCTGTGTAGACATCGTTCTCACACAAAGAGCAACCCCCATTGCTCTTTAAACATACCGGATCTTTAATAGGGTAGACTAGCAGGTCTATTTCTACCCCCGGTCCACCTCCCACCACATATTCCTCCCCCCCCTCCCATCTCCCTTCCCCTTTTAACTTTTTTTTTTCCCCCTTCCAATACAAACCTACCCCCCTATTTGGAACCGTAGATCAAACTTCTAAGATGACTAACTACAAACAGACATCCAGTCCACTAATGATTAACTTTCTTTCAATTAATGCCAAAGGACTTAACATACCTGAAAAAAGAACCAAACTTCTCAATGAGCTTCACAAACACAAAGCAAATATCATTTGTATTCAAGAAACGCTTTTTAAATCTGAAAAAAACCCGAAATTGCAGGACAAAAGATTCCCAATGGCATATCACGCCACAAACCCCGAAGGGAAAACAAAAGGGGTCTCTGTACTGATTTCCAGACAGACACCATTTCAACTTCAGGACACTATGGCAGACCCTGGAGGTAGATACATTTTCCTAAAAGGCAAATTAGGAAGTCATCCCATAACTATTGCTAATATTTATGCACCAAATACTAAACAGGTAGCCTTCTTTCGTAGAATCAAAGACCTATTAACGACTTTCGCTTCAGGAATTATCATCCTAGGGGGGGACTTCAACATCCCGCTAAATCCCACAATAGACACTTCTAAATGGAGCATCGAGCCTTCCATACAGAGCACTGAAACAAATCAAAATCCAATTACAAAACCTCATGCTACATGACGCTTGGAGAACCCTTAACCCTCAAACCAAAGACTTTACATGTTTTTCCAACGTTCACCAAAAATATTCAAGAATTGATTACTTCTTTATAACACAACCAGACTTAACCCTTCTGAGTAACAGTACCATCGAACCAATGACTTTATCAGACCACCACCCAATCACCATGACTTTAACCTTCCCAGAGAAAAACACTAGCACCAAAACATGGAGACTGAACACTTCCATACTGAAAGACCCTAAAGATGTATCAGAGCTTAATGAAGTATTAAAAGATTACTTCACACGAAATGATAACGGAGAAACCTCCTCAATTACGCAGTGGGAAGCACACAAGTGTGTGATTAGAGGGGAATTTATAAAAAAGCTAGCCAAAATAAAGAAAGAAAAACAATCCAAAATAAATTCACTGATAGCCCATATCCACAATCTAGAAATAACACATAAAAAAACTATTGCAATCTCAGCATTTGAGGAACTTACGAACGCAAGAAAACTCCTTGCAGAAGAGTTGAATATATAAACTAAACGGCAATATATCTTGAGACACAAGATATATTACGAGCAAGGAAACAAGAGTGGGAAGCTGCTTGCTAAAGCAGTTCAAAACAAAAAAATCTCAGCAACAATTCACCAGATAATGGACAAACAAGGCAAATTACAATCCTCAAATGAGGAGATTGCAAAACAATTTGAACTCTACTACCAATCCCTTTATAATATCCCATCCAATCCCAAAAGTCCGCATAACTCAGACCTAAGAGCTAAACTTATCCAAGACTTTCTAGGAAAATATAGTCCACCCCGAATCTCAGGTACCACAGCCCAAAAACTCGAAGAACCAATTTCCGGCGCAGAACTATATAAAGCTTTAAAAGAGATGAAAATAGGAAAAGCCCCAGGCCCTGACGGATTACCCCTTCAATACTATAAGACTTTTATTGAAATATTAAAACCACGATTCTTGAAATCTTTCCAATAATTGCATACTGAAAAACATCCCCCCAACTAACTTCTAGAGGCACATATATCCGTAATACCTAAAGAAGGCAAGGACATAACCCAGGTCACAAATTATAGGCCGATTTCCTTAATCAACGTAGACGTAAAATTATATGCAAAAATGTTAGCAAATAAAATTCTTCCTTTACTAACATCCCTAATAACACTTGACCCAGTGGGCTTTATACCTGGCAGAGAGGGAAGAGACAATACGATCAAAGCTTTAAACATTAGTTATTGGTTAACCTCCAAACAAAAACAAGGATTCTTCCTCTCCCTCGATGCAGAAAAGGCGTTCGATAGGGTGGCTTGGGATTTCATAGACGTGGTCTTGAATCATATAGACGTCTTACCTCAAATGAGATCTTACATTAAGGCACTTTACTCTAACCCGACTGCACGAGTTCGAGTAAATAGCCACCTATCGAACGCCTTCAAATTACGAAATGGCACCAGACAAGGTTGCCCTTTATCCCCACTTCTATTTGTCCTTACTCTAGAACCGTTACTAAATAAAATCAGGGCAAACATCGATATCAAAGGAATTGAGATACAAAATAACACATATAAAATTGCAGCATTCGCTGATGATGTGCTCCTTTTCCTATCAGAACCACATACCTCCTTGCCTAATCTCCTAAAAGACCTGGAACATTTCCATCTTCTTTCCAACCTAAAAATCAATCACTCCAAATCAAACGCTCTCAACATTACACTGCAGCCAAGTTCAGTAGAGCTCTGCAAGAAAAATGTCCCATTTAATTGGGCAAAACAGAGAATTACATATTTAGGAACTGAAATCCCCTTGAATCTACAAAACCTATACCAATTAAACTATATACCCATTCTAAAAGAAACACGGGAGGATCTTAGAAGATGGAACTCCTTAAATATCTCGTGGTTTGGAAGAGCTTCGCTGATAAAAATGACAATTCTGGGAGGCGTGGCTTGGCCGCTGACCGGAATGGCCGCATAAGTGCTGAGCTCCTCTCATCCACTCAGCTACACATAGCATCCAGCGCCATCCGCCACCGCGATCGACTCCACGGAGCCTCAGGGATCACCCCACGTCTCCAGGGACATGACCCGCGGCAGAACCGCCGCCCACGGGGCGAAGAAGCTCACAGATTTTTACATTAAGCCGGCCGGCGCGCAGGCCCAAGATGGCGCCGTTCGGGACGAAGGCCTCACTCCGCAACAGACACCGACGGCCTCGGTGGCTCCTGCATCCTCTGAGGATCATCTCTCTGACATGGAGGACTCTGGAGAGCGGCAGCGTTCGCCCTCCATGTCGCCGGCTGACAGAGGTAAGAGAGCAGCAATCTCCCCAGCACACTCTCCCTCTAAGCCTCCATTAATGAAGAAGCAACATGGCGCTGGCACCTGTAGTCCCACAGCAGCGCTGACTGAAACTAGCTCTTCACTGGCAGCTTACAGCACATCAGATAGCCCTGCATCTGAACATACCCTGAAAGCCATGCTTCTCTCACTACAAGCTGACATGCAGAAGGAGCTCAGATCCTCCATTAACCATTTGATGGACAGAATGGAAGACATGGAGGAGCGTATAGATCATATAGAGCACCATCTCTCTGCTGCCACTAGCTCTCACAACACTGTAGTTGACATTCAGGATGAACATACTTCTGCGATTCACCAACTGCGTCTTAAAGTCGCAGACCTCGAAGACCGCTCAAGGCGGAATAATATCAAGATCAGGGGAGTCCCAGAGTCTGTGTCACCTCCCGATATTGTCCCCTACCTGCACCAGCTCTTTCACAAGCTTATTCCGGCTCTCACACCGCAGGATCTCCTTATTGACAGAGCGCACAGAATACATAAGCCGCAGCACCTCCCAGACACAGTTCCCAGAGATATCCTGGCTAGGATACACTTTTTTAATACTAAGGAGCAGATAATGAGGGCTGCAAGAACCATACGCAACCTCCCTGATCCCTTCACTAAGATTCAGCTATACAATGATATCTCAGCCGCCACCTCACAGGCACGCAAGGCCTTCTCTCAAATCACTGCGATACTTATAGAACATAAAATCGCATACAAATGGGGTTTCCCCACCAAGCTTCTTGTAAACTACCAGCAACAACAAGTCGCATTCTTGACCCCCAAGGACGGTTTCAAACAACTACACAACTGGGGCATTGCCCCTCATGTGCCCCCGGTTCCGCCGCTGAACTCTAGACCTGCAAAAATCACCCATCGATGGGACACGAAACCTAAATCCTGAGCTTCCTACCATAGGGGGCTGCCCCCTTGGGCACCCCCCCTTGGGCACCCCCCCCTTTTCTTTTTTTTTTTTGACAAGGCGCTTGTCTTTTCAGGTTAAAGTGGATGACTGTTTCTCTCTCCTCTTTTGAACCCCTACACGCCGAACTGCCACTGTGTGCCAAGCACACGGCATTATTCTCTTCCCATATCTACCTGTGTACCTTATCCAAAGCCACCTTCTGTTCTTTCAGGAACCAACTGGATCCTTAGTTCACGTCTCTATATCTCCCGGTCATAGATATAGGTACATTACTACTGTTTGTGTGATTTATCGCAACTTCGCTTTTGTATTTTTGTTTTTTTTCTTTTTGTTACAGTTACTGTTTGGTTACTTGTACACTTTGACTTATAGTCAACGGTTATTGTATTCATTATCTGCTCGCAGAGTTAATATTTGCACTTAGTTCTGTTGAAAAGGTCCGTCAATTTCAGTACCATCTTGACAACTGACCCTATCTGCTAATGTCCCTTACAATCACGTCCCTTAATGTTAAGGGACTGAATAGTCCTTTCAAGCGCTCTCTCTTATGGAGGGAAGCTGCGACTTCTCATTCTGATATCCTATGCATACAGGAGACCCATCTCTCTTCCCGGAACTCACCACAATGTACCAATAAACGCTACCCACATATCTTTCATTCTCGCACAGATAAAAAAGTTAGAGGTGTTCTGATTGCAGTGCGCTCTACGGTGGCACTTACAGTTTCCAATGTAGAGCAAGACCCCGAAGGGAGGTTCTTAATCCTTTCCGCTTCCTTCAATAACAAACCCATGGTGATTGTGAACATATATGCTCCAAACACTCACCTAAAGCCCTTTCTTAAATCCATCCTCGCCAAAATACAACAATACCCGAAAGATCAAATCGTTTTGTGTGGAGACTTCAATGCAGTACCAGATCACGCATTGGACTCCTCATCCCCCCAAAGGAGAAGGTCCTCTACCCTCTCCTCTTTTTTACATCTGGAAGAATTCTATGACCCCTGGAGGTGTCAACATGGTACTGAAAGAGACTATACGTTTTATTCTTCTGCTCAGAGGTCATATTCCAGGATTGACTTGTTCCTGACATCCAAAGTGCTATTGCAAGCAGTTGCTTCCACTAAAATTGGTGTAATATCGTGGTCTGATCATGCCCCCATCTCTATGGTTCTCAATCTCTCCCCTCCTACCTCCCCATTCACAATCTGGCGACTAAATCCCAACTTGATCAGCACCAAGGACATTAGGGAACAGGTCAAGACTGCCATAAAAGATTATTTTGATGTAAACCAGCAATCTGTCCCCAAGCCCACCACGTGCTGGAATGCACACAAAGCAGTCCTACGGGGAATTTTGCTACGACTGGGGGCTCAGGAGAAGAAAAAGCGCACAGCGACCCTTAACATTTATCTAGATAAGATAAAATCACTAGAGAAGGTTAATATGAAATCCCCCTCTGCCTCAACGCACGCAGAGCTCAGCAAACTAAGATCTGAATTGAGTACTTACCTCCAGAATAAACATGAATTCTATCTGCGAAAACTCAAACTAACTTGGTACTCTCAGGGTAACAAATCGGGGAAAGCCCTAGCCCAACAATACAAACACAGGACTGCCCAATCCACAATCTCCCACCTAATAGATTCTAAAGGTAACAGACTGACTAATCCTAGAGACATAGCCAACTGCTTTCGCGCATTTTATCAACAATTATATAACTTAAAAGACTCCACGACGGATCCACAGCCCACGACAGAGAATATCCAGACATTTCTCTCCAACGTTACCCTCCCCTCCCTCTCCCCTTCTCAAACTGCTGACCTAGCCTTACCTTTTTCACAGCTGGAAATTAAAAACGCAATTAAAAGTCTCCCTCTACATAAAGCCCC
Source organism: Lithobates pipiens (assembly GCF_037356315.1). Classification (NCBI taxonomy): domain Eukaryota; kingdom Metazoa; phylum Chordata; class Amphibia; order Anura; family Ranidae; genus Lithobates; species Lithobates pipiens. The sequence goes on from NW_027507764.1 coordinate 462,691,529, forward strand.
GGGTCCAGACGGCTTTGGAAATGAATATTATAAGACGTTTGTAGATGAACTGACCCCGCATTTATGTAACTCCTTTAATCACATGCTGGCCACGGGAGAGATCCCCTCGGAATCCCTAGAAGCAACCATCACCACCATACATAAACCGGGGAAGGCCTCGTACGACCCGGCTAACTATCGCCCTATCTCATTACTTAACACCGATCTAAAAATGTATGCCAAGCTTCTTGCTACCAGACTTTCACAACACATGACTTCCCTCATACACCCGGACCAGGTGGGCTTTATTCCCCGCCGCCAAGCCTCAGATGGCACCCGCAGGTTTGTAGACCTTATCCACTGGGCAGAGCACAGTCGAACGCCTTCTCTGCTGATATCACTAGATGCAGAGAAGGCGTTCGACAGAGTCCATTGGGGTTATCTTGAGGCAGTTCTCCGGAAATTTGGCATAGAAGGCGAGTTCTTACAAGCTATTCTAGGTCTATATACCTCACCTACTGCGAGGGTCCGCACTTCTGGTATTCTCTCAAATCCCTTTAGAATCACTAATGGTACACGCCAGGGTTGCCCACTCTCACCTTTGATTTTCGCGTTAGTTATGGAGCCTCTGGCGCAGTCCATCCGTGCGCACCCCCATATACATGGTATTAATGTAAAAGACACCTGTCATAAGATAGGCCTCTATGCAGATGATGTCATCATTGCTGTCTCTGATCCAGTGAAATCCCTTCCTACCCTGACTGACGTCCTACATAAATTTGGTGAAGCTTCCCTTTACAAACTAAACCACTCAAAATCAGCCATGCTTGGCATAGAGATCTCTCCAGCGCTCAAAGCAGAAATTACTAAATTAGCACCCTTCTCCTGGGCCCCCAGCTCATCTCTGCAATATCTAGGCATTCAACTAGTTTCTCCTTCCTCTGGTTTGTTACGAAGTAATCTTGTCTCGTTATTCACGAAACTGAACAATTTATCCTCTAATATGACCTCCTTGAAAGCTTCATGGGCTGGAAGGATAGCCCTAACCAAAATGTTTCTCCTTCCACATGTGCTCTATTTTTTTCGAACCCTCCCGCTTCCGATTCTCTCAGCTGACCTAGCTAAACTGCAGCGTACCTTAGATTCGTTCACCTGGGCAGGACGTAAACCCCGCTTAAAATCTTCTGTCCTTAGCACTCCCTCTACCTCAGGAGGGATGGGATCACCGGACGTAAAAAAGTACTACAAATCCATCATCCTTGACCAAGGGAGACAACTATGGTCGCAAGACCCCAACACGAGATGGCACCAAATCGAGGCAGCTACTCTCCCAGCGGATCCACAACTGACCCTAGCAGCGATCTGGTTGTCTCTCCCGACCACACGATCCATTCTTCCCACGGTAAGGGCCTGCCTATCTCAATGGAGTGCAATACGCAAAGATCATCTGGGTATACACAGATCTGCATTGAACAATCTCCCCCTACTAGCACTACAACTTCTCTCTCCGGACCTAGCAATTAAGCACTGGCATGAAGCCGGAATCACCACCATCGGAGCTTTGTTTCTTGGTCCGGATCTAAAAAGCTTCCAACAACTGATTTCGGACTTTAATCTCTCACATCGGGACTTTTATATCTACTTAAGGCTTCGTCACATCATCTCTCAAAGCTCAACAACTCCTGACACAACCTCCAAGGAGCTCCTCCATTTCTATAACCGCCCTCTTACTGTGTTAAAGGGCATATCCTTTATCTACAAACTCCTCTCCAAACCCTCCTCTTCCTCAAAATCTTCGAGCATCCTCTACTGGGAATCCTTACTACATTGCTCTTTCACCATGGAAGATTGGCATAGAGTTCTTCGCACCCCTCTAGTCATCTCCAAAAACATCACACATTGGGAAGCGGTCATGAAACTGTTTCATAGGTGGTACTACACTCCGCAAAAGTTAGCGACCATCTTCCCCACTCATTCCCCACAGTGCTGGAGAAATTGCAACTCCACCGGGGACTTATTTCATATCTGGTGGAGCTGCCCGGTTATTGGACCCTTTTGGCTACAAGTTTCCGCTCTGGTTCAGACCTTAACCAGCTCCCCCCAACAGCTGACTTCGCGAATGGCTCTCTTTGGTCTGGACTCCCAATATTGGCCTTCCTCCTGTCTACCAGTGGTACACCACGTCCTAATCTCAGCACGCCTGCTTATAGCTCGTGCGTGGAAAAACCCCCTCCCTCCAACCTTAACTGAGCTTATTAACACACTTAATGTTCATTGTCACATGGAATTTCTTTTCTCCAGAGTTCACATGACAGAATCTAGATTCTACAAACAATGGTCTTCCTGGTTATCACACCCAAAATGTATTAAGCTTGTCTAACTAGTAATCCATCGTCACCAGACCAAGCAGAGCCGGCAGCGAAAGTCACTGGTTCAGTGTACTATTTTTTTATACAGTATTTGTAAGTTAGCTCTGATGATCCTGCAGCTCAGGTTTTTCGATTCAAGCATCTTCATCAATTTCTTCCTATATCTTACCTGTTTCTCTTCCCTTCCCTTCCTCCTGATCCTTTTTACTACCGTATTGGGACTAAATCGCACTCCCACTTAACCTTACCTTACCCTGTTTTATCTGGCGTGGCGCCCCCACTCGACACAGCCCATTGGGGTGTCGAGAGGGGACGAGATGCCCTCGGACCTAGCGATAAGGAATGTATAGTATACAGCAACTGGGCCCCAGACTCGTAGCCCTTCTTTTTCTGTATCTTGCCTATGTTAGTAACACGTTTCTCAACTTATCTAGGCACTCTCTGCTTATCTTATTTTTCTTTGACCTGTCAACTCTTTGTATCGCATTTGCATTGGTTGTTATCAATATTTGTTATTGTATTATTCTACAATAAAACCTTTTGAAAAAAAAAAAAAAAAAATGACAATTCTACCTAGATGTCTCTACATAATGCAAACAATCCCCATCAGAGTGCCATCATCCTTCTTTGAAGCCTTCCACAAGGCATGCTCCCTGTTTATATGGAGGGGCAAAACCCCCAGAATAAAAGTATGCCAGACTAAATCTCCCTAAACACAAAGGTGGTATAGCTCTTCAGGATCTAAGGAAATACCATCAAGCAACACTCCTAACATGAACAGTTGATTGGAATATTCACAAATCTGTAAAGGACTGGGTGACGCTAGAGCAATCTCAATTTTCCTCACCAATCCAATCACTACCTTGGATTCACCCCAAATACCACTCTAATAGCATCAAATTACATCCCCTAGTTGGGCCCACAATAGAAACCTTTCGCAACACATTCAAATCCAGGAATTCTACTCCCTGGTATAGCCCTCTTACACCTCTGAGAAATAACCCTGACTTCCCACCAAGTCTAGAAAAAAACTTCCTTAAACATAAATGGCCACACAAGGAAATCCTTACTAAACACTTCTTTAAAAATGGAACAATATTATCTAGAGAAGAACTCCATAAAATGATCGCACCCCTCCAAATACCCCAATGGACCTACAATCAATTCAGACACTTCCTGACCGATAGACAGACCTCACATTTCTGGACACAGCCCCTTACGACTCTTGAAGACCTTTGTACGAAAAAAACTCCACACAGACATATTATCTCAATTATTTATAACTCATTATTTGAAGGGTTAACAGACTTCTCCAACACGGCATGTAAAAATTGGGAAAAGGACCTTGATATCTCAATATCCGAGGAACAATGGGAAAAAATACATATGTACGCACACAAAGGGTCACTAAACGTAGCCACACAAGAAAGTAGCTATAAGATTTTAACCAGATGGTTTAGGACCCCCTCTACTTTACACAAATTCTCTCCCTCAGTTTCAGAAAAATGTTGGAGATGCAAACGAGAAGAAGGCTCGATGCTCCATATATGGTGGTCCTGCCCCTTGATTCAGCCCTTTTGGGAAGCAGTTCACAAAACCATAAACGCAATCACCTCAGAACACCTGAACTTTAATGCAGCACAATACCTCCTTCATATCAATGACTTTCCCAGGTCATGGTTAACGCTGCACGTCACTGTATTCCTTTCCACTGGCGATCAGATGCCATTCCAACGAAATTGGAATGGTTTAGAAGAATAAATAATATAGAACAAATTGAAGAACTTATAAGTATATCTCAGGAGAATATTTCAAGATTTTTTGCAACTTGGCATAAATGGATAGAATTTAAGAATTCTTAGGAATATAAATCAATTATCAAGCAGTAACAAATTGTATTTATAAGGTAAATTGAAGGAACACATGTTACTATAAGTATCAGTCTCATTGTTCCCCCCCCCTTTTTTTCCCCCCCTCTCCCCCTCCTCCTCACCCTCATCACCCGTACCCCCCCCCCCCCCCCCCCACTCTGTTTTTTTGTCAACTCAACAATCAGCGGCTTTACATAAACATGTTGGAATATTATATATAACTGACCACAAACTAAATGTTTTATTCATCAAAATATAGATTCTACTTTCCTCTATAACTGTATTTTACAACAAACACATGTTGAACTTGCTCTACTGTATATTTCTATACCAAGGTGTATTTTGTTTTCTTATTCACCCAATAAAACTTTGTGAAACAAAAAAAAAGAAATTTGGTGCCAGTCACTTTTGATCTTTTCAAAGTTTTAATGTGGAACTTGAAAGAAGGTAGTAGGAGAGAGTGTAAAGGGTCTCAAATACCAGTAGCAGATCACTTACAGACTCCTTGGATCCAGCTTCACAGTACCATAACCTTTAAGCCGACCCGGTAATACTGCAAACACTTTTTCGGATGTACAACAAGATTGGACTTCACAGTGTCAGAACCTTTAAGCCGGTGACACTGTGTAAGCATGTTTTAGATGTAAAGAAAACAAAAGTTTATATGAAGTCATGACCAATAGACGTTTTAGATGTAGGTGCGTCCTCCAGAGACCAGCCTTGATCCTGGCTCTCTCCAGCAAGGGCCCTCCCCTGGGTCTTCTCAATTTGATTTGGCTACTTCCACGCTGGGCAAGACAGCCTAAGGACCATATCAGGATTAGTAGGCCCCCAGACAGGCATTCTGGGCCTACACGCAGAGATCACTTCAGCAGCACCTCCTCAGACCAAAAGGGCCGAGGGAAGAGAGCGAGCACATGGCCCCGTCCAAATATAAATCCTCTACCAGAATGCACCAGTGGTCAAGAACCTCCTAGTGGGCTGACTGGAAGAAGAATAAATGATCATAATTCAACCTAATTGTACTACCTCATACTGGTCTGTGGTACCAGTGATATCTACTGGTGACAGTGAGAATTGCACAACCTAATTGAGATTGGGGAAAGACCAGAAAAAAATGTACAATCAATCTGAGCTATTACAAAGAAAGGAGGAGCAGCGCAATCTTATACTGTTTCAACCAAATTTATTACACCCACTAATAAACCTAATAATAAAAAGTGGTATATAAACTGTGCAGTGTAAAACCAATATTATATAGCCATAATAAATATGTCTAAAAATGAAATGCCTCCATGCAAAATATTATTGGTAAACAATGGAACACAGTGTATATACCAGTTTTTATTATTAGGCTTATTAGTGGATATAATAGGTTTGGTTGAGACAGTAAAAGATTGCGCTGCTCCTCTGTTTGTAATAACATTATCAGTGTATCACTGACAAGTTAGCAGCAGCATTCTTACCCAAAACTCCTCAATTCATTTTACTTCTTTCCATAAAACCCCAAGTTTAGGACCAGGGGGGGTACACAAATTTTGAGGCAAACCAACAAATATAATTTGTCTTTTTTTTCCGTAGGTGTTACTGAAGGAAAAGAAAAATGCACATTAGGAATGAAGTTAGAATATCCTAGTGGATATGTCATGAAGGATGTTTGGTATCCAAAGACATGCAGTATGCTGAAATATGACAACCTGGAAGAACTGGACACATGCTTGAAATGGAAGTTCATTTATCTGTTTGGTGATTCGACTCTAAGACAGTGGATATTGTATTTGAAGAATCACATCAAAAGTACGTTTGAAACAATATAAAAGAGTGTGATATTTCCTTGGTGAAACTGTAAATCCAGGATGGGTTGTCAGGATAGTCAGGTCCCAGTTTTTACTGACAACCTCATTGATAAAAAAAAAATATGTAACATAACTTTTGTTACACTGTATTTAAATTTTGCATTGAGTGGAGAGGGATGTCAGGTTTTTATTGCTCTCTGTGGCCTCTTTCCCCATTGATAAACTTTGACAGGTTAACATTGAATATAGGTCATCTTGTATGTGGATGGTCATTTCTATTATAGTTCTGTGTTTTGCATATGCTGGACACTTCACTCCCACATGGTAGAGAGAGACCAACCAAATGCAACTTTTATGCCCTGTACACACGGTCGGACATTCCGACAACAAAATCCATCGGATTTTTTTCCGACAGATTTTGTGCCAAACTTGTCTTGTATACACACGGTCAGACAAAGTTGTCGGAAAATCCGATCGTTCGGAACGAGGTGACGTTCGTTGCGTACAACAGGATTACGTGGAGGCTAGTAGCCAATAACTTTGGTCTCGTAATTTCCGTCTAAATTTTCTACAAGCGATCGAAAAAAGTCAGATCGGATTTTGTTGTCGGAAAATTTCAGATCCAGCTCTCAAACTTTTTCCGTCTGGAAAAAGTCCGATAGAGCCCACACACGATTTTCCGACAACATAATCAGATCAGACCTTTTCTGTCTGAAAATCCGACCGTGTGTACAGAGCATTACTCTCAAACTACACTGTTGGTATTTTTGACTTCTGCTTCTATTTGCAAACACTTGTCATCAAAGTCTCTTATATATACTACTCGTTCTTCACACCTGTACTGTTGGTACTCACTTGATTTTGCACTTGAATAATATCCACAGTTTTGTTCTAAATTGGGACAGCATTTCTGCAAATTAAGTTGGAGATTTAGTCAGGATCAATGGCGTCCTCAATGATGAGAAATACAGGCAGACATTATCCATCATGCCATACCATCAGGGAGACATGTGATTGACCCCAAATGTATTCTCCAGTAGGACAAGGACCCCTAACCTACAGCCAATGTCATTAAGAACTATCTTCAGCATAAAGAACAAGGAATCCTGAAAATGATGGTTCCCCCCACAGAGCCCTGATCTCAAAATCATCAAGTCTATCTGGATTTGAGGCAGCCTATATCCAGAGAAAATCTGTGGGTTGTTCTCCAAGATGTTTGGAACATCCTACCTGCCGACTTCCTTCAAAAACTGCGTGCAAGTGTATTTAGAATAATTGATGTTTTGAAGGCAAAGGATTCTCACATCGTATCAGTGGCGGTGCGTCCATTAGGGGCGCTTCTCTCCAGCCACCCCTCTGTGTACTATGGATAGATTCAGGCATTTCATGAATCTATCCACGGCTGCTGTAGCTGGCGCCTTTTCCGGCACCTGGCGCCTAAATTACAGCAGCGTGGGGGTGTTTTTAAGCACCTGATTACAGCCATAGGCTCTAATAGGCTTAAAAAAAGGTGCACTGCGAGCACAAACTATTATGCTCAAAGTGCACCCAGGTGTGTTAGTAAAGCAAATGAATATTTGCTTTGCTAACACAGAACTGCCTCTCAGCCAATCAGGAGGCACCTGTTTGGCTAAAGGCAGAGCTGGTGCCAAGGCATACAGAAAGAAGACACGCACGGAGGAGTTGGATGACATAGCATCCATTGCAGAGCTACCGTCCCACAGCTCGCCACCTGACCAGCGGCCTAACACACCATCACGATAGGGTAAGTGTCGGGCAGACACAGGGTTGGCGGGCAGGCACAGTGGCTGCATATTATGAGCAAAAAGGCTGCAATTGATGGAGCAAAGTTGGCTGCATTTGCGGGGCACAGTGGCTACATATTATGGGCACAGAGGCTACATATGATGGGGCACAGTTGCATAGTATACTAGCATATTATGCTATAATTTTGCAGGTGAGAGGATTAAAGCGGAAGTAAACCCAACAATTTAATAGTTTAAAAAAACAGTTACATTCCCGGCATGCCGGAAATGCTAACTGTCACATTGGTTGTGCTCTCAACCAAACTGTCACACCATCCAATGGCTGGTGTCATAACTGATCACATGTGCAGCATCATAGCAGTTGAAGATTAAACAGAGGCCAAGATGGCAGCTTCCCTGGCTGAAAATGATAGGAGGGTTTACTTCCACTTTAATTTCATTTTTTTTTTTTTTTTTTATTTCGGTGGTTTACTAGTGCTTTAATGGATAACAAGTAAACTATTAACACTTCTATTTATGAAAGCGTTCTTAATTTACAGTATTTTGTTTCACACCTGACTAAAACTTTTGCACAGTTGTGTGTGTGTGTGTGTGTGTGTGTGTGTGTGTGTGTGTGTGTGTGTGTGTGTGTGTGTGTGTGTGTGTGTGTGTGTGTATACACACACACACACACACACACACATACGCAGTGCCTTCAAAAAGTATTCATACCCCACATTTTGTCATGTTACAACCTGAATGTATTTTATAAGGGTTTTATGTGATAGGCCAACACAAAGTGGGACATAATTGTGAAGTGGGAGCAAAATTATAAATGGTTTTGAAATTTTTCCACAAATATCTGAAAAGTGTGGCGTGCATTTGTATTCAGCCTCCTTTACTCTAATACCCCTAACTAAAATCTAGTGGAACCAATAGCCTTCAGAAGTCACCTAATTAGTAACTAGAGTCCACCTGTGTGTAATTTAATTTCAGTATAAATACAGCTGTTCTGTGAAGCCCTCAGAAATTTGTTAGAGAACCTTAGTGAACAAACAGCATCATGAAGGCCAAGGAACACACCAGACAGGTCAGGGATAAAGTTGTGAAGAAGTTTAAAGCAGGGTTAGGGTATAAAAATATATCCCAAGCTTCTCATGGAGCACTGTTCAATGCATCATCGGAAAATGAAAAGAATATGGCACAGCTGCAAACCTAGCAAGACATGGCTGTCCACATAAACGGATAGACCAGGCGGGGAGAGCATTAATCAGAGAAGCAGCCAAGATGCCCATGGTAACTCTGAAGGAGCTGCAGAGATCCACAGCTCAGGTGGGGAGAATCTGTCCACAGGACAACTATTAGTCATGCCCTCCTCAAATCTGACCTTTACGTAAGAGTGTCAAGAAGAAAGCGATTGTTGAAGAAAATCATAAGAAGTCCCGTTTGCAGTTTGCGAGAAGACATGTGGAGGACACAGCAAACATGTGGAAGAAGGTGCCCTTTTTGGCCTAAGAGCAAAACGCTATGTGTGGCAGAAAAGGAATGCTGCGAATCACCCTGAACACACCATCCCCAGTTTAATATTGATTGGACCCTGGGCAAATGTTTTCTTGGGCCCCCCATAAAATTTCACTCTCCACCTGCTCTGAGACATACAATAAATAGCAGCTAGACTTAAAATCAGTTTACTGTATCAGATCAGACAGCGATTGTGATTGGTTGCCAGAGGTTACAGTGTATTTTTACTACTTACTGACTGGTTGCTAGAGGTTACACCAAACATTACGGCTCACTGATTAGTTGCTAGATGTTACAGCACGTGATTTCTGCTTGTTGATTGGTTGCTAGAGATTACTGTACAGTAATACTGCTCACTGATTGGTTGCAGCACATCATCTCCTCATTGCAGGGGGCATCATATACATATGAATGCCACCTTTACTTACATAACTACGCTGCCAGATGCAGCTATTTACATATGAATGCTGCTGCTATTTACATATCAATGCCGGTTATTTACATGTAAACACAGGGTCTGCCAGACACAGCAAGGGACAAGGGAATTTAAACTGGGATAATTAGCAAGTATAAGCCAGCTGCTTTGGGCCCCACAACAATGACAGGGCCCAGGGCAGCTGCCCCTTTTGCCCTGCCTTAAAGACGGCCCTGACCATGAAACATGGTGGTGGCAGCATCATGTTGTGGGGATGCTTTTCTTTAGCAGGGAAGTTGGTCAGAGTTGATGGGAAGATGGACGGAGACAAATACAGGGCAATCTTAGAGGAAAACCTGTCAGAGTCTTCAAAAAACTTGAGACTGGGGCAGAAGTTCACCTTATAGCAGGACAACGACCCTAAACATGCAGCCAGAGCTACAATGGAATTGTTTAGATAAGGGCTGTCTTTAATATTGATTGAACCCTGGGCAAAAATTTTCTTGCCCCCCCATGCAATTTCACTCTCTACCTGCTCTGAGACATACAATAGCAGCTAGACTTAAAATCAGTTTACTGTATCAGATCAGGCAGCAATTGCGATTGGTTGCCAGTGGCTACAGCTTACTGTTACTTACTGTTTAATGACTGGTTGCTAGAGGTTACAGCACACATTATGGCTCACTGATTAGTTGCTAGAGGTTACAGCAAATGATTTCTGCTTGTTAATTGGTTGCTAGAAAATACTGTATAGTAATATTTGAGGTTACAGCACATCATCTCCTCACTGCAGGGGAGCATGATACACATATGAATGACACCCTTATTTACATATCAATGCCGCCGGCTGCAGCTATTTACTTAGTAAAGCTTCTGCTATTTACATATGAATGCTGGTTATTTACATGTAAACACAGGACCTGCAGGTGGGTCATCTGTACACAACAATAGGGCAGAGCTGGGCAGCATTAGTACCAACACTTCACACTGAGATATCGGGACACAGTCCAGGACTAAAATTTCAAGGGACAAGGGAATTTAAACTGGGATAGTTGGCAAGTATGAGGCAGCTGCTTTGGGCCCCACAACAATGACAGGGCCCAGGGCAGCTGCCCCTTTTGCCCTGCCTTAAAGATGGCCCTGCTCGGGAGGCCTGGCTAGCCTGTAATGCACAGTGCTGCTCTCTCTGGTCTCTGGCAGTCGTCACAGTGCAGTTGAATGCACTTGCTTGCTGGGAGCGGATTGTGGAAGCAGGCGGAGCTCTGTGAAAAAACAGAAGTTAGTTCATGAGGGTAAATGTTCTTGTCCCACATTTTAGTCCCGTTTTCAAGATGAAACGGATTTGATTTTCGTCATCATTTTTGTCAGTGGACGAAAATGTAGTGTACTTTTAGTTTTCATCATCACTGTAAAAATGCTGCTGATTAAAAACTTTGACGGTTTTGTTGATGTAATTAACGCTGTTTTACACATCCAAACAACAGTTGTTGCAAAGAGATTCATAGAGAAATAAAAAAAAATAGAATCCCACAAATCCATGTGCAAAACTTGAACTGTACACAGTGAAAATGTGAAATGTAACAATAAGGCCGCGTACACACGCGGGGACTGTTCGCCCAACTTTGTTCGTCAAACAGTTTGAGCGGACAGTCCGCTCAAAATTAGCATGGACGGACTTGGCCACACACGACGAACGAACAGTCCGCTGAAACTTGCGCGATGACGTGAACGGCACGTACAACGGGACTAGAAATACGACGTCCTATACACTGCAATGCAACCTTCGCCGTGTAAATCCTTTCTGAGCATGCGCGGAACTTAGTTTGACGAACAAGCCTACACACGGGCGGACTGTCCGCTCAAACCAAGTTTCAGCGGACAGTTTTACGGAATTTCCGAAAAACTTTGTTCGTCAGACTGTCCGCTGAAACTGTCCGCTGAAGCCCACACACGAGCGGACTGTCCGCCGAAACACTGTTCAGCGGACAAAGTTGAGCGAACAGTCCCCGCGTGTGTACGCGGCCTAAGAAAAAACAGTCCAAAGTGTAATACTTTCAGTGCAGGAATCTATGTAGCCAGTGTATAAAAAGGGGCATATAGGCTTGATGAAATCCCATTCCATACAATCAACAAACCTGCTTACCAGATACAAATGGCCCCCAATGCATAGGGTTGATGAAATCCCATTGCATACAATCAACAAACCTGCTTACCAGATTCAAATGGCCCCCAATGCATAGGTGGTCAAAAAAAGCTGAGAATGGTGGGTTTGATTTACCAAAACTGGAGAGTGCAGCTCTGCATGGTAGCCAATCCACTTCTAACTTCAGCTTGTAAATTTAAGCTTTGACTAAAAACCTGGAAGCTGATTGGTTTCTATGCAGAGCTGTTTTAGTAAATCAACCATATCTTGTGTTGCACCCTCCTAGGTAGGTGCTAGGATACATTTCAATAAGTGTTAGAGTTTGTTTTTGATAGAATGTAGCTGCCACACTGTAGGCAGTGTGGCTATAAATTTGTGTAGGTAAAAACATAGTTTGGCTTACTTTATCCAGTGAGCTGTGATTATTTAGGACTGATCTGTGTGCTCTGCTGCTGCCAGTCTGCTGGATATCTCCCTCTGTATCCAGGTAACTTGAGAAGTTTCTGCATGATAGGTGGTGAGCTATGCAGATGGCAGCATGAATATTGATACAGCCCCCACCTATTCCAGAAAGACAGGTTGTGCTGGCACATTGGGAGTTGTATTTATTCTGGGAGCACACAGAGATCTGGGTCTTTAACCAGCATAGAGGAGTCCTCAGGCACAAGCTGCCATGAGGAGGCCTCAGATAAGTGACCTGAGGGAGAAATGCTGTGATCCCGCGTGCTTGAAACCCCTCCTATGGTCCCACACTCACCGACAGCAAGAGTCAAACAAGCACATTTGTAAATGAATAGTCTCTCTGCACTTCTCCACTCTGTCAATATAATCTCCAGGCAATGTTAGATGACACACTGAGTCAAAAAAAACATACTGTATTAAGTGTATGGATGAATGGTCCCTTATGTTCCTTTTCCTCTCTCTCAGTAAATCTCCGGGCTCAACAATAAATAAACACTTGAACGACCGCAACATACAGGGATATACAATGTACTACTGACATATAATCACACGCATAGGTTGGACTTAATCAGGGCCACTATCAGGGGGTTACAGCCCATACACCTGTAAGGGGGCCCGAGCGGGGACCGCTTCTTTGGGTACTTTCCCTGTATATCGTCTGAGGACAGAGGCTGCAATGAAGCTCTCTGTGACAGACATTGGCTGCTTACCACAGCAGCACACCTAGCGGAGGGAGCGGGGCTCCTCCATTCTGACCAGGGGCGGACTGAGGGCCCAGGGTAAGTGGATGGGGGGGGTACACTTGTCATTGTAGGGCAGCAGCTTCTAAATACATACACTGTGCCAGTGTTCTGTCGAAAGAACACTGCAGTGTGCTGAGGTGGCAGAGCTCCCTGTAGCTATTGCTGGTCATGATGTCTGCTCTCACTACAGGGAGGAAATGAAAGGAGATTTTTTTACAGAGTAAAGTCTCCTTTCTATATAACATCCCCCAATCTCTATGTCCAGATAATGTGAATGCCATTTCTGACCATTCATGTAACCTGGTGTTTATGTGGTGAGTTTACACCTCTGATTGTACAGACTCAGCGCTTGGATAACACGGGGTTATATGAATGATCATAACTTTATTTCACATTATCTGGACATACAGAGTGCTAGGTGCTGGATTATATAGATATATATATTTACATCTTATAACAGGACAATGTTTTCTTTGAGTACCAATTTTGTATTGTATTATATAACTTGTATATATTAGATGAGCACAACAGTTTTTTTTTAATTATTATTATAAACATCCCTATCTGACTACATCTCAGCCCTCTACTCTCCCCAGCTTGCATCACCCCGAGACCACTTCATATATCCAGCTGTAGGACATCACTCGGACACTTATCTACCCAACATCATTCCCTGGCCACCCCAGACTGCCATTAAAATAAATCCTTCCCCTTTCTGCCACTTTCATACCCTCCACACTCCTCTCCTCTACATACTGGAGGGATTATAATGGACTTGATCTGGGCTGTACTGACGGCACAAAAGGGATAGAAGCACTAGAGAGGGAGGACACTGTGAGAGAGGACCGAGATAGAGATCAGATGAGACTGGAGAAGGATGACATGGGCTGGAGGAGGAGGACATGGGTTGGAGGAGGAGGACATGGGATGGCAAACATGGGACTGCAAAAGGAGGACATGGGATGGGGGACCAGGTACTGGAGAAGGAGGTGGAATGGCGGAAATGGGACTGGAGAAGGAAGGGGACATGGGACTGGAAGGAGGAGCACATTGGATGGAGAAGGAGGATGACATGGGATGGAGGAGATGGGACTGGAGAAGGAAGAGGACATGGGATAGGGGACATGGGACTGGAAGGAGGAGCACATTGGATGGGGAAGGAGGAGGACATAGAATGGCAGAAATGGGACTGGAGAAGGATGAGGACACGGGATGGGGGACAAGGGACTGGAAGGAGGAGCCCAGTGGATAGAGAAGGAGGAGGACATGGGATGTAGGAGATAGGACAGGAGAAGGAAGAGGACATGGGATTAAGGAGATGGGACTGGAGAAGGCAGAGGACATGGGATGAAGGAGATGGGACTGGAGAAGGAAGAGAACATGGGATGGAGGAGGAGGACATGAGATGGGGGAGAAGGGACAAGAAGAGGAGCCCATGGGATGGAGAAGGACATGGGATGGAGGTTATATTGGGTTGTAAAAGTATTAAAATAAAAGTGGGTGCACTGAAGGACTTGGCGGGATGGCCAGTGGGTGGATTCGGTGGGACAGCCAGTGGGCGGGCCTTGGGAAATGTTTGTGTTCAGGCCCAGGGGGGCCCAGACCTAAAGCTATATAAGGGGCCCCAAAATTTCTGATGGCTGCCCTGGACTTGATGTCTTATTTCAACCTCACCTACTATGTAACTATGTAATACAGCATTTCTGTGACATAGTGTCAGATGTCTGGAGGGAGGCCGAGATGCTGAGAGGGCTCCCCTTGCAGCCGAGTGCAGCACAACCCTGAAGATGACACAGGGATGCAGTGCCCACAGTAGCACAGGTTGCCTGGTAGCAGCGACAGATGACAGGAGCTGAGTTGAACAGGACTCTGGGGGAAACTGTGCTAGGAAAGTCCAAGAGAAGGATAAACGAAAGTCCAATAGCAGGATCAAGGCCAGGCCGGGGGTCAAACACGGAAGATCAGTCCAGAGGTCGGATCTACGGGTCCTGAGCTGAAGACTAGAGTATAGGAGTCCAAGCCAAGCCGGGATCGGATGCAGGGAGCAGACAAGGAACGTCGGGTACAAGCCAGGGGTAAGAGCCAGGAGAACAACAGGAGCAGGTCAAACAAGCCGGGTAGGTACACAGGAGATCAGACAGCAGGAATCACGGACACAGGTACACAGGAGAAGCTGACGATAATCCAGCGATGCAGCACTGTCAGGTGAACGTTTAAATAGGTAAGGCGCCTGGGTCACGTCGTGTGCGTGCCAATGCGTTCGTATGCCTACGACGTGTAATGCTATGTGTTCGTACCACCATCACGTACGCACGCTCGAGCAGACGTAACATCGAACGTTCGTTTTGGAATCACGTTGCGCCTCCGAGTGCGCTGACGCACGTTAACACGACCATATCTTGCGAGGTTGCGCATAGGGATGCGCCTATTTCCCTGACAGTGCCCCCCCCCCCAAGGGGCAGCCTCCTGATGCCTAAACGAGCCCATTTTTCGGGATGATGGCTGCGAAACCTGTGTATAAGCCTAGGAGCATGTACATAACTTGCAGGTTCCCAAGAGTTTTCTTCAGCAGAATACCCCTTCCACTTAATTAGAAACTGGATTGTCCTACCTCTCCGACGGCAGTCAAGGATAGACTCTACTTCGAATTCAGTTTCATCTCCAACTTGAACCGAAGGCGGGGGCGCTTCTTCTCTCCCTGAAAAAGGACTGGAAATGACACGTTTAAGAAGAGAAACATGAAACACTGGATGGATTCTGAAAGATTCAGGCAAAACAAGTTCAAATGCTACGGGGGTTAATTTCAGGTTTTATCTCGAAAGGGCCCAGGAACTTAGGTCCCAATTTCCGGGATGGACATGGCAGTTTAAGATTTACTGCTGAGAGCCACACCTTGTCCCCTATCTTAAAGTTAGGGTCAACTCTCTTCCTTTTATCGTAATGTCTCATACTCTTCCTGAGCTTTCTTCATGGTATCCTGAAGCATTTGGTAGTTTGCTTGAATGAGATTCACTCTGTCTTGGACTGCTGGGACAGAGGATTCAGGAATGGTGTTAGGCAAGAATGAAGGATGGGATCCGTAATTCGCCCAGAAAGGTGATTGGTTGGTAGAGGCGTGCACTGAGTTGTTGTACGCAAATTCTGCACAAGGTAGCAAGGAAACCCAATCATCCTGGGAAAAAGAACAGAAGCATCGTAGATATTGTTCAAGCGTCTGGTTGGTTCTTTCAGTTTGACCGTTACTCTGTGGGTGATAGGCCGAGGATAAACATATTTCAATTGAAAGTAACTTGCAGAGATCTTTCCAAAACCTGGAAGTAAATTGTACCCCTCTATCTGATACAATGTTATCAGGTATTCCGTGTAATCGGACAATTTCCTTAATAAAAGTTTTTGCTGTATCCAAGGCAGAGGGAGTTCCTTTCATTGATAAAAAATGCGCCATTTTGGATAGACGGTCTACCACCACTAAGATGGTCGTAAACCCTTCTGAGAGAGGTAATTCTACAATAAAATCCATGGAGATTTTCTTCCAAGGTTTTTCCGGGACCGAAAGCGGCCTTAACAGGCCCCAGGATCTAGCGTTAGACCCCTTGTTACGCTGGCAGGTTGTACAGGAGTCGACGTATTTTTTACAGTCTGATCTTAGAGTAGGCCACCATAAGGACTGCTGCACAAGATCAATTGTCTTCCGGACTTCAAAGTGGCCAGCTAGTTGGTGGTCGTGAAAAGTTTTCAATACCAGTAACCTGGCTTGCTGGGGAACAAAAATTTTATCTTGGTGCCATAGAAGCCCTTCTTGGCTTCTCAGGGAAGAAACTTCTGCTTCCGTACACTGGCTAGAGGCCTGCTCAATTGAAGATCTTAGATCCGGTTGGATTAGTAGGAAATTTTGAGGGGACAAAATTGTACTAGGTGGGATTCCTTCCGGGGTATCAGGGAACATCCGGGACAAAGCATCTGCTTTGCTATTCTTTGATCCTGGGCGACAGGTTATGTGGAAATTAAACCTCGAGAAGAATAGAGCCCATCGGGCCTGTTGGGGTCTCAAACGTTTGGCCGTACGGAGGTACTCCAAGTTCTTATGATCGGTAAAAATTAGGATGGGGTGAGCGGCACCTTCCAGGAGATACCTCCATTCTTCAAGAGCGGTTTTAATCGATAGAAGTTCTCGATCCCCCACATCGTAGTTTTTCTCTGGGGAACTTATCTTTCGTGAGAAAAAAGCTACGGGATGAAGTAATGCCTTGGAGCCTCGACGTTGGGATAGAATCGCTCCTGTGGCCACCTCTGAGGCGTCAACTTCCAGCACGTAGGGTAAGGCGGGATCTGGATGCTGCAGGATTGGTGCGGTAGTGAAGAGGGTCTTGAGTTGGTCAAAGGCGGACTGCGCTGCTGTGGACCAATGGAACTTGGTATGTTGACGAGTGGTCTGAGTAATGGGTGCTACAATAGTGGAAAAGTTCCTTATGAACCTTTGGTAAAAGTTTGCAAAACCAATAAATCTCTGAACACCCTTCTTGTCGTATCTTGCGAGGTTGCGCATAGGGATGCGCCTATTTCCCTGACACATAGGAAAGGAAGATAGTGATCCCCATAGTGTTGTATTAATAGGCTTTATTAAAAAGTTAAAAAAGCATTTGTAAACATCCGATAGCTAGCTACCTCGGCATGTGGATCAGCTGTAATTCACTTGTCACTGACTGCCCTTGCTTGACCGGTTTCGCCCCTCCCATTGGGTGTCTTCAGAAGCTGTATTGCAGCTTGTATGCCTGAAAGACAGGAGCCACACTGGATCAAAGCTTCTGGCAGCCCTGTAGGCCAAGGCTGAGAGGTGGCTGACCTTACACCATCTGCAGCCAATCAAGGTCATGTGTGAAAATAGTACTAACCTTCTGATGACCCTTTTCCTGGGAAAAATCACATATGTACCTTGCTTGGCACTTGTCCTCAACCTGGTTCTGCAGAGGTTTATCAATGATGCAACCAGAGGCTTCCAGGGGGCCTTCTACCAGGCTAGAAGAGTTTGTGGCTACTCTGGGTCATACCCAGCCAGTGTTCGCCTTTAAAATAACCCAGACCTAATATCAATTACTGCCAGTGGCGTCACTAAGGTGGCTTCACTAACCCTGACCCTCCCAACATCATACTGTGCCCCCCAATTAAAATGATCGGTAGAGCAATTATACAAAGTGATTCTCTGTAGGCTCTCAGCTGCTGGAGGGAGATACACACAGAGGGCATCACTCGGTAATTGCCGTGCTCCCTGTCCGGTTGTGTAAAATTTGCAGTTCAGGTCTTCTGCTTGTCATAATGACAGAAGACAGAGCCAGCTCCAGCAACCGTGCTTCCACCTCTAAGCCCTGTGTGTGTGCAAAACAACATCTCCACCTAACCTGGCACTACCACCCTAACCTGGCACTATACCACCCTAACCTGCCACTACCACCTCACCTGGCACTATACCACCCTAACCTGACACTACTACCTAACCTGACACTACTACCTAACCTGACACTATACCACCCTAACCTGGCACTACCACCTAGCCTAGCACTATACCACCTAACTTGGCACTATACCACCTTAACCTGTAACTACCACCTAGCCTGCCACTACCTCCTAGCCTGCCACTGACATTACCACCTAGCCTGCCACTACCTCCCAGCCTGCCACTACCTCCTAGCCTGCCACTACCACCTAACCTGGCACTACCACCTAACCTGGCACTACTGTATATCACCTAACCTGGCTTTATATCACCCTAACCTGGCACTATATCACCTAACCTGGCACTATGTCATCTGCCAGTATAGTACCCTAACATCATGTGACGTCAATGTGCGGTGTGCTGCCTGTCCCCTGGGGGGGGCGGGGGCAGATATAGGATCCTGCCAATTTTAAAAAACATTTATCATTTTCCTTCCACTTCACAATTATGTTCCACTTTGTGATGGTCTATAAAAAAACCAATAAAATACATTTAGGTATTTGGTTGTAACATGGCAAAATGTGGGAAATTCCAAGGGGTGTGAATACTTTTTCAAGGCACTGTGCGTGTGTGTTTGTGTGTATATGTGTGTGTGTGTGTGTGTGTGTGTGTATGTCTGTGTATATATATATATATATATATATATATATATATATATATAATTTTATAGTTGGTCCCCCTTCATTTGTCCCTGCCCCCCGAAATATGAAAGCTGGAGATGCCACTGCCACCAACCACCTGATCTGTGTTGCAACTGAACATTGACTATGCTGCAGAGGCTGCACTAGCAGAGTGCAATCAATGAGTACCATGCATTATGGTAACTTTTGAACAGGTGACCAAAATAAACTGCAGTGTGTTGGGGATTACTGGTTCATAGTCTATGCTCTAATTCATCCCAAAGGTGTTCTATTGGGTTGAGATCAGGACTCTGTGCAGACCAGTCAAGCTGCTCCACCCCACACTCACTCATCCTTATCTTTATGGACCAAATCATTTGGTGGATGGGGGATTATGGTGTGGGGTTGTTTTTCAGGGGTTGGGCTTGGCCCCTTAGTTCCAGTCAAGGGAACTCTTAATTCATCAGCATTAAAAGACATTTTGGACAACAGTTTGGGGTTGGCCTTTCCTGTTCCAACATGACTGCACAGCAGTACACAAACAAGGTCCATACAGACATTGATGAGCGAGTTTGGGGTGGAGAAACTTGACTGGCCTGCACAGAGTCATGACCTCAACCTGGTAGAACACCTTTGGGATGCAGTAGAGTGGAGACTGCGAGCCAGGCCTTCTCTCCAACATTTGCCTCAAACTGACCTGAAGATCAATTTTTTCCTGCTCCTGGCACCACTCTGGAGACCACTAGCCTCCCTAATGGTATGATTATTTCAGGTTTTTGATGCTCAAAGCGGTACATTGTTTTGCATGGAAATTTGCTATTTTATATTGTAGGCCTGTAATTCTTAGGAATAATACACTTAAATCTGTCCAAACAAGAGACTAGTAGGCATCCCGGGTATGATACATTTTGAAAGACGAAATCATAAATTTTGTAATATAATAAATAATTATAACAAATAATAATAATAAAAATTATTCAATAATATAATCAAATCAAAAACAAAGAAATTAGCTCCGTTGCAGAA
The DNA here is from genome assembly GCF_037356315.1 of Lithobates pipiens. NCBI lineage: Eukaryota > Metazoa > Chordata > Amphibia > Anura > Ranidae > Lithobates > Lithobates pipiens. Next base: position 462,711,710 of record NW_027507764.1, read on the forward strand.
TTGCTGCTGTCATTTTACTTTGTGTTTGATGGATTTCCCCACAAATCACTATCGCTCAATTCTGCAAGTGATGCTAATTTATTATCGCCATTTTCTAGCTTTTCTAAAACCACTTTTGATGTAAAGGGACACTTTTAGGTTGCTATGGACAATCTCCAGTTTCCAGGCAGAAAGAACAGTATTTATAATATAAAACTACATGCAGGGCACTGGACAAAGCACTAGGGACAAAGGGAATGTGTAATTATTTGACACAGTTATGTAATCTTACAAATTACAGTGTACTGTATGTGTATTGTGTTTTTAACTTTTTGAATTTGGTGCTGGGCTCCCTCCGTGTGCGTCGTAACGCTCGCAGGGAACGGAGCTCTGCATTGTGAAGAATCGAGCAGAGGACACAGCTCACACACACAGCGGGGAGACATTGCAGGATCCTGGGGACAAGGTAAGTAACTTTGTAAGTGTGGCTCAGTGTTACCGCTTTTGGCACTGAAAATTTCCCCCGAGCCACACTCGAGAATACCGCTAGAGAGGTTAGCTGGGATAAGAGGTGGAGTCACTATGCATGAGACAGGATCCAGCACTACAGAGGAGGCATCGGCTTATGTGGCACTTGCTCGCTACTACAGCTCCAACTTTACAAGTAGTCCCTCTGCACTGCGGCTGGTGCTCATTCGGGGGGGGGGGCAGCAAACCAACACGACCCAACCCCTCAGTGGGAGACACACATTCATTCGGAGAGTGCAGAAAACAAAGGAATCACCCCCCCCCCCCCCAGGAGACGGATGTCCTCCTTAGCGTAGGAGGCAGATGTCCTGCCCAGGATGACTCCGATCTCCCCTCCTCCTCTCTCCCCTGTTCGAGCTGGGTAATGCTGGATGGTGGTTGGCTGAGCCACTGGTTAGCCATCCCTGAAGTCACAGTGGTGTCTGGTGGGTCAGTCTTTCTTCCCCTGCTTCTCTGCTCTAATCACATGCTTCAAAAAATAAAAAATAAAATCCACCATTGGATTCCATATGTCCGGCGCCCTCCATTCAGATCAGGGGGCTGGACGCATGGGTGGGGGGGCGGAACCCCTGTGCGCCCCTAATGGGTGGGCTGCCACTGGTTGGTCTTATCCCCCAGATGAGGGCACATCGGATGAGGCTGAGTGGTCGTGTAGCCCCGCCCTGACAAAGTCGACGACGATATGCAAAAAAAGGGCAGGGCTACACGGCCACTCAGCTTGTCTACCCTCGTGGAGCTCAACCGGGCATCGCCGCAAACCTATCAATACTAGGAGTGGTGAAGTGACACAAGGCAGGCAAACTACTGTTTACATGCTCATTTTTAACCTTATATCTGTAAGTGCAATATGTAAGGGGGATTTGGGGGTCTAATTAAACATTGTTTAAAACTTAATTATGCTATGAGAGCATCTTTATCCTTGGGGTATTATCACTGATTAGGGATGAGCTTCGAGTTTGAGTCGAACTCATGTTCGACTCAAACATTGCCTGTTCGGTGAACAGTGAACAATTTGGGGTGTTCGCGGAGCTTCAGAAGCGTGATCTCGAAGATGAAGGCTAAGATTTGATCCCAGAACGATGAGATGACCAAGCAGGACCAATAGCGGTGAGTGAGGGAAGGTCTAGGGTGTTGGTAGAGAGGGCACAATGAAGCAGGAGATTGATGTGGTGTCGCTGAGGGCAGGAACGATATGTGTGTTCGATGAGAAATTGTCAACTGGGTTTCCCTCCAGGATTCATTTGGAACCAGGTTGTAAACCGAGTTGAGGCCGTGCAGGATCTTTTCCACTATGTCATCATCCGAAAGGTCTTTCGCCCAGTTGGAGACGGAGGATGAATTGAGAGGAGGTGTTGTTTTCAGAAGTAAAGGTGTGTAGATGTCAGAGATTCTGTAAGAGTCTTTATGAAGAAGTGTTTCAATGAAAGAGGATCTAAACCTCGTGCGTTCTTCCCTGCAGGTTTTCTGTAAAAAGCTGAGGCATTGGCCATGGTAGAAGGCAGATGAATCTGGCAAGGAGAATTTGTGGGCCAAAAAACGGAAAGATAATGCGCGACCAGAGTCCAAGTCACATAAGGAGGAGAAGGTAGTAAGGTCCTTTTGTCGCCATGTTTGGTGATGGTGGTCCAGACCCAGGGTAAAGTTTGGATGACCCTGTATCGGGAGATGTCTTGAAATGAAAGGAGACAGTGTGAGACCTTTTCTTGCCTCCCTCCAGGCGATAGCTGTATCTCTTAGCAAAAGATTATGTTGGAGTGACGGCTCGAGTCGTTTCCACTGACAGTGAAGAAGGGCTGTTAGGGAGTAGGGATGTGTCATTTCATCCTCCAGTTGATAATTGGAGCAGCGGGATTTTTGGGATATCCAGTCTAGGCCTACCCTCAGAAGACAGGCTAGGTTGTATGTTCTTAGATTGGGGAGGCTAATACCTCCCTCGGTTCTAGGAAGGTGAAGTTTGGTGAAGGCTATGCGTGGTCTTTTGTTTCGCCATATAAATTTGGAAATCGAGGCATTTAGGAGTTTGGTATCCTTGTGTCGAAGGAGTAGAGGTACCGTCTGAAGAGGATATAATAGGCGTGTGAAACTGAGCATTTTTACTAGATGACACCTTCCCAGAAGCGAAAGAGGCAGATCCATCCAGTTTTCAAATTCCTGAACAATTTTGGCAAAGAGGGGAGGATAATTTAGGTGGTAGAGAGAAGAAAGGAGTTTCCCTATTTTGATAGCTAGGTATGTGATATGTGATTTTGCTATCGTTAAAATGGAATGCTGCGCCCATGCAGGAGGTGGACGGGAGCCCAAAGGGAGTATCTCGCTCTTGGAATCATTTATACACAATCCCAAGCATTTTCTGAATTGGTCAAAAATATATTTAATCGTGGGCATGTCTGCGGACGGGTTGGCGGAAAAAATAAGAACATCATCTGCAAAGAGAGACGTTCTCAGTTCGTGTGACCCTATTTTGATCCCATGTAACGGGGCTACGTTTGACAGATATCTGGAAAGTGGTTCAAGGGCAATGTTAAAAAGGAGTGGGGATAGGGGGCAGCCCTGTCTGGTTCCCTTATGCAGGCGAAACTCGTCTGGGAGGAGGCCTGCGGCGACTAGCCTAGCTGCTGGGGAAGTGTACATGGAGCTGATTAGGTGAAAAAAGGGGCCAGAGAAGCCCATCTCACCCAAAACCATGGATAGCCATTCAAAGTTGACGTTGTCAAAAGCCTTTTCAGCATCAAGGGTAATAATGGCTAGGTCACTGTTAGGGTTGCATCTAGCGTGTTCCAGCACTATCATCACCCTCCTGATATTAATGGTTGCCGTTCTGCCCTTGACAAAACCTGATTGGGCAGAATGTATCAGGGAGGGGATGACGTTGGCCAGGCGGCTGGTTACTATTTTGGAAAGGATCTTGACGTCGAGGTTTAGGAGCAAGATGGGCCTGTACGACCCAGGTTCTTGTGGGTCTTTCCCTTTTTTGTCTAGCAGTTTGATAATCGCTTGGTTATCTGATGGTATATAGGGGCCGCCGGACCATATGTGTTGGTAGACATCCGTAAGAGTTGGAGTCAGTAGAAGACCTAAAGATTTGTAAAATTCGCCTGTCAGGCAATCAGGGCCAGGGGCTTTGGAGGAGGCTAGGTTTCGAATCGTGGAGGATATTTCCGAAGGGGAGATGGGGGCATTTAGAGCATCGAGTTGGGTGGGAGATATTCGGGTCAACTGGACTTTTCCAAGGAAGTTGCGTGCCGTGTGCAGGTCAATAGGGTCTGCCGCATAGAGGGCAGAATAGTAGCGCAGCATAGCCACATTTATGCCTTTCTGCGTGGCCGTCACCTGGCCGTCTGAGTCACGTATGGATGGGATAACCGACGGGCGGTAGGGACCTTTGCAGAGTCTGGCAAGAAGCTTGCCAGCTTTGTTACCAAATTTATGTAAAGTAGCGTCAAGGTAGGCCCTTTTGGTGGTTTCCAAGGTTTCAGCCCATGTGTCAAAAGACTGCTTGGCTAAGTGTCAAGTCGTCCGGTTATCGGGAGAGTCATTGGTGTAGAGTACTTGTTGGGCTTGGTGCAATCTGGAACTGGAGGTCTTGTAGTTAAGAAGGGCGTGTTTTTTAAACGAAGATGCATAGGAGATAATGCCTCCCCTGAGGAATGCTTTACCAGCGTCCCAAAACAGGTTCGGATTATCAGTATGCATCGCATTCATTTGTGTGTAAATTGCCCACTCCTTCTCCATGTATGATTGAAAGTCTGTGTTGTGTTGAAGGTAGGACAGAAAATGCCATATTTTGGGGTTGGTGTGAACGCCTGGGGTCTCTAGAGTCACCGAGACGGGTGCGTGGTCCGATATAGCTATATCATGGATGTCCGCTCCCGGGAGTATGGGAATTAGGTCGTTCGTACAGAAGATGTAGTCAATCCTAGTGAAGACATTGTGTGGGTGGGAGTAAAAAGAGAATTCCCGGTCGGTCGGGTGGTGTAGTCGCCAGATGTCATGGAGGTGGAGGGAGTCCATCGTTGACGCAAAGCTCGTGGGATTGGTAGGGGCTGAAGATGAGATGGGGTGCGGAAGCGAGGACCTATCGTCGAGCAGGTGAAAAGTGGAGTTAAAATCGCCCCCTACAATTTGTGGAAGGTGAGGAAAAACGCAGGAGCCAGCCAGTTAACACGCTGAAGAATTGCTTCGTGGGGTTATTAGGGGCGTAGACATTAGATATTACAAGCTCTTTGGTCCCTATTCGGGCCCGAATAAAAAGGAGTCTGCCCTGTTGATCTGCGTCTGTGGATAAGATCTTACAGGGAAGAGTCTTATTAATAAGGATAAGTACTCCGGCCTTATGGCCAATGGCCTCAGAACCAACCACATCACCCATCCATAGCTTCTTCATCCGGTCAAAGTCAGGTGAAGAAAGATGGGTTTCCTGTAACAACGCTATGTCTGTTTTAAGCCTTTTGAGGTGCCTCAGTACCTTCAGCCTTTTGGAGGGGGAACGAAGCCCTTTCACATTCCATGAGATTAATCTGAAGCATAATGGAGCGTTAAAGGGGACATGACTGGCACGTAATAGTATCATTTGTCTGGTGAGCCTAGAGAGAAGCAAAAGTGAGGACGTTACATTATAGAGGGCCGACATGGCCCTCGGTACGGTAACAGCGAGTAAGGACTGCTCGAGAGCAAGCGTAGCAAGGAAGAGAGGGAAGTGGAGGAGGTAGGGGAGGGAAGGGTGTGAGTGCCAGGTACATATATACAGGAAGCCAACATAAACAATTACCAACTTCACTTTTTTCTGCATGGGGGTCACTGTGTAGACCAGCTCCCATAACCAAGCCTCGTTTGATACAGGTACTGCCGCCCTACAAAAAGGGAACAGGGTACGCCATCAATCCAGGCAGGGTCCATGGCGCAGAAGACGGACTGCACAGAGGAAGCCCTAGGGGAAATGCAAGTGCAAACTTGTAGAAACAATTCAAGTAATAAAAAAAAACAGTAAAAGAAAGAACAATCATCTGAAATGAGGAACAATATGAATTGCATAGGAGAATAAGGTACAAATCAGGATGGCTCAAAAAGCCCTTTTTACCCTTTTCTGATACTACCTGAGAAGTGTGAATGGCCCAGGAGGGGAAAGGTTTAAAACTGGTCACTTCATCCAGGCGAGAAAGGGTAAGTGTAGGGCCTTAAACCTGGGAGAAGAGTGAGAGTACCTGCAGGGCACTAGAGCCCATCAACGTAAGGTTTGGGCATGTTGAACCGGACCCACAGCCCTGAAGCGCTTGGGAGAGTCTTTCCGTGGGCTCCTTTGGTCCAAGGCTTGGTTGACTGGAGCCGTCTTGGGTGTGGGGCTGAGATGTGGGCCCAAGCGTAGCGATTTTAGGAAGCGAGTTGCCTCATCGGGGTCATGAAAAGAAAGTTGTTCGCCATTAGGTGCTTTGATCCGCAGAACCGTCGGGAACGCCAGAGTGAATTTTAGTTGTCGTTGATAGAGTTCCGTGCAGATATGTTGGAAGGCCTTTCGTTTCTTGGAAACATCCACCGAGTAGTCAGCAAAAATTAAGATTTTAGCTCCATCAATCTGAAGAGATCTGGATTGTCGGGACTGCTGTAGAATGGAGGCTTTATCCGGGTAGTTGAGATATTTAGCTATTATCGGGCGCGGGGATTTACGTTCCGAGTTGAAAGCACCCACACGGTGTGCACGTTCCACTGTTAAGGGTCCCCCGAGACCCAGTGCCTCAGGGATGCGGCGTGCGCAGAGTTCTGACAAAGTAGGCTGGGGAATGCGATTCGGGGATTCCTACAAATCGCAGGTTGCTCCTCCTGGACCTATTTTCACGGTCATCAAGCTTTTCCAGCACATATTTATTGCTTCTGTCCTGGACTTGTTCCAGGGACTGTGTCTGATAGAGTTCTTCCTCTAAATTGGAGATGCGGTTTGCAGCCTCATTCAATCTAGAAGTATGTTCCCCTAATTGGGCTTGAAATTTCTGCATGCCTGTACTGATAGCTTTTTCCACTGAGGCAGCAATCATAGGGGAGAGGAGAGCAGCCACAGCCTGTGCCTAGAGTTCTGTGTGATGGTCTTGTAATGGTGGGGGTAGCAGGCACTGTTGTATGGGGAGAGGTGAAGCAGAGCCAGGCAGATGCAGATGGACTGGAGACTGTAGGAATGGTGTGTCCCTTGAAGCTGTCTGACCCGCTGCGTGTTCGCCTACCTCCATTTCAGGCGCTGTCTCCTCCGGAGGGGCCGCGCAGGCCGGAGCTGAGTAGGCCGAAGCCGGGGCCTCGATTTGCGGTGAGGCCTGCCGAGCAGTGGCGGTCGCGTACGGTCGCGGCCCGGTTTTTTCCACAAACCGGTCCATCGTGGAGCCGGTGAAGTGGGGGAGGCTGCCGGTCGGTGTTGCGGGAGAAATCGCTGGTGTGCGGGAGCTGTAGGAGAGGACAGCTACTCCATACGGCACCGGAAGTCCAAAAGTCCTTTTAAAGGACTGGTATAGGTGTAGTACAGTATATAGGGTTCAGTGCACTGCTGTGCTGGTGATTGCAGCTGTCTTTTGTCAGTGTAGGGACAGGACGCTGTGTGGAGCAGGGACAGTCAGTTTAATCACTAGCTAGCTATTAGTACTAGGTCCACAAAGGTCCTTATAGGTGTACAGTATATAGGGTGCTGGTGCACTGCTGCTGACTGCTACCCTATTCTGCAGCAGTCTTTTATCAGTGTAGGGACTGTCTGCAAATCAACTAGCTACTAGGTCCACAAAGGTCCTTTTAAGGACTGGTATAGGTGTACAATATATAGGGTGCTGGTGCACTGCTGCTGACTACTGCTCTATTCTGCAGCAATCTTTTATCAGTGTAGGGACTGAGGGACAGTCTGCAAATCACTAGCTACTAGGTCCACAAAGGTCCTTTTAAGGAATGGTATAGGTGTTGTAGACATGTCACTGGAGAAGTGATCGAGGGGGTGTACATCTCACCTAGGTTGCTACACAGTGTGAGATGGTAAATCCAGGATGGATCAGTTTCTCAGCAGCGATATGCTGCTGAGTTGTTATTTAATTTTGCCGGGCCTGGGTTTATATGGAATGACAGGTAGGTTTGGTAGAGGGACCTGTCATTCCACATCCCCCGATCCAGTTCTGGGTTTGGGATCAGGTGAGCTTTGATCCTAATTAGCCTGGGAAGCTAAAGGATCTGCAGGGTCTGCAGGTGATTGCTCTCAGCCAGGGAATGAACAATCTGTGTGTTGAAGGAAGCTGCAAGCACAGCCACTGCTGGAGCTAAAACTCACCCTGCGATATCCAGGCGAAAGACGCTGTGTTTGTAAGTGTCAGATAGGTGAGCAGAACCTGTTAGTAAGCGCCCAGCCGGGCTAGGACTTTTATTTTTGTTGTACTTAGAAAGCACGGTGTTGCTGTATATTTTGTTTGCTGGACTGTTTGTACCACGAATAAACGCCAAGATCTGCTTTATAAATTCCAAGTCTGCTGTGAACTGTGTCCAAACACACCCTACCCCGGGAAGATCCCTTACAGTGTACAATATATAGGGTGCTGGTGCACTGCTGTGCTGCAGATTACTGCTCGTTTCTGTATGGACTGAGGGACAGTCTGCAAATCACTAGCTACTAGGTCCACAAAGGTCCTTTTAAGGACTAGTATAGGTGTAGTACAGTATATAGGGTTCAGTGCACTGGTGCTGTCTTTTGTCAGTGTAGGTACATGACGCTGTGTGGAGCAGGGACAGTCAGTTTAATCACTAGCTAGCTATTACTACTAGGTCCACAAAGGTCATTTTAAGGACTGGTATAGGTTTTCAGTATATAGGGTGCTGGTGCACTGCTGCTGACTGCTGCCCTATTCTGCAGCAGTCTTTTATCAGTGTAGGGACTGTCTGCAAATCACTAGCTACTAGGTCCACAAAGATCCTTTTAAGGACTGGTATAGGTGTACATTATATAGGGTGCTGGTGCACTGCTGTGCTGCAGATTACTGTTTGTTTCTGCAGCTGTCTTTTATCAGTGTAGGGACTGAGGCACAATCTGCAAATCACTAGCTACTAGGTCCACAAAGGTCCTTTTAAGGACTGGTATAGGTGTACAATATATAGGGTCCTGGTGCACTGCTGCCCTATTCTGCAGCAGTCTTTTATCAATGTAGGGACTGAGGGACAGTCTGCAAATCGCTAACTACTAGGTCCACAAAGGTCCTTTTAAGGACTGGTATAGGTGTACTATTTGGTGTGACGTATATAGGGGTGTAATACACGTATAAAATTCTTGCACATATAGAAAGATAGTATAGTGCATTTCCACTGTGCAGCATTGTGACTGCTGAGCGGTCCTGCAGCGATACTACAAAGAGTGACAAACGCAATAATAAAAAAAAAGTATTATAACTGGTGTGATAGACCAGTGGCCCCCAAAAAATGAAGGATTGAAGCGGGTGTTATATACCTTCTTCTACATACATACTGCACTTCTCTAGAGACTTTTGTCACAGGGTCATTTAAAAAATGACAGGCAGAGGAAGAGGCAGGCCCTTCCGCAGGGGTGGTAGGGGTAGGGCAGGAGCAACAGGCTTGAGCCAAAATGGCAAATTGCAGAAGGTGCGTGCAATTACGTCAAAGGACGCACCAGACTTGGTTGAGTGGCTCACTCAGCCTTACTCTTCTGCACCCTCCTCATCCTCTCGATCTGCACCCTCTTCTTCAATCTACCACAGACACCACCACCACCATATACCTTCCGCTTGAGTCACAGGAATTATTTTCCGATCCATATCAAGACATTTCCGATGCGCAGCCACTCTTGGCATTGGATCAGGAAGAGGAGGTAGCAACAACCGCCACTCAGCATGTCTGACGACAGTACCCAGACCAGCCCAAGGAGGAGGGTGGTCCCCACTGTTGCTGCCTACTCCGAGATCTCTAATTATAGCGGTGGGGAAGGTGACGTTGATGATGACGTGTCTAGTGATGTCACGTGAGTGCCACAATGGATGGTCCCAGGAAGGAAGCATTTCTCAGCGAAGCCTGGCTTCCCCAATGACGTGTGGGTGACCCGCCCCCCTCTGATGTAACGAACATCAGAGGGGGGCGGGGTCACCCATATGTCATTGGGGAAGCCAGGCTTGCCCACTAGCGTCAGAGGGTGGCGAGTTCAGGTGACGGGTGGCCCCACCCTCCTCATATAAGAAACGTCAGGCTGCCGGGATCCCGCAGTGTCTCCTCCAGTGGAGACAGAGGAAGGATGGATGGACTGCGCTGCGCTGGACTGGAGGGAGAGATCACCTGTCGCTGGATCAGATCAGCCATTGCTGGACCCTGGAGAGATGATCATCCGTCGCTGGATAGCAAGAGTGGATTACCACCGCTGGAATCTTTTTTTTATTTTAATAAAGGACTTTTTCAAAGGTGTGTTTGTCTTATTTAACTATTTTTTACGCTTTCTTTGTGAAATGGTAGGGGTACTTTTGTACCCCTTACGATTTCAAACGGGGGGGGGGTCGGGATCTGGGGGTCCCCTTGTTAAAGGGGTCTTCCAGATTCTGATAAGCCCCCCGCCCACAGACCCCACAACCACCGACCAGGGTTGTGGGGATGAGGCCTCATCAACATAAGGACATGGTGCTTTGGGGGGGGGACCCCAAAGCATCCTCCCAATGTTGAGGGCATGTGGCCTGGTATGATTCAGGAGGGGGGGCACTCTCTCGTCCCCCCCCCTCTTTTCCTGTGGCCTGCCAGGTTGCATGCTCGGATAAAGGGTCTGGTATGGATTTTTAGGGGGAACTCCACATCATTATTATTTTTTTTACCCCACGCTTTTTTTTTTTTTTTTTTTTTTTATCAATGAATTTCAATGAGTGTTCTCTGTATTATGGGAGCCAACAATTCATTATAGCCGCGAGTGATTTTAAATGACCTTTTTTCCTGCAGAAATTACACTTTGTGCAGGGACAGTTCTAAGCACGGGGAACATGCGCCCCTTTACAGGCATACTATATACACCCCCCAGGTACAAAATTTAAAGGAATATTACACTTTTATTGTTTCACTTTAATCATTATTAAAATCACTGCTCCTGAAAAAACTGCAGTTTTTAAAACTTTTTTTTGCATTGATACATGTCCCCTGGGGCAGGACCCAGGTTCCCAAACTTTTTAGGACAGTAACTTGCGCATTAGCCTTTAAAATTAGCACTTTAGATTTTGAATGTTCGAGTCCTATAGACTTTAATAGGGTTCTAAAGTTCACACGAAGTTTAGGTCTGTTCGCAGGTTCTGGTGCGAACCAAACCGGGGGGTATTTGGCTCATCCTTATCACTGATGAGCTTGGGATCCAGTAGCAATCTATTGGAGTCTGGCATTCCAGGATAGAACACAGTGGGAACCCATACAGATCTAATACTGGTGGAATTACATTAGAAGCTAAAGAGGTAGTCCGTACCATGATCCAATGACCAGAGAAGGAAGCCCGTTCATTTGTGGAGTTTAATGCTTATTTTCATCCTTTTTCTTTTCCAATAAATTTTATTGAATAAAAGGAAAATACAGCAAGAATGAACATATGATTAACATCTGTTACAAATGGTAAGTCTCATAGAACCGTTACACGTATGGTAATTCGTATGGCAGCGAATATCAAATATCAACCTTAAAATTCTAAACATTGCTATTGGTCTAACTAGACAGTATAGGTTTCTTAAACAATCATGCGTATGGGGATCCGTTAAGTGCGGTTCTTTTTTGTAATGGAAAACGTCTGATTGTAGCTTTCTCTCAAAGAGGGAGGGGGACGCGGGGAAGGGGGGAAGGAGAAGGTAGGGGAAATGGGGGCAGAGGATAAGAAGGAATGGGTGTTGGGTTATCCTCCGTTGCTCTCTGTCGTGAATGTGTGGCAAAAAAGAGAGACTGTGGGCGGATGGGTTCTGTGGTTATGTGGCTAGGTTTATAATTATTGGGAAGCTTATAGGTAAGAGATTCGGGATACCGGGTATTCTCCAGGGGAGAAAACAATAAGGGGAACCGGATTATGTCGGGGTGTAGGAAGATCAGAAGGGTTAAGTCGCAAGCTGCAATGATAAGTGCAAGTCTTCATCTATTTTCCAGGTATAACTATTGTGATCTCTAATGCGTTCGAAATCAGAGGTAGTTATGAAATGTTTCCAGCAGGCCCATTTGGACCCTTATTTGCTTGGGGTGTCTCTAGCTATATGGATTAATTCTTCCATGTCCGCTATCCTTTGTATTTTCTGAAGCCATGTTTTGACGGTAGGGATGGTTTGGGATTTCCAATGGATCGGGATGCATTGTTTGGCTGCATTAATCAGATGGATTATGATGGATCTATGGTATGAGGTCTGCGATGGGGTGGTGTGGTGTAGTAGAAATTGAGCCGGGCTGTAGGGTACGTCATATGTCGTTATGGTTTTTATCAGTTGGTGTATCGTCTTCCAAAAAGGTTGGAGAGAAGGGCATGTCCACCAGACGTGGAGTAGTGTGCCTTGGTTTTGTTGGCATCTCCAGCACTTCCCTGATATGGAAGGGTCCCATTTGTGTAGCCTGTGTGGTGTTCTATTTCCATCGGGAAAGGACTTTGTATCCAGTTTCCTGAACGGATACGTTTGTGGATCCTTTATGGATATTGAGGAATATATTGTCCCAGTCGTCTTCTGCGAGTGTGAGATTTAGGTCTTTTTCCCACGCTGTGCAGATTTTAAGGGTATTAGGCTTACAGTCCCCGAATAAGAGAGAATGTGTTTGGGAGATAAGATGTGTGTGGGGTGTAGTCGAGGAGCAGAGTTGTTCAAAGGGTGTCAGTTGTCTCGAGTAGTCTGCCCTCTTCCCTAACTTTTTTAGGAAGTGGGATATCTGTTGGAATGTCCAGGAGGGAATAGGGGCTTTTTGCATCGTGATGGCTAATTGGGCGGATGTTTTTGGACGTCCGTTGTCATAGAAGTGTCGTAGCAGAACTTGTGGGTGTGACCAATGGTGTTGGAGAAAGTTATGATGCATCCCTGGTGGGAAGTCGGGGTTCATTCTGAGCGGCGTTAAGGGACCCGTGATCGTGGAGATGGAGGATTGTGTGTAGTGATGGCCGAACGGTTCGCCCGGCGGTCGTTTCGCGGCGAATTTCCGACATTCGCGGTCCGCACGTTCGAACGCCTTTTTCCGTCGTTCGCCGCGGCGGACTTACGTGTTTAATGTATACAAGAACTTTAACCTTTGGTGACACGTTTATCATGTGATACAGGACAGCCAATTGAGACATGACAGCACATGGACACTTGTACATTCCCCCTAACCTATAAATACACCCGATCCGGTGGCCATTTTACATTCTTTCTTCTGTTACGATAGGGACAGGTTCCTGTGTGGAGTAGGGAGAGATAAACCACTAGCTATTTGGTACACAAAAGTTCTTTTCAGGACTGGTATAGGTGTTAGGTGTTGATAGGTTTGCTGTGCTGCTGATTCTTGCAGCAGCCTGAGTGTCTTTTGTTAGTTTAGAGAAAGGGAAAGGACGGTGTATGCTACAGGGACAGCCAGATTAGTCTTTCATCATCATCATCATCATCATCATCATTAGCTGTTACTATCAAGGTCCACAAAAGAGCTGTTCCAGTAACCACTAATCGTTCTCTTTTTTTGCCAATTTGTATAGGGACAGGAAGGAAGCAGTGTTGTCAGGCAGTGAGGGTAATTTTAAAGACTTGCTGTTATTATTAGTTCCACAAAGGTTCTTTTCAGGACTGGTATCAGTGGTACAGTAATAGGCTTGTACATGTATAATATTCTTTCTTCCAAATATAGAAAGGATATTATACTTGACTGCTGCCCTTCTGCTGCAGTCTGCTAAACATTCACAACTCACTTGTTCCACAAAAGTTCTTATAAGGACTGGTAACTTGGTATAGGGTGCTACGGTACATAGGCTTGAGTGCGGTACAGTCTGCTGTTCTGTAAGGACCGCTATCGGTCCACAATAGATAGGGTTGACGTGCACCACTGCTGACCGCTGCCCTATACTGCAGCAGTCCTTCAGCGGTATAGGGACTGACGTACAGTCTGCTAAACACTAATACACAACCTGCTTGGTCCACAAAAGTTCTTATAAGGACTGGTAACTTGGTATAGGGTGCTACGGTACATAGGCTTGAGTGCGGTACAGTCTGCTGTTCTGTAAGGACCGCTATAGGTCCACAATAGATAGGGTTGACGTGCACCACTGCTGACCGCTCACCTATACTGCAGCAGTCCTTCAGCGGTATAGGGACTGACGTACAGTCTGCTAATCACTAACACACAACCTGCTTGTTCCACAAAAGTTCTTATAAGGACTGGTAACTTGGTATAGGGTGCTACGGTACATAGGCTTGAGTGCGGTACAGTCTGCTGTTCTGTAAGGACCGCTATCGGTCCACAATAGATAGGGTTGACGTGCACCACTGCTGACCGCTGCCCTATACTGCAGCAGTCCTTCAGCGGTATAGGGACTGACGTACAGTCTGCTAATCACTAACACACAACCTGCTTGTTCCACAAAAGTTCTTATAAGGACTGGTAACTTGGTATAGGGTGCTACGGTACATAGGCTTGAGTGCGGTACAGTCTGCTGTTCTGTAAGGACCGCTATCGGTCCACAATAGATAGGGTTGACGTGCACCACTGCTGACCGCTCACCTATACTGCAGCAGTCCTTCAGCGGTATAGGGACTGACGTACAGTCTGCTAATCACTAACACACAACCTGCTTGTTCCACAAAAGTTCTTATAAGGACTGGTAACTTGGTATAGGGTGCTACGGTACATAGGCTTGAGTGCGGTACAGTCTGCTGTTCTGTAAGGACCGCTATCGGTCCACAATAGATAGGGTTGACGTGCACCACTGCTGACCGCTGCCCTATACTGCAGCAGTCCTTCAGCGGTATAGGGACTGACGTACAGTCTGCTAAACACTAATACACAACCTGCTTGGTCCACAAAAGTTCTTATAAGGACTGGTAACTTGGTATAGGGTGCTACGGTACATAGGCTTGAGTGCGGTACAGTCTGCTGTTCTGTAAGGACCGCTATCGGTCCACAATAGATAGGGTTGACGTGCACCACTGCTGACCGCTCACCTATACTGCAGCAGTCCTTCAGCGGTATAGGGACTGACGTACAGTCTGCTAATCACTAACACACAACCTGCTTGTTCCACAAAAGTTCTTATAAGGACTGGTAACTTGGTATAGGGTGCTACGGTACATAGGCTTGAGTGCGGTACAGTCTGCTGTTCTGTAAGGACCGCTATCGGTCCACAATAGATAGGGTTGACGTGCACCACTGCTGACCGCTGCCCTATACTGCAGCAGTCCTTCAGCGGTATAGGGACTGACGTACAGTCTGCTAATCACTAACACACAACCTGCTTGTTCCACAAAAGTTCTTATAAGGACTGGTAACTTGGTATAGGGTGCTACGGTACATAGGCTTGAGTGCGGTACAGTCTGCTGTTCTGTAAGGACCGCTATCGGTCCACAATAGATAGGGTTGACGTGCACCACTGCTGACCGCTGCCCTATACTGCAGCAGTCCTTCAGCGGTATAGGGACTGACGTACAGTCTGCTAAACACTAATACACAACCTGCTTGGTCCACAAAAGTTCTTATAAGGACTGGTAACTTGGTATAGGGTGCTACGGTACATAGGCTTGAGTGCGGTACAGTCTGCTGTTCTGTAAGGACCGCTATCGGTCCACAATAGATAGGGTTGACGTGCACCACTGCTGACCGCTCACCTATACTGCAGCAGTCCTTCAGCGGTATAGGGACTGACGTACAGTCTGCTAATCACTAACACACAACCTGCTTGTTCCACAAAAGTTCTTATAAGGACTGGTAACTTGGTATAGGGTGCTACGGTACATAGGCTTGAGTGCGGTACAGTCTGCTGTTCTGTAAGGACCGCTATCGGTCCACAATAGATAGGGTTGACGTGCACCACTGCTGACCGCTCACCTATACTGCAGCAGTCCTTCAGCGGTATAGGGACTGACGTACAGTCTGCTAATCACTAACACACAACCTGCTTGTTCCACAAAAGTTCTTATAAGGACTGGTAACTTGGTATAGGGTGCTACGGTACATAGGCTTGAGTGCGGTACAGTCTGCTGTTCTGTAAGGACCGCTATCGGTCCACAATAGATAGGGTTGACGTGCACCACTGCTGACCGCTCACCTATACTGCAGCAGTCCTTCAGCGGTATAGGGACTGACGTACAGTCTGCTAATCACTAACACACAACCTGCTTGTTCCACAAAAGTTCTTATAAGGACTGGTAACTTGGTATAGGGTGCTACGGTACATAGGCTTGAGTGCGGTACAGTCTGCTGTTCTGTAAGGACCGCTATCGGTCCACAATAGATAGGGTTGACGTGCACCACTGCTGACCGCTCACCTATACTGCAGCAGTCCTTCAGCGGTATAGGGACTGACGTACAGTCTGCTAAACACTAATACACAACCTGCTTGGTCCACAAAAGTTCTTATAAGGACTGGTAACTTGGTATAGGGTGCTACGGTACATAGGCTTGAGTGCGGTACAGTCTGCTGTTCTGTAAGGACCGCTATCGGTCCACAATAGATAGGGTTGACGTGCACCACTGCTGACCGCTGCCCTATACTGCAGCAGTCCTTCAGCGGTATAGGGACTGACGTACAGTCTGCTAATCACTAACACACAACCTGCTTGTTCCACAAAAGTTCTTATAAGGACTGGTAACTTGGTATAGGGTGCTACGGTACATAGGCTTGAGTGCGGTACAGTCTGCTGTTCTGTAAGGACCGCTATCGGTCCACAATAGATAGGGTTGACGTGCACCACTGCTGACCGCTGCCCTATACTGCAGCAGTCCTTCAGCGGTATAGGGACTGACGTACAGTCTGCTAAACACTAATACACAACCTGCTTGGTCCACAAAAGTTCTTATAAGGACTGGTAACTTGGTATAGGGTGCTACGGTACATAGGCTTGAGTGCGGTACAGTCTGCTGTTCTGTAAGGACCGCTATCGGTCCACAATAGATAGGGTTGACGTGCACCACTGCTGACCGCTCACCTATACTGCAGCAGTCCTTCAGCGGTATAGGGACTGACGTACAGTCTGCTAATCACTAACACACAACCTGCTTGTTCCACAAAAGTTCTTATAAGGACTGGTAACTTGGTATAGGGTGCTACGGTACATAGGCTTGAGTGCGGTACAGTCTGCTGTTCTGTAAGGACCGCTATCGGTCCACAATAGATAGGGTTGACGTGCACCACTGCTGACCGCTCACCTATACTGCAGCAGTCCTTCAGCGGTATAGGGACTGACGTACAGTCTGCTAATCACTAACACACAACCTGCTTGTTCCACAAAAGTTCTTATAAGGACTGGTAACTTGGTATAGGGTGCTACGGTACATAGGCTTGAGTGCGGTACAGTCTGCTGTTCTGTAAGGACCGCTATCGGTCCACAATAGATAGGGTTGACGTGCACCACTGCTGACCGCTGCCCTATACTGCAGCAGTCCTTCAGCGGTATAGGGACTGACGTACAGTCTGCTAAACACTAATACACAACCTGCTTGGTCCACAAAAGTTCTTATAAGGACTGGTAACTTGGTATAGGGTGCTACGGTACATAGGCTTGAGTGCGGTACAGTCTGCTGTTCTGTAAGGACCGCTATAGGTCCACAATAGATAGGGTTGACGTGCACCACTGCTGACCGCTCACCTATACTGCAGCAGTCCTTCAGCGGTATAGGGACTAAGAGTTTTGTCACAGGGTCATTTAAAAAATGACATGCAGAGGAAGAGGCAGGCCCTTCCGCAGGGGTGGTAGGGGTAGGGCAGGAGCAACAGGCTTGAGCCAAAGTGGGAAGTTGCAGAAGGTGCGTTCAATTACTTTAAAGGATGCACCAGACTTGGTTGAGTGGCTCGCTCAGCCTTACTCTTCTGCACCCTCCTCATCCTCTCGATCTGCACCCTCTTCTTCACTCTCTGCTATGTGCACCCCCAAAGACACTACCACCAACAACACGACCACCACCACCACCACCACATACCTTCCGCTTGAGTCACTGGAATTATTTTCCGATCCATATCAAGAGGACATTTCTGATGCGCAGCCACTCTTGGTATTGGATCAGGAAGAGGAGGTAGCAACAAGCGCTACTCAGCAGTCTGACGCCAGTACCCAGATCAGCCCAAGGAGGAGGTTGGTCCCCGGTGTTGCTGCCTACTCCGAGATCTCTACTTATAGCGGTGGGGAAGGTGACGTTGATGATGACGTGTCTAGTGATGTCACGTGGGTGCCCACAAGAGAGGAAGAGGAGGGGAGTTCAGAGGGAGATATGGACCAGCAGATAGGGAGGAGAAGCAGCAATGACTTACATTGCACAGCAGGGACAAAGCAGACTGCAAATGTATCAGGAGCGAGTCATCGACCATGTACGGTCACATCTGGCGCTCCCAGGACACCGGCACATGGCTCCGCAGTGTGGGCTTTTTTTAACGTGTCCGCTGCTGACAATAGCGTTGCCATCTGCAATCTTTGCAGTCAACGCGTTAGTCGCGGTAAGCCCAATACTCACCTAGGGACGACCGCCTTAAGAAGGCACATGAGCAGCCATCACCGAGCCCAGTGGGAGCAACGGAACACACAAAGCCACACTGCAGGCTCTCACCGTCCAGCCTCGTCTTCTACTTCTCCTTCTCCTCTCTCCTCACAATTGTCCTCCACTCCACCTTCCATCACGCCAAGCTCACATTTTTCTGCAAAAAGGCAGGCTTCCGTGGGCCTAATGTTTGAGCGTAAAAAAATGATGATGCCGGATAACCCTCTTGCCCAACGGTTGGCGGCTGGCTTGTCAGAACTCATAGCCCGCCAACTACTGCCATATAAACTGGTGGACTCGGAGGCCTTTCGCAAATTTGTGGCCATTGGAACACCACAATGGAAGGTCCCAGGAAGGAAGTATTTCTCAGAGAAGGGCATCCCAGAGCTATATGGCCATGTTCAGCGGCAAGTGAATGTATCTCTGGCACACAGTGTCGGTGCCAAGATACATCTGACCACAGACACGTGGTCTAGCAAACACGGGCAGGGAAGGTATATCAGTTTTACTGCCCACTGGGTGAACCTTCTGACGGCCGTCAAGCATGTAACCCGTGGCACCCGTGTAGATTTGGTTTTACCGCCACGGATTGCATGCAGGCCTGACTCTTCTTCTCCTCCTCCTACTCCATCCTCCTCCCTCTCCTCCTCAGCTGCCTCCTCCTTTTCCGCTGCTAGCGTCTCTTCCACTGCACCGCCCAAGCTCCCCAGAACCTATTCCACATGCCAGGTGAGACGTTGCCATGCCGTGCTGCGTCTGTTGTGCCTGGAAGCAAAGAGCCACACTGGCCCGGCACTCCTTTCAGCTTTGCGTTCACAGGCAGATGAGTGGCTAACACCGCTCAATTTGACAGTTGGTAAAGTGGTGTGTGACAACGGTGCCAATCTGCTTAGCGCATTGAAACAGGGCAAAATCACGCACGTGCCGTGCATGGCACACGTCTTAAACTTGGTCGTGCAGCGATTCCTTGTCAAATACCCTGGGGTCCAGGACATCTTGCGGCAGGCAAGGAAAATCTCGGCCCATTTCAGAAGATCTTACACGGCCATGGCTCGCCTTGCTGACATTCAGCGGCGACACCATCTGCCGGTCAGACGTCTTATTTGCGATTGCCCGACGCGATGGAACTCAACCTTCTATATGCTTGATAGGCTGCTCCAGCAGAAACGTGCAGTTAACGTCTACCTGTATGAACTCTGCGAAAGAAACGGTTCTGGGGAGCTGGGTTTTTTTTCACCGCGCCAGTGGCTGCTCATGCGCGACACATGCAGACTTCTGCGGCCATTTGAGGAGATCACCAAACTGGTCAGTCGCAGCCATGGCGCCATCAGTGACATGGTACCTTATGCCTTCTTTCTGGAGCGTGCATTGCGTCGTGTCATTGATCAGGCTGTGGAGGAGCAGGAGCGGGAAGATGAGGAAGTCGCAATGCTGGATGAATTCCCAGGGGGGGCTACTCTATCTGAGACAAGTCAACAACAGGAGTCTGATGAGGAGTCAGAGGAGGATGGTGCCGGGGCGGATGAGCAGGAGCAAGAAGAGCATGCTTTAAACCTTTCTGGGATCCCTGTTGTGCGTGGATGGGGAGAGGAGAATGAAGAGGACGACATTATCCTGGATGATGAGCAGGAGCCAGGCCACCACACCGCTTCCACTTTAGTGCAAATGGGGGCCTTCATGCTCCAGTGTTTTAATAGGGACCCCCGTATAAAAAGCATGAGGGTCAAGGACCAGTACTGGGTGGCAACGTACTTAGACCCCCGGTACAAACACAAAATGGCGGAAATGTTACCGCCGTCGCAGAGGGCTGTCAGAATGCAGCACTTCCAGGCCTTGCTTCGAGAAATGCTGCATTCTGCTTTTGCGTGCGCTGGCAGAGGAGCAATTCCCACTCCCAGAGAAGGATTTGCGGGTACCAATCCAACAGCGCCTGCAAGAAGAGGCCGGTTTGAAGATGTGTTGGTGACTTCGGATATGAGGTCATTCTTTCAGCCGACCCATCGACAGGTGTCATCCGGATCCAGCATCAGGGAACGCCTAGACCGTCAGGTGTCCGACTACATTGGGTTAACGGCCGATGTGGACGCTCTGAGGAGTGATGAACCCCTAGACTACTGGGTGGGCAGGCTTGACCTCTGGCCAGAGCTTGCCCAATTTGCAATCGAACTGTTGGCTTGCCCCTCATCCAGTGTCCTGTCCGAAAGGACGTTCAGCGCAGCAGGGGGGATTGTGACCGATAAGCGTACTCGCCTAGCTCACCACAGTGTTAACTACCTCACATTTCTAAAAATGAATGAGGCATGGATCTCGGAGGAATTCAACACATGTGACCAGTAGACCATGTATATGTCTATAAACTATTTTTTTAATCAAGCACACAGACCTTCTTAATTCATTTGGCTCACTTCCTTGACCCAAAAAAGCACACCGTACTATATGCCCCTACCCTCCTCTTTGAAGAGGTTGAGCGGTGTCATATTTCTACTGGGGCTGCTTATGATATCCCTGTGCTGTGCTGACTTCCTCCTGGGGGTTCTTATTATGAAGGGATCACACTATCCCTGTGCTGTGCTGACTTCCTCCTGGGGGTTCTTATTATGAGGGGATCACACCATCCCTGTGCTGTGCTGACTTCCTCCTGGGGCTGCTTACGGTGCTGCTGTCAGTGCTGTATGTCACGGTGCTGCTGTCAGCGCTGTATGTCACGGTGCTGCTGTCAGCGCTGTATGTCACGGTGCTGCTGTCAGCGCTGTATGTCACGGTGCTGCTGTCAGCGCTGTATGTCACGGTGCTGCTGTCAGCGCTGTATGTCACGGTGCTGCTGTCAGCGCTGTATGTCACGGTGCTGCTGTCAGCGCTGTATGTCACGGTGCTGCTGTCAGCGCTGTATGTCACGGTGCTGCTGTCAGCGCTGTATGTCACGGTGCTGCTGTCAGCGCTGTATGTCACGGTGCTGCTGTCAGCGCTGTATGTCACGGTGCTGCTGTCAGCGCTGTATGTCACGGTGCTGCTGTCAGTGCTCTGTATTACGGTGCTGCTGTCAGATGCCTCTATCACGGTGCATGTGTCATTCCGGTATGTCACGCTGCTGGTGATCATCTCCTGCACCCTCTTCTTTGCCTACCCTGGTCCCTGACCTTCCCTCTCCTCCATTGCCTTCATTAGCTCCATAGTCCTGAATTGTTAGAACAATTTCCCAAATAAAATAAAAATGCTTGTAGTTATCGATCCCAAATTCACCTCATACATGTATTATGTCATTGTCCAGATGGTGGGACTACGTTTTACCCCCTAATAATTACCACGTGGCCGCAAATTCGACATGAAGGTTTGCAAAGTTCGCCTCCCATTGAAGTCAATGGGGCCCGCAGCGAACGTTCTGTTTCGCGAACGTTTGGGTCCGTTCGCATTTCGCGTTCGCGAAACGTCCCGTCGGAAGTTCGTCCATCACTAATTGTGTGCAAAGAGTGCGAAAACACCGAAGAGTCGGTGCTAGGAGTGGGTGGGTCTTAATTTCTCTTTGGAGGAGTGAAGTCTGGATCCATGGAAGGGATCTGAGTGGTAGTTTTGTAAACAAAGTTTCCAAGGGCCCCCAGTCTTTATTGGATGATTGGGTATTCCAGTCTACAATTCTAGTTAGCTGAACTGCTTTGTAATAATTAAGCAGGTCTGGAAGGCCTATACCCCCAAGGTTCTTGGGCCGGGATAGGGAAGTATAGTTGATCCTTGGTCTATGGGTACCCCAGAGGAATCTAGAGCAGATGCTTCTATAAGATTTGAAGAATGTGTGGGGAATTTGTATAGGGATCGTCTGGAGAACGTATAAGAATCTTGGTAGCACATTCATTTTTAATATAGCGGCCCTTCCAAACCAGGAGAAGATCGGTTTGTCCCATTTTTTTATATCAGCAGCGATCTTCTGTAGTAGGGTTTGAAAATTCCGTGCATAGAGGTCTTTTAAGTGGGACGTGAGCTGTATGCCTAGGTAGGTTATGGAGTGGTCCTTCCAGTGAAACGGAAAGTTAGCTTTACAGTTAATTACGTCTTCGGGGGGGAGGGAGATGTTGAGGGCATATGATTTGGTAAAGTTAATTTTAAGGTTGGATAAAGTGTTAAAAATTCTAAATTCGTTCAGTAGGATCGGGATTGTTGTGTGTGGACGTGTGAGAAATAGCAGGATATCATCTGCGAAGGCAGCAAGCTTATATTCCTTGGCGTTCGTCTTGATTCCTGATATGTCAGGGTTTTGTCTTATACTGTTTAGGAAGGGTTCGAGGGTAAGAATAAAGAGGATGGGGGACAGGGGACAGGGGACAGGGGACATCCCTGTCTGGTTCCATTGAGTATGGAGAAGGCATCTGACAGGGTGTTGTTGACTCGCACTTTGGCCGTTGGGTTGTGGTATAGGGACTGGATAAATATAGTGAGTTGTGGTCCAAAGCAGACGGTTTGTAGTACTGCTAGCATGTAATCCCATGCTACCCTGTCAAATGCCTTCTCCGCATCAAGAGACAGGAAAAACCCCTTATGTTTGGATGTTGTAATGAGGTGATGTAAATAATGGCTTTAACAGTATTATCTCTGGCTTCACGATTGGGGACAAATCCTACTTGGTCATTAGTGATGAGGGAGGGCAAGAGGGGGAGGAGCCTATTGGCCAATATTTTGGCAAAGAGTTTGATGTCCACATTGAGTAAGGATATGGGTCTATAGTTGGCAGTTTGTGTGGGGTCCTTGTCTTCTTTGGGGATGACCACGATATGGGCCTCAAGCATCTCTGTGTGGATGGGGTTTGTTTTAGTTAGGGAGTTAAAGGCTGTCATGAACGGGTTTTGTAAAACATTTGAGAAGGTTTTGTAGTAGACCACAGACAGTCCATCTGGGCCTGGACTTTTACCGGACTTTGTTTGTTTGAGGGCCTTCTCCCATTCTGGTTGGGTAATGGGACCGTCCATTTCAGCTAGGAGTTCTGTTGCTTGGAGTTTAGGGCAATATTTGTTTAGAAATTCTTCCATTTGTTTTAGTCTGGTTTGAGAGGGGTAAGGGGGATCGTCAGTCCCTTTCAGACTATACAACTTGGTGTAGAATTTTTCAAATTCTCGTGCAATCTCATTATTTTTTGTGTATTTATCTCCTGTGGGGGAGTGTAGACAGTGGACGGTATATTTAGTCTTTTTGGAGTGGTGGGCTCTCGCTAACATTCGACTGCTCTTGTTACCAAATTCATAAAAGTATCTTTGGGATAACATGTACTTCTTCCTAATGTTTTTGCCTAGCTCTTCTTGTATGGCTGTCCTAATGGTTTGGAGTTCCTGATAGGTTTGGGAGGCTAGGGTGCGTTTGTGTGTGGATTCTAGTGTTTTGAGTTTGTCAAATAGTTGTCGGAGGTGTCTCTGTTTGTCCTTTCTAGCTTTGGCAGTGATTGAGATCATCTTTCCTCTGACTACGCATTCATGGGCAGCCCATTGAGTCATTGCAGGCGTATCTGGGGTGTTATTTTCTTTAAAATAGTCAACTAGGCAATTTCTGAGTTCTGTAATGTTACCTATATCCGTAAGGATAGTGGGGTCCAGTCTCCAAATTTGAGTATGTGTCTGCTGATCAGGGAGTGTCAGTGTGGCCGTGATAGGGGGGTGTTCTGACTGAGTCATTGGTTCTATGGTCGCTTTCGTCAGATAGGTAAGGTCAGGTTGGGTCAGGAATATATAGTCAATTCGCGAGTATCTGTTATGGGGGGGATGAAAAAAAGGTAAAGTCTTTCTCTGTAGGATACACAGTGCGCCAGGTGTCATGAAGGGAAAGTTTTTGGAGGGATAATTTTATTTGCCGGAGTGCTCTATAAGGTAGAGAGGAAGAACCCGAGGAGGTATCTACTAGTGGATCCAGAGGGACATTGAAGTCTCCACCTAGTATCAAAATACCTGATTGGAACGCCTGCAATTGGGTGAATATGTCACGGAAGAAGGGTACTTGTGCCTTATTGGGGCTGTATATGTTAGCTAGTGTGATAGGTTTGTTGGTCCATGTGCCTTTGAGAAAGATGTATCTACCCTGCTCGTCCATTAGCGTCTCAGAAATCTGTATGGGGGCATGTTTAGATAACAGGATAGATACACCCTTGGTTTTGGTATTCGGGGATGTTGCATGAGGGGGTAGTAATCGGAGGACAGTTTGGGAATTTTTAGGGAGTTGAAGTGCGTCTCTTGTAGGAAGACGACGTCTGCTTTCATGTTTTGCATGCTTAGTAGTACTGATTTACGTTTTTCTGGTATATTTAGTCCTTTTGCGTTCAGAGAGGCAATTTTAAGTGAGGGGCGGTTTGTTTTGGTGCTAGAAGTAGTCATTATGGATAATCTATTTGGCGTTAGATGCGATTCGGTGTGATTGGGGTTGAGAGAGCAACGGAGGAAAATCCAGTTGTCGGTAGAGCAAGGAAGGGGGTGGAAAATAGGGGAGGGTGTGGTTAGGAAAAAGGGAAAGGGAAAGGAAGGGCAGGTAGTTCTATAGGAGCTAGGGTGGGTCCAGCTGCGTATGTGGAGGAATACACAGCTGGGCTGATTAAGTGGTTACTGGGGTCGGGTGCATTAACTAGTTACACCCGACAGAAGTAATTCCAGTAAAGATCAGATAGATCTTGAAAAATATCTCTGTGGGTGAGGGTGGAAGGTGTCGAAGTGAGGTTTAGTGTAATCTCATAGTCCCATGAGGTCTTGGAGCCTATGAATAAGGCTTTCCTTTGTATAATTGACAATAGTTGGGGAGAGCTGGACAAAATGTTTGTTTCCATCTGCCACAGATTGACAGACGGGTGAGAGAGCATGTTATTGCTGTGCGTGGCTAGTGTGAGAGTTGTATTGGGTTCAATGGTAGGGATAGCTTAACTAAATCAGAGCGAAGTCGGGTAGAGTAATCCCGAGGGCATTTGTAAGTGAACGGTACATTGGTTGGTGGGTAGAGTATATGGGAGAGCGGTCAGGCCGCATTCGATAGATCATGTCAAACCTGGCTTAATGATTCTGTGGCTTGACCCTGTCTACCCATCCACGGTTATTCACCATGTATAATGAAAATCCACCAGGTGTGTTGTGCGGTTTAACAGTCAATAATCATGCAGGCTAACAGAACTGCAACAAAACGAAAAAACAAGCAAGCAAACATATTCATTAAAGGATTCATACCTCCAACCTAGTTTAGGCCCCCATCTCAAGGTCAGTGTTTTATGCGTTGGATCAACCTCGCACCCCCCCTTCCCTATATTGGTCATGCAACCATTCCCCATTGGTGACTCACATATCAGGGTACAAAGATCAAGAAGTATACATCATTTATATCAAGTCTGTGGAGGTTACTCACATGGCGATCGATCTCACTATGTAAAGGGGGCTTAGGTGGCCTAAATATCATCCTTTAAGGGGTATGATTATATGCTGGCAATAATAGAAATGTTAATGGAAGGCCTTGGGGTTTAGCTTGGATTGATATAATATAGTGAGAGCAGAGGATTCGGGTAGTCGGCTATGTGATGTGGAACGACTTCAGAGGCTGAGTTTTATGCGATTTAGAGATCGATCGCCATGAGAATTCCATACAAAAATAAAATAAAAAATTTGACATTAACAATATACAGATAGTAAGTAACCCTACGGGTATTGAAAAGTCAATGATGGTAGGTTTGTGGGTGTTATGGCTATGGACACGGTATTCACTACAGAACGAGCCTCAAACAATTCAACCTCACTTTCCACCTGAATTCTAGTATAGGGTCCAGAGGGGCATCGAGGTAAAGTCTGTAGATCAATCGGGTCTCTATGGGAGCCCGGGAATGTAATGGGTCCCTTTAGTGTTTGGCTTGGGTCTCTTGCATTGGGGAGGGAGGGGTACTCACCGGACCTGTTGAGCTTGCAGGAGCAGACCGTGCTTGGGGGTGATGTTTTGCGTTGAGTTAACAGAAAAACATGTGTGATGGTATGGGTGAGCTGCGGTCACAGTAGTACGCTGGGGGGAGTAGATGGGGAAGACGATTCGAGAAATTGTCAGCATGGAAAATGAAGACATGAGGCCGGGAGCTTAGTATGATAATGGTTAGAGGTTGTTTCGGAGGAGTTTGGAGTCAGCTTAGGATCTTCTCTGTCTCCGGTAATCCGGGGATGCTGTGGGACTGTTATTCCTCAGGTTGCCTGCTGCGCGTGGAGAATCTGGTGCTGGTGGAGGATATGATCTGCGACGGCGGCTAATGCTGAAGTTCCCCGCTTCTGCTATTCTATCCATGAGCTCCGCTCTGTGCATCGTGGGTAAGCGAAATTCGCTGTACCAATCAGGTACCTCGACTGGTGGTAGATTAAGGACAGAACAAAAATGTTCCAGATCCTCGGGCACTCTGAGGTTCGCTGTGTGACCATTGGCTGTGGCCAAAACGGGTATTTCCAACGATAAGCCACTGCTCTCTCACGAAGAACATCCAAGAGGGGTCTTAATTCTCTTCTCCTCTGGAGGGTGATGGATGAGAGATCTTGAATTTTTTTTATTTCAGATCCATGGTGCAGGATCCTGCCTCTGCCCCTCGCCTTTCTCATGATTTCCTCCTTTATAACAAAGTCTGTGAGGCAACAGATTATGTCTCTTGGCGGGTCAGTTTCTCTTCCCCTAGGGCGAAGAGCTCTGTGTATCCGCTCAAAGGTAATTGCGGTGTCTAGGGGTCTCTCCAGCAATTCGTTAAAGATGGCCGCCACTATTTGGGAAAGTTCCAAATTAAGACAGATTCGGGGAGGCCTCTCACTCGCAAATTCCGGCGTCTGCCACGATTGTCGAGGTCCTCCAGGTGGCGATTTATCTCTCTGAGGTGAATTGCATGAGATTCCGAGATTTGTTGTACCTGGCATAGTGAGGCGTCATGGCGGGCCTGGGTATCTTCTACTTCCTCCATCCGCGTAGCCATGGCTTGGAAATCCGCACGGAGTTCCGATATAGCTGTGGACAGTGTATTCTTAATATCCGCAGCTACTGCACGTAGATCTGCTATGCTTAGGGTGGGAGACATCGGAGGATCGAATGCTTGTGCTGGCGGGCTGCGACTCCTGGATCTGAGGCGTCTGCCAGCTGAGGGAGCCTCGTGCGCCGCGGCCTGGGCCTCCTGTGTGGCGCCACTGGATTGTGACCGTAATATCTCTGGTATGTGTGGGCTGAGTGGGGGTTCCTGGCTCCTGGGCGTACGGGTACTTGCCGGGGGAGCGTTTTGCTGTGTACTCCCCATGGTGATCGGTTGTAGGGGAGTCTTTGCGGGAGTATGCTGGACCTCTCTGGACAGGAGAGCTGGATTAGGCGTCCATCGTCTTCAGGCTCCAAGCCACGCCTCCCCATCCTTTTTCTGGTGAGTGTAAAATCTTAAGGGATCAGAGTCCCAAGTGGCGTGGTAAAGGGATGAAGATTCTGAAGAAATTAATGATAATTACTATTTTTCAACGCTCCTCCATGCACTGTTGGTTATTTTTTTTTTGTAGCTGATTACTCTACAGAGACTTCTCTATTTTTGTTTATAATAAGGACATTGTGCTGGTTTTTCATTTATTGTTATGTGTTTAAGATCAATATCTTCCTGTGATTGATGCAAGAGTTTAGCGCTGCTAATGGCTATAGCTCCTTTTGGTGTGTAGACATACTTATTAATATAGTACAAAGGTAACTTAATTATGTGCCTGCCCTCAATTTAAATGATTTTCTTTCCTCAGCATTGACACAATTCCACCTTTATGAAGACAATTGGGCACATCAGATTTTCCATTTGGACCTGAAAAGGAATATGAAGATAACCTGGAAAAGGCACACCTATCCATTCATCACTAGCTCATATCAGTCCTGGAAGGAGGAGCGCACTATTTCTCGAGAAATTGACCTAATTAGAGGTGATCAACGTACTGTGATTGTACTAAATATAGGGGTACATTTTAGAGCATATCCCATTTATCACTTTATTAGACGGCTGCTTAATATACGAGGTGCTATTGAACGCCTCTTTCTTAGAAGTCCACAAACCAAAGTTATCATTAAGACTGAGAATACAGGTGAAATAAAAGAAAACTTAGAAACCATGAGTGATTTTCATGCTTTTATTCATTATTCCATACTTGAAATAATTTTCACTGACCTAAATGTAGGTTTTGTCAATGGATGGGATATGACCAATGCATTTGACTCAAATTCATTTCACCCTGCAGAAACGGTAATTAGAAATGAAGTTCAAATGCTGATGACATACATTTGTTAGGCAACTATACAAAATACAATATGATTAATTTAAACAAGTTTTATTTATTTTTTGTTAAATATGTGATGATCAGTTATGTGTATTTTCATATTTTCATCTGTAATGTCTTTTTGAATAAAAATAATTGAGAACTAAAAATGCTATTCAGTGGGTGTGCACATTGAGTCTTGTGCAGGAGCTTGCAGCCATGAAATTATCATTCCTCCATCCATAGGGAGCAGGATTTCCTTAGGAAATGCACATTTGGGCTGATTGCCTATAAATAATATGACTATTTACTTCAATTATCCAATCCTGTGCAGATGAAATAAGTAATAGACGTGCAATTTGGAAATATCCGAATTTCCTATTTTTTCAGAATATTCAGAAATCCATTCGGAAATCCAAAAAATAGGAATGAAAATCCGAAATAATAACTAACTAATAATAACTTAAATGATCATTTCCTTTCAAATTTGGCAGTTAGTGAAGGCAACAAATACAAATTTATCCGAAGTTGCAAATTATCCGTAATAACGAATGGCGTATCTAAACGAATGGAATGTAACAAAATAATAATAAATGACAGTAATATTAATAAAAATGTATTATTATTATTAATTCATTCTGTTTCAGTTGTTTCGAATAATTCGTAACTCCAGATAAATTTGTATTTGTTACGTTCACTAACAGCCAAATTTGAAAAGAAAATACCAATACCTATATTTTAATAGTTATTATTTAGAATTTTTGGATTTTCCTTTCTTATTTTCGAATTTACGAATTTCCCCCCCCCCCCCCCAAAAAAAAAATGAACACATTTTTTAGCAATGTCTAATAAGTAAACAGACATTTTCTTTTCACATTGTTGGATAACTGAAGTTATGCTACATAATCTATTGTGTAAATCTCAACTTCTTCAGTAAACCAGCCTCATGAAGTTCTGAAAAGGGAGATTAGAGATAGGTATGTATTTGAACTTCGGTTGTGATATCTAAGAAAGTAGTATCTGCTGTATATCAATGATGGTCAACGTAAAATATACAGTGGGCCTCAAATGAGGCCCATTGCATGTCCATATGGCCCTGCAATAGCTTAGATTTGTACTCTTCCCATTCTGTAAGGAATCCACAAAATTTCCGGCCATGAGTGCATTCACCACCTGGCTTGGTAAAAGTAGATTTACCAGTTAACTGAGCCTAATGGAAAATTATTGGCTGTTATGTCCAGGATGAAGTGTATTTATTGCCCAGATTTTAATCAGGTAGACCCATGTTTTTCAATCTGTGTTCAGTCAAGGCACTCTTTAAAATTGTGCACAATGCCAGGGCACAGCAGTCTGAGTACTCGTTCACAGCAGGAAAAAGTGTAAACATGTCATCAGCACACCAAGGATTCCTCAGAAGGGTCCAAAGCTTTTTCACATGGTACACATATGGCAAAGTTTCAGAGCCACACAGGGCCCCTTTGTCAGGCCCACGCTTGGATTAGTTCACACCAGGAGGTGCATCCAAGTACACGTGTTTTTTTGCATGTTCCATTACATTTTTTAATGAGCTGCTCTATGCATATGAAAAGTGTGCCGGTGTCATGTCAACTAGTGTCCCCCGTCGGATAGTGTCCGCTTTGTACTGCACATGCTCAGTACACATGACAAGCAGATTCCGAAAATATCTGAAGGTGAACGGCGTCTGTGCCATGAGTCCAGGTTCAAGCCCCACCATCCAAGTGGACATAGAGTTAAAATAAAAAAGAGCAGAGCGAAGCAAAGCTGTGCCCGAAGCGTAGTGAGCAAAGCGAGGGGCCGGCCACTTGAATGGTGGGGCTTGCACCTCGACTCACGGCGCAGGCGCCGTTCATCTTCGGAGATTTTACAAATCTCCTTGTGCTCCATTCTGTGCAAGCACTGCGCCTGCACCGTACACAGCGGGCACTATTTGATAGGCGGACATTTTTGGACAGAAAATGCATGATTTTTAAAATTGCACAGCACCAAAAAACATGGTATTATGGTACCATGCGTTTTAGCAGGTGCAAACGTATGTGCATTTGCTAGATGCATCAGATTTAATTAAAATTAATTTAATTCAATTTAAATTGGACTGTTTATGGGACTTTTACTTAGTTACTTCATGCTTCACGTGTGTGACATATTGGACTTTATTTAGGACTTATTTTTATTTGCATTATTGTATTTTCTTTTGCTGTCTCTTATTTACGTTTAGGTTTGTAGCATGACAACAAGGAAAATCCCCTAGGTGGACTTTAAGGGCACTGACATAATTTGTAGAAAAGGTACCGTATATACTCGAGTATAGGCCGACCCGAGTATAAGCCGAGGCCCCCAATTTACCCCAAAAAAACTGGGAAACGTATTGACTCGTGTATAAGCCGAGGGTGAGACATCCCTGTGTCCCGCCCATCCCTGTGTCCATCCCTGTGTCCCGTCTGTCGCTGTGTCCCGTCCGTCGCTGTGTCCCGTCCGACGCTGTGTCCCTGTGTCCCGTCCGTCGCTGTGCTGTCCGTCCATCCCTGCCTACCTGTGTCAATCTGCAGCCTCTGTGTGCCACGCTCTCCTCCTGGCAGACGGCGGCCATTCCTCTGTTCAAAAGCCGCGCCTCCCTCTCTGTGATAGGCGGAACACTCAATTTCCCAGCAGTCAGTGTTCCGCCTATCACGGACATCCTCTCATCCTCGTCCATAGTATGAGAATGAGCGGATGTCCGTGATAGGTGGAACACTGACTGCTGGGAAATTGAGTGTTCCGCCTATCACAGAGAGGGAGGCGCGGCTTTTGAATAGTAGAATGGCCGCCGTCTGTCTGCTCGACACGCTGATCGGGCAGACAGACGGCGATGACTCGAGTATAAGCCGAGGGGGGCACTTTCAGCCTCAAAAAAGAGGCTGAAAATCTCAGGTTATGCTCGAGTATATACGGTACCTGTATATATTGCACAATAAAAACAATGTCTATTGGAATGGTTACAATAGCTGTATGCTAAATACAAAATCACCACAATGATTGACTTTGAGATTGTGATTCACATGTTTCAGAGTATCTGTGTCTCCTTCTTCAAGGGTGTTAATCAGAGGGTGAATCATACATCTAAAATATAGTGTAGCGGCCATAACCCGTTGCAGGGCGGCCTTGACTGAATGGGCTTACCTTCTCCCGGCCTGCTCCTCCGCGTCTAGGGGTTCTCAGGGTTGATACCCAACGACTTGTACACTGACACAGATAAAGTCCTTTCAAAAGGGTTTTATTTTGCAACAGAACTTTCACAAAACACAGTCTCTTAGGGAACAGAGGGCACGGGTGAAAAACTCAGGTACCTTGAACTGCAGGTTTAACAAGTCTCTACTTCCACACAGAGAGTAGCCACTCGCAGCTGGGCACTTCAAGGCTGAACAGACCTCTATCCAGAGATCATGGCAGTCAGCACGTTGACTCAAAACTGGAACAATCAACTAAAGATGAACAGGAACCTTTTTCCAACCGTACCTGGAAAGTTTCCCGCTTCCTTTGAGGTACTGGAAAAGTGTGAACTCATCAATGTCCTTCCCAACTCAGTAACCAGGCACTTCTCAGGATGCCACTTCTCTGCCCTCCTCCGAAGAATCCTCCCCCGGTCACTTCCACGAGCTGTGGTGTCCAAGCCGAGAGCACACCCGTACACTTTGAATCCTCCCTCAGTTACAGCGCCTCGGACCAGCAGGTTCCGAGACTCGGGAACAGATGGATCCCTACCCCAGACCAGAAGGGTCTATCAGGGGCCACTGACAGGAACATGCTGCGAGATGTCGAACACCCCATGCCCGGGACCCCTCACGGGGCTACCCCGGTCCTGGAACCAGAACAGACCACACGGGTCTCTCGAACAACTCCGGAACCCTGAACACGTGACCCACACCTGTTTAAGTACCCCCTCCAAGACTCCTCAGTGGGTCCGGCACTCCCGCTGATTGGCTCCGAGAGGGCCATACCCAAACATCCAACCAGGCCTGGTTCTAGTCTATCATGTGCCCCTCACCGCTCATATGACCAGGCAGAACTTCAAACATGGCCCGGCCAGACTGGTGTTAAGGCTTACCTACACAATTAACCCTCAGAACTTTAGGGACCTGAGGCAAAAACTAAATTTACAATGCGTGTGACATTTGATCCCAAATGTCACCCGCTACAATAGTAATAACAAAGGATCAAAATTCAAAATATACAAAAGATATATGATACGATAAACATCATTGTTTATAACATATATTACAACAATTATGAACAATGTATGGAATCACATATTGGGTGGAGATATCATGGGCGAAACATTCCAATAAAGCTATTAACAAGAAACCTAACCACCGGAAATGTGTCTCCAGAAAACTGCCTGTGAAGATAGTTTGCCTTTCACAAAATATTAAGATATACCATAAATTTGCAGATTGAAAATAGCTGAACTTAACATGAGAAATGTTGGACCGCTGAAAGTACTGAAGCCAACAAGTCATGAACTATTATAAATTATAGTAAAAGACAAATTGAGTAACAAAGCCTGCATCATTCCTATAAATGAATTTGCAATGGCTGTGCAAAAAAGTCACATGCAAAATAATTACTCAAATAATATAAAAATGATGCAAGAATGCAAACACATGTATATAAATTACATAAGATACTGTGTATACATATATGTCCTACCAGCACTCAACAATGAAAGACAATTGTTGAAGATGATTTCCACACAAATAGAGCTTTTTAGTGGTATTTAATCACTAGTGGGTTTTTTATTTTTTGTGCTATAAATAAAAAAAAACATAAATTTTGTGAAAAAAATCCCTTGTTCTTTGTTTCTGTCATAACATTATGCTAATTAGTAATTTTTCTTCATAAATTTTGGCCAAAATTTATACTTCTACATATCTTTGTTAAAAATAACCCACATTAGTGTATATTATTTGGTCTTTGTGAAAGTTATAGAGTCTACAAACTATGGTGCCAATCACTGAAAATTGATCACATCTGATCAGGCCTTCAGTACATCAGGTGTATCTCATTTCTTGAGACACTGACAAGTCAGGAAAGTACAAATACCTCCCAAATGACCCCTTTTTAGAAAGTAGACATTCCAAGGTATTAAGTAAGTAGCATGGTGAGTTTTTTTAAGTTGTAATTTTTTCCCCACAATTCTTTGCAAAATGAAGATTTTTTTTTTTTTTTACAAAATTGTCATATTATCAGGTTATTTATCACACACAGCATATGCATACAACAAATTACACCCCAAAATACATTCTGCTACTCTTCCCGAGTATGGCGATACCACATGTGTGAGACTTTTACACAGCATGGCCACATACAGAGCACCAACATTGAAGTGCCACTTTCAGACGTTCTACGAGCAAAAATGACACATCTCATTTCACAGCCATCTATTACAAATTTGAAGGCACTTTTGAGTACCAGGACAATGGAATTGCCCATAAAATGACCCATTTTGGAAAGCAAACACCCCAATGTATAATCTGTGAGGCATAATGAGTCTTTTGAAGGATTCATTTTTTTCCAGACGTTTTTGGAATATGTGGAAAAAAATGAAAACGCATTTTTTTTATACAAAGTTGTCAATTTATAAGATATTTCTAACACATAGCATGTATATAGCAAAAATTACACCCCAAAACACATTCTGCTACTCCTCCCGAGTATGGCGATACCACATGTGTAGGACTTTTACACAGCCTGGCCACATACAGAGGCCGAACATTAAAGTAGTACCTTCAGGCGTTCTAGGAGCATAAATGACACATCTCATTTCATTCCTACCCATCACACTTTTGAAGGTCCTGGAGCACCAGGACAGTGAAATTACACACAAAAATTACCCCATTTTGCAAAGAAAACACCCCAACGTATATTTTATGAGGCATGGGCTGCAAATATGTACTCAGGTACTCTGATGGGCTGCAGATAGGTACTCTGGTACTCTGATGGCCTGGTGACAAGTACTTGGGCAGAGGACAGGATTACATTTTAAAACTGGCTACTTGGTCATCTTCTGTAGTATGTCGCATTCACAGTCTGGTCATCTCCTGTAGTCACATTCGCTGTCTGGTCATTTCTTGTAGCATGTCGCATTTGCAGTCACTGTATTTTCTGTGAAATATATATTTATGGCTGGAGCCCTATGGCCGATATGTATCTGAACAAAACAAGCTTATCATGAGACACCTTATATGAAATGGACCTGAAAGTGTGCCTTGGTCTAATGGACGGTATACCAAAATAAGGGGGCATACCCAGTAATTAGAATAAATGTGATTGAAGAGAAATGTTTTAGATAAATGCCCTAAAAAGGGGATGGGAGGGAGGGTATTGCGCACCGGAAACCGACAACTACCACAGGCGAACGGGCTGGTTAAATACCCCCCGGGCTCCTCCCATAAATTCAGGCCACCATACTGGCCTTCTTACTTATGGCTGGAGCCCTATGGCCGATATGTATCTGAACAAAACAAGCTTATCATGAGACACCTTATATGAAATGGACCTGAAAGTGTGCCTTGGTCTAATGGACGGTATACCAAAATAAGGGGGCAAAACAGTCAGGTAGGGATAAGAGTTTTATTGTTTCCTGGTTAATCTTTATTGAGCCAGTTGAGTGAATGCTCGTGACATCTCTACCTGTGGGTTAGGGATGTACCGAGTGAAGCAGGCCGACTTCCACCTGCCCAACCTTTTGATGACGTGGTCCGGGACCCCATGCCGGGATGCGGATGAAGCTGCTCCGATGCGGAAGGAGTGGCCGGAATACTCACTGGGATTGAGGAGCAAGTTGCGGAGGAGAATCCTGACATGCTTAATGAATTGGTGGTTAGTTAGTGGTTTGACCGGGAAGGGCAAAAGAGGGCTAGAGTCCGGGAGCTCGGGTAGCCGAGAGAGAAGCTGTGTAAGCACCGCGACCGGGCACCAGGCATTGTTAGTCTTGAAGAGGTGGATGTCTACGCCGGTGCCTGTCTGCTGGGTCTTGGTTACCGGGAGGTGGAGGATGAAATGGTCCTGGTGACGGAGCAGATGACGTCTGCGGAGGACTGGGCTGTGTGGGCTGTTGTGAGTGAACTCCCCGGGCCGAAGGAAGCCATAGAAGGCTAGGTAAATGGCTGCCTGTATGACCAGACTGGGGAGAGCACCGAAGGGGTAGCTGTTGAGTATGGTGGACATATCCCTGAAAATGGAACTGGTGATGGGGAGCCGTTTGACTTTCACTGGCGGCTGTTGTTTTTGGATGCCGCGTAGTATGGCTCGGACAGCGTGGGACGAAAAAAACAGAGGGATTGGTAGGATCCTGGATTGAGAGGAAGTGCTGAACGCCAGCTAAATATAGGCGGATGGTGTTAAAAGACAAGGCCAGTTGGTTGTGGCAGTACGAGATGAATGCTAGTATGTGTCTAGCGTCTGTGGGGGTGCCTACTGTGGAGGCCACCAGAAATGTGTTGAAGGCCTTCCAGGCTACCTGGTAGGCTTTCAGCGTATTGTCCGATAAAGAACGGTTGATGAGCTGCGTGGCTCCTAGTAGATGCGGCTCTAGTCCAGGGTCAACTGCGACCAATGCGGGATAGGAGCTGATGTGGTATCTGCACTGGGAACCTGTAGAAAGAAGGACCGGAAATTAAAACGGGATAGGGCGTCAGCTGCGAGGTTATATTTCCCTGGGATAAACATGCAGACAACGTTAAATTGGTGCTGTAGCGACAGCTGCACCAGCCTGCGTAGGAAGGACATCACGGAGGGAGATTTAGACCTGCCTTTATTGACAATTTCGGCTGTGGCCTGATTGTCGGTGGTGAAGCCTACCGTTTGACCAGACCAGGTAGGGCCCCAGAGCTGGGCGGCTGCAACCATGGGGTAGAGCTCGAAGAGTGAAGAGGATTGACTAAACCCCGGGATCCTAAGAATTTGAGAAGGCCAGGGTCCGGCGAACCAATGGTGGCCAAAAATTGCTGCAAACCCTGTAGAGGCCGCGGCATCTGTGACTACCTGTGGTGAGAGAGGTGAGATGCATGGGATGAAGAGAGAGATGCCATTCCAGTTGGACAGGAACTCGTCCCACATTGCCAGGTCTGCTAAAGCTGCGGTGTCTAGGCAGAGGATTTGATCCGGGTCTTGAGCCTGAGACAGGTAGACCAACAGACGTGATACAAAGGAACGGCCTTGTGGAATAATGCGCATGGCATAGTTGAGCATGCCCAACAGCGACTGCAGCTGTCTCCTTGTACATCCCCTGGTCCGAGTGAATTCGTGGAGTGCCGCCTTGATGCGGGTTAGTTTGTCAAGGGGCAGGCTGGCTTTCCTGGAGCTGGTGTCTAAATTGACTCCAAGGAAGGTGATTGAACGTGCGGGTCCTTCCACCTTATGTTCAGCGATGGGAACATTGAGGTTCCCAAAGACGGTCCTTAACTTGTCGAGATCCCTCGGAGGTGTGCCTGGCCGTTCTATCAACAAGAAGTCGTCTAGGTAGTGGATAATTTGCTGACAGCCGACCTTGTGTAAGAGAATCCACTCGAGGGACTGAGCGAACATGTCGAACAGCCACGGGCTGCTTTTGGAGCCGAACGTCAACTTCGTAGCGAATTAATATTGATCCTTCCACTTAATCCCGTGCCAGCACCAGAGGGACGGGTGGATAGGCAACAGTTTGAAGGCGTCGGATATGTCCGCTTTGGCCAGCCACGCACCTGTGCCTACTTTAAGGATGGCCTGAATTGCCATGTCCACGGAGGAGTACTTTAAGGAGAACTCCTCAGAAGGGATCAAGGAGTTTAAGCTGGGAATGTGAGAAGAACGAGGCGCAGACAGGTCATACACTAAACGGTTTTTATTGGAAAACTTGCCCTTGACAAGCCCAATAGGGCTAACTCTCCACATATTGAAGGGGGGCTGAGTGAAGGGGCCTATGACGAAGCCTCGATCCACCTCGTTCTGCAGCAGCAGGTCGATGGCCTGTTCGTCAGAGGCTGCTGAGCGGAGGTTTCTGCACTCGTGGGTTTGGTGGGGTAGGGAGATGAGGCCGGTGTGGAAACCTGAGGTGAAGCCACCGATGAGGAAGGTGGCTAGTGAAGGAGTGGGGTGCGTGTTGAGATAGAAGCCCAGGCAAAGCACATCTATACGGCTTAGTCAAGAGCCTTTGTGCGCTTTGACCTCGCACAAATTTCTGGGGTGTGCCCTGTGGCATATCACGCAGATGTGCAGTAGACGGCACTGGCTGTAATTGCAAGAACCATAGTTAAAGTTATTGCAGATGGCCGCACCCCCAACGGTTCGGACCGTGCGTCCAAATTTGTCCACCTGGTTTTTAGGTGCCGGGCCTGATGGGCCTAGGGCTGCGGCAGAGGTGGAGGGGAACTCTACTGGGCGACTAGCCGGTATGTTGGCGCACCAGGGAGCGGTATGGGTGGAGGACTGGCAGATGGCACACAGGGGTGAACGAAGGCCGGCAAAATGCCGGCAGAATAGTTCCGTATCCATAAGGCTCCAGTCTGTGGGCGACTGGAACTGTGCCAGTTTGGCGGCTGCTTTCGCTGAGAAGGAACGATGGTAGTCGTAGAAAGCAAAGCCACCATATTTGTATCCCAGATCCACCACCGTGTGGAGATACAAATCTAGTTCTACCCTCCTGGCAGGAGAGGCTGAGCAAACGACATCTCTCAGCGTTCCAAAGGCTAGGGTAAACTCGGGGATGGATAGTTTACGGTTCAGCCTGGGGTCCTTAGCTTTGAGGACTACAGATACATCCCCCCGGTGTAAGCCTTATTCTCTGCCAGGTCATGTACTGAAATGAGCAAGGAGGCAAGGTTAACATCCTTGCCGTCCAAGATGTCCTTCCTAATGCTGGCCGGCACTAGATGTGCTGGACAGACCACGGGACATGTGCCTTCGGTACCTGTTGGTAGTGGAGACGGGACTGCGTCCGGCACCGGGGTGGCTGTGGCTGGGAGTGTTTCTAAGAGGGTCACTCTGGTTTGAACATCCGTGACCGAGCTGGATAGAGACGACACCATGGCATGTAGTTGGCCTATGGCCGTTGAGATGGACTGCAGAGTAGCCTGAGGCGGGGTACTAGGCCCGGCGGTAGCTGGGGGGGTAGAGAGGAGCCTAAACAGCTCTGCTTTCCTAGCTGTGGCTGGGAAGGGGATGCCCCTGCGTCTGAGCTCTGCTGTCAGCCTAGGGATAGTCCAGCCCCTGAAAGACTGAATACTATCGCTCACTGAAGGCGGGCGAGGTGACAGGGGGGCAGTAAGGTCTTCGCTGCCGAGCTGGGACATGGCTCCTGATGGATCGTGTCCTAGGAGTGATGTCCTATCTCTTTGGGGAAGATAGATGGACGACCGGAACCTATAAAGGATGACAAAGTCAAGACTGTTTCTCTATTTTCCAAGTGAACCCACCTGTTGCTGGGTACTAAGGCGGAAGCGAACACGTATACACATATATATTGACGTGTGCCTTAGCGTACATACATATGTGTATCGGTCCGTCTCGCTGTCGCCTTTTCCACTCCTAGCCCTCTTGTTTTTTTGTTTTTTTTTACCTGAGAGATAACGTCCAAGCTGGTGCAGGGTGGACCTGCGAAAGTTAGACTGACCTGGAGAGAGAAACAACAGATGATGATTGTTGAAGGAGCCTAACAAGGAAACTGACAAGCGACGTAAGCGGCTGGCCAACACAACTGAAGTGCACCGGTGAGTAGATATTTCTTCGCCACAATTTCTAGTCATCGCGCCGTTATTTCCCTCATACTTTCTGTTTTCCTTTTGGGGTTTCCTTCTTTTTTTTTCCCTTTTTTTTTTTTTTTTTTTTGGCCGAACGCCAGGCAACCTGTGGAAAAAATGAATGAAATGTGGCTGTTCCCTCTGGGGCACGCCGAACCGTATCGATGCATCATAGATGCTACTGGATTCGGGTCGGGGCGCTATAAGTGATCGTGAGATGAAGTATGGTTGCCGTGACAGAGGCACCACTGGTCGAGTCGCTAGCACGACTGACAACAGCACGGACTCTGGAGCACGTACTGAAATGTGGGAAATAACCTGGGGCGAACCGGAACGAATCGGTGCATGCAATCGTGCGACTGGATTCGAACCGGAGCGCGGAATGTGACAGTGAAATGAACTACAGGACTATTGTCATGACAGAGGCCTGGGACGGCCGGCCACGGACTGAGGCTGGAACCGACCCGGATTTCTGGAGCATGCACTGAAATGAGGCCGAAAACCTACAAACCTGGGACCGTCCGGACGAGTCGATGCAAGTGTGAATGCGATCGGACTCGAACCGGGCGTACTAGATGAGGATGAAATGTTTCCCATGGTAGAGCTACGACTCGGAGAGGACGCGGCTCGCGACCGTCAACGAACGGGCTCTAGCGCATGTACCGAAATGAGGCCAACGCAACTGGGACACGTCGATCGAAACCTGTGCGTTTTTTTGACAAAGTGACTGGTATTGATTCGAACGTGATAGGTGACGTGAAATGACTCCCATGACAAGGCCCGGGTTGGAATGATAACGAACGGGCTCTGGAGCATGTACTGAAATGAGGCCAAGATCCTTGGGATACGTTGGTCGAACCTGTGCGTTTTTATTTGAAAAGACGACTGGTATCGATTCGAACGTAGTAGGTGACGTGAAATGACCCCCCCCCCATGACAGAGACCCGGACGGTTGGAACGAGCGGGCTCTGGAGCATGTACCGAAATGAGGCCGAGTACCTAGGGGCACACCGGGACGAATCGGCGCATTTAGTTTATGCAACTGGATTCGAATCGGAGCGTAGTAAGTGACAGGTGAAATGAAGAAATGGCCTACGTGAGCCAGCTTGTGGCAGAGGCATGAGTCGTTGTGCCGTAAGATACGACTGGCAACGATATGACTGCGGTACACGACAAACAAGATTTTGACAACCAGCTACTAACATAGTATTACAAGCAATATCTACCGAACGACGCCCGTGAAATGAAGGGCGTATGCGGACATGTGCGTTATGAGTGATAACAACCCGGTATCATCACGAACGATATGACATTTTTTTGGGTTTTACGACCCTCAAACAAATATGGAAAGGAAGGTCAATCGAGACCCCTACCTGTGGCAGTCGAGCCAGCGAGATTGTACAAAACCGGACGGAACACGAGCACTGCGAGACTTCCTAGAAGGGAGACGTTTGTCCGAATGGTAATCAATGGTGATCAACACGCGCTGTCGGCCTAGTGACGTGGTATTGCGCACCGGAAACCGACAACTACCACAGGCGAATGGGCTGGTTAAATACCCCCCGGGCTCCTCCCATAAATTCAGGCCACCATACTGGCCTTCTTACATATATATATATGCATATGAGCGTATCATTTTTTTTTTGGTGGGGGAGTGGATCTTGGGTGGGAGTTCCCACACTTTTTTCCCCAGGACTTGACCCCTGGGTGTAACCATCTGTGATCGGCCTTCATCATGGCCGATCACGTGGTAAACAGCCATGCCCAATAGCTGTTCAACCCCCTCGGTGGCGAGCGGTGTCTCCGTGACATGCCACCACTGAAGGAACAGGGATGCGCACGCACGATTGCCACAATAGGTGCGCCGCCTGGCCGTCATTTGACGGACTGCGGTCAGCAACCAGTTATAATACTGGGGGACTGTATAGATCTTTATAAAGTGGCCTGTGTATTGTTGGGCCATCATTGACAATAACAAAGGATTAATAAGACCGCTTAAAAAAAGATGTAAATTCGTAGTACAAGTAAATTATAATATTATCCAATCATAGAATTATGTTTGGAATGTGTATAGAGTGTACAGCTAACCTGTATGGATAGCTCACTGAATGGTAGTAAAACATGTAATTAGGCCTTAGTTATTATTAAAGTATATCAATAATTATAGTCCTCCATAGAAGCAACATTACTCATGACCAAGATAGCAAGCAATTTAAATTTTTGTGTGTGCATATATATGATGTTGTAATTATATAGCCATCAAAGATTCAACATCAAACAACTGACGCTGCGGAGTAGCAAAATATCTATCGTACCTGGTGCATAAAAGGCAGCAATGTGGTGACACATCCTGGCATCCAAACCCTCAGGTGGATGTCAGCCATGTCCCACAGGCATGCCTATATACAACTCCCACCAATAGCAGACACAGCCAATAATTATCAGCTGTGCCTGGGATGGAGGGAGGGATCAGGAGCGCGTCCACATAGGCTTCCTGAGCCCTGAATGCACACCCACGTTCCAGCCGCGCATGCATGACATCAGCACGGCGGAACGAGGAAGTGAACCCAGGGCCCCCCGACACACAGACCTCACTGGCGTGCAGCGCACGTCCAGCGGAGTGGAAAGATGGCGGTCAGCCGCAGTGAAAAGAGGCTATAGCCACCATGGAGAGTTGCCACGGATTGCCAAATCCGGGTGGCTTAGTGTGCCGGGTATTAAAGCAGTCCACACCTCAAACATTTGTCTGGCATACGATAAAGGTTTAGACATATAAATATTACAACTAATGCTATACACAGCCAAAACAAGATATAGAAAGAGAAAAATGGCCCTCTTGTGGCCGGAGTTGACAATGCAACTAACAGGCAGATTAACTGATACACAGAAAACAGGTGAACAACATTATATATGTGTTATTAGAAAAAAATAACTATATATATATATATATATATATATATATATATATATATATATATATATATATATATATATATATATATATATATATGCATAGAATGAAACCATATCATGCATATAATACGATGTATACAATAAATGAACAAAAATAGATTAGATTAAGGAGGTATCCAAACAGTATTGTGATGGTACAAAATTATGAGCAAAAGAATGAGGCTACAGAGAGCTATCAAACGGGACTGGGATTACAATTAAGAGGCTCACAGGGCTGTGCCCCTCGTTGGCTTCAGTACTTTTAGCAGTCCAACATCTCTCATATTAAGTTCAGCTGTTTTCAATCTTCAAATTTATGGTATATCTTAATATGTTGTGAAAGGAAAACTTCTTCACAGGCAGTTTTCTGGAGACACATTTCCGGT
Organism: Lithobates pipiens; assembly: GCF_037356315.1. Taxonomy (NCBI): domain Eukaryota; kingdom Metazoa; phylum Chordata; class Amphibia; order Anura; family Ranidae; genus Lithobates; species Lithobates pipiens. The sequence goes on from NW_027507764.1 coordinate 462,754,196, forward strand.
TATGTTTCTTGTTAATAGCTATATTGGAATGTTTCGCCCATGATATCTCCACCCAATATGTGAGTCCATACATCATTCATCGTCATCATCATCATCATCATCATCCATCATTCATCATTGTTGTCATATATATTATAAACAATGATGTTTATCATATCATATATCTTTTGGAAATATTTTGATCTTTTGTTATTACTAGATTTTAAACGTATGATTGACCCTCTGATTAACATGCCTGAAGAAGGATACTTTGAAACACGTCAGGTGAAGCACAATCTCAGAGTCAATCATTGTATTGATTTTGTATTTAGCATACAACTATTGTAACCATTCCAATAAACGTTGCCGTTTTTATTGTGCTTAATAAAAATATATACCTTTTCTACAAATGATGTCAGTACCTTTAAAGTCCACCTAGGGGATGTTCCTTGTTGTCTAGCTTATTTGGATGTGGCACCTTATAGGGACACTTTACCAATATAATTAGGTTTGTAGCATGGAGCAAGTCACTTTTTATCTGATTGACTATAATGGAACAGGCTGAGAGTGTAAGCAAACCCAGAAGGGTTGATTTATAAAGAATTTGCTCAGACACTTACCCAATGAAAGTGTATGTGCATTAGCTTTATGTGAATGGGGCAGAAATCAAATGTAACCAGGCTGTATCATGTGTTTTTCTATAGCACACTAAACCATTTATCAGGGTTATTTGCCTGTGAGTTGATCTTCCATCAAGATGCATGCATGAATACAGTCTAAGTCCCCTAAGCTTGAGGAAGGAGCATGCCTGTGTTCTCATCCACAGTGCGCATGCTCCGAAATGTCTTCGCTACTGCTAGTGACATCACCGCACTTGTCGCCTGAGTCTCACTGTAAACCGGAGCCAAGCCTTGGTCTCAGTCTGCTCATATAGATAGGGAAATCCTGTCTGTCGGGACCTCGCATCTTGATGGAAGATTCCTCACAGGCAAATAACGCTGGTTGACCCCACGCAAAGAGAACATTGTGCTGAAAACCTTCTACATTATTTGTAAGTGGATGGATGCACCTGTATGTTCATTAAATGTAACTGGCTCTAATCCGGTGGTGCCTTTTTTGTTTCTTTTTATATTCCTGATATGTGCCTGCCATAGGCATGCCCACAGAGTGTGCCCAGGCACACCCTAATCATCCCTGTGCTCTGTCTGTGTTTGTTTTGTGCTGACTGCCTGCAACATGTCCCTGTGTAACTCAGTCACCGAAACTGCCTGGGGTCGAGTCCAGCTGGCAAAAACAGCTGTGTGCTGCAAGTGGGAGGATTGAGCAGGGAGGGAACTAGCTAGAGTTCATATAGTTTTAATTGTATATGTAATTTTCTTGTTGAGTATTAGTGTCAGGAAGCTAGTTGTTAGGTAATTTGCACAGGGTATAATCCCCAATCCTCATTAAATTTAATAGGTACGATGCCCGGCAGCGGCGGGTGTGGAGAGGTGACTCATTGTTCATCTTACGTCATATATGCGTTCCTTGATCATCCGATTGAGGGTGAATACTGCTGTGCAAAATGTAAGCACATTGTTTCCCTGGAAGCCCAGGTTCTGAATCTGGGGGAAATCGGGGGAAGCAACTATCAGCACTGAGAAGTCCCTCCATAGTAAAGGAGAGCCAGGAACATACATGGCAGATGTCGGCAGGGGCCAGCACAGAGGCGGGTGGAGACAAAGAGGTGAAGGCACTAGCAAAGAGTAGATGGATGATAGTCAGGAAGGGTAGAGGGGGAAGTGCCAGGGAGGCCGATCCAGGGCTGGAGCATCCCAATAAGTCCGCCCCATTGAGTGACATTGGTGAAACCAGTCAGGGACCAGCACTGCTGGAGCTGAGGGACTCTCCTAGCTGCCGGGGGAAAACTCCTCCAGTGAGAGTGGGAGGGAAGCGAAGGGAAAGAAAAGACAGATCCTGGTGGTAGGGGACTCAATTCTTAGAAAGACAGAGAGGCAAATCTGTAACAAAGACCTGAAGTGCCAAACAGTATGTTGTCTGCCAGGCGCTCGGGTTCGGCACATCAAGGATCTGGTGGAAAGATCCTGGAGGACTGGGCCAACTTCTCAGTCGATAACCGGTACTATAGAAGGAACAGACTGCACCTAAATGAGGGTGCAGATCAGCTGGGAATGAAGATGGACAAAAAGTTAGAGGAGTTTTTAAACTAGGCAATGGGGGAAGTTCCAGAGGTAGATATAGTCAGTGCAGAACATATTCCAGAGGGTAGTATTGGGGGCATTAGTGGTAGGTTGACCAAAGCACATAAACCCAAGGTAAGTGTAGTAGCAAGTCCTAGTTGCAATCTCAGAACACCCAATAAGAGGATAATATGCGACCGGTCTAAACTACTTGGCATGTTCAGCAATGCAGGAGCCTGACGGACAAGATGGGTGAACTAGAGATACTGTTGTGAGAAGGATTTGGATTTTGTGGGAATTTCAAAGACCTGGTTCAACAGCTCTCATGATTGGCTGGCAAACATTCGAGGGTATACCCTTTATCGCAAGGATAGAGAGGGTAAAAAAGGGGGAGAGGTATGCCTATAACAAGAATAATGTACAAGTGAATGTAAGGCTGCGTACACACGCGGGGACTGTTCGCTGAAACTGTCCGCTGAAACCAAGTTTCAGCGGACAGTCCGCTCGTGTGTGGGCTTTCAGCGGACAGTTTCAGCAAACAGTCCGCTGAACAAGGTTTTTCGGAAATTCCGAAAAACTGTCCGCTGAAACCTTGTTTCAGCGGACAGTCCCCGCGTGTGTAGGCTTGTTCGTCAAACAAAGTTGCGCGCATGCTCAGAAAGGATTTTCACGCCGAAAGTTATAATGCAGTGTATAGGACGTCGTATTTTTCGTCCCGTCGTACGTGCCGTTCACGTCATCGCGCACGGATTCAGCAAACTGTTCGTCCGTCGTGTGTGGCCATGTCCGTCCATGCTAATTTTGAGCGGACTGTTTGCCGAAACTGTTTGACGGACAAAGTTGGGCGAACAGTCCCCGCGTGTGTACGCGGCCTGAGAGATGTCATCACTAAAGGAGCTAGGAAGGAGGTGGAATCCAAAGAGCTCCAAAGGGATGAAGCTAAGGGGAAAATAATATTAGGAGTATGCTATAGGCCCCCTAACCTGAGGGAAGAAGGGGAGACAGATCTTCTATCACAATTTGGATTAGAAGCAAGGATGGGAAGTGTTATCATAATGGTTGATCTTAACTATCCAGACATAGACTGGGCGGAAGGAACCACGCATTCATCTAAGGCTCGCCAGTTCCTAAATGTCTTTCAGGACAATTTTATGGGTCAGATGGTAGACGCACGAACTAGAAATAAAGCGTTACTGGATCTACTGATTACCAACAATACAGACCCGATCACGGATATGGAAATATGGAGCAATTCAGCTAACAGCGATCACAGGTCAATTGGCTTCAGTATAAATCACACAAATAGGAAACATAAGGGGAATACAAAGACACTGAATTCCAAAAGAGCCAACTTCCCTAAACTACTAACCTTGCTAGAAGGCATAATTGGGATAAAATATTAGGAACAAAAAAGATGAAGGAGAGATGGGTTTGCTTTAAGAGCATATTAACCCCTTCCCGCCGAGCGTACGCAGATCTGCGTACTCGGCTTCCGGGGGGTATACCGGGATGATGCCCGCACCTGCAGGCATCATCCCGGTACCGTTTTTTACAGCGGGCGATTGGCTTTCCAGCCATAACAACCGATGCGGCTAAAAGCCGCTCGGCTGTTATGCCGGAGGAGCGGGAGGGGACGTCCCCCCTCCCGCCACCTCTCGCCGCTGTTACCGGTGCTCCCGCTCGATCGGGAGCACCGATCAGTGGTCCGACGCCCCCGGCTGCTGCGGAGGAACTGGAACGAAGCCGTAATCGGCTTCGTTCCAGTCTCCTCATCGTAAACACGGAAGCGACGTCATGATGTCACTTCCCGTTTACTCGGCTGCCAATGGCGCCAGTTTTAAAAAAATATCCGGTATTCAGAATCGCCGTTTTCGGCGATCTGAATACATTGAAGTGTAAAGGAGGGGTGGGGGGTCTTTTAGACCCCCGATCCCTCCATAAAGAGGACCTGTCACCACCTATTACTGTCACAAGGGATGTTTACATTCCTTGTGACAGCAATAAAAGTGATCAAATTTTTATTTATTTTTTAAAACAATTTAGTCGTTTTAAAATAAATAAAATAAATAAAAAAATAAAAAATAAATTTTCAAAGCGCCCGCCGTCCCCGCGAGCTCGCGAAGCAAAGAAAACGCATACGGAAGTCGCGCCCGCGTATGTAAACGGTGTTCAAATCACACATGTGAGGTATCGCCGCGATCGTCAGAGCGAGAGCAATAATTCTAGCAGTGGACCTCCTCTGTAACGCTAACCTGGTAACCGTAAAAAATTTTTAAAGCGTCGCCTATTGAGATTTTTAGGTACCATACTTTGCCGTCAATCTACAAGTGCGCGCAATTATAAAGTGTGACATGTTTGGTATCCATTTACTCGGCGTAACATTATCTTTCACATTACGCAAAAAAATTGGGCTAATTTTACTGTTTTGTTTTTTTTTTATTCATGAAAGTGTCCCTTTTCCCAAAAAGTTGCGTTTAAAACACCACTGCGCAAATACCGTGTGACATAAAATATTGCAACAATCGTCGTTTTATTCTCTAGAGCCTCTGCTAAAAATATATATATAATGTTTGGGGGTTCCAAGTAATTTTCTAGCAAAAAATATGGATTTTAACTTGTAAACACCAAATTCCAAAAATAGGCTTAGTCATGAAAGGGTTAAATAAGGGCATTAGCCAATGCATCTCATTGGGTAATAAATTTAAAAGGGCAAACAAAAGTCCTGGATGGCTTAACTCCAATGTAAAAAATGCATATAAAAGCATAGGAGAAGGCCTTCAAAAAATACAGGGTTGAGGGATCATCATCAACATTTAGACTTATATATAAATAATAATTATATATATATATATATATATATATATATATATATATATATATATATATATATATATATATAATCCTACTTACCGTGCAGTTTTAAAAATTTCTTATTAGATTTAGAGATTTATTTAAAAGCTTTGTTTATATTAAAAGATTATTTAATTAATAAGTTAAAAAAATTATGTTTGTTTACATTGATCATTTTTTTTTTTATTAAAAATGTCATTTTAAAACGTTTGTTAACATTTATTTATAAGAATGTGTGTGTATATATAGTAATGTTCAGGGGACCAGGTAGATTGCAGGACGCAGGCTTTTCACACAACAAGGGGTTTTAATAAACTTAAACAGCTTTACAGCAGCCAAAAACAAAAGGAAAAAGGTTTTCCTGACAGACTCCATGGCAGCAACGTGTGGGTTAAGTCCCGCCTCCACTACCCATAGGACACTACTCCCATAAATCTTTGCTCCCTGCCCCTGGCCGTGTTCTTTTTTTGTCCTCCTCCGAAGGACCCAGAGGTGGTCTTTCTACCTGAAGATTTATCATCCCCACGATCGAGGCCGGCCGGTCTGCGACTCTGGGTCTGGAAAGTCGCATTACTCCGCTAAGCCCTAGCTATTAGCAGGGTATGGAGTGGGCAGTGGAAGAGGCGCTGTGAAGAAGCCCATGTCCTGGCCACTGGCAGGCAGGCTGCGCATTGGTCGGATAGCCAGCTATTAGCAGGTGACCTGTTTTGCCCCATGGAAAGTCCGGTGTCATCTTACCTTATCTTCGGCCGAGTGATCGATCGTGGTGGGAGTGGTGAGAGGTTCTAAAAGTTCTTATGGCAGCAGTTTTTGTATTTTTTATCTGTCTTCGTTTGTTTCTGTTTGTTTGTATGTGCAGGCATGGCGGCTGGTTCTTCCGCGTTCCAGCCGCCGTTCTACTTCCGGGTTTGCGTTTTCGGCCATGCTGCGCATGCGCGAACGCGGTTGAGATCGAGGCTTGGTTTCGCGCATGCGCGATAGCGGCAAATTGCCGCTGTTTCGCACATGCGCACAGGCACGGCGGTGACATCACAGGGGCGGGCTATTTAAAAGGGGAATTAGTCTGCAAGCTTTGGGAATGCTTGCGGGCTGTTGCGGTGACTTCCCCCTGCCTCTGTGTTGCATCTACTGGTAAGTGGCATTCTGGGACAGGGTGGCTATCCCTTCCCTGTTCCTTGCACTGATCCCTTGTCATCTTTTCAGCGCGTATGGATATCGCTGAGGACATGGATTCTTTACCGCCTGTTTGTGGCCAGCCCTCTCATAAAAGGTATTTCTAATGTTCACCTGAAGGTCTGGTGGGGGAGGGGTAATTATCTGTTAGCTCTGTCCTGATGTCTTGTTTCTTGTGGTTTCTTGTCTTGTTCTTGTTTCAGCCCTTCCAGGTCAGAACAGCATTGCAGCTCTCATAGAGGGAGCGACTCCTCCAAGTCGCATCACCGGCACTCCTCTTCCAAATCTAAACATTATGGTTCCTTCTCAAGATCAGGACACCGTAGTGAAGAAAGATCGCACTCCTCGAGGACTCAATCTAGTCACTCAGCTAGTGCCTGTTGGGGGTGCAGAGCTCTTGTACCGGCAGGAAAATCTTTATGCGATCCTTGCTACGCCAAGGCTTCCAATGAAAGGGGTGACGCGGATCAACAACTTAAAACCCTGGTGGAAAAAGTTGTTAAGGAGTCCCTCAGAAATATTGAGGGCCAGTCCTATGTTCCCCGGCAGAGCCGCCACTTTCTCCAGGAAGGGAGACTCAGCTGCAGGATACTTGGGAATCCTCTGCGCATAGCCACCCCTCAGCTGCCATATCTGACAGTGACTCTGATGAAAGTGATCCCTGTGTGGGCTTTGATTTCGCTCTACTGCCTCCTCTGGTCAGAGCTGTTAGAGAGACACTGAACTGGGAAGATTCTGTGGCTGCTCCTTCCAAACAAAGAAAATTCTTTAAGCAATTAAAGAAGGATCAGATTAAATTTTCCTTTTATCTCTGAGCTAGGTGAGATTATCACAGATGAATGGGGCAAGGTGGAGAAGAAAAAGTCCATGCTATCGAAGGTTTCGAAACTCTATCCTTTCAATGAAGAAGAGGTGAAGCATTTGGAGTCAGCGCCATTGGTAGACGCAGCAGTCATGAGGCTGGTGAAACATGTCACTCTTCCCTTAGAGGATACCGTGTCTTTTAAGGACGTTCTGGACAGACGAATTGATGCCGATTTGAAGAGAGTGTATCTCACAGCAGGAATGGCCTGTAAGCCAGCGCTAGCTCTGGCCGCTATGTCCAAAGCAATGGAGATATGGACAGATAGTGTAGATGAGACACTTAGAAATATCTCTGAAGATACAGCTAAGAGCTCGCCTATCCAAGAGCTTAGGCTGGCCTCCGCCTTTCTTGGGGAGGCCTCTATCGACATCATACGCCTGGTGGCTCGGGTGATGCTTTCTTCTGTTACGGCTAAACGGGCTCTTTGGCTCTGCCCTTGGCTGGCAGACCCAGCCTCAAAACAAGTATGGTGCCGCATCCCCTTTGAAGGGTCCTCCCTTTTCGGCAATAAGTTGGATGAGGCTATTACCCGAGCCACTGGTGGGAGGTCGGGTTCCTCCCCCAGGACCGGCGTTTGCAAGCCCAGAGAAGGTCTTTTCCAAAGAGACAGTACCAGGAACGAGCCAGGGAAGCTCGCAGTTACAGACCAGGCCGTGAATTTTCCAGGTCCTGGAAATCAAGACAATCCTCTTTTAAAAAATCTACAAAAAGTGATTTGAAGGGAGAGAGGGAACCAACTAAATCCTTTTGAGGTTGGGCCCGCTCAGACAGGGCAGGTGGGGGCTCGTCTTTTCCACTTTCGCCATGTCTGGGCGGCCTCGAACCAAGACTTCTGGACCGTCAAGACCGTCTCCTCAGGTCATGTTTGGACCTTCAAGGAATCTCCCAGACTCAGATGGGTCCCCACCTCTCTCCCGGCCTCAGACGAAAAAAGGCTAATTCTTCTAGCCTACGTGGAATCTTTGTTGGCCCAAGGCGCCATTATCCATGTTCCAGTCATTCAGCGAGGCATGGGAATCTACTCTCCTTTGTTTATGGTCCGGAAAAAGAGCGGGGCCTGGAGGCCGGTCATATATCTAACCCACTTGAACAGTTTTATCAAAAAAGAAAAATTCAAGATGGAGTCATTATCCACAATTCAACAATCTGTCCAAGCAGGGGACTGGATGGTCTCCATAGACCTCAAGGACGCCTATTTTCATGTCCCAGTTGCAGAAAATTACCAGCAGTATCTCCGTTTCTCCGTGGGCGAAAGCCATTTTCAATTTACTTGCCTTCCCTTCGGGCTATCAACTTCTCCTCGTGTATTTTCAAAAGTACTGTTGGCAGTGGTAGCTCTTCTGAGAACCAAAGGGATTCGTCTACATCACTACCTAGACGACCTTCTGTTGTTGGCTCAAGACAAGGATCAACTTCTGGTACACAGAAAGCAGGTCATCTCCACCCTACAGGAATTCGGGTGGATCTTGAACTTGGAGAAGAGCCAGCTGGTCCCATCTCAGCGGCTGGTGTTCTGAGGGGCCCTATTCAACACTGTCAGAGGCACCATCTCATTACCAGAAGAGAAGTTGTCAGTGGTCAGGGACAGAATCCGTCCAGCCCTCTCTGCCTCTCATCTCCAGGCTCTCCAGTGCCTGAAAATTATAGGCACTATGGTGGCGACAATTCCGATGGTGAGGTGGGCACAGTGGAGGATGAGGCCCTTTCAGAAGGGTTTCCTACATCAATGGTCAGGCAGCAAAACCCAGCTGATTCGGATCACCTTATCCATGAGGAATTCCCTTCTGTGGTGGCTCCAACGGGAAAATCTCTGCAACTGCCATTCCATTCTCCCCATCTCATGGGTCACCATAACAGATGCCAGCAACAGGGGTTGGGGCGCCCACTGTCTGGCGGAAGTGGCTCAGGGCACCTGGATTCTCCCCTCCAGGGGGACGGTGTCGAACATCCTGGAGTTAAGGGCAGCCTTTCAAGCTCTGCTAGCCTTTCGGCATCTGATTTCAGGAGCCTCGGTCTCACTCAGGCTAGACAATACCACAGCAGAGGCGTACATAAGAAGGCAAGGGGGTACCCGAAGTCTATCCCTTATCCAGGAGGTGGAACCGATCATGACCTGGGCTCAGAGGAACCTGAAGGATCTGACAGCATCCTATGTCCCAGGGATTCAGAACGTTCAGGCAGACTTTTTTTCCTGGATACTTCTGGACAACGAGTGGTCTCTCCACTAGGAAGTGTTCAACTGGATCCTGACAATGGGGCTCTCCCCAGAAGTCGACCTGTTTGCCTCCCCTTGCAACAAAAAACTGGAGAGGTACTATTCAAGGTACAGGGATCCTCAAGCCTACGGGGTGGATGCCTTGACAGAGAAATGGTGGTTCCACAAGGCCTATGCCTTTCCTCCAACTCCTATTATTCATCAGTTCCTGAGGAGACTCAGGTCAGAGACAGCAGAAGTGATAGCCATAATCCCTTATTGGCCCAACAGACCCTGGTTTCCGCTTCTGATGCTCCTCAGTGTCAAGGATCCAATACCTTTACCATCCAGGCCAGACCTTCTGTCTCAAGGGTCGAGATTACATCCTTGCCCGGATCACCTGCGCCTAAAGGCTTGGTTTTTGAAAGGGGACGGTTGAAGGCTTTAGGCTGTCCTGAAGAAGTCATTCCCACTCTTCTTAGTGCTCGAAGAAGCAGTACTAACCGGGTATATGAGAGAATTTGGGCGAAGTTTGCAGATCACTTGTCTTCAAGGTCCAGTTCCTGTAATACCCTGACAGTCCGGGACGTTTTAAGCTTTTTGCAATCAGGATTGGATATCTCCCTTTCGGTTAGTTCTCTCCGGGTCCAGGTTTCAGCAATTTCAGCTTTTTCTGGAGTCGCATGGACCAATCATCCCTTGGTCCAACAATTCTTCAAAGGAGCAGTCAGGCTTAGGCCACAAAGGAAGCCTAGATTCCCCAAATGGGACCTTCCATTGGTTCTAGATTTCTTCTCTCAACTTGACAAAACGCTCTCAATCAGAGAATTAAACCTTAAAACCTCTTTTCTGGTAGCCATAACTTCAGCGAAGAGAATCTCCGAAATTCAGTCTCTAGGTGCAAAGGAACCTTTTCTCACCTTCTTTCCAGATAGGGTAGTCCTAATTCCGATGTTGGGGACAAATCCCAAGGTGACCTCTGTTTTCCATGAAAACCAGGAAATCACTCTTCCTACCTTCAATTCTGCTGGAAGTCAGGATCCACATCCACTTGATTTGGGAGTTACTCTAAAACAATATCTGGATATTAGAGCTTCTTTTCGTCAATCTGACTTCCTCTTCGTGCTATTTAACGGGAAAAGTAGAGGCGCCAAGGCCTCCGTTAGATCCATCGCTGCTTGGGTGGTCCAGGCAATTCAATGGGCTTATAGAGAGAAGGGCTTGGCTCCTCCTGAGGCGGTTACAGCTCACTCTACCAGAAGTCTCTCAACCTCATGGGCGGCTTCGCGCCACGTTGCACCTGATGTAATCTGCAGAGCGGCCTCCTGGTCTTCTATTCATACTTTCATGTCTCACTATTGTGTTGAACCAGCATCTTTATCCTCTGTTGATTTTGGTTTGAAAGTCCTGTCGGCCGACAGTGTTAAATAAATCTTTTGTTCAGCATTTTGCCCACCCGGGTGTGTTTGGCGAGTTATTTCCCACACGTTGCTGCCATGGAGTCTGTCAGGAAAATGGAAAATTCCTATCAAAATACTTACCGTAATTTTCCTTTCCTGATGGACTCCATGGCAGCAGGAGTTCCCTCCCAAATGGCTGGAGTAGGCTAGTTACCGAACACGGCCAGGGGCAGGGAGCAAAGATTTATGGGAGTAGTGTCCTATGGGTAGTGGAGGCGGGACTTAACCCACACGTTGCTGCCATGGAGTCCATCAGGAAAGGAAAATTACGGTAAGTATTTTGATAGGAATTTTCCATTTTTAGTCTCACCGACTTGCAAAGTCCAGAATAGCTGTCTCTATCAAAACAGTGCTTGATCTTGATGGCAGGTAGCTTCCCCTGCAAGGAGCCTTCCAAGCAGGACGCTGCTGTCCACGTCTGTTGCTGCAACAATCCAAAACAAACACCATCCACCATGTCTTCTCCACTCCTCCACACCCATCTACCACTTCCTGTCTTGTTTTTAACCACTTCAATACAGGGCACTTTCGCCCCCTTCCTTCCCAGCCCAATTTTCAGCTTTCATCGCTCTAGCGCTTTCAGTGACAATTGCGCGGTCATGCTACACTGTACCCAAATGACATTTTTATCATTTTGTTCGCACAAATAGAGCTTTATTTTGGTGGTAATTATTCACGACTCCGTTTTTTATTTTTTGCGATATAAGCGCAAAAAAGCGGAAATTGGAAAAAAAACAATATTTTCTTTTTTCTATTTTAAAAGAAATCCAATAAAATCAAATTTTGTCATAAATTTAAGCCAAAATGTATTCTGCTACATGTTTTTGGTAAAAAAAATTCCGTTAAGTGTATAATAATTGGTTTGTGTGATCACGGACATATGTATGCAAATGATCATGTACATATGTGTGCAGGTGATCACGTATATATGTGTGCAGATAATCATTGGAACATGTGATTTTAGTGGGACATATGTGGGGGACATGTTTTTATTATTAGGGACATGTGTATTTATTATTTGGGGACATGTATGTTTTGGGGACATGTGTGTTATGGGGACACATGTGGGGACTGTGTTTACACTGTGTGGTGTGTTGTGTATTACACTGGACTGGTGATCAGTCAGTAAAAAGCTGTAAAAAACAGCTCATACTCACTGATCATCAGCCGGCTGCAGCGATCTGCTCTCCTCTCCTCAGCAATGACTTCTGTGTGAGGAGAGGAGGAGCCGATTGCCTAGCAACCGGCTGTTTGTTTACATCACATGACGGCCGTGTCCAATCAAGTCATGTGATCAGGAGAGCCAATCAGAGAGCCCTCCTGCCGATCTAAGATGCGCCGTGTCTAGGTGACACGGGCGCATCGGGATCGCGTCGCAGCGCGGGCACGCTCGCACGCGATCCCGCTCCTTCTGATGGACGTTCCTGAACGTCCTATCAGAAGTAGACGGCTCCCACACGGCCGTATATGTGCATTGGCCGGGTGGGAAGTGGTTAAAGACAATTCCTTAACAGGTGGGTTAATCAATTTTATTCCCTTAAAGAGACCACAAACCAAATAGAGGGGAAATATAGCATCCTTCCAGGACCCAGCCACGGCGTCCTGTACATATCCCCCCCCCCCCTGTGCCCCAACGCCAAGGAGGTGGAGGCAACCGTGGAGCTCAAACAATGGACTCGGGAGAGGGCATCTGCATTTTGATGCAGTCTCCCGGGCCTATGCTCCACTACAAATTTAAATTCCTGGAGTGCCAGGAACCACCGGGTAACCCTGGCATTAGTCCCTTTTCCCTGTCTCAGCCATGTTAAAGGGACATGGCCAGAAATCAACCTAAACTTCCTCCCCAAAAGGTAATATCTGAGGGATTCCAGAGCCCACTTAATGGCCAGACACTCTCGTTCAACTATGGCGTAGTTTTTCTCCGCTGGTGTTAACTTCCTGCTGAGGAAGACTATCGGGTGTTCCTCGCCATGAATAACCTGTGACAACACCGCTCCCAATCCTACATCGGAAGCATCAGTCTGGACAACAAACTCTTTTGAAAAATTAGGTGCTACCAGGACAGGGTGTTGGCACAGCGCCGACTTGAGCTCCAAAAAAGCCTTCTCAGCGTCTGCATTCCACTCCACCATGACCGATTTCCGACCCTTAGTCAGATCGGTCAACGGAGCCGCCAACGTGGCAAAGTTGGGTACAAACCTCCTGTAGTATCCCACCATGCCCAGGAATGCCCGTACCTGCTTTTTTGTGAGGGGGCGGGGCCAATTCTGTATAGCCTCTATCTTGTTGACCTGCGGTTTCACTACCCCTCTACCCACAATATAACCCAGGTATTTCACCTCCTCCATTCCCAAAGCACATTTTTCAGGGTTTATTGTAAACTCCTCCTTCCAAAAAGAGTCCAGCACTGCCTGAACTTTGGGCAAATGTGATTCCCAGTCTTTGCTAAAAATGACTATATCGTCCAAGTATACTGAGGCATACTTCCGGTGAGGTCGTAAAATCCTATCCATTGCTCTCTGGAACGTGGCTGGAGCAGTTTGCAATCCAAAAGGCATCCCTTTGTACTGAAAACTCCCCTCTGGGGTAGAAAAAGCAGTTCTCTCTAGCAGCCTTAGTCAACGGTATTTGCCAATACCCCTTAGTAAGGTCTAATGTAGTGATATACCTGGCTGGACCTAGTCTCTCGATAAGCTCATCTACCCGGGGCATGGGGTAGGCATCAAACCGGGAAACTTCATTAAGTTTCCGTAAATCATTGCAGAATCGCAGAGTCCCGTTGGGCTTCGGTACCAACACAATCGGGCTCGACCACTCACTCTGCGATTCCTCAATAATCCCTAGGTCTAACATCTTTTTTACTTCCTCTGAAACGGCCTTCCTTTGAGCCTCTGGGATGCGGTAGGGGCGGACAAAAAACTTTGACTCCTGGTTCTGTGATAATATCATGCTCTATGACACTAGTGAGCACTGGCAAGTATGAAAATGTCTCTTTATTTCTGCAAGAACTCCTTTGCCTGCTGACTTTGGGTTTTAGACAGGGTATTTGCTACTTGGACACTCTCCACCCCAACCTGAGGCTCAAGTTTTGTACTAGCCAGGGAGGTCACTGGTTCCCTGTCTGTCCAGGGCTTTAACAAGTTTACATGATATATCTGGTAGGGTTTCCTCTTGCCTGGCTGGTGGACTCTATAATTTACCTCTCACACTTTTTCTACAACCTCGAAAGGGCCTTGCCATCTGGCCAACAATTTACTTTCCACAGTGGGAATCAACACTGCTACTCGATCCCCCACTTGGAAGTTCCTAATTTTGGCTGCCCTATTATAGACCCGTCGTTGAGCCTCCTGGGCTTTTTGTAAATGTTCCTTAACTAGCGGCATCACAGTTCGGATCCTCTCCTGCATTTGAGAGACATATTCAAGAACACTCTTATGCTGAATTGGTTCACTTTCCCATTCTTCTTTAACCACTTGACCACTGGGCACTTAAACACCCTTAATAACCAGACCAATTTTCAGCTTTTGGTGCTCTCACAGTTTGAATGACAATTACTCAGTCATGCAACACTGTACCCATATGAAATTTCTGTCCTTTTTTTCACACAAATAGAGCTTTCTTTTTGTGGTATTTAATCACCTCTCAGTTTTTTATGCTATAAAAAGAAAAAAGACCGAAAATTCTGTGAAAAAATTTATTTTTCTTTGTTTCTGTTATAAAATTTAGCAGATTAGTAATTTTTTCTTCATACATTTTGGCCAAAATTTATACTACTACATGTCTTTGGTAAAAATAAGTACAAATTGGTGGATATTATTTGGTCTTTGTGAAAGTTATAGAGTCCACAAGCTATGGCGCCAATATCTGAAAATTGATCACACCTGAAGTACTGATGGCCTATTTCAATTCTTGAGACCCTAACATGCCAGAAAAGTACAAATACCCCCCAAATGACCCCTTTTTGGAAAGAAGACATTCCAAGGTATTTAGTAAGAGGCATGAGTTTTTTGAAGTTTTAATTTTTTCCCACAATTCTTTGCAAAATCAAGATGCATACCACAAATTACACCCCAAAACACATTCTGCCTAGAGGCGATTCAGTTCGCATTGTGCGCTATACAAGTATTTCATTCATTCATTCATTACTCCCGAGTACGGCGATACCACATGTGTGAGACTTTTACACAGTGTGGCCACATACAGAGGCCCAAAATGCAGGGATCGCCATCAGGCGTTCTGGAGCACCCAGGACAATTCTGACATTTCTCTCCTACATGTAAAAATCATCATTTATTTGCTAGAAAATTACACAGAACCCCAAAACATTATATATTTTTTTTTAGCAAAGACCCTAGAGAATACAATGTTGGTCATTGCAAATTTTTATGTCACACGGTATTTGCGCAGCAATTTTTCGAACGCGTTTTTTTGGGGGAAAAACTGTTTTGTGCTTTAAAAAAAAAAAAAAAAAAAACAACAGTAAAGTTAGCCCAATTTTTGCATAATGTGAAAGATGAAGTTATGCTGAGTAAATAGATATCGAACATGTCACTCTTCAAAATTGCACATGCCCGTGGAATGGCGCCAAACGTCGCTACTTAAAAATCCCCATAGGTGACGCTTTAAATTTTTGTTTACTGGTTACATGTTTTGAGTTACAGAGGAGGTCTAGGGCTAGAATTATTGCTCTCGCTCTAACGTTCACGGCGATACCTCACATGTGTGGTTTGAACACCGTTTTCATATGTGGGCGGGGCTTACGTATGCGTTCGCTCCTGCATGCGAGCACATGTGGACAGGGGCGCTTTAAAAAAAATTTTTTTTTTATTGTTCATTTTACTTTATTTATTTTAGTTTGAAAATTTTTCCCCCCCCAAAAAAAATTTATGATCACTTTTATTCTTATTACAAGGAATGTAAACATCCCTTGTAATAGGAATATGGGATGACAGGTCCTCTTTACAGTGAAATCTGGGGGTCAATATGACCCCACATCTCACCTCTAGGCTGGGAAGCCTGAAAAAAAAAAAAAAAAAAAAAGATTCTGGCTTTGATCATATTGGCGAGTTGGTAGAAGCACCGGAGGGCGGTGAGGGGTGGGGGGGGGGGGGTCTATGGCTGGGTATTGCAGGGTATCACCGAGTATGGCTGGGTATTGCAGGGTATCTCCAAGTATGGCTGGGTATGGCAATTTATGGCAGGGTATTGCGGGGTATTGGCAGGTATTGGCGGGTATTGCCGAGTATTGGCAGGTATTGGCGGGTATTGCCGAGTATTGGGGGGTATTGCGGGGTATTGCCGAGTATTGGGGGGTATTGCAGAGTAATGGCAGGGTACTGCAGAGTAATGGCAGGGTACTGCAGAGTAATGGCAGGGTATTGCAGAGTAATGGCAGGTATTGCAGAGTAATGGCAGGGTATTGCAGAGTAATGGCAGGGTACTGCAGAGTAATGGCAGGGTACTGCAGAGTAATGGCAGGGTACTGCAGAGTAATGGCAGGGTATTGCAGAGTAATGGCAGGGTATTGCAGAGTAATGGCAGGGTATTGCAGAGTAATGGCAGGGTATTGCAGAGTAATGGCAGGGTATTGCAGAGTAATGGGGGGTACTGCAGAGTAATTCCTGGTATTGCAGAGTATTTGCAGGGTATTGCAGAGTATTTGCAGGGAACTGAGGGGTTAAATTCGGTGAGCAGTGATGTGGGCACTGCAGATGCAGCCCACATCGCTGCTAACACCGATCTCTTTCCCCTCCGCTGTACCGATCGGTACAGAGAGGGGGAGGGAGGAACCGGCGTCATAAAATGATGCCGGTTTGTTTACAAGTGGTCACTCTGTCATTTGACGGAGCGATCACGTGGTAAACGGCCACGACGAGCGGCCATTTACCGTGATCCGTGATGCAGTGCAGTGGATGCAGTGGATGCAGTGGACCCGGCGGTCACGGATGATCTCGTGTGCGCGCCCCAGGGGGGCGCGCGAGAGCAGAATTCTGGGAGGCCGTTAATTAACGGCCTCTCAGAGTTAAACAACGGCCCTGAAGCCGTTAATCGGCAATGGGTGGTTGTTAAGTGGTTAACAAAGTCCAGTAATCCACGAGGTCTCCACCCATATACCAATTCAAAGGGCGAAAACCCAGTGGAGGCCTGGGGCACTTCTCGGATAGCAAATAGGAGAGCTGGTAACAGGCAGTCCCAGTCTTTCCCATGCCTTTGTACCACTCTCTTGAGCATAGGGTCTTATTAAAACGTTCTACCAATCCATCTGTTTGGGGATGGTAGACCGATGAGCGCAGCTGTTTAATCCTGAACAGTTTGCATACATCAGCCATAACCTTCAACATAAACGGGGTGCCCTGGTCTGTGAGTATTTCCTTGGGAAAACCTGTCCATGTAAACAACTGGAATAGTTCCCGTGCAATAGCCTTAGAGGAGGTATTCCGCAGGGGTAGCGCCTCAGGATATCGAGTGGCATAGTCGAGGATCACCAGTATGTAAGAATGACCTCGAGCCGACTTTACCAAGGGATCCACTATATCCATGGCTATCCTCTCGAATGAGACCTCAATTATGGGCAGAGGGACCAACGGGCTCCGGAAATGGGTCGCTGGAGCGGTCAACTGACAGGTGGGACAAGAGGTACAGTATATCTCCTTACCTCTGCTTTCAAGCCTGGTCAGTAAAACCGGTCGGCGATCCGTGCCTCCGTCTTTTCAACTCCCAGGTGTCCCCCTAAAACATCATCATGGGCCAGGTCCAGGACCTTGCGTCTATACTGTTGGGGTACCAATAATTGTTCTACCACATTTTCTCTCACCTTAGTAACCCGATAAAGCAATTCATTACATATTGAAAAATGTGGCCACCGCTCATTAGCACCTGGCTCTTGGGGCTCCCCATTTATTACTACAACCTGTTCCCGTGCCCTGGCCAAAGTGGGGTCCTGCATCTGGGCAGTACCAAATGCCCCCTGGGGAACACCCAAATCTGGCAAGGCAGGGGTAGAGGCCACTTCCTCATCCTCTTCCCCCAGCATTACCTGAAGCGGGGAAGGTCCCCCCCCCTCAGTATTAAGGTAGGTCTGTGAACCTCACATTTTGACATCCTTAACAGTGTCAGCACTACTTTCATCACCATTAACCAAATCCTTAGCATTTTTATCAACTGGGTCCATATTACGAACATGCGGCATCTCAGGGTTATTACCCTCAACAACAGGAACAGAGGGACTAGTTTCTTCCCAGTCTCTGGACCTTTCGGATAGTTCTCCTTGTCCCCACAGTTTTGCAAATAACGGACAGTCTCGTCCTATGATAACGTCATGTACCAAGTTCTTTACCACCCCCACCTCTTGAGTACCAGTGCCACATGCTGTAGAGATGGACACTGAGATGAGAGGGTACTCTCTGGTGTCCCCATGAATGCACACAACCCGTAACATTTTTCTTACTGGACCGATCTTCCCAATTACTCTAGGGTGAACCAGGGTTACCATGCTTCCAGAGTTCAGCAAAGCCCGTGCAGGGTGGTGGTTCACTTGGACTTCACACTCAAATTTCCCCTCTCCAAGGTCAAGATGCGTTGTACACGCTTTATGGGCATAAAAAGACCCCCTCCGAAGAACCCCGCTTTCCATGGGTTCTTCCTGCAATGGGCAGCGGGCCCGGGTATGGCCCCAGGCATGACATCGCCATCATTGTACATCCCCTCCTCTCCGATCAGGAACAGGCCGCTAAGGGGGTAACGGGTGTGACTCTTGGCCTTCCGGGGTGTTGGTTCCAGGGCTTCTGGGGACATCCTTTTGAAGGGCGGCAGTTGGTCGGAAAGGCCGTGGCAGACTGGGCCCTTGACGCTTGGTGGGGCCAAGCAGATCCTCCACCACTGTATATCGTTCCACCATCTCGACAAGGAGGTTCACGGTTTTGGGGTCTCCATGGCTGACCCACCATTGAAGGTCATCTGGCAGTGACCTTAAGTATCGGTCCAACACGACCCGCTCCACAATTTGGGGGCCAGACAACACTTCGGGCTGCAGCCATTTTTTTACTAGTTTCACCAGGTCATGCATTTGAGATCGTGGTGGCCGGTCTGAACGATACTTCCATTGGTGCACTCGTTGGGCCCGAACAGCCGCAGTCACCCCCAACCGAGCCAGTATTTCTGCCTTTAGTTTTTGATAATCTTTAGCGTCTTCTGGTGGTAGGTCAAAGTAGGCTTTTTGAGGATCTCCGGTGAGGAAAGGAGCAATTAAGCCGGCCCACTGGTCCTGGGGCCACCCTTCTCTCTCTGCATTCCTCTCAAATGTTGCCAGAAACGCCTCTACGTCATCACTCAGGGACAATTTCTGCAAAAAATGGCTTGCCCTTATGGTCACCTGGTTGCCAGGGGCAACGGCCACTTGTTCACGGCCCTGAGAAAGCTGCTGCACTGCTTCTTTTAAGGCCGCCATCAGAGCCTGCATAACCCCTTCTTGGGTCGCTTGCTGGGCTACTAACTGGGCCACCAACTCGTTGTGGTGCGTTTTTTGTATCTCCAGCTGGGTTGCTAAGCACTGATTAGCTTCCTCATGGCGAGTCTGCGCTGGTATATTAGCTAAGGACAGCTGTTTAATTAGCTCCTCCATTGTTTCAGCTTTCAACAGTTGTGCAGCTTTAACCCAGGACATAAATTCACTGTACTGTCCCTTTAAATGTCAGTTCAAATCCAATGCAAAAAAATAAAATAAAAAAAATAGCAAGAAAAAGCCTGTTACTTTGTCCTGCCCGCATTCGAGCACCACTTGTAATGTTCAGGGGACCAGGTAGATCGCAGGACACAGGCTTTTCACACAACAAGGGGTTTATTAAACTTAAACAGCTTTACAGCAGCCAAAAACAAAAGGAAAAGGTTTTTAGTCTCACCGACTTGCAAAGTCCAGAATAGCTGTCTCTATCAAAACAGTGCTTGATCTTGATGGCAGGTAGCTTCCCCTGCAAGGAGCCTTCCAAGCAGGACGCTGCTGTCCACGTCTGTTGCTGCAACAACCCAAAACAAACACCAAACACCATCCACCATGTCTTCTCCACTCCTCCACACCCATCTACCACTTCCTGTCTTGTTTCTAAAGACACTTCCTTAACAGGTGGGTTAATCAATTTTATTCCCTTAAAGAGACCACAAACCAAATAGAGGGGAAATATAGCGTCCTTCCAAGACCCAGCCACGGCATCCTGTATAATATATATGAGCCGAAAACACCCCCCAGTTCGGTTCGCACCAGAACATTCGAGCGGACTGAAAATTCGTACGAGCTTTACAACCCTATTAAAGTCTATGGGACTCGAACGTTCGAAATCAAAAGTGCTAATTTTAAAGGCTAATATGCAAGCTATGCAACAGAGAACACCAGCAATAAGGGGTATCTTCAGGTGTATACTGTGGCACACAACACCCACTTTAACTCCTGCAGATGCCTGTATTATAGAACAACAGCAATAAAGGGTAGATACAGGTGTATACTGTGGTGGAGGCACACAACACCCACTAACTCCTGCAGATGTCTGTATTAGAGAGCAACAGCAATAAAGGGTAGTGTCACGTACCTGGTGGTTGAGCCCACGGATGCTGGGAGTGGCGACTCATATTCCTCCGGCTCAGGAACTCCTGGTAGAGGAGACAGAGGTTCGAGAGCGCGGAAGGGGCACAAGTGCCAAGCAGGACACTGGTGCAAGGGCTAGTCTGGCTCCGGGCGCTGAAGTGGAACAGATGTGGGCTGGAACAGGGATCAGCAGGAAGCAGGTGCTGCAGGAAACGCACACGCTGAAGAACCGGGGAAGGTGTCTTGTAGTACGGCTCTCTCAGCAGACCTTCAAGCAGATAGAGTAGGATACTGGAAGGCAGGAACCGTAGAAGAACAGCAGGCTGGAAGAAGTCGTGGACAGGCCGGGGTACCGAATCAGCAGGCAGGAGAATCGTCAGACAAGCCGGAGTCGTGGGCAGGCAGCAAGCAAGTAGTAGTCAGGGTAAGCCGAGTCACAGGAGTAAGCGAGAATCAGGCAGATACAAGGGGTCAGAAACGCTGTAGACCGGACAGCAAGGAGGCAAGGTAACAGGTCCCTTTAAATAACCCCTTTGGCCCCAAGAGCTGTCACGCCGCTCGCCCTGTGGCCAATTATGGCTCTCCTCGCTGCCGGCACTGTGATTGACCAAGCATGAGGGGTCGAGGTGCATGCTTGGCCAATCATGAGCCAGCAATGCACTGTGATGGCGTAGTGCATTGTGGGCCGTTTGTGCCACACGATTTAGGTGCGAATGGTCCACAAAGTTCTGAATTCGACGAACGGCCGATCCTCGAGTCGAACATGTGTTTGAATCGAACACTGAGCTCATCCCTATATATATATGTGTATATATATATATATATATATATATATATATATATATATATATATATATATATATATATATATATATATATATATATATATATATATATATATATATATATATATATATATATATATATATATAATGTGTGTGTGTAGGGATGAGCGGAACACCCCCAGGTTCGGTTCGCACCAGAACTTTCGAATGGACCGAAAATTAGTGTGAACTTTAGAACCTCATTGAAGTCTATGGGACTCGAAGCGTTCAAAATAAAAAGTGCTAATTTTAATGGCTAATATGCAAGATATTGTCCTAAAAAGGGTTTGGGGACCTGGCTCCTGCCCCAGGGGACATGGGTCAATGCCTAAAATGTTTTTAAAAACGCCCGTTTTTTTTGGGAGCACTGATTTTAATGACAATTAAAGTGAAAATAAAAGTGAAATATTCCTTTAAATATTGTGCTTGGGGGTGTCTATAGTATAAAAACCAAAAAATGTAGCGCTTAAAATAAAAAAAAAACCCGTGGAGAGAAGTGTTATTATAACACACAAAAAATATAAATGTAAAAGATAGCGTAGACATCCAGCTGCTGTCTTCACCTCTGGGGTATTTTGACGCGTGGCATTGCATCCTGACTACTCTCTACCTTGAAGTGATCATCTAGGATTATAGAAACTATTGTCTTTTCTTATGTAGGGTCTTGGTATAGTCCCAGGCCACTTGGTACATCCATTATTGGAACTTTTTTGTTTTTTCATGTCACGAGTCACAAAGACTTTCACACTTGTGTAGTTATACTAAGTGCACTTGCCTTTATTTAGTGTAGCTTGGCTATGCTATCTATTACATTTATATTTTTGTGTGTTATAATAAAACTTCTCTCCACGAGGTGTTTTTTATTTTAAGCGCTACATTTTTTGGTTTTTATGTTTTATGCAATTGTATTATTGTCAATGTTGGCTGCTTGTATTGTGTTTTGAATTTCTGGTAGCGCAGTTATATTTTATTTTAGGTGTCTATAGTATGCATGTGAAATGCCACGTGTTTCCCGTGTTTAGAACAGTCCCTGCACAAAATGACAAAAGTAATTTAAAACTGCTTGCGGTTTTAATGTAATATCTGGTTCCTGCAATATGGATGAAAATCATTGAGAAAAATGGCATAGGTAGCCCCCCTGCCAATTACCAGCCCCTTCGGGTCTTGTACGGATATTAAGGTAAACCTTGTACCCATATTAAAAAAGGAAAGGCGTGGGGCCTCCAGGCCCTATATACTCAGAACAGGAGTATACAGGCGGTGCAAACAAGACAGGGACTGCGTAGATTTGTTGTGTTAAATAGAATCCGTTTGTAATTTTGAACTGGTACATTTTTAAAGTGTAGCTCCAGTCAAAAAATCTATTTTTAAGCTTTTTGGAAAACATAGGAAAGGGTTATCACCCCTGTATAATTTGTTTTGCCGTCCGTCTTTTTTCATCTCACTTCCTGTTGTCTCCTTCCGTTTGCAAGTAGGAGAGTGTTTGTAAGTTGGATGTTTGAAAGTAGGGGCCTGCCCTATATGCTCTGCAGAAATGGCAGAACAAAGTGTTGGTGTTGCTACAACACTGTAAGCCCTCAAAAGTGACTCTTGGTGGGCGCTGGAGCACCCTGCTGTGAACGATTATATCAAGAATTGTAATTACATGCCATTGTTGAACAGTGGTAGAAAAATTGCTCCTTTGGTGGTTGTGGTGGTGGTAGTGGTGCTGGTGCCACAACACTGTAAGTCCTCACAGTTACTCTCGGTGGGCGCAGGAACGGGCCCTGCTGTGAATTATTATATCAAGAACTGTAATTACATGCCCCTGTTAAACAGGGGCTGAAAAATTGGGCCTTAGGCACTGCTTGCTGGTGCCACAACACTGCAACCTCTCCCATATACTCTATTTGTAGTGCAGGAATGAGCCCTGATGCAAAGCATTGCATCAAAAATTTTAATTACGCGCCCCTGTTAAACAGGGGCTGAAAAATTGGGCTGGCATCACCCAGAACCAAAAATGGTCTTCCAAGATATCAGCGGAGGAGGAAGAGGATAGACAGTCAACATAATGGGACAGTCACTCAGCATCAGGATTGGCAGTCTTGAAGGGAGGTGATATTTAAAAAAAAAAAAATTATTCAGTTACATCAGCTTCAGATGCTTGGTAGCTGGTGGTGATCCAAGACTGATTCATCTTTATGAAGGTCAGTCGATCTACCGAGTCGGTGGACAGGTGCGCCCTGTGATCGGTTACAAAGCCACCAGCAGCACTGAAGGTGCGTTCCGAAAGAACGCTGAATGCAGGACAGGCCAGTAGCTCAATTGCATACTGTGCAAGCTCTGACCAGGGATCCATCCTCAAGACCCAGCAAGCCAGAGCATTTTTGGTGGGAAAGGCGTCCAAGTCTGACCTTGCCCCTAGGTATTCCTGCACCATGTAAATCAGACGCTGGCGATGGTTGCTGGAACCGATCATACCTTGGGGCTGCGGACTAAAAAATTGTCTGAACGCATCGGTCAGACAGCCACCTTCTCCATCGCTCCTTCTGACTGATGCCTCAGCAACACGTTGTCCAGAACCAGGAATTTGTAACC
Organism: Lithobates pipiens; assembly: GCF_037356315.1. Taxonomy (NCBI): domain Eukaryota; kingdom Metazoa; phylum Chordata; class Amphibia; order Anura; family Ranidae; genus Lithobates; species Lithobates pipiens. The sequence continues at coordinate 462,777,872 of NW_027507764.1, forward strand.
TCCCAGTCTCTGGGAACGCGTTGCACAGACCTTTCTGCAAGGCCTCCCGGAGATGTCTCATGATCCTCTGCGATGGCAAGATAAGGTCGGCAACCTTACCCTTGTACCGTGGATCAAGGAGAGTGGCTAGCCAGCAATGGTCCCTCTCCTTGATCTGAAGAATACGAGGATCCTTCCGCAGGCTTTGCAGGATCAGGGAAGCCATGCAGCGTAGGTTAGCTGAGGCATTCGGTCCGGAGTCCTCTGGGTCACTAAGGACAACATGATCCGCAGCTACCTCCTCCCAGCCACGTACAAGTCCACGGGTTTCTTGGGACTGTAAATCATCCCTACAAGACTGCTGCTGCTGATGCTGAGTGCCAGGCTCCACCTCCATGCTGACACAATCATCCTCCTCCTCCTCCTCATCCTCTTCCTGTGTGATGGGTGGGACAGCAGGAACACTTTCTGGATAAAGGGGGCCTTGAGAGGCAAGGAAGTCCTCCTCTTCCGTCCTCTGTTCTGCCTCAAGTGCCCTGTCCATTATTCCACGCAGCGTATGCTCCAACAGGTGGACAAGAGGTACAGTGTCACTGATGCATGCGCTGTCACTGCTCACCATCCTTGTGGCCTCCTCAAACGGTGACAGGACAGTGCATGCATCCCTGATCATGCCCCACTGGCGTGGTGAGAAAAAACCAAGCTCCCCTGACCTGATGCCATAGTCGCACAGGTACTCATTGATGGCCCTCTGCTGCATGTGCAGCCGCTGCAGCATGGCCAACGTTGAGTTCCACCTGGTGGGCATGTCACATATAAGACGGTTCTTAGTCAGGTTCAACTCCTTTTGGAGCTCAGCCAGCCGAGCACTGGCATTAAATGATCGGCAGAAATACACACAGACTTTCCTGGCCTGCTTCAGGACATCCTGTAAGCCCGGGTACCTGACCAAGAACCGCTGCACCACCAGGTTAAGGACATGAGCCACACAGGGCACATGGGTCAGTTGTCCCTGTCGGAGGGTGGAGAGGAGGTTGGTGCCATTGTCACAAACCACCAATCCTGGCTTAAGCTGGCGTAGCGTCAACCACTTCTCAGCCTGCCTCTGCAGAGCTGACAAAATATCTGCCCCAGTGTGGCTCCTGTCCCCCAAACAAACCAGCGCAAGCACGGCATAGCATTGTTTTGCCTGCGTATTTGCATAGCCCCTTGAACGCCTACGGAGCACTGCTGGTTCCAAGGAGAGAGCACTGGAAGAGACCATGGAGGAAGAAGAAGAGGAGGGGTGGAGGAGAGAGGTGTGTCACAACCAGTAGTAGCATTTTGGAGGTGTGGTGGCGGAACAACCTCCAACACTACTGCACCTTGTCCTGCATCCTTCCCAGCTGCCAGACGAGTGACCCAATGGGCCGTGAAAGACAGGTAACGTCCCTGTCCATACCTGCTGGACCATGAATAAGTGGTAATATGCACCTTACCGCTGACCGCCCTATCCAGCGAGGAAAGGACATTGCCTTCCACATGCCGGTAGAGAGCCGGAATCGCCTTCCGTGAGAAAAAGTGCCGTTTGGGGACCTGCCACTGAGGACCCTCACATTGCACAAACTCACGGAAGGGGGCTGAGTCTACCAACTGAAAAGGCAGCAGTTGAAGTGCTAGCAATTTAGCCAAGCTAGCATTCAACCGCTGGGCATGTGGATGGCTGGGAGTGAACTTTTTTCTACAGCCCAGCAGCTGGGGCAGGGAAATTTGCCTGCTACAATCAGACATGGGTGTACTGCTAGCAGAGCGCCCACAAGCACTTGGCTGTGACACACCTAATTCTACACCTTCATTCCTCTCAGTGCAGGTTTCAGAGAGGACTGAAGGTCTAGTGGGGTTGGAGATCCCAGCTTATGAGGAGCAAGGAGAGATCTGCTTTGTTCTTTGGTGTGGGTGTAACGATATCACGTCCGGGGCAGGAAATGTTGTAACTAGTTGCCATGTTGTGTGGAACGCAGCCATGACAGCTTGGCTACCTTGTGACATTACTGAAGAATCTAAACTCCCTCATCCCTGTCTTAGGAATCCAAAGCTTTTACATTTTCAAAAGGAAAGAAAGGTTATCCCAGCAGAGGAAGCAGAACCAAGCTAGGTCAATAAAAAAGGCTCATGTTGCCTGGCAGGATATTCAGGACTCTCCTAAAACTGTCACCCTCTCCATTCAGAGAACCAACAGATACCTGTCGTAAATACCTCAAACCAGGTCATATGGGTAGCCACTGGGACCCCTTACTCCTCCTAGGTAACCCTGAAATGGGAAACCTGTCATGTGTGTACTTGTTTTGAAGCAAATATCAAGCTGATAAAATGGATATCTGCAGTCTATAAACAGTAGAGAGACACAGATATGAATATGTATCACAAAGTGTACCTGGGACAGGGTCATGAGTGTAGACACCTCCCAGCAACCAACCCCTAAACAAGATGACCAGACGATTGGTCACTGGTCGCTGTCAACACCCCCTTTGATTTGACAGAAAAGAGGAGAGGCCAAGGCAATGGTCAGTTCTCCTTTTACCATCCAAGCAGGAACATCTGCCAAGTTTGAGAACCGATTACCTTTGCTCATCGATCGAACTCTGATCAACCCTCGGACATTAATCGCAAGTATTCTTCCTTCCCAATTCTACCTTATTTCTTTGTGGCTGTATATTGTCTTTATTTTTTGAAACATCCTTTTTCTGTAAATGTTTTATTCGCACCAACCTTGACCTTTTCACAATAAACCCTTATGTTGAAATATGTTAACCTTGTCTTTAAAGCTCTTGATGCAAACTATAAATGGACCTGTCTCTAAAAAGGGCGCTACTGTGGTAGAGTAGCACTAAGGCACTAAGCAGACCTGTCCGTGGTGGCAGTGTGTGTTGCAGGCGCTTATTCTAAAATTATAATTGGTATTGCTAAAAATACTAGTCCCCCCGGCTCTGTCTTTTAAAACGGGGGTGGTCTCAGTTAAAGGGTTAATTGTGTAATTAACTCAGTGACAATCGCTCTCAGGTTGCCCGCACCTAGATTGTGGTCCCGCAAGCTGGAAAATCTTTGTGCTGGGTGCAGCTGAGTGTGGCATTGTTACGTAGGTGACAGCGTGGTGTGAGGTTGACCGGTCCTTCGTTGCCAGTTAGCGAGGAAGGCAGGGATCTGACACCCGCGTTCGTCACATGTGGGTCTTTGAGGTAAGCTTGCCAACGAGCTGCATGGCAGGTCAACATATGTCTGGTGAAGCATGTGGTGCCCAAGCGGCTGATGTTTTGGCAATGCGAGATACGCTTGAGACATATGTTGCAAATAGCAGCGGTGCGATCTGATGCAGTCGCCTCAAAAAAGCCCACACCAAAGAACTTTTAGAATAACGCGCAGAGGCAGTGCCCTGCACAGGCGGAGCTCTGCGGTGTGATTCAGTCGGTGTGCTGCCCCTAAGCTGGCCCCCGGAGTGCATCCTGCCTCATTGGACATGTGCCTCCTCACTCCTACCAGGCACCCACGTGGAGTCAGTGCCCTCATCACCCCCTCTCTCTTCATCACTGGAGCAAACCTGGCAGTATGCTGCAGCTTGTGGAACATAGCTGCTAGATTGCTGTCCTTCTTGAGCATCCCCTCTCTCTGCGCTCACGCTACTGCCTTCCTCTAGCTGAGTATCATCATCTGAGCCTACAAAACTCTGGGCATCCTCCTGGAGCATGTACCCAACACTGTGCTCAAAGAGTTCGGGGGACTCCTCAGGAGGACATAGTGGGTCTAGGGAAGGAGTCACTGATGATGGCATTGAGACAAGGGAAGAGGATGCCTTGGCAGCTGCTTTGCTAGTACCCCGAGCCTGGGTGAGAGAGGATGAGGAGGATGAAGAGGGCTTGGTCATCCACTCTACCAAGTCTTCGGCACGATGCGGCTCAACACGTCCAGCTGCCGAAAATAAGGAAAAGCTTGTCCCATGGCCACGTGCTGATGACGATGCACCGCGTCCACGACCAGTACTGTTGTCTCTAGACACAGAGCCTGCTTGCCCTCTTTTATTGGCTCATGCCTTTGATGCCTCTTCTTGTTGGCCTTCCAGACATGGTGATGGCCTGCAGGGAGATGGAAAACCAGCAATTGGGTAGTGTATATTGTGCTGGAGGCACACAACACCCACTAACTCCTGCAGATACCTGTATGATAGAACACCAGCAATAAAGGGTAGATACAGGTGTATACTGGGCTGGAGGCACACAACACCAACTAACTCCTGCAGATGCCTTTATTATAGAACACCAGCAATTTAAGGGTAGATACCGGCGTATACTGTGCTGTGCTGGAGGCACAAAACACGCACTAACTCCTGCAGATGGCTTTATTATAGAACACCAGCAATTAAAGGGTAGATACCGGTGTATACTGTGCTGTGCTGGAGGCACAAAACACCCACTAACTCCTGCAGTTGCCTTTATTATAGAACACCAGAAATAAAGGGTAGATACAGGTGTATATTGTGCTGTGCTTGAGGCACACAGCACCCACTAACTCCTGCAGATGCCTTTATTATAGAACACCAGCAATTAAAAGGTAGATACCGGTGTATACTGTGCTGTGCTGGAGGCACACAAGACCAACTAACTTCTGCAGATGGCTCAATTAGAGAATAGCAATATAGGTAGCTACAGGTGTATACTGCGCTGGAAGCACACAACACCCACTAACTCCAGCAGATGGCTCAATTAGAGAATAGCAATATAGGTAGCTACAGGTGTATACTGCGCTGAAGGCACACAACACCCACTAACTCCTGCAGATGGCTCAGTTAGAGAACAGCAATATAGGTAGATATAGGTGTATACTGCGCTGAAGGCACACAGACAACACCCACTAACTCCTGCAGATGCCGGAACACTACACAAGGCCGCCGCGCTGGCAGCCTTATATAGTGTGGGGCATGTACTACACAGCCTGAGCTATAATTGGCCACAGGCATCCTGCCTGTGGCCAATCATGGCTCTCCTTGCTGCCGGCGCTGTGATTGGCCAAGCATGCAAGGTTACAGTGCATGCTTGGCCAATCATGAGCTAGCAATGCACTGTGATGGCCCACGGAGTACTGGCTTCGCCAAACGGGCAAACATCCCTACTTTTGACTAATCAGATATAGTGTTGGCTTTCTCACAGCCAATAGCTGGCTTTACAGCCTGGACATAGGGCTGAACTAGGACAAAGTTGAAGTCCGAGGGCCAAGCTCTTCTGAGGTATCCTCAGATGGCCCACCATCATCCAGATGTCTAGGAGGTATACTTGCTGTGTGGTGAGAGGTTCTCTCGAGGATGGGCCAGGAAGAGTTAACTTCTCTGGAGCAGATTAAGCTAATTGCTGCAATGGAACTGCTGCTGCTGGTTCCACTATGTATCCCCTGCCCATCTTTTGAGTAGGACAGCTTACCTGTTAACCCTCTGACTCTCTGTCTGCTGCATAGACTCTAAAACAGCTTTTGCAGACAAATTGGCTGGTAATGGGATGACCTTGCATGCTTGGCATTTAGGCTTTTGAGAGTTGGTGAATGTGAAGAACTATGTCTTTTCACAGATGAACCCTTGTCACTTGCATGGTATCATGATCTTCTGGAGTACAAGGCTAAAATACATAAATGTACCAGCATAAGTGCTCTCTTTCTCTCTTTTTTTTACTCACCTGGATGACGGTCCCTACCTTAAAATGTTGGAGAGGGTCTTGTTCGGGTGGCGTACTGTTTATTACAGGCAACAGACAGAAAAAGCAGCTAGAGAAAGATAAAGGAGTTAGCGACTGGTATTTCAGCTGGAGCAAGGAAACGGTATTAACAAAAAAGAAAAAGAAAGAAATCACATTTACCATTAGCAAAAAACAGGGTCCCCTCCAGGAGCTCCCTGCACAGGCAACCTCCTCAGATAAAAAAGGATGCCATGCTGAAAGCCCCTAGTAATAAACAATGGAGAGGGGAGGAACATCCGTGGAACATACAACCCTCTAAAAAATTATTTTAATAAACATGGGCAAAAAAAAAGTGTCTGAAAGTGACCAATAAGAAACAAAAAAAACATGAGCAAGGCATGTTTAAATATTTTTTTTCTTCCTTCTTCTAAAAGGGTTTTTACCCCTCTTTTGCAAATGGGGGGGGGGGGGGGCGGGGGAGGAGGAGAATGATTTTATCTTGCAGCCAAAACTGTGCTGTGAAGAAGAATCTGACAGTGTTTTGGAATGTGCCTGTGTAAAAATAAGGCCGGCGGGGCAACCTGCTCCTCCTTACACACAGCAGGCAAAAGTGAAACTACTGTTATATGTCATTCCAAGTATAATATATATTTTATATTTTTATTCCTTACAGGTATTTCATAAAAACAGGATACCCAAATAAGAAGTTATTGGATAAATATGCAAGCAATTATTTTGTTCAAAAACATTTATAATAAATCCAAGAATTATTTTCTGAAAAATAACTCAGCTAAAATAATATTTTAAAGCTGACTTTGTAAATATTTTAGGCACTGCTCTGAAAGCATAAGAAAAAGGCCAATTGAACTTAAAGGGAATGAAGTAATTTACATTCCCGCATTTATAATTTATATGCCCTATGATCGATTCATTATTTATATCGATCTCCTTAAAAAGATTAAATCCTATTGTGATTTTATTCAAATGGTATATGGTCTTGAGTGACAAGGCCATACATATGAACCTTCTCAGTTCTTTCACAATCGGCGCAAATGCCCTGTGATAACAAAAAACTGGAGTATAAGTGAGATCCATCTTAAGGAATAATTAAATTGTAGATAGCACCTTTTGTACAGGTAATTCCAATTCCCCATAAGCAGGGCCAGGATAAGGGGTGGGCAGGAGGGGCGGCTTCCCCTGGCGTAATGGTTTATTGAAGGGGTAAGGGGCACCCTGACCCTAACCCTAAGGGAAAGGGGGGCGCAGTTTGGCATCTTTGCCCTGGGCGCTGGATGACCTTGTCCCGGCACTGCCTATAAGGATCAGACAGGAGGATCATACCAGATGTATGTCCCCTGGAAAATAGTTGAGAGGTTTACTTGGAAGGTGATGTTCTCAAAATGTTTACATCCTTATGCCGCGCACACACGACCGAATTGTCCGGCAGAATTGGTCCGGCAAACAATCCGCTGGACTTTATAACGAACGGACTTGGCCACACACGGACACTTTGAAAGTCCGGCGATTTCTAACGTGATGATGTACAGCACGTACAACGGGACTAGAAAAAGGAAGTTCAATAGCCAGTAGCCAATTACCTCCATCTCGTACTTGCTTCAGAGCATGCGTCATTCTTAGTCCGCCGGACTAGCACACTGGCGAACGGATTGTCCGCTGAAAGCCAAGTCTGGCGGACAAATTTTGAGTCAAAACTACTTTCTAAGTCCGCTGGACTTTACGATGAAAAAGTCTGCTGGAGCCCACACGCGATCAAAATTGTCCGGCGTACTGTGATCGTGTGTACGCGGCATTACAGTCTATACTGACTCTAATGAGCTTAGTAATTCAACTCAAGTCCTACTGGGATTGTATGGTAAGATGTACTTTTCCCTAACATGTTAGTGACCTGCGTAATGTTAAATGTTAATAAGGTTCATATTTATGCCAGGAATATAATAATATTAGTAAAAAGTTATTAAAATAGTTGGCCAATCCTAAATAAATATTTAGGTATTCAACCCCTTAGGATAATTGTCCATGATCAGGATAATGACTCTAATAGTCATAATAAAATTGCTAAATGCATATTATCCATTTCTATGGAGGGAAAAACAGCCAATAATTTATTCCTGATAATCAATGACCCAAAATATCATGTGTACATTGGCAATGATATATGGCATTGCTTTGCTATACACATAGATCTGGTAAACTCCACACTGTGGTTCAGATTAAAATAAAACCCAAGTAGTTTCATAAATGAATGTGAAGCCTTTATATAATCTTAGTTACTGCCATATGCAGTAAACATATTAGTACCACATGAGGTCATTAGTCATACAGGTACTAATACATTTTTTCTAAAATTTTATTATTACATGGGCAGGTATAAATAGGCCTACATTTTAAGAACCCTGCTGCATTAAAATGTTTCACAGACAGGATGTATATAGAAAGGATTTAAATAGATCCCACACCCTTGGTAAAAAGAGTTTTGCATGGAGTTAAAAAATATATTTGCAAAAAGATTCCTGTGATGTGGTATAATAGACATACGTATTGCCAGGACTCTGATACAAGTGTAAACGCACCTTATGTTTTAAATCAGACATTGCTGTCTTTCCCCAGATTGCTATGTTTCGGAATTTCAAGGAGAGGAGCGCTGTAAGAGCGGTGCATAGTTCTTATGATAATCCTATATTTGATATTCTTAAACCAAATGGTCAATGCATTTATATGCTGATCTGAGACAGATAAATAGACGAGTATATATGTATGGCTAGCTGTGCCATATATTGACCAATGCTTGATATAAACAGGAGCTACGTACTTTACTACGCTAAATTATGTTCAATGATGGTGGAACATTCAGGTAAGACCTGAAGACCCATACAAACTGGTATTTAAAGGTGGTAAGAAATAGTACAACTGGAACAGAATATTAATTGGCTATATCAATTTAGGTTTTGAATTATTATTTTTTTTGTTATTTTACATAAGCCCATTGCCTGATGTGCCTGCAAGAGAAAGTTTAACATATGTGGATGATATTTTTGTTAAATAGCATAATGTTTGAAAAGCATGTACCAGAGAATAGACATGTTCTAACCAATTGGGTGAGGCAGGTGTTTAAAATTGTATTTTAGAAAGACCAGTGGTGTCGCTCCAAGGTTCATCTCCTGAGACCTAAGGTTTGCAGCCTAAGTCTCCCACAAGAAGAAAATGGAGGCTGTGATGAAGTCAAAAGTATCTGCTGATATCAGTGAATTGAGGACATGTTTGGGTATGGTATAAAGCAGGGGTGCCCAACCAGTGGTCCGGGGGCCACATGTGGCCTGCGGAGCCCTCTGATGTGGCCCGCGACCTCCTGCGCTGGGATGGCTGGTTGGCAAGCCCAGATTGCAGGTTCCTGACCCGACATCCCAGAGCATCAGTGCCGGCGGTAAAAAAAGCAAGCGGTTGTGTAGTAGAGCCACATAAGACAATGCTTCCTGTATAGCGCCACATCCTGTCACAGGTGGAGTGATACCAAATGCACTCTGCCTGGAACAGCAACAGCTGGCGATACCCGAATTGAACACTGTTATTAAAGGTATGTTTAATACCATAATCTGCAGTGGTTACCGGGCTGCTTTCAAACTGCACTAAGCCATAGACCTCTGTTATTACCTACGGGTTTGGTGCACTTTCAGAAAGTGCACAACACCTGCAGGATATAATAGAATTCTATGGCAAAAATCCGCAGCTAACCCCAAGAAAAGCCAGAGGTGCACTGCTCTGGGTAGACCATAGCACATCACTGCGAAAGAGAGCCTTAGGCCCCTTTCACATGATTGGTTTGACCCAATCAGCCCCTCCATTTACCTCTATGAAACGGAAAATTTAAACAGACTTGTGTCCGTTTACACCTGAATACCATCAATCCGATCCGCTAAAAGAAAAGAAAAAAAAAGAAGGGGATTTGTGCCCTTCCGATTGGGTGGATCGGAGGGCCCATAGAGTAGAGTGGGCTTTGTCTGCTCTGCATATGCGGAGTGTACACAGACCTGTCATCCGCCCACTCCGCTCATTGTGGCCCGTGACTGGTTACCAAGTCACTTAAGTGGCCCTTGCTCTTCAAAAGATTAAGGACATGAGCCACACAGGGCACATGGGTCAGTTGTCCCTGTCGGAGGGTGGAGAGGAGGTTGGTGCCATTGTCACAAACCACCAATCCTGGCTTAAGCTGGCGTAGCGTCAACCACTTCTCAGCCTGCCTCTGCAGAGCTGACAAAATATCTGCCCCAGTGTGGCTCCTGTCCCCCAAACAAACCAGCGCAAGCACGGCATAGCATTGTTTTGCCTGCGTATTTGCATAGCCCCTTGAACGCCTACGGAGCACTGCTGGTTCCAAGGAGAGAGCACTGGAAGAGACCATGGAGGAAGAAGAAGAGGAGGGGTGGAGGAGAGAGGTGTGTCACAACCAGTAGTAGCATTTTGGAGGTGTGGTGGCGGAACAACCTCCAACACTACTGCACCTTGTCCTGCATCCTTCCCAGCTGCCAGACGAGTGACCCAATGGGCCGTGAAAGACAGGTAACGTCCCTGTCCATACCTGCTGGACCATGAATAAGTGGTAATATGCACCTTACCGCTGACCGCCCTATCCAGCGAGGAAAGGACATTGCCTTCCACATGCCGGTAGAGAGCCGGAATCGCCTTCCGTGAGAAAAAGTGCCGTTTGGGGACCTGCCACTGAGGACCCTCACATTGCACAAACTCACGGAAGGGGGCTGAGTCTACCAACTGAAAAGGCAGCAGTTGAAGTGCTAGCAATTTAGCCAAGCTAGCATTCAACCGCTGGGCATGTGGATGGCTGGGAGTGAACTTTTTTCTACAGCCCAGCAGCTGGGGCAGGGAAATTTGCCTGCTACAATCAGACATGGGTGTACTGCTAGCAGAGCGCCCACAAGCACTTGGCTGTGACACACCTAATTCTACACCTTCATTCCTCTCAGTGCAGGTTTCAGAGAGGACTGAAGGTCTAGTGGGGTTGGAGATCCCAGCTTATGAGGAGCAAGGAGAGATCTGCTTTGTTCTTTGGTGTGGGTGTAACGATATCACGTCCGGGGCAGGAAATGTTGTAACTAGTTGCCATGTTGTGTGGAACGCAGCCATGACAGCTTGGCTACCTTGTGACATTACTGAAGAATCTAAACTCCCTCATCCCTGTCTTAGGAATCCAAAGCTTTTACATTTTCAAAAGGAAAGAAAGGTTATCCCAGCAGAGGAAGCAGAACCAAGCTAGGTCAATAAAAAAGGCACATGTTGCCTGGCAGGATATTCAGGACTCTCCTAAAACTGTCACCCTCTCCATTCAGAGAACCAACAGATACCTGTCGTAAATACCTCAAACCAGGTCATATGGGTAGCCACTGGGACCCCTTACTCCTCCTAGGTAACCCTGAAATGGGAAACCTGTCATGTGTGTACTTGTTTTGAAGCAAATATCAAGCTGATAAAATGGATATCTGCAGTCTATAAACAGTAGAGAGACACAGATATGAATATGTATCACAAAGTGTACCTGGGACAGGGTCATGAGTGTAGACACCTCCCAGCAACCAACCCCTAAACAAGATGACCAGACGATTGGTCACTGGTCGCTGTCAACACCCCCTTTGATTTGACAGAAAAGAGGAGAGGCCAAGGCAATGGTCAGTTCTCCTTTTACCATCCAAGCAGGAACATCTGCCAAGTTTGAGAACCGATTACCTTTGCTCATCGATCGAACTCTGATCAACCCTCGGACATTAATCGCAAGTATTCTTCCTTCCCAATTCTACCTTATTTCTTTGTGGCTGTATATTGTCTTTATTTTTTGAAACATCCTTTTTCTGTAAATGTTTTATTCGCACCAACCTTGACCTTTTCACAATAAACCCTTATGTTGAAATATGTTAACCTTGTCTTTAAAGCTCTTGATGCAAACTATAAATGGACCTGTCTCTAAAAAGGGCGCTACTGTGGTAGAGTAGCACTAAGGCACTAAGCAGACCTGTCCGTGGTGGCAGTGTGTGTTGCAGGCGCTTATTCTAAAATTATAATTGGTATTGCTAAAAATACTAGTCCCCCCGGCTCTGTCTTTTAAAACGGGGGTGGTCTCAGTTAAAGGGTTAATTGTGTAATTAACTCAGTGACAATCGCTCTCAGGTTGCCCGCACCTAGATTGTGGTCCCGCAAGCTGGAAAATCTTTGTGCTGGGTGCAGCTGAGTGTGGCATTGTTACGTAGGTGACAGCGTGGTGTGAGGTTGACCGGTCCTTCGTTGCCAGTTAGCGAGGAAGGCAGGGATCTGACACCCGCGTTCGTCACATGTGGGTCTTTGAGGTAAGCTTGCCAACGAGCTGCATGGCAGGTCAACATATGTCTGGTGAAGCATGTGGTGCCCAAGCGGCTGATGTTTTGGCAATGCGAGATACGCTTGAGACATATGTTGCAAATAGCAGCGGTGCGATCTGATGCAGTCGCCTCAAAAAAGCCCACACCAAAGAACTTTTAGAATAACGCGCAGAGGCAGTGCCCTGCACAGGCGGAGCTCTGCGGTGTGATTCAGTCGGTGTGCTGCCCCTAAGCTGGCCCCCGGAGTGCATCCTGCCTCATTGGACATGTGCCTCCTCACTCCTACCAGGCACCCACGTGGAGTCAGTGCCCTCATCACCCCCTCTCTCTTCATCACTGGAGCAAACCTGGCAGTATGCTGCAGCTTGTGGAACATAGCTGCTAGATTGCTGTCCTTCTTGAGCATCCCCTCTCTCTGCGCTCACGCTACTGCCTTCCTCTAGCTGAGTATCATCATCTGAGCCTACAAAACTCTGGGCATCCTCCTGGAGCATGTACCCAACACTGTGCTCAAAGAGTTCGGGGGACTCCTCAGGAGGACATAGTGGGTCTAGGGAAGGAGTCACTGATGATGGCATTGAGACAAGGGAAGAGGATGCCTTGGCAGCTGCTTTGCTAGTACCCCGAGCCTGGGTGAGAGAGGATGAGGAGGATGAAGAGGGCTTGGTCATCCACTCTACCAAGTCTTCGGCACGATGCGGCTCAACACGTCCAGCTGCCGAAAATAAGGAAAAGCTTGTCCCATGGCCACGTGCTGATGACGATGCACCGCGTCCACGACCAGTACTGTTGTCTCTAGACACAGAGCCTGCTTGCCCTCTTTTATTGGCTCATGCCTTTGATGCCTCTTCTTGTTGGCCTTCCAGACATGGTGATGGCCTGCAGGGAGATGGAAAACCAGCAATTGGGTAGTGTATATTGTGCTGGAGGCACACAACACCCACTAACTCCTGCAGATACCTGTATGATAGAACACCAGCAATAAAGGGTAGATACAGGTGTATACTGGGCTGGAGGCACACAACACCAACTAACTCCTGCAGATGCCTTTATTATAGAACACCAGCAATTTAAGGGTAGATACCGGCGTATACTGTGCTGTGCTGGAGGCACAAAACACGCACTAACTCCTGCAGATGGCTTTATTATAGAACACCAGCAATTAAAGGGTAGATACCGGTGTATACTGTGCTGTGCTGGAGGCACAAAACACCCACTAACTCCTGCAGTTGCCTTTATTATAGAACACCAGAAATAAAGGGTAGATACAGGTGTATATTGTGCTGTGCTTGAGGCACACAGCACCCACTAACTCCTGCAGATGCCTTTATTATAGAACACCAGCAATTAAAAGGTAGATACCGGTGTATACTGTGCTGTGCTGGAGGCACACAAGACCAACTAACTTCTGCAGATGGCTCAATTAGAGAATAGCAATATAGGTAGCTACAGGTGTATACTGCGCTGGAAGCACACAACACCCACTAACTCCAGCAGATGGCTCAATTAGAGAATAGCAATATAGGTAGCTACAGGTGTATACTGCGCTGAAGGCACACAACACCCACTAACTCCTGCAGATGGCTCAGTTAGAGAACAGCAATATAGGTAGATATAGGTGTATACTGCGCTGAAGGCACACAGACAACACCCACTAACTCCTGCAGATGCCGGAACACTACACAAGGCCGCCGCGCTGGCAGCCTTATATAGTGTGGGGCATGTACTACACAGCCTGAGCTATAATTGGCCACAGGCATCCTGCCTGTGGCCAATCATGGCTCTCCTTGCTGCCGGCGCTGTGATTGGCCAAGCATGCAAGGTTACAGTGCATGCTTGGCCAATCATGAGCTAGCAATGCACTGTGATGGCCCACGGAGTACTGGCTTCGCCAAACGGGCAAACATCCCTACTTTTGACTAATCAGATATAGTGTTGGCTTTCTCACAGCCAATAGCTGGCTTTACAGCCTGGACATAGGGCTGAACTAGGACAAAGTTGAAGTCCGAGGGCCAAGCTCTTCTGAGGTATCCTCAGATGGCCCACCATCATCCAGATGTCTAGGAGGTATACTTGCTGTGTGGTGAGAGGTTCTCTCGAGGATGGGCCAGGAAGAGTTAACTTCTCTGGAGCAGATTAAGCTAATTGCTGCAATGGAACTGCTGCTGCTGGTTCCACTATGTATCCCCTGCCCATCTTTTGAGTAGGACAGCTTACCTGTTAACCCTCTGACTCTCTGTCTGCTGCATAGACTCTAAAACAGCTTTTGCAGACAAATTGGCTGGTAATGGGATGACCTTGCATGCTTGGCATTTAGGCTTTTGAGAGTTGGTGAATGTGAAGAACTATGTCTTTTCACAGATGAACCCTTGTCACTTGCATGGTATCATGATCTTCTGGAGTACAAGGCTAAAATACATAAATGTACCAGCATAAGTGCTCTCTTTCTCTCTTTTTTTTACTCACCTGGATGACGGTCCCTACCTTAAAATGTTGGAGAGGGTCTTGTTCGGGTGGCGTACTGTTTATTACAGGCAACAGACAGAAAAAGCAGCTAGAGAAAGATAAAGGAGTTAGCGACTGGTATTTCAGCTGGAGCAAGGAAACGGTATTAACAAAAAAGAAAAAGAAAGAAATCACATTTACCATTAGCAAAAAACAGGGTCCCCTCCAGGAGCTCCCTGCACAGGCAACCTCCTCAGATAAAAAAGGATGCCATGCTGAAAGCCCCTAGTAATAAACAATGGAGAGGGGAGGAACATCCGTGGAACATACAACCCTCTAAAAAATTATTTTAATAAACATGGGCAAAAAAAAAGTGTCTGAAAGTGACCAATAAGAAACAAAAAAAACATGAGCAAGGCATGTTTAAATATTTTTTTTCTTCCTTCTTCTAAAAGGGTTTTTACCCCTCTTTTGCAAATGGGGGGGGGGGGGGGGCGGGGGAGGAGGAGAATGATTTTATCTTGCAGCCAAAACTGTGCTGTGAAGAAGAATCTGACAGTGTTTTGGAATGTGCCTGTGTAAAAATAAGGCCGGCGGGGCAACCTGCTCCTCCTTACACACAGCAGGCAAAAGTGAAACTACTGTTATATGTCATTCCAAGTATAATATATATTTTATATTTTTATTCCTTACAGGTATTTCATAAAAACAGGATACCCAAATAAGAAGTTATTGGATAAATATGCAAGCAATTATTTTGTTCAAAAACATTTATAATAAATCCAAGAATTATTTTCTGAAAAATAACTCAGCTAAAATAATATTTTAAAGCTGACTTTGTAAATATTTTAGGCACTGCTCTGAAAGCATAAGAAAAAGGCCAATTGAACTTAAAGGGAATGAAGTAATTTACATTCCCGCATTTATAATTTATATGCCCTATGATCGATTCATTATTTATATCGATCTCCTTAAAAAGATTAAATCCTATTGTGATTTTATTCAAATGGTATATGGTCTTGAGTGACAAGGCCATACATATGAACCTTCTCAGTTCTTTCACAATCGGCGCAAATGCCCTGTGATAACAAAAAACTGGAGTATAAGTGAGATCCATCTTAAGGAATAATTAAATTGTAGATAGCACCTTTTGTACAGGTAATTCCAATTCCCCATAAGCAGGGCCAGGATAAGGGGTGGGCAGGAGGGGCGGCTTCCCCTGGCGTAATGGTTTATTGAAGGGGTAAGGGGCACCCTGACCCTAACCCTAAGGGAAAGGGGGGCGCAGTTTGGCATCTTTGCCCTGGGCGCTGGATGACCTTGTCCCGGCACTGCCTATAAGGATCAGACAGGAGGATCATACCAGATGTATGTCCCCTGGAAAATAGTTGAGAGGTTTACTTGGAAGGTGATGTTCTCAAAATGTTTACATCCTTATGCCGCGCACACACGACCGAATTGTCCGGCAGAATTGGTCCGGCAAACAATCCGCTGGACTTTATAACGAACGGACTTGGCCACACACGGACACTTTGAAAGTCCGGCGATTTCTAACGTGATGATGTACAGCACGTACAACGGGACTAGAAAAAGGAAGTTCAATAGCCAGTAGCCAATTACCTCCATCTCGTACTTGCTTCAGAGCATGCGTCATTCTTAGTCCGCCGGACTAGCACACTGGCGAACGGATTGTCCGCTGAAAGCCAAGTCTGGCGGACAAATTTTGAGTCAAAACTACTTTCTAAGTCCGCTGGACTTTACGATGAAAAAGTCTGCTGGAGCCCACACGCGATCAAAATTGTCCGGCGTACTGTGATCGTGTGTACGCGGCATTACAGTCTATACTGACTCTAATGAGCTTAGTAATTCAACTCAAGTCCTACTGGGATTGTATGGTAAGATGTACTTTTCCCTAACATGTTAGTGACCTGCGTAATGTTAAATGTTAATAAGGTTCATATTTATGCCAGGAATATAATAATATTAGTAAAAAGTTATTAAAATAGTTGGCCAATCCTAAATAAATATTTAGGTATTCAACCCCTTAGGATAATTGTCCATGATCAGGATAATGACTCTAATAGTCATAATAAAATTGCTAAATGCATATTATCCATTTCTATGGAGGGAAAAACAGCCAATAATTTATTCCTGATAATCAATGACCCAAAATATCATGTGTACATTGGCAATGATATATGGCATTGCTTTGCTATACACATAGATCTGGTAAACTCCACACTGTGGTTCAGATTAAAATAAAACCCAAGTAGTTTCATAAATGAATGTGAAGCCTTTATATAATCTTAGTTACTGCCATATGCAGTAAACATATTAGTACCACATGAGGTCATTAGTCATACAGGTACTAATACATTTTTTCTAAAATTTTATTATTACATGGGCAGGTATAAATAGGCCTACATTTTAAGAACCCTGCTGCATTAAAATGTTTCACAGACAGGATGTATATAGAAAGGATTTAAATAGATCCCACACCCTTGGTAAAAAGAGTTTTGCATGGAGTTAAAAAATATATTTGCAAAAAGATTCCTGTGATGTGGTATAATAGACATACGTATTGCCAGGACTCTGATACAAGTGTAAACGCACCTTATGTTTTAAATCAGACATTGCTGTCTTTCCCCAGATTGCTATGTTTCGGAATTTCAAGGAGAGGAGCGCTGTAAGAGCGGTGCATAGTTCTTATGATAATCCTATATTTGATATTCTTAAACCAAATGGTCAATGCATTTATATGCTGATCTGAGACAGATAAATAGACGAGTATATATGTATGGCTAGCTGTGCCATATATTGACCAATGCTTGATATAAACAGGAGCTACGTACTTTACTACGCTAAATTATGTTCAATGATGGTGGAACATTCAGGTAAGACCTGAAGACCCATACAAACTGGTATTTAAAGGTGGTAAGAAATAGTACAACTGGAACAGAATATTAATTGGCTATATCAATTTAGGTTTTGAATTATTATTTTTTTTGTTATTTTACATAAGCCCATTGCCTGATGTGCCTGCAAGAGAAAGTTTAACATATGTGGATGATATTTTTGTTAAATAGCATAATGTTTGAAAAGCATGTACCAGAGAATAGACATGTTCTAACCAATTGGGTGAGGCAGGTGTTTAAAATTGTATTTTAGAAAGACCAGTGGTGTCGCTCCAAGGTTCATCTCCTGAGACCTAAGGTTTGCAGCCTAAGTCTCCCACAAGAAGAAAATGGAGGCTGTGATGAAGTCAAAAGTATCTGCTGATATCAGTGAATTGAGGACATGTTTGGGTATGGTATAAAGCAGGGGTGCCCAACCAGTGGTCCGGGGGCCACATGTGGCCTGCGGAGCCCTCTGATGTGGCCCGCGACCTCCTGCGCTGGGATGGCTGGTTGGCAAGCCCAGATTGCAGGTTCCTGACCCGACATCCCAGAGCATCAGTGCCGGCGGTAAAAAAAGCAAGCGGTTGTGTAGTAGAGCCACATAAGACAATGCTTCCTGTATAGCGCCACATCCTGTCACAGGTGGAGTGATACCAAATGCACTCTGCCTGGAACAGCAACAGCTGGCGATACCCGAATTGAACACTGTTATTAAAGGTATGTTTAATACCATAATCTGCAGTGGTTACCGGGCTGCTTTCAAACTGCACTAAGCCATAGACCTCTGTTATTACCTACGGGTTTGGTGCACTTTCAGAAAGTGCACAACACCTGCAGGATATAATAGAATTCTATGGCAAAAATCCGCAGCTAACCCCAAGAAAAGCCAGAGGTGCACTGCTCTGGGTAGACCATAGCACATCACTGCGAAAGAGAGCCTTAGGCCCCTTTCACATGATTGGTTTGACCCAATCAGCCCCTCCATTTACCTCTATGAAACGGAAAATTTAAACAGACTTGTGTCCGTTTACACCTGAATACCATCAATCCGATCCGCTAAAAGAAAAGAAAAAAAAAGAAGGGGATTTGTGCCCTTCCGATTGGGTGGATCGGAGGGCCCATAGAGTAGAGTGGGCTTTGTCTGCTCTGCATATGCGGAGTGTACACAGACCTGTCATCCGCCCACTCCGCTCATTGTGGCCCGTGACTGGTTACCAAGTCACTTAAGTGGCCCTTGCTCTTCAAAAGATTGGCCATCCCTGGTATAAAGTATTCAATTGCATTGCTTGCCATCCTAGGTTCCAACTAAGGATGCTGGAAGGTAATGTATAAGATAAGACTCATACCGATCAAGAGAATGTAAATGTAATGATTTGGCGTTGTGATAATTCTCTCCTAACTTACAGATCTTCAAATCTTATACTTCGGCATTAATGTTTATCCTGCCAAACATGGCAGAATACTATCATCATTAAATCATTGATGATTTTAGTTAATTCAAATATAATTAACCAATCACTATATCATATATATATAGCATAGTTAGAAAATGTAAATATGAATTAATAAGAATATGTATTCATACTGTCTATTTACTTAAATAGAAAAAGATTGACAATCCAGACCAGATCGTTGATTGTTAACCACTTGCTGCCCGCCCTATAGGCAAATGACGGTGGCAAAGTGGTTTCATAATCCTGATCGGACGTCATATGACGTGATCAGGATTTTGAGCCGCTGCGCATCCCTGGGTGAGCATCGCGGCAATCGTTGTTGCGGGGTGTCAGTCTGACACCCTGCAACTACGATCTCGGTAAAGAGTCTCCGACGGAGACTCTTTACCACGTGATCAGCCATGTCCAATCAAGGCTGATCACAGTGTAAATAGGAAAAGCCGGTGATCGGCTTTTCCTCACTCGCGTTTGATCGGCTGCTCCTCTGACAGGGGGCGTCTGTGCTGATCGATTATCAGCGCAGCCCCCCCGGGGATTCCCACACTGGACCACCAGGGATGCCACCAGACCACCAGGGATGCCCAGGACAAGGTAATCCTCCCTAGACCACCAGGGATGCCAGTCAGTGCCCACAATGGATGCCAATCAGTGCCCATAATGGATGCCAATCAGTGCCCACAATGGGCATCACTGATTGGCATGCATTATTGTTTGGCACTGATTGGCATCCATTAGTACAGTACAACATAATACAATGCCGCCTATCAGTGCCCACCTGTGCCGCCTATCAGTGCCCACCTGTGCCACCTATCAGTGCCCATCCGTGCCACCTATCAGTGCCCATCCATGCCCATCTGTGCCGCCTATCCATGCCCATCTGTGCCGCCTATCCATGCCCATCTGTGCCGCCCATCCATGCCCATCTGTGCCGCCCATCCATGCCAATCCGTGCCAGCTATCAGTGCCAATTTGTGCCACCTATCAGTGCCCATCCGTGTCGCCCATCAGTGCCACCCATCAGTGCCGCCTATCAGTGCCACATATCAGTGTCCATCAGTGCCACCTCATTGGTGCCACATCATTGGTGCCCATCAGTGCCGCCTTATCGGTGCCCATCAGTGAAGGAGAAAATGTACTTATTTCGAAAGTTTTGAAACTGAAACAAAAAAAAAATTATTTTTAATTTTTGGTATTTTTTTATTTGTTTAGCAAAAAATAAAAAACGTAGAGGTGATCAAATGCCACCAAAAGAAAGCTCTATTTGTGGGAAAAAAAATGATAAAAATTTCATTTGGGTACAGTGTAGCATGACCGTGCAATTGTCACTCAAAGTGCGACAGCGCTAAAAGCTCAAAATTGGTCTGGGCAGGAAGGTGTTTAAGTGCCCGGTATTGAAGTGGTTAAAGATGAAGTGAACTGCCAAATGACACAGCGATCGTATGGATGATGTTCCGGAGGGAACCTTTCACCAAACCACCATCCAGACCAGATCGTTGATTGGTAAAGATGAAGTTGACTACCAAAAGACACAGTGATCGTTTGCGATACGTATTGCCGGAAAGAAAGATTTGTTGCAGAAGTCCTTTGTGTGCTTGAATTCCAGAATATCCATTAAAAGGAGGGATAATATATCCCATGTTCAGCTTGTAGCAATACAAGAGTGGATTCATTGAAGATTATAAAACGATGGTATGTGGCGCTACCTGCTGAAAATTAATAAACACACTGACCTACCGTGAATAAATAAATATATATAATAAATAAATTTAAATATGCAAAATGAGCAAAATACAACAATGTGCAAACCGATATTAATAAGGTGACTAAAGTGCAAAATCACACAGCAAGTGTAGTACTAGCCCACACTTACATAAATATGTGCAAGAATCGCATCCGTGCAATTCGCAATTAAAGTGCAAGTGACAATGTATCTTTTCTACTGCTGAGAAATTATTAATATTGATGGGCGGGACACATGAGGAGGAGAGGAAGTGTGATTACCATCAATTTCTAAAAGCATTTATGACCCTTGGGGGTCTGGGATTAAGGTGAGAGCCCCCCCCCCCCTCCAGGCAGTCACAAAAAAAAGAAAACATTGAAAAAAAATTATTTTTTTTCCAATGGCCCTTTAAAAAAAAAAATTGAAAAAAAAGTCCTTAAGTGCACTGTGTATCACAAGATTGCAGACGCGGCGCTTCATTTGCGGGGTTTTATCCCGCCTTGTGGCGCAATGAAAAGTGCCGATCTGCATCCGCCCGGCGCCCATAGGTTTACTATACTATGTGCTTTGAGTGACAGACTAGTTAGTCTGTCACTTCCGGTTTTCCCTGTGTTAGACCAGTGCGCCGAGGAGCGGATGAGTGAACTCCCGCACTTGCCGCTATGAAACTCAACAACAAGGTAGATGCTGGAAATCCTCAGGAGGGGGGCAGAGCTCAATGATTCCACTGACAGCCAAACAAGACACAGCAACACCAGTGGAGATATTAGAATCACTGATGATCAACACAAGGCTGGTCTCCTTATTTCTACAGGATGGATGGATGGATGGGGAGGCTTCACACGGGCTGTGTGTTTAACAAGTGCTGATCGTCAGTGCTTCTATTATCTCCACTGGTGTTGCTGTGTCTCGGTTTGGCAGTGTCAGTGGAGGCTCTTGTTAAACACACAGCCCATATGAAGCCTCCCCCCACCCACCCATCCCTCTGTCTCTGATTCATCCCACCCACCATCTCTCTGTCCCTGATTCATCCCACCCACCAGCTGTCTGTCCCTGATCCATCCCACCCACCCACCATCTCTCTGTCCCTGATCCATCCCACCATCCCTCTGTCCCTGATCCATCCCACCTACCATCTCTCTGTCCCTGGTCCATCCCACCCACCATCTCTCTGTCCCTGATCCATCCCACCCACCATCTCTCTGTCCCTGATCCATCCCACCATCCTTCTGTCCCTGATCCATCCCACCTACCATCTCTCTGTCCCTGATCCATCCCACCAACCATATTTCTGTCCCTGATCCATCCCACCCACCATCTCTCTGTCCCTGATCCATCCCACCATCCTTCTGTACCCGATCCATCCCACCTACCATCTCTCTGTCCCTGGTCCATCCCACCCACCATCTCTCTGTCCCTGATTCATCCTACCCACCATATCTCTGTCCCTGATCCATCCCACCCAACATCTCTCTGTCCCTGATCCATCCCACCATCCTTCTGTCCCTGATCCATCCCACCTACCATCTCTCTGTCCCTGGTCCATCCCACCACCATCTCTCTGTCCCTGATCCATCCCACCAACCATATCTCTGTCCCTGATCCATCCCACGCACCATCTCTCTGTCCCTGATCAATCCCACCATCCTTCTGTCCCTGATCCATCCCACCCATCCATCCCTCTGTCCCCGATCCATCCCACCCATCCATCCCTCTGTCCCTGATCCATCCCACCCACCCATCTCTCTGTCCCTGATCCATCCCACCAACCATATCTCTGTCCCTGATCCATCCCACCCACCATCTCTCTGTCCCTGATCCATCCCACCATCCTTCTGTCCCTGATCCATCCCACCCACCAGCTGTCTGTCCCTGATCCATCCCACCCACCCACCCATCCCTCTGTCCTTAATCCAATCCACCATCCTTCTGTCCCTGATCCATCCACCCATCCCTCTGTCCCTGATCCATCCCACCCACCCATACCTCTGTCCATGATCCATCCCACCCACCATCCCCCTGTCCCTGATCCATCCCTCTGTCCCTGATCCATCCCACCCACCATCTCTCTGTCCCTGATCCATCCCACCATCCTTCTGTCCCTGATCCATCCCACCTACCATCTCTCTGTCCCTGGTCCATCCCACCCACCATCTCTCTGTCCCTGATCCATCCCACCAACCATATCTCTGTCCCTGATCCATCCCACCCACCATCTCTCTGTCCCTGATCCATCCCACCATCCTTCTGTCCCTGATCCATCCCACCCATCCATCCCTCTGTCCCCGATCCATCCCACCCATCCATCCCTCTGTCCCTGATCCATCCCACCATTCCTCTGCCCCTGATCCAGCCCACCCACCCATCCCTCTGTCCCTGATTCAATCCGCCATCCTTCTGTCCCTGATCAATCCACCCATCCCTCTGTCCCTGATCCATCCCACCCACCCATACCTCTGTCCATGATCCATCCCACCCACCATCCCCCTGTCCCTGATCCATCCCACCATCCCTCTGTCCCTGATCCAGCCCACCCACCCATCCCTCTGTCCCTGATCCATCCCACCATCCTTCTGTCCCTGATCCATCCACCCATCCCTCTGTCCCTGATCCATCCCACCCATACCTCTCTCCATGATTCATCCCACCCACCATCCCCCTGTCCCTGATTCATCCCACCACCCCTCTGTCCCTGATCCCATCCCACCCACCACTGATCCAACTCCCCACCCCACCTCCATCCCTCTGTCTCTGATCATCACCATCCCTCTGATCCCACCACCAAAGGCAAACATGTAAGATATTGCATTATTGCAGTCACTAAATGTGATGACTGTATTTGTTTTATTTTATTAGGCTTTCTTGTACTTCATTGTCTGCGGTGACCTCTGCCTATTGCTGTTTCCCGAGCACCTTTTTTGTGTTTCCTGTTTTTTTTTTCTCTGGTGAACGAGGAGTGTGGCTGGGCTGTCAGACATATTGATGTGTCATTAGAACCTGGTGTATAATGTAGAGCCTGGTATATGATGTACAGAGCCCTGTCTATAATGTAGAGCCTAGTATATGAAGTATAGAGCCCTGTGTATAATGTAGAGCCTGGTATATGATGTACAGAGCTCGGTGTATAATGTAAAGCCTGCTATATGATGTACAGAGTCCTGTCTATAATGTAGAGCCTGGTATATGAAGTATAGAGCCCTGTGTATAATGTACAGCCTTGTATATAATGTAGTACAGGGGACAGAGTTGGTGGATTCTATAATGGGTGGGGCTTATGAGAAGTGGGATGGGTCAAAAGGATGGGCGTGGTCTAGCGCCCCCCATCTTAAAACTTCACCAGCCGCCACTGTTATATACATAATTAAGCGAATAATGTCATATATATTAAATGATGTAAGTTACAAAATATTTTTTTTATAATATGTTTAGAGTGTATCTGTATTAATTAGTCACATATAAACCTGTTTACTACATATACATTATTATAAGGTTGCAAATATGGTATCCTATTTAATGGGAATGTTCATGAATAACTGTTATGCTAGCGTTAGAATAATGACTTTACTTTCATGGCATTTACAACCCCAGTTAATTGTGTGGGGTAAACTTTCTCAACCCATACATTTTAAGAAGCGCCAGGATGGCTGGGGATATTGACACCTGATTGTCAATCATCACACAATTAATGGTATTTTATTAAGCCAATGTCAGAAGGTTATGTCAATCGCATTAAAGGTCATTTCTGATCCAACGCTGCCCCTTAGGCCGCGTACACACGGGCGGACTGTTCGCCCAACTTTGTCCGCTGAACAGTGTTTCAGCGGACAGTCCGCTCGTGTGTGGGCGTTCAGCGGACAGTTTCAGCGGACAGTTGGACGAACAAGGTCTTACGGAAATTCCGAAAAACTGTCCGCTGAAACAAGGTTTCAGCGGACTGTTCGCTCGTGTGTAGGCTTGTTCGGCCAACTAAGTCTCGCGCATGCTCAGAAAGGATTTCCACGTCGGAAGGTTGCATTGCAGTGTATTGGACGTCGAAATTTTCGATCCGTCGTACGTGTCGAAACGTCATCGCGCACGGTTTCAGCAAACTGTTCGTTCGTCGTGTGTGGGCATGTCCGTCCATGCTAAGTTTGAGCGGACTGTCCGCCGAAACTGTTGGACGGACAAAGTTGGGCAAACAGTCCGCCCGTGTGTACGCGGCCTTAGAGATTGGAATTGGTAATTATTCAAAATGGTGTTGGTCTTGGTTGTCAAGGTAACATATAAACGACATCATCATCTGACATCATCAGTTACATAGTAATGAGACACACACACACTTTTTGTGTCAGATAAAAAGGAGAGACAGGGTGGTTGGACATGGCTGAGTGAGGACGCTAGTTGCAGGAGCTCTTGCTTTTCTGCTGCCTAGACATACCTAATTCGAGATGTCATACACCTGAGCAAACTAAAATAGCCTAAACAAACAATGGCATGGAGAAGGGAATATTTCAGCAAATGATACTAAGCTATCGAGAATTCGGCATTACCCCCGCTAAACACTGACTGGGTCTACTTGTCTGAAGCTTGTCTGTCACTGATGCTGCATTGAGGAGCTGGACCTGGGTTCCGTGCTGCTGGAACTGCCCTCTATCTTTCCACTACTCACTGCATTAATTGAGCTCAGCTGAGGACCTGAAATACGGCGGACTCAGTTCCCCATTGAAAACATCTGTTTGATGATGAAACGCGTCTGAAGGAAGGCACGTAGTGACGTCACCACGCCAGCTGACTAGGAGGACAGGTTCCGTGTGTGTATGCCGGCCACCATTTTCATTTATATGCACTTTTACTACTATGCAATTGTAAGTGAAACTTTTAAAGAATACAGTTTGAACATACTACACTATGGCAGTCCCTCTCTTTTTCCGGAGCTATTTATGAAAGTGCAAGGATATTTGGACGGACATAGTATACAGCTGTACCTGGCCCAGATTTGAGTTGTGGACATCTGCAAGCTTAAAGGCCCTAGGCTGAGTTTAGCCAATCGCCTTTAAATGCTTGCTATCTGGTAAGCACAATCTACATCTATGGTGATCGGGCACTCGTTGAAATGTATGCATGTGCACTGTGGTGTTCATTAACCAGAGACATTTATATTCTTCATATTACCTGTGACCAATTTTTTATATTTTTTAATTTTATAGTGCAGTTTTTTATTTTATTTTATGCAGCAGGCTCTGATTGAAACAGCCTGACATTCCCTTGGAAAACCGCACGCAGGTGGAGTGGCTCAACGGAGACCTCTTTTTAGGACAGCCGGGGAGAAAATTAGCCGTCGGAAACTGTATTGAGAGGTTGGATACGAGCTGTCCTCCGCTGGGAACACCTCTGCTGCTCACTGTAAGAGACATTCTTTAGGACAACACTACTAATGTAGCTTATTGTATCTCATTATTGTTCACATTAACCACTTGACCACTGGGCACTTAAACACCCTTAATAACCAGACCAATTTTCAGCTTTTGGTGCTCTCACATTTTGAATGACAATTACTCAGTCATGCAACACTGTACCCATATGAAATTTTTGTCCTTTTTTTCACACAAATAGAGCTTTCTTTTGGTGGTATTTAATCACCTCTCAGTTTTTTATTTTTTGTGCTATAAAAGAAAAAAGACTGAAAATTCTGTGAAAAAATGAATTTTTCTTCGTTTCTGTTATAAAATGTAGCAGATTAGTAATTTTTTCTTCATAAATTTTGGCCAAAATTTATACTACTACATATCTTTGGTAAAAATAAGTACAAATTGGTATATTATTTGGTCTTTGTGAAAGTTATAGAGTCCACAAGCTATGGTGCCAATATCTGAAAATTGATCACACCTGAAGTACTGATGGCCTATTTCAATTCTTGAGACCCTAACATGCCAGAAAAGTACAAATACCCCCCAAATGACCCCTTTTTGGAAAGAAGACATTCCAAGGTATTTAGTAAGAGGCATGATGAGTTTTTTGAAGTTGTCATTTTTTCCCACAATTCTTTGCAAAATCAAAAAAAAATTTCCTTTTTTTTTTTTTTTCCACAAAATTGTCATATTATCAGGTTATTTCTCACACACAGCATATGCATACCACAAATTACACCCCAAAACACATTCTGCTATTACTCCTTTTATGTTCTTGCCCCAGGAGGGTTGAACAAGGACTTTGAAACTAGTGCCATTCTCTAGATTCCTCCTTTCCTAATATATTTGTGCAAGATTTTTTATTAGTATATAATTTTCTATTAGTATATTATTTTAAATATGGTAAATATTTTTAAATAATTTTAACCATTTCGATATATATATATATATATATATATATATATATTTTTTTTTTTTAAATATATTTAGCTAATATATTTATACATATTTTTGCCCTAGATATTTTTCAAAATATTTTTTCTTTGCCCCTTTATTCCCTTTCTTCTTTTGCCCCTCCCTTTTTTTCCCTACTCCCTCCCCTTCAGTCTTATATATATGCCTAGTCTTAAGCATTATTGAAGATTATGTAAAAATATTGATTCTCATTTTCATTTTATGTTTATTTTTATTTTTAAATGTCGCTTATTGGTTGTTGTTCTGTATGAAATCATATATATATTTTTTTTGTTTGGATAGGGATTTTGTTTCTGTTTCTTTTCCTGTCCTATACTTTTATATTGTGATAACGCTCCATTTACATATTCCCGCCCCTAAGGTCCGCCCAGGTAGTATAAATTAGTCCCATGCACACACAGTCATCAGGTTGATAAAGGAACCAATGAGATGTTCTGAAACGCGACCCTCTTTGATGACTGCTTCCTGTTTTGCTTCCTGGTTGTGGTCCACGCTGGTTGTTGGTTATTGTCTCCTGCCGCTGACGTCACTTCCAGGATCCAGTGTTTTGAGATTGTGATTGCGGGCTGGCCTGTCAGTTCTCTCGGAGCTCCCTGCTGTTTTTCCCATTGGTATCCCCTGGACCTCCCTGCTACTGGACAGACACAGCCTAAAGAACTGGTATATGCCAGTGACCACTGCATTCATGCCGGACCACCTACATGGATAATGATATGCTCTGCCAGTCTACATATCTTGTAAGTGTTTTTAACCCTTTTTGGGGAAATTAAACAGCTTTTAATTCTACACTTAGAGGCACCTTTTCTTTGTTTTTCTGCAACATAAGGTTTCAGCTTACGCAGATGATCTACTCTTTTCTCTCACAAACCCTTCAGTGTCGCTCCCGAACCTTATATACAAATTCAAGACATATGGTCGATTGTCTAAGCTATGGATTCATTTTAACAAATCGGAGGCTATGGGAGTAGGTGTCTACTGTGTTTCTTAGAAACCTACAGGCAAATTTTAAGTTTAAATGGACAGATACAGCTCTGAAATATCTGGGAAAGCATATCCCCTCTGATCTATCTTGGGTCTTCAGACTTAATTTTTCTCTGCTTCTGACTAGAACACGCATTACTTTGGAGACCTGAAAATCGGGGATTGCATTCGTGGTTTGGGAGATGCAACCTCCTAAAGATGAGTATCTTACCTAAGTATTTATATTTATTCCAAACCTTACCAATTAAGATACCATCTCTGTACTTTTAACAGGTTCAGTCCTTATTTATTAAATTTGTATGGGCGTATAAGAGACCACGCATTTCCAGACCCCAATTATCTTTACCTAAACATAGTAGAGGTATTGCACTACCGGACGTATTTAAATACTATCAGGCTGTACATATGGGGCGACTTATAGACTGAAACCGCCATTCAATAAGTAAATTATGGACTCAGATCGAACAGGCACAAACCGATGTCCTACTGAAAGGGGCAGCATGGTGTTTTGATAATCCTCCACCTTATCTAAAAGTACATCTTCTGATAGGCCTTACAATACATATCTGTTCACAAGTGATTACTAAAACTTCACTCTCGTCACCAGATTCCCCATTGTTGCCCATATTGGGAATCCAAGATTCCCCCCAGGTTTAAGAGAGTACCACTTCTCCACCCTATGACAGACTAACTGTTTTCAAGCATCGCATTTTTTACTACCAGATGGATGGCCATCCATAGCGGTATTGACGGAGCCCTCGGGCCCCTTGGGTCTACCGTTCTGGAAGGCTTTGCAGTTCCACCATTTTCTCCATTTACTAAAGTTTCCTGGGGAGGTTCAGACGACAACTATCTACATTTGAAAAGTATTGCTCAGAGGAAGGGACCCTGACGCAAACACTCTCAAAGATGTATGGCTGATTACCCCCCCCCCGGAACAACCATATCTATCGTGGATGGAGAGGTGGGAAGAGGAGATGAACTGTAAGTTTACAAACAGTCAAAGACAAAATATAATTGGACTTGCGCTGAAGTCATCCATTTGTACCAAGATCCAGGAGACTAATTATAAAATATTGATACGGTGATATCTTACTACACAAAAATTACATAAATTTAACCCCGAAATACCAGATCGTTGCTGAAGATGCCAGGAGGAGGGAGGTACGATGCTACACATCTTTTGGTCATGTCCAAAGTTAATACCATACTGGAGGGAAGTACGGAACATTGTCCAAAAATGCTCTGACTATAAAATACCAGTAGACTCAGCTTTTTTTTATTGCATGTTACGACTATCCCAGCTAAAAAATATGTGAAATCTATCTTAAGACACTAAGATCAGTAAACGCTGCAAAAGCATGTATCCCCCTTAGGTGGAAAAATATGTTACCGCCTACTATTGGATGCTTGCTGCATAAGGTGGAAGAGATTAATAATGGAAGATCTTACACATTTGGCACATTTGGCACAAAACAAACAAGAAATATACTCTTAGTTATGGAGACAGTGGAATGCATTTATCCTCTCTGAAGAAGGTTTGACTTTGCTCAATTCATGATTGTTGGGTATAGCCAATATTGTTAAATAGTTTTCCATTGCTCATTAGGGCCA
Organism: Lithobates pipiens; assembly: GCF_037356315.1. NCBI lineage: Eukaryota > Metazoa > Chordata > Amphibia > Anura > Ranidae > Lithobates > Lithobates pipiens. The sequence continues at coordinate 462,807,397 of NW_027507764.1, forward strand.
CCCTTCCCTCCCCTCTTTTTCAGTTTTTTTTTCTTTTTCTTGCTTCTTTTCTTTTTGATTTAGGAAACAGAAAATGCATAAGGTGATTCTGGGCATAGCTGCTGAGGATTGTGGATATTTTTTTTTTTTTTAATCTTCTCAGGTCGCTATAAAAACAGTGTTATATTTTCATAGGATAAACATAGAAGGTGCTATGTATGATTTGATTATTATGTGGATTATTGTTTTATTCTTCCAATGTATTTGTTATGTTACTGTGTACATATGGCTCCAGTGAGAATCTGGAATCTTTGTTGTGGTTAAAATAAAATATAAAAAAAAAAAAAAAAAAAGGAGAGACAGATAGCAGAAGAAGAGCTATTGGAAAAAAGAAAGGTGGCTGAAGGAATGTGATCTATTGGGGGATCCAAAGAGAAAAAGAAAACATGTGGACTTATCTTCTCAAACTGACAGACTTCTTAAAATTCTGGTAAAGTATTAACCTTTTCATATTATACCTTTTTGGTAATTGAATTATTTTCGCATATACATTAAATAACCATTTAAATATCTATGGCAGAGCAAATTGGAGTTGTATTATTTTTAACTGCAGTATGAAATAATTATATTCCAAATATTAAAAGACATACATAGTTTTGTTTATCTTTAAAAAGCGAAAGCCAAAATCTGTACAATGGTTTTATCAGGATATGTGTAAAATAGATTCACTCTAAATTTAAAATAAGTCTTGATAGAATATCAAGCTGTGTACAATATGACATTTTGTCTGTGCGCATTTAAACATGTAAAGAGGAAGATCTGTTTGTTTTGAGAAGAAATCACATCATAGTGTTAATGTAAACATAATTGTTTACACAAGTCTGTGAAATCACAGAAGCTATTCACTGAGAGTTACCAAGTCTTAAAATATACAAGTATCATTTAATCACTTCCCGACCTGCGCAAGCCGGCGTACGTCGGCAGAATGGCACGGGCAGGCATATTGGAGTACAGGTATGTCCAATTTTAAATGCCGCCCTGCCAGCGCTCGCATGCCGTCCGGGACCCCCGTGAGTCCAGTTGTGGGTCCTGCGGACTCGATCGCCGCGGGCATACCCGCGATTGTCTCACGGGGTGGCTGAACGAGGAGATGCCATTGTAAACAGTAACAAGCAACAAGTAAACGGCAACAAGTGACGCTGATCTCTGCTCCATGTGATTGGAGCAGAGATCAGTGTTCACTAAATGAAAGCCCAGCCCCCACAGTTAGTAACACACCCCTAGGAACACTTAACCCCTACACTGCCACCCACTGGTTAACCCCTTCACTGCCAGTGCCATTTACACAGAAATCACTGCATTTGTATAGCAGTGATTGCTGTATAAATGACAATGGTCCCAAAAATGTGTCAAAAATGTCCGATGTGTCCGCCATAATGTCCCAGTCATAATAAAAATAGCTGATCGCTGCCATAACTAGTAAAAAAAAAAAATATTAATAAAAATGCCATAAAACTATCCCCTATTTTGCGCAAACCAATCAATAATCGCTTATTGCGATTTTTTTTACCAAAAATATGTAGAAGAATACGTATCGGCCTAAACTGAGGGAAAAAAATGTTTTTTTAATATATTTTTGAGGGTTATTTATTATGACAAAAAGTAAAAAATAATGCGTTTTTTTTCAAAATTGTCGCTCTATTTTTGTTTATAGCGCCAAGAATTAAAACCGCAGAGGTGATCAAATACCACCAAAAGAAAGCTCTATTTGTGGGGAAAAAAGGACGCCAATTTGTTTGGGAGCCACGACCACGCAATTGTCAGTTAAAACTATGCAGTGCCGAATCGCAAAAAGGGGCCTGGTCCTTTGGCTTCAAATTGGTCCGGGGCTTAAGTGGTTAAGTATTGAAATGTGATATTTTGTAATAAGAGCTTAACTGTGAATATTATCTGAACAATCATTTATCTCTGATATGTAGAAGTATTCATGTATTTGTATTATCACAAAATATAACCCACCCATAGTAATATGATGCCTGCGGATGAGATCTCCCATCCTGGGCGGGCATCATATGACGTCCTCCCATTCCCTGCCGCCTAGGGGGCGCGCACACGCCTGCGGCGTCGCTTGGGACCTAGTGCGCTGCCCGGCAGCCACGATGTCCGTCGGGCATCCACAATTGCCCGGGAACATAGCAGGACCGTGGATCTGTGTATGTAAACACACAATCCACGTCCTGTCAGAGGAGAGGAGACTAATGGTGTGTTCCCAATACAGAGGAACACCGATCGGTCTCCTCTCCTTGTGAGTCCCCTCCTCCCACAGTTAGAATCACTCCCAAGGAACATAATTAACCCCTGCAGCGCCCCCTGGTGCTAACCCCTTCCCTGCTAGTCACATTTACACAGTAATCAGTGCAATTTTATAGCACCGATCGCTGTGTAAATGTGAATGGTCTCAAAAATGTGTCAAAAGTGTGTGCGATATGTCTGTCACAATGTCGCACCTCACTGCCATTACTAGTAAAAAAGAAAAAAATTGCATAAATCTATCCCCTTATTTTGTAGACGCTATAACATTTGCGCAAACAAATCAATATACGCTGATTGCGATTTTTTTACCCAAAATATGTAGAAGAATACGTATCAGCCTAAACTGAGGGAAAAATATGTTTTTTTTTGTTTTTTTTAAATGGGATATTTATTATAGCAAAAAGTCAAAAATATTGTGTTTTTTTCAAAATTGTCGCTCTATTTTTGTTTGTAGCGCAAAAAATAAAAACCCCAGAGGTGATCAAAAGAAAGCTCTATTTGTGGGAAAAAAATTACGTCAATTTTGTTTGGGTGCAATGTCGCACGACCGCGCAATTGTCAGTTAAAGCGACGTAGTGCCAAATTGCAAAGAGTGCTCCGGTAAGGAAGGGGGTAAAATCGTCCCGGGCTGAAGTGGTTAATTTGCACTGTATTTTTAGTTAATAAATATATATTTTTAAGCAATATCATTTGTGTCACTTGTCTTCAAAATAGCACGGATAAACAAACTTGAATTTCTTGTTGGTATTTGTAGAAAATTGTAAATCTCCCAAATCAAGGATTTGCATATTTTCATAATTACAATACATTTTTATTATTTCAGTATAAACATTCTGACAGAGTAACTGTGGACAAGGAGCTGGTGGAATAGGCTGCTTTGGTAACTGTGTTGGAAGGCAAACTACTATGAGCCTGAGTGACAGAGGATGAGGATTGCTTTGTTATCCACTCCACCAACTCTTCTGCATGTTTTGGCTCAATAACACGGCCAGCAGCAGAAAAAAAATGACAAGCGTGCCCAACGGCCACCTGCAGAGGATGCTTCATGTCCATGACCACCACTGTTCACTGTAGACACAGAGGCTGCTTGCCCTCTTTTAATGGCCTTTGAGCGTCTGCCTCTCCTTGGTGGCCTTCCGGACATGATGATTTTTTTTTTAACACGGCACTATACTGTACTATATACTGTACACTGCCTGCACTGTATTAGAAACTGTACACCAGCTCCACTATATTCTGTACTGTATACATCGCCTGAAGTGTATTAGAAACCGTACACACTGTATTAAATACTGTGTACACCGCCTGCATTGTATTAGAAACTGTACACTACTGAATGCACTGTATATATATATATATATATATATATATATATTGTGACAGAGGGGCTCTGTCGGTATAAGTTTATAGGTAAAGGTGACCCAGGAGTCTCAATAGGGGTTAATGCAAGGTTCAGAACTAGCATTTCTCCAGGTTCTGTAGTTCTGAATAAGAACATTCAATCCTGAGTCCAGGTTTTGCTAGAGGCCTGCAACCTGGCTCACTACACAGATGTGCAGGGTTATTATATAGTCAGGTCTGAGAATTGCTCAAGGCTCTCATTTTGGAGAAAGCTTCCAGTTTGGAGATGGAAGGTCTCACCTAGGGTCAGGGAGCCCCAGCCAGAAGCTGCAAGACAGAGGTCTCATTGAGGGGTCAGAGAGCCCAGCCAGAAGACACGATACAGCAGGTATTGGTCCCAGGAGTCAGGTCAGCTCCTATCAGGAGTGTCAAGAGAACCCCAATGCATAGGCCAGAGGTGGGCCACGCAGCAGGTCACTGCGAATGAAGGCTAGAGAGCCAAGTGTTCTGAAAGAGCTGAATGACACAGTCAAAGGACTGGTAAGAGGAGCAGCCATGCTGCCAACATGTAAGCCAGGTGGGTTGGTATTTTTGTTAATTCATGTTATGTGGAAGAACCCCCTGCGTGGGCAACTGATATATAAGTGAACTTTCCTTCTTTTAAATAAAAGTGGGCTACCATGCCCTTAAAATACAGTTTTGGACTGGCATACTCACTGGAAACGCACCTACCGCTTGAGTCGGATCACCCCAATCTTGAAGTGCCTGAAGTGTATTATAAACTGTACACCACCGAATGCACTGTATTATATACTGTGAACAGCACCTGAAGTGTACTAGAAACTGTACACACTGTATTATATACTGTGTACACCGGGGTGGCAGAGAAGCGAAACCCTCAGGCCTGTCAACACATGTGGGGGAGTTGGCCCCATTGGGTGAGTCCCACACTCCCGCCCGTGTGGCTGTGGGAGCTGGAGGGGACAGTCGGCTCCGACCCCCCTCTACCTGCGAAGCCAGTCCTGTATGGGCCACAGAGTGCGCAGAGGAGGCCAGGGGTCCACCCCAGGGATGCAGGGGGCTGGAGGCCCGCGATGGGTTCAGTTTTTGGGCCTTAGGCAGCGGCGACCGGGCGCCAAGGTGCTGGTGGTGTCCACCCGCCCCTCCTGGGCCCCGGTATGACCAAGACATCGGCTCCCCAGGGGGGGCAGGGCAGGAAAGTCCGCACTGTCCAGGGAGGATTGTGATCCCAAGGATGTGGCTGGGAGAAAGGGGTCTGACGCCACCCGGAGCAGCCTGGGGAGAGCTTCAGTGCACTGCGTAGCAGGTGGAGGAGTGGAACCCCCCCCGTGGACTATCCGGGCCCAGTTCCACTGCCTCCCTGTCTAGATCCTCCCCACTGAGATCCCCTCGGTCTGTTGCCCAGTCTAAGGCTGCGTGGAGAGGGGGGTGGTGCTCCAGGCAAGGTGGATGCCGGCCCCCCCTGGCAGTGAAGGGAGAGTGTCCCGGTGCTCCGGTGGAGGAGGGGGCGGCGTGGTAGGCCTTGGGCCTAGCTAGGTGGCCCGCTGTGCAGCCGGGGAAAGGCTGCTGTCCGGGAGCCCCATGGGCAAAAAAAAGGTACGGAGGTCCGTTGCAGAGCCCGGAGGGGCGGTGGAGGATCCCCTGGTGGTTGAGGAATGGGTAGCCCTGGATCTACCCATCGGATAGCGGCGGATGGTCCCCGTAGGTGCTAGGATGCGATGGCTGGCGGGAGAGCTAGGCGGCTAAGCGGCCATTCGGATCGGCTTCCGGACACGCCCCCCCAGAAAGACTTTTCATCATCTGTGTATGACGGGGGAGGAGGGGGGCTGGCAGACAAGCCTGGAGTGTCCTCCGGGGGGCTCTCATAGGGCTGCACTGCATCTGTGTGCTTAAAGTTTATTTACCCAGGAGTGGCAATGCATGGAGCAGGAGAGGGGTACTCTGAGGAGCCAGCTGAGGACACAGGTCATGCGGGGAATGCACAACTAAAGAGCAGCCAGTGCGATAGTCTAGCATGGAGCTCTGCTAGTCACCCTCCACCTCCAGTCACCCGTGTGCATGGTACACTGGTACCTCTAGCTGCCTATGCTGCTGCTGGCCATATGTAGAGGGGGCTGCATGGGCCCCCTGCAGCACAGGGCCCAGTTGCGGTCGCGACTGCTGCACCCCCTATAGTTATGCCCCTGAGTACAGAACTGTGTCGTGTATTATTATCAGGTTATTCTATTCACCATCTTGCTAGGTGTGCCAGAGGAGCTGGGATAGTTATTTTGGGTTGAGAGGCAGAACAACGGACTGAACCAATAAAAAGCAGCTCCTTTGGGGGTGTTGATATTGAGAAAAAAAATAAATAAATATATATATATATTTATATTATATTTTTTCTCAAAAGTGAATACACCCCTCAATATTTTATTATATCCTTTCATGTGACAACACTGAAGAAATTTAATTTTGCTACAATGTAAAGTAGTGAGTGTACAGCTTGTATAGCAGTGTAAATTTGCTGTTCCCTCAAAATAACTCAATACAGCCATTAATGTCTAAACCGCTGGCAACAAAAGTTAGTACACCCCAACGGGAAAATGTCCAAATTTACCCCAATTACCCATTTTCCCTCTCTGGTGCATGTGACTCGTTAGTGTTACAAGGTCTCAGGTGTGAATGGGGAGCAGGTGTGTTAAATTTGTTGTTATGGCTCTCTCATACTGGGCATTGGAAGTTCAACATGGCACCTCATGGCAAAGAACTCTCTGAAGATCTGAAAAAAGAATTGTTGCTCTACATAAAGATAAACTAGGGTAAACGAATAGTAAAAAAAGGGGGGGGGGGGGTAATGTGGCGCTACCTGAATAAATACTAAATATATCAGAAAATAAAGCAATGCAAATCAAACATTAATATGTGAACAAATACATGTGCAAAAAATGATAAAAATAGAGCAAATCTACACAGAATCAATGTGCAAATAAGCAATAGTGCAAATAATAAAGTGCAAGAAAAAGGTCTAATAGATTCCATAACAATAAGATGACCTTACTAATAACTAATAGTGCAATACTACAATAAAGTGCTAAGTGCAAACAATAATATCCATCAGAGAAATAATTTAGATAATGTGCAATTGAGTCCCAAAGTTCAGATTATATCCATGCAGTGGAAAAAAATTATAAAATCCAGTGACATTCCACCGATGATCACCGATGATTACACTTCAGTGCTCAAAGTGCACCCCTTGTTTCCACCAGCCTCTCACCTCTATGATAGGTCACAAGGACCATATGACGCTATATATACAATAGGCTGCAGCCTCACATCTCCTTCAGTCCATAAACTTCAGACCACCAGAGTTGCATGCACCATCCCATGGGATAGCCCATAAAGAGGAGAGGAAAAAAGGGGGGGGGCTCCAATGTGTAGTATTCAATTAAAAATGATTTTATTAAAAATATCCACACTTACATTTGAATTACGATAATCGCGGGTACATAAACCAATACTTCTGGTCTCGGCCACGACCGGAAGTGACGACAGACACCTGGCACTCCCCTGACGCGTTGCGTCACATAACACGTGACTTTTTCAAAGGGTCAAGGAGTCAGGTGTCCACTGGTGCTTATATATGGTCCGTTCCGCCGTTGCATTAATAGCACAGCAATTGAGCTCACATACCAAGTGCAAATATCTATATCCAGAAATGCATCTTCTACATCGGCATAATAATTAATATAAAAACAATTTTACTAATAGTGTATTTCAATTAATAACAATACAAATAATCTGTCTTTATTTAGCTAATTCACTAAACAGAGACCTCTAGTGGCTAGAAAAGTAATTTGTTCATTTTAGATATAACTCCCACTATATCTCACTCGGAGTAATCACTCATTATGGCCATCTTGTGGACAAAAAGCAGAATACCAAACAGACAATACGTTTAAATAAGATCAAAGATAAAAGTACTTAAAAATAATTAGAGCCATCTAGTGGGCAATTACCATAGTGATAAAATAATCATTCTTATGCGCATTAGAATATCATAATAAATAAATATACATCTCTTCTATACCTAAAAATATAAAGCATCAAAAATTGTGTCTGTTCCCCATAATATATACATAAGCTTAAAATATTTTCAAGAAGCCTCAAAGATATTGGGTGATACCAACCATCAGAAAGACTACAAAAAATATAAAATAAAATAAAAATAAAAATAAAAACCATCAAATACCACTAATAAAACCTAATAATTGGAAATAAAACAATTTAAGTCAAACTCCACATTATGTCCTGAATGTGCTAAGGTGAATAATTCATGAATACAACGAAATTCAGCCTGACTTATACTAATAATTTTATTATCACCCCTCCAGTGTGGTTTATATTTCTGAATCCCACAGATAACTAATGAGGAGGGGTCCTTTTTATGAAATTTTGCATAATGTCTTGACAAACTGTTTTTTTTTTTTCCTCTCTTTATGAGCTATCTCATGTGATGATGCATGCAACTCTGGCGGCCTGAAGTTTATGGACTGAAGGAAATGTGAGACTGCAGCTTATTGTGTGTGTGTGTATATAGCATCATATGGTCCTTGTGACCTATCATAGAGGTGAGAGGCTGGGGGAAACAAGGGGTGCACTTTGAGCACTGAAGTGTGATCATCGGTGGAGTGTCACTGGATTTTATAATTGTTTTGCACTGCATGGATATAATCTGAACTTTGGGACTCAATTGCACATTATCTAAATAATTTCTCTGATGGATATTATTGTTTGCACTTAGCACTTTATTGTAGTATTGCACTATTAGTTATTAGTAAGGTCATCTTATGGTTATGGAATCTATTTGACCTTTTTCTTGCACTTTATTATTTGCACTATTGCTTATTTGCACATTGATTCTGTGTAGATTTGCTCTATTTTTATCATTTTTTGCACATGTATTTGTTCACTTATTAATGGTTGATTTGCATTGTTTTATTTTTTGATATATTTAGTATTTATTCAGTTAGCGCCACTTTACCACCCCCCCCCCTTTATTTCTATTTACTCTAATGGTGTCGAGATCACTTTTTCCATGTTGGCGGCTTCCTTTATTTTGAGAGATTAGTAGATTAGTGAGTGAGTTAGGTTTGGTTTGTGCGCATTAGTACTCTTGTTTATCATTTAGGCTACAAGAATATTGTCAAGACCCTGAAACTGAGCTGCAGCATGGTGGCCAAGACCATACAGCAGTTTAACCACTTCAGCCCCGGACTAATTGTCAGCCTAAGGACCAGAGGTCTTTATACAATTTCGCACTGCACTGCTTTAACTGGTAATTGTGCGGTCATGCAATGTTGTACCCAAACGAAATTTGTGTCCTTTTCTTCCCACAAATAGAGCTTTCTTTTGATGGTATTTGATTGCCTCTGCGATATTTATTTTTTACGATATAAAAGGAAAAAGACTGAAATTTAAAAAAAAAAAAAGATATTTTCTACTTTTTGTTATAAGAAAAATCGAATGAACTAAATTTTAGTCATACATTTAGGCCAAAATGTATTCAGCCACATGTCTTTAGTAAAAAAAATGTCAATAAGCGTATATTTATTGGTTTGCGTAAAAGTTATAGCGTCTACAAACTAGAGTACATTTTCTGGAATTTACACAGCTTTTAATTTATGACTGCCTATCTCATTTCTTGAGGTGCTAAAATGGCAGGGCAGTACAACCCCCCCCCCAAATGACCCCATTTTGGAAAGTAGACACCCCAAGGAAATTGCTGAGGGGCATGTTGAGCCCATTGAATATTTTTTTTTTTTTGTCCCAAGTGATTAAATGACACAAAAAAAAAAAAAGTTTACAAAAAGTTGTCACTAAATGATATATTGCTCACACATGCCATAGTTATATGTGGAATTGCACCCCAAAATATATTCTGCTTCTTCTCCTGAGTATGGGGATATCACATATGTGGGACTTTTTGGGAGTCTAGCCGCGTACGGGACCCCGAAAACCAATCACTGCCTTCAGGATTTCTAAGGGTACAAATTTTTGATTTCACTCCTCACTACCTATTACAGTTTCGAAGGCCATAAAATGCCCCCAAATGACCCCATGTTGGAAAGTAGACACCCCAAGCTATTTACTGAGAGGCATGTTGAGTCCATGAAATATTTTATATTTTGCCACAAGTTGCAGGAATATTAAAAAAAAAATTTTTTTTTTTGCACAAAGTTGTCACTAGATGATATATTGCTCACACATGCTATGGGCATAAGTGAAATTACACCCCAAAATAAATTCGGCGGCTTCTCCCAAGTATGAGGATACCACATGTGGGGGACTTTTTGGGAGTCTAGCCACGTACGGGACCCCGAAAACCAAGCACTGCCTTCAGGATTTAAATATAAAACGCTACCAAAAAAAACTGTTAGCGATCGCAGGGATCAGGCCTGACTCTGTGAATGCTGCAGTTATGTGTTTAGTGTTTTGTAAGTGACAGTGATCGATCGATACTGCACTTGGGTGGGCTGGGCGGAGGGGCAAAATGCAGGTGCTAGCAGGTATCTGGGCTGATCCCACTAACAATGCGTTTTTTTGGAACCCTAAACTGCTGGGGACGCTAGTATAGATTTGATCAGATCAGATATTGATCTGTTCAGATTCTATACCACAACGGGAGGTTTATGCTTTGCGCGTGGGTGTTAGCGGTACTGGCACTAACCTAGCGCTGCCTGGGGCGACGCAGACCCTGACCCTAAAACCTAATTGATATCACCTGACAGGTGATCAGGGGGTTAAACCTTTATTGGGTAATAAATGGTGGGTGTCCTGATGATATAAAAAGCAAACTATCTAACCAGAGTCGCCCTTAACACTTATACGGTGATCACTGGTGAAAGGGTTAACTAGGGGCAATCGGGGGTTAAAATCTTTATTAGGTAGTATATGGGGGTCCCTGACGCTATATAAAAACCTGACGGGGAACCTAAATAACTAACTGGCTAACCAGCGTCACCAGTGGCACTTATATGGTGATCGCTGGTAAAAGGGTTAACTAGGGGCAATCAGGGGGTTAAAACCATTATTGGGTAGTATATGGGGGTACCTAGCCCTATAAAAAGCTGGCGGTATACCTAAAAAAATAACTAGCTACCTAGCGGCACCAGTGACACTAATGCAGCGATCAGAAAAATGATCGATCGGGGGGGGGGGTGATCAGGGGGGGATTTGTGTGCCTATGTGTACCTACATGTCAGTGTAGTGTTTGGTGCACTTACTTTCTCTGTTCTCCTCGTAGTCCGGTCAAAAAGACCGCCCCAAGGAGAATGACATCACTTTCTCCCTGCCTGTGTTTACAATACACAGCGGGGGAAGCTTCTCATTCGCCAGGAGCGATAGAGAGGGGATGGCCAGAAACCAACGGCCATCCCCTCATCCCGGATCGCTCCTGAAGCGAAACGGACTGCCGCATCCAGCGGCAGGGGGTTCGATCGGACCCCCCACCCACTGGTAGGCAAGCACGTACATGTATGTGCTTGTGCCTGTCAGTGCCACTCTGCCGACGTACATTGCCATGCGGCGGTCCTTAAGTGGTTAACAGGACAGGTTCCACTCAGAACAGGCCTTGCCATGGTCCACCAAAAAAGTTGAGTGCACATGCTCAGTGTCATAGCCAGAGGTTGTCTTTTGGAAATAGACGTATGAGTGCTGCCAGCATTACTGCAAAGGTTGACGGGGTGGGGGGGGGGTCAGCCTGTCAGTGCTCAGAGCACACTGCATCAAATTGATCTGCATGGCTGTTGTCCCAAAAGGAAGTCTCTTCTAAAGATGGTACACAAGAAAGCCCGCAAACAGTTTTCTGAAGAAAAACAGACTATGGATTACTGGAATCATGCCCTGTGGTCTGTTTAGATCAAGATAAACTTATTTGGTTCAGATTGTGTCAAGCGTGTGTGGCAATAACCAGGTGAGGAGTACAAAGACAAGTGTGTCTTGCCTACAGTCAAGCATGGTGGTGGAAGTGTCATGGTCTGGGGCTGCATGAGTGTTGCAGGCACTGGGGAGCTACAGTTCATTGAGGGACCATGAATGCCAACATGTACTGTGACATACTAAAGCAGGGCATGATCCCTTCCCTTTGGAGACTGGGCCACAATTTCAGTAGTCCATCATGATAACAACCCCAATCACACCTCCAAGATGACCACTGCCTTGCTAAAGAAGCTGAGGGTTAACATGATGGACTGGCCAAGCATGTCTCCAGACCTAAACCCTATTGAGCATCTGTAGGGCATCCTCAAATGGAAGGTGGATGAGTGCAAGGTCTCTAACATCCGCCAGCTCTGTGATGTTGTCATAGAGGAGTGGAAGAGGACACCAGTACACTATAGAGGAGAGGAAGAGGACACCAGACAATAATGGTGGACACACAAAATATTGACACTTTGGGCCCAATTTGGACATTTTCACTTAGAGGTGTACTCACTTTTGTTGCCAGCGGTTTAGACATTAATTGCTGTGTGTTAAGTTATTTTGAGTGGACAGCCAAATTACATTGTTATACAAGCTGTACACTCACTACTTTACATTGTAGCAAGTCTCAGTCCCTGCCTTTAGCCAATTATGGCTCTTGCAGCAATGCGCACTGTGATTAGCCAAATCATGTAGGTCAGGTGCATGCTTTGGCAAATCATCAGATGCAAATGCACTGCGATCTCGCAGTGCATTCTGGGGCATTCCGCTGTGCTCGAATTTCCTGTGAATGCCCCATAATATTCGCAAACACCCGATGTTCGAGCTCATTCCTAATTGCTGATAACTGGCTATTAAAAAATAGAGAAAAATGGTGTATGCCCCCCCTCCCCCCAGTCCATACCAGGCCTTTTGAGTCTGGTATGGATATTAAAGGGAACCCCACGCCAAAATTGGAAAAAAAAATTGGCATGGCCCCCCCAAAATCCATACCAAACCCTTATCCGAGTATGCAGCCTGGAAGTCAGGAAGCCTGAAGCCTGAACTGTACTAGGCCACATGCCCTCAACATGGGGAGGGTGATTTGGGGTCCCCCAAAGTACCTTGTCCCCATATTGATGAGGACAATGGCCTCTTCCTGACAACCCTGGCCTGTGGTTGTTGGGATCTGTGGGCGGGGGTATATCGGAATCTGAAATCTGGGGGAATCTGGGGGCCCCATGTGAATGAGTATGGGGTACCCCTATCCATTCACCAAAGAAAGTAGTGTAGTGTGACAAAAGGCAATAGGCAGTTTTCGACAAGTCTGTTATTAAAAATGTCATCTTCTTCTTCCCCCGCTTCCTCTTCTGGTCTTCTTTCTCTGGTCTTCGGGGTAGGGTTATGACCCCATACTCATCACATGGGGGTGGGATCTTGGGGTCCCCTTGTTAAAGGGGGCTTCCAGATACCGATAAGCCCCTCTGCCTGCAGACCCAGACAACCACAGCCCAGGGTTGTTTGGAAGAGGCCCTTGTCCTCAAACATGGGGACAAAGTGCTTTGGGGGGTCCCTCCCTATGTTAAGTAAGGGGCATGCAGCCTGGTACAGTTCGGGGGGTGCTCGCTCACCCCCCCCTTTCTTGACCTACAGGCTGCCTGCTCTGGGTCTGGTATGGATTTTGGGAAGACCCCGCGTCAATTTTTTAAAATTTTGTCATGGGGTTTGTACTGGGGGGGAGCCGCACAGTGTTTTATTTTTTATTTTTTTAATAGCCGGGTCTCGACAATTGTAACTGTGAGTCATTTTAAATGGGATTTTTTCTTTAGAAATGTCAGTTTTGCTGTAGCATGTTCTGTATATGCTACAAATGCGTCACTTTACAGGCACATTAAGGGGTGCCCCCATGCATGATATTTAAAGGAACTTTTCATTTTCATTGATGCACTTTAAGCATCATTAAAATCACTGCTCCTGAAAAAACAATAATATATTTTTTTTTTTTTGATAAATGTCCCCCAGGGCAGTACCCAATACCCCTTTTATGTCAAATTACTTGCATATAAGTCTTCAAAATGGGCACTTGATTTTTCCAGTTCGGCTCCCATAGACTACAATGGGGTTCACAATCAAAAAAGAAAGCTTTGATCAGTCCACTTGCTTCATTACATAACTGTATGCAAGTGCGTAATAAACTGTGGGCTGCAGCCCGCTCACCAACTGGATCTGAAGAAATACAACAGCTCTGCTCCGGTGCACTGTGTCTTGCTTCTAGCCGGCGGTCTTTGTCACACCGCTCCGCTGTGCAAGATGAACCGGGTCCCTCTGATGGCTCTGACCGGTGTCTCTGGATCCTTCCTGATCTGGTCACTCAGTCTCTCCAGCAATCAGGTGGATAGCAAAGTCTATATTCGTTCCGCTCTGCAGTGGCTGTAGGCTGTGCTCTCAGGAGACCTCCTCATAGGTCCTTACAGGCAGGCCATATGTCCAGAAGAGAGAGAAAATGGCCCGAGAGAACACGTGTCCTTTTATAGCCCACCCTGCATGTAGTTCAGAAGAGGGGGACCATGGGTAGGTCATCTGGCATTCTGGGTAGATAGGTCACAAAAAGTAAACAGTCACTTCCTGTCTCTTGTTCAGTGCTCTAGAAAAGGAAAATCATCCAAGTCCATTTCCTGTACCTGGTCGCTAGATGGCGCCAAATACTAAGTTATAACATTGTCCATAGGTTTGCATATTAAAGCATTAGTAGGCAAAAATATCAGCACTACACTTGCTTTCATCAAGATTATCTATATAGGGTTACGGTGGGAAGGTGCCACTGACCCCAAAGACCTATTTTTCTGCACCTGTGTGACAGGTGCATATCGTTGCAATTTTTTTACAGCAAGGCAAATTCTTGCTTTCATCAAGATTATCTCTATTAGGGTTGCAGTGGGAAGGCACCACCAACACCCAAAGACCAATTTTGCTTCTATCCAAAGTCAAAGTGACATCAGAATGTATCCAAAAAAATCACTACATTGTGGCCTCATCATACACACTGGCTCCAAAATAAAGGCAGCTTGCAGGAAAAATTTCATTTTTTTTGGCTTCATAAATTCAATTATTGCTGCAGCAGATTCTAGACATGGTACAGATCTGCCACTTTACAGTTAGAGGGCTTTCACACTGCACCACCCATAGCGTCAGTGGTAAAACGCCGCTATTTTCAGCGACGTTTTACTGTCGGATTTGCTGCGCATTTCAGCCGCTAGCGGCCCGCAAAGGGTTAGAAGCAGCATTTTGCCGGCGGTATTGCAGCGCTGCCCCATTGATTTCAATGAGGAGCAGCGGTAAACACACCGCTCCTTCTTCGCTCCAAAGAAGATGCTGGCAGGACTTTTCCTGACGTCCTGCCAGCGTATCGCTCCAGACAATGGTGCAGCAGTTTGAGGGCGGATTGCAGGCACTATTTCTTAAGCTATAGTGTCTGCAAAACGCCCTCGGTGTGAAAGGGGTCTTAGACTAAGGGGACCCCCCTGGCACTATATTGGAAGAAATTTTTCATTTTTAGGCTTTCACTTTAAAAATCAAAAAATCACTGTTCATTTAAAAATGACGTTTTTCACAAACTTTTTTTATTGATCCATGTCCCCCAGGGCAGGACCCAGACCCCTATAACCATTGTAGGCCTAATTACTTGCATCTAAACCTTCAAAATGGGCACTTTTGATATTTGATGTTGGGGTTTCATTGACGTTAATGGGGTTCGTTATTCATGTCTGAACTTTTGCGGTGTTCAAAAGCTATGATCCAAAACGAACAGGGGTCCATTCGGACCATCCCTACTCAGCAACACGATGTCCAGGAGGACCAGGAAACGTTAACTTTCCAGGCTCTGGAAACGCATTGCACAAACCTTTCTGCAAGGCCTCCCGAAGAGGTTTCATCCTCTGCTCCCTCTGTAAAGGCTGGATAAGTTCTGCAACCTTACCTTTGGATCAAGAAGGGTTGCCAGCCAGTAATGATCCCTCTCCTTGATACCACGAATCCGAGGGTCCTTTCGCAGGCTTTGCAAGATCAGGGAGGCCACGCAGCAAAGGTTTGCTGAGGCATTTGATCCTGAGTCCTCTGAGTCACTAAGGAGCCACGTACAAGTCCATGGGTTTCTGGGGACTGAAAATGATCCCTTGAAGACAGCTGCTGATGCTGAGTGCTAGGCTCCACCTCCATGCTGACACAATCCTCATCCTCCTCCTGTGTGATCAGCGAGCCCGCAGGAATACTGTCTGGATAAAGGGGGCCTTGAGAAGTAAGGAAGTCCTAATCTTCCTCCCTCTGTTCTGCCTCAAGTGCCCTGTCCAAGACAAGAGGGACGGTATCACTGATGCATGCACTGTCACTGTTCACCATCCTCGTGGCCTCCTCAAATGGTGACAGGAGAATGCATGCATCCTTTATCAGTAGCCACTAGCATGGCAAAAAAATGCCAAGCTCCCCTGACCCTGTCCTGGCGCCATACTCACACAGGTACTCATTGGTGGCCCTCTGTAGCATTGTCAATGTTGAGTTCCACCTGGTGGGCATGTCACAAATGAGGCGGTTTTTGGGCAGGTTACATTCCTTTAGAAGGTCAGCCAGCCAAGCACTGCCATTATATGACCATCAGAAATGCCCACGGACTTTCCTGGCCTGCCTCAGGAGATCCTGTAAGGTCGGGTACCTGCACAAGAACCACTGCACCACCAAATTAAGGACGTGAGCTAAACAGGGAACATGGATCAAGTGTCCCTGTAAGAGGGCGGAGAGGAGGTTGGTGCCATTGTCGCAAACCACCATTCCTGGCTGAAGATGGCATGGTGTCAGCCACCTCTGAGTCTGCCCCTGCAGAGCAGTTAGAATCTCTGCCCCAGTGTGGCTCCTGTCCCCTAAGCAGACCAACTCAAGCACCGCATGGCATCTTTTTGCCTGAGTGCTTGCGTAGCCCTTTGAATGCCTACGGAGCACCACTGGTTCTGAGGACAAATCTGCAGAGGAAGAGGCCATAGAGGAAGAAGAAGAGGAGGGGTAGAGGAGAGGTGTGGCATAATCACCACTACTAGCATTTTGGAGGCATGGTGGCGGATCAAGCTCCAACAATATTGCACCCTGTCCTGCATCCTTCCTAGCTGCCAGCGGAGTTACGCAGTGCGCCGTGAAAAGAAAGGTAACATCCCTGTCCATGCCTGCTGGACCATGAGTCAGCAATAATATACCCCTTACCACTGACCGCTCTGTCCAATGAGGCCAAGACATTGCCTTCCACATACTGGTAGAGAGCCGCTGAGCATGTGGATGGCTGGGACCGAATTTCTTACAATGATTTAGCAATTGGGGTAGGTAAATTTCCCTGCTACAATCATATGTTGGTGTAGCAATAGCAAATTGCCCGCAAGTAGGGATGAGCGGAACACCCCCCCCCCCCCCCGGTTCGGTTTGCATCAGAACTTTCTAAAGGACTGCAAAATCGTTCGAACTTTAGAACCCTATTGAAGTCTATGGGACTCGAACGTTCGAAATTAAAAGTGCTAATTTTAACGGCTAATATGCAAGATGCTGTCCTAAAAAGGGTTTGGGGATCTAGCTCCTGCCCCAGGGGACATGGGTCAATGCCTAAAATGTTTTTAAAGATGTCCGTTTTGGCGGGAGCACTGATTTTAATGACGATTAAAGTGAAAAAAAATGAAATATTCCTTTAAATATCATGCCTGGGGGTGTCTATAGTATGCCTGTGAAGTGCCAAGTGTTTCCCGTGTTTAGAACAGTACCTGCACAAAATGACATTTAACCACTTCAGCCCCGGACCAATAAACACCTTAAGGACCAGAGGTCTTTTTCCAATTTCGCACTGCGCTGCTTTAACTGGTAATTGCGCAGTCATGCAATATTGCACCCAAACGAAATTTGCGTCCTTTTCTTCCCACAAATAGAGCTTTCTTTTGATGGTATTTGATTGCCTCTGCGATTTTTATTTTTTGTGATATAAATGGAAAAAGAACGAAAATTTTGAAAAAAAATAAGATATTTTCTTCTTTTTGTTATAAGAAAAATCGAATAAACTAAATTTTAGTCATACATTGAGGGCAAAATGTATTCAGCCACATGTCTTTAGTAAAAAAAATGTCAATAAGCGTATATTTTTTGGTTTGCGCAAAAGTTATAGCGTCTACAAACTAGAGTACATTTTCTGGAATTTACACAGCTTTTAATTTATGACTGCCTATCTCATTTCTTGAGGTGCTAAAATGGCAGGGCAGTACAAATCCCCCCCCCCCAAATGACCCCATTTTGGAAAGTAGACACCCCAAAGAAATTGCTGATGGGTATGTTGAGCCCATTGAATATTTATTTTTTTTGTCCTAAGGGATTGAATAATGACAAATGCTCATACATAATGCTCACACATGCCATGGTTATATGTGGAATTGCACCCCAAAATATATTCCGCTACTTCTCCCGAGTATGGGGATACCACATGTGTGGGACTTTTTGGGAGTCTAGTCGCGCACGGCACCCCGAAAACCAATCACCACCTTCAGGATTTCTAAGGGTGCAAATTTTTGATTTCACTCCTCACTACCTATCACAGTTTCGAAGGCCATAAAATGCCAAAATAGCACAAAACCCCCCAAAATGACCCCATTTTGGAAAGTAGACACCCCAAGCTATTTACTGAGAGGCATCTTGAGTCCATGGAATATTTTATATTTTGCCACAAGTTGCGGGAATATTACAAACTTTTTTTTTTTTTGCACAAAGTTGTCACTAAATGATATATTGCTCACACATGCTATGGGCATAAGTCAAATTACACCCCAAAATAAATTCTGCTGCTTCTCCCGAGTACGGGGATACCACATATGGGGGACTTTTTGGGAGTCTAGCCACGTACGGGACCCCGAAAACCAAGCACTGCCTTCCGGATTTAAATATAAAATGCTACCAAAAAAACTGTTAGCGATCGCAGGGATCAGGCCTGACTCTGCGATCGCTGCAGTTATGTGTTTAGTGTTTTGTAAGTGACAGTGATCGATCGATACTGCACTTGGGTGGGCTGGGCAGAGGGGCATAACGCAGGTGCTAGCAGGTATCTGGGCTGATCCCGCTAACAATGCGTTTTTTTGGAACCCTAAACTGCTGGGGACGCTAGTATAGATCTGATCAGATCAGATATTGATCTGTTCAGATTCTATACCACTACGGGAGGTTTATGCTTTGCGTGTGGGTGTTAGCGGTACTGGCACTAACCTAGCGCTGCCTGGGGCTCTAGTTATTTCCGGCCGCTGGAGCGCATCATGAACCGGAAGTTCCGGTGTTTTGAGGCGCATGCCGGACCGGATGCTGTTCATTCCAACTATTTCCTTGTTTGTTTGTGGTGGAACGCATGTTTAATATGGCGGGAATGCGGGCATTTGAATGGAGCTGCTCATCACAGCCGCAAAATGACACCTGCATAAGGGTAATTTACTAATTGATTGATTGGTATTATCTGTATATATAGCTCTCTTTCTATTGTCACGGTCATGCCCCTGAGGACGCACGTTGGTGGCGAAACGTCGGGCGTATTTGAGACTTGTGACACTAGAAGGGGTACGGGAGTGGTCTTCATCCTATTCTTACTTGCTGCTGAATGTTATTTGATGCCTTTTTACCTCATCATAAATGTGAGTTGAAAATCTTTTTATTTAATAAAAGGTTATTGGCCTATCATTAAATCTGCGCAATGAGATCACTCTTTTTTATATTTTTTATGGTTATTGGGAGAACTATTTTGTCTGAAATTTAACAACTTGAGGAACTCCTGGGAAGTGAAGTGTTAACTAAGCAGGAATAAGAGATTTTCCCATTGGATGATTTTCTCTGAGAGGATTACATTCGTGTCGATAAAGGGAAATCGGGATATAAGATCTTCTTTGATCCATTCTGACATGCGTTTAGATTTGCAGACTGATGGTAAGAGTCAGTGATTTTGGGTGTTGGTGACGGTTCCCCCCATTTTTGCATATGAAATGGAATATGACCATCCCTCTTTTCTACGTATGAATCTGATTATTATATCCAAGAATACCTCATTGGAAGTAGTTAACTAACGAACTGAACTTTATTATATTTTTTTTCCATATGTTGTTTATATTTATATTTTTTAAGAGCGCTATATCATAATTTATATATTAATAAATGGTGGGTGCCCTGATGCTATAAAAAGCAAACTAACCAGAGTCACCCATAACACTTATACGGTGATCAGTGGTGAAAGGGTTAACTAGCTAGCACTATAAAAACCTGGCGGTGAACCTAAAAAATAACTAGCTACCTAGCGACACTAGCGACACCAATGCAGCGATCAGAAAAATGATCGCTTAGTGACACTGGCAAAAGGGGGTGAAAGGGTTAACTAGGGGCAATCAGGGGGTTAAAACCATTATTGGGTAGCATATCGGGGTACCTAGCGATATAAAAACCTGGCGGTGAACCTAAAAAAATAACTAGCTACCTAGCGACAGTAGCAACACTAATGCAGCGATCAGAAAAATGATCGCTTAGTGACACTGGCAAAAGGGGGTGAAAGGGTTAACTAGGGGCAATCAGGGGGTTAAAACCATTATTGAGTAGTATATCGGGGTACCTAGCGATATAAAAACCTCGGGGGGGGGTTTGTACCTATGTGTCAGTGTAGTGTTTTGGTGCACTTACTTTTTGTCTTCTCCTCGTAGTCCGGTCAAAAAGACCGCTCCGAGGAGAATGACATCACTTCCTCCTTCCTGTGTATACAATACACAGTGGGAGGAAGCTTCTCATTGGCCAGGAGCGATCCAGAGGGGATGGCCAGAAACCAACGGCCATCCCCTCATCACGGATTGCTCTTGAAGCGAACCGAACCGCTGTATCCAGCGGGAGGGGGTCCGATCGGACCCCCCACCCGCTGGAAGGCAGGCACGTACATGTACGTGCTTGTGCCTGCCTGTGCCATTGCGATGACGTACAATGGCAATACGGCGGTCCTTAAGTGGTTAATGGAAAAAAAGTCATTTAAAACTGCTTGCGTTTTTAATGTAATATCTGGTTCCGGCAATATGGATGAAAATTATTGAGAAAAATTTAATGGATAGACCCCCCTGCCCATTACCAGCCCCTTTGGGTCTTGTATGGATATAAAGGAGAACCCCGTACCCATATTTAAAAAAGGAAAGACGTGGGGCCCCCAGGCCCTATATACTCAGAACAGCAGTATACAGGCGGTGCATACAAGACAGGGACTGTGTAGTTTTGTTGTGTTAAGTAGAATTTGTAATTTTGAACTGGTACATTTTTAAAGTGTAGCTCCAGTCAAAAAATCTATTTTTAAGCTTTTTGGAAAACATAGGGAAGGGTTATCACCCCTGTATAATTTGTTTTGCCGTCCGTGTTTTTTCATCTCACTTCCTGTTGTCTCCTTCCGTTTGCAAGTAGGAGACATTTGTAAGTTGGATGTTTAAAAGTAGAAGCCTGCCCTATACGCTCTGCAGAAATGGTGGAACAAGGTGTTGGTGTTGCCACAACATTGTAAGCCCTCAAAAAGTGACTCTTGGTGGGCGCTGGAGCGCCCTGCTGTGAACGATTATATCAAGAATTGTAATTACATGACATTGTTGAACAGTGGTAGAAAAATTGGGCCTTTGGTGGTCGTGGTGCTGCTAAGTCCTCACAGTTACTCTCGGTGGGCACAGGAATGGGCCCTGCTGTGAAATATTATATCAAGAATTGTAATTACATGCCCCTGTTAAACAGGGGCACAAAAATTGGGCCTTAGGCACTGGTGCTGGTGCCACGACACTGCAACCTCTCCCATATACTCTAGTTGTGGTGCAGGAATGATCCCTGCTGCAAAGCATTGCATCAAGAATTGTAATTAAACGCCCCTGTTAAACAGGGGCTGAAAAATTGGGCTGGTGGCATCACCCAGGGATGTGATATTTAAAAAAAAAATTATTCGGTTACATCAGCTTCAGGTGCTTGGTAGCTGTGGGTGATCCAATGCTGATTCATCTTTATGAAGGTCAGTCGATCAACCGAGTCGGTGGACAGGCCCACCCTGTGATCGGTAACAAAGCCACCAGCAGCACTGAAGGTGCATTCCGAAAGAACGCTGGATGCAGGACAGGCCAGTAGCTCAATTGCATACTGTGCAAACTCTGGCCAGTGATCCATCCTCAAGACCCAGTAAACCAGAGGATTTTCGGTGGTAGAGGTGTCCAAGTCTGACCTTGCCCCTAGGTATTCCTGCACCATGTAAATCAGAAGCTGGCGATGGTTGCTGGAACCGATCATACCTTGGGGCTGCGGACTAAAAAATTGTCTGGACGCATCGGTCAGACAGCCACCTTCTCCACCGCTCCTTCTGACCGATGCCTCAGCAACACGTTGTCCAGGATCCGGAGTTTGTAACCTCCCAGTCTCTGGGAACGCGTTGCACAGACCTTTCTGCAAGGCCTCCTGGAGATGTCTCATCCTCTGATGGCAAGATAAGGTCAGCAACCTTACCCTTGTACCGTGGATCAAGGAGAGTGGCCAGCCAGTAATGGTCCCTCTCCTTGATCCGAAGAATACGAAGATCCTTCCGCAGGCTTTGAAGGGTCAGGGAGGCCATGCAGCGTAGGTTAGCTGAGGCATTCGGTCCAGAGTCCTCTGGGTCACTAAGGACAACATAATCCGCAGCTACCTCCTCCCAGCCACGTACAAGTCCACGGGTTTCTTGGGACTGTAAATCATCCCTACAAGACTGCTGCTGATGCTGACTGCCAGCCTCCACCTCCATGCTGATACAATCATCCTCCTCCTCCTCCTCTTCCTGTGTGATGGGTGGGACAGCAGGAACACTGTCTGGATAAAGGGGGCCTTGAGAGGCAAGGAAGTCCTCCTCTTCCTGCCTCTGTTCTGCCTCAAGTGCCCTGTCCATTATTCCACGCAGCGTATGCTCCAACAGGTGGACAAGAGGTACAGTGTCACTGATGCATGCACTGTCACTGCTCACCATCCTTGTGGCCTCCTCAAACGGTGACAGGACAGTGCATGCATCCCTGATCATGCCCCACTGGCGTGGTGAGAAAAAACCGAGCTCCCCTGACTCTGTCCTGGTGCTGTAGCACAGGTACTCATTGATGGCCCTCTGCTGCGTGTGCAGCCGCTGCAGCAAGGCCAACATTGAGTTCCACCTGGTGGGCATGTCACATATAAGGCGGTTCTTGGGCAGGTTCAACTCCTTTTGGAGCTCACCTAGCCGAGCACAGGCATTAAATGATCAGCAGAAAATGCACACCAACTTTCCTGGCCTGCTTCATGACATCCTTTAAACCCGGTTACCTGCCCAAGAACCGCTGCACCACAAGGTTAAGGACACAGGGCACATAGGTCAGTTGTCCCTGTCGGAGGGCGAAGAGGAGGTTGGTGCCAATGTCGCAAACCACCAATCCTGGCTTAAGCTGGCATGGCATCAACCACCTCTCGGCCTGTCCCTGCAGAGCTGACAAAATATCTGCCCCAGTGCGGCATGGCATTGTTTTGCCTGTGTACTTGCGTAGCTCCTTGAACGCCTACGGAGCACCGCTGGTTCTCAGGACAGAGCACTGGAAGAGGCTATGGAGGAAGAAGAGGAGGGGGTGGAGGAGAGAGGTGTGTCACAACCAGTAGTAGCATTTTGGAGGTGTGGTGGCGGAACAACCTCCAAGACTACTGCACCTTGTCCTGCATCCTTCCCAGCTGCCAGAAGAGTGACCCAATGGGCCGTGAAAGACAGGTAACGTCCCTGTCCATGCCTGCTGGACCAGGAGTCAGCAGTAATATGCACCTTACCGCTGACTTCCCTGTCCAGCAAGACAAGGACATTGCCTTCCACATGTCGGTAGAGAGCCGGAATCGCCTTCCGTGAGAAAAAGTGGCATTTGGGGACCTGCCACTTAGGAACCACACATTGTAAAAACTCACGGAAAGGGGCCGAGTCTACCAACTGAAAAGGCAGCAGTTGAAGTGCTAGCAATTTAGCCAAGCTAGCATTCAAGCGCTGGGCATGTGAATGGCTGGGAGTGAACTTCTTTCGACGGTCCAGCAGCTGGGGCAGGGAAATTTGGGTTTACCATGGGTGTACTGCTAGCAGAGTGCCTGGAAGCACTTGGCTGTAACACACCTAATTCTACACCTTCATTCCTCTCAGTGCAGGTTTCAGAGAGGACTTAAGGTATAGTGTGGTTGGAGATCCCAGCTGATGAGGAGCAAGGAGAGGTCCGCTTTGTTCTTTGGTGTGGGTCTTTTAGGTACCCTTGCCAATGAACTGCATGTCAGGTCGACATATGTCTGGTCAAGCATGTGGAGCCCAAGCGGCTGATTTTTTTGGCCACACGAGATACGCTTGAGACATATGTTGCAAATAGCAGCGGTGCGATTGATGCACTCATCTCAAAAAAGGGCCACACCAAACAACTTTTGGAATAACGCGCAGAGACAGCAGCGCCCTGCACATGCGGAGCTCTGCAGTGTGATGCTGTCAGTGTGCTGCCCTTAAGCTGGCCCCTGGAGGGCATCCAGCCTCATTGGAGATGTGCCTCCCTTATGTCCTCATCACTGGAGCAAACCTGGCAGTATGCTGCAACTGGGGGAACATGACTGCCAGATTGCTGTCCTTCTTGGGCACTCCCTCTCTCTGGACCCACGTTACTGCCTATCTCTAGCTGGGTACCATCATAAGAGCCTTCAAAATGCTGGGCATCCTCCTGGAGCATGTACCCAACACTGTGGTCAAACAGTTCGGGGACTCCTCAGGAGTACACGGTGGGCCTAAGAAAGGAGTGACTGATGCCATTGAGCTGAGGGAAGTTGGCAGCTGCTTTGCCAGACAAAGTACCCTGAGCCTGGGTGAGAGAGGATGAGGAGAATGAGGACAGCTTGGTCATCCACTCTACCAAGTCTTTGGCATGTTGTGGCTCAACACGGGCAGTTTCCCCAAAAAAAAAAAAAAAAAGACGCGCGTGTCCCATGGTGATGAGGATGCACTGTGTCCACGGCCAGCACTGTTGCCTCTAGACACAGAGCCTGCTTGCCCTTTTTAATTGGCTAGTGACTGTCTGCCTCTCCTTGTTGGCCTTCCAGACATACTAATGTCCTGCAGGGAGATGTTGCTGCACAAAGCCGGGACATACAGTATATATACACAGATTATACTGCAGCTAGCAGAATCAACTGCCTGCCTTTAGTATTATTAGTATGAGAATACTGGCAGTTGTATTCAGGTAAAGCTTTAGGTGCACACCGTGCAAAGGATACTAAAAAAAAAATACTGCAGCTCCCTGCCTGTATTTGTATGAGAATTCCGGCAATTGTATTCAGGTAAAGCTTTAGGTGCACACCGTGCAAAGGACACTAAAACAAACTACTGCAGCTCCCTGCCTGTATTTGTATGAGAACACCGGCAATTGTATTCAGGTAAAGCTTTAGGTGCACACTGTGCAAAGGACACAGTACACTAAGTGAAAATAGTGCAGCTCCCTGCCTGTCAGTATAATATGAAGAGAATAACAGGAACAGATCTAGCTAAACTGAATACAGTGTATGTGTATATGCCTGTTCTAGGATGGCCCTCGTAGTCTGCCTCCTTCAGTGCCTGGGCTGGTGACATCACTTCCTCTTGGCACAGGAAGGGCTCAGCTCTGCCCCCTCCCTCCTGTCAGTCATCTGACACATGACGGTCCCAGATGACTGCGCGGCCAATCATGGCGCGTGGCGCCGCTCGCGCATGTGCAGTGGGTGCCCAGCTGTGAAGCCACAGCCGGGTGTCAACAGTTGCAATGCCGGTGCCGCCGAGTGGAGGGGGGGACAAGCGGGGCTTCGATCCCCCGCATCGCTGAACCTGAAACAGGTAAGTGTCAGATTATTAAAAGTCAGCAGCTGCTGTATTTGTAGCTGCTGACTTTTAATGTTTTTTTTTTATTGAAACTCCTCTTTAAATCAAATAACACTGTCTCTCTGTCTAGTTCTCTCCGCCACCGCAGGCGGCCTTATATAGTGTGGGGCGTGTACTAAACCCCTGAGACATAATTGGCCAAAGCCACCCTTTTTTCTGCACTGTGATTGCGGGTCATAGTGCATGCTTAAAATATAAAATATATAAATACAGCGCTCGCAAAATATACGTGAAAAAAGTATATATAAAGTGAACCAACATAAAGTCCAAAAAACTCTGAAAGTGCTCCAATCCAAAGTGAATAAAAACTTCAGGTGCACAACACCCCCTTGAGAATCCCCACTCACCAGATCCCAGTGTTGGTCATCTTACTTTAAAAAAGTAATTAGTTAAGTTACAAATTACTTCTTACTACATTGGAAAAGTAATAAGTTACTCAGCAAAGTAATTGTGAGAGGGGAGGCAGTGGTGGTACTGGGGGGGGGGGGGGGGGTGGCAGCAGGGGTACTGGGGAGGTGGCAGCGGTGGTGTACTTGGGGGGGTGGCAGCGATGGTGGTGCCATCCTCTCCCACCACCACTAATCTCATCCCTACCGTATCCCCTCCCATCACCTCTGTTGTAGAAGTTATGGTGGGTGGGTGGGTAGGGATGGGATCAGTAAGAAGCAGAGGTGGTGGAGGACTTGGGATGGATTGATTGCACTGCAATTCGAATCGTCAGACAGTCACTTACTTGAATGCCTCCAGGGATGCCTTGCCTCATGGGGAGAGAGAGAGACCCTCCCCTTCACTCGATTGGTGTCAGGTAGTCAGCTGACTTCATATTTCAGTGTTCGCCCCGCCTCCCTACATTCTCTCTCTGGATAGGCGGGGCGGGATGGGGCGGTCTAGACAGTCTCTGAGTCTCAGCCTCTTCTCAGCTCAGCGGTAACGGGGGAACTAATAGTAAAGTACCATCAAAAAACAATTTATTTGAACAAAAGATGGGTACTTACAAAACAAAGGGATTAACAAGCATTAAGCATGGAACAGATCGTATGAAACCATCGTAAGTGGCGTGCGTTCCAAACGACCGTAACGGACCTCTGCATTCCCGGAACCAGCGTCAACATTTCGCCCTCCCACAGGGCATCATCACGGACCTAGTTTCCGGTAGGCTGAGCCAGCTTAAATGTTGGGAATGCTGGGAATGTTGATTTCATGCAAGGAAAAGTAATTAAAAAACCTAGAGGCCAATATTAATCCTGTTAAGGCCAAACTTGTACCGTTTGAAGGTTCAGCAGAATTTAAAGAAAAGATGAAAAATTTACAGGATTTTGTAGTCAAAGTTGACAAAGAAACCCAGAAGAAAAAGATGAAAAAATATGTTAGGGGCACTAATGACTATAAAGCTAATAAGGTTTACAAATGGCAGGAAGCTGTTTTGTCAGAGGAAGCCACATCTTTGGCTCCAGAGGTTGATACGGTCACTTTCCCTGTAACCTTATACCCTATACAATGGGCCAACTCAACAGGACCAACAGGGTATTATTGACACCAGACCCCTGGTTGATTATAATCTGTATAGTGTACCCACATATAACTGTTATGATTCCCTACAACAGGAAGACTATCAAGTCTCTGATACTTATGACCAAAAATACTATGGTAGCAACCATGGTTGGTACAGTCCTAATTGGACTCCACCCCAATCTAGAGGTGGTCCACCTCCTAGACCTCAGAGGACACTGAGGTGCCAATCATAGGGGGGATTTTCAGAAACGGAGGTATGATGGACCCCCAGGCAGAGGGAGAGGATCCACGCAGCCCAGGGGGAGGGACCAATATCCCCAGGTGAACGGAGGAAGAGAGTGGAAACCTTGGTATCCAATGGCACCCCCCAGACCCCAAGGAGGGGAACCAAGCCTAAGACACAGAGAGGTTGCAGAGGAGGCAAAACCAAAGAGAGAGACCTAATGCAGGGCATTTTTAATTTAAGTGATGCCAATTTTACTTTGGATGAGTTAAGTTTTAGAGTTGGGTCTTAAATTTGCCCCTGACAGGGATCTTAATAAATTCAATATTTTTATTGATTTTCAAAAATGTGGAAACTAAATATCAAGGAACATTATAGTAAAGTTACACCTCATACTGAACAGGAGGCATCAGATTATAGTCACACGAATTTGAGAAATAACTCGTTTTTAATCCCAGAAATCCCAATAGCCATTTTTTGGAGGTATTTAAATCATTGGCTCAACATGATTTAGAGGATTTATCCATCAAACCTGGTAGGCGAAAAACTGACATTGAAAGGGGTATGAAACTACTGGAGAAAAATAAACAGATTGTTATTAGGGGTGTAGATGGGGGGGGGGGGGGGGTCTTGTTGTTCTCAACAAATCTGACTACCTAACAGAACTCAACAGATTAGTTCATGATGCTGAGACTTATGACAAATTGGGGGGCAACCCAACCAATAGGTTTAAAGCTAAGCTGAAACATCTGGTGAAAAGTGCTCAGGATGAAAGTATTGTTACTAAGGAGGAGGCTAGATATCTGGTGCCAGATGCTCTGCGGGTACCAGTTATCTACCAATTGCCCAAAATCCATAAGAATCCTGTCAAACCACCGGGTAGACCCATTGTCAGTGGGGTGGACTCTTTGTTTGCAAGGGTTGGTGAATATTTGGATTATTTTCTCCAGCCGCTGGCACAGAGTTGTCCAGCCTACCTTAAAGATAGTAGAGATCTTATGGAATTATTACAGCATGTAGAAGTTGACGAGGGCCACCTTTTGGCCAGTATTGATGTTAACTCTTTGTACACATACATTCAACAGGAACATGCTATAGAAGCTGTGGTTTGGGCTTTGAACAAGACAAAAATGAAAAACAAACAAAAAGATTTTTTGTTCATGCCCTTGATTTGGCCATGAGTCATAACTTTTTTGGCATAAGCAGTTTTTCAGGCAAAAGAGGGGAGTGGCCATGGGGGCTAAGTATGCCCCGTCAGTGGCCAACCTCTTTATGAGTCATTGGAAAAAGGATGCCATCTTTAGCCGTAATATACCCATGCTCAAGCTCTATAAGCGCTAAATTGATGATATTATTGTTATTTGGGCAGGTTCAAAAGAGTAATTTTCACAGAACAGATATGGAATATCCTTCTCAGCAGTTTTTGACTATCAAAGCATCAATTTTCTAGATCTAGTAGTTTTTAAAGATAACATCAACTGTCCACAAAAACCTTATTTAAGGGAGTGGATAGAAATGGTTACATTCCTCTGGGAAGTTGCCACCATCAGCGATGGCTTAGTACTATTCCCAAGAGTCAATTCATAAGAGTTAGGCGCAATTGCGCTAGAATTGAAGATTTTGATCTACAGGCTAAGGTTCTTTTTGATAGGTTTGTCGAAAAGGGCTATACCCCATGTGCATTGACTAAAACTTTATCAATGGTCAGAAGTTTGAACCGAGATGATCTTTTTAAAACTAAGGAGGCTAATAAGAGATTTTGGGATTGCTTTTATGACTGGTTAGGCCCCTTTCACATGGGCGGCTGTTCTGCCGCAGTTTAGCATGTTGTTTTTTTTTCTGCGAAATTCAAGGCTCCAGGCACATCGATCAGCTGCGTTTGTACAGTGCGATTACCTGCGTTTACGTGCGTTTTTGTGCGCTTGCGTTTAACTGCAGTGTTATTCCCATAGCAACCCTTTTATTTATGTTTTTGGTCCCAGGAATGTACCCATGATGCATTTCGGTCCTCTGTATTTCAAACCTGTTTCTTTGTTCTCTGGCTGAGTGTGTGTTGGAGTTTTGCAGGGAGAGGAGTGTTTAGTTTTGTGCCAGAGTTTTTAAAAAAAAATGAATGCAAATATGGGTAGTTTGCTTGCAATGCTCATATTGCTGATGATGAGGATGAAGACGAGAAGAACGATCCAGAGTAGGCGACGTCCTCGTCGTTACTGGGTCCATCCCTTAACGTCCCAGCGCCTATCGATCGGCTACTTTGCCCTCATGTTCGGTGAGCTGAGGACTCATGGGGACAAGTTCCATAATTACACCAGGATGTCGGTGGCTTGTTCGATGAGCTGTTGGGACTTGTTAGAGGACGCCTGACCAGAACCACGACCAATATGCGAAGAAGCATTAGTCCAGAAGAACGGCTGTTAAGGTAGGTTTTCCATATGTTGAACAAATGCTTAAATTCATGTACATGCAGGTGTAGCCAATATTGGCAATAGTGTGTATGTGTGTGTATATATATATATATATATATATATATATATATATATATATATATATATATATATATATATATATATATATATATAATCTATGGCCTAATGGCCTAATCTATATCACAACAGCGATTTTTTTTTTTCTTGCATTACTACCATTACCATTATTTTTTATCCTTGAAAACTATCTATCATGCCTTGCAGAGTCTGTTTTTTTTTTTTTTGATCCTTACCATATATTTATCATGTCCATATGTGATAGGGCCTAATCTGTGTGGAGGCGCATAACTTTCTGTCCCAACAAAGAAAATGTTTACTATTTCCTGGTGTTTTACTTCTAGTGAAAATCGTGAATGTCTTTTTTTGCAAATAGGAAACATCATAATATTTTAGTAGTTTATAATTATGTAGGTGAGCTCTGAACACAAAGGCAGAATTTTGCATTAACAAGCAAGGTACCACCAAATTATTTTTTTTATTAGACCCACCCACCACAAGGCTTCCTGTTTGGATGCCAGCACCTACTACCAGAGCCGAGGGATGTTTCATCTTTGGGCTGTGATGTGTTAAAAGTCAGCAGCTTACATAGGTGCTGATCTTTATTTGTTACCATGTAGAACTCCATATGTACAGTGCCTTGCGAAAGTATTCGGCCCCCTTCAACTTTTCAACCTTTTGCCACATTTCAGGCTTAAAACATAAAGATATAAAATTTAAATTTTTTTGTGAAGAATCGCCAACAAGTGGGACACAATTGTGAAGTGGAACGAAATCTATTGGATAATTTAAACTTTTTTAGCAAATAAAAAACTGAAAAGTGGTGCGTGCAAAATTATTCGGCCCCTTTACTTTCAGTGCAGCAAACTCACTCCAGAAGTTCAGCGAGGATCTCTGAATGATCCAATGTTGTCCTAAATGACTGATGGTGATAAATAGAATCCACCAGGCAGGTCCGTAATACTGTTGTGGAGAAGTTTAAAGCCGGATTTGGATACAAAAAGATTTCCCAAGCTTTAAACATCCCAAGGAGCACTCTGCAAGCGATCATTTTGAAATGGAAGGAGTATCAGACCACTGCAAATCTACCAAGACCTGGCCGTCCCTCTAAACTTTCAGCTCAGACAAGGAGGAGACTGATCAGAGATGCAGCCAAGAGGCCCATGATCACTCTGGATGAACTGCAGAGAACTACAGCTGAGGTGGGAGAGTATGTCCATAGGACAACAATCAGTCGTACACTGCACAAATCTGGCCTTTATGGAAGAGTGGCAAGAAGAAAGCCATTTCTCAAAGATATCCATAAAAAGTCTCGTCTAAAGTTTGCCACAAGCCACCTGGGAGACACACCAAACATGTGGAAGAAGGTGCTCTGGTCACATGAAACCAAAATCAAACTTTTTGCCCACAATGCAAAACGATATTTTTGGCGTAAAAGCAACACAGCTCATCACCCTCAACACACCATCCCCACTGTCAAACATGGTGGTGGCAGCATCATGGTTTGGGCCTGCTTTTCTTCAGCAGGGACAGGGAAGATGGTTAAAATTGAGGGGAAGATGGATGCAGCCAAATACAGGACCATTCTGGATGAAAACCTGTTGGAGTCTGCAAAAGACCTGAAACTGGGACGGAGATTAGGGATGAGCCGAACACCCCCCGGTTCGGTTCGCACCAGAACTTGCGAACGACCCCCGCGTTCGGCACGAACGTTAGAACCCCATTGAAGTCTATGGGACTCGAACGTTCGAATTGGAAAGTGCTAATTTTAACGGCTAATATGCAAGATAGTATGCTAAAAAGGGTTTGGCGATCTGCCTCCTGCCTCAGGGGACATGGGTCACTGCAAAAAAAAGTTTTAAAAACTACAGTTTTGGCGGGAGCACTGATTTTAATGACGATTAAAGTGAAAAAAAAAAGTGAAATATTCCTTTAAATATGGTGCCTGGGGGGTGTCTATAT
Source organism: Lithobates pipiens (assembly GCF_037356315.1). Classification (NCBI taxonomy): domain Eukaryota; kingdom Metazoa; phylum Chordata; class Amphibia; order Anura; family Ranidae; genus Lithobates; species Lithobates pipiens. The sequence goes on from NW_027507764.1 coordinate 462,839,120, forward strand.
AGTATGCCTGTGAAGTGCCATGTGTTTCCCGTGTTTAGAACAGTCCCTGCACAAAATGACATTAAACGGAAATAACACCATTTAAAACTGCTTGCGGTTTTAATGTTATATCTGGTTCCTGCAATATGGTTGAAAATCATTCAGAAAAATGGCATGGGTAGCCCTCCCTGCCCATTACCAGCCTATTTGGGTCTTGTACGCACATTAAGGGGAACCCTGTACCCATATTAAAAAAAAGGAAATGCGTGTGGCCCCCAGGCCCTATATACTCAGAACAGCAGTATACAGGCGGTGCAAACAAGACAGGGACTGTGTAGGTTTGTTGTGTTAAGTTGAATCTGTTTGTCATTTTCAACCGGTACATTTTTAAAGTGTAGCTCCAGTCAAAAAAAATATCTTTTTGGAAAACATAGGGAAGGGTTATCACCCCTGTATAATTTGTTTTGTCGTCCATCTTTTTTCATCTCACTTGCTGTTGTCTCCTTCCGTTTGCAAGTAGGAGATGTTTGTAAATTGGATGTTTGAAAGTAGGGGCCTGCCCTATATGCTCTGCAGAAATGGCGGAACAAGGTGTTGGTTTTGCAACAACATTGTAAGCCCTCAAAGTGACTCTTGGTGGCCGCTGGAGCGCCCTGCTGTGAACGATTATATCAAGAATTGTAATTACATGCCATTGTTGAACAGTGGTAGAAAAATTGACCTTTGGTGGTTGTGGTGCTGGTGCCACAACACTATAAGTCCTCACAGTTACTCTGGGTGAGCACAGGAAGGGGCCCTCCTGTGAAATATTATATCAAGAATTGTAATTACATGTCCCTGTTAAACAGGGGCAGAAAAATTGGGCCTTAGGCACTGGTGCCATCACACTGCAACCTCTGCCATACACTCTAGTTTTTTTGCAGGAATTAGCCCTGCTGCAAAGCATTGCATCAAAAATTTTACTTAAACGCCCCTGTTAAACAGGGGCAGAAAAATTGGGCCTTAGGCACTGGTGCCATCACACTGCAACCTCTGCCATACACTCTAGTTTTATTGCAGGAATTAGCCCTGCTGCAAAGCATTGCATCAAAAATTGTACTTAAACGCCCCTGTTAAACAGGGGCAGAAAAATTGGGCCTTAGGCACTGGTGCCATCACACTGCAACCTCTGCCATACACTCTAGTTTTATTGCAGGAATTAGCCCTGCTGCAAAGCATTGCATCAAAAATTGTACTTAAACGCCCCTGTTAAACAGGGGCAGAAAAATTGGGCCTTAGGCACTGGTGCCATCACACTGCAACCTCTGCCATACACTCTAGTTTTATTGCAGAAATTAGCCCTGCTGCAAAGCATTGCATCAAAAATTTTACTTAAACGCCCCTGTTAAACAGGGGCAGAAAAATTGGGCCTTAGGCACTGGTGCCATCACACTGCAACCTCTGCCATATACTCTAGTTTTTTTGCAGGAATTAGCCCTGCTGCAAAGCATTGCATCAAAAATTGTACTTAAACGCCCCTGTTAAACAGGGGCAGAAAAATTGGGCTGCTGGCATCACCCAGAACCAAAAATGTTCTTCCAACATATCAGCGGAGGAGGAAGAGGATAGACAATCAACATAACAGGACAGTCACTCAGCATCAGCATAGGCAGTCTTGAAGGGATGTGGTATTTCAAAAAAAATTATTCGGTTACATCAGCTTCAGGTGCTTGGTAGCTGTGGGTGATCCAAGACTGATTCATCTTGATGAAGGTCAGTCGATCAACTGATTCGGTGGACAGGCGCACCCTGTGATCGGTAACGAAGCCACCAGCAGCACTGAAGGTGCGTTCCGAAAGAACGCTGGATGCAGGACAGGCCAGTAGCTCAATTGCATACTGTGCAAGCTCTGGCCAGTGATCCATCCTCAAGACCCAGTAAGCCAGAGGATTTTCAGTGGGAAAGGTGTCCAAGTCTGACCTTGCCCCTAGGTATTCCTGCACCATGTAAATTAGACGCTGGCGATGGGTGCTGGAACCAATCATACCTTGGGGCTGCGGACTAAAAAATTGTCTGAAAGCATCAGTCAGACGGCCACCTTCTCCACCGCTCCTTCTGACTGATGCCTCAGCAACACGTTGTCCAGGACCAGGAGTTTGTGACCTCCCAGTCTCTGGGAACGCGTTGCACAGAGCTTTCTGCAAGGCCTCCCGGAGATGTCTCATCCTCTGCTCCCTCTGCGATGGCAAGATAAGGTCGGCAACCTTACCCTTGTACCGTGGATCAAGGAGAGTGGCCAGCCAGTAATGGTCCCTCTCCTTGATCCGAAGAATACGAGGATCCTTCCGCAGGCTTTGCAGGATCAGGGAGGCCATGCAGCGTAGGTTAGCTGAGGCATTCGGTCCGGAGTCCTCTGGGTCACTAAGGACAACATGATCCGCAGCTACCTCCTCCCAGCCACATACAAGTCCACGTGTTTCTTGGGACTGTAAATCATCCCTATAAGACTGCTGCTGCTGATGCTGAGTGCCAGCCTCCACCTCCATGCTGACACAATCATCCTCCTCCTCCTCTTCCTCCTCCTCACCCTCTTCCTGTGTGATGGGTGGCACAGCAGGAACACTGTCTGGATAAAGGGGGCCTTGAGAGGCAAGGAAGTCCTCCTCTTCCTGCCTCTGTTCTGCCTCAAGTGCCCTGTCCATTATTCCACGCAGCGTATGCTCCAAGAGGTGGACAAGAGGTATAGTGTCACTGATGCATGCACTGTCACTGCTCACCATCCTTGTGGCCTCCTCAAACGGTGACAGGACAGTGCATGCATCCCTGATCATGCCCCACTGGCGTGGTGAGAAAAAACCAAGCTCTCCTGACCCTGTCCTGGTGCCGTAGTCGCACAGGTACTCATTGATGGCCCTCTGCTGCGTGTGCAGCCGCTGCAGCATGGCCAATGTTGAGTTCCATCTGGTGGGCATGTCACATATAAGGCGGTTCTTGGGCAGGTTCAACTCCTTTTGGAGCTCAGCCAGCCGAGCACAGGCATTAAATGATCGGCGGAAATGCACACAGACTCTCCTGGCCTGTTTCAGGACATCCTGTAAGCCGGGGTACCTGCCCAAGAACCGCTGCACCACCAGGTTAAGGACGTGAGCTACACAGGGCACATGGGTCAGTTGTCCCTGTCGGAGGGCGGAGAGGAGGTTGGTGCCATTGTCGCAAACCACCATTCCTGGCTTAAGCTGGCGTGGCGTCAACCACCTCTCGGCCTGCCCCTGCAGAGCTGACAAAACATCCGCCCCAGTGTGGCTCCTGTCCCCCAAACAAACCAGCGCAAGCACGGCATGGCATCGTTTTGCCTGCGTACTTGCGTAGCCCCTGCAACGCCTACGGAGCACCGCTGGTTCTGAGGACAGAGCACTGGAAGAGGCCATGGAGGAAGAAGAAGAGGAGGGGGTGGAGGAGAGAGGTGTGTCACAACCAATAGTAGCATTTTGGAGGCGTGGTGGCGGAACAACCTCCAATACTACTGCACCTTGTCCTGCATCCTTCCCAGCAGCCAGAAGAGTGACCCAATGGGCCGTGAAAGACAGGTAACGTCCCTGTCCATGCCTGCTGGACCATGAGTCAGCGGTAATATGCACCTTACCGCTGACCGCCCTGTCCAGCGAGGCAAGGACATTGCCTTCCACATGCCGGTAGAGAGCCGGAATTGCCTTCCGTGAGAAAAAGTGGCGTTTGGGGACCTGCCACTGAGGAACCGCACATTGTACAAACTCACGGAAGGGGGCCGAGTCTACCAACTGAAAAGGCAGCAGTTGAAGTGCTAGCAATTTAGCCAAGCTAGCATTCAACCGCTGGGCATGTGGATGGCTGGGAGTAAATTTCTTCCGCCGGTCCAGCAGCTGGGGCAGGGACATTTGTCTGCTATAATCGGACGTGGATGTACCACTAGCAGAGTTCCCGGAAGCACTTGGCTGTGACACACCTAATTCTACACCTTCATTCCTCTCAGAGCAGGTTTCAGAGAGGACTGAAGGTCTAGTGGGGTTGGAGATGCCAGCTGATGAGGAGCAAGGAGAGGTCCGCTTTGTTCTTTGGTGTGGGTCTTTGAGGTATGCTTGCCAACGAGCTGCATGGCAGGTCAACATATGTCTGGTCAAGCATGTGGTGCCCAAGCGGCTGATGTTTTGGCCACGTGAGATACGCTTGAGACATATGTTGCAAATAGCAGCGGTGCGATCTGATGCACTCGTCTCAAAAAAGGCCCACACCAAAGAACTTTTAGAATAACGCGCAGAGGAAGCGCTCTGCGCAGGCGGAGCTCTGCGGTTTGATTCAGTCGGTGTGCTGCCCCTAAGCTGGCCCCCGGAGGGCATCCTGCCTCGTTGGACATGTGCCTCCTCCTCCTCCTCCTCCCTCCTTCCAGGCACCCACGTGGAGTCAGTGCCCTCATCATCCCCTCCCTCTTCATCGCTGTAGCAAACCTGGCAGTATGCTGCAGCTTGTGGAACATGACTGCCAGATTGCTGTCCTTCTTGAGCATCCCCTCTCTCTGTGCTCACGCTACTGCCTTCCTCTAGCTGAGTGTCATCATCAGAGCCCACCAAACACTGGGCATCCTCCTGGAGCATGTACCCAACCCTGTGCTCAAAGAGTTCAGGAGACTCCTCAGGAGGACGTGGTGGGTCTAGGGAAGGAGTCACTGATGATGACATTGAGAGGAGGGACGACGATGTGTTAGCAGCTGCTTTTCTACTACCCTGAGACTGGGTGAGAGAGGATGAGGAGGATGAAGAGGGCTTGGTCATCCACTCTACCAAGTCGTTGGCATGTTGCGGTTCAACATGTCCAGCTGCAGAAAAGAAGGACAAGCATGTCCCATGGCCACGTGCTGATGACAATGCACCGCGTCCCCGACCAGCACTGTTGTCTCTAGACACAGAGCCTGCTTGCCCTCTTTTATCGGCTCGCGCCTGTCTGCCTCTCCTTGCTGGCCTTCCAGACATGGTAATGGCCTGAAGGGAGTTGGGTAAAACAGTAGTTGGGTAGTTTATATTGTGCTGGAGGCACACAACACCCACTAACTCCTGCAGATGCCTTTTTTATAGAACAGCAGAGTTAAAGGGGTATATACAGATGTATACTGTGCTGTGCTGGAAGCACACACAACTTCCAATAACTCCAGCAGATGTCAATCGGGCCCAAATAGAGAACAGCTATGTAGGTGGATAATAGCGGTATGTACTGGGTACAGAGCAGGCACACAGCACGCACTATCTCCTGAGTGACACTGCTGACTGCAAGCTCTATTGTTAAAGATGGACCACTAGCTATATAGGTGAGGTGAATATCACGGTGTATACTGCGGTCAGGGCACGCAGACAATAACCAGAAAACAGCAGAGTTAAAGGGGTATATACAGATGTATACTGTGCTGTGCTGGAAGCACACACAACTTCCAATAACTCCAGCAGATGTCAATCGGGCCCAAATAGAGAACAGCTATGTAGATGGATAATAGCGGTATGTACTGGGTACAGAGCAGGCACACAGCACGCACTATCTCCTGAGTGACACTGCTGACTGCAAGCTCTATTGTTAAAGATGGACCACTAGCTATATAGGTGAGGTGAATATCACGGTGTATACTGCGGTCAGGGCACGCAGACAATAACCAGAAAACAGCAGAGTTAAAGGGGTATATACAGATGTATACTGTGCTGTGCTGGAAGCACACACAACTTCCAATAACTCCAGCAGATGCCAATCGGGCCCAAATAGAGAACAGCTATGTAGGTGGATAATAGCGGTATGTACTGGGTACAGAGCAGGCACACAGCACGCACTATCTCCTGAGTGACACTGCTGACTGCAAGCTCTATTGTTAAAGATGGACCACTAGCTATATAGGTGAGGTGAATATCACGGTGTATACTGCGGTCAGGGCACGCAGACAATAACAAGAAAACAGCAGAGTTAAAGCGGAATATACAGATGTATACTGTGCTGTGCTGGAGGCACACACAACTTCCAATAACTCCAGCAAATGACAATCGGGCTCAAATAGAGAACAGCTATGTAGGTGTATATAGTGGTATGTACTGGGTACAGAGCACGCAGACAGCACGCACTAACACTACTGACTGCAAGCTCTATTATTAAAGCTAGTTCACTAGCTATATAGGTGAGGTGAATATAGTGGTGTATACTGCGGTCAGGGCACAGACAGTAACCACTACACAAGAGCAAAATAGTAAATCAGCCAAAAACGATTGGTGTGTAACTGTGTTGAAGGTACACAGAACACCCACTGCTTCAGATGCTAACAAACACTACACGAGGCCGCCTGAAAGGCAGCTTTATATAGTGTGGGGCGTGCACTACACAGTCTGAGCTATGATTGGCCACAGGCAGGATGCCTGTGGCCAACCATTGCTCTTCCCGCTACTGGCGCTGCGATTGGCCAAGCATGCGGGGTCACAGTGCATGCTTGGCCAATCGTGAGACAGCAATGCATTGCGCCATCGCAGTGCATTGTGGGCCACACGAATTTTGCCGCGAGCGGCCCAAACGTTCGGAATTCGACGAACGCACGAACGACCAATGTTCGAGTCGAACATGCGTTCGACTCGAACACGAAGCTCATCCCTAACGGAGATTTATCTTCCAACAAGACAATGATCCCAAACATACAGCAAAATCTACAAAGGAATGGTTCACAAATAAACGTATACAGGTGTTAGAATGGCCAAGTCAAAGTCCAGACCTGAATCCAATTGAGAATCTGTGGAAAGAGCTGAAAACTGCTGTTCACAAATGGTCTCCATCCAACCTCACTGAGCTTGAGCTGTGAGCTGCTACGGGTGATCCTGAATAGCAAGATGAGGATGAAGACACTGGGTGTGGCTGTACATGCATCCTTTGATAACCAGGATTAGATGGGTAAGGTGTATACAGTGGTGGGGGTCCTGCATAAGGGTTAATGGCAGATGTTGTGTCATGGCACTGCTGACTGGGCATTGGTCTACTGAAAGAGCCACTAAGTAAATTAAAACCCATAGCCCGTGGCTGAAATTTAGGATATGGGCGTTGCTCTTTGCAAGCGGACACGATATATGTTAAATAGGCATGTATATCACCCCTGACCTCAGTGCGCTTATCTGCAGGTATCTCCCTGATTACACAAAGCAACATTCTCAAGAACATACCCTGTTTCCCCGATAGTAAGACACCCCCGATTGTAAGACGTATCGGGAGTTTCAGAGGGGTCGGCTAATATAAGCCGTACCCCGAAAGTAAGACATATGTCTTACTTTCGGGGAAACACGGGGGTATTGCCGCCTCCCTCTCATCTAGCTGCGCGCCGCCTCCTGCCCACGTCCGCACCGCCCCCCTCTCCATACATCGCCACGTCTGCCATTTCCCTCTGATCTTAATGAGCGCCGCCTCCTACCCACGCCTGAGCCGTCCCCCTCTCCATACGTCACCGCACCGCGCCGTCCCCTGCACTTGTCACTGCTTAAAATACGGTAATGCACACAGTATTAATCATACATCAGTAAAACATACACACTGGCATACTGGGGTATCATCTGCTGTATGTAACCCAGTGGGTATCAGCAGGTGTCACACTGGATTAAATACAGCAGGTGGTACTGTATCACACATAAATCTGTTTTATCTTCCAGTATTCCACTGTTCGTTCTTACCATTTTTCATTGTTTTAAATGTTATGCAATGTTGTAACAAGACATTCTTGGCACTTCCTTTCATAAAACTGTTTTGTGGTGAATACAATACTGTTCAGGTTGTTAATAAATGTTCATTTTATGGTTAAAACAAAAAATTCGACAATTTTTTTCCAATATAAGACATACCCCGAAAGTAAGACATAGTGGGGCTTTTGGGGATAAAAAGAAAGTAAGACACTGTCTTACTTTCGGGGAAACACGGTAACATCTGGGTCTGAGATGTTGAGGAATTCATCATCTTTGGCCTGGTTTTGTGATTGGTTTCTCATCTCTTCAATGATATGGTTGAAATATTCCTCAAAAGGTGTCTCTTGTTGAGTAAGGCATGTTCGACGGGTGGTGTAAATAGACCGGACTCTCCTATCTGAATTTGCCTGCAATAGTTAGAATATATATATATTTTTTTTATTTATTTTTTTATTAATCTTTATTAAGTTTTACACATTATACAAACAACTTTTAGATCATTTTTAAAAATAGAGTTACAAAAATTCCAGTACAAATTCCTTCCATCCAAGAGTCTGAAATTTAAGGAAGGGGGGAGCTGGGCATATGCACCCATACACGCATACATAATCTTATTCATAAAAAAAGAGCCTTTTTGAACCTACAGATTCCAACAGATAATGACACGCCGGGAGCAGTATTGGCACTAGATGTAACAAAAGCATTTGACAGCGTAGAATGGGGATATATATGGAAAGTACTGGAGAAATTCGGCCTGGGTGCCTCTTTTATTGGTTGGATTAGGATGTTATACGATAAACCCAGTGCAAGACTAAAAATCAATAATGAGTTCTCCAACAAAATAGAGTTGGAGAGATGGACGAGACAGGGGTGTCCATTGTCACCCCTGCTCTTCGCTCTTGCTATAGAGCCCTTAGCCTGTGCGATTAGAGCAAATCGGGAGATAGTTGGCTTTTTAAGAAAAACTGGGGAGGAAAAAATTGCGCTTTACGCAGATGATATTTTGTTGTTTCTGGGCGATATGGGACACTCATTGATAAAAGCAATAGGAAAGGTGCAGGAATTTGGAGGCTTCACAGGGCTGGAGATTAATTGGGAAAAGTCGGAATGTCTCCCTATGGACTCTGCCAGTGAACAAACAGCCCTGGGAATCCCCCAAATGTCAATAGTGGATAATTTGAAATATCTTGGAGTAGTTCTGACAAAGGATCCCAGGCAATTTATAGATTATAATTTAGGCCCATTATTAGTTAAGTTTAAACAAAAAATTGCTATATGGAAGCGAATGCCTCTATCGGTGGCTGGCAGATGTAATCTGATAAAAATGATCTGGATGCCCCAACTTCTATATATATTGCATAATACCCCAATATGGATTAATAGAAGTTGGTTTAATAAGATTGAGATGTTGTTCAGGGAATTAATATGGAAGGGAGGACAGGCCAGATTGCGATTGCGTATGCTCCAGCTACCGGTAGAGGAAGGAGGCTTCGCAGTCCCTTATCCTGAGTGTTATTTTTGGTCATCACAATTACAACAGTTAGGGGGAATTGATGTGGTGAATGGAGGAACCCCAAATGGGAGATTAGTCTTAACAGGCTCCCCACATAGAACTCTGATAGAGACGTTGGAAGCGGATTCATTTCAGTATAGGTGCCCTACAGTAAAAATGATGTTAAAGATATGGGATATAGTTAAAAAAAAGATGGGATATAGGGAAATAACAAAATATACCCCTCTCTGGAATAATAGGAAGCTACAAGAAGTTTGGCGGATTGGTAAAATCTTAGAATGGGAAAAATGTGGTATTGAAAGGTTGAACCATCTATATGGAGGCAGGGGTATTAAATCATTTGAAGAGCTGCAAAAAGAATTTAAGATATCACAAAACGCATTTTATGCATATATACAGGTGAGGCATGCCCTAAAGACCCAGTTTGGAAATTTATCATTGGTTTGGGAAGATTTGCCACTGTTACAGTTGGTAGCACAAGCAGGGCCCACCAAAGGATTAATATCAAAACTTTACTCCCAGTTAAATAAACAGATTAATTGCGAGGGGAAAAATGGGGCTGAGAAGGGGAAATGGGAGCTAGATGTGGGTAATATAACACATTCACAGTGGAAAATAATTCTAGAGGCGTGCCCAAAGGTCTCGGTCTCCCCTCCGCATAAGATATGCCACCTGATGGTGATTAATAGAGCATACTATACTCCCCAGAGATTATTTAGGTTTGGTAAAAGAGCGGATGACAGTTGTCCCAGGTGTGGGGGGACGGGAAATTTAATACATATGCTCTGGAAGTGCCCCAAATTATTTCGATATTGGAAAGGAGTAGCATAGACACTGAGCGGGGTCTTTGGGACTGCGATAGAATTAAATGCCGTGGTGTGTATTTTAGGATATAGAAATGAGAAAGCAGAGAGAAAGGGAGTAACTATTGTAATTCTAAGATGCTTATTCCAAGCCAGAAGGATGATTGCTATGAGATGGCAATCAAGCCTAGCCCCCACAGTGGAAGATTGGGTGAGAGCCGTAAATGAATATCTATGTAAAGAGAGAGCTGTATATGCAAAACGGAACAATCTAAAAGAGTTTGACAGAAACTGGCGAAACTGGATAGAGAAGATTCATACCCCGGTATAAACCATAATAATAAAAGGAAGAGGATAAGGGGGGGGGGGGGGGAGGTGGGAGGGAGAAGGGAAGAAAGGGACATAGAATATATAGATTATGCTTCTGATATTGAGGTCACACTTTAGTGAACAGCATATGATGATGATGCTTGTACAAATATTGAAGTCGTGTCAGAGCTTGCAGCACCTGTTTAGAATAGATCAGACACAGGTACTTGTTTTGCCGCAAAAACCTGATCTCACTGAAGACCTCCAAAGCCAGAAGTACAAGTGACACTTTGCCCAAAAATAAGCCGTTGTTGTTTCTCCAACATTTGTACCAACACCAGCTGCCCTTTCAAAATGTAAGTAATACATTTTTTGTGGACAGAGATTGTGACATTTTTAAAATACATACCGCAGGTTCTTGAGTGGATGGATGATATTCTTGGGATGACACTGTCTCTGTGGTTTCTTGACTGGTGTCTGCGTCTCCTGGTGGTGATGGTGACAAACTTTGCACTTGCTCTCACAGGGACACTTGACCCAGTTCTAGGTAACAATAACAACATTACACGTTTAAAAAAAAGTGAACATGAATATGCCTATACTGGTCACAAATCGCTAAGTAAAATGAATGGATATACTTACGCGCGCATCTCGTGGTGCGCCTCAAAAATGACAAAGCCTCTGCATTGGGGTTAGGCCTGCGACGAGTTGAGGGTGCTCTGCTTCTCTCCGCAGCCTTCTCTTCGTTGACTTCTTTTTTGTACCGGTTGCGCAGGGACCTCCAACGTGTATAAACCTCCTTTCCTGCAATATATAAAAAACATAACACATGTTAGGGACAAGAGTTGAGACAGATCTGCACCCTCCCACCCAGACAACACTATAGGGAAGACCCCAACCATTGATTTCCCATTCAATTTAGTTTGTTTGCAGCATTACACAATTGTCAGTGACGCAGTGCTGTATTGCTATGAAATGGCATGGTCAATATGGGGTTAGGGGTTATAATCTTCACTATGATGCATGTGTACCCTGCTACATAGACACAACAAACCTTGCACTCACCTCGGTTATCCTGTTCAGTTGCAGACATCTCGTCCCAGTTCGGTGTGACATATTTGTAGACTTCCTCCCACTTTGCTCTCTTCAGCACTCTGTTGGCATATCCTGGGCATTTTGAGTCCCATAACTCTGGTCGGGCATGCACCAGTGCTATAATGGCCTCATGCGAGATGTCTCTTGCCGCCATGCTGTCTTTTCCCCTTTCCTCTATCCCTCTCAACTCCCTGTGTAATTTTCCAGGTACACCTGCTGATTATGATGTGCTTCTGGGTGTTTTTTTTTTTTCCTTTCATGCTGCAAGCCACAGTTGACACAAAAGACTGCGATTACCTGCGGTTATGTGCATATAGCTGCGCTACATCACACCTGGACACATTAAATTCTATTTTTTCTATTCGCACCGAACCGCACGTAATGAAATCGCAGTTAAACGCTGTGTGTGAACAGGGCCATAGGAAAGCATTGTGTGCCTTTGGCTGCGGTGGAGAACTAGAAAATCTGCAGCTAAAAGCACCATTCTATCCGCCCGTGTAAAAGGGGCCTTATACCCGTCAACATAGACAAGTAGAATGTATCATTTGGAAATATTGGCACCTTTTTGCTTAAAAATAATGATTTAGCAAAGATTCTACCCAATAAACCCCAGTTCATTTATACCAAACCTCCTACTTTAAGCTCAAACTGGCATCTAATGTTCTGGACCCTCCAAGGAAGTTGTGTACTTTCTTGGATCAGGTGGATTTCTTCAGCTGTGGGAGATGTGTGATATGTAGAGCATCTAGACACAGGTTGAGGAAGACCACCAAATTCACAGCTCGTTCCATGGGCAAGTCCTTTAAAATCAATAAATGTATCACGTGTGGCACTACCCATGTCACCTACCTTCTGTCTTGTCCATGTGGGCTCCAGTACGTGGGTAGGGCCACTAGAGCACTGGGAGTGAGATTAACCACTTGCCGACTGCCGCACGACGATGTACGTCCTATTTTTGAAGAGGGATATCTCGGTAACGGCAGCAGCTGCTGCCACAACCGAGATATCCATCTCTTCAGGCGGCGGTCGGCTGTACGATAACGGTGGTCTCTGCGGCGGATTCGCCGCGAGACCACCACTATCGGCGGCGGGAGAGGTGCCACCCCCCCTCCCGCCGCCCTCCCGCACCTTCCGCCGCTTACCGGAGCCGTCGGTAGCGGCGGCGGGTCCTCTTCCTAGCTGGGCATAGAGACAAGTGAGGCTAAGATGGCCTCCACTCGTCTCTATACCATAGGAGGGCAGAAGCGACGTCAAAACGTCACTTCCGCCCATACCTCTTAAAGGTATATATTTTTTTAAATGTCAGATTTTCTTTTCTTTTTTTTTCTTTTTTGTTGCATTTTAGCCCAAATATGAGATCTGAGGACTTTTTGATCCCAGATCTCATATTTAAGAGGACCTGTCATGCTTTTTTCTATTACAAGGGATGTTTACATTCCTTGTAATAGGAATAAAAGTGATCCATTTTTTATTTTTTTAAAACAGTGTAAAAATAAATAAAATCAATTAAAATAAATAAGAAAAAAACATTTTTTTTTTAAAAACACCCCGTCACAACGAGCTTGCGCACAGAAGCGGGCGCATACGTGAGTAGCGCCCGCATATGAAAACGGTGGTCAAACCACACACGTGAGGTATCGCCGCGATTGGTAGAGCAAGAGCAATAATTCTAGCCCTAGACCTCCTCTGTAACGCAAAAAATGCAACCTGTAGAATTTTTTAAATGTCGCTTATGGAGATTTTTGAGGCTAAAAGTTTGAAGCCATTCCACGAGCGGGCGCAATTTTGAAGCGTGACATGTTGGGTATCAATTTACTTGGCGTACCATTATCTTTCACAATCTAAAAAAAAATTGGGCTAATTTTACTGTTGTCTTATTTTTTTATTCAAAAAAGTGCATTTTTTCCCAAAAAAGTGCGCTTGTAAGACCGCTAAGCAAATACGGTGTGTAAAAAAAAGTATTTCAATGACCGCCATTTTATTCTCTAGGGTGTTAGAAAAAAAACCATATAAAATGTTTGGGGGTTCTAAGTAATTTTCTAGCAAAAAAAACAGTTTTAAACATGAAAACACCAAGTCTGAAAAAGAGGCCTGGTCCTTAAGTGGTTAAGAGAACACATGAATAGGATTAGAAAGGGGTACAAGCACCATAGTTTGTCCAACCACTCCAGACTTTTCCACGGAAGGGACCCTAGTGGTCTTACCTTCTGTGGCATTGACAGAGTGGAGGGACATTGGAGAGGTGGGAATTTGAAGCGAGCCATTTCTCGTAATGAAACCCAGTGGATCCATCATCTCAAAGTGATGAGCCCCCTGGGCCTGAACATTGAACTGCATCTGAATTGCTTCCTGTTCAATTTTTTATATTTTAATATTGAAAACATTTTATCATATATATTATTTGCATTGTTTTCATTATTATTATTATTGTATATCTTTCCATGTATTTTTTATGCATTTACTATTAGTTCCAATAGTAAACCAGAATTGACGTCTATGGTTTTCTTGGAAATTGTTTGATGTGATCAAACCAAAAACATGGCATTTTTTTTGTCTCCCCTCTGGACATATTTTTGATCCATGGGAGCGACACTTTTATCCAACCAACAATATGGCCATTGTGCTTTTGTTGATTTGTTATATGGAGGGGCATTCACTCCTCCGTCCCTCTATTTAAGCTGGCTCAGCCTACTGGAAACTAGGTCCTCAATGATGCCCTGTGGGAGGGCGAAACGTTGACGCTGTTTACGGGAATGCTGATGTCAGTTACGGTCGTTTGGAACGCACGCCACTTATGATGGTTTCATACGATCTGTTCCATGCTTAATGCTGGTTAATCCCTTTGTTTTGTAAGTACCCATCTTTTTTTCAAATAATTTTTTTAAGGTACTTCACTATTAGTTCCCTCTTTTTTTTTAATTTCTGGGTACATGTCTATCTGGGTTAAACTCTTCATTGAGGAACCCTGGATCTGCGGACCTGGCTTTCTGCATACCATCATAAAGACACCTATACCAAGCCTGAATTGACCCTCCAGACTGAAAAGCTGGGGGTCATGTGGATCTGGTGAGTGGGGACTCTCAAGGGGGTGTTGTGCACCTGAAGTTTTAATTTACTTTGGATTGGAGCACTTTCAGAGTTTTTTGGACTTTATGTTGGTTCACTTTATATATACTTTTTTCACATACATATTGCGAGCGCTGTATTTATATATTTTAAGTTTTTCAAGTGGTTAGCACTTTGTGTATAGCAGCTGCAATTGTTTTTCACATTATTGATTTTGTTTTCATATCAGCGCAAGTTTATATTTAATTTATATACATTTTTCATAGTACATGCTTGGCCAAACAGCAGCCAGCAATGCACTGCGATGCTGCAGTCAATTATGGGCCATGACGTGCCACTCGAATTTAGCGCAAATGGCCCATAACATTCGGAAGTTGCAGAACAGATGATGTTCGAGACGAGCATGGGTTTGACTTGAACACGAAACTCATCCCTAATACAGATTTTGGGTGTAGGCACACATAGGCACACATTATTTTTTTAGGTTCACCGCCAGGTTTTTATAGCGCTAGGTACCCCCATATACTACCCAATAATGGTTTTAACTCCCCGATTGCCCCTAGTTAACCCTTTCACCAGCGATCACCGTATAAGTGCCACTGGTGACGCTGGTTAGCCAGTTAGTTATTTAGGATCCCCGTCAGGTTTTTATATAGCGCCAGGGACCCCCATATACTACCTAATAAAGATTTTAACCCCCTGATTGCCCCTAGTTAACCCTTTCACCAGTGATCACCGTATAAGTGTTATGCGTGACTCTGGTTAGTTTGCTTTTTATAGCATCAGGGCACCCACCATTTATTACTCAATAAAGGTTTAACCCCTGATCACCTGGCGAGTGATATCAATTAGGTTTTAGGGTCAGGGTCTGCGTCGCCCCAGGCAGGGCTAGGTTAGTGCCAGTACCACTAACACCCACACGAAAAGCATACACCTCCCGTAGTGGTATAGAATCTGAACAGATCAATATCTGATCAGATCTAAACTAGCTTCCCCAGCAGTTTAGGGTTCCAAAAAACGCATTGTTAGTGGGATCAGCCCAGATACCTGCTGGCACCTGCGTTTTGCCCCTCCGCCCAGCCTACCCAAGTGCAGTATCATTCGATCACTGTCACTTACAAAACACAAAACACATAAATGCAGCATTCATAGAGTCAGGCCTGATCCCTGCGATCGCTAACAGTTTTTTTTTGTAGCGTTTTATATTTAAATCCTGAAGGCGGTGCTTGGTTTTCGTGGTCCCGTACGTAGCTAGACTCTCAAAAAGTCCCCCACATGTGGTATCCCCGTACTCGGAAGAAGCAGCAGAATTTATTTTGGGGTGTAATTTCACTTATGCCCATAGCATGTGTGAGCAATATATCATTTAGTGACAACTTTGTGCAAAAAAAAACAAAAAATTGTAATATTCCTGCAACTTGTGGCAAAATATAAAATATTTCATGGACTCAACATGCCTCTCAGTAAATAGCTTGGGGTGTCTACTTTCCAAAATGGGGTCATTTGGGGGGGGTTTGTGCCATTTTGGCATTTTATGGCCTTCGAAACTGTGCTAGGTAGTGAGGAGTGAAATCAAAAATTTGCACCCTTATGCCGCGTACACACGAGCGGACTGTATGGCGTACTTAGTCCGTCATACAATCCGACGGACAGTCCGTCATACTTTCGACTGAACGGACTTGACCACACACGGATGCACAAACAGTCCGTCGAAAGCTTGCGCGATGACGTGTACAGCACGTACGACGGGACTAGAAATAGGAAGTCCAATACACAGCAAAGCACCCTTCCGCCGTGTAAATCCTTTCTGGGCATGCGCCATTCTTAGTCCATCGAACTAGCCTACTGACGAGCGGATTGTCCGCTGAAACCAAAGTACGACGGACAGAATTTCGAAAAATCCGAAATACTTAGTACGCCAGACTGCACGCTGAAAAAGTCCGCTGAAGCCCACACACGAGCGGACTGTCCGCTGAAATGTGTTTCGACGGACTAAGTACGCCATACAGTCCGCCCGTGTGTACGCGGCATTAGAAATCCTGAAGGCAGTGATTGGTTTTCGGGGTGGCGTACGCGGCTAGAATCCCAAAAAGTCCCACATGTGGTATCCCCGTACTCAGAAGAAGCAGCAGAATATATTTTGGGGTTCAATTCCACATATAACTATGGCATGTGTGAGCAATATATCATTTAGTGACAACTTTTTGTAAACTTTTTTTTTTTTTGTCATTATTCAATCACTTGGGACAAAAAAAAAAATATTCAATGGGCTCAACATGCCCCTCAGCAATTTTCTTGGGGTGTCTACTTTCCAAAATGGGGTCATTTGGGGGGGGGGGGGGGTTTGTACTGCCCTGCCATTTTAGCACCTCAAGAAATGAGATAGGCAGTCATAAATTAAAAGCTGTGTAAATTCCAGAAAATGTACTCTAGTTTGTTAACGCTTTAACTTTTGCGAAAACCAATAAATATACGCTTATTGACATTTTTTTTTACTAAAGACATGTGGCTGAATAAATTTTGCCCTAAATATATGACTAAAATTGAGTTTATTCAATTTTTCTTATAACAAAAAGTAGAAAATATATTTTTTTCTCAATTTTCGGTCTTTTTCCATTTATATCGCAAAAAGTAAAAATCGCAGAGGCAATCAAATACCATCAAAAGAAAGCACTATTTATGGGAAGAAAAAGACACAAATTTCGTTTGGATACAACATTGCATGACCGCACAATTACCAGTTAAAGCAGTGCAGTGCGAAATTGTAAAAAGACCTCTGGTCCTTAGGCTGTCAATTGGTCCGGGGCTGAAGTGGTTAATGTGCATGATGTGATATTGCAAAATTTGTATTCATTTTTATTTTTCAAAACCCCCCCATAACTGTTTTTTCTAAGTGGAGATTTGTTTTCTGCTCTATACTGTAGATGACTCTGTAACCAATGGATACACTTTCCTAACCTATTGTTTCCAAATTCAACTGTCACAAGCGCATCAAGTAAAACAGCTAGGGATGAGCTTCGTGTTCGAGTCGAACATACGTTCGACTCGAACATCGGCTGTTCGCCCGTTCGGCGAATTCCGAACATTATGGGCCATTCGCGCCAAATTCGTGTGGCGCTCACGGCCCACAATGCACTGCATCATCGCAGTGCATTGCTGGCTCATGATTGGCCAAGCATGCACTGTGACCCCACATGCTTGGCCAATCACAGCGCCAGCAGCGAGGAGAGCCATGATTGGCCACAGGCAGGATGCCTGTGGCCAATCATAGCTCAGGCTGTGTAGTACACGCCCCACACTATATAAGGCCGCCAGCGCGGCGGCCTTGTGTAGTGTGTTGGCGTCTGAAGCAGTTCGTGGGTGTTCTGTGTACCTTCAACACAGTACACACCGATCGTTATCGGCCGATTTTCGATCTTGCTCTTCTGTAGTGGTTGTTGTCTGTGTGCCCTGACCGCAGTATACACCGCTATATTCACCTCACCTATATAGCTAGTGATCTATCTTTCATAATAGAGCTTGCAGTCAGTAGTGTTAGGAGCTTGTGCGTGCTGTCTGCGTGCTCTGTACCCAGTACACACCGCTATATCCACCTACATAGCTCTTCTCTATTTGAGCCCACTTGCCATCTGCAGGAGTTATTGGAAGTTGTGTGTGCCTCCAGCACAGCACAGTATACATCTGTATATACCCCTTTATCTCTGGTCTTCTATAATAAAGGCATCTGCAGGAGTTAGTGGGTGTTTTGTGCCTCCAGCACAATATACACCTGTATCTACCCTTTATTGCTGTTCTCTAATAGAGCCATCTGCAGGGCTTAGTAGGTGTTGTGTGACTCCATTACAGTATACCCCTTTATCTCTGGTGTTCTATAATAAAGGCATCTGCAGGAGTTAGTGGGTGTTGTGTGCCTCCAGCACAATATACACTACCCAACTGCTGTTTTACCCAACTTCCTTCAGACCATTACCATGTCTGGAAGGCCAGCAAGGAGAGGCAGACAGGTGCGAGCCGATAAAAGAGGGCAAGCAGGCTCTGTGTCTAGAGACAACAGTGCTGGTCATGGACGCGGTGCATTGTCATCAGCACGTGGCCATGGGACACGCTTGTCCTTCTTTTCGACAGCTAGACATGTTGAACCGCAACATGCCAACGACTTAATAGAGTGGATGACCAAGCCCTCTTCATCCTCCTCATCCTCTCTCACCCAGTCTCAGGGTACTAGCAAAGCAGCTGCCAACGCATCGTCTTCCCTCCTCTCAATGTCATCATCAGTGACTCCTTCCCTAGACCCACCACGTCCTATTGAGGAGTCTCCTGAACTCTTTGAGCACAGTGTTGGGTACATGCTCCAGAAGGATGCCCAGTGTTTTGTAGGCTCTGATGATGACACTCAGCTACCCAACTGCTGTTTTACCCAACTCCCTTCAGACCATTACCATGTCTGGAAGGCCAGCAAGGAGAAGCAGACAGGCGCGAGCCGATAAAAGAGGGCAAGCAGGCTCTGTGTCTAGAGACAACAGTGCTGGTCATGGACGCGGTGCATTGTCATCAGCACGTGGCCATGGGACACGCTTGTCCTTCTTTTCGACAGCTAAATGTTACCGGCCTCAAAATGTGAATTAAGAGAGCCGATGATTGTAGACGCGATGAGATAAGGTGATCAGCTTGGCGTGGACTGCAAAGAATCACACAAACAGCATGAGATATGACCACTGACTTTATGGCTGGAAGTAGTTTAATTTTTACATAACAATACATCTTTTACATTTTTATAGTCACATGTTTATAACCATTAACAATATATATAATACCGATTTTAACTAAAGTATTTTAAAACGTAGTTATAACAATGAACATTACTATATTTTAATAACATATATATCCCTGTTATTCAGTGTTATAGATAATTATCTTTATCTCTCTGGTACATTTTAAGTGTGCAATAATCATACTGGCAATGCATTGCTTTAATACAAATATTTTCATGGTAGTACTCTTTTTTAACCACTAGATGGTGCACATTGCATGTCTGTATGATGCAATACATAAGCTTAACATACAATAGGTTTTTTTCTATATTAAATAACAGAAAACATGTGCTTCTATAAATCTATGCAATTTCCAATAAATCAGGTTTAAATATACTTATTTAGAACGGTTTAGTGTTTATCATAGACATTTGTTCTGACTAATGCAGTATTTTCATGTTCTTATGCACTTTTCACTTGTTTCTGACAAATGCTGTTCTAAACTTCTAATTACAGCAAAACTATAGCATAAAATCTGCTGAGACTTTTTCTGCATCTGCTCAAGATGTTTAGGAATCTTTCTATCACAGGTTAATACAGATTAGGAACAATTTAGAGTACATACCTGCAAAGAATCACACAAACAGCATGAGATATGACCACTGACTTTATGGCTGGAAGTAGTTTAATTTCCAGTCACATGGTGTATGGCCTTATATAGACTCTGTTTGTGTACCTTCTCTGCCATCTACTGGTTATTAATAGAATAGAAGGGAGATGTTTAGAAATATAAAAAAAATGAATATGTACTTTGCTTTGGGGTGTCTGTTTTGTGACCATATAAACCCCAGTCCGTCACACTCTCCCCTCCTTCAGTTAATGGCTCCCGACATTAAACTCAATTGGTATCTGAACACTATTTAGTGATTTAAGTAACCCAAATAGGTACTTGTTGCCACCAAGGAGCTACTTTAACTACCTGGCATGTCATGGGAGTAGCTAGCTTTGGAGGTGTTTGTATGGTGTGAACCTGACTTGGTCTGTATCTTGGCTGACCTAGTGTGTCATATGTAAAGATCTCTTTAGGCTTAACTTGTCTGGTAGATCTTCTGACAGGAGTTGAGTCTTCTCCATCAACATCATTTCCCATTTGCATATCTTGGTTCACAGGTAAGTCTTGACTTAATGAGGGTAATTCTGCAGTGTCTAGTCCCACCATATCTGTAGCCCAGATTTGGTCGCCAACTACTGTTCCATCATTTTGTTCTTGTTCAAGATTGGGTGTGGTAGTTGTAGGATAGAACTCTTCAGCAGAAACTCTTAATGGGATTTTCTGTACCTTTTGAGAGTTTGGTTGAGACACAACACAATCATGACTTTCTGTAGTCTCTGGTATATAAGGATAATACCATCTATCTTCATCTGAACATTCCTCCTCCTGGTCCACATCCATTCTGGTATCCTTTCTGTTACTTGATTGCCTTTGTTTCATCGGTACTCTTGGAATGTGTCCTTCAATTGGTAGGTCATTTACTGGTAGTAAAAGATTTCTGTGCAGTACTCGAATAGTCTTTTTACCACTTTCAGGCTGAATTTTGTACACAGGCCCATCGTTGATTCTTTCTACCACTTTGTGTACTGATTCTTCCCAGTATGAATGAAGTTTACCAGGTCCTCCTCTTTCAGAGAGATTTCGTACTAAGACCCGATCACCCGGTTGAAGAGGTGCTCCTTTTATCTGTTTGTCATAGTACTTCTTCCCTTTAGCAGATGATTTTTTGCTATTCTCGGATGCGATTTTGTAAGCTTCTTGCATTCTAGATGCCCATTTCTGAGTAAATGTTGGTTGACTTTCTGATTCCTTTTCCAAATTTAGGTTGAGCATTAGGTCAATTGGCAAACGAGGAGATCTTCCATACAATAGAAAGAATGGCGAGTATCCTGTGGCTTCATGCCTGGTGCAATTGTATGCATGAACCATATGTGGAAGATGTTCTTTCCAATCTGACTTTTTCTCTTCCTCTAAGGTGCGAAGCATCTGTAACAAAGTACGGTTCAGTCTCTCCACTGGGTTACCCTGTGGATGGTATGGAGTAGTTCTTGAATGAGAAATCCCTGCCAATCGTTGCAATGTCTGAAATAAGTTGTTTTCAAATTCTCTTCCTTGGTCATGGTGGAGTTTCTCTGGATAGCCAAAACGTGGCATGAAATCTTGAAAGATCTTTTCTGCCGCCGTTTTTCCAGATTTGTTCTTAGTTGGATACGCTTGTGCAAAGCGTGTGAAATGGTCAATTATTACAAGTATATACTCATATCCTCCTTTGCTTTTCTCCAAGTGAAGATAATCAATGGATACTAACTCCAAAGGTGAACTGGTAGTAATCGAACCCATAGGTGCTCTTTCGGTGATATTTGGACGCTTTTGTTTGATGCAGCTGCACTTCTTCAGCACATATTCATTAATGTCTTTTTGCATAAATGGCCAGTAAAATCGTTCACGTGCTAGGTGGGTTACCTTGTCAGTACCAATGTGACCCATGTCATCATGAAGATTTCTTAAGACCAATGGTTTTAACTTTTCTGGTAGAACTAGCTGTTTTCGGGTTCCAGAATGTCGGTAGAGGATTCCTTCATCGACTCTGAGTTTATTCCATTCATGTATCAAACGTCTTGTTTTGCTGGTCATACTCTCCTTTTCTTTGTGGTTTGGAATCCAGTTGTTCTCCTTTAGCCAGACCACTTCTCTAATGTTGGTATCGTCTTGTTGTAATGCTCTGATATTCTCCTGAGTCATTGGGCAGATTGTCTGTCCTTTCAGCAATTCTTCGGCCACATCACTTTCTGAGTGAAGAGTCAATGAAGCCACCCATAATGCCTCTTCTTCGTCAACAGCTTTGCTCCCTTGCCACATAGCTGACACAACCTCAGATGGTACAAGCTCTGTGTACTCACTTAGATTCTTCGTGAGTTCCACCGGAAATCGTGACAGTGTATCTGCGTCTGCATTCTGTTTACCTGGCCTGTACTTGATATCGAAGTGGAAATCAGCCAACTCGCCAACCCAGCGATGACACACAGCATTCAGTCTGGCAGTACTCAATACATATGTCAATGGGTTGTTGTCTGTGTAAACGGTGAATGTTGGAGCGTAGTACAAGTAATCTCTGAATTTGTCACAGACTGCCCACTTGAGAGCTAAAAACTCAAGTTTACCAGAGTGAAGATGGTAATTGCGCTCTGCTGGAGTCAATGTTCTGGAGCCAAACCCAATAACACGAAGTTTTTCTCCTTGTCGTTGGTATAGTACAGCACCTAGGCCTTCATTGGAAGCATCAGTGTGTAAGACGAAGGGTAAATCAAAATCAGGGTATGCTAGAATTGGTGGATTGGTTAGCATGTCCACCAGTCTGGATACTACAGCTTGATGTTTGGGTGTCCATTGAATCAGTGTTTTAGATGGCACTTGTGCTTTGTTCCCGTTTTTCTTTGTAGATTCCCTCCGATTGTTTTTGGGGATGGATGTAGCAGATTCTTTCTCAGTGTTCTGCAAAAGTTCATACAGTGGTTTAGCAATTCGAGAGAAATCTTGAATGAAGGACCTGTAGTAGCTCAGGAATCCTAACAAAGATCTGACCCCTCCCACTGTTTTTGGTTCTTTCCTTTTCAAATGTAATACCGCTTCAAGATCTTTTGGGTCCATTTGTATGCCTTCTTCTGACACCATTCGTCCAAGGTATCGAATCTGTCGTTTAAAGAGTTCACACTTCTTTGGTCTAAGTTTGATACCATGCTCACGCATTCTACTAAGCACTTGTCTAATATCATTGACATGCTCCTGAAAAGTTTTGGAGTAGCAAAGTACGTCATCCAAGTATGGAGAACAACATTTGTCTCTGATGCCCTCTAATACATTCTCCATGCATCTCTGAAAAGCTGCTGGGGCATTCGTTAATCCAAATGGAATACGGTTCCACTCCAGGAGTCCCCAGGGGGTGCTGAAAGCCGTCAGATGTCTGGAGTCTTCATGCACAAAGCCTTGATGATATGCACTACCCTGGTCCAGGATTGAGAACCACGTAAATCCTCCTAAGCTATCCAGCAGATCTTGTATTCTGGGTAGTGGATGTCTATCTGGGATAGTCTTTCGGTTTAACTCCCTAAAGTCAACACATAGTCGTAGGCTACTGTCCTTCTTTCGAACACAAACAACTGGTGATGAGTACGCGGAAGAAGATTTTGTTACCCAACCTCGGTCAAGAAGGTTTTGGATATATTCTTTCACTTCTTTGTATAGGGGTTTCGGTATCGAATTGTAGCGTTTCTGGACAGGAGTTTCATCTTTCAGATTAATCCTCAGTTTCAGGTTAGGGATGCATCCTATGTCTCCCTCATCTCGAGCAAAGACATCTGATTCATCATATAACATTTGTCTCGCTATCTCCTGTTCTTCTTCTGAGAGATCTTCCAAATTGACAGGTGGGTGCCACTTAACAGATTTGTTAGTGGGTAGCTGATTTCCACTGTCCACTTGATTCAACTGGTTTACATGAAACACCCTTTTCTTCTGGTCAATTCCCTTTCCATCGTCTTTGTTTGGAGACAATGGTAGAATCTCAGCTGCTGGAGAAATGGTACCCAATACTGTTCTGGGTGGAAGGTAGATGTCATGTTGAGCACGGTTCAGTATAGGTATCTTCACCAGTTTAGAGAACCCATTTGGCACATCTACCACTGAAGGAAATAGTTCAAGTCCTTCCTCAACTGGATATTCGGGAAGTGGTTCAAATGACATGATTCCTCCTTTCGGCCACGCTCTAATTCTGCATTTGACTTCACAGAGCTCGCCTCCTTTAATCTGGAGTCCCTTCTTCCCCACTTTGACCATACGACTATCGAATATTTCTCCTGGGTCAGTTGCTTGACTGACAGCATTGACAATGTTATTCGCTACACTCTGTCTTACTTTCATAGCTTCACTCAGCAAGATAGTCAGGTTTTGGGTGCTGTTTGGTCGGTCACGGTTTTCTCTGATCAATTCTTCGATAACATTAAACCCAAGAATTGGATTGTCATTACAGCAGTCACTCACCAGCATTGGCACATAAATGGCTAAGTTTCCATGTCCACTACTTTCGAATTCCAGGCAGACTTCAATCCACCCGATGAATGGAATGATAGAACCATTTGCAGCTGTAATGGATAAGTTGTCATCACAAAGTAAATCTTGTATGTGCCTAATGGAGACGCTGGGTAGAAACTTTTCTAACCATGCCTTCCCGACAATGCTGACCTGAGCTCCTGTATCCATCAACATGTCAACCGGAACACCATTCATCCGACATGACAGTAGGCATTTTCCTCCAATTAATTGTGCTACGTGTTGTTTGGAGAATCCATTCTCTTTTGGGAGTGTTCTAGTTGACCGGTGGGTGAATACCCTGTTTACCTTAGCATGGGACAGATCATTTGAGGTGGTCACTGGTTGTCCCTTTCCCAGTGACCGTCTGTTGTTTCCCGACTGCCTTCTTTTCTTCAAGCAATCAACCGCTCTGTGTCCTGTCCAACCACAGTAGAAACAATGGTAGCAGTTCTGACTCTCTCGTTTAATGCAATCATCACACCTGGGCTTGCAGTGAGTTGTATCTGGAACTTGAACATTGGTTAGTGGCTTAGTCATTTGGTTTCCAACAATAGGAGTTAGCTTCATCATCTTTTCCAGGTTCTTTGTGAGAGCAGAGACCTGTGTTGTTAGTTCCATTAATGCAGTGTAATTTGCTTTAACATCTCCCTCAACTCTCTGTTGCAAGGTGTCTTTTTCACTATTCCCTGGTGTCTGGGATGAATGAACAGTAATAGGTTTATGTTTAGGTGCACTGTTTAAGCGTCTCTGCCTTTCTGTTTCCTCATCAACTGATCTGGTGACTTGCTCTATGATAAAGTCATCCGTTACTGTCAAATCAGACACGTAAGGCTTGATATCTCGTCTAACATTAGAATTTTTCTCATTTAGTCCCTGATACAGTGTATGAAGGAATATGCCTTGCACCAGTTTTTTGTCATAGTTAAACTCTTGCCTATCATGTTGTGATGTAGACAGAACTTTTTGTTTTAACCCCACTAGCCTGTAAACAAATTGTTGTGCTGTTTCTCTTTCTTGCTGGGTAGCATTGCTAAGGTCCTGAAATAACTTATTACCACTTCGTTCTCTCATATGTGACTTCAAAAACCTTTTCAATTCAGCAACAGTAAGATCATCTTTGTCAGTCAACATATCTTTAAAATTACCAGGTTTGATTATTCTCAACACTGTGCGTATAATTTCAGATTCAGGGAATTTTTCTGTTAGACCCTCGTCAATTTGTCTGCACACGCTACTGTAACTCATGTCCGAACCATGATCTGAAATTACACCACCATGCATTTTAAATTCTCTACGTGGCAATAAAGCAACAACATCAGTTAATCTCACCACCTCCGATACCTGTTGAGTCCTTGCAGTCCCACTACTTATTTTTTTTGCAGCGGTTGCAATGTCCACAGTTGGTGTACTTTCCTTGTTAAGTTTTAGTTCATTGATCTTGTCTTGGATGATGAGTAGGTAAGACATACCTTGATCTTCCAACTTTTCCAGCTGATCACTTCTCAAGTAGTCTTCAATAAATTCAACAAGTTCCATTTCGTTGATACCAGTCACTGATGGAACGTCCACGTCTCTTTCATCTTCCAGCGTAATAGCGAGGCTATGCAGCTGTTCTTCATTAAGCAGATGAATTTGTTTCTGGATATCCCACATCAGCGCACGACGAGGAGACGCCATCTCTGTTGCAATCTGAAGACTTGCACTCACAAGGCAGGTGACACTCACAACTCTCCTTGTAGCTCTGTAGCAGGCTCACGCTTGTCTCGCGCTTCCTTCTCACTGGTAACACAACGAATCCCGGCACACGAGCCCCCAAAATGTTACCGGCCTCAAAATGTGAATTAAGAGAGCCGATGATTGTAGACACGATGAGATAAGGTGATCAGCTTGGCGTGGACTGCAAAGAATCACACAAACAGCATGAGATATGACCACTGACTTTATGGCTGGAAGTAGTTTAATTTTTACATAACAATACATCTTTTACATTTTTATAGTCACATGTTTATAACCATTAACAATATATATAATACCGATTTTAACTAAAGTATTTTAAAACGTAGTTATAACAATGAACATTACTATATTTTAATAACATATATATCCCTGTTATTCAGTGTTATAGATAATTATCTTTATCTCTCTGGTACATTTTAAGTGTGCAATAATCATACTGACAATGCATTGCTTTAATACAAATATTTTCATGGTAGTACTCTTTTTTAACCACTAGATGGTGCTGCACATTGCATGTCTGTATGATGCAATACATAAGCTTAACATACAATAGGTTTTTTTCTATATTAAATAACAGAAAACATGTGCTTCTATAAATCTATGCAATTTCCAATAAATCAGGTTTAAATATACTTATTTAGAACGGTTTAGTGTTTATCATAGACATTTGTTCTGACTAATGCAGTTTTTTTATGTTCTTATGCACTTTTCACTTGTTTCTGACAAATGCTGTTCTAAACTTCTAATTACAGCAAAACTATAGCATAAAATCTGCTGAGACTTTTTCTGCAT
Organism: Lithobates pipiens; assembly: GCF_037356315.1. Taxonomy (NCBI): domain Eukaryota; kingdom Metazoa; phylum Chordata; class Amphibia; order Anura; family Ranidae; genus Lithobates; species Lithobates pipiens. Next base: position 462,865,999 of record NW_027507764.1, read on the forward strand.
CTGCTCAAGATGTTTAGGAATCTTTCTATCACAGGTTAATACAGATTAGGAACAATTTAGAGTACATACCTGCAAAGAATCACACAAACAGCATGAGATATGACCACTGACTTTATGGCTGGAAGTAGTTTAATTTCCAGTCACATGGTGTGTGGCCTTATATAGACTCTGTTTGTGTACCTTCTCTGCCATCTACTGGTTATTAATAGAATAGAAGGGAGATGTTTAGAAATATAAAAAAAATGAATATGTACTTTGCTTTGGGGTGTCTGTTTTGTGACCATATAAACCCCAGTCCGTCACATAGACATGTTGAACCGCAACATGCCAACGACTTAATAGAGTGGATGACCAAGCCCTCTTCATCCTCCTCATCCTCTCTCACCCAGTCTCAGGGTACTAGCAAAGCAGCTGCCAACGCATCGTCTTCCCTCCTCTCAATGTCATCATCAGTGACTCCTTCCCTAGACCCACCACGTCCTCCTGAGGAGTCTCCTGAACTCTTTGAGCACAGTGTTGGGTACATGCTCCAGGAGGATGCCCAGTGTTTTGTAGGCTCTGATGATGACACTCAGCTAGATGAAGGCAGTAGCGTGAATGCAGAGAGAGGGGATGCTCAAGAAGGACAGCAATCTGGCAGTCATGTTCCACAAGCTGCAGCATATTGCCAGGTTTGCTACAGCGATGAAGAGGGAGGGGATGATGAGGGCACTGACTCCACGTGGGTGCCTGATAGGAGAGAGGAGGAGGAGGAGGCACATGTCCAACGAGGCAGGATGCCCTCCGGGGGCCAGCTTAGGGACAGCACACTGACTGAATCACACCGCAGAGCTCCGCCTGTGCAGGGCGCTGCCTCTGCGCGTTATTCTAAAAGTTCTTTGGTGTGGGCCTTTTTTGAGACGAGTGCATCAGATCGCACCGCTGCTATTTGCAACATATGTCTCAAGCGTATCTCGCTTGGCCAAAACATCAGCCGCTTGGGCACCACATGCTTGACCAGACATATTTTGACCTGCCATGCAGCTCGTTGGCAAGCGTACCTCAAAGACCCACACCAAAGAACAAAGCGGACCTCTCCTTGCTCCTCATCAGCTGGCATATCCAACCCCACTAGACCTTCAGTCCTCTCTGAAACCTGCTCTGAGAGGAATGAAGGTGTAGAATTAGGTGTGTCACAGCCAAGTGCTTCCGGGCACTCTGCTAGCAGTACACCCACGTCCGATTATAGCAGACAAATGTCCCTGCCCCAGCTGCTGGACCGGCGAAAGAAGTTCACTCCCAGCCATCCACATGCCCAGCGGTTGAATGCTAGCTTGGCTAAATTGCTAGCACTTCAACTGCTGCCTTTTCAGTTGGTAGACTCGGCCCCCTTCCGTGAGTTTGTACAATGTGCGGTTCCTCAGTGGCAGGTCCCCAAACGCCACTTTTTCTCACGGAATGCGATTCCGGCTCTCTACGGGCATGTGGAAGGCAATGTCCTTGCCTCGCTGGACAGGGCGGTCAGCGGTAAGGTGCATATTACCACTGACTCATGGTCCAGCAGGCATGGACAGGGACATTACCTGTCTTTCACGGCCCATTGGGTCACTCTTCTGGCAGCTGGTAAGCATGCAGGACAAGGTGCAGTAGTGTTGGAGGTTGTTCCGCCACCACGCCTCCAAAATGCTACTATTGGTTGTGACACACCTCTGTCCTCCCCCCCCTCTCCTCTTCTTCTTCCTCCATGGCCTCTTCCAGTGCTCTGTCCTCAGAACCAGCGGTGCTCCGTAGGCGTTCCAGGGGCTACGCAAGTACGCAGGCAAAACAATGCCATGCCGTGCTTGCGTGGTTTGTTTGGGGGACAGGAGCCACACTGGGGCGGATGTTTTGTCAGCTCTGCAGGGGCAGGCCGAGAGGTGGTTGACGCCACACCAGCTTAAGCCAGGAATGGTGGTTTGTGACAATGGCACCAACCTCCTCTCCGCCCTCTGACAGGGACAACTGACCCATGTGCCCTGTGTAGCTCACGTCCTTAACTTGGTGGTGCAGCGGTTCTTGGGCAGGTACCCCGGCTTACAGGATGTCCTGAAGCAGGCCAGGAAAGTCTGTGTGCATTTCCGCCGATCATTTAATGCCTGTGCTCGGCTGGCTGAGCTCCAAAAGGAGTTGAACCTGCCCAAGAACCGCCTTATATGTGACATGCCCACCAGGTGGAACTCAGCGTTGGCCATGCTGCAGCGGCTGCACACGCAGCAGAGGGCCATCAATGAGTACCTGTGCGACTACAGCACCAGAACAGGGTCAGGGGAGCTTGTTTTTTTTCTCACCACGCCAGTGGGGCATGATCAGGGATGCATGCACTGTCCTGTCACCGTTTGAGGAGGCCACAAGGATGGTGAGCAGTGACAGTGCATGCATCAGTGACACTGTACCTCTTGTCCACCTCTTGGAGCATACGCTGCGTGGAATAATGGACAGGGCACTTGAGGCAGAACAGAGGCAGGAAGAGGAGGACTTCCTTGCCTCTCAAGGCCCCCTTTATCCAGACAGTGTTCCTGCTGTGCCACCCATCACACAGGAAGAGGATGAGGAGGAGGAAGAGGAGGAGGAGGATGATTGTGTCAGCATGGAGGTGGAGGCTGGCACTCAGCATCAGCAGCAGCAGTCTTGTAGGGATGATTTACAGTCCCAAGAAACACGTGGACTTGTACGTGGCTGGGAGGAGGTAGCTGCAGATCATGTTGCCCTTAGTGACCCAGAGGACTCCGGACCAAATGCCTCAGCTAACCTACGCTGTATGGCCTCCCTGATCCTGCAAAGCCTGCGGAAGGATCTTCGTATTCTTTGGATCAAGGAGAGGGACCATTACTGGCTGGCCACTCTCCTTGATCCATGGTACAAGGGTAAGGTTGTCGACCTTATCTTGCCATCGCAGAGGGAGCAGAGGATGAGACATCTCCGGGAGGCCTTGCAGAAAGGTCTGTGCAAAGCGTTCCCAGAGACTGGGAGGTTACAAACTCCTGGTCCTGGACAACGTGTTGCTGAGGCATCGGTCAGAAGGAGCGGTGGAGAAGGTGGCCGTCTGACTGATGCTTTCAGACAATTTTTTAGTCCGCAGCCCCAAGGTATGATCGGTTCCAGCAACCATCGCCAGCATCTGATTTACATGGTGCAGGAATACCTAGGGGCAAGGTCAGACTTGGACACCTTTCCCACCGAAAATCCTCTGGCTTACTGGGTCTTGAGGATGGATCACTGGCCAGAGCTTGCACAGTATGCAATTGAGCTACTGGCCTGTCCTGCATCCAGCGTTCTTTCGGAACGCACCTTCAGTGCTGCTGGTGGCTTTGTTACCGATCACAGGGTGCGCCTGTCCACCGAATCAGTTGATCGACTGACCTTCATCAAGATGAATCAGTCTTGGATCACCCACAGCTACCAAGCACCTGAAGCTGATGTAACCGAATAATTTTTTTTGAAATATCACATCCCTTCAAGACTGCCTATGCTGATGCTGAGTGACTGTCCTGTTATGTTGATTGTCTATCCTCTTCCTCCTCCGCTGATATGTTGGAAGAACATTTCTGGTTCTGGGTGATGCCATCAGCCCAATTTTTCTGCCCCTGTTTAACAGGGGCGTTTAATAACAATTTTTGATGCAATGCTTTGCAGCAGGGCTAATTCCTGCAATAAAACTAGAGTATATGGGAGAGGTTGCAGTGTCGTGGCACCAGCACCAGTGCCTAAGACCCAATTTTTCTGCCCCTGTTTAACAGGGACATGTAATTACAATTCTTGATATAATATTTCACAGGAGGGCCCGTTCCTGTGCCCACCCATAGTAACTGTGAGGACTTATAGTGTTGTGGCACCAGCACCACAACCACCAAAGGTCAATTTTTCTACCACTGTTCAACAATGGCATGTAATTACAATTCTTGATATAATCGTTCACAGCAGGGCGCTCCAGCGCCCACCAAGAATCACTTTCAGGGCTTACAATGTTGTGGCAAAACCAACACCTTGTTCCGCCAGTTCTGCAGAGGATATAGGGCAGGCCCCTACTTTCAAACATCCAACTTAAAAACATCTCCTACTTGCAACGGAAGGAGACAACAGCAAGTGAGATGAAAAAAGATGGACGACAAAACAAATTATACAGGGGTGATAACCCTTCCCTATGTTTTCCAAAAAGCTTAAAAATAGTTTTTTTGACTGGAGCTACACTTTAAAAATGTACCAGTTGAAAATTACAAACAGATTCAACTTAACACAACAAACCTACACAGTCCCTGTCTTGTTTGCACCGCCTGTATACTGCTGTTCTGAGTATATAGGGCCTGGGGGCCACACGCATTTCCTTTTTTTAATATGGGTACGGGGTTCCCCTTAATATGCGTACAAGACCCAAAGGGGCTGGTAATGGGCAGGGAGGGCTACCCATGCCATTTTTCTCAATGATTTTCAACCATATTGCAGGAACCAGATATAACATTAAAACCGCAAGCAGTTTTCAATGATGTTATTTCAGTTTAATGTCATTTTGTGCAGGGACTGTTCTAAACACGGAAAACACGTGGCACTTCACAGGCATACTACAGACACCCCCCAGGCATCATATTTAAAGGAGTATTTCACTTTTTTTTTCACTTTAATCGTCATTAAAATCAGTGCTCCCCCCAAAACGGCCATTTTTAAAACATTTTAGGCATTGACCCATGTCCCCTGGGGCAGGAGCCAGGTCCCCAAACCCTTTTTAGGACAGTATCTTGCATATTAGCCGTTAAAATTAGCACTTTTAATTTCGAACGTTCGAGTCCCATAGACTTCAATGGGGTTCTAAAGTTCGTACGAATTCGGGGTCTGTTCGAAAGTTCTGGTGCGAACCGAACCGGGGGGTGTTCGGCTCATCCCTAAAAACAGCGTTCCCAGAATTTAAAAGACTCCTTTAAAAGAATGGACTGTTGTCATACCTTTATTTTTTTTTCAGTTAAATAATAGCTTTGTCTGGTAAAGGCTTTGAAGTGATCTAATTGTGAGTTGAGTACACACCCTTTGCTTGAAATTGTGACAGGTTAACCACTGCTCTGTACCTTGATCTGAATGTCATAAAGACATTGTCTACTTCACAGAACACTTGAAACCAAGAACATTGTAAGTGTTATTTTTATATTTCCTTTGCTGTTTCAATATAGAAATGAATATATATAATTTTTAACAAGCAAATTCCTCTTTTTTTTCTCTCCCTCTCTTCCAGCAGATAGAATGACAATTGTGCTAACATATAAGAGTCTACTAATTATGGGTACTGTATTTTGTCTCCTCTTAAGCCTGATTTACAATCAAAAAATGAAAAAGGTAACAATAACAGACATTTATTTAAAATTTTTAAAAGTAATTATTACCTTAGCCCATTATATGCTGTATACATTATTAAATCCATGATTTCACTGGACTATACCTTTCACCCTCCATAAGGTCCCAGTAGGTGTATATGTTACCGGCCTCAAAATGTGAATTAAGAGAGCCGATGATTGTAGACACGATGAGATAAGGTGATCAGCTTGAAGTGGACTGCAAAGAATCACACAAACAGCATGAGATATGACCACTGACTTTATGGCTGGAAGTAGTTTAATTTTTACATAACAATACATCTTTTACATTTTTATAGTCACATGTTTATAACCATTAACAATATATATAATACCGATTTTAACTAAAGTATTTTAAAACGTAGTTATAACAATGAACATTACTATATTTAATAACATATATATTCCTGTTATTCAGTGTTATAGATAATTATCTTTATCTCTCTGGTACATTTTAAGTGTGCAATAATCATACTAGCAATGCATTGCTTTAATACAAATATTTTCATGGTAGTACTCTTTTTTAACCACTAGATGGTGCACATTGCATGTCTGTATGATGCAATACATAAGCTTTACATACAATAGGTTTTTTCTATATTAAATAACAGAAAACATGTGCTTTTATAAATCTATGCAATTTCCAATAAATCAGGTTTAAATATACCTATTTAGAAAGGTTTAGTGTTTATCATAGACATTTGTTCTGACTAATGCAGTATTTTCATGTTCTTATGCACTTTTCCCTTGTTTCTGACACATGCTGTTCTAAACTTCTAATTACAGCAAAACTATAGCATAAAATCTGCTGAGACTTTTTCTGCATCTGCTCAAGATGTTTAGGAATCTTTCTATCACGGGTTAATACAGATTAGGAACGATTTAGAGTACATACCTGCAAAGAATCACACAAACAGCATGAGATATGACCACTGACTTTATGGCTGGAAGTAGTTTAATTTCCAGTCACATGGTGTGTGGCCTTATATAGACTCTGTTTGTGTACCTTCTCTGCCATCTACTGGTTATTAATAGAAGGGCCATGTTTAGAAATATAAAAAAAAAATGAATATGTACTTTGCTTTGGGGTGTCTGTTTTGTGACCATATAAACCCCAGTCCGTCACACTCTCCCCTCCTTCAGTTAATGGCTCCCGACATTAAACTCAATTGGTATCTGAACACTATTTAGTGATTTAAGTAACCCAAATAGGTACTTGTTGCCACCAAGGAGCTATGTTAACTACCTGGCATGTCCTGGGAGTAGCTAGCATTGTAGGAGTTTATATGGTGTGAATCTGACTTGGTATGTATCTTGGCTGACCTAGTGTGTCATATGTAAAGATCTCTTTAGGCTTAGCTTGTCTGGTAGATCTTCTGACAGGAGTTGAGTCATCAACATCATTCTCCATTTGCATATCTTGGTTCACAGGTAAGTTTTGACTTAATGAGGGTAATTCTGAAGTGTCTAGTCCCACCATATCTGTAGCCCAGATTTGGTCGCCAACTACTGTTCCATCATTTTGTTCTTGTTCAAGATTGGGTGTGGTAGTTGTAGGATAGAACTCTTCAGCAGAAACTCTTAATGGGATTTTCTGTATGTTTTGAGAGTTTGGTTGAGACACAACACGATCATGACTTTCTGTAGTCTCTGGTATATAAGGATAATACCATCTTTCTTCATCTGAACATTCCTCCTCCTGGTCCACATCCATTCTGGTATCCTTTCTGTTACTTGATTGTCTTTGTTTCATCGGTACTCTTGGAATGTGTCCTTCAATTGGTAGGTCATTTACTGGTAGTAAAAGATTTCTGTGCAGTACTCGAATAGTCTTTTTACCACTTTCAGGCTGAATTTTGTACACAGGCCCATCTTTGATTCTTTCTACCACTTTGTGTACTGATTCTTCCCAGTATGAACGAAGTTTACCAGGTCCTCCTCTTTCAGAGAGATTTCGTACTAAGACCCGATCACCCGGTTGAAGAGGTGCTCCTTTTATCTGTTTGTCATAGTACTTCTTTCCTTTAGCAGATGATTTTTTGCTATTCTCGGATGCGATTTTGTAAGCTTCTTGCATTCTAGATGCCCATTTCTGAGTAAATGTTGGTTGACTTTCTGATTCCTTTTCCAAATTTAGGTTGAGCATTAGGTCAATTGGCAAACGAGGAGATCTTCCATACAATAGAAAGAATGGCGAGTATCCTGTGGCTTCATGCCTGGTGCAATTGTATGCATGAACCATATGTGGAAGATGTTCTTTCCAATCTGACTTTTTCTCTTCCTCTAAGGTGCGAAGCATCTGTAACAAAGTACGGTTCAGTCTCTCCACTGGGTTACCCTGTGGATGGTATGGAGTAGTTCTTGAATGAGAAATCCCTGCCAATTGTTGCAATGTCTGAAATAAGTTGTTTTCAAATTCTCTTCCTTGGTCATGGTGGAGTTTCTCTGGATAGCCAAAACGTGGTATGAAATCTTGAAAGATCTTTTCTGCCGCCGTTTTTCCAGATTTGTTCTTAGTTGGATACGCTTGTGCAAAGCGTGTGAAATGGTCAACTATTACAAGTATATACTCATATCCTCCTTTGCTTTTCTCCAAGTGAAGATAATCAATGGATACTAACTCCAAAGGTGAACTGGTAGTAATCGAACCCATATGTGCTCTTTTGGTGATATTTGGACGCTTTTGTTTGATGCAGCTGCACTTCTTCAGCACATATTCATCAATGTCTTTTTGCATAAATGGCCAGTAAAATCGTTCACGTGCTAGGTGGGTTACCTTGTCAGTACCAATGTGACCCATGTCATCATGAAGATTTCTTAAGACCAATGGTTTTAACTTTTCTGGTAGAACTAGCTGTTTTCGGGTTCCAGAGTGTCGGTAGAGGATTCCTTCATCGACTCTGAGTTTATTCCATTCATGTATCAAACGTCTTGTTTTGCTGGTCATACTCTCCTTTTCTTTGTGGTTTGGAATCCAGTCGTTCTCCTTAAGCCAGACCACTTCTCTAATGTTGGTATCGTCTTGTTGTAATGCTCTGATATTCTCCTGAGTCATTGGGCAGATTGTCTGTCCTTTCAGCAATTCTTCGGCCACATCACTTTCTGAGTGAAGAGTCAATGAAGCCACCCATAATGCCTCTTCTTCGTCAACAGCTTTGCTCCCTTGCCACATAGCTGACACAACCTCAGATGGTACAAGCTCTGTGTACTCACTCAGATTCTTTGTGAGTTCCACCGGAAATTGTGACAGTGTATCTGCGTCTGCATTCTGTTTACCTGGCCTGTACTTGATATCGAAGTGGAAATCAGCCAACTCGCCAACCCAGCGATGACCCACAGCATTCAGTCTGGCAGTACTCAATACATATGTCAATGGGTTGTTGTCTGTGTAAACGGTGAATGTTGGAGCGTAGTACAAGTAATCTCTGAATTTGTCACAGACTGCCCACTTGAGAGCTAAAAACTCAAGTTTACCAGAGTGAAGATGGTAATTGCGCTCTGCTGGAGTCAATGTTCTGGAGCCAAACCCAATAACACGAAGTTTTTCTCCTTGTCGTTGGTATAGTACAGCACCTAGGCCTTCATTGGAAGCATCAGTGTGTAAGACGAAGGGTAAGTCAAAATCGGGGTATGCTAGAATTGGTGGATTGGTTAGCATGTCCACCAGTCTGGATACTACAGCTTGATGTTTGGGTGTCCATTGAATCAGTGTTTTAGATGGCACTTGTGCTTTGTTCCTGTTTTTCTTTGTAGATTCCCTCCGATTGTTTTTGGGGATGGATGTAGCAGATTCTTTCTCAGTGTTCTGCAAAAGTTCATACAGTGGTTTAGCAAGTCGAGAGAAATCTTGAATGAAGGACCTGTAGTAGCTCAGGAATCCTAACAAAGATCTGACCCCTCCCACTGTTTTGGGTTCTTTCCTTTTCAAATGTAATACCGCTTCAAGATCTTTTGGGTCAATTTTTATACCTTCTTCTGACACCATTCGTCCAAGGTATCGAATCTGACGTTTAAAGAGTTCACACTTCTTCGGTCTAAGTTTGATACCATGCTCACGCATTCGACTAAGCACTTGCCTAATATCATTGACATGCTCCTGAAAAGTTTTGGAGTAACAAAGTACGTCATCCAAGTATGGAGAACAACATTTGTCTCTGATGCCCTCTAATACATTCTCCATGCATCTCTGAAAAGCTGCTGGGGCATTCGTTAATCCAAATGGAATACGGTTCCACTCCAGGAGTCCCCAGGGGGTGCTGAAAGCCGCCAGATGTCTGGAGTCTTCATGCACAAAGCCTTGATGATACGCACTACCCTGGTCCAGGATTGAGAACCACGTAAATCCTCCTAAGCTATCCAGCAGATCTTGTATTCTGGGTAGTGGATGTCTATCTGGGATAGTCATTCGGTTTAACTCCCTAAAGTCAACACATAGTCGTAGGCTACTGTCCTTCTTTCGAACACAAACAACTGGTGATGAGTATGCGGAAGAAGATTTTGTTACCCAACCTCGGTCAAGAAGGTTTTGGATATATTCTTTCACTTCTTTGTATAAGGGTTTCGGTATCGAATTGTAGCGTTTCTGGACAGGAGTTTCATCTTTCAGATTTATCCTCAGTTTCAGGTTAGGGATGCATCCTATGTCTCCCTCATCTCGAGCAAAGACATCTGATTCATCATATAACATTTGTCTCGCTATCTCCTGTTCTTCTTCTGAGAGATCTTCCAAATTGACAGGTGGGTGCCACTTAACAGATTTGTTAGTGGGTAGCTGATTTCCACTGTCCACTTGATTCAACTGGTTTACATGAAACACCCTTTTCTTCTGGTCAATTCCCTTTCCATCGTCTTTGTTTGGAGACAATGGTAAAATCTCAGCTGCTGGAGAGATGGTACCCAATACTGTTCTGGGTGGAAGGTAGATGTCATGTTGAGCACGGTTCAGTATAGGTATCTTCACCAGTTTAGAGAACCCATTTGGCACATCTACCACTGAAGGAAATAGTTCAAGTCCTTCCTCGACTGGATATTCGGGAAGTGGTTCAAATGGCATGATTCCTCCTTTTGGCCATGCTCTAATTCTACATTTGACTTCACAGAGCTCGCCTCCTTTAATCTGGAGTCCCTTCTTCCCCACTTTGACCATACGACTATCGAATATTTCTCCTGGGTCAGTTGCTTGACTGACAGCATTGACAATGTTATTCGCTACACTCTGTCTTACTTTCATAGCTTCACTCAGCAAGATAGTCAGGTTTTGGGTGCTGTTTGGTCGGTCACGGTTTTCTCTGATCAATTCTTCGATAACATTAAACCCAAGAATTGGATTGTCATTACAGCAGTCACTCACCAGCATTGGCACATAAATGGCTAAGTTTCCATGTCCACTACTTTCGAATTCCAGGCAGACTTCAATCCACCCGATGAATGGAATGATAGAACCATTTGCAGCTGTAATGGATAAGTTGTCATCACAAAGTAAATCTTGTATGTGCCTAATGGAGACGCTGGGTAGAAACTTTTCTAACCATGCCTTCCCGACAATGCTGACCTGAGCTCCTGTATCCATCAACATGTCAACCGGTACACCATTCATCCGACATGACAGTAGGCATTTTCCTCCAATTAATTGTGCTACGTGTTGTTTGGAGAATCCATTCTCTTTTGGGAGTGTTCTAGTTGACCGGTGGGTGAATACCCTGTTTACCTTAGCATGGGACAGATCATTTGAGGTGGTCACTGGTTGTCCCTTTCCCAGTGACTGTCTGTCGTTTCCCAACTGCCTTCTTTTCTTCAAGCAATCAACCGCTCTGTGTCCTGTCCAACCACAGTAGAAACAATGGTAGCAGTTCTGACTCTCTCGTTTAATGCAATCATCACACCTGGGCTTGCAGTGAGTTGTATCTGGAACTTGAACATTGGTTAGTGGCTTAGTCATTTGGTTTCCAACAATGGGAGTTTGCTTCATCATCTTTTCCAGGTTCTTTGTGAGAGCAGAGACCTGTGTTGTTAGTTCCATTAATGCAGTGTGATTTGCTCTAACATCTCCCTCAACTCTCTGTTGCAAGGTGTCTTTTTCACTATTCCCTGGTGTCTGTGATGAATGAACAGTAATAGGTTTATGTTTAGGTGCACTGTTTAAGCGTCTCTGCCTTTCTGTTTCCTCATCAACTGATCTGGTGACTTGCTCTATGATAAAGTCATCCGTTACTGTCAAATCAGACACGTAAGGCTTGATATCTCGTCTAACATTAGAATTTTTCTCATTTAGTCCCTGATACAGTGTATGAAGGAATATGCCTTGCACCAGTTTTTTGTCATAGCTAAGCTCTCGCCTATCATGTTGTGATGTAGACAGAACTTTTTGTTTTAACCCCACTAGCCTGTAAACAAATTGTTGTGCTGTTTCTCTTTCTTGCTGGGTAGCATTGCTAAGGTCCTGAAATAACTCATTACCACTTCGTTCTCTCATATGTGACTTCAAAAACCTTTTCAATTCAGCAACAGTAAGATCATCTTTGTCAGTCAACATATCTTTAAAATTACCAGGTTTGATTATTCTCAACACTGTGCGTATAATTTCAGATTCAGGGAATTTTTCTTTTAGACCCTCATCAATTTGTCTGCACACGCTACTGTAACTCATGTCCGAACCATGATCTGAAATTACACCACCATGCATTTTAAATTCTCTACGTGGCAATAAAGCAACAACATCAGTTAATCTCACCACCTCCGATACCTGTTCAGTCCTTGCAGTCCCACTACTTATTTTTTTTGCAGCGGTTGCAATGTCCACAGTTGGTGTACTTTCCTTGTTAAGTTTTAGTTCATTGATCTTGTCTTGGATGATGAGTAGGTAAGACATACCTTGATCTTCCAACTTTTCCAGCTGATCACTTCTCAAGTAGTCTTCAATAAATTCAACAAGTTCCATTTCATTGGTACCAGTCACTGATGGAACGTCCACTTCTCTTTCATCTCCCAGCGTAATAGCGAGGCTATGCAGCTGTTCTTCATTAAGCAGATGAATTTGTTTCCGGATATCCCACATCAGCGCACGATGAGGAGATGCCATCTCTGTTGCAATCTGAAGACTTGCACTCACGAGGCAGACGACTCTCACGACTCTCCTTGTAGCTCTGTAGCAGGCTCACGCTTGTCTCGCGCTTCCTTCTCACTGGTAACACAACGAATCCCGGCACACGAGCCCCCAAAATGTTACCGGCCTCAAAATGTGAATTAAGAGAGCCGATGATTGTAGACACGATGAGATAAGGTGATCAGCTTGGCGTGGACTGCAAAGAATCACACAAACAGCATGAGATATGACCACTGACTTTATGGCTGGAAGTAGTTTAATTTTTACATAACAATACATCTTTTACATTTTTATAGTCACATGTTTATAACCATTAACAATATATATAATACCGATTTTAACTAAAGTATTTTAAAACGTAGTTATAACAATGAACATTACTATATTTAATAACATATATATTCCTGTTATTCAGTGTTATAGATAATTATCTTTATCTCTCTGGTACATTTTAAGTGTGCAATAATCATACTAGCAATGCATTGCTTTAATACAAATATTTTCATGGTAGTACTCTTTTTTAACCACTAGATGGTGCACATTGCATGTCTGTATGATGCAATACATACACACATGCTTTACATACAATAGGTTTTTTCTATATTAAATAACAGAAAACATGTGCTTTTATAAATCTATGCAATTTCCAATAAATCAGGTTTAAATATACCTATTTAGAAAGGTTTAGTGTTTATCATAGACATTTGTTCTGACTAATGCAGTATTTTCATGTTCTTATGCACTTTTCCCTTGTTTCTGACACATGCTGTTCTAAACTTCTAATTACAGCAAAACTATAGCATAAAATCTGCTGAGACTTTTTCTGCATCTGCTCAAGATGTTTAGGAATCTTTCTATCACAGGTTAATACAGATTAGGAACGATTTAGAGTACATACCTGCAAAGAATCACACAAACAGCATGAGATATGACCACTGACTTTATGGCTGGAAGTAGTTTAATTTCCAGTCACATGGTGTGTGGCCTTATATAGACTCTGTTTGTGTACCTTCTCTGCAATCTACTGGTTATTAATAGAATAGAAGGGCCATGTTTAGAAATATAAAAAAAAAATGAATATGTACTTTGCTTTGGGGTGTCTGTTTTGTGACCATATAAACCCCAGTCCGTCACATATACATGTATATTAGACATGTTTGTTCACTTTAGACTTAGGGTTCATGCAGGCACGATGTTGCAGGCATGTAACTTTGATCTGCTGGTGATACATGTACATGCAGAAGGAAAGTAGAACCCAGTAAATTGCAGCAATGGTAGACAGCAGCTTTCAAAGCATGAAGGTGGTCAGGGCACAGGACAAAGTCAGCAGCAGATGAGCAGCTGACTACCAAGTTACTAAGAAGTCACAGGACAAGGAAAAAAGCGGAACTAACAAGCACAGAGATTGGGGATGATTTACTAAAACTGGAGAGTGTAAAATCTGGTGCAGCTGTGTATAGAGACCAATCAGCTTCCAAGTTTTATTGTCAAAGCTTCATTGAACAAAATGAGGTTAGAAGCTGTTTTTTTTTTATGCACAGCTTTTGCACTCGCCAGTTTTAGCAAATCCCTCCCATAGTCATAAGGAAATCATATAATTGGTAATTGTAACAGGTTCCAAGGAAAGGCTGAAGTGGGAAGTCAAAGCAGGTCACAGAGCAAGTGTCAATGATGGTGCAGAGAAAGGCAAAGGAAAAGTCCCATGTAACAACATGCATCTGAAGACCACTCTAGGTCTTTAGGTAATGCATTTGCACTTGTGCAGCCAAATTTGGATAAAACTTGCCTTATATTTGTTACATGTTCACATTCACATAGCATATCTTTAAACAAATATACAAAATTGCTGCTAACGTTTTACTTGATTTTTTTTTCCTGAAAAATACAAAACCAAAAGTATTCTCCTGCTTTGCAATGATAAAGCGGAGGTCCACCCTAAAATGGACCTTCCGCTCATCGGAATCCTCCCCCCCTCCGGCGCCACAATTGGCACCTTTCAGGGGGGAGGGGGTGCAGTTACCTGGATAATCCAGGTAACTGCACCCACTTCCGGGATAGCTCTCTGCGGAAAGGGGCGTAGATTACGCCCCTTTCCGCAAGTGCCCGCCCCCTTCCGCAAGTGCCCCGCTGCCTGCTGGGAAACACACAGATCCCAGAGGCAACGGGGACCGTCCTTATTGCGCAGCGCTACTCGCGCATGCGCAGTAGGGAACTGGGAAATGAAGCCGAAAGGCTCCATTTCCTGATTCCCATACCCAAGATGGTGGCGGCAGCACCCGAGTACCGATCTAGAGATCGGCTTCGGGTGCCGACATCGCGGGCACGCTGGACAGGTAAGTGTCACTATTTTAAAAGTCAGCAGCTGCAGTATTTGTAGCTGCTGGCTTTTAAAAAAAAAAAAAAAAAAAAACGCGGAGTCCCGGCGGATTCCCGCTTTAAGGGGAATGTTTGCCAAAATTAACCCTGTCTATACTGTTCTGGAAGACCTCATCATCATTTGCATAGCTCCCAACTGTCCCTGATTTTGAGAGACTGTCCTTGATTTGGAACAATGTCCCTCTTTACTCCTCATTTGTCCCTCATTTTGGTCTGATCTATATATAGTTGTATATAATATGCACTATTTACCTTTCAAAAAGTGTCAGTGCTATACAATCCAGTTTCTAAATGTGTATGCTACATTTGTAAATGTCAAAAGACAGTATAAAGGAATAGTAGTGGTAAAAAAAAAAAAAAAATACACACTTGTGGGCTTAACTAATCTCCTTTTTTTTTTTTTAAGTATAATTCTCCTTTTTAAAGTGATATGTTCTATGAATATAGTTTTGCTAATAGGTGTCCCTCATTCCCATCTCAAAAAGTTTAGAGATATGCATTAATTTTATTTTTTTCTTTCTGTTTTCACCTGGTGATCTGGCCAGTAATATTTCTCCTACATTAGGCTCCACCACAATACACCAATGCATTTTTTCATGCTTTTTGCAGAAACGCAGGACTTTTTTTAAAAACATGGGTTCCTATGGAACACGTTCACATCAACGCATTTTTTAAAAAGAGTCAGGGACTTTTTTAAATGCAAAACAGTGTTTTTTTTTTTGTTTTTTTTTGTATTTTTGGTTCAATAGACTTCAATAATGCAGAAAAGCATGTAGTGCATTTGTACTGTGTTTTTAGAGTGATTTTTGCCACAAGTAGCATTTTTTAATCTGCCCAAGAGCAAATTTTCACCCACAAAAAAAGCACAAGAACTGCAAAATGTGAATCGCTGTAAAAACGTGGAAAAAATCGTAGTAAAAACTGCAAAAAACACTGCAGAAATGCTCAAAAGAAACATGTATAGATATAAACAGAGCCTATGGCTCCGTACATACTATGGTGTTCCAGAATGCGGGCAGAAGCAACACGATTCCAAATCACTGCAAATCATGGAACGCCCTTGCGATCTTCTTTACTTTGAAGTGCACCCATATCACGGCATGATTTTGCCACAATTGTCACCCGGTGAATTGCAGTAAAATTGTGCAAATAGGATCGTGGGGCACCTGTCGCCCAAAAGAAGCTCTCTAACTTCTTTTGGGCGACAGGCGTCAATGATTCTGTTTGCGCGAATTTACTGCGATTTGTCAGGCAACAATCGTGGCAAAATCAAAATCACCTTAGAGTGTCCCTACTTTGGATGAAGAAGCACAGGGGCACCACTAGATGGCAGCATTGTTAGTCTGGGAAAGGGAAGTGTAATGCCGCGTATACACGACCAAATTGTCCGGTGGACTTAGTCTGCCGGACCGCATTACACCGGACAATTCGATCGTGTGTGGGCTCCAGCGGACTTTTTCATCGGCGGACTTAGAAAGTAGTTTTGCATCAAAATTTGTCCGCCAGACTTGGCTTTCAGTGGACAATCCATTCGTCGGTGTGCTAGTCCAGCGGACTAAGAATGATGCATGCTCAGAAGCAAGTACGAGAAGGAAGCTATTGGCTACTGGCTATTGAACTTCCTTTTCCTAGTCCTGTCGTACGTGCTGTACGTCATCGCGTTAGAAATCACCAGACTTTCGGAGTGTCCGTGTGTGGCCAAGTCTGTTTGTTAGAAAGTCTGGTGGATTGTTTGCCGGACTAAGTCCACCGGACAATTCGGTCGTGTGTACGCGGCATTTGATGTATTGTAGAGAAACCAAACTCCAGCTCACACTTTATAAGCAGTTACAGAAAACATAAAAGCTTATCATTGTAAGCACCCCAGCCAGTGTTAAATGGTTTGTCTAATCTCTGTAAGGTGCTGTTCACCTTGCCACTAAAAGCAGATGTTTAAGATGAATTTTTATTGCACTTCAAAATTCCTAGTAAAGCAGTCTTCAATTGGTAATATGAACAGTGCACAGAGCTGTTCACATTATCAACTTAAAAGTGTTTGCATTGAGTTGCCGTACTTCAAAAATTAAGTCACATGTCGAATTTGAAGCATCTCAAATCCTTCCATTCAAGTCCATGGTAACGTACCATAAACACAGTGATGTGAGTTTGTGACGTGATAGGCCTTGCCCCCCCCCCCCCCCCAAAAAAATAGGTGTATTTGTTCAGTGTCAGTATTTTGAGTGTAAACAAGGCCCAATTGATAAAATCTGCTGGAGAGCTTGTTCTTTTGAAAAACAAGTGGCTTGGTGCTAAACATAAATATATACAATATATCAATAAATGAATGTAACAGTATAAGACAGGACGTCCAGGGATTATAAAGTCCACTTCAAAAAACATATTAAGACTGGGTTCACACATGTGCGATGTGGGAACCAGCGCAAATCCAGAGCCGGTTCCAGCATCGCTCCTCTCCAGCAGGCAGTTCACACTGCCTTGTGCGAACCGCTGCGGGTGTCATTAATAAAGTTAATGACACCACCATTTAGTTCACAGGTTGTAGTGCGACTTGTGAACTCGCACAGGAATCAGATCACATAGATGAAAACACACATGCGATCCAATTCTAGTGTGGTGAAAAACAAGTCCCTGCACTATTTTCTGTGTGAATTCAATGCGAGTTCAGCTTGCTCAGAGATCGCATAATTGGCACCTGCGGTGCGGGTGCGGATCACATGCGATCTCTGAGATCGCGCTAGTGTGACTCAGTCTAAAGGTGGAAGAAAAAACATGTGATATCTATCCATCTCAGAGACAGCGGAAATTACATCACTCGGAAGTCCGTGGTGAGGACTGAGGAGGCGATCAGCCGCTATCGTTCTTTGTATGTTATATATGTTATTAACAAGGAAAAATTCCTGTAAGTATTTTTAATCTATTAAAAGAAAAATGTTTTGTATAGCATAATAGGCCATGAGCCTATTTCTTTGTGTATTCTGAGTACCCGGAAGAGTACAAGAAGAGGCCATCTATTTGGAGACACATCAAGTTAGCAACTCAAGATTTGTGTAAAAAGGTGAAGTATGACCTGTGGTGGGTCATAGACAGGGCAGGACTTAGGGTGATGGGGGCTCCTGGGCTTGAGTCACTTTTGGGCCCTACCTTCTATACATTACCGTATTTATCGACGTATAACACGAGCCGGCATATAACACACACCCCAAGTTTAGGAGGGAATTTTAAGGAAAAAAAACTTTTAGGAGGGAAGTTTAAGGAAAAAAAAAAACTTACATTTAAATGCCCATCAATGCAGCCTTATCAGTGTCCATCAACAGCCTTGCTCATCCATCTGCAGCCTTGTCCAGTGTCATTGCAGCCTTGTCAGTGTAACCTTGTCATTTGCAACCTTGCCCCAGTGTCATTTGCAGCCTTGTCATTTGCAGCCTTGTCATTGCAGTCTTGAAGTTTAAAAATGGCACCGCCAAGATACAGAGTCCTCTGTACCTCGGCAGCTCTCGGGTTCTCTTGGCGGCTCTCGGCAGCTCTCTGGTCCTCTTGTAGTCCTGAGCGGAGACGAGAGTAGCCGAGTGTGCTCGGCTCGGCTCACAGTCACGCCCAGTCCCTGTGTCCCCTATTGGGCAGGGCCCATGGGCTTGAGCCCAGTCAAGCCCAATGGTAAGTCCGGCCCTGGTCATAGAGCAAGGTGGGTGGGCATTGCACCTATAGGTGTTTGGTGGAAGCTGTTTCTGACATATAGCTGTCTGCACATAGATGGATATCACCTGTTTTACCTTCACCTCTAATATTGTTTATTGAAGTGGACTTTACAATCACTAGATGTTCCGTCTTATACACTTACATTCAACTATTAATATATTGTATGCATTTATGTTTAGCACTGAATGATTGTCCTTAGTATTTTATTCAAGGAATTCACATATGTCTTTTTTCCTTTGTTGAATAACGCACTATTCCTTCCTTTTATATATGCATTTAGAGTGGCAGGAGTTGCGCTATTAATGGTGCAGCAAGTCCGTATTATATTATTCACTACTATTTACATAGCAACGCATAAGCACTTCACATTATAACACTTACTGGCTGGATTACCAGCTAAAAATAAAAGAAACAAAGCCTAAAAAGGAAAATAAATGCAGCCATCGCATCTAAGAAATAGTAAGCTGCAATATAATAAACATTTTATTTTGTATTTGGTACCACTTTAACCTTTTCACTGCCAGGCCCGTACGTCAAATAAATGGGGGGTGTTTACACATATGGTGTGCAAATCCAACAAGACTCCTGCCTGTCAGGTGGAAGCATTCTGGCAGCTGCACTGTTGCAAGATTGCTTTGACAAACCCTCGGATATGTGCCCCCCCCCCTGCACATGCCTCCTCCCCCCGGCAACCAGCATAGTGTCTGCTAACAGGTAGGGAGGGAGGAGGGAGTTGACCAGACCCATGTCCCCTCTCCTCCACTTCTTGTTGCTGACCTTTAAAGCTACATGTTTGCCGTCACTTCCAGGTCCACTGCTCAGTCTCCCTGACCAGCATGGCTGGGAACGAATGTAATGCAATACGATCTGCATTGCATTACATTCAGTGGAGCACAGGGGAAACATGCAGGGTCTTTTTAGACTTTGAATGTCTCCTTAAAGAGAACCTTTCACCAAAAAATCACCACATAAACCCAGTGGTGTATTTTGGTTTTGTGCTGCCCTAGGCCTGACTAAACTCGCACACCCCCTAATTTAAATATGGCCCACCCCTTCCTTCAAGCCCACACTCCTTCCTTTTTAAGATCTGCCCTTTCATCTTCATGGGAGGAGGACTGAGGGACATCGTGGGAAGAGGACAGGGAGGGACACCGCAGGAGGAGGACAGAGAGACAGAGAGGGATGTGACATCTTTTCATTTGGGGGGTAAGGGGATATGTTCTGGGTGCTTTGGGAGGGGAGATGACATGTGCTAGTAGTGGGGGGGAGATCAGACCCCCCCCCACCACTAGCACATGTCCTCTCCCCTCCCAAAGCACCCAACACATATCCCATTACCCCCTCCCATCACTCCAGGTGTACATCTGTTATCTGCCCCTCCCTTCCCAGTTACTATGTCTCCCTCCACTGTAAACTATACACAGACCTCAGACCAGCAGTGTGGCTCTTGCACTGAAGTCGTGTCCTTCCTCTGCAGCTCCTCCTCCATCTGGCTGTGCACACTACAACATTGGAGCAGAGGAGGAGGAGGAGCCGAGGAGTTTGTGTGGCTGACAGTGGGGAGAGAGGTGTCGGATGCTAAGGAAAGCCGATTGCCACTTGTGGGACCCGGGCTACAAACAAAACCCATCGTCCTAGCGAGACAGCATGGTAACGTCAGCATGTATCCTCCTCCAGATGCATTTTGTCACATGTGATGTTGTCAATGGGGAACACATAGCGTGCTGATCCACCACCTTATAAACAAAAAAACACACCTCGTTCTGAGCCCTGTGAACGGTGTTACAAAATGCCATCTTGGGTCAGGGCAACCCATCTTTATTATAAAAGCAGTGTGTTGGGCATACAATAGACAAACCACACTTAGAGAATACAATAAATAAGCATGCCCAACTGTGTTTGTCAGTGATGATATGATCTGAAACCAAAATGAACACTAACCTTCATGTGTAGAAAATTAGAAATAAACCTTGATTATATAACAAATAACCAATGGTATATAATACTATTATATATAGTGAAACTAAATATGAAAAATACCAAAAGGTATGACACAGTTCTAAATGAAATAACCATGTGCCAATCCAATTTGAGTGAAAAAAGAAAAATGTATTATTAAGGCTAATCAGCCAAACAAGAAGTTCATTAGCAAATTAATAAATAATGTAGACATGGGGGGGCGTGACCGGGTGGTGATGGTGGCGGCGGCATGTGAGGAGTGAGAGAGGTGTGTGCTCTCACCGCTGCACCGACGGCTGAGCTCATGATCGAATGGCAGTATCCTGTGTAGCGATGCCCGCGGGAAAAGAGGAGGGAGAAGGACGCATGTAAGCCCACGCTCCCCCAGCCGAATTGCTGCTACAGGAAATATCACAACCGCTAAAGCACCTGGTGCGCCTGATCCGTGGAGGTCCCCCGTTGTCTTGGTGCGGGGGAGGTGCTCGGTCGGTCCGGAGGCTGTAGCAGCACAGGTGTGGAGGAGCTTGGTCCAGGACGCAGGCGAGAGATCAGGAAGAGAGGAGAGAGGCTGACAAACACAGCGAAGTCAGACTCAGAACGCCAGACCAGGCAACGAATACTCTGGGCCAACAGTGGAACAGTAGTGAAGTGAGACCCCTGGAGGACACCTGCAATATCGTCCGGAACTTAACGTATGTATTTTATCTTATACACTTAACAATGTGGAGAATACCTGAGAGACGCTTTGCTGCATCTAGTGGTATAAGGCTGCTTACAGATTTCTAAGCTCTAAGGGGAAAACAGAAGGTGCAGAGGAGTGAAACTTGCACTGTGTGAACTGTATTAACCAGCTAATAAATGGGCAATATCTGATTAATTGTTGGTAATCTGACGTATGTGCCACTGCTGTATTATCGCTAAGAGAGGAAGAATTTAGCTGGATAGTGGAAACACCTGGAGCTATTGGAGGTCATATACCTCTAGCAAACCCCCATTGTACTGGAAAATACGTCCCGGGAACTACCCCCCCCCCCCTCTCTTGGAGGAGAAGAGAGGTACCCCCTTGGGTTATCCGTTGAATTAAATCATGGCAGCAAGGAGGAGAGGAGAGGAGCCCGCAGCTCAAGAGAATGTTGGAGTACAATCCTTAAGGTCAGCTAAGGATAAAGATAAGGAAAAGGGCTCCCAGGTTATGGCAACAGGGACATCAGCAGCAGCAAAACTAGAAAAATACGCGCATACCCCAGATCATACCCCAAATAAGGGAGCACAAGTAAAAACCGCAACAGACAGAAAGAGCCAAGGGCAATCAGTGCTGGCAGGAGGAAAGAACGTAGGTAAACAAACGACAGGTGCTTTGGGGAAATCCGATACAGTACTAATGCAGGTCACTTTGACCGAGGGAGATGGAGAACCCACATTAAAGGAGGTGTTGGGGGCGGTCAACGTGTGTAAACAATCTCTGGTAGAGCTATGTGATCAAACAAGAGGCATTAAGGAGGAGTTAGCCTTGATGCGGCAAGAACTCCAAAACACGGCGGATAGAATAACAGCAGTGGAGGGGAGAATATCTCAGATTGAAGATGAGGTATACCCATTGAATCAAGAGGTCAAAGATCTAAAAATACAGATGGGGAAATTCGCAGGGAAATTGGACGAAATGGAGAACAGGCTCCGGAGGGACAATGTGAGGCTGGTAGGACTCCCGGAAAAATGTGAAGGCTCTGATCCAATTATATTTCTGGAAAGATGGTTTGTGGAAACTTTTGGAAGAGAGACTTTTTCCCAACAGTTCGCAATAGAACGGGCGCACAGAGTCCCGACTAGAATCCCGAATCGTGGGGGCCAGCCTAGATCTATTTTACTGAAATTTTTGAATTATAAAGATAAAGCGGCTGTGCTTCGAAAGGCCAGAGAAATGGGAAGTATTATTTACAAAGGGGCCAAAGTTTCATTTTATCCTGATTTTTCTCCGGACTTGCAGAAGCGCAGAGCAGAGTTTGCTGAAACCAAGCGTAGACTTCAGAAATTAGATGTCACTTATGCTCTGCTGTATCCAGCTCGGTTACGAGTTGCAGCATTGGGAGAGACTTTATTTTTTGATTCTCCAGCTGGTGTGTCAGCCTGGGTGGAGGAGAAGGGGGATCGGTTGATGAGGAGGTGATAGGTTAGAGGGGAAGGAGGAAAACTTCTTCCCCCCTTCTCTCCCCCTCTCTTGGTTCTTTTCTTATTACTATTTTTCTTTTTTTCTTCTCAATTTTTTCAGTTTTTTTCTTTTTTTTTTTTGTTTTTTGTTTTCCTTTTCTCTCTGCCCTCCTTGCTCCTTCCCTCTCTCTATCTCTTCCCCCCCCTGACCTCCTTATTGGGGGGGGGGGAGAGGGGGAGAGGGGGCGAGTTCGGACGGGGAGACATAGTGGGTACAATGCACTTGAATTAAGGGCACAATGTATATATTCATGTATCGGTGGGCGGTGGGACACACACAGTATAGTGGAATATGTGAATGAGAGTGAGAAGGGTTAAAAATGAGACACAGGTTGGGCTTAAGGGGAGGGTGGTTAGGGAGGAGGGGAGGGAGGACGGGGAGAAGGTATGTGTGTGGGAAGGAAGGAGGGGGGAGTATGAAGGTATGGGTAGGGATGTTTTGGTCACAGAAAAAGCCCCTTGGGGTAACCTAGAAGGGTATAGGGGGGGCGGGGGGTAGGAATAAGGAATAAAAGGGGAAATAATGCACAGGAAAAGGATGAAATCCGCACAGTAATAGAGGAGAAATTGAAAATAATGTCTGGAATACATGAAAAGTTTACTTTTTTTTCACAGAGGGGAAGCTTAGGATGGAATGGAATTATAAGATGTAATAGGTCACATAAAGATGATAGGTATTTTACCTCGAGTAAGCTTCTCTCTCTCCTTCTGTTCCCTCATATGTCCCAGCTTTCTAGATGGGATGTAGAGAATGCCCCTAGGAGATTAACCATAACAGTGAGACATTTCCTTCTTCCCGTTCTTTTTCTTCTAGGAAGGTATGCAGGCTAGAGTTATAAATATTGGCTCCTGGAATGTACGAGGGTTGGGTACACCAGTTAAAAAAGCAGCGGTGTTTGAGGCCCTGGAAAAATGTGATATCGGGCTGATTTGCCTACAGGAGACGCACCTAACTGTGGACTCCAAGCTGGAGAACTACAGTAGGAAATTTCAAGCTCAGTTTCACTCAGTTCACACCTCTTATTCAAGAGGTGTGGCTGTGTTGGTAAGAAAAGAAGTAGCGTTTAACTGTCGGCAGGCCAGCATCGATAAAGAAGGGAGGTATGTGTTTTTGTATTGTGTAATTGAAAATCGGGAGTATGTCCTTGCAAATATCTACATTCCACCCCCGTTTAAATTGGACGTTTTATATAATCTAATGGAATTTATAGTAGATAAATCTGGGATTCCAGTGGTAGTAGTGGGAGATTTTAATGAGGTCATTAATAAAAATCAGGATAGATTTCCATCAGGGACTTATCTGCAGAGGGAGGGTGAGAGTCGGTTATCCAGGTTTATGCAAGAAGGGGGACTAGCTGATCTATGGAGAGTCCGGAACCCGGACCTGCTACAATACTCGTGTTTCTCAAGCTCCTACTCCTCACTTTCAAGAATAGATCTAGTTTTGGGGAATGAAGAAGCCAACCAAGTGGTAAGAGATATAGTATACCAACCTAGAGGGGTGTCAGATCACTCATTGGTGACGGTGTCGCTGCATTTAGGGGGGGTAAGATCTTTGAAAGTATGGAAGCTGAATCCAGCATGGCTTGAGATAATTGACGATTCAAATAAGGTACTATCCCAGCTAGAAGAGTTTATAGAGATGAATAAGGATACCGCTGCGAGAGGAGTGATATGGGACGCACTAAAGGCCTACCTCAGGGGTATCCTTATCCAACAGGTAGCGAAAATTAAGAAATCATCTAGAGAATGGGAAAACACAGTTAAAAGGGAGTTAGCAGGGGCAGAAAGAGAATATATAGTAAATCCCACCCCAGAGACACAAAAGATATGGTTAGATACACAGCAAAAATATAAAGCAGTGCTTATCAGGAAAGTCGAGAATAAAAGATTGTTCCAGAAACAAGTGGCGTTTGGGGAAGGGGAAAGAGTCGGGAAGATGCTGGCACACTTAGTGAAGACCAATTCCTCGCCATCCACCGTCACCGCGATCAGGACAGAGAAGGGAGAAATTTCAACTCAGAGTTCAGTGATTCTAGATACTTTTAGATCATACTATGTAAAATTGTACAGATCCCAGGGGATGGTGGGAGACGAGGAAATGGATACTTTTTTTGGAAACATTAGAGTTCCATCCCTTACCGAGGAGGAGAGAGAGATAATGGAAGCACCATTAACATTAGAAGAAATTCAAGCTGCAGTGACAGCAATGGCTAACCAGAAGTCCCCAGGTCCAGATGGTCTCCCAGTGGAAACCTACAAATATTATGGGAGAGTATTTCTCCCGGAACTTCTTGGAGTATTAAATAGGGCAAAGGAGGAAGGGAGATTGCCCACCTCGATGACGGAAACAACGATAATTGTTCTGCACAAGGAGGGGAAAGATCCGATGGAAACTAAATCCTATCGACCTATCTCACTTTTGTGCACAGACGCAAAAATACTAGCCAAGGTACTGGCGGCCAGATTGAATAAAATGATCTCTAGACTGATACACCCTGACCAAACAGGATTTATCCCCGGTAGATCAACGAGCATGAATATTAGAAGACTGTATCTTAACTTACAGATTCCAACGGTAAATGTAGGTAAAAGAGCAATCATGGCTTTGGATGTAGTCAAAGCCTTTGACAGTCTAGAATGGAGATACATCTGGCGGGTTCTGAAAGAATTTGGCTTTGGCTCTTCATTTATTGAGTGGATAAAAACTCTGTACAATGGCCCTAGTGCTAGAATTAGGGTTAACAACGAGTACTCAGATAAGATATTATTAGAAAGAGTGACAAGACAGGGGTGCCCTTTGTCACCCCTGATCTTTGCCCCCGCTATGGAACCATTAGCCATTGCAATAAGATCTAACGTTGATATAGAAGGCTTCCAAAGAAGGTCGAGGGAAGAAAAGATTGCGCTATATGCCGATGATATACTCCTCTACCTGGGGGACTCAGAGAAGTCCACCAGGCAGGGGATGAAAGTCCTCGGGGAGTTTAGCAGCTTCTCGGGATTAACAATAAACTGGGAAAAATCAGCTCTGATGCCGGTAGATACATTGGAGAGTCAAAGTATATTGGCAATCCCACAGTTAGAAGTGGTGGAGAAAATAAAATATTTAGGAATATACATACAAAAAGATGCAAAAAGGTATATAAGTGATAATGTTGCCCCTTTATTAGTTAAATTTAAAAATAAAATAGAAATCTGGAAGAAACTCCCACTATCAGTTGCAGGGAGATGTAATCTCATCAAAATGCTATGGATGCCACAGTTACTGTACCTGTTGCATAACTCGCCGATATGGATAGACATAAAGTGGCTTAAAAAAATGGAAACACTATTTCGAGAACTCATATGGAGAGGAGGTACTTCAAGAATAGGCTTACAAATTCTGCAATTACCGTCAAGGAAAGGAGGAATGGCAGTACCCCACTGAAGAAGTTATTTCTTAGCTGCACAATTGCAACATTTGGGGATGAGCAATGAGAGTAGCGGAAGTACAAATAGGGAGTTAATGATTACTGGGACACCTCATAAAACTATAGTAGAGGCTCTGGAGGCGAACTCATTCCCCTATAGAACACCTACAATAAAACTTGCTCTAAAAGTATGGAAGGCAGTAAAAGCGATAAAGGGTCTGGAAGGACTGACTAAAGAAACCCCATTATGGAATAACCTGAATTTACAGGAAATGGGAATGATAGGAAGGTACAAAGAGTGGGAAAGTAGGGGAATTGACAGGCTGGCCCAGCTGTATGAAGGAGATACAATAAAAACATTTAATACATTAAAAACGGAATTTGATCTACCAAAACAGTCGTTTTATAAATATTTACAAATTAGACAGGCATTATTGAAACAATTTGATACACTGGGGCCAGTGTGGAGTAAATCCCCCATTTATAATAGATTAAACTCTGAAGATAGAGCGAGAGGGTTTATAGCAGATATCTACCCACATATATGCGAAGGGAGTATAGAACACCCAGAGAAACTTAAAAGTAGAAGAAAATGGGAGGAGGAAGTAGGAACAATCTCAGATGAGCAGTGGATGAGGATACTTGAGGGGGGACATTGGATATCTGTTTCACCGGCCCAGAGGGTGTCACATTTGATGCTATTACACAGAGCCTATTATACGCCGAAGAGGCTATATAGGTTTGGGCGAAGGGAGGATGATGGATGCCCGAGATGTCAGGCGACGGAGGATATGACACACATGTTCTGGAGGTGCCCTAAACTGTTTCGCTATTGGTCAGAAGTTATTGTCGATCTGAATGAAACATTTGGAGTGTCGATTCAAGGGAATCCCAGAATGTGTGTGTTGGGCCTGAACGAGGGGATAAGAGGACTAGCTTGTATAAATAAAGCAGTAATGAGATGTATGTTCCAGGCAAGGAAACTGATAGCGCAGAGGTGGCAGGCAGAAAATCCCCCGTCTGTAGCAGATTGGAGGCAACTAATTACTGAGACGGTATGGAAGGAAAAGGTAGTATACGTAAGAAGCGGGAATCTCAGGGAATTTAAAAGAATGTGGAAACCATGGCTAGATAGGTTGGGATACCCAATATAAGGACTTGGAGTGAATGAGGACGGGAGAGAGGAAGAAGAGAGAGAGCACTCGGTATAGGTGTTAAGAAGATAGAGGTAATGAGAGTATCACGTTCACAGTATGTGCATGAGGGACCCTTTGTCTTTCCCTGGTGTGTATTTGAAGGGGGGGGGGGGTGGAGGGGGGAGGGGAAGGGAACTGTTAACTTGGAAAAAATTGTGTACTTAATTGTATTAAGTTTGTTAATGGAAAAAAAATTTTTATATGAAAATAAATAAAGATTATGTAAATTAAAAAAAAAAAAAATAATAATGTAGACTTGTGACACTCTAAACCATTATTCATGTGAATATACCCATGACCGGACAAAACAAATGTATAAATGGTATTGAATGTGATACATAAACATTATAATAAAAAATAAATAAAATAAAAATAAAAAATTAAGCTATGAACACCTTAGTGATAGAACTAAATAATCAATAAATTTAGTGAATATTAAATATACAAAACATAATGGATAATCAAACACCAGTGTGTATATCTTATGCCGCGTACACACGATCAGACTATCCAGCGGACTTAGTCTGGCGGACAAACCGCCGAAAAGTCCGCCAAATTTCCGAATAAGCGGACCTGCCCACACACCAGACTCTGCCGTACTTTTGAAAAGAACGGACTTGTCCACACACGGAGGAAAGTCCATTCATTTTGAACGCGGCTTCAGGTAGTCAGGACTAGCGAAGGAAGTCAGTGTCGCCGGCTGTGGCGGCGAGATGGTTACATCGCTGGCCCCGTCCCCTGGTATGGACTTAAAGGGAAAGCCCTACGCCGGAAAAACGGCGTGGGGGTCCCCCCCAAGGTCCATATAAGACCCTTATCCGAGCACGCAGCCCAGCCGGTCAGGAAAGGGGGTGGGGGGGTCGAGCGAGCAGCCCCCACTCCTGAGCCATACCGGGCTGCGTGCCCTCAACATGGGGGGTGCTTTGGGGAAGGGGGGCCCTGCAGCACCCCAACCCCAAAGCACTTTGTCCCCATGTTGATGAGGACAAGGGCCTCTTCCCGACAACCCTGGACGTTGGTTGTCGGGATCTGCGGGCGGGGGCTTTTCGGAATTAAAGGGGCCCCCCGATACCAGCCCCCCACCCTATGTGAATGAGTATGGGGTACAATGTACCCCTACCCATTCACCTGTGAGAAAAATGTAAATAAAATACAACACACAAGGGTTAAAAATAATTTATTGCACAACTCCGGGGGTCTTCTGTCTTGGGGGTCTTCTCGCCGGACTCCTCCGCTATCCCCTGCTAGCTCTTTTACTAGCAGAGGAGCCCGGCTCTCTTCTTCGCCGCCGCCTGGGGGTCTTCTGACTTCGGGGGTCTTGTCCCACTCTTCGGTTCTTCTTGCCAGGCCTCAACTCCTTCTTCCAGCTCTTTTACTGGTGGTGGCCCGGTCTTCTGTCGCCGCTGTCTTTGCCACCTTCTATTCTTCTGTTCTTCTCTTCTTCTTCCTTGAGATGTTGACTCGTCGCTGTCTCTGGCCATAATGACAGGGACGTGTTGAGTGGCGACTTATATAGGGACAATGAGCAGGGTCACCAGGTGATGTCCCCGCTCATTATGATGTCACAGTCCCAGCATCCCCAGCAGCAGACGGGCTTCTCCGCTAGTAAAAGAGCTAGTAAAAGAGCAGAAGATAGCGGAAGAGTCCGGCGAGAAGATCCCCCAAGATGGAAGAAGACCCCCGGAGCTGTGCAATAAATTATTTTAAACCCTTGTGTGTTGTGTTTTATTTACATTTTTTTCACAGGTGAATGGGTAGGGGTACATTGTACCCCATACTCATTCACATAGGGTGGGGGGCTGGGATCTGGGGGCTCCTTATTAAAGGGGGCTCCCGGATTCCGATAAGCCCCCCTCCCGCAGACCCCGACAACCAACGGCTAGGGTTGTCGGGAAGAGGCCCTTGTCCTCATCAACATGGGAACAAGGTGCTTTGGGGTGGGGGGGCCGCGCGGCCCCCCTTCACCAAAACACCCCCCCATGTTGAGGGCACGCGGCCTTGTATGGCTCAGGAGGGGGGCGCTCGCTCGTCCCCACCCCCTTTCCTGACCAGCCGGGTAGCGTGCTCGGATAAGGGTGACATTGACCTTCTTCGCTAGTCCCGGCTACCTGGAGCCGCGTTCAAAAGGAACAGACTTTTCTCCGTGCGGGAAAGTCTGTTCATTTCAAAAGTACGGTGGACTAGTACACACACGACTGTATTGTTCGCCAGACTGTGAGACAAATGTGAGACAGTTTTTGAGTCAAAACTACTTTCCAAGTCCACCGGACTTTTGGGTAAAAAAAGTCCGCCGGAGCCCACACAGGGGTGGATTGTCCGGCGGACTCTGGTCCACTGGACTTTTCCGCCAGATAGTTTGATCCTGTGTAAGTGGCATTACACACACCAATGCTTGGTAACCACTACATTTAATAAAAAAGTGTTTAAAACCTCTAACGTGACTCAGACCAAATTTACAGCAAAAAGCCTCTAAAAATGATCAGTAAAAGCATTAACATCAACATCAATTTTCAACCCATAGGATACATAGGGCTTTACCCTACGGATCTAAGACATCTCAAGTTTTGAGATTTCTCTCACTAGTGAACTCCCCCTCCAATTAGGACTAAATTTGTCAATGCCCAAAAAAAAAAAAAAAGTATTGGAGAGATCTTTTTTCGTGGACAAGAAGATAGTGTTTGGACACTGAGTGATTTTCAATGATGTTTGTGATATGCTCGTTGAGACGAATCTGTAAGGGACGTTTGGTCCGCCCTATATATTGCAGGCCACAAGGGCACTGCAATAAATAAACCACTCCAACTGTAGAATAGGTAATGAATGGAGTGATGGTATGTTGCACCTGCGTGCTTGTGGACACAAATTTTGTAATTTCTTCTGTGCGCACAGCTGTTCAAAGAGCGTATCCGACAACTTTTACATTAGTAGAATCCAGTTAGTTGGTCAAAAAAAGTTAAGTTTGTAGGGGGATCAAAAATATTGGGGGCTACTCTGTTTCTTAATGAGGGGGGCACCTACCTGAGGTTTATCCGGTAAAATACCTTTTAAAATTCTATCGTTATTAGCAAAGTGCCAGTGTCTCAAAATTATCTGTTTGATGCTCCTATGCTGTAAAGAATAGGTAGTTATAAAGGGAACTTCTGAGTTGTAAGACCCATTGGTTTTGAGGGGTTTTTCCTATTCATCCCTTGTACAGTATTGAATGTAGAAAATAGAGAGCCCATAGTGTTTCCTTTCTCAAGGAATCTACCTGTTAAGATTTCAGCCTGCGCTTAGAAGTCACGTGGATCAGAGCAATTCCTACATAACCTCATGTATTGGCTCTTAGGTACTGAATGGAGCCAAAGACCATAATGCCAACTGTACATTGAGATGTAGAAATTGCGGTCGGTGGCTTTGAAAAAAGTGGAGGTAGTCATAGTGCCATTCTTAATAGTCAAGGTCAAGTCAAGGCAATGTATTTGTGACTGGTTCATTTCATAATTCAAATGTATGCCACGATGGTTGGAGTTTAAAGAGGACATAAACCCCTGCAATTCCTGATCATCAGCATCCCATAGGAGGAGGATGTCATGAATATATCTAGCCCACAAAATCAGTTGAGGTCTATTGTGGGCATAGATGACATCCTCCTCCCACCTGGCCATAAAAAAAATTGGTGGAAAAATTGGTTCCCAAACCAAAAATAATTATGCAAGGCTGCGTATTCCAGGAGTTTCATTATGAAAGATACCTGACAGGTTGGAAGCCCAGAGTCTCCATCAAGGAAACCCTTCACTTCCTCTAAGCCTAAGGCATGGGGGATTATGGTATATAACAAGGCGACATCAGTGGCCACCATCCATACCCCAGGCTTCAGAGTAACTCCTGAGAGAAGATTTAATACCTGTCGTGAATCTTTCACAAACAGCATTTTACGAATAGGGCTGTAAATAAAAATCAATATATCTGGGAAGTGATTGAATCCATATCACCCACAATGGGGCGTCCCGGGGGGCAGACAGGATTCTTATGAACCTTCAGTAGGTAGTAAATTGTTGGCGTCCCAGGGGCTCTGAGCACCAAAAATAGACTCTCTTTCTTATTTAACCACTAGAGATCCACGCTATAGCCAAGTGACGGCTATAGCCAAGTGACGGCTACAGCACGGACCTCCTTTGCCGGGACGACGTCTATTGACGTTGTCCCATGCACGAGCGGCCTGAGGGGCACGCGCGGCGCGCTCTGTGATCAGCGAGTCTATGAGAAGCAAGGGGTCGATCCCGATCCCTTACCACATGATCAGCTGTCAGCCAATTACAGCTGATCATGTGATACAACGGAGCCGGTAATCGGCTATTTATCCTCCTCGCGCAGACAGCGCGAGGAGAAAAAAAAGAGCCGATCACCGGCGGCCGTGATCGGGACATCAGTCCCGATCACGGCCAGCTTACCAGT
Source organism: Lithobates pipiens (assembly GCF_037356315.1). NCBI lineage: Eukaryota > Metazoa > Chordata > Amphibia > Anura > Ranidae > Lithobates > Lithobates pipiens. The sequence goes on from NW_027507764.1 coordinate 462,897,737, forward strand.
GCCCACCTGCCCCTTGCCAGTGCCACCTCAGTAATTAAGAAGTGCCACCCATCAGTGCCCACAGTGCCACCCATCAGTGCCCACAATCTGCCTCAACAATGGTGCTGCACCCTAGTGCCACATATCCGTGCCCATCAGTGTCATCTATCAGTGCCCATCAGTGCCGCCCATCAGTGCCCAGCAGTGCCACCTATCAGAGCCACCTATCAGTGCCCATCAGTCCCATCTATCAGTGGTATCTATCAGTGCCCCTTAGTGCCACCCATCCATGCCACCCATCCGTGCCATCTTATCTGTGCCCATCAGTACTGCCTTATCTGTGCCTATCAGTGCCCACCAGTGCAGCCTATCAGTGCCCACCAGTGCCGCCTCATCAGCGCACTTCAATGAAGGAGAAAAATTACCTGTTTGCAAAACTTTATAACAAACTATTAAACATGATTTTTTATTTTGCATCTTTTTTTGTTTGTTTAGCAAACAATAAAACTCCCAGCTGTAATTAAAAACCACCAAAAGAAAGCTCTATTTGTGGGAAAAAAATTATAAAAATTTCATTTGGGTACAGTGTTGTATGGCCGCACAATTGTCATTCAAAGTGCATCAGCGCTGAAAGCTGAAAATTGGTCTGGGCAGGAGGGGGGTTTAAGTGTCCAGTAAGCAAGTGGTTAAAATACCAACTGCTAAACCGTTGGATACAATTTTCTCCAAATCTTTCTGGTAGCTATTTTTAGGGTCAAATGGGAGTGGGGCGTAGGTGTCGACATCACTAAGTATTCTACCCATTTCTGTCATATAGTCCTTATGGTCAAGAACCACGATCCCACTGCCAGGAACCAAGAAACAGACAGAGACAGAAGTACAATCAAATCACACTTGTTTATTAATAAAAGTAAAACGGTAAATAGGAAAAAGCGTAGTCAAGCAAGCCAGAGTCCAGTAGCCAGATTGGGTAGTCAGCCAGTCCAAAGTTCATGAACCAGATCGGGTAATCAGCCAGTCCAGACGTCAGGGATCCAAGGAGAGCAACTGCAAGCAGGATAGAAGCCAGGAGGGATGTTAGCAAGCCAGTCTTGAAACAACAGCAGGAGATGGTTCCTAGTGATGTGACCAAACGTGAACGCAAAGGAGAAATGAGCTGGAAGACTTTAAATAGGCAGGCCTGACGAGCATCATCGGGAACAGCTGGTAACTGGAGAGAGAAGAGAGCTGGCAATTAGCCAACAGCTGAGTGGCCAGCCCAGAGGAGGAAGGGCTAAGCCAGCCCTGACACCCACCCCCTTTATCGGCAGGTCTTATAACAATATCTTTATTATTGCACAGAGAATCAAGACCCTCCTAAAAAATTTAAGTATTCCTGACATCCTTAATCTCTAATAATTCAAGATCTCCAAGTATAACATCTCTAAAAACCTTAAGTGGAGGGTTAACTTAGAGATCTTGAATTATTAGAGAGTAAGAAAGCTAGGAATACTAAGATTATTCAGGAGGGTCTTGATACTCTGTGCAATAATAAAGATGTTATAAGACCTGCCAATAAGGGGGGTGGGATCATGGTTATTGACCGGAAGGACCATATGACAGAAATGGGTAGAATACTTAGTGATGTCGACATCTATGTCCCACTCCCCTCCAACCCTAAAATTAGCTACCAGAAAGGTTTGGAGAAAATTGTATCCAAAGGTTTAGCAGTTGGTATTTTAAATAAGAAAGAAAGTCTATTTTTGGTGCCCAGAGCCACTAGGACTCCAACAATTTACTACCTACCGAAGGTTCCTAAGAATCCTGTCTCCCCCATGGGATGCCCCATTGTAAGTGGCATAGATTCAATCATTTCCTGGATGGGCAGATATATTGATTTTCATTTACAGCCTTTAGTTCTTAAAATGCCATAGTTTGCGAAAGATTCACCACAGGTGTTAAATCTTCTCTCAGGAGTTACTCTGAAGCCTAAGGTATGGATGGTGACCGCTGATGTCACCTTGTTATATACCATAATCCCCCATGGTGAAGGGTTTTCTTAATAGACACTCAGAGCTTCCAACCTGCCAGATATCTTTTATAATGGAACACCTGGAATACATAGCCTCACATAATTATTTTTAGTTTGGGAACCAATTTTTCTGCTAAAGTCAAGGGGTGGCTATGGGGGCTAAATATGCCCCCAGCCTAGCCAATTTATTTATGACCAGATGGGAGGAGGATGTCATCTATGCCCACAATAGACCTCAACTGATTTTGTGGGCTAGATATATTGATGACATCCTCCTCCTATGAGATGGTGATGGCCAAGAATTGCAGGGGTTTATGTCCTCTTTAAACTCCAACCATTGCGGCATACATTTGAATTACGAAATGAGCCAGTCACAAATACATTTCATTGACTTGACCTTGACTATTAAGGGCACTATGACTACCTCCACTTTTTTCAAAGCCACTGACCGCTATTCCTGTAACTCATTGGACAGTTGCCATTATGGTCCTTGGCTTCATTCAGTACCTAAGAGTCAATATATGAGCCATATATGAGGTTACGTAGGAATTGCTCTGATCCACGTGACTTCTCAGCGCAGGAAATCTTAACAGGCAGATTCCTTGAGAAAGGATATACTATGGACTCTCTAGTTTCTACTTTCAATACCGTACAAGGGATGAATAGAGAATCCTTACTTACATTAAGCGTGTTTTTTTCCATTTATAGGCCCTCTTACCAAACCCGGTGAAACCGCAACAGTGATCCCTCCAGCTGTAAGTTCACTCAGTCAGGGTTGCCCAAGCCAACTCTAGTTAGTAGTGTAGCATGTCTGTACCCTGGCAGTGGCTCCATCTTTCTCCCTCTCTGGTGGTGTGGGTACAGCATGGCTTCCTCTCTGGTGGTGTGGGTACAATGTGACTCACAATCTGGTGGTGTGGGTACGGTGTGGTTCTCTCTCTGGTGGTGCAGGTACAGCGTGGCTCACTCTCTGGTGGTGCGGGCATGGTGTGGCTCTCTGGTGTGGGTACAGCATGTCTCTCTCTCTGGTGGTGCGGGTACAATGTGGTTCACTCTCTGGTGGTGCGGGTACGGCGTGGCTCATTCTCTGGTGGTGTGGGTACAGCGTGTCTCTCACTGGTGGTGCGGGTACAGTGTGGCTCTCTCTCTGGCAATGCAGGTACAGCGTGGCTCTCTCTCTGGCAATGCAGGTACAGCGTGGCTCTCTCTCTGGCAATGCAGGTACAGCGTGGCTCTCTCTCTGGCAATGCAGGTACAGCGTGGCTCTCTCTCTGGCAATGCAGGTACAGCGTGGCTCTCTCGCTGGCAATGCAGGTACAGCGTGGCTCTCTCTCTGGCAATGCAGGTACAGCATGGCTCTCTCTCTGGCAATGCAGGTACAGCGTGGCTCTCTCTCTGGCAATGCAGGTACAGCGTGGCTCTTTCTCTGGCAATGCAGGTACAGCGTGGCTCTCTCTCTCTGGCAATGCAGGTACAGCGTGGCTCTCTCTGGCAATGCAGGTACAGCGTGGCTCTCTGGTGATGCACTCTCTCTGGTGGTGCGGGTACAGCGTGGCTCTCTCTCTGGTCACAGTGCTGCTGCCGAGTTCTCTGGCAAATGGAGTAGCAGCGCTGTGACAGGGAGAGGAGAGCTGCGGGCTGTCTGTGTATCTCCTTGCTCACCCCCCTCCCCTTTCTGTCAGCCAAAGGGAGAAGAGAGAGAGCGGCTCTAATTGTGTTCGCACCTAGAGAATCACAGCTTTACCGGGTGGGGAGGCGGCTTGACGGCTCCTAATAAAACTGCTTCCTGGCCCCCTCTTCCCCCCCGATTCCACTGCACTCTTCAGCTGTACTCCCCTGATGGTGGCCCTGCGTGTGGGAGTCAGGAGGAGGGAGCGGGTGCCTTTTTCGGGGGGTGGCTTTTTTGCCACCCCCTGCAAAGTGCCGCCCTAGGCCTGGGCCTTGTCATCCTAGGCCAAAACACAGCACTGCATAAACTCATGTGTTAGGGGTGCCTACGCATAAAGACGTCAGTTGTGATACACATGGCACATGTTTCCATACACGCTGGAGTGAGAGCACCAGACTTCAGGGATAGATGGATCAGTGGAGTACTCGTATTCAGATAGATTGCTGTAACACAGCAAACAATTCTTAGACCACACATTAACAATAACTCCTGATGCATTTTTAGAAAAGTACATTTGGGCATATGCAATTGAGATTAGGAGGACAACAGAGGATGTGTTGTATTTCAGTATATGCCCTATCTTTTCCACCTTGTTAAAGAAGTAGTACAGCCTGAGTTCGTTTAGCTGTACTTCTCCTGTGGATCACAGAAGTGCAGTTCATTTTGCACTCCTGTGACCCATTTTGAGCAGACAGCTGGCTGCAGTCTGCTGCCTGCTAAAGTCACAGAGTGAGTCCAGACTCAGGCAAGATCGCCATACTGAAGTCAGGGTCAGCCCACATGCCTGGACGGGCACCCGGGTTAGCCTCTCAGAGCTGAGAGGCTGAGCCGGGCACTCCCACCCCCTCCACAGTCCAGCACTCCTGTGAGAGAGTAGGGGGCAGAACAAAGAGCTGGGGGGGCACTGAGAAACAAGTGAACTGTGTGTTAGATCACTTGGCTCTCAGTGTTAGAGCCGGTGGAGGACAAATACAGCATTAGACTGATGCTGCATCCACCTAGGTAAGTCTAAATCTGAAAAAATAAAATAAAATAACCCATACTTCCCTTTTAAATATGTGAAATAATACAAAAACTTTTATGTCACCAATTTCCTAATGATGTTCTGTCCTAATGAAAAAAGTTGTTATAGTGGGAAAACTGTCAGCTTAATGAAGGAACCCAATACATCTTTAATTCAGCAGAAAGAAAATAAACATTTTTAGTGCTATAACAAACTTAACCAGAAAAAGCAGTACTAAAATTGAAAGGATAAGTCAAGTTAGGTACTGACCACTAACCTAGGCAATTTAAACTGAGAATGTGAAAAAAATGCATCCTGTTCACCATAGCGCATAACTACTGTTTTACTAATATTTAATTTTTTACACTTTCTTGTTTTCCTGCATGTTATAATTTCTTTACATGTACAATTCTGCTAAAATTCTGTAATTTGTATATACAATTTTAACTCTGTAATGTATATAATTATTTATTATTTTTGTTTTTACAGTGTTTTACCATAGAGACACATACACCTACAGTCAACAAAATAGAAAAAGAATCAGAAATTCAGAAGCAGATCAATGAGATATTCAATCATATAGATCAGAAGATGCCTAAAGTGACTTTCGCACATATCGACAACACAACAAGTACCAAAAGGAGCAAAATGTTCTTAAAAAGCCCAAAAGAAAAGTATTGTGTTCGAGAAGAATTAATAGTACAATTTGATGCATATGATCATTTAGGCAAAAAGAAAGCCTATGGAGGAGATTATCTGAGAGCAATCATTTCCAATCCTGATACACAAGCGAGAGCTTCAGGAAGAATTGAAGACTTTAAAAATGGAACATATCATGTTCATTTCACCTTATTTTGGGAAGGTAAAGTAGTGGTAACATTGTTCCTAATGCACCCAAGTGAAGCAGTTTCAGCCCTGTGGAAGTCACGAAATAGCTGGTATGGGAATGTTGGCTACTTGTGCAAATTCACTAGTCCAGGCAAACAAGTAGAAACCAAATGTGGCTTCAATCTCAGTAAAGAAGAAGAACTGTGTGAGTATATAGATGAGAGAGATGAGGAATACTTCTACTCTGTCAGACCTCAGAATTTCAGTTGTGATTCATTGACAGAATTCAAAAACTGGAAGACACTGGCTACCCAACTATCTCCACTGGACAACAGTCTGCTTGTCAGGTATGTTACTTTTTTATGTTTTTGAGAGGCAATATACAGTAAGATTTTTTTTTTTTTTTCAAATGATAAAGCTTAAATGAGAAATGCAGCCAAAGCTGTGGATCGCAATTCCTGTCGGCTGACATCACAAATCCAATCCAGGCTTGTCAGGATCCACCCAGGAGCCCAGACAGCTGACTCAACCTCTTAGCGAGCTTCCTCTCTGGTGGTGTGGGTACAATGTGACTCACAATCTGGTGGTGTGGGTACGGTGTGGTTCTCTCTCTGGTGGTGCAGGTACAGCGTGGCTCACTCTCTGGTGGTGCGGGCATGGTGTGGCTGTCTGGTGTGGGTACAGCATGTCTCTCTCTCTGGTGGTGCGGGTACAATGTGGTTCACTCTCTGGTGGTGCGGGTACAGAGCAGAGAGCCAGTGACTGTTACCAGCTCTCTGCTCACAGAGTGTAAATTAAGCTTTGGCGCTAAAACCTTTTTTACGTGCACTGTGGGTGCCAAAATTATATATGTGTGTGAGGAGATCTGTTGTCTCTGCTGATGATCTAAAGAATTAATGTGAACTAATGTGGAAATCTCCTAAAATCCACTATATGCGTGATATCTACCAAAATACGTGTGTTAAAAAGAAGAAAGGAAAAATAAAAATGTGTGTGTCTGTTGACTTGTAACTCAAAAATGCACATGTGTTGCAAGAAAATAGTGAATAAATCGCATGAAAATAAACAATTAAAAATAATGATACATGTGTGCTTAGTAAACAAATCATATGTAAACCATAAACCAATGTCTATAAATTATGCTCTATGTTCAGAATCCTCAAAAGTGACAGTCAAAAAGCGTTTGTGAGAGTACCAAGAAAAAATAACAAAAAATCTTTCAATGTCCCACAGAATTTTTTTTTCAAAGTCGCATCATTTGGTTGCTGGAAAACGCATGGAATTTTTGTCAAGTGAGGGGGGAAGAGCAAAGTGATTAGTGCAGAAGGGTTAGATGCATTCCTCTCCGGTGCGCCACTCTGTGTTAGGAAAAAGATATATATATGCGCTCACCAGACCAAAAACCCTCAATGGGTTAACCGAGCAGTCACAGTATGAGCCACTGTGCAGCTTTCCTTGGGCTCTGCTTCTGCTATGCTGGGGGAATGCTTTGCACTTTTCCTTCCACAAATAGTCCGTTTAGCAATTACACATAGGAGGAAACAGAAGTACAACCATAGTGCAATACTGTTTTTGAACGATTTATTTATTTAAAAGTCAGGTTACTCACAATATCCAATAAAGACAAATCGCCTTAAAAGTAACTGCGCCGGCGTTGCTGCTTGTATACCAATATGAGGTGCACGTCCTAGGCCACGCCCTACGCGTTTCGTCAGAGCGACGTCACTCTGACGAAACGCGTAGGGCGTGGCCTAGGACGTGCACCTCATATTGGTATACAAGCAGCAACGCCGGCGCAGTTACTTTTAAGGCGATTTGTCTTTATTGGATATTGTGAGTAACCTGACTTTTAAATAAATAAATCGTTCAAAAACAGTATTGCACTATGGTTGTACTTCTGTTTCCTCCTATGTGTAATTGCTAAACGGACTATTTGTGGAAGGAAAAGTGCAAAGCATTCCCCCAGCATAGCAGAAGCAGAGCCCAAGGAAAGCTGCACAGTGGCTCATACTGTGACTGCTCGGTTAACCCATTGAGGGTTTTTGGTCTGGTGAGCGCATATATATATCTTTTTCCTAACACAGAGTGGCGCACCGGAGAGGAATGCATCTAACCCTTCTGCACTAATCACTTTGCTCTTCCCCCCTCACTTGACAAAAATTCCATGCGTTTTCCAGCAACCAAATGATGCGACTTTGAAAAAAAAATTCTGTGGGACATTGAAAGATTTTTTGTTATTTTTTCTTGGTACTCTCACAAACGCTTTTTGACTGTCACTTTTGAGGATTCTGAACATAGAGCATAATTTATAGACATTGGTTTATGGTTTACATATGATTTGTTTACTAAGCACACATGTATCATTATTTTTAATTGTTTATTTTCATGCGATTTATTCACTATTTTCTTGCAACACATGTGCATTTTTGAGTTACAAGTCAACAGACACACACATTTTTATTTTTCCTTTCTTCTTTTTAACACACGTATTTTGGTAGATATCACGCATATAGTGGATTTTAGGAGATTTCCACATTAGTTCACATTAATTCTTTAGATCATCAGCAGAGACAACAGATCTCCTCACACACATATATAATTTTGGCACCCACAGTGCACGTAAAAAAGGTTTTAGCGCCAAAGCTTAATTTACACTTTAGATTTCTAGCCTACTCCTATATCTAGGGGCAGGTGCCAAGCACAGGCAGCTTCAACCTCTGGAGTTCACTCTAATCGATTTTTACTTGATCTCACTTAGTTTTCCTCCCAACCTGTGTAGTGAACAGGTAGAATTTGTCCATAGCGCAATCTTATTTATTTTATTGTTACTCTGCTCACAGAGCACTGAAAACTGATCAATCAGCGGTGTTTGATCTCTCATTTCTTAGTATTGAAGCAGGCAGGGGACAGATGCTGTATCCACCTGGGTAAGTATAGTTTAAAAAAACAAAACAAAACCCATACTTTTATTCAGGCCCGGACTGGGACAAAAAAATAGGCCCGGGCATTTTGCATTGAGCAGCCCATGACATGTTAACCGGCCCCTTCCCCACTGTCCTCCCTGACAGATCCCCTGAGAGGGGGAGGGGGTGAGGTGGGACCAGGAAAGAGCATGGGGGGTTGGAGAGCACAGGGAAGAACCTTGAGAACATGGGGTGGGGCGAGTGCACAGGGGAGAGGCAGAGAACACAGGGAGGAAGAGGCGAGCACTGGGGGGTTGGAGAGCACAGGGAAGAACCTTGAGAACATGGGGTGGGGCGAGTGCACAGGGGAGAGGCAGAGAACACAGGGAGGAAGAGGAGAGCACAGGGAGGCAGCCTAGAGCATAGGGGGAGGTGGAGAGCACAGGGGGGCAGTGGAGAGCACAGGGAGGGTGGCAGAGAGCACGGGGAGAGTGGGCAGAGAGCACGGGGAGGGTGGGCAGAGAGCACAGGGAGGGTGGGCAGAGAGAACGGGGAGGGTGGGCAGAGAGAACGGGGAGGGTGGGCAGAGAGCACGGGGGGAGGTGGCGGAGAGCACGGGGGGGGTGGCGGAGAGCACGGGGGGGTGGCGGAGAGCACGGGGGGAGGTGGCGGAGAGCACGGGGGGAGGTGGAGAGCATGGGGGGTGGCAGAGAGCATGGGGGGTGGCAGAGAGCATGGGGGGTGGAGAGTATGGGGGGGTGGCAGAGAGCATGGGGGGAGGTGGAGAATATGGGGGATGGCAGAGAGTATGGGTGCCTTGGAGAACACGGGGGGAGGTGGAGAGCATGACAGGATGGCAGAGAGTATGGGTGCCGTGGAGAGCCCAGGGGGGAGCAGCAGAGAGAAGCAGGATAGGAGGAGGGGTGGGGGCAGCTGCATATAGAAGAATAATTCTCTCCATCTTCCTCCTGCAGTCTCTGAATGCTTCTGCTCCTCTCCCTCTCGCAGGCATTCCGCTACTGCGGGAGGAAGATGGAGAGAATTATTCTTTTATATGCAGCCGCCCCCACCCCTCCTCCTCCTCCTATGCCGTTTACAGGGGGGGGCTGAACTCACATTTTCACCGGCTCCAAGGTGTCTGCCCTGACTCCTCCTCCCGGCACAGACGGCCGACCTGTACAGGCTGCGCAGAGGCAGAAGGAGTCTCATCTAGCTCCTCCCCCCGGGCGGCCGAGGAGAGGCTGGATGAACGGCGCCAGCTCAAGCCCCGCAAGGACTTGCAGCCTGGCGGCCCCGGCGGCCGCGGCCCACCGGGCAAGTGCCCGGTTTGCCCTATGGCCAATTTGGGCCTGCTTTTAGTTGAGCATCACTTATGAAAATCTTCAATTGGAAAATGAACCTGTGGCCAGATTGTGTACACTAAAGAATATACATATTCTAAACCCGCAGTTGAATATACAGTAGTCAGACTAGAGTTGGTCATACAGTCTCCAAATGGAGGGGATCATGCTCTGCTTCAGTATGTCACAGTACACGTTGGAATTCATGGTTCCCTCAATGAACTGTAGCTCCCTAGTGCTGGCATCACTCATGCAGCCCTAGACCATGACACTCCCACCACCATGCTTGACTGTAGGCAAGACACTTGTCTTTGTACTCTTCACCTGGTTGACACCATACATGCTTGACACAATCTGAACCAAATAAGTTTACCTTGGTCTTATCAGATCACAGGACATCATTCCATTAATCCATGTCCTTAGTCTGCTTGTCTTCAGCAAACAGATTGCAGGTTTTCTTGTGCCTCATCTTTAGAAGAGGCTTCTTTCTGAGACAACCCCCTCAATCTCTGCAGCAATGCTAGCAGCATTCATACGTCTATTTCCCAAAGACAACCTCTGGATATGTGTCAGAAACCATGAATTAGACTGAGACACAAGTACAGTTAAATCACACTTGTTTAATAATAATAAAAAAGGCAAAAAGAGTAAACGTACTCAAAACATAGCCAGAGTATAGGAACCAGAACGGATAGTCAGACAAGCCAAAACATCAGCGAGCCAGAGATGAGTGTAGTAGAACAGCAAGCAGGATATAGAGCCAGAAGGGATGTCAGCCAAGCAAGTCTTTAACAGGAACACAGGAGAGCGTCTCTAGAGATGTGACCAAGGCAAAGGCAGAGATAATCTGGGCTGGACAGCTTAAGTAGGCAGAACTGACAAGCAGGATATCATCAACAGGTGAGTCACTGTGGTGAGATAGAAGCTGGCACTTAGCCGACAGCTGAGTGACCAGCTTAGAGAAAAGGAAGGGCTGAGCCCAACCCTGACAATATGACGCTGAGCACATGCACTCAACTTCTTTGGCCGACCATGGCGAGGCCTTTTCTGAATGGAACCTGTCCTGTTAAAGCACTATATGGTCTTGGCCACTGTGCTGCAGCTCAGTTTCAGGGTCTTGGCAATCTTCTTATAGCCTAGGCCATCTTTATGTGGAGCAACAATTCTTTTATTTTTTTGGATCCTCAGAGAGTTCTTTGCCATGAGGTGCCATGTTGAACTTCCAGTGACCAGTATGAGAGCGTAAGAGCGATAACACCAAATTTAACACACCTGCTCCCCATTCACACCAGATACCTTGTAACACTAATAAGTCACATGACAATGGGAAGGAAAAATTGCTAATTTGGCCCAATTTTGACATTTTCACTTAGGGGTGTACTCAAATTTGTTGCCAACGGTTTAGACATTAATGGCTGTGTGTTGAGCTATTTTGAGGAGACAGCAAATTTACGCTGTTATACAAGCTGTACACACACTACTTTACCTTGTAGCAAAGCGTACTGTCTTTAGTGTTGTCACGGGAAAGGATATAATAAAATATTTACAAAAATGTGAGGGGTGTACTCACTTTTGTGAGATACTGTGTATGTATATGATATGGGGAGGAAATTGGACCTGAGTTGTGCCGAGGTCAGAGTGGACAGTATGCCTAAAAGGGGTTAAAAATAAGACTGGATATAGGGTGAAGGAATTTTTGTGGTTTGACTTACATCCAACCGCTTATTGCAACAGCCTGGTGAAAGCCTGAGACATCTCCACTCGTGGGTCAGTAATGTATCTGGAAAAGTAAGATGAACGTCACCTGCCCGAGTGTTTAATCGCATGAGCTGGAACACCGTGATGGGAGGCAGCAGACGCTGCCCAAATGTGCAAGGAATGGGTGGAATATTGTATGGTATTAGGACCTAAATTGCCAAAAGAATGCATACATGGATGATGAACTGAATGGTAGTATGGGGATGCACTGGGAATGGTAACAATGGACTATCCAAATCGTGCCCGTTTAGGCTTGTCCTCAGTGAATCCAGTACCACCACTGGACACCATTGATTGTGAGTATTAAAATATTCAACATCAACACCATGCCTGACTTGGTGGGTCTTGTTGCGGTGCAGAGGAAGAACTTAGTAGTCATCTAGTTTCTTAAGGCGTTTTGTATACAGAACGAATTAATTAGGACCAGTGCTGGTGAATTCACCTGGTCTAAGGAATCCATAAAAGGATAGGTATATGGTCGCTTTCAGTACCAGGCTTTATAATACACCGAAAGATGGCAGACATTTCACGAAAAGCTTCGGTAGTGATGGATAGACTGTAATGCCGCGTACACATGACCAGACTTTTCGGCAGACTAGATCCAACGGTCTTCCCAACGGACTTTCGGCGGAGGTCCGATGGACTTTATAAAATGAAACGGACTTGGCCACACACGATCGACCTAAGTTTGTTCGAAAATCTGTTAATTTTGAACATGATGACGTAAACGGGACTAAACAAGGAAGTTCAATAGCCAGTAGCCAATAGCTGCCCTTTGCATCGTATTTGGTCTGTCGGACTAGCACACAGACGAACGGTTTTCCTTATTTTTAGTCTGTTGGACTTGAATCCGGTGGATAGATTTGAAACATGTTTTATTTCTAGGTCCGTCTGACTTCTGGGAAAAAAAAAAAGTCTGCTGGAGCCCACACAAAATCAAATTGTCTGATGGATTCCGGTCCGCCGGACCAAGTATGCTGGCAAGTCCGATCGTGTGTACGTGGCATAAGGCTTGGTAGGGCGCTGACTCCTGCAGATGCCTCTGAGGATAGCTTTGATAAGCTGCGTAGCAAATAAAGAGGCCCTATCTGGATCTTGAAAGGCCAAAAATGCTGAACCCCTGCTAGGTATAACTTAATAGTATTATGTTGTACGTGTTTAAGGTACTACAAGAAAGGGAGTTGTTAATAAGGGCTTTGGTTTTTGCCAAATCTAATCCATCTGAATTGCTGCATGTGGCAGGCAACATGCTAGCCGTGGCTCTTGAGGTACTGGGGTAGCAGCAGATTCTGTATTGGGGCACCAGTTAGCTCTATGGGCGATGACTGGCATATGGAGCAAACTGGAGATTTGAGGCCAGAGAAATGTCTTCAAAATAATTCCATGTCTGTGTTGGTGCAATTCGTGGTAAACTGAAACTGGGAAAGCGCGGGGGCAGCTTTCGCTGAAAAGGAGCGGTGATAATTGAATAGTGATGGACGAACTTCCGACGTGACGTTTCGTGAACACGATCCGCGAACGTGCCCAAATGTTCGCGAACCGCAAGATTTGCGGCGGACCCCATTCACTTTAATGGCAGGTGAACCTTAAAAACCTCCAGGTCATATTTTTAGCCACAAAATACTTACTAGCTGTGTACACATAGTCCCACAACATGGACACCGACGTACCAGAAGTATTACGTGAATCTGTGATCGACAACGACAAGCATTCTTTTTTTTATCTGTGAAATTTTGAGAATTCAGGAGCGCATGAAGGCCATGGAGGAGAGGCAAGGTCAGGCCAGGCTATGAAGGGGGTGCAGGAGATGATCAGTGCCACAGTCAGGGCAGCTCAGTCCTGTGCCAGTGTCCCAGTGTGCCAACCTGTGCTTGAGCCCCTGACCCCTCTCTCTGCCCGGCCCTTACCCCCACCTATGCAGGGCTCCACTTGGGCACACCAACACCGTGATAGACAGCACTGACACCAGCACCGTGATAGACAGCACTGACACCACACCAGCACCGTGATAGAGAGCACCGACACCAGCACCACCGAGATAGAGAGCACTGATATCACACCAGCGCCATGATAGAGAGCACTGATACCAGCAACTCGCTGTGGGACCCAAAAATATGACACCGCTCAACCTCTACAAACAGGAGGGTACGGGCATATAGTACCGTGTGCTTTTTTTGTATATGTGAGCCAAAGGTAGAAAAAAGGTCAGTGTGTTAGATTATATAAATTGTTTATAGAATTATGCATATACATGGTCTACTGGCCACATGTGTTGAATTTCCCAGAGATCCATGCCTCATTCATTTTTGTAAATGTGAGGTAGTCAACACTGTCGTGAGCTAGGCGAGTACACTTATCGGTCACGATCCCCCCTGCTGCGCTGAACGTCCTGACAGGACACTGGACGAGGGGCATGCCAACAGTTCCATTGTAAATTGTGCAAGCTCTGGCCAGAGGTCAAGCCTGCCCACCCAGTAGTCCAGGGGTTCATCACTTCTCAGAGCGTCCACATTGGCCGTTAACCCGATGTAGTCAGACACCTGTCGGTCTAGGCGTTCCCTGATGCTGGATCCGGATGACACCTGTCGATGGGTCAGCTGAAAGAATGATCTCATATCAGAAGTGACCAACACATCTTCAAACCGCTCTCTTCTTGCAGGCGCTGTTGGATTGGTACCCGCAACTCCTTCTCTGGGAGTGGGAATTGCTCCTCTGCCAGAGCACGCAAAAGCAGAATGCAGCATTTCTCTAAGCAAGGCCTGGAAGTGCTCCATTCTGACAGCCCTCTGTGATGGTGGTAACATTTCCACCATTTTGTGTTTGTACCGGGGGTCTAAGTACGTTGCCACCCAGTACTGGTCCTTGACCTTTATGCTTTTTATACGGGGTCCCTGTTAAAACACTGGAGCATGAAGGCCCCCCATTTGCACTAAACTGGAAGCGGTGTGGTGGCCTGGCTCCTGCTCATCATCCAGGATAATGTCGTTCTCCTCTCCCCACATCCACAGACAACAACAGGGATCCCAGAAAAGTTTAAAGCATGCTCTTCTTGCTCCTCCTCATCCACCTGGCACCATCCTCCCCTGACTCCTCTTCAGACTGCTGTTGTTGACTTGTCTCAGATAGAGTAGCCCCCCCTGGGAATTCATCCAGCATTGCGACTTCCTCATCTTCCTGCTCCTCCATGGCTTGATCAATGCCACAATGCAATGCACGTTCCATAAAGAAGGCATAAGGTACGATGTCACTGATGGCGCCATGGCTGCGACTGACCAGTTTGTTGATCTCATGAATCCGCATCCGATCTCATGAGTCTGCATGTGTCGCGCATGAGCAGCCACTGGCGCGGTGAAAAAAAACCAAGCTCCCCAGAACCTGTTCTGCCGCAGAGTTCGTACAGGTAGTCGTTAACTGCACGTTTCTGCTGGAGCAGCCTATCAAGCATATAGAAGGTTGAGCTCCATTGTGTCGGGCAATCGCAAATAACGTCTGACGTCTGACCAGCAGATTGTGTCGCTACTGAATGCCAGCAAGGCGAGCCATGGCCATGTAAGATCTTCTGAAATGGACCGAGATTTTCCTTGCCTGCCGCAAGATGTCCTGGACCCCGGGGTATTTGACAACGAATCGCTGCACGACCAAGTTTAAGACGTGTGCCATGCATGACATGTGTGTAATTTTGCCCTGTTTCAATGCGCTAAGCAGATTGGCACCGTTGTCACACACCACTTTACCAACCGTCAAATTGAGCGGTGTTAGCCACTGATCTGCCTGTGAACGCAAAGCTGAAAGGAGTGCAGGGCCAGTGTAGCTCTTGGCTTCTAGGCACAACAGACGCAGCACAGCATGGTAACGTCTCACCTGGCATGTCGAATAGGTTCTTGGGATCTTGGGAGGCGCAGCGGAAGAGACGCTAGCAGCGGAAAAGGAGGTGTCAGCCGAGGAGGAGAGGGAGGATGGAGTAGGAGGAGGAGAAGAAGAGGCAGGCCTGCATGCAATCCATGGCGGTAAAACCAAATCTACACGGGTGCCACGGGTTACATGCTTGATGGTCGTCAGCAGGTTCACCCAGTGGGCAGTAAAAGTTATATACCTTCCCTGTCCGTGTTTGCTAGACCACATGTCTGTGGTCGGATGTATCTTGGCACCGACACTGTGTGCCAGAGATGCATTCACTTGCCGCTGAACATGGCCATATAGCTCTGGGATGCCCTTCTGTGAGAAATTCTTCCTTCCTGGAACCTTCCATTGTGGTGTTCCAATGGCCGCAAATTTTCAAAAGGCCTCAGAGTCCACCAGTTTATATGGCAGAAGTTGGCGGGCTAACAGTTCTGACTAGCCAGCGGTCAACCAATTCTGAGGAGAGAGGAGAAGAAGTAGAAGAGGCTGGATGGTGAGAGCCTGGAGAGGGGCGTTGTGGGTTCCGTTGCTCCCACTGGGCTCGGTGATGGCAGCTCATGTGCCTTCTTAAGGCGGTCATCCCTAGGTGAGTTTGGGCTTGCCGCGACTTATGTGTTGACTACAAAGGCTGCAGATGGCAACACTATTGTCAGCAGCGGACACGTTAAAAAAAGCCCACACTGCGGAGCCATGTGCCAGCATCCTGGGAGCGCCAGATGTGACCGTACATGGTTGATGCCTCGCTGCTGATACATTAGCAGTCTGGTTTGTCCCTCCTGTGCAATCTAAGTTCCGCCAGGTTCTCCTCCCTATCTGCTTGTCCATATCTCCCTCTGAACTCCCTTCTTCTTCCTCTCTTGTGGGCACCCATGTGACATCACTAGACACGTCATCATCGCCGTCACCTTCCCCACCGCTATAATTAGAGATCTCGGAGTAGGCAGCAACACCAGGGACCAACCTCCTTGGGCTGATCTGGGTACTATCGTCAGACTGCTGAGTGGCGGTTGTTGCTACCTCCTGTTCCTGATCCAATGCCAAGAATGGCTGTGCATCAGCAATGTCTTGTGATGGATTGGAAAATAATTCCTGTGATTCAAGCGGAGGGTAATTGGTGGTGGTGGTGTTGGTGGTAGTGTCTTTGGGGGTGCACACAGCAGAGAGTGAAGAGGGTGTAGATCGAGAGGATGAGGAGGGTGCAGAATAGTAAGGCTGAGTGAGCCACTCAACCAAGTCTGGTGCATCTTTTGACGTAATCAAACACACCTTCTGCAATTTGCCACTTTGGTTCAAGCCTGTTGCTCCTGCCCTACCACCCCTGCGGAAGGGCCTGCCTCTTTCTTCTTTTTTAAATGACCCTGTGACAAAAGTCTCTAGAGAAGTGCAGTATATGTGGAAGAAGGTATATAACACCCCGCTTCAATCTGTCGTTTTGGGGGGCCACTGGTCTATCACACCAGTTATAATACTTTTTTCTAATTGCGTTTGTCACTCTTTGTAGTATCGCTGCAGAACCACTCAGCAGTCAAAATGCTGCACAGTGGAAATGCACTATACTATGCTTTCTATATTTGAAAGCATTTTATACGTACGTGTAATATACCCCTATATACTGCACACCAAATAGTACACCTATACCAGTCCTTAAAAGGACCTTTGTGGACCTAATAGTAGCTAGCAGCTAGTGAATTGCAGACTGTCCCTGCTCCAAACACCAAACTATCCCTACACTGAGAAACGACAGCTGCAGAATCAGTCACGGTCATCACTGCAGTGCACTATAATATGCTTTCTATATTTGAAAGAAAGTATATTATACATGTATTACAACCCTATATACTGTACACCTATACCAGTCCTTAAAAAGGACCTTTGTGGACCTAATAGTAGCTAGCTAGTAGATAGTGAATTGCAGACTGTCCCTGCTCCAAACACCAAACTGTCCCTACACTGAGAAAAGACAGCTAAAGAATCGATCAGCAGTACTGCAGTGCACTATAATATGCTCTCTATATTTGAAAGAAAGTATATTATAAGTGTATTACAACCCTATATACTATACGCCTATACCAGTCCTTAAAAGGACTTTTGTGGACCTAATAGTAACAGACTGACTGTCCCTGCTCCACACAGCGTCCTTTCCCTACACTGACAAAAGACAGAATGTAAAATGGCCGCCAGATCGGGTCTATTTAACCACTTCAGCCCCGGACAATTTTGCTGGTCAAAGACCAGACCACTTTTTGCGATTCGGCACTGCTTCGCTTTAACTGGCAATTGCGCGGTCGTGCGACGTGGCTCCAAAACAAAATTGACAATTTTGAAAGAAACTCATTATTTTTTACTTTTTGTTATAATAAATATCCCCCAAAAATATATAAAAAAAAAATTTTCCCCTCAGTTTAGGCCGATACGTATTCTTCTACATATTTTTGGTAAAAAAAAACCGCAATAAGCGATTATTGATTGGTTTACGTAAAAGTTATAGCGTTTACAATATAGGGGATAGTTTTATGGCATTTTTTAATGGCGGCGATCAGCGATTTTTATTGTGACTGTGACATTATGGCGGACACATCGGACATTTTTGACACATTTTTGGGACCATTGTCATTTATACAGCAATCACTGCTATACAAATGCAGTGATTCCTGTGTAAATTACACTGGCAGTGAAGGGGCTAACCAGTGGGTGGCAGTGTAGGGGTTAAGTGTTCCTAGGGGTGTGTTACTAACTGTTGGGGGCTGGGCTTTCATTTAGTGAACACTGATCTCTGCTCCAATCACATGGAGCAGAGATCAGCGTCACTAGTTGCTAGGCAGAATGGGGAAATGCTGTTTACCCGTGGCGATCGAGTCCACGGGACCCGTGACCGGACTCACGGGGGTCCCGACCGGCACGTGAGCGCGCCG
The DNA here is from genome assembly GCF_037356315.1 of Lithobates pipiens. Classification (NCBI taxonomy): domain Eukaryota; kingdom Metazoa; phylum Chordata; class Amphibia; order Anura; family Ranidae; genus Lithobates; species Lithobates pipiens. The sequence goes on from NW_027507764.1 coordinate 462,916,040, forward strand.
CTGGCGGCGCCCTCGCGATGGCAGGGCGGCAATAAAGATTGGACGTACCTGTACGCCAATATGCCTGCCCGTGCCATTCTGCTGACGTACATCGGCGTGCGCCGGCCGGGAACCGGTTAAAAGGTAGGGGGTATGTCCATGTGCTGAAATGTCTCAATTGGCTGTCCTGTACCCCATGATGGATGTGTCATGGGTCAAAGTTCTTCACAATGTAAACGAATATGTCCGCCGTGAACAGCGCCAGAAGTCCGCTGGTTTGGCGAATCACGAACGAGCAAAGTTCGCTGCAAACCGACCGCCGGGGGCGAACCGCAAGGCCATCTCTATAATCGAATAAACCACAAATCCGCTGTACTTAAGACCCATATCCACAACTTTGTGCAAATACAAATCTAGCTCCTCTCTGTGTTTAGGGCTATCAGAGCAGATCCTAGCCCTGTACACCCAAAAAGCTAGGGCAAACTCAAAGATGGAGAGTTTGCGGGCAAGCCTTGGATCTTTAGACTTGAGGATGACAGAAACGTCCCCACGGGTATAAGACCTGTTGTCTGCCACATCATGGGCAGCTATGAGGAGGGACACTAAGTTAATATCTTTCCTTACCAAGATATCCTTTCTAAGGCTGGCAGGGACAAAATGGGCTGGAGTGACAGCCAGTGGCGTGTTGATTGTACCTGTAGGGGAGGAAGATGTAACAGAAGCTTGCAGCAGAAGCAAATTATTGTCAATGGGACGTTGCTCAAGCGCCTCTGTGCGACGTTGTAATTGCTGCAGGAATGTAGACATAGAATTTAATATATTGTGCATTTGCGTGAAAGAGGTGGTAATAGTCTGCAGCGAGGGTTGTTCCACGCTGGTAGTGGCCGTGCTAGGGGGTAACAGTGATTTGAAATGCTCCACTTTCCTAGCTATCACAGATAAAGGAATACTCCTACTCTCTAATTCCGCAAGCAGTATAGGAATAGTCCATGTTCCGACCCCCTAGCCGATAATGCCAGAATGGACGCAACTTCCTCACTGTCCGACACATGTGAAATGACCTGAGGTACACTGCTGGCTAAATAGCAAGCTACAATTAGAACACAGTAACATGAGTGATCACACTGGTCAATACAGACAGAGGCAGAACAAAAAAATAAAAAATAAAAAAAATGGTATAAAGAACAAAGTGCGTAAAACGAAAAAGGGAAAGGGTAATAGCGGAAGTAGAAAAAGAAAAATGAAATACCGTATTTATTGATGTATAACACGCACAGGCGTATAGCACGCACCCCAATTTTAGGAGGGAAGTTTTAGGAAAAAAGGCGTACATTTTAAATAAAGAACTTTTGAAGCAAAATTGGGGTCACAGCTCATCAATGCACCCTGCTCAGTGCCCATTTGTAGACTATAAATTTACCAACAATGTAGCCTGTTCAGTGCCCATCTGTATCCTCACCTTTCTCATCATTGCAGCCTCGCTAGTGTTGGATTATCCCTGCTGTTTCCGAGGGAAGAGGCGGAGTGAGCGCTGCTGAATTACACAGAGCCACAATCTCCTGTGTACCCAGCGCTCCGTCACTCACAGTCACATCTCCTGGCCCTGCTCATATGATAGACAGAACAGTGGCCCAATGCTGGGCCAGGAGGTCTGGCTGTGAGTGACAGCGCGCTGACTACACATGAGATTGCGGCTCTATGTAATTCAGCAGCGCTCGCTCCTCTTCCTCCTCTTCAGCAGGCATTGGTGTATAACACGCCTCCACGGTTTTCCCCTGATTTGAAGGGGAAAAAAGTGTATATTATACGCCGATAAATACGGAAATTTAAAATGTTAACTTTTGGGGAGGTGGTGCATGTGTGAGGCCTTTCGTAAGAGCAAGCAGACTTACCGTATATACTCGAGTATAGGTCGACTCGAATATAAGCCGAGGGCCCTAATTTACCACAAAAAAACTGGGAAAACGTATTGACTCGTGTATAAGCCGAGGGTGAAACATGCAGCAGCTACTGTTACAGCTTAAAACAGTGTAAAAGAGGGTCAACAATGCCCATCTGCAGCTGTATACCTCCCTGTGTCCATCCCTGTGTCCATCCCTGTGTCCATCCCTGTGTCCATTGCAGCCTACCTGTGTCCTGTGCATGCCTCCGTGTGCCAATCTGCAGCCTCTTTGTCCTTCTGCAGCCTCTGTGTCCTTCTGCAGCCTCTGTGTGCCCTTTTGCACCGATCTGCATGTATAAAAAACATACGGCGGCCATGCCAGGATTCAAAAGCCGCACCTCTCCTCCTCGGCTGTGACAGACGGCGGCCATTCCACTGTTCAAAAGCCGCGCCTCCGTCTGTGATAGGCGGAACACTCAATTTCCCAGCAGTCAGTGTTCCGCCTATCACGGACATCCTCTCATCATTGTCCGTAGTATGAGGATGAGCGGATGTCCGTGATAGGCGGACCACTGACTGCTGGGAAATTGAGTGTTCCGCCTATCACAGACAGGGAGGCGCGGCTTTTGAATAGTGGAATGGCCGCCGTCTGTCTGCACGACACGCTGATCGGGTAGGCAGACGGCGGTGACTCGAGTATAAGCCGAGGGGGGCACTTTCAGCCTAAAAAAAAGGGGCTGAAAATCTCGGCTTATACTCGAGTATATACGGTATTTCAGGCTATAATAATATGACATCTAATCCTGGCTCCCACAGGTCTAAGACTCGTTGACCCTATGTGTGGTTCACTTTAGCGAACCTAACCTTTGACTGACTATGATAGGAGCAGAAAAAGATATAATTAAATATATATTTTTAACCTATCCCTCGTGTTTTTTTTTTTTTGCTAAATATATATATTTACTGTATATCTACACTTTTTTTTCCCCTTAATAACTAAGCTATGAATTATGCATAAATACTCAAAAAACAAGAAAAATAGCCACGGGACTTTAGATGGGGTGAGTTACCTGGCATAATAGCCAATGTACACAACACAGATGAAAATAAATATACAAAGATTTATTACAAATGTTGTACATCCATGAGCAACAATAAAACTTAAAAGTTGCTGGGTCAGTAAATATACATACACAATAACAAAATAAAATGTACATACATGTGGACAGGGAAGTATGTAAACATAATGCAGACATCAATAATACCCAGCATGTACTGGCATAAAACAAGCATCAATAAAGCCCTATGCATTTCACGAGATCCTGCTCGCTTCTTCAGGGGTGGATGCATGAATTTTGTATCTGCAATGTAAATAATAAGCTCAATAAATGTATGTTGTTGATAAATGGGGCAGGAGGAATAATTGGCAAGAGAGGTCTGAAACGGAGACCTCATACTTACCGAAGGTCTGACATAAATCGCCAAACGCTGGATATCAAAATGGCAGCAATATCCAGACCATGCTGATCCTCCGGATGTTCCCCTGTTGTGGTCTTTGTTTGTTCCGCCCCTCAGCTCCCAAGCTGGATGCACTACACGGCTGCCATTTTGATATCCAGTGTTTTCCAGTGTCTGCTGAATTGCCCTATAAACCACCAGTACCCATAAGCGTTCAAGGGGCCATTCAATGAGTAGACTGGTGACAAGTACTGCTGTGGCAGTCATCAGATATAATGGCTTGTGACATGGACATACAGTGATATCAGAACAGCCAGCCATTGTACATTATCATTGCCACAGCAGAACAATATCACCATAGTGTAAAATTATATATATGTGACCAGTCACATAGATCACAGTAGCTCTGACTGGCTGTATGAATGACGGCCATCTTTACTACTGATTGGTCACACTGCTCACATGATACCAGGGCAGAGCACCACCACAAAATACTTGGATTAGTGATCCGCCTTGTCTTGTGAGCACATCGGTCACACAATTGAGCCAATGTGTGCCCCTAGGGGCAGGGCTGGATTAACATAGGGGCTATTGGAGTTGCAGGTCCAGGCCCCTACCTTAATATAGGCCCAGCCACCGTAAAAAGGACAAGCAAAGCAATGGGTCAACGGGAAGAGATCTCCCCTGACGGGCCCTGCATTCCACATGCACCGCCTGGGCAGGGTGGTGAGATTGATAATGGGCACTGCATGAGCAGTCCTAACAGAAGCCTGGGGCATGCCAATGCAGGGCTCTTACAGAAGTCTGGGGCTTCTATAGTGTTAGGCCTCCGCAGCTGCACTCTTTCAGCTCAGAGTGCACGCCAATGCACGGCCCTTACAGAAACTTGCCAAATCAAATGCCAGGCTTCCCTAGTGTTATGCCTGTGCAGCTGCACACTTGAGTTTGGGTGCATGCCAGTACAGGCTCTTGGAAAGCAGAAGGGTGCCCAGTAAAAGGCCCACCAAAATCCTCAGCACCAAGCACATGATGCTCTTAATCCGGCCCTGCCCAGGGGTGTGCATGAGGTACAGATATGTGAGGACATAAGGGTAGATCGATGCTTGTCCAGATTGCACACTGTCTACATTTGGGGCACTTTTTACTGTCAAACTAGGACTAGCAGCTGTGTTCGTATAGCCACTGTGTCCCAATAGACATGGGTGGGCTGCTTGCATGGAGCATCTAGAGCCTAGAGAAATGCATAAAAATGGAGCTGATTCACGGGCTATGGGTGCCAGGTCTCATCTAAATGTGGCCTAAGAGGCCACAGCAGTGGATGATCTGTGGCAGACATTTGTGAAAACAACCAATAACTTTACAGACACCAGGATTTACATTCACTGATGAAAGGAGTACTAGATCAAAGGATAAAAAGAGTCCAAAAATAATTTAATAGTTTTTATTAAAAAAACAGCCAACCTGTTTTAGGGGGCAGAAAAAACTCCCCCTTCATCAGGGCTTCAGTTAAAGAAGGAACCTTGGGGGCTTGGTCTAGCTGGATCCGTAGATGGCTGCTTAGGCAGAGAGCTCCTGCACATCGAGGACTTCTTTATGCTACTCCGGGGAACCCTGACACTTATTTGCCATGGGCAAGTCAAATAGGGGCACCGCGACCTCACAGACACCAAGGGAGACCGGAACGCAGCTCAGCCGCAACATTCCGGAGCTGTTCCGTACCCTCCATTCTGATAGCCACGAGGCAGCACAGGCCGCAGGCCCCGGATCGCCGAGCGCAAAATCGGACTCGCAGTCGGACATAGGCGATACACCGGCTACTCTCGCTCCTTCGTCGGTGAGCTTGTCTGACCTGCAAATAGTGGCATCCGACATCACGCGAACCCTGTCTGCTGCTCTACTGGACCTCAAGACAGACATTCAAACGGTGGCCACTCGTCTCTCGGATGTGGAACAAACCACGCAACTGCATACAGCAGCCATAAGGCAAGTCCAGCACACGTATGATGCTCAATTGTCTTACCTTTTTGACCTACACCGACAAGTCGAGGACCTCGACAATAGAGGTCGCCGACATAACGTCAGGGTCCGAGGAGTATCTGAAGGTATAGATGCCGGAACCCTCCCTCAAACAATATGTGCCATCTTTAATGACCTGTTAGATCGCCCAGCGGATTCCCCGATAGAGATGGAGAGACTTCATCGAGCCCTTAGACCCCCACCCCGAGATAATGAACCACTGAGGGACGTGATCTGTTGCATTGTTAGCTTCCCATTAAAGGAAGACATTTTGCGGAAGGCCAGGGAAAGGGGCCGTGTACTGTTTAACGGTGTGGAGGTGAAACTCTTCCAGGATCTATCACGACTACATTACAGAGCAGAAGAGCTTTGCACCCCTTGCTGGACCTGTTAAGATCCCGCAACATACAATATCGCTGGAAGTTTGCGTTTTGCTTGTCAGCATCCGCTAGAGGCTGCACTGCGCTCTTACGCTCACTGGATGACCTACAATCTTTCTGCGAGCAACTCGATATACCGATGCAGGATCTCCCAGACTGGTGTACCTTCCACTTTCCAACGGAACCATGGCGCCCGGTGACCCAAGTCCCCTCTCCAAAAGCCCAAAGGCAATGCTCCAGAAGACGGAGATCGGGACCCTCCTCACCCGGGGCTCACATGTCTCGCTGGGATCTGAACCACCATAGCCCCGGTCCTCTAGCGACACCGCGTAGAGACCGCTCCGATGCATAGGTGTGCGACAGGTTACGGTGTTTCGTAAGTACTTTTGCCTCGACCTTCTATTGATTCTGCCCCCTTATATCTTCTATGCCTGACCTACAATGGTTTACCCGGGAATACGATCCATTCCATATTGCCAGTCTTGTCCAAGCGCTAATGGAAGCAGCAGAGGTAAGGGATGACGTAGGTTGCTAGCACTCACATTCCTTATGGGACGATCAGAGGTTATGAGACCTGCTAGGGCCCTGCCACAAGACTGATTTACTGCCCCGGAGGCCACAGCTGCTTCCTGCTTCACTATGAACACTGCATGGTACGCATGTATCCTACTGGTTTGACACTGACTTTGAACTCTCCAACAGAGGATACAGTAAGGCCAAATGTTACCCAAAATGCCAACCCCGGCTGTCGGGCATTGTATGGAACTGTGTATATTTCTAGTTAACCTGATCTGTGAACACTTCATACTTGAAAGATGTTTTGGGCAATGCAAGGCCTCTCGGAACCTGCTAACTGACATTTTCTGTCTCCTGGAGAGCTCAATGTATCCACCTGGGTACTCAACGACAATTCACTAGCTTGTGAACGGCCTGAGATCCTTGCCCCGTTCTATGTCTTATGGGAATGCTTGGTTGTATCATGCGGTTCTCAGACGCCAATTGGCCTGAATCCCCATACCAGACAGACTCGTAGGGATCATTCATCTGTCTGACCCAACCCACAGCTCGGGACTGCATAATGATAACCCTAGGAAGTGTCCCATCTGGAGCTATACCGACACCGCTAGCAACATTAGACTTGCTATTGGCAATCCCTGGTTGGGGGTGTTTTTTTTTTTTCTCATAGATCAGGCATACTGGGACATGGTTTTGATTTTCAGGTTTAAAGATACTCCCCACGTAATGTTTTTCACAGGGGAGTTTGTGTAATCAAAATATTTTAAAGGAAACTGTATGCAAATGCATAAGTATATGTTATTCACGAGATGATAAAAAAGTGTTGTTATATCCTGCTCTGTTGTGTTGCTCGCTTACACAGTGAAGGAGCCCATTTATTTATCTACCCCGCATATGGTTCCCTACTAACTTTTCTGCCAACTAGTTCCTCTATGCCGCAGAAGTACGTACAAGATACTATTGGTCCAGATACTCTCACTGCTCCCCCACAGCAGTTCTATATTAGAATCTGCTGACCATCCAGCCTATTGTCCCCTAGGTGGACTAGAATCTACTTCCACCTCTGGTAATTTCCCCCCCATCTAATTTTTTATTTCTTAGCTTCTACTCTTTGCTCCATTTCCTCTGCTGGTCTCTCCCTTCCCCCTCTCACCCAACCTATTCAGTTGCTCTATTCCTGAGCACCTCGCTCCCCCCTTCCCATCCCCCCTCTCTTCTTTCTTCCGTTATTCCCCGACCTCTCCCTCCCTTCTCTCCTTCTCCCTCGTGTCCCCCATTTACCTCCCCGACTACCCCTGTTTCTTCATATATGGACTCATTCTCCAGCCGAGCCGTCTGGACGCTTGTGCCCCTATCCCTGCTCTAAGGAAAGTGAATTTTGTCATCATAACAAATATTTTAACCTTTATAGAGTTATGCATAAAGATAGGAAGCCCCATAATTCCTTGTCGTTGAAGTGTGTGTCTTTAAATGTAAAAGGCCTCAATGTACCGGAGAAACGATCACAGGTCTTATCCGCCTTGTCTAAGCAGAAGGCCCAATTTGTCTTTTTCCAGGAAACCCATTTCCGTTCGGACTCCATTCCCAAACTTACTAATAGTCTTTACCGCACAGTTATTCACTCCACGAACCCTTCAGCAAAGACTAAAGGGACGTCCATACTCATCTCCAAGCACGCACCTTTTCAAATCTCAGACTCTTTAATAGATCCCAAGGGTAGGTTTGTCTTTGTCAAAGGCCAATACGCTTCCAAGCCAGTGACCTTGGCAAACATCTATGCCCCAAATGATCATCAGGTCTCTTTCTTTAGAAAGTTATGTGAGCTCTTATACACCTTTAAGGAGGGCCTACTACTCTTGGGGGGTCACTTTAACGTTCCCCTGAATCCGGAGATTGATACCTCCTCTGGCACCTCCACGCTGTCTTATCGAGCCCTACGCCAAATTAAATTACAGTTGCAGGGACTGGCATTACATGACACATGGCGCACCTTGTTCCTGTTGGTCAGGGACTTTACGTTTTTCTCCACACCTTTTCAAAAATATTCTCGCATTGACTATTTCTTTTTATCCTAACCTGACCTATCTTTTCTGTCGCACGCTACGATAGAGCCCATGTATCTTTCAGACCACCACCCCATCTCTGTCACCCTAACTTTCCCGGAATCCGCGTCTAGAACTAAAATGTGGCGTTTAAACTCGACCCTGCTCAAGGACGCTGAGTTTACGGCTAGATTGGACACCCGGCTTCACGCATACTTCAGTGAAAATGCTTCCCCAGATATCTCTCCACTTACTCTGTGGGAAGCCCATAAGTGTGTTATCCGAGGGGAACTATTGACCCAAACAGCCAAGCTCAAACATCAGGCACAGGAGACTATAGGGCATCTGACAGACAAAATTAGACGGCTGGAGTCCTCCCACAAGTTCTCACTTTCACAAAGCTCCTTACAAGAATTAACACACACCCGCTCTCTTCTCCTGGAAGAGCTTGGGAAGCGCACGAGATGTCGCTATATTCTTCACCAACGAGTATTTTATGAACAGGGCAATAAATGCGGGAGGCTTTTGGCGCGGGCGGTGCGAGCTTCGAGACCCTCCAATATCATCCACCAGATTAGAGACCATCAGGGAACGCCCTTTTCTAAAAATTAGGACATTGCGAAACGCTTTGAGAGCTATTATACAGATCTATATAACCTACGACCACCTTACCACAAACGTGCACCCGTAGAGCAGAGAACTACAGCCATTAGGGAATTCCTGGCTCGGTACTGCCCAAACACCCTCTCCCAAGAACAGGCGGAGGAAATGGAAAGGCCCCTGACTATAGGAGAGCTTCAGGTGGCTCTTAAGCAGATGAAAACGGGAAAGAGCCCAGGCCCAGATGGATTCACACTCCAATATTATAAGTGTTTTTTTTCAATATTAGCCCCCAAGATGATACCCACCTTCAATTGGCTGGCAAACCCCAACACCTCGACAGGCTGTATGTTAGAGGCCCATATCACAGTCATACCAAAAGAGGGTAAGGACACGACACAAGTACAAAATTATAGACCTATCTCCCTCCTCAACGTAGATACTAAATTGTACGCCAAGATGCTAGCGAACAGATTATCACCGCTCATGCCCAATCTTATATCCCTGGACCAGGTGGGCTTTGTCCCTGGCAGAGAGGCCAGAGACAATACCATCAGGGCTCTCAATATCCATCATTGGTGCAAACTCTCAAGAACCCCTGGCTTTTTTCTATCTTTGGATGCAGAGAAGGCGTTCGACAGGGTGGCCTGGGACTACATGCAAGAGGTCCTGAGGGCAGTCGGCCTCCGCCCTCGCATGTTGGCCCATATCCTGGCACTGTATTCAGATCCGTCCGCGAGAGTGCGTATTAATGGTCACCTGTCGGACGCCTTCTCTATTAGCAATGGCACCCGTCAGGGGTGCCCGCTGTCTCCCCTGATCTTTGTGCTCTCACTAGAACCCCTTTTCAATCAAATTCGATGGAACCCGAATATTAAGGGTCTCCTGATACACAATAGAGAATATAAGGTGGCTGCTTTCGCGGATGATATTCTCCTTTCCCTAACTGCCCCGCATATTTCGCTGCCCAACCTGTTGAAAGATATCAAGGACTATGGGAGACTATCCTATCTGAAGATTAATTATGCCAAATCACACGCTCTGAACATCTCCCTGCCGCACCAAAAAAGTTAATTTCCATTTCAATGCGCCAAGAAGGCCATTACATATCTGGGAATTCAAATTACGACCAAACTAGAGGACCTTTATAATGAGAATTTTTTGGTGGCCCTTAAAAGAGCCCAACACGACCTGAACGAATGGGGAAATATGAATGTCTCATGGTTCGGCCGCTCGGCCCTGTTGAAAATGATAGTTTTGCCTTGCCTTCTATACCTTATGCAGTGTATTCCGATTACCCTACCGACTTCCTTTTTTAATACATTTAAGAAGGCCACATCCTTGTTTATTTGGAAGAACTCCCTTCCACGCATTAGCTACCACCGACTCACTCATCCAAAAGCAAGAGGTGGTATTGGTCTGTTGGACCTTTTATAAATATTACCTAGCAAACCATCTTATGCGCTTGGTTGACTGGAACATACATGAGAGTGGGAAGGTTTGGGTTTCCCTGGAAAAATCATTGACACGTTTCACTCTGGGATCTCTGCCTTGGATGCTGCCTCGGCACTGGCCACTGGAGGCCAAGACACACCCCCTAATTCGCCCATCCCTTGAGGCATTTAGACAGGCTTCAAAAAATAAGTCATTCTCCTCGACCCCGGGACCCCTTACCACATTAAGGGGCAACCCTGACTTCGCGCCAGGAGTGTCCAACTCCTTTTTGGAGCGGGAATGGCCACACACACGAGTCCTGGCACACCAATTCTTCGCCCGTGGCTCCCCTTGCACATACGAGGATTTGATAGCCTTATCTCGCTCTACCTCCTTTCCATTCTGGACATACAGACAAATTCGACATTTTTTATCCGCCAAGGCCCCGACAGAGACATGGACGAGGCAACTGACACCTTTTGAATCGCTATGCTCCAGATCACCCCCACAGAGACACCTGATCTCGTCAATCTATTCCATACTTACAGACGACATGCCTATTACACCAGACTCGGCACGGGTCGCATGGGAAGTGGACCTTGGGACCTCCCTCTCTGACGATGACTGGGCTCGCATTAATGAATACACCCATAAAGGCTCTCTCAACGTAGCCATTCAGGAGAATTGCTATAAAATCGCAACACAATGGTACAGGACCCCGGCACTTTTACACAAATTCTCCCCAGTGGTTCCAGACAAATTCTAGAGGTGTGGCAATGCAAAGGGAACAATTGCTCCACATCTGGTGGGCTGTTTTTAGTAAAAAAAAATAAATTCATTTTGCCTGTTTTATTCTGTGGTCTGGTGCTCCTTCCTGTTCATGGTTTTTTTTTTTTGTAACCCACATCAAAGTCCCAGTGCCTCTGCAATGCTTTTTTCTTCACCAAGGTTTTCAAAAACTCAGTCCAAGAGGTAGATAGATACCTCTGGGTGATGCCTGAACAAAATGAAATGTCCTTCAGGAGAAAAATGCAGATCAAAGCATTGTTACGAGGAGTATTTTGATCTCTGACAAAAGTTAGCAAATGCCAAATCTTCCACTCTCCAGTTGATAATGGTGTGTGTATATTATTATTTAATAATATTATATATATATATATATATATATATATATATATATATATATATAATTTGGGGTATTTTCTTTTACATAAATGCAGCGCTAAGTGAACATAAAGTGTTAATAATATAATAATAATGTGTGTGTGACCTTCCTAATATGTAAAGTGCTCAAAGCAACCTTCCACTCCTCAGTAAAGTGTAAGTGCTCTCACCTTCACATAAACTCCCAATCATATGATATGATAATTTAAGTTAATTTATGAAAATGAAATATATAAATGAATATACAACATAATTAATGAAAACAATGTGATAGTGAATCAATCAATTAATAGTTAATAGTTCAATCTTTGGTGTTTATAAACAATATTATAGTCCAATATGTGATAGAGAAAAAAAACACAGATGCTGTGAAAACACATGTGATAGGTGATATGAGAGGAGGGCTCTGGTAACCATCAGGAAGCAATATTCCGAGGTGAAAACAACTGCCTGGTCATACACCAAAGGAAGGAGGAACGATAGGAGGAGTACCCAAGAGGATTGGCTTTTATCGTAAATGCTTTTATTTTAAGCCCTGAGGTGAGGGTATATCCGGGGGAGGGTGCACAAGGATTCATTTGTCATATGCACAGAGGTGGATTAGAGTGAAGATTGGCGTTTTCACAGCATCTGCGTTTTTTTCCCTATCGCATATTGGTCTATAATATTGCTTATAATCACCAAAGATTGGACTATTCAATATTAATTGATTGATTCACTATCACATTGTTTTCATTAATTGTATTGTATATTAATTTATATATTAATTTGTTTTCATCAATTTATTTAAATTATATCATATGATTGGGAGTTCATATTAAGGTGAGAGCACTTGCACTTTACTGAGGAGTGGGAGGTTGCTTTGAGCACTTTACATACAGTTGTGCTCATAAGTTTACATACCCTGGCAGAATTTATGATTTCTTGGCCATTTTTCAGAGAATATGAATGATAGTGTTTGTCTGAAGCCATTTTTTATCAATCAACCATGTTTACTCTTTTTAAATCATAATGGCAACAGAAACTACCCAAATTACCCTGATCAAAAGTTTACATACCTCAGTTTTTAATACCGTGTATTGACCCCTTTAACATCAATGACAGTTTGAAGTCTTTTGTGGTATTTGTGGATGAGGCTTTTTTTATTGGGCTGTCTTTCATGAACTGCATATTTGAGCTCTCCCCAGAGTGGCTCAATGATATTGAGGTCAGGAGACTGAGATGGCCTCTCTAGAACCTTCACTTTATTCTGCTGTAGCCAATGACAGGTCGACTTGGCCTTGTGTTTTGGATCATTGTCATGTTGGAATGTCCAAGTACGTCCCATTCGCAGCTTCCTGGCTGATGAATGGAAATGTTCCTCCAGTATTTTTTGATAACATACTGCATTCATCTTGTAACAATTTTGACCAAATCACCTGTGGCTTTGTAGCTCACACATCTCCGAAACATCCGCGATCCACCTCTGTACCTTTCATCATAGGCCTTGTTGACTCCACTCCAATTGTAGCATTTATGATTGTGGCCAAAAAGCTACATTTTGGTCTCATCACTCCAAATGACTTTGTGTCAGAAGGTTTGAGGCTTGTCTCTGTGCTGTTTGGCATATTGTAAGTGGGATACTTTCTGGCATTTGCATAGTAATGACTTTCTTCTGGCAACTAGACCATGCAGCCTATCTTTCTTCAAGTGCTTCCTTATTGTGCATCTTGAAACAGCCACACCACATGTTTTTAGAGAGTCCTGCATTTCACCTGAAGTTATTTGTGGGTTTTTCTTTGCATCCCAAATAATTTTCCTGGAAGTTGTGGCTGAAAATGTAGTTGGTCTATCTGACCGTGGTTTGGTTTCAACAGAACCCCTCATTTTCCACTTCTTAATTAGAGTTTGGCATTCTCAATTCCTTGGATATCTTTTTATATCCCTTTCCTGTTTTATACAGTTCAACTACCTTTCCTGCAGATCCTTTGACAATTCTTTTGCTTTCCCCGTGACTCAGAATCCAGAAACACTGCAGCACTGGATGAAAGATGCAAGGGTCTGTCAGAAGTCCAGAAACGCATTGACTTTTTATATACACACACACTAATTACAAGCAAACACATCACAGGTGAGGATGGTTACCTTTAACCACTTGCCCACTGGGCACTTAAACACCCCTCCTGCCCAGACCAATTTTCAGCTTTCAGTGCTCTCACACTTTGATTGACAATTACTCAGTCATGCAACACTGTACCCAAATTAATTTCTTGTCCTTTTTTTCCCACAAATAGAGCTTTCTTTTGGTGGTATTTGATCATATCTGGGTTTTTTATTTTTTGCACTATAAATGAAAAAACACCGAATATGTTGAAAAAAAACAATTTTTTTTTCTTTGTTTCTGTGATAAAATTATGCAAATTATTAATTTTTATTCATACATTTTGGCCACAATTTATACTGATACATATCTTTGGTAAAAAAAATAACCCAAATTAGTGGATATTATTTAGTCTTTGTGAACGTTCGAGAGTCTGTGGTGTGAATCATAAAAAATTTATCACATCTGATGTACTGGCGGCCGATCTCATTTCTTGCGACCCGGACAAGCCAGGAAAGTACAAATACCCCCCAAATGACCCCTTTTTTGAAAGTAGACATTCCAAGGTATTTAGTAAGAGGAATGGTGAGCTTTTTGATGTTGTCATTTTTTCCCACAATTCTTTGCAAAATTAAGATTTTTTATTTTATTTTTTTTCCACAAAATTGTCATTGTAATAGGTCATTTCTCTCACGTGGCATGTGTATACCACAAATAATGCCCCAAAATAAATTCTGCTACTCCTCCTGAGTATTACAATACCACATGTGTGGGACTTTTTCACAGCCTGACCACAGAGAGGCCCAACCGTGCAGGGAGCGCTATCACGTGTTCTAGGAGCATAAATTACATATCTAAATTGTTGACTACCTATTACACTTTTGAAGGCCCTGGAGCACCAGGACAATAACATGTGACACTGATGTGGCACTGATGACAGATGGCACTGATGACACGTTACACTAATATGTGGCACTGATGACATGTGGCACTAATACGTGGCACCGATGACACGTGACACTGATGACAGATGGCACTGATACGTGGCATTGATGACATGTGACACTGATGACATGTGACACTGATGACACGTGACACTTATACGTGGCACTGGGGACAAATGTCACTGGGGACAGATGGCACTTTATTTTACTTGATCTCATATGTTTACATATGAGATCATCTCCCATTGGACATGACGATCGCGCTGTAAACGGCCACTGCGATTGGCCGCTTACAGCGATCTGTGACTGGCTGTGCCTGGGGGACACGGCCAGCACAGAACTTCCCCGATGCGCGCTCTCGGGAGTGCGCAGAGGGGAAGTAAATAGAGGACATCCAGGGACGCCCTCCCGGCATGAAACGTCCGTGCTGTAGCTGACTTTCGGCTATAGCGTGGGCGGGAAGTGGTTAATAGCCACTCAAACCCCTTTGTGTCAACTTGTGTGCATGTTGTCAGGCCAAAATCACCAGGTTATGTATACTTTTGATCAGGGTAATTTGGGTAGTGTAACCTGGCGGACAGATAGCAGGTACAAAAGCGTCCTGGGATAAGCAGGCTTTCAGGCACAGATACCAGAACAAGTGAAGTAGTGACAAACAGTGAAGTGTTTAAGACCCCTTTCACACCATACCGCCCATAGCGTCGTTGGTAAAACAGCGCTATTCTTAGCGGCGTTTTACCGCCGGATTTGTGGCGCATTTCGGCCGATAGCGGGGCGCTTTTACCCCCCACTAGCGGCCGAGAAAGGGTTAAAACCGCCAGCAATACGCCGCAATAGCGGCGTTTTGCTGGCGGTATTACAGCGCTGCCCCATTGATTTCAATGGGGAGCAGCGGTGAAGGAGCAGTAAACACACCGCTCCTTCACCGCTCCAAAGAAGCTGCTGGCAGGACTTTTCACTGAAAAGCCCTCGGGCTTTCACACTACAGACAATGGTGCAGCTTTTTTAGGGTGGATTGCAGGCGCTATTTCTAACGCTATAGCGCCTGCAAAATGCCCTGGTGTGAAAGGGCTCTAATGGTGATATTTACAAGTCCGTAGAGGTGCTGTACAGCATTCAAAACAAAGAAACAGAACAAAATAGCCAAACAAAATCCTAGCCATGTCTCGGCTCTAACTATACACTATGTAGGCCCTGACTACCAGGCTGAGCAAGCCTACTGCTTGTCAGGTTCCACATAAACTGCTTTTCACCAGCCTTGTTTCTCTCACAGACCAGCTATGTTTCCCAGGCAGAGAGAGAGGCTGTCTGCTGAGGAGAGCTTAAATTAGCCTGGGGGAAGAGAACCAAGACCCGAACTGGATCATGGATCAGAGATTCCTGAATGTAAACGAAAGGAGCCTGGGAGACGTATAAACCCGGAACAGGACTATTCCTGGCTCTCTCTGGGATGCTCTGCTACAGTAGTTTCCGTTGCCATTATGATTTAAAAAGAGGTTTTGACACATAATTACATATTTTCTTTTATATGTTCCACACATATTGCTTTTCTTATTTAATACATTTGGTTTGATTACTTATAGTCTAAAACAGCAAGAAAGAGTTGACAGTTGAAAGCTGATAAAACAGCAGTCAGTATATAGAATTGGTTGGCTTTCTATAAAAAAACATTAACCACTTACTGCCAAAGCACAGACCTGTACATCATTTGGCTTCAAGTGGTTGTCCCAGAGTAATGCCTCAGCCGCTCAGTTGTTATTACAAGCAGCGGGAGGGGATGTTCCCCCCTCCCGCTGCTCGCCCGGGCTCTCTCGTCTCATTGAGAGACCCGAGCAACCAGCCAGCACATCCGCTGGCTGGTCGGAGAGCCAAAAAAAGTTGGAATCGGCTTTGATGGGGTCTCAGATGTAGTAACCCGTCATGACATCACTTCCAGTTTACTGGAGCCTTAAAGGCGCCAGTTTTAAAAAATCTAAAGTATTCAAAAACACCAATCTTAGCGTTATGAATGCTTTCAAGTGAAAAGAAAGAATTTGAGGTCTTATAGACCCCAGATCCCTCCATAAGATTACCTCTCACGTGCCGATTGCTGTCACAAGGGATGTTTATATTCCTTGTGACGGCAATAAAAGTAATATAAAAAAAAATTCAAGCAACAAAGTAAAAATTTAAAAAAATTTGCGAAAAGGCAAATGCGTGCATCGGTTCTGAATGCATGAAAACTGCGATCGTCCCACACATGTAACCTATAAAGGCTTTTAAAAAGTCGCCTGTGCATAGTAAAATGCACACAGCTTGTCACCGTTGTGCGGGCATACACAATTTTATAGTGTAACATGTTTGGTATCTATTTACTCGGGGGGGGGCATCATCTTTTATATTAAAAAAAATATATATGTTATGTATTGTGTTTTTTTTTTTTCATTCAAATTTTAAAAAGTGTATTTTTATTTATTTTTTCCCAAAAACTGCATTTGAAAAAAACGTTTGGTGGTTCTAACTAATTTTCTAGCAAAAAAAAAACAGATTTTCACATGTGTAGCGGATGGCATTTTGTCCAAAATGCCATACTTATGTAAATTTTAGTTTTTTGCCTCAGAACAATAGGGGTTCTGAGGGTTAATTACGTAGGCTGGCCTTGACATCAGTCTGGCCGGGCTGTGTTGGAAGTTCTGCCTGGTCATGTGAGCAGTGAGGGGCACATGACAGGCCAGAACCAGGCCTGGTTGGACGTTTTGAGCATCAACCTTCTCGGAACCAATCAGTGGGAGTGCTGGGCCCCGCTGAGGAGTCTGGGAAGGGGTACTTAAGATGTGTGGGTCACATGTTTAGGGAGAGGAGTTTGTGAGGCCCGTGTGGTCTGTTCTGCTTCCAGGACCGGGGTAGCCCCGTGAGGTGTCCCAGTCACGGGGTGTTTGACATCCCGCAAAATGTTCCTGTCAGAGGCCCCTAGTAGACCCGTCTGGTCTGGGGCAGGGATTCTTCTGTTCCCGAGTCTCGGAACCTGCTGGTCCGAGGCGCAGTAACTGAGGGAGGATTCAAGGTGTGCAGGTGTGCTCTCGGCTTGGAGAGGCACCACAGCTCATGGAAGTGGCCGGGGGAGGACTCTTCTGAGGAGGGCCGGCAAGTGGCATCCTGGGAAGTGCCTGGTCACTGAATTGGGAAGGACATTGACAAATTCACGCTTTTCCAGTACCATTGAGAAGACGGGAAACGTTCCAGGTACTGAGGAAAAGGTTCCTGTTCACCCTTAGTTACAACTTGTACACGTTCATAGGATTGTTTCAAGTTTTGAGTCAACGTGCTGACTGCCATGATCTCTGGCTAGAGACCTGTTCTGCCTTGAAGTACCCAGCTGCGAGTGGCTACTCTCTGGGTGGAATTAGAGACTTTTCTAGACCTGCAGTTCAAGGTGCCTGAGTTCTTCATCCGTGCCCTCTGTTTCCATGAGAGACTGTGTTATTGGTTGTTACTACTGCAAAATAAAACCTTTTAAAAAGGACTTTATTCGTGTTAGCGTTCAAGTCATTGGGTATCAACCCTGGGAACCCCTAGACATGGAAAAGCAGGCCAAGAGAAGGTAACTGGTAAGCCCAATAAGTCAAGGCCGCCCTGCAAGGGTTGTGGCCCCTACACATGCCAGAAAATGCCTGGTCTTTAAGTGGTTAAAACACTAAAACATGCATCATGGACACCATAGTAACTAATGAACAGTTTCAGGAACACATTTAGGGTGTGTTTGCTTTTGTTACAGTATACATATACTGTCCCTTGTCTGTCAACTTATAATGCAATGCACAACCTTCCCCAGGCCAGCAGTCATAATAGGCAAACATTAAAGTGGGAGTCCGCCGGGAGTTCCGCCGTTTTTTTTTTTAAAAAGCCAGCAGCTACAAATACTGCAGCTGCTGACTTTTAAAATAAGGACACTTACCCGCCCAGTGCACCCGTGATGTCGGCACCCGAAGCCGATCTCTCGATCGTCTCTCGGGTTCTGCTGCCGCCATCTTGGGTATGGGAATCAGGAAGTGAAGCCTTTCGGCTTCATTTCCCGGTTCCCTACTGCGCATGCGCGAGTCGCACTGCGCAATAAGGATGGTCCCGCTGCCTCTGGGATCCGTGTGTTTCCCAGCACCTTTCCGCAGATAGCTATGCCGGAAGTGGGTGCAGATACCTGTACTGTACAGGTACCTGCACCCCCCTCCCCCCTGAAAGGTGCCAATTGTGGCGCCGGAGGGGGGGAGGGTTCCAATGAGCGGAAGGTCCACTTTAGGGTGGACCTCCGCTTTAAGGCCCCTTTCACACTAAAGGCAGTTTTCAGGCATTTTAGTGTTAGAAATAGCACCTGCAAAGCACCTGAAAACCACCTCCCCATTGTGAAGCCAGAGTGCTTTCACACTGGGACGGTGCGCTTGCAGGACATTACAAAAAGTCCTGCAAGCAGAATCTTTGGGGCAGTTTAGGAGTGCTGTATACACCACTCCTCCACTACCACTGCAGTTCTCCTGAGTCCCGGCTTCCACAGCCTCGTCCCGCTCAAATACAGCCTGTGCATCCGCCGCCGCCACCATCCACAGCCACTGAGGTGCCTGACCAGTGGTGGAGTGATCTGCAGCCTTGTGTGCTGTGCCAGGGTCTGGGAGCCTGGGCTTGTCTTCAGACATTGGGAAACCCCGCCCACCATGCAGCGCAACATGTAGCCGGACTCAAGTAAGACACCATTGTAAGGGGGAAATGGGAAGGAGTGTATGGCAGCCAAGGAGTGAGTGTCAGGGGGTGGAAGGCTGTGCTGTGCAGTCTCCTTAGTCTGTATTTGGAGGACTGGGGGCAGCCCACTCTGCTGGGATTTGTAGTGCCCTCTGTGTGGGGCTGAGATATGACAGCCTCCCATGCTAGGACTTGTAGTGCCCTAGACTGTGGGGGGACTGAGGAATTCTCAGTCCCCCACAAAGGGCACTACAAGTCCCAGCAGAGTTGGCTGCCATTCTTTAGTCCCCTGTAGTCTAGGGCACTACAAGTCCCAAAATAGGGAGCTGCTCTTGCAGAACAGGAGAAGAAACGAGGGGGGGGGGGGGGGTTGTAGGTTGCACTGGGAGGGAAGAGAAGGAGGCACAGGTTTGAGATGAGAGAGGATTTTTTCTGAAAGTGAGGATTTATGCTTGGAGGGGGAGAGGATTTGTGATGAAAGGGGGGATTTCATACTGGGAGGGGGAAATGTGGATGATTTTTGCTGAGAGTGGAAATTTATGGTGGGATGGTCGTGGATTTGTGATGAAGGGGGATTTATGTTGGGAGTTGAAGATGGGGGGAGGATTTTTGTTGAGGGGGGGGGGGGGATTTATGCTGGGAGGGAAAAACGGGGGAGGATTTTTGCTAAGAGTGGTATTTATGCTGGGAGAGGGAAATGTCGGAGGATTTGTGATGAGAGGGGGATTTATGTTGGGAGGGGGAGATGGGGGAGGATTTTTGATGAGAGGGGGAATTTAAATTAGGGGGTGCATGAATTTAGTCAGGCCTAGGCAGTACAAAACCTAAATACACCACTGTCTGGCTTCACTTACCTTTTATTTGATGATAGCTTGCCTATTAGGACTACAAATAGCCAAAATTGCATAACTAGATTCACTCTCTATAGACCTCAAATGGGATTCACGGAACCTCAGCGCCAGATGCGCTCATCCCTGGCCATAACATATGCGCTTTATTTGCTTTTCATATATTTCAATATATTTTAGAGAACTAGCACCCTTTATGATAACCTGTATGACATACATTCTATTTTGCTTCTTCTTTTCAAGATCAAATGTTAGATTGGAAATTCCACAGCAAATTCCTGAGATTATTGTATCCCGGTGTCAGGGTAAGTTTAATTCTCCTACCAGAGAACGAGTAACTGTGACAATTATCAAACACGGCATGCCTTGAATGTAACTGTTTTGGGTAACTGTTAAAGTGCTATTAAAACCAAAACTACAAATGTTATGTATTGGAGCTTACCAATCATTAGATGTGGTGGCTGTATTCGTTTTCTTTTTTAGGCTTTTTTCCTTCTGTTTTCACCTGGTAATCTGACCAATAATACAACTCTTGTATTAGAGTGCCAATCTCTGCATAAATGAGCACAGTGGACACATTTGGACAGCAGAATTGTCAGTCTGGGGGGAGGGGAGTGTTAGATGTGCTAGCAGATTTAAATACGCTAACAAACTGAAGCCAAATTCAAGCTAATATTTTATAAACAGATCAAACATTGTTTTTCCTTTTGGGAATAAAAGTTTTACGTAAATAAAAGCTGATCATTGTAGGCACCCCTGCTAGTGTTAAATGGTTTCTCTCATCTCTGTAGCTGATACATTTTGCTGAAGAACTTGTTCTTTTGAAAACAACAGATGCACTTGCTGGATCACCAGGTGAAAAAAAGGAAAAAAGCCTAAAAAAAGAAAATTAATGTAGCCATCACAACTAAGCTGCAATATAATAAAATTTGGTTTTTGGGTTTAATATTACTATACATTGATGGGTTTTGTTCTGCTTTAATGTTGTTCTGATGCTTCTGACACAGTCTTAGTTAAAGAGTAAATTAGTATACTGCTAATTCAATTTAGAAAACCCTGTAATTATGGTAAAGTCAGAAAGTCCAGGAAATTGGCTTAACTTGAGATATGAGATATTCGATAACCTGACCTATATGAATTTTCCATTTTCCTTTGAACCAACCCTAATCAGGATCTCTTCGCTTGCCATTACCCTCCTGTTATATATTTATTTGTATAATATTTTCTAGAAAAAAAATGATAACAAAATGAGGTGTACAACTGAAGAGAAAAGTTTATGGGGTGATTTGGGAATCTCTAGCTCATAAAGCCCAGGCTCACACTAGAGTGTTTTGACATGTGATTTGACATGTCGAATCGGCGACAATCAACATCAGTGGCATAGTCCTAATCGGTGTGACGCTGTATCTGCGGTGCTGCACCAATTTCAAAAAGTAGTTGTACTACTTTTTGCGATTTCGGGCTGCGATTTACATTGACATCTGTGTAGAAACCTGCACATTGTGAAATTGCGTTCCCCCCCCCCCCACAGTACTCTGCATCACACTACTGCCTTACACAGACTCATCATTGAATCTCACCTTCTTATCCATTAATGTGCTTGAGCTCCATACTCCCTCTCACAGTCTGCGAACACCACCACTGCCATTGGAAGTCCCCTCCCTCGCCTCCAATTTCTGCACTACTACTGGCGCCTCCCTCTGAGTTCACAGGAGCCAGAACTACAAAGGGGGTGTCAGGTATCAATGTGCAATGACAGTAAGGATGTAATTTACTCTCACTGACTTCAATAGTATGAAGCATTTTTACCTTACACTGACACCAACCATGGAATTTATTTTATCCTATTGACACAGACAATGGGGGTTATTTCACTCCAAATGACAGTGCGCCATATTTTACTCCCGCTGACACCAAAGATGAAATAGAACTTTCTCTTACTGACAGCATTGATACGGATAAGGGGGGCACACTTGTAGTATGTAGAGGGGCCCCTGACTTCCTGGACAGGGTTATCCTTGTTATATGCATGTCTGATCCTGATTTTATTATGATATATTATCATTGCCATCTTGCATTCTGGTATTTCCCACCATGCAGTACCAGGGCCACTCTGTACAGTCTGGATGAGTTATAACATAGATGTTGAAATGTGGCCAACTACTCTAACTGTGGAGATGATGGAACTCTTTTTTTACTCCCTTTGGCACCAACAGGGGGACATATTTTACTCTTACTGACAGTGTAGGTGTTGAGATGTAGCCCTCTACTCAAACTATTGATGCAAGTGTGGCCCCTCAGACATTTTTTCCTTGGATACCACTGTTATAAAGTAACAGGATAAGTTGGGATTAGGGATGAGCTTCGTGTTCGAGTCGAACATACGTTCGACTCGAACATCGGCTGTTCGCCCGTTCCGCGAAGTCCGAACGTTATGGTCCGTTCGCGCCAAATTCGTGTGGCGCTCACGGCCCACAATGCACTGCGATGGCGCAGTGCATTGCTGGCTCATGATTGGCCAAGCATGCACTGTGACCCCGCATGCTTGGCCAATCGCAGCGCCAGCAGCGAGGAGAGCCATGATTGGCCACAGGCAGGATGCCTGTGGCCAATCATAGCTCAGGCTGTGTAGTGCACGCCCCACACTATATAAGGTCGCCAGCGAGGCGGCCTTGTGTAGTGTGTTGGCGTCTGAAGCAGTTAGTGGGTGTTCTGTGTACCTTCAACACAGTACACACCGCTCATTATCGGACGATTTTCGATCTTGCTGTTGTGTAGTGGTTGTTGTCTGCGTGCCCTGACCGCAGTATACACCGCTATATTCACCTCACCTATATAGCTAGTGATCTATCTTTTATAATAGAGCTTGCAGTCAGTAGTGTTAGGAGCTTGTGCGTGCTGTCTGCGTGCTCTGTACCCAGTACATACCGCTATATCCACCTACATAGCTCTTCTCTATTTGAGCCCACTTGCCATCTGCAGGAGTTATTGGAAGTTGTTTGTGCCTCCAGCACAGCACAGTATACATCAGTATATACCCCTTTATCTCTGGTGTTCTATAATAAAGGCATCTGCAGGAGTTAGTGGGTGTTTTGTGCCTCCAGCACAATATACACCTGTATCTACCCTTTATTGCTGTTCTCTAATAGAGCCATCTGCAGGGCTTAGTGGGTGTTGTGTGACTCCATTACAGTATACCCCTTTATCTCTGGTGTTCTATAATAAAGGCATCTGCAGGAGTTAGTGGGTGTTGTGTGCCTCCAGCACAATATACACTACCCAACTGCTTTTTTACCCAACTCCCTTCAGGCCATTACCATGTCTGGAAGGCCAGCAAGGAGAGGCAGACAGGCGCGAGCTGATAGAAGAGGGCAAGCAGGCTCTGTGTCTAGAGACAACAGTGCTGGTCGTGGACGCGGTGCATTGTCATCAGCACGTGGCCATGGGACACGCTTGTCCTTCTTTTTGGCAGCTGGACATGTTGAGCCGCAACATGCCAACGACTTGGTAGAGTGGATGACCAAGTCCTCTTCATCCTCCTCATCCTCTCTCACCCAGTCTCAGGGTACTAGCAAAGCAGCTGCCAACGCATCGTCTTCCCTCGTCTCAATGTCATCATCAGTGACTCCTTCCCTAGACCCACCACGTCCTCCTGAGGAGTCTCCTGAACTCTTTGAGCACAGTGTTGGGTACATGCTCCAGGAGGATGCCCAGTGTTTTGTGGGCTCTGATGATGACACTCAGCTAGAGGAAGGCAGTAGCGTGAATGCAGAGAGAGGGGATGCTCAAGAAGGACAGCAATCTGGCAGTCATGTTCCACAAGCTGCAGCATACTGCCAGGTTTGCTACAGCGATGAAGAGGGAGGGGATGATGAGGGCACTGACTCCACGTGGGTGCCTGGTAGGAGAGAGGAGGAGGAGGAGGAGGAGGCACATGTCCAACGAGGCAGGATGTCCTCCGGGGGCCAGCTTAGGGGCAGCACACCGACTGAATCACAACGCAGAGCTCCGCCTGTGCAGGGCGCTGCCTCTGCACGTTATTCTATAAGTTCTTTGGTGTGGGCCTTTTTTGAGACGAGTGCATCAGATCGCACCGCTGCTATTTGCAACATATGTCTCAAGCGTATCTCGCGTGGCCAAAACATCAGCCGCTTGGGCACCACATGCTTGACCAGACATATGTTGACCTGCCATGCAGCTCGTTGGCAAGCGTACCTCAAAGATCCACACCAAAGAACAAAGCGGACCTCTCCTTGCTCCTCATCAGCTGGCATCTCCAACCCCACTAGACCTTCAGTCCTCTCTGAAACCTGCTCTGAGAGGAATGAAGGTGTAGAATTAGGTGTGTCACAGCCAAGTGCTTCCAGGCACTCTGCTAGCAGTACACCCACGTCCGATTATAGCAGGCAAATGTCCCCGTCCCAGCTTCTGGACCGGCGAAAGAAGTTCACTCCCAGCCATCCACATGCCCAGCGGTTGAATGCTAGCTTGGCTAAATTGCTAGCACTTCAACTGCTGCCTTTTCAGTTGGTAGACTCGGCCCCCTTCCGTGAGTTTGTACAATGTGCGGTTCCTCAGTGGCAGGTCCCCAAACGCCACTTTTTCTCACGGAAGGCGATTCCGGCTCTCTACCGGCATGTGGAAGGCAATGTCCTTGCCTCACTGGACAGGGCGGTCAGCGGTAAGGTGCATATTACCGCTGACTCATGGTCCAGCAGGCATGGACAGGGACGTTACCTGTCTTTCACGGCCCATTGGGTCACTCTTCTGGCAGCTGGGAAGGATGCAGGACAAGGTGCAGCAGTGTTGGAGGTTGTTCCGCCACCACGCCTCCAAAATGCTACTATTGGTTGTGACACACCTCTCCCCTCCTCCCCCTCCTCTTCTTCTTCCTCCATGGCCTCTTCCAGTGCTCTGTCCTCAGAACCAGCGGTGCTCCGTAGGCGTTCCAGGGGCTACGCAAGTACGCAGGCAAAACGATTCCATGCCGTGATTGCGCTGGCTTGTTTGGGAGACAGGAGCCACACTGGGGCGGATGTTTTGTCAGCTCTGCAGGGGCAGGCCAAGAGGTGGTTGACGCCACGCCAGCTTAAGCCAGGAATGGTGGTTTGCGACAATGGCACCAACCTCCTCTCCGCCCTCCAACAGGGACAACTGACCCATGTTCTCTGTGTAGCTCACGTCCTTAACCTGGTGGTGCAGCGGTTCTTGGGCAGGTACCCCGGCTTACAGGATGTCCTGAAGCAGGCCAGGAAAGTCTGTGTGCATTTCCGCCGATCATTTAATGCCTGTGCTCGGCTGGCTGAGCTCCAAAAGGAGTTGAACCTGCCCAAGAACCGCCTTATATGTGACATGCCCACCAGGTGGAACTCAACGTTGGCCATGCTGCAGCGGCTGCACACGCAGCAGAGGGCCATCAATGAGTACCTGTGCGACTACGGCACCAGGACAGGGTCAGGGGAGCTCGGTTTTTTCTCACCACGCCAGTGGGGCATGATCAGGGATGCATGCACTGTCCTGTCACCGTTTGAGGAGGCCACAAGGATGGTGAGCAGTGACAGTGCATGCATCAGTGACACTGTACCTCTTGTCCACCTCTTGGAGCATACGCTGCGTGGGATAATGGACAGGGCACTTGAGGCAGAACAGAGGCAGGAAGAGGAGGACTTCCTTGCCTCTCAAGGCCCCCTTTATCCAGACAGTGTTCCTGCTGTGCCACCCATCACACGGGAAGAGGATGAGGAGGAGGAAGAGGAGGAGGAGGATGATTGTGTCAGCATGGAGGTGGAGGCTGGCACTCAGCATCAGCAGCAGCAGTCTTGTAGGGATGATTTACCGTCCCAAGAAACCCGTGGACTTGTACGTGGCTGGGAGGAGGTAGCTGCGGATCATGTTGTCCTTAGTGACCCAGATGACTCTGGACCGAATGCCTCAGCTAACCTACGCTGCATGGCCTCCCTGATCCTGCAAAGCCTGCGGAAGGATCCTCCTATTCTTTGGATCAAGGAGAGGGACCATTACTGGCTGGCCACTCTCCTTGATCCACGGTACAAGGGTAAGGTTGCCGACCTTATCTTGCCATCGCAGAGGGAGCAGAGGATGAGACATCTCCAGGAGGCCTTTCAGAAAGGTCTGTGCAACGCGTTCCCAGAGACTGGGATGTTACAAACTCCTGGTCCTGGACAACGTGTTGCTGAGGCATCGGTCAGAAGGAGCGGTGGAGAAGGTGGCCGTCTGACTGATGCTTTCAGACAATTTTTTAGTCCGCAGCCCCAAGGTATGATCGGTTCCAGCAACCATCGCCAGCGTCTAATTTACTTGGTGCAGGAATACCTAGGGGCAAGGTCAGACTTGGACACCTTTGCCACCGAAAATCCTTTGGCTTACTGGGTCTTGAGGATGGATCACTGGCCAGAGCTTGCACAGTATGCAATTGAGCTACTGGCCTGTCCTGCATCCAGCGTTCTTTCGGAACGCACCTTCAGTGCTGCTGGTGGCTTTGTTACCGATCACAGGGTGCGCCTGTCCACCGAATCAGTTGATCGACTGACCTTCATCAAGATGAATCAGTCTTGGATAACCCACAGCTACCAAGCACCTGAAGCTGATGTAACCGAATAATTTTTTTTGAAATTTTACATCCCTTCAAGACTGCCTATGCTGATGCTGAGTGACTGTCCTGTTATGTTGATTGTCTATCCTCTTCCTTCTCCGCTGATATGTTGGAAGAACATTTCTGGTTCTGGGTGATGCCATCAGCCCAATTTTTCTGCCCCTGTTTAACAGGGGCGTTTAAGTACAATTGTTGATGCAATGCTTTGCAGCAGGGCTAATTCCTGCAAGAAAACAAGAGTATATGGGAGAGGTTGCAGTGTCGTGGCACCAGCACCAGTGCCTAAGGCCTAATTTTTCTGCCCCTGTTTAACAGGGGCGTTTAAGTACAATTTTTGATGCAATGCTTTGCAGCAGGGCTAATTCCTGCAATAAAACAAGAGTATATGGGAGAGGTTGCAGTGTGGGGGCACCAGCACCAGTGCCTAAGGCCCAATTTTTCTGCCCCTGTTTAACAGGGGCGTTTAAGTACAATTTTTGATGCAATGCTTTGCAGCAGGGCTAATTCCTGCAATAAAACAAGAGTATATGGGAGAGGTTGCAGTGTCGTGGCACCAGCACCAGTGCCTAAGGCCCAATTTTTCTGCCCCTGTTTAACAGGGGCATTTAAGTACAATTTTTGATGCAATGCTTTGCAGCAGGGCTAATTCCTGCAATAAAACTAGAGTATATGGAAGAGGTTGCAGTGTCATGGCACCAGCACTAGTGCCTAAGGCCCAATTTTTCTGTCCCTGTTTAACAGGGACATGTAATCACAATTCTTGATATAATATTTCACAGGAGGGCCCCTTCCTGTGCCCACCCAGAGTAACGGTGAGGACTTATAGTGTTGTGGCACCAGCACCACAACCACCAAAGGTCAATTTTTCTACCACTGTTCAACAATGGCATGTAATTACAATTCTTGATATAATCGTTTACAGCAGGGCGCTCCAGCGCCCACCAAGAGTCACTTTGAGGGCTTACAATGTTGTGGCAAAACCAACACCTTGTTCCGCCATTTCTGCAGAGCATATAGGGCAGGCCCCACTTTCAAACATCCAACTTACAAACATCTCCTACTTGCAAACGGAAGGAGACAACAGCAAGTGAGATAAAAAAAGATGGACGACAAAACAAATTATACAGGGGTGATAACCCTTCCCTATGTTTTCCAAAAAGCTTAAAAATTGTTTTTTTGACTGGAGCTACACTTTAAAAATGTACCAATTGAAAATTACAAACAGATTCAACTTAACACAACAAACCTACACAGTCCCTGTCTTGTTTGCACCGCCTGTATACTGCTGTTCTGAGTATATAGGGCCTGGGGGCCACACGCATTTCCTTTTTTTAATATGGGTACGGGGTTCCCCTTAATATGCGTACAAGACCCAAAGGGGCTGGTAATGGGCAGGGAGGGCTACCCATGCCATTTTTCTCAATGATTTTCAACCATATTGCAGGAACCAGATATAACATTAAAACCACAAGCAGCTTTAAATGACGTTATTTCCGTTAAATGTCATTTTGTGCAGGGACTGTTCTAAACACGGGAAACACGTGGCACTTCACAGGCATACTACAGACACCCCCCAGGCACCATATTTAAAGGAATATTTCACTTTTTTTCCACTTTAATTGTCATTAAAATCAGTGCTCCCACCAAAACGGCCAGTTTTAAAAACATTTTAGGCATTGACCCATGTCCCCTGGGCAGGAGCCAGGTCCCCAAACCCTTTTTAGGACAGTATCTTGCATATTAGCCGTTAAAACTAGCACTTTTAATTTCGAAAGTTCGAGTCCCATAGACTTCAATGGGGTTCTAACGTTCGTACGAATTTGGGGTCCGTTCGAAAGTTCTGGTGCGAACCGAACCGGGGGTGTTCGGCTCATCCCTAGTTGGGATATACAAATGTACACTTTAAAAATCCAGGTGGACAGAACAGTATGAAAGGTTATGCCTTTGTCAGGGCCTGGGCTTGAACCTGGTACCTCTGCTGTGTCTGACAATGACTCTTCTTGCTGAGTGACCTGGAATGCTGGACAGTTCCCTGGACAATTCCTTGAAGGATCCTGCCTTGAACCTTGTTTGTCTTGAACCTTAACCCTTTCATGACTAAGCCTATTTTTGGCATTTGGTGTTAAAATCCATATTTTTTGCTAGAAAATTACTTGGAATCCCCAAACATTATATATATATTTTTAGCAGAGACTCTAGAGAATAAAACAGCGATTGTTGCAATATTTAATGTCACACGTTATTTGTGCAGCAGTGTTTTAAACGCAACTTTTTGGGAAAAGGGACACTTTCATGAATTAAAAAAAAACGAAACAGTAAAATGAGCCCAATTTTTTTGCGTAATGTGAAAGATAATGTTATGCCGAGTAAATATGGATTGACGACAAAGTACGGTACCTAAAAATCTCAATAGGCGACGCTTTAATTTTTTTTTTTACGGTTACCAGGTTAGCAGAGGAGGTCTAGTGCTAGAATTATTGCTCTCGCTCTGACGATCGCGGCGATACCTCACATGTGTGATTTGAACACCGTTTACATATGTGAGCACGACTTCCGTATGCATTTTCTTTGCTTCGCGAGCTCACGGGGACAGCGGGCGCTTTAAAAAAAAAATATTTTTTTTTTTATTTATTTGAAAATGAATAAATTGTTTTTTTTTTAAAATAATAATTTGATCACTTTTATTGCTGTCACAAGGAAGGTAAACATCCCTTGTGACAGTAATAGGTGGTGACAGGTACTCTTTATGGAGGGATCGGGGGTCTAAAAGACCCCCCACCCCTTCTTTACACTTCAAAGTATTCAGATCTCCGAAAACGGCGATTCTGAATACCGTATATCTTTTTAAAACCGGCGCCATTGGCAGCCGAGTAAACGGGAAGTGACGTCATGACGTCGCTTCCGTGTTTACTATGAGGAGACTGGAACGAAGCCGCTTAGGGCTTCATTCCAGTTCCTCCCCAGCAGCCGGAGGCGTCGGATCGCGAATCGGTGCTCCCAATCGAGCGGGAGCACCGGTAACAGCGGCGGGAGGTGGCGGGAGGGGCGGATGTCCCCTCCCACTCCTCCGGCATAACAGCCGAGCGGCTTTTAGCTGCTTCGGTTGTTATGGCTGGATAGCCAATCGCCCGCTGAATAAAACGGTACTGGGATGATGCCTGCAGGTGCGGGCATCATCCCGGTATACCCCCCGGAAGCCGAGTACGCACATCTGCGTACGCTCGGCGGGAAGGGGTTAAACTCCTTTTTTTTTCCTGTTTTTTATGAAGGCATATTTATTTTTTTCTTTTCTCTCTTTCATGTCAAAAGCCCTTCTCTCTAGTGCTATTTTCCTTTCTGGCTTTCCTCATTTCAGCTGGCCAACCTATTTGTCCTCAAGCCATGAGTCAGTCACCGCTTATGCAAAAAGACCCTCAAATTCAAAGGTGCAGGACCACCGTGTTGGTAAGTTTGTAGGAAAAGAGTGTCTTCTTATGTGGATTGCTTTTTTGAGTTTTTTCAGCCCCGCATGCTCTTGCTCTCAAAGATCAAGAGCCAGGCAAAGGCGGACGGTCTTTGGAAAAGTGTAGCCCTAAATGCTGCACCCACTCATGGGAAAAGTTCCAAGAAAGACTTCTTCCCCAGAGCAATGCCAGCACCGCAGCAAGAGTCCTGCAGGGCCTGTTTCGCAGCACCTGTACACAATTGGTTTGTGAGTAAAGACTGCCCAGAGAAGTTTGCCGTTAACAGGCAACACCAAATGTCTTTATTACTTATGGTGCGAGATTATATCTTGAATGCAATTCAATTATCCCGGCCAGGCAGCCCCCTCCTAGTTACTACTAGAAGAGCAACGTGGCACCTTGGCATGTGGTGGTCAACCACTCATACACAGCCAGTGCTCAGTTGGCTAAAATTCAGCAGCAATTCCACCAGCCCCTAAACTGCCAATTTGTGACATGCCCACTAGGTGGAACTCGACTTTGGCAATGCTGCAGTGGCTGCACATGCAGCACAGGGCCTGTGTGAGTATGGCACAACGACAGGCTCAGGCTGGCTCTGTTTTTTTCCCCATGCCAATAACTGCTCATAAAGGATGCATGCACTTTACTGTCACCATTTGAGGTGGCCACAAGGCTGGTGAAACAATTCCTGTTGTGTTCCTGCTGGAGCAGAATCTGCATGGCATTATGGACAGGGCACTCAAGGCAGAGCAACGGGATGAAGAGGAGAACTTCCTTTCCTCTCAAGGCCCGCTTTATGCAGACACCATTGTTCCCGTAGCCACAGAACACACAAGAGGAGTGAGGAGGAGGGGGATTCTGGCAGTTTCTGAGGCATTGAAGCAGACAAAGACATACGTCAAACAGTAAGAGATGGTTTTCTATCCGCAGAACCCTTGGGAGTAGTATGAGGCTGGTAGGAGGTAGTTCCAGATACTATAATCCTCGGTGAACCCAAAGAGTCTGCTGCTTATGCCTCTGCAAATTTGTGGCGCATGGGCTCCCTCATGCTTAAAAGCCTGCGAAAGGACCCAAGAATACATAGAGTAAAGGAAAAGGATTACCATTGGCTGGCAAACCCTCCTTGATCACCGTTATAAGGGGAAAGTCTCGGAACTCATCCCGTCCCCACAAAGTGTGCAGTAGATCAAATGTCTTGAGGACACCTTAAAGAGAAGTTTATGGAACACTTTTGGTGACTCTGGTAGGTTACAGTGTCATGGAAAATGTAGTTTTGAGGCTTCTGTTAGTCAAGAGAGGAGTGGTGCAGAAGATGGCCGCCTAAGTGGTGCATTTCTGTTTTTTTTAGTCCTCACCACTGGAGAAGTTTCCAATTGTTGATCTACTGGCTTACTGGGTAGAGAATAGACCACCAGCCAGAACTTGCCCAGTATGCTATTGAGCTGCTGAGCTGCCCTGCATCCAGTGTGCTTTCTAAACAGGCATTCAGTACTGCTGGAGGTTTTGTTACTGATCATAGAATGTGTTTGTCCACAGACTCCGTGGACGTCTGACTTTTATCAAAATGAATCAGTCCTGGATTACCAGCATCTATGAAGCCCCTGATGCCAATGTGGCCGTATAAGTGTTTTTGGGATGTGGAATCTGTGCAGGACTTCTAGGCTGTCTAATGTTGTTGGTGTTGATTCTATCTGGAAGAATGTTTTTTCTGTAGGTTTCATGGGCACAATTAAAACCCAAAGACCAATTTTTCCACACCTGTTTGACAGGTGAATATCATTACAATTTTTGACAGCGAGGCCAATTCTTGCTTTTATCAAGAGTACCTCTATAGGGTTACGGTGTGAAGGTGCCACCAACACCCAAAGAACAATCTTTCTGCACCTATTTGACAGGTGCATATCATTGAAATTTTTGACAGCAAGGTCAATTCTTGCTTTCATCTATAGGGTTACGGTGTGAAGGCACAACCGCCACCCAAATAACAATCTTTCCGCACCAGTTTGACAGGTGCATATCATTGCAACTTTTGACAGCAAGGCCAATTCTTGCTTTCATCAAGAGTACCTCTATAGGGTTATGGTGTGAAGGCACCACCGACAACCGAAGAATAATTTTTCCACGCCTGTTTGATAGGTGCATATTATTATATGAAAGCAAGAATTGGCCTTGCTGTCAAAAATTATAATGATATGCACCTGTCAAACAGGTGTGGAAGAATTATTCTTCAGATGTCAGTGGTGCATTAGCACCGTAACCCTATAGAGGTACTCTATATGAAAGCAAGAATTGGCCTTGCTGTCAAAAGTTGTAGAGTACCTCTATAGGGTTATGGTGTGAATGTGTCACTGACACCCAAAGAACAATTTTTCCACACCCGTTACACAAGTAGAAATACAAAGTCTGTGGTAGAGACACCAGAATGTATCCAAAAAATCTCCAATCATGTCCCCCCGTGCACTCCTTTGTGGCCCCATCATACAGTTGCTTGCAGAATAAAGAAAGCTTGCAGGGAAAATTTTATTTTTTTGGCTTTATAAGTGCAATTATTGCTGCAGCAGCTTCTATACGCAGTACAGATGTGCCACTTTTACAGGTGGACTAAGGGGAAACTCCAGGCACTATATTGAAAGGAATTTTTCATTTTCATACTTTCACTTTAAGCATCAACGTTTTTTTTTACAAATGTTTTTTCATTGTTACATGTCCCCCAGGGCAGTACCCAGAACCCAATAACCATCGTATGCCCAATTACTCATATAAAAGCCTTCAAAATGGGCACTTTTGATTTTTCACATTCGGGTCACATAGACTTCAATGGGGTTCGTTATTCGGTTTCAAACGTTCCCGATGTTCAAAATTTTTAGTGTGAACCAAACAGGGGATCATTCGGCCCATCCCTACTAAAACACATCAAAACCCTTCTCCACCATCAGGAGTTCTGGTGAATACTGGTTAGTACTTAGACCCAGCACCTCAGGTGAACCAGCGTCATCAACCAGGGTATCCCAGTGTACCTACATAATGCACACATTCATTTCTGAGTGTTCCATCTGTGTGTTCTCATATTGCACTTACCTCCTGACAAATATCTGGAAGCTTTCATACCTAGGCCTCATGCACACAGATTCAAAGACGCTGCTTACAGGGGTGTTTTACTTTATTTTTTCCACCTCTGAATAGTGATGGACGAACTTCTAGTGGGTTGTTTCATGAACGCAAACCGCGAACGTGGCCAAAAGTTTGCGAACCTCAAGGTTCGCGGTGGGCCCCATTGATTTAAAAAAAACCTCCAGGTCATATTTTCAGCCACAAAATACTTACTAGTTGTGCACTCATAGTCCCACAACATGGACACTAATGCCGCGTACACACGAGCGGATTGTATGGCGTACTTAGTCCGTCGAAACACATTTCAGCGGACAATCCGCTCGTGTGTGGGCTTCAGCTGACTTTTTCAGCGTGCAGTCCGGAGTACTAAGTATTTCATTTTTTTCGAAATTCTGTCCGTCGTACTTTGGTTTCAGCGGACAATACGGTCGTCAGTATGCTAGTTCGACGGACTAAGAATGGCGCATGCCCAGAAAGGATTTACACGGCGGAAGGGTGCTTTGCTGTGTCTTGGACTTCCTATTTCTAGTCCCGTCGTACGTGCTGTACACGTCATCGCGCAAGCTTTCGACGGACTGTTTGTGTATCCGTGTGTGGTCAAGTCCGTTCAGTGCAAAGTACGACGGACTGTCCGTCGGATTGTATGACGGACTAAGTACGCCATACAATCCGCTCGTGTGTACGCGGCATTACATAACAAAAGTATTAAGTGAATCTGGGATCGACAACGACAAGCATTCTTTTTTTATCTGTGAAATTTTGACAATTCAGGAGCGCATGAAGGCAATGGAGGAGAGGCAAGGTCAGGGCAGGCTATGAAGGGGGTGCAGGAGATGAGCAGTCCTGTGCCAGTGTCCCAGTGTGCCAACCTGTGCTTGAGCCCCTCCCTCTGCCCGGCCCTTACCCCCACCTATGCAGGGCTCCACTGCGGTGGTCTGGAGGTGCCAGTCCAGTACTGATCCTCAGCCATGGTGCTGGCACTGCCTGCTGATTGGCTTCTCCACTGCTATCTCCCTCACTGACACCAGCATCGAGATAGAGAGCACTGACACCACACCAGCACCATGATAGAGAGCACTGAAACCACACAAGCACCGAGATAGTTTGCACTGACACCACACCAGCACCGAGATAGAGAGAGAGCACTGACACCAGCACCGAGATAGAGAGCACTGACACCAGCGCCGAGATCTTGTAGGCACCCACGTGACATCACTAGACACGTCATAATCGACGTCACCTTCCCCACCGCTATAATTAGAGATCTCGGAGTAGGCAGCAACACCGGGGACCAACCTCTGTGCTGATCTGGGTACTGTCGTCAGACTGCTGAGTGTTGCTACCTCCTCTTCCTGATCCAATGCCAAGAGTGGCTGCGCATCGGCAATGTCTTGTGATGGATTGGAAAATAATTCCTGTGACTCAAGCGGAGGGCATATGGTGGTGGTGGTGGTGGTGATAGTGTCTTTGGGGGTGCACACAGCAGAGAGTGAAGAAGAGGGTGCAGATCGAGAGGATGAGGGGGGTGCAGAAGAGTAAGGCTGAGTGAGCCACTCAACCAAGTCTGGTGCATCCTTTGACATAATCAAACGCACCTTCTGCAATTTGCCAATTTGACTCAAGCCTGTTGCTCCTGCCCCACCCCTACCACCCCTGCGGAAGGGCCTGCCTCTTCCTCTGCCTGTCATTTTTTAAATGGCCCTGTGACAAAAGTCTCTAGAGAAGTGCAGTATATGTGGAAGAAGGTATATAACACCCTGCTTCAATCTGTCGTTTGGGGGGCTACTTGTCCATCACACCAGTTATAATACTTTTTTCTAATTGTGTTTGTCACTCTTTGTAGTATCGCTGCAGAACCGCTCAGCAGTCACAATGCTGCACAGTGGAAATGCACTATACTATGCTTTCTATATTTGCAAGTATTTTATACGTGTATTACACTCCTATATACTGCACACCAAATAGTACACCTACACCAGTCTTTAAAAGGACCTTTGTGGACCTAATAGTAGCTAGCTAGAAGCTAGTGAATTGCAGACTGTCCCTGCTCCAAAAACCAAACTGTCCCTCCCTACACTGAGAAATGACAGCTGCAGAATCGGTCAGCAGCACTACATGCAATGCACTATAATATGCTTTCTATATTTGAAAGAAAGTATATTATACGTGTATTACAACCCTATATACTGTACACCTATACCAGGACCTTTGTGGACATAGTAGTAGCTAGCTAGTAGCTAGTGAATTGCAGACGGTCCCTGCTCCAAAAACCAAACTACACTGAGAAACGACAGCTGCAGAATCGGTCAGCACTCAGCTCAGCAGCACAGCAGTGAAGTATAATATGTTTTCTATATTTGAAAGAAAGTATATTATCCCTTTCATGACTAAGCCTATTTTTGGAATTTGGTGTTTACAAGTTAAAATCCATATTTTTTGCTAGAAAATTACTCGGAACCCCCAAACATTATATATATATTTTTAGCAGAGACTCTAGAGAATAAAACGGCGATTGTTGCAATATTTTATGTCACACGGTATTTGCGCAGTGGTGTTTTAAACGCAACTTTTTGGGAAAAGGGACACTTTCAGGAATTTAAAAAAAACAAAACAGTAAAATTAGCCCAATGTTTTTGCGTAATGTGAAAGATAATGTTACGCCGAGTAAATAGATACCAAATATGTCACACTTTATAATTACGCGCACTTGTGGATTGACGACAAAATACGGTACCTAAAAATCTCAATAGGCGACGGTTTACATTTTTTTATGGTTACCAGGTTAGCGGTACAGAGGAGGTCTAGTGCTAGAATTATTGCTCTTGCTCTGACGATCGCGGCGATACCTCACATGTGTGATTTGAACACCGTTTACATACGCGGGCGCGACTTCCGTATGCGTTTTCTTTGCTTTGCGAGCTCGCGGGGACGGCGGGCGCTTTAAAAAATTTTTTTTCTTTTTTTATTTATTTTAAAAGGACGAATTTGTTTTTTAAAAAAAATAAAAAATTTGATCACTTTTATTGCTGTCACAAGGAATGTAAACATCCCTTGTGACAGTAATAGGTGGTGACAGGTACTCTTTATGGAGGGATCGGGGGTCTAAAAGACCCCCAACCCCTCCTTTACACTTCAATGTATTCAGATCGTTGAAAACAGCGATTCTGAATACCGTATATCTTTTTAAAACTAGCGCCATTGGCAGCCGAGTAAACGGGAAGTGACGTCATGACGTCGCTTCCGTGTTTACTATGAGGAGACTGGAACGAAGCCGATTACGGCTTTATTCCAGTTCCTCCCCAGTAGCGGGGGGCAGCAGAATTTGAATTGGTGCTCCCGATCGAGCGGGAGCACCGGTAACAGCGGCGGGAGGCGGCGGGAGGGGGGGACGTCCCCTCCCGCTCCTCCGGCATAACAGCCGAGCGGCTTTTAGCCGCATCGGTTGTTATGCCTGGATAGCCAATCGCCTGCTGAAAAAAAACGGTACCGGGATGATGCCTGCAGGTGCGGGCATCATCCCGGTATACCCCCCGGAAGCTGAGTATGCACATCTGCGTACGCTCGGCGGGAAGGGGTTAAACATGTACAACCCTATATACTTGTGGCAGCACGCAGGTAAAGTCACCTGGTTGTATCCAGGATGGGAAATATGTGTGCCCTAGATTCAGGCTTTATGCAGACTTGTTTAATTAGAGGGGAAGAGTTAATGAGCCCAGCTGAAGTAAGTGGGCTCATTAAGACCTCTACAAAAAACCCCAGCATGCTTAGGGAGATGCTCCATCCTGGAATCAGTTTTGTGTTTGTATAGACTGGGGAGTGTGACACCTGTTCTGTGCGGTGAGTTAACGCCTGTGTGGCAAACCTCTACAACAGAGACAGGGACTGGTGCAGCACAAGGCTGCACTCAGTTGGTAGACAGGGAATCTAAGTGTGTAATTAGAGGTCAAGCTGACCAGGATTTATTTTCATGTTTTATTTTTGTTTGGCTGTTATATGTTTCACTGTATGTAGCATAAATAAACCGCATCTTTTGTTTTTTTGCACCTACAACGCTGTCTGCTGTGCCTAATTTTGTGTTGTGAACCCATCCAGGGGGTCACACACACCCGCTGCCAAGCTAACCCCCTCAGAGTTGGTGGAGAATTTTGGCAGGTTTTTTTTTATTTATTTTTTAAGGCCAGCATGGAGGAGATACTGAGACAGCTGGCTCTAGCAAATGCAAACCAGCAGCAAGCAAATGCAAATCAGCAGCAAACAAATGCAGGTTTACAAAAGAGCCTTGCAGCTCAACAACAGAGCCTTGCAGCCCAGCAGCAGACAAATGCAACTTTGCAGCAGAGTCTGGAAGCTCAGCAGAAAGCTCACCAGCAGAGTCTGGAAGCTCAGCAGAAAGCTCACCTGCAGAGTCTGGAAGCTCAGCAACAAGCCCAGCAGCAATCTGAAGCCCGCTTCATAGACCTGTTGCAGAAGCAAGAGCAGTGTTTTCAACAGCAAATAGAGACATTAATACAGCAACGTCCGCAGACCAATGAGGCAAGTGGTTACAATAATACCTCATCCTTTGGTGTGAGCCGTTTACTGACAAAAATGACTGGAGAGGATGATCCGGAGGTGTTTTTGACCACATTTGAAAGGACTGCTGAAAGGGAAAAGTGGCCTAAGGAGCCCCTCTGTTAACTGGGGAATCGCAGAAAGCTTATTATGACCTAGAGCCTGACCAAGCAAAAGACTATGTGGTGCTAAAAACAGAAATATTGGCACGGCTGGGTGTTACCCTGGCCGTCCGGGCTCAGCGTGTGCATAATTGGACTTTTCAGGTTGGAAAACCCCCCAGGTCTCAAATGTATGATCTCATTCACCTGAGCAGGAAGTGGCTGCAGCCAGAGACTTTGACCGCACCAAACATTGTGGAACGTGTTGTTATGGATCGTTTCCTGAGAGCTCTTCCTACTGCCATCCAAAAATGGGTAAGCCATGGAGACCCAGAAAATGCAGATAAACTTGTGGATCTGGTTGAGAGGTACTTGGCTACAGAGAGCCTGACCACCTCTTCCAGGGACTCATGGACTTTCCACCCTAAGACCAGATCATCCCCAGTGGCGGGTAAGATGACTCCAAGGGGTGAGGGTGGAGAGAGTGAGAGGGTGGGAGTTCTACCTAAGGTCTGGCGGGAGCAGCCCGGGAAGCCCAGGCTGCAAGAGGCAGCGAAAAAGATTATTTGCTACCGCTGCCGGCAAGAGGGACATATTGCAGCCAATTGCCCAGTTGTGGATGAGCCTATGCAATGTGACTTTATAAGGGAGAGACGTCAGTCGCTGTTTGCGACAGTTGCATGCACTGCCATTCGGGGACCTGAGAAACATTTATGTAAAATGCGTATTAATGGTAGAAATGTTGATGTGTTGCTGGATTCAGGTAGCCTGGTAACATTGATAAAAGCTGAATTAGTTACTACAAAGGTCTCTGTGAAGAACAAGGTGGCTGTTATTTGTGTGCATGGGGACACCCGAGAGTATCCTGTAACTTCAGTGTTTTTTGAGACCCCCAAAGGTAAACTCTCTCATCAGGTGGGGTTAGTGTCTCACTTACCACATGATGCTATTTTGGGAAGGGATTTTCCAAAATTCTGGGATTGTCCTGAGCCCCCCACTGGTGCCCCTATAGACCAGGAAGATGACCAGAATTCCTCTGGGAGTGGTGAGGACTCTCCTGAATTTCCCTTGTCGGTATTGGCGGGGGAAACTCGAGAAACTGGGGAGGAGCCAACATCCTCAGATGAAAACAGGCCGTCTGTGGAGTTTTCGGATCTTGAGGTTCACAGGGAAAATTTTGCCACAGAACAGTTAAAAGACCCCACCCTAATAAAGGCACGGGAAAATGTGGTGAAAATAGATGGCGAGTTAGTGAACCCAGATAAGATTTGCACTTACCAGTACTTCACTATGGAAAGGGACCTGCTGTATCGAGTGGCTCAAAGGGCAGAAGAAACCATTGAGCAACTTGTGGTGCCCAAACCTTACAGGAAGTTGATGTTAGAATTGGCCCATGGGCACATTCTGGGAGGTCATCTGGGGACCGAGAAAACCAGAGAGAGGGTATTGCAGAGATTCTATTGGCCTGGGGTCATGAAGGAAACAGAAAATTATTGTTCCTCCTGCCCTGTGTGTCAGAAGTCGGCACCTATGCCACATTTCCGTAACCCGCTGGTACCTCTTCCTATCATTGAGGTCCCCTTTGAGAGGATCGCAATGGATTTGGTAGGTCCGATAATGAAGTCTGCTAGGGGGCATCAGTACATTTTGGTTATATTGGACTATGCCACCCGTTATCCGGAAGCAATTCCTCTTCGAAATACCTCGGCCAAAACCATAGCCAAAGAGCTATCTCTTGTTTTTAGCCGCATGGGTATTTGTAAGGAACTGCTTACGGACCAAGGTACACCCTTTATGTCCCGGGTTATGAAAGAACTATGCAAGTTGTACAAAGTAACACAAATACGTACATCTGTGTATCACCCCCAAACAGATGGGTTGGTTGAAAGATTCAACAAAACCCTAAAACAAATGTTAAAGAAGGTGGTGGATAGAGATGGAAAGAATTGGGACTGTCTAATACCCTATCTGATGTTTGCCATTAGGGAGGTACCCCAATCCTCTACGGGTTTCTCACCCTTCGAGTTGCTCTATGGGAGACACCCAAGAGGGCTGCTGGATATCGCCAAGGAAACTTGGGAAAATGAGAGTTCTCCTCACAGGAGTGTGATTGAGCATGTCGCCCTGATGCAAAATAGGATTGCACAGGTAATGCCAATTGTAAAGGAACATTTAACCCAAGCGCAGTTAGCACAGTAGAGGGTGTACAACCGTGGGGCCAAGACCCGTACTTTTTCCCCGGGGGATAGGGTCTTGGTGCTAGTCCCTACGGTTGAAAGCAAATTTCTGGCCAAATGGCAAGGTCCATATGAAGTAATTGAAAACATTTGTGAGGTGAACTACAGGGTTAGACAGCCAGGAAGGCGAAAGCCGGAGCAGATCTATCACGTCAATCTGCTGAAAGCCTGGAGGGATAGGGAATCCCTAGTCGCAGAGACTTTGTCACAAGCACAGCCTGATTGCTTAGTTCCTGAGGTTGGAATAGCAGACACCTTATCGAAACCCCAACAACTGGAGGTTAAAGAGTTTGTACTTCATAACAAAGAGATTTTCTCTGAGCTTCCGGGACAAACATCTGGTGTAGAGCATGACATTATCACCCCGCCAGGAGAAAGGGTAAAACTAAAACCTTATAGAATACCAGAGGCCCGACGGGAGGCAATACGTGGGGAGGTTCAAAGGATGCTGGAATTGGGTGTGATAGAGGAGTCCCAGAGTGACTGGTCCAGTCCCATCGTACTAGTGCCCAAACCTGATGGGAGCTGGCGGTTTTGTAACGATTTTCGACAATTGAATAAAGTTACAAAATTTGACACCTACCCCATGCCGCGTATAGATGAGTTGATTGACCGGCTGGGAACAGCCCGATATATGACAACTCTTGATCTCACCAAAGGGTATTGGCAAATTCCCCTGGCCGAGTCGGCCAAGGAGAAAACTGCATTTGTAACCCCAGATGGGGCATTCCAATATAAGAGAATGCCGTTTGGGTTACAGAATGCACCGGCAACATTCCAGCGGAAAATGGACAAGATTCTGAGGCCCCATCAGAAATATGCTGCAGCTTACTTGGATGATGTGATTATCCATAGCACAGACTGGGTCTCACATTTGCCAAAAGTACAAGCAGTCCTAGACTCTATCCGGGAAGCTGGGTTTACGGCTAATCCAAAGAAGTGTACCATTGGACAGGAGGAGGCCAAATATCTTGGGTACACTATTGGGAGGGGGGTGATAAAACCCCAAGTCAATAAAGTCGAGGCCATACAGAGTTGGCCACGTCCCAACAGCAAGAAACAGGTACGAGCCTTTCTGGGAATCGCTGGCTATTATCGACGATTCATTCCCCATTTTGCTTCTCAGGCTGTGCCCCTCACCAACCTGACAAAAGGGAAAGAGTCTGTCATGGTTAAATGGTCCCCAGAGGCTGAAGAAGCATTTCAGTCCTTAAAAACAGCCTTATGTAGCCAGCCAGTGTTGTACTCACCAGACTTCTCTAAGGACTTCGTTGTACAAACTGATGCATCAGACGTTGGGTTAGGAGAAGTGTTATCCCAGGTCTGGAACGGGGAAGAGCACCCAGTCATTTACCTCAGCAGGAAGTTGAAGTCCCATGAGGTAAATTACGCCACGATTGAGAAGGAATGTTTAGCAGTGAAGTGGGCTCTAGATTCCCTTCGGTACTATCTGCTAGGTAGGCACTTTGACCTGGTGACTGATCACGCTCCTTTAAAATAGTTGGCTCAGAACAAGGAGACCAATAGAAGGGTAAATAGGTGGTTCCTGGCCCTACAAGAATTTAACTTTACAGTTAAGCATCGCCCTGGTGTTAAAATGGGGAATGTGGATGCTTTGTCTCGGATACATGCATGTCTGACTGCTTGTGTTACAACCCCAAGGTTGAAACAAGAGGGGGGGGTATGTGGCAGCATGCAGGTAAAGTCACCTGGTTGTATCCAGGATGGGAAATATGTGTGCCCTAGATTCAGGCTTTATGCAGACTTGTTTAATTAGAGGGGAAGAGTTAATGAGCCCAGCTGAAGTAAGTGGGCTCATTAAGACCTCTACAAAAAACCCCAGCATGCTTAGGGAGATGCTCCATCCTGGAACCAGTTTTGTGTTTGTATAGACTGGGGAGTGTGACACCTGTTCTGTGCGGTGAGTTAACGCCTGTGTGGCAAACCTCTACAACAGAGACAGGGACTGGTGCAGCACAAGGCTGCACTCAGTTGGTAGACAGGGAATCTAAGTGTGTAATTAGAGGTCAAGCTGACCAGGATTTATTTTCATGTTTTATTTTTGTTT
The DNA here is from genome assembly GCF_037356315.1 of Lithobates pipiens. NCBI lineage: Eukaryota > Metazoa > Chordata > Amphibia > Anura > Ranidae > Lithobates > Lithobates pipiens. The sequence continues at coordinate 462,958,214 of NW_027507764.1, forward strand.
GGCTGTTATATGTTTCACTGCATGTAGCATAAATAAACCGCATCTTTTGTTTTTTTGCACCTACAACGCTGTCTGCTGTGCCTAATTTTGTGTTGTGAACCCATCCAGGGGGTCACACACACCCGCTGCCGAGCTAACCCCCTCACATACTGTACACCTATACCAGTCCTTAAAAGGACCTTTGTGGCCCTAGTAGCTAGTGAATTGCAGACTGTCACGTACCTAGTAGTTGAGCCTGGAATGCAGGAAGCGGCCCCTCGTATCCCCTGGCTAATGAACCCCTGGAGATGGAGGCAGGTATTCAAAAGTTCAGGGGGCAAAAGTGCCTGGCGGATGGAGACCGGTCCGGATAAGCAGCAGGGCACCGACAGCGAGTAGGTAGAGCTGATGGTACTTGACTGTAGCAGGCAGGCACAAGTGGATAGACTGGCGGGCAGGTGGACGTCAGGAAATACAGGAACCCCAACGGGTAAGCAGGAACAGCAGGGTCAGGTGCAGGCCGGGTCAGCAGGGATCGATCAGCAAGGTACAAGAGGATGAGGCAGAGACGTGGTCAGACAAGCAGAGGTCGTAGGCAGGCAGCAACGGATCAGGGTCAAGGAACAAGCCGGGTATCAGGAACCAAAGTAACAGGTACAGGTACAGAAAGCAAGGTCACGGACACGCTGTAGACTGGACAGCACGGATGGGAAGGAGCAAGTGCCTTAAGAAGACCTTAGGGCGCCAAAACGGTCGTACGACGGGTCAGCGCGCCCCCGCGAGTAGACGTGCGCCCGTTCGTGACCCCACGTGTGTGCGTGCGCACGTTCATGTTGACGCGAGTGCGTTCGTTGGCTTTAGCGTGTGTCAAGGGGAAACGACGGGTTCTCCACGACAGGTTTCTACGGGTAAGTCTCCTGTGTACGGCCGAAACGCCAGGGTGATCGTGACACAGACTGTCCCTGCTCCAAACCCTAAACTGTCCCTCAGTCCCTACACTGATAAAAGACAGCTGCAGAATCGGTCAGCACTCAGCAGCACAGCAGTGAAGTATAATATGCTTTCTATATTTGAAAGAAAGTATATTATACGTGTACAACCCTATATACTGTACACCTATACCAGTCCTTAAAAGGACCTTTGTGAACCTAGTAGCTAGTGCTTTGCAGACTGTCCCTGGCTCCCTGCTCCAAACACCAAACTGTCCCTCTCTACACTGATAAAATACAGCTGCAGAATCGGTCAGCACTCAGTGCACCATAATATACTTTCTATATTTGAAAGAAAGTATATTATAAGTGTATTACAACCCTATATACTGTACACCTATACCAGTCCTTAAAAGGACTTTTGTGGACCTAATAGTAATAGCTTGTGATTAAACTGACTGTCCCTCCTTCACACAGCGTCCTTTCCCTACACTGAGAAAAGACAGAATGTAAAATTTCCGCCAGATCAGGTCTATTTATAAGATAGGGGGTATGTCCAATTGTCCATGTGCTGAAATGTCTCAATTGGCTGTCCTGTACCCCATGATGGACGTGTCATGGGTTAAAGTTCTTCACAATGTAAACGCATATGTCCGCCGTGCGAACAGCGCCAGAATTCCACCGGTTTGGCAAATCGCGAACGAGCAAAATTTGCCGCGAACCGACCCCCGGGAGAACCGCAAGGCCATCTCTACCTCTGAACACACTTACATGTTAGCTAATATGCCCAGGCACATGCAGTTTTTGATAGAAGCTTTCTGGCATAAAAAACACTAAACACTCCTAAACAAGCCTAAAATGTGTACAATAAAGTCTATATTGAGGTTTTTCTTCTGTCAAGGGAACAGGCATTTTTTAAGTTCATAAAAAATTGAGTCTTCAGCCTCGTACACATGATCGGATTTTTCACAGACAAAACCTCTGACTTTTGTCGGAAGGCGTGTGCCTGGATTTTGTCTTGCATTCAAATGGCAAGGAATTGTCAGCCAACAAACACGAACGTGATTTTCAGCTCTTTAGCACCACCCTTTGGGTTCCTTCTGCTAATTTCATGTTAGTAGTAGTTTAGTGAGTGTTGATTCATGCTTTTCATTTTGCGCTTTTCATTCAGCGCTTTTCAGTTTGCACTTTTCATTTCATGGTTTTCAGTTTGTCTTTGAACGGCCGTTTGTCAACCAGACATGTTCTGGAATTGGAGGAGATAACGTGTTATTTATTAATGGCCTTGGAGTTATTGCTTTGACCCAAGTCCAGTCCAGGAACAGGAGGAGGAGGAGATCTCGGACAAAAAATTGGTTGCTTTATAAATTGTGACCAATTATGTCATATGCCTTTGCTGCGGGAGCTCCAGGAGAATAATCCAGATGATTTTCGGAATTATGTCCGGATGACAGGTCCCTGGTTTTACCAACTCTTGGCATTGTTGACCCGACACATGCATGCAGCTTTTATATTATTTTTTGATTGAATAATAAGGATTTGATTTGTTATATTTTCTACAAACTTTTGGATGCATAGAATGCACTTTTTGGTTAAGTTCTATTGGCAGATAGCATGTCTAATTTTATTTGTTTTCTTTTTTTTTGATGCACAATAAAAAGATTGAGGAGAATAATTGGCTATTTGTTTTACTTCAAATGACAGTTTGGGAGTAGGCAGTTACATTTAAAAAAAATACAATGCCCGCATTCTCCACCAAAAACCCCCCCAAAAAATAAAAAAACTACAATGTAAAATTGAAAAGGGACAATAACATAGTTGTATCTTTAATCTTAAAAACTACAGGATAATGCTGTAATAATAATAATAATAATAATAATAATAATAATATTGATATCACTAGAAAAAAAAGCCTTTGAAAATTAGTTTGCAATAACTCCATCAGTATCACCAGCAAAGCAGCTTCATTATTATCCCATTAAAGAAGAAGAGAATGTGTGCTGCATTTTGAGATTTCATAATTTGCCACGTCACGAATGTTAATTCTTCATTACGAATGCTAGTTTACAAGACGGACCGCTTCTGGCTCGCCCTTGTTTCCGAGCATGCGTGTTTGTACTTTGGATTTTTGTCCGATGGACTTGTGTTTGTACATGCTTGGAAAATCTAACAACAGACATTTGTCTGCAGAAAATATTAAAACCTGCCATCCAACATTTGTCCGCAGAAAATCCGACAACAATTGTCCGATGGAGCTTACAAATAGTCAGATTTTCCGCAAACAGCCTGTCATCACACATTTCCTGTCTGAAAATCTAATCATGTGTACGAGGCTTTACACACAGTATACAGTGCTGTGTTCTGGCAGTGGGATGAGAACTTCCTGTCCCGCTCTTGAAAAAATAGTGAATGAATATAAAGTTGCACTAAGTGATGGAAGAAAAATAATCATAATAATCAGACAGAAGAAAGGTCAACTAAATAGTGATATCAGCACTCACTGAATACCCACATCCAAATAGAAACAAATAAATAAATATAATGGTGTTGTCCTATCAAATACAATGCCAATACATCAATAGTTTGACTCAATTACATAAGCATTAGGGATGAGCCTCAAGTTTGAGTCGAACATGAGTTTGATTAGAATATCGGCTGTTCGATCATTCAAAGATCGAACATTATGGGGCGTTCGTGACAAATTCGAGCAACGCGCCACGCCCCATAATGCACTACGTCATATATATATATATATATATATATATATATATATATATATATATATATATATATATATATATATATATACTGTATCCTGTGTAGCTAAATACACTTGCAGGCAGGTGATTCAGTGATCTGCAGTGCATAATATATATATATACCGTCTCCTCCATACAGTGGTGTGAAAAAGTGTTTGCCCCCTTCCTCATTTCCTGTTCCTTTGCATGTTTGTCACACTTAAGAGTTTTGGAACATCAAACCAATTTAAACAATAGTCAAGGACAACACAAGTAAACACAAAATGCAATTTGTAAATGAAGGTGTTTATTATTAAAGGTGAAAAAAAATCCAAACCATCATGGCCCTGTGTGAAAAAGTGATTGCCCCCTAAACCTAATAACTGGTTGGGCCACCCTTAGCAGCAACAACTGCAACCAAGCGTTTGCGATAACGTGCAATGAGGCTTTTACAGCGTCCTGGAGGAATTTTGGCCCACTCATCTTTGCAGAATTGTCCTAATTCAGTTACATTAGAGGGTTTTCGAGCATGAACGGCCTTTTTAAGGTCATACCACAACATCTCAATAGGATTCAGGTCAGGACTTTGGCTAGGCCACTCCAAAGTCTTCATTTTGTTTTTCTTCAGCCATTCGGTGGTGGACTTGCTGGTGTGTTTAGGATCATTGTCCTGCTGCAGAACCCAAGTTCGTTTCAGCTTGAGCACACGAACAGATGGTCGGACATTCTCCTTCAGGATCTCTTGGTAGACAGCAGAATTCATAGTTCCTTTTATCACGGCAAGTCTTCCAGGTCCTGAAGCAGCAAAACAGCCCCAGACCATCACACTACCACCACCATATTTTACTGTTGGTATAATGTTCTTTTTATGAAATGCAGTGTTCCTTCTACGCCAGATATACTTGGACACACACCTTCCAAAGAGTTCCACTTTTGTCTCATCGGTCCACAGAATGTTGTCCCAAAAGTCTTGGGGATCATCAAGATGTGTTGTGGAGAAATTGAGACGAGCTTTGATGTTCTTTTTGCTCAGCAGTGGTTTTCTCCTTGGAACTCTGCCATGCAGGCCATTTTTTCCCAGTCTTTTCCTGATGGTGGAGGCATGAACGCTGACCTTAACTGAGGCAAGTAAGGCCTGCAGTTCCTTGGACGTTGTTGTGGGGTCTTTTGTGACCTCTTGGATGAGTCGTCGCTGCGCTCTTGGGGTAATTTTGGGCGTCCGGCCACTCCTGGGAAGGTTCACCACTGTTCCATGTCTTCGCCATTTGTGGATAATGGCTCTCACTGTGGTTCGCTGGATTCCCAAAGCGTTGGAAATGGCTTTATAACCCTTTCCAGACTGATAGATCTCAATTACTTTCTTTCTCAATTGTTCCTGAATTTCTTTGGGTCTCGGCATGATGTGTAGCTTTTAAGGATCTTCTGGTGGACCTTACTGTGTCAAGCAGCTCCTATTTAAGTGATGCCTTGATTGTGAACAGGTGTGGCAATAATCAGGCCTGGGTGTGGCTAGAGAAATTGAACTCAGGTGTGGACAACCACAGTTATAGTATGTTTTAACAAGGGGGGGGAATCACTTTTTCACACAGGGCCATGATGGTTTGGATTTTTTTTCACCTTTAATAATAAACACCTTCATTTACAAATTGCATTTTGTGTTTACTTGTGTTGTCCTTGACTATTGTTTAAATTGGTTTGATGTTCCGAAACACTTAAGTGTGACAAACATGCAAAGGAACAAGAAATGAGGAAGGGGGCAAACACTTTTTCACACCAATGTATATATATACTGCATTCCAGTCTAGCCAAGCCTATATCTGACTGCAGGCCATTGCTGGTGTACGTTTCCAAATACACTTTCAGGCAGGCAGGCAAGTGATTCAGTGATCCGCAGTGCATAAAATATATATACAATCTCCTACATATATATCCACTGCATTCTAGTCTAGCCAAACCTATATCTGACTGCAGACCATTGCTGGTGTACGTTTCCAAACACACTTTCAGGCAGGTGATTCAGTGATCTGCAGTGCATAAAGATATATATATATACATACTGTCTCCTACATATATATCCACTGTATTCTAGTCTAGCCAAGCCTATACCCGACGGCAGTCCATTCCTGGTGTAATTTTTCTAGTAAAATTCAGGCGGTGTTTTGCTAATCCAATTTTACAGCATGTCTGTAAGGCCACCAAGGAAAGGCAGATGTTGCTGGTCATGGATACAGTGCATCCTCAGCATGTGGCCGTGAGGAATGCTTGTCCTTTTTTTCGGCAGCTGGCCGTGTTGAGCCACAACATGCAGAAGAGTTGGGAGAGTGGATGACAAAGCCGTCCTCATCCTCTGTCACCCAGGCTAAGAGAAGTTTGGCTGCCAATGCAGCTGCCAAAGTGGCCTATTCCATTGGTGCAATGGCATCAGTCACTCCTTCCCTAGCCCCACCATCATCTCCTGAGGAGTCCTCGAACTGCTCGACCACAGTGCCGGTTGCATTCTGAAGCAGGATGCACAGCATTTTGAAGGCTCCAATGATGATACCCAGGTTGAGGATGAAGGCAGTAACGTGAGCCCAGAGAGAGGGGGTGCCCAAGAAGGACAAGAAACTGGCAGTCATGTTCTCCCAGCTGCAGCATACTGCCAGGTTTGCTCCAGTGGTGAGAAGGGAGGGGATGATGAGGTCATTGACTCTACATGGGTGCCTCATAGAAGAGAGGAGGAGGAGGAGGAGGAGGAGGATGCACATCTCTAATGAGGCAGCATGCCCTCCAGTGGTCAGCTTAAGGACAGCCAACTGACTGCATCACACCGCAGAGCTCTGTATGTGCAGGGCGCTACTGACTCCGCGCGTTTTTTTAAAAGTTCTTTGGTGTGGGCCTTCGCAGAGGAAGCAGAGGATGAAACATCTTCGGGAGGCCTTGCAGAAAGTTTGTGCAATGCATTTCGAGAGTTTGGGAGGTTGCAATTTCCTGGTCCTCCTGGACAACCTGTTGCTGACGCTTCGGTCGGTCACAGAAGGAGCGGTTGAGAAGCTGGCCGTCTGACTGATGCGTTCAGACAATATTTTAGTTTGCAGCCCCAAGGTCTGATCGATTCCAGCAACCATCACCAGCATCTGATTTACATGGTGCAGGAATACTTTGGGGCAAGATCAGACTTGGAGACCTTTCCAACCGAAAATCCACTGGGTTACTGGGTCTTGAGGATGGATCACTGGCCAGAGCTTGCACAGTATGCAATTGAGCTACTGGCCTGTCCTGCATCCAGCATTCTTTGTGAACGCACATTCAGTGCTGCTGGAGGCTTTGTAACCGATCAGAGTGTGCCTGTCCAAGGACTCAGTTGATCGGCTCACCTTCATAAAAATGAATCAGTCTTGGATCACCAGCTACCAAGCAGCTGATGCTGATGCAACCAATTAATTTTTTTATGAATGTGAGATCCCTTAAAAACTGCCTATTCTGATGCTGAGTGACTGTCCTGTTATGCTGAGTGAATATCCAATTTCTCATCAATGTTCATGTTGATAGCTTCTAAGAACATTTTTGGCACCAGCACCAGTGCCTAAAGCCCGATTTTTTTTCTGCTCCTGTTTAACAGGGGCGTGTAATTACAATTTTTGCTGTAATATTTTGCAGCAGGGCTCATTCCTGTGCTCAACTAGAGTATCTGGGAGGGGTTGTAGTGTTGTGGCACCAGCACCAGTGCCTAAAGCCCGATTTTTCTGCTCCTGTTTAACAGGGGCTCGTAATTACAATTTTTGCTGTAATATTTCACAGCAGGGCCCGTTCCTGCACTCAACAAGAGTATCTGTGAGGCTTTACAGTGTTGTATCACCACTACCGCTGCCTAAGGCCCAATTTTTCTGCCCCTGTTTAACAGGGGCGCAGAATTACAATTTTTGATCTAATATTTCTTAGCAGGGTTCGTTCCTGCGCTCAATAACAGAATCTGGGAGGAGTTACAGTGTTGTGGTACCATCACCACTGCCTAAGAGCCAACTTTTCTGCCCCTGTCAATATTTGATCTAATATTTCACAGCAGGGCCATTTCTGGGCCCACCACGAGTAACTGTGAGGGCTTACAGTGTTGTGGCAATACCACCCCCACCACCAAAGGCCCACTTTTTCTGCCCCTGTTCAACGGGGGCATGTAATTACAATTCTTGATATAATATTTCGCAGCAGGGCCCATTCTAGCGCCCCACAAGAGTAACTGTGAGGGCTTGCAGTGTTCTGGTACCACTAACACCTAAGGCCCAAATTTCTGCAGAGTATATAGGGCAGGCCGTATAGTATATAAAGGCAGTCCCCTACTTTCAAACATTCGACTTACAAATGACTCCTACTTACAAACGGAGGGATACAACAGGAAGCGAGAGGAAGTCTCCCCTAGGAAGGGATATTCTCTCCTGCAAGAGTTAATATGGGAAAAAGGTGTTTCCACTGATGCTTTATCACTAATCCTTGTTTCCCTAAAAACCTCAAATTTTCAAAATCCAATTGTCATTGGGACAAAAAGTGAGGTGAAATCTTCTGAACAGGGGCACAGACAGCAAAACAAATGTTACAGGGGTGATGATAACCCTTCCCTATGTTATCCGAAAAGCTTAAAAATTTATTTTTTGGCTGGAGCAACACTTAAAAATTTACCTGTTCCAAAATTACAAACAGATTCAACTTAAGAACAAACCTACAGTCCCTATCTTGTTTGTAACCTGGCGACTGCCTGTATACTGCTGTTTATAGTATATAAGGCCTGGGGGCCCCACACCTTTTCTTTTTTTAATTTGGGTGCAGGGTTCCCTTTTAATATCCATACAAGACCCAAAGGGCCTGGTAATGGGCTGGGGGGTTATTCATGCTGTTTTTCTCAATAATTTTTATCCATATTTCCAGGACCTGACATTACATTACAGCCGCAAGCTGTTTTAAATGACTTTTATTCCTTTAGAAATGTAATTTTGTGCAGGGACTGTTCTAAACACGGGAAACACGTGCCACTTAACAGGCATACTATAGACAACGATATTTAGAGGAATATTTCACTTTCATTTTTTTCACTTTAAGCATCATTAAAATCACTGCAATCACTGTTTTTTTTGGCTTGATACATGTCCCCATGGGTAGGACCCAGGTCCCCAAACCCTTTTTAGGACAATAACTTGCATATTAGCCTTTAAAAATCGCACTTTTGATTTCTCACGTTCGAGTGTTAAATGGTGTTTTTTTTCGGTCCGTCCGCATGTTCTGGATGTGAACTGGGGCATATTCAGCTCATTCCTAGTTTTTAAGTTGAATCTGTTCATAAGTGGGAACAGGTACATTTTTTTAAGTGTAGCTCCAGCCAAAAAAAATAAATTTAAGCTTTTTGGATAACATAGGGAAGGGTTAACATCCCTGTAATGTTTGTTTTGCTGTCTGTGCCCCTGTTCAGAAGATTTCACCTCACTTTCTGTCCCAATGACAATTGGATTTTGACAATTGTTGGTTGTTGTGGAAACAAGCTTTGGTGATAAAACATCAGTGACACCTTTCTCCCATAACAACTCTTATGCCGCGTATACATGGCCGGTTTTCCTGTCGCAATAAACTCTGAAGGTTTTTCCGACAGAGTTCCACTGAAACTGTCGTGCATACACACAATCACACCAAAGTCCGATCGTTAAGAACGTGGTGATGTGCAGCACGTATGACGGAACTAGAAAAAGGAAGTTCAAAACCCACTCTTTGGGCTCCTTCTGCTGATCTCATGTTAGTTGAAGTTTGGTTAGAGACGATTCGCGCTTTTAAGGCTCCAGCTTATTCCGATTGTTTTACTGCTGTTCTATTTGTGCTTGTGGGTTTGTATCTGGTTTTCAGTGTGTGTAGTCATTTCGTATCAGTTTTTTGGTGCATTCTGGTCCGCTCGTTACTGATCTTCAGCTCCCTCTTCACAGGCATTGCTGTTTTTCAGTGCGTTCTGTTAAGTTCCTTCTGACAAGCCGACCGCTTTGAAACCATGGTGCGGGTACATACTCATTGTAGAGTTCATGCTATGTGGGGGCTTGGTGTTGGGTTCATACTTTGACCCAAGCCCAGTCCATGAACAGGGCGAGGAGGAGTTCATGGACCAAGAATTGGTTACTCCAGTGTGACCAATACTCGTACATGCCTCTGCTGCATGAGATCCAGGAGAATAGTCCTAATAATTTCAGGAATTACCTCAGAATGACAGACCCCATTTTTCACCATCTGTTGGCTTTGCTCACCCCTTATATCAGCAGGCAGGATACCTACATGCGGCAAGCCATCACTTCGGAGCAGAGGCTAGTCGCCAACCTTGTGATACTTGGCGACTGGGAGAAGCCTACAGGACCTCAAGTTCTCAACAGGCATCTCCCCCCAGGCTCTGGGGATCATTATTCCAGAGACCTGTTCTTCCATCATTCAGGTCCTGCAAAAGGACTATATTAGGGTAAGTTTTATCACATTATATGTATTTAATGTTTGCTAATGTATTGTATTTATATTCCCTAATTACCACGATTGGAATATGCTGTGAATGTCCCATTTATCCTCATGCATGCTGGAAGCTTTTTTAATACTCCTTTTTTGGCCTACATGCATATTTGCCTTTACTAACCTCCCCAGCATGCTATCCTGGGCCCATATACACCTATAGATTAGTTTAACAATTTATATTGTCAGCTCCATTGTACTGCTTACCCCCTAAATTGTGTACAAATGTTATGTGTGTCCTTAAATTCATTTATAACCCTCCCCCACCGCCTAAAATGTGTACAAATGTTATGTGTGTCCTTAAATTCATTTATAATCTCCCCACCCCCTAAAACGTGTCCAAATGTAATGTATGTCCTTAAATTAATTTATAACCCTCCCCCACCCCCTAAAACATGTCCAAATGTAATGTGTGTCCTTAAATTCAGGCAGAGTGCTTGAGGCTATTTTTTTGGGCTCCCAAAGTCATCTCAAACCCCCCCCCCCCATACAATTTTTACAATGGGCCATCAGAGGGGGTGAGGAATCTGATAATTGGGCTTAATATTTTTGTCTTTTTAAATACTTCTTCAAATAAATGTTATATTGATGTTGTGCAAGAATGTTTTTGTGTAATCTGCTTGCAATATTATGTGCAAAAGCACTTATATTTTTTTTCTTTTTGACTCCACAGTTTCCTTCAGTGCCACAGTAATGGCAGACTGTGGCCTCCCATTTTGCTGACCGTTGGGACTTTCCCAACTGAGGAGGGGCTATAGATGGGAAGCATGTCCACATTGTGCCACCACCCCATTTGGGGTCTTTCTATTATAACTATAAGGGGTTTAATAGTGTTGTTAATGGTGGTGGTGTCGGCACACTATGAGTTCCTGGACGTGGGGAAGAATGGCCGGATGTCAGGTGGATGAGTCTTTGCCCAGACTGAGCTTTACCAGCGTCTCCAGACTGGTGGCCTGGCATTGCCACCTGATGCGGACAACGTGGAAGGACTCCCCTTCGTCTTTATTGCAGATTAAGCCTTCGGTCTGGACAAGCACCTGATGTGGCCATTCCCCCAAATGACCCTCACCCCAGAGAGGAGGGTTTTTAGCTACCGGCTGGCCAGAACAAGAAGAGTCGTTGAGAATACCTTTGGGATAATGGCTAGCTAGTTCCACCTGTTTCTGACAGCAATCCATATGGGGGACTACAAAATCAACCATATCATCCTGTGCTGCTGCATCCTGCACAATTATTTAAATTCCTTGAATTATCTAGCCTCAGTTGGGCCTGAGGCTGGACTTATTACAGACAATTCCCTAACGGGCCTGGATACTGGCCGTACTGGCTTGGCACCCTAAAGCGCTCGTCAAGTTTGGGATAAATATGTTAATTATTTTATGGGTAGAGGGGCCATTGCAATGTCAGTCAATGTATACAATTTTTAATAATTAAAAATGTTTTTCAGATGAAATCTAAAATTTTCTTTACTGCTTGCTTTTATTTTTGACTGTCTTCTAGGTTCTCCTAATGCACTTGTAGTGCCAAGTGGATTTTACTTTAGTAAATAAGCCCCATTGTCACTGTAAACACAAAATTACTTACAAAACTGGTATTGAGTATTGAAAGAAGAAGCCACACATTGTTGTATTTCAAAATGTTTAGTCTGTGCACATTCACACATGTGCATTTATAAAATGTGTTAAAAAAAATATTTCACAATTTTTTTTATATATTAATACCATTTTTTTCACAATTTTTTTTTTCCATCAATATATTATTATTATTTTTTTTTTTTACAAACAGGCATGTTTTAAAACATAACATACACAACTCTGGAACTTACAAAGTTCAATGTATAAAAGCTGAAAGCAATATCAGACATTATAGTGTCAAAAATGTCTTGATATTGCCGTAAATATGATGGGGCGATGTCACCCCTGTAAAAGCCAAATTTTGAAGATGCACACAAATTGTGAGTCCAAATGGGTAATGTCAACATGTGCTATCTCCCATCATGGGGGATAAATGGACATGTTTTGTGGGTGCAATCCTTTCCTCTCACCTACTAGAGTTATGAGGAAGGGGTTGTACTACGAAAATGCATCCATTGAGATCACCTGATGGCAGATAGCACATATTGACACACTGTGTGCATCTTCAAAAATTGGCTTAAAATGTAGAAAAAAATATTTTTTGGGGGTGATCTAAAAAGAAAATGAAGAACATGATCAGATTTGTTTGAGGGAAAAAGGATTATATTCTCCCAAAACATCAAACATGTTCTTCATTTCCTGCTGCATGATGTCAAGCCAATTGCGCATTGCGTCTATCTCCCCATTCCACGCCATGATTTGTTGAATGAGGGTTTTGGGTGTTGGCCCTACTGAAATGTTCCACCGCTTCCTCTTCCACAACCAGAACATCACCTAACATTGTTGAAAAAAAAACATGTATTTAGAAATATGCAGGCATACATAGATTACCTGAAGCTGAGGTGTCAGACACTCACCTGATGCCCATCTCGCCCACTTCCTCCACCTCTCCTTCCTCCAGATTCTCGTGGGGGCTCGGGCTGACTTCCCAATCAGGCTGGCGAGGTCAGGGGTCCCTGGGATCCTCTGACTGTTGTCTGAGTCTTTTCTCCCCTATGATAATGAAACAAAAGATATACTTAACACACAGATATTTAAAGTCCAGAAATAGGAATATGAAACATTGCTTTGAAGTTGTGTACAATTGTCTGTTTGAGAAGAGATACAATTTGAAGACATGATTAAAATTCCCTTTTTACCAAGCTGGAATACTTACCTTTTTTGGCCAAGTTTCACAGATGGAGACACCCCAAGTATCCACTGGAGCACCTGTGTGGGTTACCCTAAAAAAATTGCTCTGGTGTCCCACACTAGTGTTCCTGAGTCCAGATGTGTAAACAGCTGCTGAGTGAGTGTCCTCCCCTTACAGTCCACTAAATCAAGTTTGCAATTCATTCTAGTTTCAAACACATCTAGACAACAATGTCCTAAACTTCTTTTAATAGGACAAATTAGCATGACCAAAATGTAGATATAACCCTGTACCAGCTAAAAACATCGTATTTATTGGCAAATGAACAATGTTTCCTACGATCAATGTTTCCTACGAACGATTACTGTGCCTACGAACATGAAAGTAGCCATTTCAAACTGTACAAAAAAAAATAAAAGCACATAGAGCAGCATGCAAGTTAATTATCATAATAGGAACACACGACAAGTATTTACTTATTTGAAGCACCTTCTTTATTTTGCGATACTGATCTGGCTCCCTTAGTTTTATGTCAGACCATCGCTTCCTTAACTGATCTTTGAACCGGCATACCCCAAACGTCTGCTCCAGGGTGTTGACAACAGTCGTCATGATCTCGTTCTTAGATTGGGATGGGTGTACGGACCATGTTTCCCATCATAATCCTCCCTCCTCAAAATCCCAACCATCTCGACCATTTCATCAAAGGCCATGTTGGTGGCCTTCAATCTCCTCCTCTTGAGCCGGATGTTTGGGGCTCTAGGCTTTCCTCCTTGCTAGTTGAAAAATGTGTCTCCGCCATGTTTAGCCTTACTACTCCTACCTAAGAGAGAAGGGGCGGGGAATATTTGTGAAAAAGAACGTCAGGGGCGGGCGTCACAAGCGGAGTTTGACACATGCGCAGTGTATATAAAGCTAACACGCATCTGTCATACGTATGATCTGTGCGTGGGATGAACGAACGGGCGAGAGAAGGTAAACAAAGGTAAAATTTGAACTTGGCCCATCACAGTGGCCTATACTGCTTCAAGATTGAGGCTAATATCAAGCTAACACGCGTCATACGTCCATTCTGTGTGTGCGGGAAGGACAAACGGAAGTGGCGAGCGTCCTAAACTAAGCTAAAATTTGAACTTGGCCCATTTTAGAGGCCTATATTTGGATAAGATTATGAGAGTTTAGACATTAGTGTTTTTGTCTTGTGTATTGTCTTTCATAAAAAATTAATCAGTTTAAGGACCCAGAATTTCTGTCCAGTTTTATTGATAAGTACAGCGAGATGAGGAATCTGTGGGAGGTCAAACACAGTTCATATTACAATAAACGAGTAAGGAAGGCAACACTGGAGAAACTTCTGGTATTTGTGAAGACTCGGGTCCCCGAAGCAAATATGAAGTTTTTGAAAAATTGGAGCACAATAAGATCCAGGCTTTACTCAGATCAAGAGCATCAGCAGAGAATGTGTATGTCCCCAGGCTGTGGTACTTCAACAAATTGAGGTTTCTGTACGACCAAACTGAAACCAGGGAATCTCTTTCGACCCTTCCCTGCAGCCTTCCCTCCACCCTTCCCTCCACCCCAGCAGAGGCTTTCCAGGAACAACCTGGGCCTTTCATCCTGGAAGAAGTGGATGCGCCCAGCTTGAGCCAGGTATATTAGTTTTTAGACATTTACACATTTATTGTCCTAATATTAATGATGTTAACACAATGTTATAATTGCTTACAAATCAATGATTTTATAACAAAAATTAAGTATACATATCACTAGACAGTAGTGGCCAAAAATGTTGGTGACCAGCTTGAAAAATGTTGGGGTCAGAATGATAGCCTTTTCTATTTATATTACGTTCAATTTGCAAGTCATGAGCGGAAAATTGTGTGTGATTGATGAAGCAAAAACTACACCTATGTCCCTTTTTTATACACAGGATGAGCTTAGCCAGGAAGAGGGTCTGGAAAGCGTCAGCCAGAAGGAGGCCATGCCCAGTGGCAGCCAGGAGGAGGCCGTGCCCAGTGGCAGCCAGAAGGTAGCCATGCCCAGTGGCAGCCAGGAGGTGGCTGGGCCCAGTAGGAGCCTCGCCCAATCCCAGGTACCTCCCCTCTGCCTTACCACCAAAAGACCCAGGAAGGGGACAATGATGGAGGATGCAGCACTGGGCCTCATTAACCACTTTCAGACCGGACCATTTTGCTGGTAAATGACCAGAGGTCTTTTTACACTTTGGCACTGCGCTGCTTTAACTGGTAATTGCGCGGTCATGCAATGTTGTACCCAAACAAAATTTGCGTCCTTTTCTTCCCACAAATAGAGCTTTCTTTTGATGGTATTTGATTGCCTCTGCGATTTTTATTTTTTGCGATATAAACGTAAAAAGACCGCAAATTTTGAAAAAAAATGATATTTTCTACTTTTTGTTATTAGAAAAATCCAATAAACTCAATTTTAGTCATACATTTAGGCCAAAATGTATTCAGCCACATGTCTTTGGTAAAAAAAAAGTCAATAATTGTATATTTTTTGGTTTGCGCAAAAGTTGTCACATCTACAAACTAAGGTACGTTTTCTGGAATTTACGCAGCTTTTAGTTTACGACTGCCTATCTCATTTCTTGAGGTGCTAAAATGGCAGGGCAGTACAAAACCCCCCCAAATGACCCCATTTTGGAAAGTAGACCCCCTAAGGAAATTGATAAGAGGCATGTTGAGCCCATTGAATATTTTATTTTTTTGCCTCAAGCGATTGAATAATGACAAAAAAAAAATTTTTTTTTTTTTTTTACACAAAGTTGTCACTAAATGATATATTGCTCACACATGCTATGGGGGTATGTGAAATGACACCCCAAAATAAATTCTGCTGCTTCTCCTGAGTACGGGGATACCACATATGTGGGACTTTTTGGGAGCCTAGCCGCGTACGGGGCCCTGAAAACCAAGCACCGCCTTCAGGCTTTCTAAGGGCGTAAATTTTTGAGTTCACTTCTCACTACCTATTACAGTTTTGAAGGCCATAAAATGCCAAGATGGCACAAAACCCCCACAAATGACCCCATTTTAGAAAGTAGACACCCCAAGCTATTTGCTGAGAGGCATGTTGAGTTCATGGAATATTTTATATTTTGCCACAAGTTGCGGGAAAATTACAAACTTTTTTTTTTTTTTTTTTTTTCACAAAGTTGTCACTAAATGATATATTGCTCATGCATGCCATGGGCATATGTGAAATGACACCCCAAAATAAATTCTGCTGCTTCTCCTGAGTACGGGGATACCACATATGTGGGACTTTTTGGGAGCCTAGCCGCGTACGGGGCCCCGAAAACCAAGCACCGCCTTCAGGCTTTCTAAGGGCGTAAATTTTTGAGTTCACTTCTCACTACCTATTACAGTTTTGAAGGCCATAAAATGCCAAGATGGCACAAAACCCCCACAAATGACCCCATTTTAGAAAGTAGACACCCCAAGCTATTTGCTGAGAGGCATGTTGAGTCCATGGAATATTTTATATTTTGCCACAAGTTGCGGGAAAATTACAAACTTTTTTTTTTTTTTTTCACAAAGTTGTCACTAAATGATATATTGCTCACGCATGCCATGGGCATATGTGAAATGACACCCCAAAATAAATTCTGCTGCTTCTCCTGAGTACGGGGATACCACATATGTGGGACTTTTTGGGAGCCTAGCCGCGTACGGGGCCCCGAAAACCAAGCACCGCCTTCAGGCTTTCTAAGGGCGTTACAGTTTTGAAGGCCATAAAATGCCAAGATGGCACAAACCCCCCCCAAATGACCCCATTTTGGAAAGTAGACACCCCTAAATTTAGGGGTACACTAGTGAGACTAGGTAATAAATGGCGGGTGCCCTGAAACTATAAAAAAATAACTAACCAACCAGCGTCACCTGTAACAGTTATATGGTGATCACTGGTGAAAGGGTTAACTAGGGGGCAATCAGGGGGCTTTATGCGGTAGTATATGGGGGTCCCTGGCGCTATAAAAAGCTGCAGCGAACCTAAATACCTACCTGCCTAACTAGCGTCACCTGTGACACTAATACAGCGATCAGAAAAACGATCGCTTATTAGGCTGGGTTCACACTGGAGCGATGCGGGAACGCCACGAATGCACGGCGGGTTCCCGCATCGCATGCCTCCCGGCGGCAGTTCACACTGCCCTATGCGAACTGCTGGGAGTGTCAGTGAAATGTTACTGACACCCCCAGATCAGTTCGCATATCGCAGTGCGATCTGCAAACTCGGATCGCATGGTGTGAACACCCATGCGATCCGATTCTGCTGCGGGCCAAAAAAAGGGTCCCGTGCAAATTTGCGGCGGGTGCGGCGGGTGTGGCGGGTGCGGCGAATGGCTGAACTCGAATCGCACAGAGATCGGATGTGATTTGCACTGCAGTGCGGTGCGAATCACATCCGTTCTCATAAACCGCTGCAATGTGAACCCAGCCTTAGTGACACTGGCGACGGGGGGTGATCACGGGGTTAAACCTTTATTGGGGGGGTTAGGGGGGTACCTTAGAACTAAAGGGGGCTAACCCTAACTGCCCTAACAGTTATTAGTCACAAATGACACCCGCCGGGTGATCAGGGGGTTAAACCTTTATTAGGTAATAAATGGCGGTTGCCCTGAAACTATAAAAAATAACTAACCAACCAGCGTCACCTGTAACAGTTATATGGTGATCACTGGTGAAAGGGTTAACTAGGGGGCAATCAGGGGGCTTTATGCGGTAGTATATGGGGGTCCCTGGCGCTATAAAAAGCTGCGGCGAACCTAAATACCTACCTGCCTAACTAGCGTCACCTGTGACACTAATACGGCGATCAGAAAAATGATTGCTTATTAGGCTGGGTTCACACTGGAGCGATGCGGAAACACCGCGAATCCGCGGCGGGTTCTCGCATCGCATGCCTCCCGGCGGCAGTTCACACTGCCCTATGCGAACTGCTGGGAGTGTCAGTGAAATGTTACTGACACCCCCAGATCAGTTCGCATATCGCAGTGCGATCTGCAAACTCGGATCGCATGGTGTGAACACCCATGCGATCCGATTCTGCTGCGGGCCAAAAAAAGGGTCCCGTGCGAATTTGCGGCGGGTGCGGCGGGTGTGGCGGGTGCGGCGGGTGCGGCGAATGGCTGAACTCGAATCGCACAGAGATCGGATGTGATTTGCAGTGCAGTGCGGTGCGAATCACATTCGTTCTCATAAACCGCTGCAATGTGAACCCAGCCTTAGTGACACTGGCGACGGGGGGTGATCACGGGGTTAAACCTTTATTGGGGGGGTTAGGGGGTACATTAGAACTAAAGGGGGCTAACTCTAACTGCCCTAACAGTTATTACAGTCACAAATGACACCAATGCAAAAAAAAAAAAAAAAATGACATTGGTGTCACTGTGACTGGGGGGCAGGGGTAATTGGGGGGGTGATCGGGGGGTAAAGGGGGGGTGTGAGTGTGCCTGGCATGTTCTACTGTGTGTGTAGAGTGTTGGTGCAACTCACCGATCCGCTCTCCTCCGTGTCGGAACGAAAAATACCGACACGGAGGAGAGAATACATCCCTTCCTCTCCTGTGTTTACATTACAGGAGAGGAAGTGATGTCACGGGGGATTTCTATTCGTCGGGAGCGATCGCGAGGGGGTGGCCATGAATGAATGGCCGCCCCCTCGTCCCGGATCGCTCCCGGACGAAAACCGACCGCCGCAGGCACCGGGCGGGGGCCCGATCGGGCCCCCGACCCGCGGGAGGCAAGGGACGTACATGTAAGCCCTTATGCCTGCCCGTGCCATTCTGCCGACGTACATCGGCGTGCGGCGGTCGGCAACTGGTTAAGGAAGGCAGCCATTTGCTCAGGAGACCCCTGAAGGACGAATAGGCCTATAGCTGCTCTCTAGCCACCAGGTTGCTGGAATTGGAGAAGGGCCAATGCCTCCTCTGCGAGGCATTTATTTATGATGCCCTTCAGAAGAGGTTGAGGGGCCAGCTGGCTGAGGACAGCCACATATGTGAACTTGCCCATCCTCCTCTTCCTCCTGCTACAAATCCACCACCAGAGCCACCGCCTCCAAGGAAGGCTGCAGGGAAGAGAAGAAAGTGATGGCCTGGGTTCAGTCTGGTCTGACAGAAGACACAGGCTGTTGTAGTACCACAAACAAGGGACAGATATGCCATCTGCTGTTGGTCCTGATCTCTGGAATTCATGGACCAGATTGTGTTCCCTATTATATGGACTCCTCAAGCTACCAATTTTCTTTTCCAGAGACTTGTTAATGTGTGCCAGGGGGGCCAAAAGGCTTTGCAAATTCCAAAAGTTTGTCCAGCATTGACTTCCTCTCTATTTTGTTACCCAGAATAAATGGATATTTTCTTTGCACAAAATACTCTCTTATGTGTTTTTCTTCAAAAAGGAAAGTTTGTGAGTAGGAAGGTACATTTCAAAAAGACAATGTCAAATTAACAAGGAACACCAACCTCCTTGAGGTTAATAAAAAATATAAGATGATAATGTTCTTCTGGTAACTTGACACTCCAAAAAATTTATTATATGGAGATCACTAGAAAATTTTTAAGTAATTGGAAAATCTTGATGAAATAAAAAATGATAAAAGATCAGTATAAAAAATAATTGTAAATATTATGGAGATCGGGCTTTTGAAAAATAGAATATTAGTCATGAGATGAGGATAAATAATGAAGAAAGAAGTTTGTTAGAACTATGTGTGAATATGAGTAGCAAAACAATTTCATTCTTTCAGCATTCTAAAGAAGAAAAGAATGCGCTGCATTAAAAGATCACAGAATTAGCAGCGAGAGGAATGTGCTAGCTCCAATACGAACGGTAATTTTATCACACCGAGCGCTTCCATCTCATACTTGCTTCAGAGCATGCGTCGTTTTTGGTCCATCGGAACAGTATACAGATGAACGGTTTTCCCGCTAGGAATTGGTTCAGTCGGAAAGATTTAAAACATGTTCTATTTCTAGGTCCATCAGAATTTTCGTAGAAAAAAAGTCCAATGAGGCATACACACCATCGGAATATATGATGAAAATGTTCCGTCAAACTTTTTCTGTCGGACATTCCGTTCGTGTGTACGCGGCATTGTAGGAATGAATTTCCCTTCCTAGCGGTAGATTTCCTCTCACTTCCTGTTGTCTCCCTCCATTTGTAAGTAGGATTTGTTTGTAAGTCAGATGTTTGTAACTAGGGTACTGCCTGTACAATGAATTTTGTATCTGTGATGCAATTCAAAAGTAATGGTGATATTAATAATGAAAATACTTATATTATATTTTTTTATCAGATTCAAGTTTAGAGACAAAAGAGAAATGCAGAACAGGAGGGAAATTAGAATATCCCAGTGGATATTTTATGAACAATATCTGGTACCCAAAGACTTGCAACATGAAGACCTACCATGAAGTAGAAGAACTAAAAGCTTGCATGAAGGGAAGGTTCTTCTATATGTTTGGGGACTCAACCATGCATCAGTGGATATATATTTTTGAAACCAAGTTGCAAAGTAAGTATTGATAGTATGAAACTATGATTATTATTTTTTTAAATCTACCTATCATGCTCAGAATAAACGTTGAGGGTGTACCTAGCCACATTCTCAATTGAGTTTGTAAATAAAGGACAGAAGGACAATAAAGTAGAAGTCTGGTCAAAACCACTAAACTTAATCCTGCTCCCACCCCCATTCTAAGCCCTATGTTAACTACCCTGTAAAGGAAAGATGTGTATACTTACCTAATCTAAGGGTGCTCCAGTCCGATCACGTGATCGAATCCCAGCCCTGGCTTCACTTTAGAGGAGGGACAGCAGACAATGGATGCCCCATGGTAAATTGATATGTGACGTCACCACCCAGGCATTGCAGTTGTTGCTGCTGCTCTCACTTTTCTCCTGAAGCAAGACGCTGGGGAGATCATGTTACTGGACAAGAGTGCCCTCAGATTAGGTAAGTAAACGTATCTTTCCTATACAGGATGGTTAACATAGGGATTAGATTGGGGGTGGGAGTAGGTTTGAGCTTTGTTAGGTTTTGACCAGACTTCTACTTTAAAGTATACATGTGTTCTTAACAAACAGTAGATGCACCTTAAAACAAGCTCTCACTGAACACTCTAGATGAAGACACTGTGGAGTAATTCATTATTAATGATGAGCCAAATATACCTGGGTTTGGTTTACGGTGGATTTGCCAAACGTTTCCGTGCCGAATACAAACCTATTGAAGTCAATGGAAGCTGAATCTTCTAAATAGTTATTGCGCCTTTTATAAGGGAAAAAAATTTAAACATTCTGTTTGGCGGTAGCAATGATTTTAATGTTTAAAGTGAAATATTAAATGCACAATTCCTTTAACCACTTGCCTACCGGGCACTTTCATCCCCTTCCTGACCAGGCCAATTTTAAGCTTTCAGCACTGTTGCACTTTGACAATTGCATGGTCATGCAACACTGTACCCAAATACATTTTTATAAAAAGACAGATAGCGCTTTCTTTTGGTGGTATTTAATCACCACAGTTTTTTTTATTTTTTTATTAACAAAAAAAATCAACTATTTTGAAAACAAAACTTTTTCTTTGCTTCTGTTATAAAATTTTGAAAATAAGTAATTGTTTTTCTTCACTGATCTGCTCTGAGGTTGATGGGTACTAATAGGCTACATTGATGGGCAATGATGAGGCTGCACTGATGAACACTGATGAGTCTGTACTGATAGGCACTGATGAGGCAGCACTGGTAAGCTGCACTGGTAAGGCTATAGTAATAAGGCGGCACTGATATGCTGCACTGATGGACACTGACTGGCACTGATGGGCCTGCCCTGATTACAAGTGTAAATGTCCACTGTCACAGGAAATCCGGTTATCGGCTTTCCTTTCCTCATACACTGACAGCGCTGAGGAATGGAAATGCCAATAACCAGCATTTGCTTACATGTGATGAGCTGTGATTGGACATAGCTGGTCACATGGTAAAGGACCGCTATGAAAGACACCCTGATCGTCTGCAGATATACATTTAAAAGGAATCTGGAATTCGCTGCAACACTTCACCTTTATTGATCCTCCATGCAAAAGACATCACAGACTTTGCAGGGTACAGAAAAAGTTAATGCGGTTTCCACTGTGACTAGCACTTACAGTGTGAAACGCATCAACCTTTACTGTACCCCGCACTGTCTGTGATGTCTTTTGCATGAAGGATCAATAAAGGTAATGTGTTGCAGCTATTTCCGGTATTCTTTTGATTGTGTATCTGAAGACGAGCTGTGCTAGCACCTTCACCTAAACCCTGGCTATGCTGTGAATAGATGGCTAATGTGCTCACCTGGAGTGGCTTTCTCTTCAGTTATACTTTAATACCAATTTAACATCACAATGTATGGAACATACTGCAAAAGCTCCTGGCTGCTTCATTCTGACCTGCCCCCTCTAATGTAACGGAAACCTGCGTTACATCAGAGGGGGGCGGGGTCACCCATACGTCATTGGGGAACCTCTGGCTTCCCTCACTAGCGTCAGAGGGGGCAGGGTCAGGTGATGAGTGGCCCCACCCTCCTAATATTAGAAACGTCAGGCGCTGGGATCCCCGCAGTGTCTCCTCAGTGGAGACAGAAGATGGATGCATGGATGGACTGCGCTGGACTGAAAATCACCCGTCGCTGGATCAGATCAGCCATCGCTGGACCCCGGATAGATGATCATCCTTCGCTGGATAGCAAGAGTGGATTACCACCTCTGGAATCTTTTTTTTTTATTTTTTTTTTTTAATAAAGGAATTTTTCAAAAGTGTGTCTTATTTAACCATTTTTTACACTTTCTTTGTGAAATGGTAGGGGTACTTTGACGCGGGGTTCCCCTTAATATCCATACCAGACCTGAAGGGTCTGGTATGGATATTTAGGGGGACCCCCACGGCAATTTTTTTTTTAATTTGACGCGGGGTTCCCCTTAATATCCATACCAGACCTGAAGGGCCTGGTAATTAAATTTAGGGGAACCCCGCGCTTTTTTTTTTTTAATCAATGAATGAATTGTCAGCTCCCGTAATACAGAGAACACTCATTGAGTGTTCTCTGTATTACGCCGCAAGTGATTTTAAAATACTTTTTTTCCTGCAGAAATGACACTTTGTGCAGGGACAGTTCTAAGCACGGGAAACATGGGCCCCATTCACAGACATACTATAGACACCCCCCAGGTACGAAATTTAAAGGAATATTACACTTTTATTGTTTCACTTTAATCATTATTAAAATCACTGCTCCTGAAAAAACTGCAGTTTTAAAACTTTTTTTGCATTGATCCATGTCCCCTGGGGCTGGACCCAGGTCCCCAAACACTTTTTAGGACAGTAACTTGCATATTAGCCTTTAAAATTAGAACTTTAGATTTCTCCCATAGACTTGTACAGGGTGTTCCGAATTTGCCTTGAACAGCCCAAATTGTTCACTGTTCGCTGAACACGCGAACAAGCAATGTTCGAGTCGAACATGAGTTCGACTCGAACTCGAAGCTCATCCCTAGTTCCAGGTTAGTAGTTAGGTTATGCTAGAAGGTACTGGAGCCAGAGACAGACAAACTCTATATTTCTCTTAGTAACATCTTCAATCTGAGGACCGCAACTCAGCTGAGATCTTAGGTGCTAGATTATGAACGCCAATCAAGCTAGGGTAACCAAAATCCTACAGTCACCAGGGAGAAAAGGCGTAGGCTGCCAAAGGTGCTCATCTGAAGTGATGCATGTATAAAATAAAATAAAATGCTGCACTCCTGTCCAGTTAACCTAGTGTAAACTTGAAAATGGCCTCAGCCCATGAGTTTCCGCCATAGTCGTGCCCCCTTATGTTTTGCTCCACCCACCAGAACTTAATAATAGGCCCTATGATCCAGCTTTGGTGGGTGGAGCCTCAGATTCTCAGCATTCTCCATCACTAATAATGCTGTGTTTCTACCGCTACCTGTACTGCTACTTTTTTTTTTTAAACTAGCAACTATCTAGTCTTTTCTGTTTTTTTTTCTTCACAGTAATCCTGTAATGATGTCTCTTTTTCATTATCCTTTTTTCCTACTGGGTTGTCAAAGTTTTTAAAGATATTGAAGTACTTGTTTCATAGTCTGCTTCTTGTACACATTTATGGCTTACAGCATTGCATTAAATTGCAGCAAAAAGTTGATACTTTGCTGTACCTGGGAAAAATTTTTTTTTAAGGAGAGATATATTTTTACATTTTGATTGATAATTTTTATACTCTGTCCAAGATGCTGATGATGCTAATCCTTTTAAGAAATTCAGAAAATCCAATGTATCCCATTGTGCTTAGGAAAAATGGAAAATTGTATCATACTTACCGTAATTTTCCTTTCCTGGTGCCTATCCATGGCAGCATACCTGTGATAAGCTCCGCCCTGGAGTCCCCCCTCAGGATACTTAAAGTGGTTGTAAACCCTTACAAACCACTTTGACCTACAGGTAAGCCTAGATTAAGGCTTACCTGTAGGTCCAAGATATTTGCCGAAAGACAGGCACCGCCGTCTACGGCGCATGCGCCGTAGACAGCGGCGCGCAGGCGTACTGAGAGCGCCGCAGTTAATGGCGATATGCCACGAGTGGCGGCTCCCGTGTGCATGCGCGGGAGTGACGTCATCGCAGCTCCGACGAATGACAGCGCCGGAGCAGCGAGGTCCACCAAGAAGATGGAAGCTCCGGACTACAGGGGACAGCGGTGACTTGGCTGACTCCTGTGTCAGGTAAGTGACACATAATGGACTACTATGCGATGCATAGTAGTCCATTATGTTTTACCTTTGCAGGGAATCAAAGAGGAAGTTAACCCATCAGGGTTTACTTCCTCTTTAATATGTTATAAAAGTGCCAATTCTACCCTCCACCAGCATTGTCCTATTATATCGAATACCGTAGGAGGGCATGTATGCCGCCATGGATAGGCACCAGGAAAGGAAAATTACGGTAAGTATGATACAATTTTCTGTTTTCCTGATGCCTCCATGGCAGCATACCTTTAATAAAATAAATAGCTAACAACAGGGTGGGTAATGCTCAAATAATTTTTATTGCGGTATCGCGAGGGCCGACGGTATCTCCCTCCTTCAAAAATACACTGTAGTAAGTACGCCGGGATCGATTCTGTAATGCCGTATAAATGTGTTTGGGGATGCTCAGGTGGCTGCCCTGCAAATGGTCTCCAAAGAAACACTCACTCTTGCCACCCATGATGAAGACACTGCTCTTGTTGAGTGGGCTTTAACCACCGGAGGTTCCAACCCTCTCGCCCTATACACCTTTTGGATCAATTTGCAAATCCAGGAAGCGATGGTTCTTGAAGTGGCTTCTTTTCCTTTATTCCTGCCCCAGGGCAGTATGAACAGTCTGTTTGATACTCTAAAAGAACTTGTGGCTGGTAGGTAGCATTTTAATACTTTGGAGATGTCTAGTTATTGTAATGAACCTGACAGCGGATCTGTAAACATAGGCAGAGCCCAAGCTTCTGCAAGAGTAGCATGGCACAAAACTTTTGGAACAAAGCCTTGTACTGTCCGCAGTTCCACTCTATCGGAAAAGAAGGCTATGTGTTCTTCTTCTGCCCCTAAGGCATGTAATTCAGACGCTATTCCTCCTGAAGTTACCGCCACCAGAAACGCTGTTTTGAGCATCTGGTTCCAAAGTGAAATGGAATCTAGTGGAACAAACAGACAAACAGTCCAGGATAAAAGGCAGATCCCAAGCTGGAAATGAATGCTTTGCTGGCGGCCTGATTTTCTTCACTGCCCTAAGGAATTGAATAACAAGCGCATCTTCTGCCCATTTCCTCTGAGTTGCCGCTGATATAGCTGTCACCTGAACCTTGAGCGAACTGAGACTAAAGCCGCGTACACACGATCAAACAATCTGGTGGAAAAGTCAGGCGGACTCAAGTCCGCCGGACAATCCGCCCGTGTGTGGGCTCCGGCTGACTTTTTTTACCCGAAAGTCCGGCGGACTAATGCCGCGTACACACGATCAAACAATCGGGTGGAAAAGTCAGGCAAACTCAAGTCCGCCGGACAATCCGCCTGTGTGTAGCCTCCGGCAGACTTTTTTTACCCGAAAGTACAGCGGACTTAGAAAGTAGTTTTGCACTCCAATCTTCCCGCCGGACTTGCATTTCAGCAGACAATCCGGCCGTGCGTATGCCAGTCCGCCATACTTTTGAAATGAAATGACTTTTCCCGCCCGGAGAAAAGTCCGCTCATTTTGAGCACGTCTCCAGGTAGGCGGGGCCCACAAAGGATGCGTCGCTGGCCCTGCCACCTGGTATGGACTTAAAGGGGAACCCCAACGCCCGAAAAAAACGGCGTTGGGGTCTTCCCCAGGCCCACATCAGACCCTTGTCCGAGCACACTAACCGGCCGGCCAGGAAAGAGGGGGATGAGTGAGCACCTGAGCCATACCAGGCCACGTGCCCTCAACATGGGGGGGTGCCTTGGGGCAGGGGGGGCCGCGTGGCCCCCCACCCCAAAGCACCTTGTCCCCATGTTGATGAGGACAAGGGCCTCTTCCCGACAAACCCTGGCCTTTGGTTGTCGGGGTCTGCGGGCGGGGGGCTTATCGGAATCCGGGAGCCCCCTTTAATAAGGGGGCCCCCAGATACCGGCCCCCCGCCCTATGTGAATGAGTATGGGGTACAATGTACCCCTACCCATTCACCTGTAAATTAAAGTAAAAAAAACACAACACACAAGGGTTAAAATAGTTTATTGCACAGCTCCGGGGGTCTTCCATCTTCGGTGGCCCGATCTTCTGTCGCCGCTGCTGTCGCCATCTTCTGTTCTTCTCTTCTTCTCTTCTTCTCTTCAGATGTTGCCTCGTCACATCCTCCGCTCACAATGGCACCGACGCGATGCGCGGCGACTTATATAGGGACATCACCGGATGATTATGGTGTCACAGTCCCAGAGGACTGTGTGTTTTGAGGACTGTGTTTTTCAAACAAAAGAGTACCTTTATGCTGTTACTTTGTTACAGCCCTATACACCAAGAGATGACTAGCAGGACTTCTGGCCAGCGCAGCAGCCATTCCCAGCCAAGATCGGATCACAGTAGATCGAATAGTTCGAGACACCATTCAGATGGAAAATCAATCTCTAAAAGACATCACTCAACCAGCCCGCCAAGGCGGGAAAAGTCCAAAAAAATGCCGGGAATGTGGAGCAACCCCCATGGCAGATAAACTACTCTTCAATGACTGTTTTCGGGGGTATGCGGAGCAGGAACAGACAGAAGTACAGCAAGTGACTGACCTTATAAAGAAAGTAGTCAAGGACTCATTAGCAGAGCTAATGCATTCTTCACCAGCTCAGCAACCTGCGGACCAGATTCTTCCAGGGCCATCAACGGCTGGGGCTGTAGTGTCCGCATCAGGGTCACTGCCCCTGTCTGTGGGAGACAAAGAGGAATCAGAGGAATCAGAGGATTTGGCAGAAGAACAAGAACCTTCAGGTTTTAATTTTTCTTTGGTACAGCCTTTCATGGCTGCAGTCAAGCAGGCAATTGGTTGGGAGTAGACTGAGGAACCACCATAAAGGGCTAAATCCTTTTTTCCATTTTTGAAGAAAAAAACTTGCCTTTTTTGCCATTAATGGAAGAAATAAAGGATCTTATTGAAGGGTAGTGGAAGAAAACGGATACATTTTTTACCGTAAACAGGCTCCAAAAGCTATACCCGTTGGCAGAAACAGATGCGGCCTTCCTGGACATGCCTCCAGTGGTCGATGCCGCAGTGGTGCGTTTAGCAAAAAACATCACCCTACCAATGAAGGACTCAGCCTCCTTTAAAGATCCATTGGATAGGCGCATCGATTCAGACCTAAGGAAGGTCTGTCAGTTGGCAGGTGGAGCTTGCAGACCAGCTGTCACGTACCTGGTGGTTGAGCCTGGAATGCAGGGAGCGGCCCCTCGTATCCCCTGGCTATTGAACCCCTGAAGGTGGAGACAGGTATTCAACAGTCCAGAGGGCACAAGTGCCTGGTAGACGGTATTGGTCCGGGAGGTCAGCTGGGCACAGATAACAGGCTGGTATAGCGGATGGTGCTTGACTGTTGGTAGGCACAAGTGCGGGAACTGGCTGGTGAGCAGATGTTCCGTAATGCAGGAACTCAGGTAGGTAGCAGGAACAGCGGAGTCAGATACAGGCCGGGTCAGCAGGAGACGATCAGCAAGGTACAAAGGGATGAGGCAGAAAACGTGGTCAAACAGGCAGAGGTCGTAGGCAGGCAGCAATCGATCAGAGTCAAGGAACAAGCCGGATGTCAGGAATCAGATAACAGGTTCGGATACAAACAGTACGGATCACGGACACGCTGTAGACTGGACAGCACAGATGGAAGGGAGCCAATGACTAAAGAAGGCTTCAGGGCGCCAAGCGAACGTACGACGGGTCAGCGCGCCCTCGTACGTAGACGTGCACCCGTTCGTGACCTACGTGTGCGCGTGTGCGCGTTCGTGTCGACGCGAGTACGTTCGTTAGCTTTGACGCGCGTTGACGGGAAACGACGGACTCTCCACGACAGGTTCCGACGGGTAAGGTTTCTATGTCTAGTCGAGACGTTAGGGCGATCGTGACATTGCCCCCCCCCAAGGGGCAGCCCCCGGATGCCCAACCGAGCCCACTTGTTCGGGTGAGAATTCTTGAAGGCGCGGATAAGTCTCTTGGCATGAATATTAGCCTCTGGCTCCCAGGAATTCTCCTCGGGTCCGTAGCCCTTCCACTTAACTAAGAATTGGACCTGGTTTCCTCTTTTCCTACAGTCCAGGATGGCCTCAACTTCGAACTCAATCTCTCCATCGACCAACACAGGTTCCGGAGGGCAGGGGGTCCTGTCAGAGAAAGGATCCTCAACTGCAGGCTTGAGGAGCGATACGTGGAACACCGGGTGAA
Source organism: Lithobates pipiens (assembly GCF_037356315.1). NCBI lineage: Eukaryota > Metazoa > Chordata > Amphibia > Anura > Ranidae > Lithobates > Lithobates pipiens. Next base: position 462,987,103 of record NW_027507764.1, read on the forward strand.
TTCGGAAAGACTCAGGGAGTTCCAACTCAAATGCCACGTCATTTAGTTTCCTTTTGATCGGGAAGGGACCCAGGAATTTTGGACCCAATTTCTTGGAGGGACAGGATAACTTGAGATTTAAGGTGGACAGCCAGACCCTATCCCCGGCCTTGAGATCCAGCTCCCCTCTTCTTCTTCTGTCGAAGACTTTCTTATTATGTTCCTGCGACTTAGTCAAGGTTTCCTGTAAGAGTTTATTATTCTCTTCAAAGAAAGCAAGTCTCTTCTGAAGCGCTGGTACTGGACATTCAGGAAGATCGCCAGACAAGAACAACGGATGGTATCCGAAATTTGCATAAAAAGGGGACTGTTTGGTGGCTGAATGGACTGAATTATTGTAGGCGAACTCGGCCATAGGTAGCAGGGAGACCCAATCGTCTTGTGAGAAGGACGAGAAGCAACGCAGGTACTGCTCTAAGGTCTGATTCGTCCTCTCGGTCTGACCGTTGGTCTGCGGATGGTAGGCTGAGGACATGCAGAGGTCGATCTTCAGAGTTGCACAGAGTGCCTTCCAAAATCTAGATGTGAACTGCACCCCCCTGTCAGACGTGATATTGGCGGGGATGCCATGAAGTCTTATGACTTCCTTTATGAAGACGTTAGCTGTCTCCGCGGCAGAGGGAGTGCCCTTCATGGGCAAGAAATGAGCCATCTTCGTGAGCCTGTCGACTACGACGAAGATCGCTGTATGGTTCTCCGAAGGGGGGAGTTCGACGATAAAATCCATGGAGATCATTCTCCATGGTTTATCAGGAACAGGTAGAGGTTTTAGTAAGCCCCAGGCTCTGGACTTGTTGCCCTTACTCCGAATGCAGGTCGTGCAGGCCTGTACGTAACTCTTGCAGTCGTTCTTCATCCGCGGCCACCAGAAGTTACGCCTGAGTAATTCTAATGTTTTGAATGTTCCAAAGTGGCCAGCCATGGGATGGTCATGACAGGAAGCCAGAACCAAGGTCCGAACTGTCTGGGGGACGAAGATCCTGTTCCCATGCCACATAAGATCATCGCTGGAGGACAGCGGGATACCGGATGGAGGTGAGGCGCCTCTGGAAGCCTGTTTAACTTGAGAGACCACATCTCCTTGGAGTAAGAGGAAGTTTCCAGCAGAAAGGATGGTGTCACTGAGAGGTGGATCTTCCGGCTGGCTAAACATACGAGATAAAGCATCTGGCTTCGTGTTCTTGGATCCGGGGCGGAAGGTTATGTGGAATACGAACCTTGAGAAAAAGAGTGCCCACCTGGCTTGACGAGGCTTCAACCTTTTAGCTGTCTTCAGATATTCGAGGTTTTTGTGATCTGTATAAATCAGGATTGGGTGGATAGCCCCTTCTAGCAGATAGCGCCACTCCTCCAGTGCCGACTTAATTGCCAGTAGCTCACGGTCGCCCACGTCGTAGTTTCTCTCGGCTTCGGATAGTTTGCGGGAGAAGAACGCAACTGGGTGGAGTAAGGACTTAGGTCCCTGCCTCTGGGACAGCACAGCTCCGACTGCCACCTCCGAAGCGTCAACCTCAAGAGTGTATGGCAGGGTAGGATCAGGATGTTTCAGAATCGAAGCTGAAACAAATAGCCTTTTCAGGGTTTCGAAGGCCTCTTGTGCCTCAGGTGTCCAGCGGAACTTGGTGCCCAGCTTGGTTAGCCCGGTAATGGGGGCGATGATGGAGGAGAATCCCTTTATAAATTTGCGATAGAAATTCGCGAAGCCCACAAACCGCTGAACTCCTTTTCTATCGGATGGGGCAGGCCAGTCCTGGATTGCAGTTATCTTCTGGGGATCCATCTCGACCCCTCGAATCGAGATAATCAGACCAAGGAACTGGATACTCTCCTTCTCGAAAACGCATTTTTCAGGCTTGGCATACAGGCCGTGAGAGCGGAGGCGAGTCAGGACCTTCTTGACATGTTCTCTGTGGGTGGCTAAAGTGGAGGAAAAGATTAGTATATCATCCAAATAAATGATAACAAACAAATCTAAATAGTCTCTGAAAATGTCGTTCACAAAATGCTGGAACGTAGCCGGGGCGTTACATAACCCGAAAGGCATCACTAAATATTCATAGTGTCCGAAGCGGGTACGAAAAGCTGTTTTCCACTCATCGCCTTTTCTGATACGGACGAGGTTGTAAGCCCCCCGAAGATCCAGCTTTGTAAATAGTTTAGCGGAACCCAGTCTCTGGAAAAGTTCAGGTACTAATGGCAGAGGGTAGCGATTTTTAACTGTGATTTTATTTAGTGCCCGATAGTCCACACACGGACGTAAGGATTGGTCCTTCTTCTCTACAAAGAAGATCCCAGCGCCGGCTGGGGAGGTAGAAGGTCGGATGAACCCTTTTTTGAGATTATCGTCCAGGTAGGTCTTTAGAGTACTCAATTCGGATTCGGACAGTGGGAAGATCCTTCCGAACGGAATTTCTGCCCCCGGGAGCAGTTCAATAGGGCAATCGTAAGGCCTATGAGGAGGGAGAGTTTCTGCGCCCTTCTTGCTGAAAACATCGAGAAACGCATGGTATTGCTCAGGTACAGCTTGTCGGGTTTCTTCATCCGTATCCAGACAGAGAAGGACTGACGAGTCCCCATTGGGAGTCGGACAACAATGCTGGTGGCAGTAGTCAGAGGGGAACTTGATTACTCCGGTGGCCCAGTTGATGTGTGGATTGTGTGCCTTCAGCCAAGGCATGCCTAGGATGATGGGGAACAGGGGAGACTGGATGACATCTAGGCAAAGGAGTTCTTGGTGAGACCCGGCGATGATGGCGGGTAGAGGACTGGTCTCCTGAATTACTGGTCCTGATTCCAAGGTAGACCCATCAGCCAGGTATACCGAGAGTCCCTTCCCTCGTGGTCTAAGAGGGATCCTGTTCATTCGGGCGAAAGACGAGTCAATAAAGCCACTGCATGCCCCGGAATCAATTACCGCGTGGGTTGAGATAGTCCTTCCTGGGAGCTGCAAGAGAACAGGAACAGCTAGATGGGAGATGTTATCTGGCAACATAGGAGACGAGACCGGTGGAACACGGAGGCACTTACGCATCTTCGCCGGGCAGGAACGAACAAAGTGCCCTGGTTCCCCGCAGTATAGGCATAGGTTATTGACCCGACGACGCTGGCGTTCTTCCGGGGTCAGGGATGGGCGAAGTAGCCCCAGCTGCATAGGCTCCGGAGCGTCCGATGTGGATGCAACTGGAACAGGCGGAGGTGGGTGACTAGGCACCCGTGGTAACATCCAAACCGGACGGGGAGTTGTGGTGGATCGTTCTTGGCGGCGCTCCCTCAAACGCCTGTCAATCTGGATAGCAATGTCGATCAAGGCCTCCAGGGTTTCAGGAACACCCACTCGTGCCAGCTCGTCTTTCAGGGCCTCGGAAAGCCCCATGCGGAACTGGTACCGCAGGGCCGCATTGTTCCAGTCCGTGTCTGCACTCCAACGTCGGAATTCAGAGACGTAGTCTTCTACGGGTCTGCGACCTTGTTGTAGGGCATGTAGGGCTGCTTCGGCAGTGGCGGCTAGCTGGGGATCCTCATAAAGCCTGGACATTGCCCGGAAGAAGGTGTCCATGGAGTCTAGGGACGGATCCTTCTGTTCCAACAGTCGGTGTGCCCAGGCCTGGGGTTCATTGCTTAACAGGGAGATGACGAACCCCACCTTCGTTGCCTCAAGGGAGAAAGTTCTGGGCTGTAGGGCGAAGTAGAGTTCGCAGGAGTTGCGGAATGCCCTGAACTTGCTCCGGTCCCCTGTGAACCGTTCCGGGGTTGGGACCCTGGGTTCTGGTGGCAGCATCACGACTGACGGCGGGGCATGGGCCCCAGGAGCCGCTGGTGCAGAGGCGGATAGCGCCTGGATTTGTTCCTCCAGTCTGCCGTAGCCCTCTTGTAGGTTCTTAACTGCCTGTGTAAGGCCGGCCAGATGGTGGCAGAGTTCGTCCATGGGGGAGGCTCCCTGCGCAGGCTCGGACATGCTGTCCAGTACTGTCACGTACCTGGTGGTTGAGCCTGGAATGCAGGGAGCGGCCCCTCGTATCCCCTGGCTATTGAACCCCTGAAGGTGGAGACAGGTATTCAACAGTCCAGAGGGCACAAGTGCCTGGTAGACGGTATTGGTCCGGGAGGTCAGCTGGGCACAGATAACAGGCTGGTATAGCGGATGGTGCTTGACTGTTGGTAGGCACAAGTGCGGGAACTGGCTGGTGAGCAGATGTTCCGTAATGCAGGAACTCAGGTAGGTAGCAGGAACAGCGGAGTCAGATACAGGCCGGGTCAGCAGGAGACGATCAGCAAGGTACAAAGGGATGAGGCAGAAAACGTGGTCAAACAGGCAGAGGTCGTAGGCAGGCAGCAATCGATCAGAGTCAAGGAACAAGCCGGATGTCAGGAATCAGATAACAGGTTCGGATACAAACAGTACGGATCACGGACACGCTGTAGACTGGACAGCACAGATGGAAGGGAGCCAATGACTAAAGAAGGCTTCAGGGCGCCAAGCGAACGTACGACGGGTCAGCGCGCCCTCGTACGTAGACGTGCACCCGTTCGTGACCTACGTGTGCGCGTGTGCGCGTTCGTGTCGACGCGAGTACGTTCGTTAGCTTTGACGCGCGTTGACGGGAAACGACGGACTCTCCACGACAGGTTCCGACGGGTAAGGTTTCTATGTCTAGTCGAGACGTTAGGGCGATCGTGACACCAGCGGTAGCTCTAGCCTCAGCATCCAATGCTATCAAAGTGTGGACAGAGAATATAGAAGTAGCCATTCGTCAGGAGGTGCCTAAAGATGACATCATTAAGGCTCTGGAGGAGCTAAAATGGTCCGTGGACATTGTAGGGTAAGCAGCAATCCATACAGTGAGGTACTCAGCTAGAGCAATGTTACACACAATTATGGCATTATATGGCATATATTATATGCATGTGCCTCTCTTCTTTTCCCCTATTTTTTATTTTTTATTTTTTTTTCTAAATAAATAAATATATATATATATATATATATATATATATATATATATATATATATATATATATATAGCATTATTTTTCCCCATGAAAAACTACCAAGACAAGCCTAAGGAATTGCCACAGTCAATCAATTAAAGCTTCTTACACGAGAATCAGCAGAGGTATGGACCAGATCAAGGGGAGGAGTTGTACAACTCAGCCTACCCATTGCTACCTCTCAAGCCGTCTAAATAGGACACTAAGGCGTGTATGGGCCCATCCTCCTTTCCATGCTCCGCCCCCAGTTCCTCCCTCCAGTGAGGGAAAGCTGTGACATGCTTTCCCACAAGCAATATGACAGAACAGGCCTCCGCTCACTGCGCATGCTCTGTCCCGCCCGCCGAACCGCTAAGCCAATCAGCTGCAACCTAGGTTAATAATGCTGACTTCCCTACGGTGCTTCGCGTCCAGTGTCTTGTCAAAAAACGTCCTCCATCGGATAGTGTCCGCTGTGTACTGCGCATGCGCAGTACACAGCAACACAGATTCCGAAAATTGCCGAGGATGAACAGCGCCTGCTCCGTGAGTCCAGGTTCTATCACCACTATCCAAGTGGACATAGAGTAGGAATAAAAAAGAGCCGAGCGCAGCGAGGCCGAGCCCGAAGCGTGGCGAGCGAAGCTCGCCCGCGAGGGGCCCTCTAATATTCACCACTCTATGTCCGCTTGGATGGTGGGGCTACCACCTCCACTCACGGCGCAGGCGCCGTTCAGCTTCGGAGATTTTCTGAAGCTTCGTCTGCTTCGAAGCTTCGGTCCGGACACTATTTGATAGCCGGACACTATACGCCAGAACACCGGCGCTCGCTCATCCAGGCAAACCACCAACGCTGAAGGAAAAGGGGGAAAGGGGAAAAGTAAGAGAATAAATATAAGGAGATAAAAAAAAACAAGGTTTAAGAAATAGGCATGAGAAAAAAAAAACAGCCTTACCTGTCCCACCGCCGTCGCCAGCTTAGCCTACTATGCAGAACCATAGCTCCAAATTTGGACACTTGCTGCTGCCCCAAAAGACCTTCAGAAGGGGATCCCCTCTTATTAGCGCTGTTAGCAGCCCAAGATAGGGGACTGCGTCTGGGAGAGGCTTGAACCCAGACGGAAGCTGCACATGGCAGAGGTAAACACACCACAAAACTATCCATCAGGTATGAGGAAAAAAAGGAGAATGCTGGTGGAGGATAGAATTGTCAGTTTTATAACATATTAACTATCCTGAGGGGGGGGGACTCTGGGGTGGAGCTTATCACAGGTATGTTGCCATGGAGACACCAGGAAATATATTTTGCTATAATATTTTTATCCGGAAAAGATGTGTTTTTCAAAAAGTGAAAGATGTGTGAGGCCGCGTACACACGGGCGGATTGTCTGTCCTACTTAGAACCGTGTTTCAGCGGACAATCCACTCGTGTGTGGGCTTCAGCGGACTTTTTCAGCGGACAAAGTCTTACGGAATTTCCGTAATTTTGTCCGTTCAAACTTGGTTTTGTCCGTCCAAACTTGGTTTCAGCGGACAGTCCGCTCGTGTGTAGGCAAGTTGGACGGACTAAGTATGGCGCATGCTCAGAAAGGATTTGCACGGCCGAAGGTTGCATTGCAGTGTATAGGACGTCGTTTTTCTAGTCCCGTCGTACGTGCTGTACACGTCATCACGCACGCTTTCAGCGGACTGTCTGCTCATCGTGTGTGGCCAAGTCCGTTCATTCAAATTTTGAACGGACTGTCTGTCGGATTGTCTGACGAACTTAGTTGGGCAGACAATCCGCCCGTGTGTACGCGGCCTCAGTGTGAAGTTTGCTAGGAATATGTTTTGTGTGATCTAATTTCCCACAATTGTGTGATCAAATCAGGCAAACTGGCCGATGTTAAGATGTTTTTCCATCCCTGATCCTATGTTATCTAAATGTTTACCCGCATTTTTGAATCTACTAGTAGCATTTCAATTTCCAAAGCCTACCAAAATTCTCACAGTATAATTTTTTTTTTTCTAGACATAAAATTTCTCAATGTCTATGAAGGAGGATGGTCACAAAAGCATTTAGGTGTTGACACTGAAAGAAATACCCATGTTCTTTGGAAACATCATGCAAGGCCATTTATTTATCTTGGATTCACAACCCTCACAGAGGAGCGCACTATTCCACGTGAAATTGACTTGATAGGAGGAAACCAGTACACTGTGATTGCTTTGAACATTGGGGTGCATTTTAGATTATTCCCTGTGCATCACTACATTAAAAGGCTGTACAATATCCGACGTGCCATAGAGCGCCTGCTTCTGAGAAGCCCAGAAACAAAAGTTATCATCAAGACAGAGAATACAAGTGAGATGGCAAAAGAATTTGAAGGAATGAGTGATTTCCATGCATATGTTCACTATCTCATTATGGAAATTATCTTTAAAGACATCAATGTTGGTTTTATAAATGGTTGGGACATGACTACTGCATTCAATTACAATCAGATTCATCCTCCAGAAGCCTATGTGAGAAATGAGATCAACATGCTGATGACCTATATCTGTAGCTGACCTGTCAGATAAAGATTCCTTGTGGTTGTTTTATTTTCCCAATTTTGCATCATACCAGAGGTGATGTAGGAATATAAAAGCTACCATGCCATTTGAAAAATTTGAACAGAAAGCTGAAAATGACTGGCACTCTTTTCTGCCCAACATATGTTCCTGTCTCAACCCAGCTCTGTGATTTTAACTACATTGCCTGGACACACCTATAATGTGCTAATTTTTTTTTAGCAGTGACATTGGGCTGATTTACTAAAGGCAAATAGACTGTTCAACTTGCAAAGGAAGCTGCACTTCACAAGAAAAATTGCCCCAAAGCTTAGTGAATGAAGTGACTTTCTAATGATTTCCATAATCCAATTGTGGACAAGCAAAAATGCTGTTTTTTTTTTTGTTTTTTTCATTGAACATGATTGAGTAGTTTTGGCAAAGTGAACCTTCATCATATACACTAAACTCTGGTGCAAGGTTTTTTGCAAAGTGCATAGCTTATTTGCCGCTAATAAATCAATACTGTAATGCATTTACCATAGCTAAATGTGAGTGAATATTAATAAACCTTACCCATGTTTTGTGAATAAGGACAATTCAGGCCAAAAGCAAATTTGTGTGGATTGGTTCTCTTCATCTGAAGCCAACATGAATTCATAAGCGTATATACCACTTGAGTACCATCGTATAAAACCCCCTTTCATTATCAGGCCACTGCTCTAATAATTTGACATTTATACCATCATGCAAACAATGTACCTAAATTAAGTTTATTTACATTTTTTCAGACAGATAGAGCTTTCTTCTGGTGGTATTTAATAACTACTGGGTTTTATTTTATTTTTTTTACTATATAATGGAAAAAAGAATAAAACATTTAAAAAACTGTTTCACTTTCTGTTAAAATGGCAGGACAATACAACCACCCCCCCAAAGTTACACATTTTTGTAAAGTAGACACCCTAAATCGACCTCATTGTGCCACAGTTTTTTTGGAAATGAAGAATAGTATTGGGATTGAGGGACCTGCGACGTATGACATCAGTACGTGGCCATGCTTTTGGTTGTAAACAAAGTGCTTGTACTTCTATGTGAATTGATTACCATATTAAACTACTGATTGATTGTAAAAAATAAAATAAAGGTTGCCTGCAATGTAAAAAAAATCTGAAAAAATGGCATGGGGTCCCCCCTCAAATCCATACCAGCCCCTTTGGTGCATGGCCATCAGGTCATTTTCCCAGGTGGCCCAGCCCCTGGCCTATTTACCACTTAAGGACCAAGCCTCTTTCTGAGATTTGGTGTTAAAGTAAAAAAAAAAAATTTCTAGAAAGTTACCCCATTTTTTTTTTATATTGTGAAAGATAATGTTACGCTGAGTAAAGTGATACCCAACAAGTCACGCTTCAAAGTTCCGCCCACTCGTGGAATGGTGACAATCTTTTACCCTTAAAAATCTCCATAGGCGATGTTTAAAAAAATTCTACAGGTTGCATGCTTTGAGTCACAGGGGAGGTCTATGGCTTGAATTATTGCTCTCGCTCTAAAGATCGCGGCGATGCTTCTCATGTGTGGTTCTAAGACCGTTTTCATATGCGGATGCTACTCGAGTATGCGGTCGTTTCTGCACACGAGCTTGGCGGGACGGGATGCATTTACATTTTTTTTCTTATTTATTTTACCATTTATTTTTATTTTTAAACTGTTCTTTTAAAAAGAAATTGGGCCACTTTTATTTCTATTACAAGGAATGTAACCACTTGCCGCCCGCCCTATAGGCAATTGACGGCTGCAAAGTGGTTTAATAATCCTGACCGGACGTCATATGATGTGATCAGGATTATGAGCCGCTGCGCGCCCCCGGGGGCGCGCATCGCGGCGATCGTTGTTGCAGTTTGTCAGTCTGACACCCGGCAACTACGATCTCGGTAAAGAGTCTCCGACTGAGACTCTTTACCACGTGATCAGCCGTGTCCAATCACGGCTGATCACAGTGTAAATGGGAACAGCCGGTGATCGGCTTTCCCTCACTCGCGTCTGTCAGACGCGAGTAGAGGAGAGCCGATCGGCTGCTCCTCTGACAGGGGGGGTCTGTGCTGATCAATTATCAGCACAGCCCCCCCAAGGATGCCCACACTGGACCACCAGGGACGCCACCAGACCACCAGGGAAAAGGTAATCCTCCCTAGACCACCAGGGATGCCAGTCAGCACAATGGATGCCAATCAGTGCCCATAATGGATGCCAATCAGTGCCCACAATGGGCATCACTGATTGGCATGCATTATTGTTTGGCACTGATTGGCATCCATTACTATAGTATAACACCAATGCCGCCTATTAGTGCCCACCTGTGCCGCCTATGAGTGCCCACCTGTGCCGCCTATCAGTGCCCACCTGTGCCGCCTATCAGTGCCCACCTGTGCCGCCTATCAGTGCCCACCCATGCCCATCTGTGCCGCCTATCCATGCCCATCTGTGCCGCCTATCCATGCCCATCTGTGCCGCCTATCCATGCCCATCTGTGCCGCTCATCCATGCCAATCCGTGCCAGCTATCAGTGCAAATTTGTGCCACCTATCAGTGTCCGTCCGTGTCGCCCATCCGTGTCGCCTATCCGTGCCGCCCATCAGTGCCGCCTATCAGTGTCCATCAATGCCACCTCATCAGTGCCACTTCATTGGTGCCCATCAGTGCCGCCTTATCAGTGCCCATCAGTGTAGCCCCATCAGTGCCCATCAGTGAAAGAGAAAACGTACTTATTTACAAAGTTTTGAAACTGAAACAAAAAAAAACATTTTTTTTCTCAAAATTTTCGGTATTTTTTTATTTGTAGCGCAAAAAATAAAAACCGTAGAGGTGATCAAATACCACCAAAAGAAAGCTCTATTTGTGGGAAAAAAATGATAAAAATTTCATTTGGGTACAGTGTAGCTTGACCGCGCAATTGTCATTCAAAGTGCGACAGCGCTGAAAGCTCAAAATTGGTCTGGGCAGGAAGGTGTTTAAGTGCCCTGTATTGAAGTGGTTAAACCTCCCTTGTAATTGAAAAAATGCATGACAGGACCTCTTAAATATGAGATCTGGGGCCAAAAAGACCTCAGATCTCATATTTACACTATAATGCAATTTAAGTCATTTAAAAAAAAGGCGCCCTTTAAGAGCATTGGGTGGAAGTAACGTTTTGACATCGTTTCCACCCTGCAATGATATGGAGACAGGTGGGAACCATCTTCCCCTCGTTCGTCTCCATGTCAGGCTAAGGAGAGGATCCAATCGCCTCCGCTGCTACCAACGGTAAGTGGCGGAGGGCATCAAAGAGACCGATAAAAGTGATCTTGTGGCAAATCCAATGCAGAGACCACTTTTATCTTGAAGAGGACCGCCGCTCTTGAAGAGGATACCAGGATTATGGTAGCTAGCATAACAACGGTATTCCTCTTCAAAGTAGCGACACAAAGCGATGGCGTGGGCAGTCCGCAAGTGGTTAGGAACTGGCAGTCTGCGGTTAGCCTTTGTCAAGTGCGGAGCTTTTTTTTTTTTCGGGTTTGGCAGTGCGGTGGGCCTGGTATGGATTGGGGGGATGGGGGACCCACACCGTTTTTTTCCATTTTTTTTTGCCAGCAATTCTTTTTTTCTCAACATTTAGCCATCAGCGGGTAATCCCAACCCGCTCCTTAGCAACCAGCTATATACAATGTGTTTTAAAAAGAAAAACAAAAAAAATGAAATGCATGCAAGAATGCATTAAAAAACGCAGATTTAAAAATGCAAAACACGCCTGAAAACCACATCAGTAGCAACCGCATAGATGTGAACCTAGACTGACTAAAAAAACCTGGAAGCTGATTGGTTTCTAGACAGAGCTGCTCCAGATTATGTTTATGTTGATGGTATCCAGCTGTTACCCACAGTTACAAAGATTTGATTAACAAGTTACACAAGTAACTGAAAAGAGAATTCTTGTGCCTTAAACATCCCTGGCAAATGTGTTTTCAGTAAAAAAGAAAACCATAAAGGACAACCACCATTTTTTAGTGCATAGAGAATGATTTAGGGTCAATTAACAAAATATTACAGAAAGATGTACCTGCAGACCCAAATTTATATACACTTTTAGGTCAATCAACACCTACAGTGACCTGTTTTACTGCGCTAAATGTGGTTAATGTTTATTCTCTGTTCTACTGCACTGAGTGTTAATACCATGATTTTCACCCTGGATGCGTAGATGCACGTGTCTCAAGGTATGGCAAGTCCCCCTTCTTAATATAATATAGCATTATCCTTTGTGTTCTCCAGCTGATAGCCAACTGGTAAAAGCATGACACTGCTACAAAATGTAAATACACTCATACATCTTTTTTTAAGTTTTTACTTTTAGTATGAAATAACATGTAATTAGGTTCTCAGAGATGTAGGCTCAGATACATGGAACATTATGGAGGACTTTAATGCATGTGTGTGTTTAAGGGTAGGCCTCTTGATTTGGTATATTTTTTTTTTAAATCAGGTGGATTAAATTTCATATTCTTTTGGTATGTTGCAAATGTTTACCCTGTTGGAATTTGCTGAGTGTACTATTAGTTAGCAACCAAAAGCATTTTTGTTTTAAGAAAGGTTGCCATTGTCATGATAATGGGATCACGGACAGCATGGCCCAGACATAAAGAAAACCCAAATAATCAGTTTATTGATGAAAAAACATAACTTTATTTTGGACATATTTTGCTGCGGCCGATATTACTGGTTTATAACAAATAATTTAAAAGCAAAACTGTTATCATGTAGATCAACTGTAATGGATTAAATACATCAACGAAGGGGTGTATTTCTCCAAAGGCCATATTGGTGGCCTTCAATCTCCTCCTGGATCTGGATTTTTGGGGCTCAGGACTTTCCTCTGGTTGTAGAATAGGTCCTCCGCTAGTTGCAGAATAGGTCTCGGACATTTTTCTAGATATACTCCCACTGTGCACTGAAGAGAGAAGGGGCGGGGAATATTCGTCATAAAGAACGCCAGGGGCGGGCGATGTGGGAAACGCAGGCAGAGCTTGACACATGCGCAATGTATATAAAGCTAGTACGCAATCGGATGTACGTCCGAATGGAAGTAGCGAGCGTCCTAAATGAAGGTAAGTTTTGAACTTGGCCCATCAAAGTGGTCTATACTGCTTCAAAGTTGAGGCCTATATTGGGATAAGATACTGAAAGTTTGGACTGACATTGGTGTTTTGGTTTCTTATCTGTGTGTGTATGTGTGTGTGCCATATATTGGGATAAACATAATACTGTGAGTTTGGACTGACATTAGTGTTTTTGTCTTGTGTATTGTCGTTCAAAAAAATTACTCCATTTAAAGAGCGGGAGTTTTTGAGTCATTTTATTGACCTATATCAAGATAACTGAAACCTGTGGTAGGTCAAGCACCCTTTGTATTATAACAAGCAAGCAACAAAGGCAACACTGGGGACACTTCTGCAGTTTGTAAAGACTCGAGTCCCCCAGGTAGACATTAAGTTTGTGGACAATAAAATTGGGATCTTACGGAATATGTACAGGTGGGAGCACAATAAGACACAGAAGTTCCTCTAATTGGGAGCAGCAGCAGATGAGGTTTATGTCCCTAAGCTGTGATGCTTCCACAGAGGAGGAATCACTTGTCCTCATTCGGGAAGCCAGCCAGTTCCTCAGCACCCCCCCCCCCCCCCCCCAATGCTGAAGAGGCCTATGGTACCCATTTGGCCACCAGGTTGATGGAACTGGAGAAGGGCCAACGCCTCCTCTGTGAGGGGCTTTTTTCTGAGGCCCTTCAGAAGGGGTTGAGGGGCCAGCTTACTGAAACCATTTATACTATTTATGATGAAGCCCCTACTCCTCCTCCTCCTCCTGCCACAAGTCCACCACCAGAGGCACAGCCTCCAAGGAAGGCTGCAGAGAAGCGTGAAGGGAAGGCTGCAGGGCAGCGTGGAGGGAAGGCTGCACGCAAGAGTCGAAAGTAATTGCCTGGCTTCAGTCGGGTCTGTCAGAAGACGCAGGCTGTTGTAGTACCACAGGCTAGGGACATAGATGTCATCTGCTGCTGTTCTGCTGAACAATTCTCTAACTCTGATCAGCGAATTACAACCCACTGAGTTTATAACCCCTAATATGACCACCCCCCCACCCATGCCGTTGCTTTCCTGCCCACAGCCACTCCACCTCCTGTCGGTCCTATTCTTCTAAAACTACTCCCCCCACTCTCCTTTACTATCCCCTTCACCCCCTTCTCCCCCCCAGCACTGATTACCCCCCTCCACCCGATCCCACCCCCCCAAACCAGATCCCCTGCAGGCGCCATCATTGTTTAATCTATACTTGTTTTTGTCAGGATTGACAGGGGGTGTACCTTTAAGATGCAGGCAGATGGTATGGACTTGTACATTTTGTTTGTTTACACAAAAATTTTGGAAACTTTCCGACTGGGTAATGCACTCAATACCCTCTGGTATGCTGCTGGCCGTCTCGTTGATTTCCTGGCAGCACAACAATTCAACAGGAGTCGCCATGGGAATGAATTTTCCACACTTGCATCATTCCGTATTACCAAGATGTCCTGTTTCACCTTCCTCTTGAGTTTCTGTTGATTGCAACGTAGGACTCTTTTGTAATGGATTACATTGAAATGCTGGATAATTTTCTGGCTCTGGATATTGTGACCATATTTCCTCAAGAAAAATTTGTCTTTGTAGAATAAACCACCAAAAATATGCTCTACATATTTTCCATTTTAGGCTAAGAAAGAAATTATTTTTAATAAGAATTTTCATTTAATATATTGTTTTTTTTATTTAGCACAGTTACACATTGATTGCTTGCTATTCTTTATGATTCATATGAAAAACATTTGATAGTAATTTACCAAGGTTAATAGATTTTTTTTAAATTGTATAATTATTACAAACAATATACTTCATAGTACATCAATCTATTTATAATAATGCTTACTCACTCCTCCCACCACCAGCCTGAACCGTTGATACAAGGCAGGATGGATCCACGCTTTCATGTGATTGTCGCAGCTGAAAATGAGACTCATCAGACCAGTCAATGTTTTTCCAATCTTCTATTGCCAAAATCTGTTGAGCCTGTGCAAATTGTAGCCTCAATATCATGTGCTTAGATGACAGGAGTGGCACCCTGTGTGGTCTTCTGCATAAACAACTGTATAAATCCTGGAATAAAATGTGCAAATATTGCTGTGCAAACAAATTAATGTGCAAATATTGCTGTGCAAACAAATATCTATGTGCAACCTCTATATTATTGTGCAAATGATATACTTGTGATCCTGTTAGAGTAAATATGTGCACATACAGTGCAATAACCAGTCCTAAATAGGGATGAGCTCGGTGTTCGAGTCGAATGCAGGTTTGACTCAAACACTGGCTGTTCGCCGAATACAGAACTTTGTGGGCCATTCGCGCCATATTTGTGTGGCGCTCACGGCCCACAATGCACTGCGCCATCGCAGTGCATTGCTGGCTCATGATTGGCAAAGCATGTACTGTGACCCCGCATGCTTGGCCAATCACAGCACCGCCAGCGAGGAGAGTCTGTGGCCAATTATAGCTCAGGGGGGTTTAGTACCCACACTATATAAGGCCGCCAGCACAGCGACCTTGTGTAGTGTGTTGGCTTGCAGGGAAAGAGCAGGATAGGCAGGGGCAGTGTCTTTTTGCTTGTGAACCTAGCGCTGTTACAGTGGGTGTTGTGTGCCTCCTGCACAGTATACACCCAAAGCTACCCCTTATTGCTGGTGTTGTTCTGTTTCTGTAGCACAGGCATCTGCAGCATTTACAGTGGATGTTGTGTGCCCCCTGCACAGTATACACCTGAATCTACCCTTTATGGCTGGTGTTATTCTGTTTCTGTAACACAGGCATCTGCAGCAGTTAGAGTGGGTGTTGTGTGCCTCCTGCACAGTATACACCTGAAGCTACCACTTATTGCTGGTGTTGTTCTGTTTCTGTAACACAGGCATCTGAAGCATTTACAGTGCATGTAGTATGCCTCCTGCACAGTATATACCTGAAGCTACCCCTTATTGATGGCGTTGTTCTGTTTCTGTAACACAGGCATCTGCAGCAGTTAGAGTGGGTGTAGTGTGCCTCCTGCACAGTATACACCTGAAGCTACCCCACATTTCCCCATTTAATAATAGGTTACCTTTAAATAATCATAAAATTGATTGTAGAATCAATTGTGATAGAAGTTAGCTGACAAGCCCAATGCCAGAAACACCAGTGGCCAATACCACTGCCTGCCTAAGGCATCTAGATAAATACAGCCAAAAATGCATAAATTAAAAACAAAAAATGTAAAGAGCTTTTTCCTGAAGAAACATCTAGATTAGAAAGGCTCTTACGCCAAGGGCTCGTGACAGCCATAAGGTAGATAATAATTAAAGCGTCTTACCTGATTGTATACAGAAAAAAAAAGAGAACCCAGACGGAGGGACATATAGCCAACGTTCCTCATGTGGCCATCTCCTGCGGAGGATAAGGCAGAATACAGCTGCCTTTTGAAGCCCTCTCCGACTCGGTGGCGTCTGATGTCACCACCAAGTCGCGGGTGAAAATCACGGTGCTGCAGCTGTGCGGGAAACAGGGTAAAAGCTAACGCGCATGCGCCAATGACGCTACCGCGTCATAGGCGCACAGTGGCCATCTTTGAAAGCCCCTGCGCCCTCAGTACAAGGCCAGAGGGTGCTGGTCAGGCAAAGGGGATGGGCAGGCCACAGACAAGCCCAGCCCCACCATCCAAAAGGCGTCCAAAGTGCTTGCCAAAAAGCACACCAGCAGAGCCATGAGTAAAGGGGCATGCCAGGTGGCCAGGACGATTGATTAACATCCTGGCCGTCGAGTCACCCCTAGCGCCTGTACAAGCAAAAAGCGGCAAAATCTCTGGGGCTAGAGGGCAACAAAAAATGTCATCAACCAATTAAAAACTTAAACATTATAAGGCAAATAGAATAACCCCAACACCTGTTAAGGTATTGGGTTGTAGTGACAACTAGACCTGATTTTAGTTATAGAATACTATTATTATTATTATTATTACCGTATTATTATTATGTTATTGTAGTTAAATCATTTGTTTAATTGCATCAGAAATATAGTACTGGTATAACAAATTGGTTACATAATGTAAATCTAACAATTGAACATGGCATATGGAAAAAAAAAAATTTTAATACTCAAAGAAAACACTTGAAACTCAAGGCATCATTTAAGCCAGGACTGGTAGTGGCTTTCAGGTCAAAAATTCACTGTGCCTCTCATTGTAATAATATACAATCATTGTCCCCACTCCTCTCCCCTGGGGGTACTTGTTTAAGTGCAAAGAAATGCATCTTGGTCTCATCAAAGTCATGGTATAAGCCCATGTGGCGAATGATTGGGGTTTCCATCTTCTTCCCACGCACCAGTGAAACATGGTCCCTGATGCAGTGGAAGAAGGGTCGTTTCATCTTGCCAATATAGAAGGCATCACAAGTACAAATCATGATATAAACTATACCTATCGATTGGCATGTGGCCAAAAATTTAGGCCTAAAAAGTCCACCATTGGGGAGCTTAATGTGCTTGGAAGTATAAATAAAACGACAAAAATTACAAGTGTGGCAAGGTTTAGTTCCACATTAACTGGTACTGACATTTGACAGCGGGGCATAATGACTGTGTACCAAGGAGTCTCTAAGAGATTGGGATCTTATAAAGGTGATCTCTGGGAGGTCCCCCAAGTGTTTGGATACACTTGGATCCAATTTGAGAAGATACCAGTATTTTTTGAAGATATTGCGCACCTGATGGTGTTGGCCTGAAAAGCGAGTAATTATCCTGATACCAGGATCAGGTTTAGGCGTCTTTTTTACCATGGATAAGAGTCAACCTATTTTGTTTCTTAGCCTTAAGGTACAACTTTTTTAAACATTTGTTGCTGTAGCCCCATTGATGCAAACGTAATTGGAGTCGCTTAGCTTCCAATTCAAAATGAGCTTCCTCGCTGCAGTTCCTTTTAAGTCGAAGGTACTGGCCGTAGGGTACACTGGCCAGTAAGGGCGCCGGGTGAGAGCTTGTTGCGTGCAGTAGTGTGTTAGCAGCCAATAGCTTACGAAATAGGGTAGACCGAATGTTACCATTGGGATTAACAAAAATGTGTATATCCAAAAAGGTAAGGTGTGATTGAATCCTTTCCATGGTAAATTTCAAATTAAAGGAGTTAATCTTTAGGCTTTGAAGAATGCCAAAAGATTGTTCTCCGTTCCAGTCCAGATAAAAAAGACATCATCTATGTATCGTCTCCAGATGGGGATCTGGACAAAAAATTCTTGCATATTATCTCTACGAAAGATGTCGCTCCCACCCCCCCAGATACAGGTCGGCATAAGAGGGGGCACATTTGGTCCCCATAGCCACCCCCTGCATCTGGAGGTAGTGGGACCGTCCAAATAAAAATATGTTATTAGTCAAAATTAAATGAAGCAACTTCAAAATGAAGTCATTTTAGTTTTTAGGGTCGTCGTTGCTCTCGGAAATGAAGCCCTCCACAACTCTAACACCCAAATTATGGGGAATGGAGTTGTAGAGGGCCTCAACATCGAGAGCAACGAGCCAGGAACCTTAAAGGACCAAAATCCCATCCAGCACCCTCAAAAGATCCAAAGTAACTTGTAAATAGGAGACGAATCCCTCAACATGGGGACGGAGAAAATCATCAATTAGTGCGCTTTCATTCTCCGTTAAACATCCATTCCCTGAGACTACGGGACGTCCAGGTGGATTGGTGGTATTTTTATGGATCTTAGGCAAGGCATACAGAGTAGGTGTTTTTGATAGAGTTTCTGTGAGGTTTTGCAGTGTTGTGGCACCAGTGCCTAAGGCCCAATTTTTCAGCCCCTGTTTAACAGGTGCATGTAATTACAATTCTTGATATAATATTTCACAGCAGGGCCTGTTCCTGCACCCACCGATAGTAACTGTGAGGACTTATGGTGTTGTGGCACCAGCACCACCACGACCAAAGGCCCAATTTTTCTACCACTGTTCAACAATGGCATGTAATTACAATTTTTGATATAATAGCTCACAGCAGGGTGCTCCAGCGCCCACCAAACATGACTTTGAGGGCTTACAGTGTTAGCTTGTGGCAATACCAACACCTTAGGCCCAAATTTCTGCAGAGCATATAGGGCAGGCCCCTACTTTCAAACATCCAACTTACAAACGTCTCCTACTTGCAAACGGAAGCAGACAACAGGAAGTGAGATGAAAAAAGACGGATGGCCAACAAAAATTATACAGGGGTAATAACCCTTCCCTATGTTTTCCAAAAAGCTTAAAAATAGATTTTTTGACTGGAGCTACACTTTAAAAATGTACCACTTCAAAATTACATACAGATTCTACTTAACACAACAAACCTACACAGTCCCTGTCTTGTTTGCACCGCCTGTATACTGCTGTTCTGAGTATATAGGGCCTGGGGGCCCCACGACTTTCCTTTTTTTAATTTGGGTACGTGATTAATATTAATTAATATTAATATTCATACAAGACCCAAAGGGGCTGGTAATGGGCAGGGGGGCTACCCCTGCCATTTTTCTCAATGATTTTCATCCAAATTGCCGGAACCAGACATTACATTAAAACCGCATACAGTTTTAAATGACTTTTTTTCCGTTAAATGTCATTTTGTGCAGGGACTGTTCTAAACACGGGAAACACGTGCCACTTCATAAGACTACTATAGACACCCATCAGGCATGATATTTAAAGGAATATTTCACTTTTTTTTTCACTTTAATCGTCATTAAAATCAGTGCTCCCGCAAAAACTGCAGTTTTAAAAAAAAAAACTTGCATTGATCCATGTCCCCTGGAGCAGGAGCGGGTCCCCAAACCCTTTTTAGGACAATATCTTGCATATTAGCCTTTAAAATTAGCACTTTTGATTTTGAATTTTCGAGTTCCATAGACTTTAATATTGTTCTAAAGTTCGTACAAATTTTCAGTCCGTTCAAAGGTTCTGGTGCAAACTGAACCTGGGGAGTGCTCAGCTCATCCCTAGTCCTAAATATAAAGTTAATGGTTTGCCATTCTCTGTGAATGAGTAATGAAATATTTAGTCCCACATAATCAAATAATAATAGCATTATACAATGGTCCATTAGGTCTATATACAATAAAAAAAAGTGCAAAAAGTGCAAAAAGTGCTTCTGTGCTACAAAGTTTCAAATAAAATCTTTAATGAGTGATTTCTGATGTGCGATCTTCGTGTGCTTCACTTAGTGCTCTCTATATTCTTACCTCAATATGGGTAAAAAAGCCACAGAGATCACTATGGTTTAGAGCCTCCCCTGGATCCAGAAACAAAGGATGATGCCTCTCAGAGTAGTATATTGCGGGTGATAGCTTCCAAATGGTTCATACGGCCATTCACTCACAGCGAGTGGAAACAGGGGATAAAAAGGGATCTCCCAGTGTAGTATGTAAAAACTATGTAAACAGCCAAATGGGCACTTACAACAAGTATGGTTAAAAACAGCAGATCTGTAATTTACACGGCGTTACAGGCGCCCCTTACGTCACTTCCGGTTCTTTCGGGGTCCGGTCATTCCCTATGCATTACGTCACGACACGTGACTTCATCAGGGTATCAAAATTTGATGTGCCTGTGCAAATTGTAGCCTCAATATCATGTACTTAGATGACAGGAGTGGCACCCTGTGTGGTCTTCTGCTGTTGTAGCCCATCTGCTTGAAGGTTCAATGTGTTGTGCATAAAGAGATGGTATTTTGCATACCTTGGTTGTAACTAGTGGTTATTTGAGTAACTGTTGCCTTTTTATAAGCTTGAACCTGTCTGTACCATTACAACTCTGAACTCAGACATCAAGTAGGGATTTCCGCACACACATAACCAGTGGCGGCCCATCCACCAAGCCTTCCCCCATCCATGTATCGGGCCCCTATATATACATGCAGGGCGACGGATGCATGGATTACAATGTGAGGGTCGTTGTGGAGACCCTGGATACGATCAGCTCTACAAAATTCAGCCCCTCTCCTCCAGATCTCCACGCTGCAAACCCCTTATTCCCGGGTGAGCTCTAAGGGCAGAGGCAAGGGGTTCTACGGCAAGGGCATATAGTAATGGGGACAAGGGACGACCCTGGCGTGTACCCTTGAAAAGGGGAAAGGGCTCTGAGATCCTTCCATTGATCAAGATCCTGGTGCAAGGGTTCCAATAAAGGAGGCAGGTCAACTTGATAAAGCGTAGTCTGAAACCAAATCGTTACAAGCATTCCCAGAGGTATTCCCATTCTATTGAATCGAATGCTTTAGCGGCGTCGAGGGACACCACCGCTCTAGAGCCCATTTGGTCGTGCCGCGCCTGGATGTTCATGTGAAGTCTTCTTAAATTGTAAGTCGTATTTTTAGCAGGCATAAACCCGGTTTGATCTGGGTGAATTAATGTGGGAATCACTGTGTTCAGGCGTAACGACAAGACCTTGGTCAGGATTATGGATGAGCCGAACACCCCCCGGTTCGGTTCTCCACCAGAACTTTCGAACGGACCCCAAATTCGTACGAACTTTAGAACCCTATTGAAGTCTATGGGACTCGAACGTTCGAAATTAAAAGTGCTAATTTTAATGGCTAATATGCAAGATGCTGTCCTAAAAAGGGTTTGGGGACCTAGCTCCTGCCCCAGGGGACATGGGTCAATGCCTAAAATGTTTTTAAAAATGGCCGTTTTGGCGGGAGCACTGATTTAATGACGATTAAAGTGAAAAAACAAAAGTGAAATATTCCTTTAAATATCGTGCCTGGGGGGTGTCTGTAGTATGCCTGTGAAGTGCCACGTGTTTCCCGTGTTTAGAACAGTCCCTGCACAAAATGACATTTAACGGAAATAACATCATTTAAAACTGCTTGCGGTTTTAATGTTATATCTGGTTCCTGCAATATGGTTGAAAATCATTGAGAAAAATGGCATGGGTAGCCCTCCCTGCCCATTACCAGCCCCTTTGGGTCTTGTACGCATATTAAGGGGAACCCCGTACCCATATTAAAAAAAGGAAATGCGTGTGGCCCCCAGGCCCTACATACTCAGAACAGCAGTATACAGGCGGTGCAAACAAGACAGGGACTGTGTAGGTTTGTTGTGTTAAGTTGAATCTGGTTGTAATTTTCCACTGGTACATTTTTAAAGTGTAGCTCCAGTCAAAAAAACTATTTTTAAGCTTTTTGGAAAACATAGGGAAGGGTTATCACCCCTGTATAATTTGTTTTGTCGTACATCTTTTTTCATCTCACTTCCTGTTGTCTCTTTCCGTTTGCAAGTAGGAGATGTTTGTAAGTTGGATGTTTGAAAGAAGGGGCCTTCCCTATATGCTCTGCATAAATTGCGGAACAAGGTGTTGCATCAAAAATTTTAATTAAATGCCCCTGTTAAACAGGGGCAGAAAAATTGGGCCTTAGGCACTGGTGCTGGTGCCACGACACTGCAACCTCTCCCATATACTCTAGTTTTAGTGCGGAAATTAGCCCTGCTGCAAAGCATTGCATCAAAAATTGTAATTAAACTCCCCTGTTAAACAGGGGCAAAAAAATTGGGCCTTAGGCACTGGTGCTGGTGCCACCACACTGCAACCTCTCCCATATACTCTAGTTGTAGTGCAGGAATTAGCCCTGCTACAAAGCATTGCATCAAAAATTGTAATTAAACGCCCCTGTTAAACAGGGGCAGAAAAATTGGGCTGATGGCATCACCTAGAACCAGAAATGTTCTTCCAACATATCAGCGGAGGAGGAAGAGGATAGACAATCAACATAACAGGACAGTCACTCAGCATCAGCATAGGCAGTCTTGAAGGGATGTGATATTTCAAAAAAAATTATTCGGTTACATCAGCTTCAGGTGCTTGGTAGCTGTGGGTGATCCAAGACTGATTCATCTTGATGAAGGTCAGTCGATCAACTGATTCGTGGACAGGCGTACCCTGTGATTGGTAACAAAGCCAGCAGCACTGAAGGTGCGTTCCGAAAGAACTCTGGATGCAGGACAGGCCAGTAGCTCAATTGCATACTGTGCAAGCTCTGGCCAGTGATCCATCCTCAAGACCCAGTAAGCCAGAGGATTTTCGGTGGGAAAGGTGTCCAAGTCTGACCTTGCCCCTAGGTATTCCTGCACCAAGTAAATTAGACGCTGGCGATGGTTGCTGGAACCTATCATACCTTGGGGCTGCGGACTAAAAAATTGTCTGAAAGCATCGGTCAGACGGCCACCTTCTCCACCGCTCCTTCTGACCGATGCCTCAGCAACACGTTGTCCAGGACCAGGAGTTTGTAACCTCCCAGTCTCTGGGAACGCTTTGCACAGACCTTTCTGCAAGGCCTCCCGGAGATGACTCATCCTCTGCTCCCTCTGCGATGGCAAGATAAGGTCGGCAACCTTACCCTTGTACCGTGGATCAGGGAGAGTGGCCAGCCAGTAATGGTCCCTCTCCTTGATCCGAAGAATACGAGGATCCTTCCGCAGGCTTTGCAGGATCAGGGAGGCCATGCAGCGTAGGTTAGCTGAGGCATTCGGTCCGGAGTCCTCTGGGTCACTAAGGACAACATGATCCGCAGCTACCTCCTCCCAGCCACGTACAAGTCCACGGGTTTCTTGGGACTGTAAATCATCCCTACAAGACTGCTGCTGCTGCTGATGCTGAGTGCCACCCTCCACCTCCATGCTGACACAATCATCCTCCTCCTCATCCTCTTCCAGTGTGATGGGTGGCACAGCAGGAACACTGTCTGGATAAAGGGGGTCTTGAGAGGCAAGGAAGTCCTCCTCTTCCTGCCTCTGTTCTGCCTCAAGTGCCCTGTCCATTATTCCACGCAGCGTATGCTCCAAGAGGTGGACAAGAGGTACAGTGTCACTGATGCATGCACTGTCACTGCTCACCATCCTTGTGGCCTCCTCAAATGGTGACAGGACAGTGCATGCATCCCTGATCATGCCCCACTGGCGTGGTGAGAAAAAAACCAAGCTCTCCTGACCCTGTCCTGGTGCCGTAGTCGCACAGGTACTCATTGATGGCCCTCTGCTGCGTGTGCAGCTGCTGCAGCATGGCCAACGTTGAGTTCCACCTGGTGGGCATGTCACAAATAAGGCGGTTCTTGGGCAGGTTCAACTCCTTTTGGAGCTCAGCCAGCCGAGCACAGGCATTAAATGATCGGTGGAAATGCACACAGACTTTCCTGGCCTGCTTCAGGACATCCTGTAAGCCCGGGTACCTGCCCAAGAACCGCTGCACCACCAGATTAAGGACGTGAGCTACACAGGGCACATGGGTAAGTTGTCCCTGCCGGAGGGCGGAGAGGAGGTTGGTGTCATTGTCGCAAACCACCATTCCTGGCTTAAGCTGGCATGGCGTCAACCACCTCTCGGCCTGCCCCTGCAGAGCTGACAAAACATCCGCCCCAGTGTGGTTCCTGTCCCCCAAACAAGCCAGCGCAAGCATGGCATGGCATCGTTTTGCCTGCAAACTTGCGTAGCCCCTGGAACGCCTACGGAGCACCGCTGGTTCTGAGGACAGAGCACTGGAAGAGGCCATGGAGGAAGAAGAAGATGAGGGGGTGGAGGAGAGAGGTGTGTCACCACCAATAGTAGCATTTTGGAGGCGTGGTGGCGGAACAACCTCCAACACTACTGCACCTTGTCCTGCATCCTTCTCAGCTGCCAGAAGAGTGACCCAATGGCCCGTGAAAGACAGGTAACGTCCCTGTCCATGCCTGCTGGACCATGAGTCAGCGGTAATATGCACCTTACCGCTGACCGCCCTGTCCAGCGAGGCAAGGACATTGCCTTCCACATGCCAGAATCGCTTCTGTGAGAAAAAGTGGTGTTTGGGGACCTGCCACTGAGGAACCGCACATTGTACAAACTCACGGAAGGGGGCCGAGTCTACCAACTGAAAAGGCAGCAGTTGAAGTGCTAGCAATTTAGCAAAGCTAGCATTCAACCACTGGGCATGTGGATGGCTGGGAATGAACTTCTTTCGCTGGTCCAGCAGCTGGGGCAGGGACATTTGCCTGCTATAATCGGACATGGGTGTACTGCTAGCAGAGTGCCCGGAAGCACTTGGCTGTGACACACCTAATTCTACACCTTCATTCCTCTCAGAGCAGGTTTCAGAGAGGACTGAAGGTCTAGTGGGGTTGGAGATCCCAGCTGATGAGGAGCAAGGAGAGGTCCGCTTTGTTCTTTGGTGTGGGTCTTTGAGGTACGCTTGCCAATGAGCTGCATGGCAGGTCAACATATGTCTGGTCAAGCATGTGGTGCCCAAGCGGCTGATGTTTTGGCCATGCGAGATACGCTTGAGACATATGTTGCAAATAGCAGCGGTGCGATCTGATGCACTCGTCTCAAAAAAGGCCCACACCAAAGAACTTTTAGAATAACGCGCAGAGGCAGCACCCTGCACAGGCGGAGCTCTGCGGTGTGATTCAGTCGGTGTGCTGCCCCTAAGCTGGCCCCCGGAGGGCATCCTGCCTCGTTGGACATGTGCCTCCTCCTCCTCCTCTCTCCTACCAGGCACTCACGTGGAGTCAGTGCCCTTATCATCCCCTCCCTCTTCATCGCTGGAGAAAACCTGGCAGTATGCTGCAGCTTGTGGAACATGACTGCTAGATTGCTGTCCTTCTTGAGCATCCCCTGAGTATCATCATCAGAGCCTACAAAACACTGGGCATCCTCCTGGAGCATGTACCCAACACTGTGCTCAAAGAGTTCAGGAGACTCCTCAGGAGGACGTGGTGGGTCTAGGGAAGGAGTCACTGATGATGACATTGAGAGGAGGGAAGACGATGCGTTGGCAGCTGCTTTGCTAGTACCCTGAGACTGGGTGAGAGAGGATGAGGAGGATGAAAAGGGCTTGGTCATCCACTCTACCAAGTCATTGGCATGTTGCGGCTCAACATGTCCAGCTGTCGAAAAGAAGGACAAGCGTGTCCCATGGCCACGTGCTGATGATGACGATGCACCGCGTCCACAACCAGCACTGTTGTCTCTAGACACAGAGCCTGCTTGCCCTCTTTTATCGGCTCGCGCCTGTCTGCCTCTCCTTGCTGGCCTTCCAGACATGGTAATGGCCTGAAGGGAGTTTGGAAAAACAGCAATTTGGGTAGTGTATATTGTGCTGGAGGCACACACAACTTCCACTAACTCCTGCAGATGGCAGATGGCTCAAATAGAGAAGAGCTATGTAGGTGGATATAGCGGTGTATACTGGGTTCAGAGCACGCAGACAGCACGCACAAGCTCCTACCGCTGACTGCAAGCTCTATTTAAAACGAGCAAGATAGTTTGCTATATACGTGGATATAGCGGTGTATACTGGGTTCAGAGCACGCACAAGCTCCTACCGCTGACTGCAAGCTCTATTTAAAACAAGCAAGATAGTTTGCTATATAGGTGGATATAGCGGTGTATACTGGGTTCAGAGCACGCAGACAGCACGCACAAGCTCCTACCGCTGACTGCAAGCTCTATTTAAAACGAGCAAGATAGTTTGCTATATAGGTGGATATAGCGGTGTATACTGGGTTCAGAGCACGCAGACAGCACGCACAAGCTCCTAACACTGACTACAAGCTCTATTATAAAAGATAGATATATCGCTAGCTATATAGGTGAATATAGCGGTGTATACTGCGGTCAGGGCACGCAGACAACAACCACTACAGAAGAGCAAGAACGAAAAATCGGCCGATAACGATCGGTGTATACTGTGTTGAAGGTACACAGAACACCCACTAACTGCTTCAGATGCCAACACACTACACAAGGCCGCCGCGCTGGCGGCCTTACATAGTGTGGGGCGTGTACTACACAGCCTGAGCTATGATTGGCCACAGGCATCCTACGCTAATACTCATCATATACGCTTATTGACATTTTTTTTTACCAAAGACATGTGGCTGAATACATTTTGGCCTAAATGTATGACTAAAATTGAGTTTATTGGATTTTTCTTATAACAAAAATTAGAAAATATATTTTTTTTCAACATTTTCTGTCTTTTTGCATTTATATCGCAAAAAATAAAAATCGCAATCAAGGCAATCAAATACCACCAAAAGAAATCTCTATTTGTGGGGAAAAAAGGACGCAAATTTTGTCTGGGTACAACATTGCATGACTGTGCAATTGCCAGTTAAAATAGCGCAGTGCCAAATTGTAAAAAGTCCTCTGGTCTTTAGGCAGCCTAATGGTCCGGGGCTTACGTGATTAAAGGTATTACCTTTTGCAGCAGCTTTCTGTATTTCTGTATTAAAAATGTTTGTACATGCAGATAAACTTCCTGGTTCCTGGAGGGGGAGGAGGGGAGGAGAGGTTTCCCTAGCTAAGAGGGTGGCAACTTTCTCTGACTCTGTCGTTACATGGAAACCCGACCTGCAAGCTATTATGCAGAATACACGCGATCGCACTATCCGGCGGACAAACCGCCAGACTTTGTAGCGGAGGTCCGCCGGACTTTCTGAACGAGCGGACCTGCCCACACACAACCGGACTTTTCTGCCAGACTAGGTCCGGCTGACAAACCGCCGGACTATGGCTGGAGTCCGTGGACTTTTGAAATGAATGGACTTGCCCACACACGGAGAAAAGTCCGTTCATTTTCAACGTGGCTCCAGGTAGACGGGACTAGCAAAGGAGGTCAATGTTTCCGTCTCCATCGGCGAGATTGACACCTCGCTGGCCCTGTCACCTGGTATGGACTTAATGGGGAAGCCCTACGCCGAAAAAATGGCGTGGGTGTCCCCCCCCAAGGTCCATATCAGACCTTTATCGGAGCACGCAGCCTGGCCGGTCAGGAAAGGGGGTGGGGACGAGCGAGCGCCCCCCCCTCCTGAGCATGTACCAGGCCGCGTGCCCTCAACATGGGGGGGCTTTGCGCCCCCCCCCACCCCAAAGCACCTTGTTCCCATGTTGATGAGGACAAGGGCATCTTCCCGACAACCCTGGCCATTGGTTGTCGGGGTCTGCGGGCGGGGGGCTTATCGGAATCCAGGAGCCCCCTTTAATAAGGGGGCCCCCAGATACCGGCCCCCCACCCTATGTGAATAAGTATTGGGGTACCATGTATCCCTACCCATTCACCTGGTGAAAAAAAGTGTAAAGAAAAAAACACAACACATGTTTTTAAAATAATTTATTTGACAGTGGTCTTCCATCTTGTGGGATCTTCTAGCCGGACTCCTCCACTATCTTCTGCTAGCTCTTTTACCAGTGGAGGAGCCCGGCTTTCTTCTTTGTCGTCGCCGCCATCCGGGGGGTCTTCTTCCGACTTCGGGGGTCTTGTCCCCCTCTTCGGTTCTTGGACAGCTCCGGTGGTCTCCCGTCTCCCGGGGGGTCACAGAGGGCTGTCAGAATGCAGCACTTCCAGGCCTTGCTTCGAGAAATGCTGCATTCTGCTTTTGCGTGCACTGGCAGAGGAGCAATTCCCACTCCCAGAGAAGGAGTTGCGGGTACTAATCCAACAGCGCCTGCAAGAAGAGGCCGATTTGAAGATGTGTTGGTGACTTCGGATATGAGGTCATTCTTTCAGCCGACCCATCGACAGGTGTCATCCGGATCCAGCATTAGGGGAACGCCTAGACCGTCAGCTGTCCGACTACATTGGGTTAATGGCCGATGTGGACGCTCTGAGGAGTGATGAACCCCTGGACTACTGGGTGGGCAGGCTTGACCTCTGGCCAAAGCTTGCCCAATTTGCAATCGAACTGTTGGCTTGCCCCTCGTCCAGTGTCCTGTCCGAAAGGACGTTCAGCGCAGCAGGGGGGATCGTGACCGATAAGTGTACTCGCCTAGCTCACAACAGTGTTAACTACCTCACATTTCTAAAAATGAATGAGGCATGGATCTCGGAGGAATTCAACACATGTGACCAGTAGACCATGTATATGTCTAGAAACAATTTTTTTAATTGAGCACACAGACCTTCCTTCTTCATTTGGCTCACTTCCTTGTCCAAAAAAAGCACACCGTACTATATGCCCGTACCTTCCTGTTTGAAGAGGTTGAGCGGTGTCATATTTCTACTGGGGCTGCTTATTATGAGGGGCTCCCACCATCCCTGTGCTGTGCTGACTTCCTCCTGGGGCTGCTTATTATGAGGGGCTCCCACCATCCCTGTGCTATGCTGACATTCTCCTGGGGCTGCTTATTATGAGGGGCTATGTCAGTGCTGTATATCACGGTGCTGGTGTCAGTGCTGTATATCACGGTGCTGGTGTCAGTGCTGTATATCACAGTGCTGGTGTGAGTGCTTTATGTCACGTTGCTGATGTCAGTGCTCTCTATCACGGTGCTGGTGTCAGATCACTCTATCACGGTGCAGGTGTCATTGCTGTATGTCACGCTGCTGATGTCAGTGCTCTCTATCACAGTGCTGGTGTCAGATGACTCTATCACGGTGCAGGTGTCATTGCTGTATGTCACGCTGCTGGTGATCATCTCCTGCACCCTCTTCTTTGCCTACCCTGACCTTCCCTCTCCTCCATTGCCTTCATGCGCTCCACAGTCCTGAATTGTCACAACAATTTCACATATAAAAAAAGAATGCTTGTAGTTGTCGATCCCAGATTCACCTCATACATGTGTTATGTCATTGGCCATGTGGTGGGACTACGTTTGCACAGCTAGTAATTATTTTGTGGCTGCAAATTTGACCTGTAGGTTTGCAAAGTTCGCCTCCCATTGAAGTCAATGGGGCACGCCGCGAACCCTACGGTTCGCGAACTATCGGCCGCGTTCGAGGTCCGCGTTCGCAAAACGTCCCATTGGAAGTTCGTCCATCACTAGATGTCATCTCTCTTCTCCCCCGCTCGCTGGCTCCCTGATTGGCCAGCAGCCACTCACACGCTGTCAGTGAGCCGAGCCGAGCCCCCCGCTGTCTCTCAACAGAGCCGCCCGTGCTCTCAGTCCTGGAGCCGCCCGCCGGCTCTCTCACCTGCGGCGACACCTGCCCACCCACTCACATTCTCGGATGGGGCAATTGTCCCATTGCCCCCCCCTCCCTGGATCTGCCCCTGCGTCTACCTGGAGCCGCGTTCAAAATGAACAGACTTTTCTCCGTGTGTGTGCAAGTCCGTTCATTTCAAAAGTCCAGCGGACTCCTGCCATAGTCCGGCGGTTTGTCTGCCGGAAAAGTCCGGTCATGTGTGGGCAGGTCCACTCGTTCGGAAAGTCCGGCGGACCTCCGCTGCAAAATCCGGCGGTTTGTCCGCCGGACAGTGCGATCGTGTGTACGCTGCATAATAGCTTGCAGGTCGGGTTTCCATGCAACGACAGAGTCAGAGAAAGTTGCCGCCCTCTTAAATAGGGGAAACCTCAGACGTAGGGCTTCCCCTTTAAGTCCATACCAGGTGATGGGGCCAGCAAGGTGTCAATCTCGCCGATGGAGGTGGCGACATTGACCTCCTTTGCTAGTCCCGTCTACCTGGAGCCGCTGGAACTTTTCTCCGTGTGTGGGCAAGTCCGTTCATTTCAAAAGTCCGGCGGACCAGCGCACAGAGGGGCGGATTGTCCACCGGACTGCCGAGTCCAGCGGACAATTTTGAGTCAAAACTTCTTTCTAAGTCCGCTGGACTTTTGGAAAGAAGAAGTCCACCGGAGCCCACACACGGTCCGCCGGATAGTCTGATCATGTGTATGCGGCATTACACTGCTTGTGCTGCACTGATCATGTGCGAGATCTGCGGAGAGAACACCAGGAGTAGTGATGGACGAACTTCCGACGGGACGTTTCGCGAAAGCGAAATGCGAACGGACCCAAACGTTCGCGAAACCGAACGTTCGCCGCGGGCCCCATTGACTTCAATGGGAGGCGAACTTTGCAAACCTTCATGTCGAATTTGCGGCCACGTGGTAATTATTAGGGGGTAAAACGTAGTCCCACCATCTGGACAATGACATAATACATGTATGAGGTGAATTTGGGATCGATAACTACAAGCATTTTTATTTTATTTGGGAAATTGTTCTAACAATTCAGGACTATGGAGCTAATGAAGGCAATGGAGGAGAGGGAAGGTCAGGGACCAGGGTAGGCAAAGAAGAGGGTGCAGGAGATGATCACCAGCAGCGTGACATACCGGAATGACACATGCACCGTGATAGAGGCATCTGACAGCAGCACCGTAATACAGAGCACTGACAGCAGCACCGTGACATACAGCGCTGACAGCAGCACCGTGACATACAGCGCTGACAGCAGCACCGTGACATACAGCGCTGACAGCAGCACCGTGACATACAGCGCTGACAGCAGCACCGTGACATACAGCGCTGACAGCAGCACCGTGACATACAGCGCTGACAGCAGCACCGTGACATACAGCGCTGACAGCAGCACCGTGACATACAGCGCTGACAGCAGCACCGTGACATACAGCACTGACAGCAGCACCGTAAGCAGCCCCAGGAGGAAGTCAGCACAGCACAGGGATGGTGTGATCCCCTCATAATAAGAACCCCCAGGAGGAAGTCAGCACAGCACAGGGATAGTGTGATCCCTTCATAATAAGAACCCCCAGGAGGAAGTCAGCACAGCACAGGGATATCATAAGCAGCCCCAGTAGAAATATGACACCGCTCAACCTCTTCAAAGAGGAGGGTAGGGGCATATAGTACGGTGTGCTTTTTTGGGTCAAGGAAGTGAGCCAAATGAATTAAGAAGGTCTGTGTGCTTGATTAAAAAAATAGTTTATAGACATATACATGGTCTACTGGTCACATGTGTTGAATTCCTCCGAGATCCATGCCTCATTCATTTTTAGAAATGTGAGGTAGTTAACACTGTCGTGAGCTAGGCGAGTACGCTTATCGGTCACAATCCCCCCTGCTGCGCTGAACGTCCTTTCGGACAGGACACTGGATGAGGGGCAAGCCAACAGTTCGATTGCAAATTGGGCAAGCTCTGGCCAGAGGTCAAGCCTGCCCACCCAGTAGTCTAGGGGTTCATCACTCCTCAGAGCGTCCACATCGGCCGTTAACCCAATGTAGTCGGACACCTGACGGTCTAGGCGTTCCCTGATGCTGGATCCGGATGACACCTGTCGATGGGTCGGCTGAAAGAATGACCTCATATCCGAAGTCACCAACACATCTTCAAACCGGCCTCTTCTTGCAGGCGCTGTTGGATTGGTACCCGCAAATCCTTCTCTGGGAGTGGGAATTGCTCCTCTGCCAGCGCACGCAAAAGCAGAATGCAGCATTTCTCGAAGCAAGGCCTGGAAGTGCTGCATTCTGACAGCCCTCTGCGACGGCGGTAACATTTCCGCCATTTTGTGTTTGTACCGGGGGTCTAAGTACGTTGCCACCCAGTACTGGTCCTTGACCCTCATGCTTTTTATACGGGGGTCCCTATTAAAACACTGGAGCATGAAGGCCCCCATTTGCACTAAAGTGGAAGCGGTGTGGTGGCCTGGCTCCTGCTCATCATCCAGGATAATGTCGTCCTCTTCATTCTCCTCTCCCCATCCTCGCACAACAGGGATCCCAGAAAGGTTTAAAGCATGCTCTTCTTGCTCCTGCTCATCCGCCCCGGCACCATCCTCCTCTGACTCCTCATCAGACTCCTGTTGTTGACTTGTCTCAGATAGAGTAGCCCCCCCTGGGAATTCATCCAGCATTGCGACTTCCTCATCTTCCCGCTCCTGCTCCTCCACAGCCTGATCAATGACACGACGCAATGCACGCTCCAGAAAGAAGGCATAAGGTACCATGTCACTGATGGCGCCATGGCTGCGACTGACCAGTTTGGTGATCTCCTCAAATGGCCGCAGAAGTCTGCATGTGTCGCGCATGAGCAGCCACTGGCGCGGTGAAAAAAAACCCAGCTCCCCAGAACCGTTTCTTTCGCAGAGTTCATACAGGTAGACGTTAACTGCACGTTTCTGCTGGAGCAGCCTATCAAGCATATAGAAGGTTGAGTTCCATCGCGTCGGGCAATCGCAAATAAGACGTCTGACCGGCAGATGGTGTCGCCGCTGAATGTCAGCAAGGCGAGCCATGGCCGTGTAAGATCTTCTGAAATGGGCCGAGATTTTCCTTGCCTGCCGCAAGATGTCCTGGACCCCAGGGTATTTGACAAGGAATCGCTGCACGACCAAGTTTAAGACGTGTGCCATGCACGGCACGTGCGTGATTTTGCCCTGTTTCAATGCGCTAAGCAGATTGGCACCGTTGTCACACACCACTTTACCAACTGTCAAATTGAGCGGTGTTAGCCACTCATCTGCCTGTGAACGCAAAGCTGAAAGGAGTGCCGGGCCAGTGTGGCTCTTTGCTTCCAGGCACAACAGACGCAGCACGGCATGGCAACGTCTCACCTGGCATGTGGAATAGGTTCTGGGGAGCTTGGGCGGTGCAGCGGAAGAGACGCTAGCAGCGGAAAAGGAGGAGGCAGCTGAGGAGGAGAGGGAGGAGGATGGAGTAGGAGGAGGAGAAGAAGAGTCAGGCCTGCATGCAATCCGTGGCGGTAAAACCAAATCTACACGGGTGCCACGGGTTACATGCTTGACGGCCGTCAGAAGGTTCACCCAGTGGGCAGTAAAACTGATATACCTTCCCTGCCCGTGTTTGCTAGACCACGTGTCTGTGGTCAGATGTAGTGATGGACGAACTTCCGACGGGACGTTTCGCGAACGCGAAACGCGAACGGGCACAAACGTTCGCGAAAACGACCGTTCGCCGCGGGCTCCATTGACTTCAATGGGAGGCGAATTTCGCAAACCTTTAGGTCGAATTTGCGGCCACGGGGTAATTATTAGGGGGTAGCACGTAGTCCCACCACCTGGACAATAGCATAATACATGTATGAGGTGAATTTGGGATCGATAACTACAAGCATTTTTTTTTTATTTGGGAAATTGTTCTGACAATTCAGGACTATGGAGCTAATGAAGGCAATGGAGGAGAGGGAAGGTCAGGGACCAGGGTAGGCAAACAAGAGGGTGCAGGAGATACAGAGCACTGACAGCAGCACCGTAATACAGAGCACTGACATCAGCACCGTGACATACAGCGCTGACAGCAGCTCCGTGACATACAGCGCTGACAGCAGCTCCGTGACATACAGCGCTGACAGCAGCTCCGTGACATACAGCGCTGACAGCAGCTCCGTGACATACAGCGCTGACAGCAGCTCCGTGACATACAGCGCTGACAGCAGCACCGTGACATACAGCGCTGACAGCAGCTCCGTGACATACAGCGCTGACAGCAGCTCCGTGACATACAGCGCTGACAGCAGCTCCGTGACATACAGCACTGACAGCAGCTCCGTGACATACAGCGCTGA
Source organism: Lithobates pipiens (assembly GCF_037356315.1). Taxonomy (NCBI): domain Eukaryota; kingdom Metazoa; phylum Chordata; class Amphibia; order Anura; family Ranidae; genus Lithobates; species Lithobates pipiens. Next base: position 463,021,047 of record NW_027507764.1, read on the forward strand.
CAGCAGCTCCGTGACATACAGCGCTGACAGCAGCACCGTGACATACAGCGCTGACAGCAGCTCCGTGACATACAGCGCTGACAGCAGCTCCGTGACATACAGCGCTGACAGCAGCTCCGTGACATACAGCGCTGACAGCAGCTCCGTGACATACAGCGCTGACAGCAGCTCCGTGACATACAGCGCTGACAGCAGCACCGTGACATACAGCGCTGACAGCAGCTCCGTGACATACAGCGCTGACAGCAGCTCCGTGACATACAGCGCTGACAGCAGCTCCGTGACATACAGCGCTGACAGCAGCTCCGTGACATACAGCGCTGACAGCAGCTCCGTGACATACAGCGCTGACAGCAGCTCCGTGACATACAGCGCTGACAGCAGCTCCGTGACATACAGCGCTGACAGCAGCTCCGTGACATACAGCGCTGACAGCAGCACCGTAAGCAGCCCCAGGAGGAAGTCAGCACAGCACAGGGATGGTGTGATCCCCTCATAATAAGAACCCCCAGGAGGAAGTCAGCACAGCACAGGGATGGTGGGAGCCCCTCATAATAAGAACCCCCAGGAGGAAGTCAGCACAGCACAGGGATGGTGGGAGCCCCTCATAATAAGAACACCCAGGAGGAAGTCAGCACAGCACAGGGATGGTGGGAACCCCTCATAATAAGCAGCCCCAGTAGAAATATGACACCGCTCAACCTCTTCAAAGAGGAGGGTAGGGGCATATAGTACGGTGTGCTTTTTTGGGTCAGGGAAGTGAGCCAAATGAATTAAGAAGGTCTGTGTGCTTGATTCCAAAAATTGTTTATAGACATATACATGGTCTACTGATCACATGTGTTGAATTCCTCCGAGATCCATGCCTCATTCATTTTTAGAAATGTGAGGTAGTTAACACTGTCGTGAGCTAGGCGAGTACGCTTATCGGTCACAATCCCCCCTGCTGCGCTGAACGTCCTTTCGGACAGGACACTGGATGAGGGGCAAGCCAACAGTTCGATTGCAAATTGGGCAAGCTCTGGCCAGAGGTCAAGCCTGCCCACCCAGTAGTCTAGGGGTTCATCACTCCTCAGAGCGTCCACATCGGCCGTTAACCCAATGTAGTCGGACACCTGACGGTCTAGGCGTTCCCTGATGCTGGATCCGGATGACACCTGTCGATGGGTCGGCTGAAAGAATGACCTCATATCCGAAGTCACCAACACATCTTCAAACCGGCCTCTTCTTGCAGGCGCTGTTGGATTGGTACCCGCAAATCCTTCTCTGGGAGTGGGAATTGCTCCTCTGCCAGCGCACGCAAAAGCAGAATGCAGCATTTCTCGAAGCAAGGCCTGGAAGTGCTGCATTCTGACAGCCCTCTGCGACGGCGGTAACATTTCCGCCATTTTGTGTTTGTACCGGGGATCTAAGTACGTTGCCACCCAGTACTGGTCCTTGACCCTCATGCTTTTTATACGGGGGTCCCTATTAAAACACTGGAGCATGAAGGCCCCCATTTGCACTCAAGCGGAAGGTATGTGGTGGTGGTGGTGTTGTTGGTGGTAGTGTCTTTGGGGGTGCACATAGCAGAGAGTGAAGAAGAGGGTGCAGATCGAGAGGATGAGGAGGGTGCAGAAGAATAAGGCTGAGTGAGCCACTCAACCAAGTCTGGTGCGTCCTTTAAAGTAATTGAACGCACCTTCTGCAACTTCCCACTTTGGCTCAAGGCTGTTGCTCCTGCCCTACCCCTACCACCCCTGCGGAAGGGCCTGCCTCTTCCTCTGCCTGTCATTTTTTAAATCACCCTGTGACAAAACTCTTAGTCCCTATACCGCTGAAGGACTGCTGCAGTATAGGGCAGCGGTCAGCAGTAGTGCACGTCAACCCTATGTATTGTGGACCGATAGCGGTCCTTACAGAACAGCAGACTGTACTGCACTCAGGCCTATGTACCGTAGCACCCTATACCAAGTTACCAGTCCTTATAAAAACTTTTGTGGACCAAGCAGGTTGTGTGTTAGTGATTAGCAGACTGTACGTCAGTCCCTATACCAATGAAGGACTGCTGCAGTATAGGGCAGCGGTCAGCAGTAGTGCACGGCAACCCTATGTATTGTGGACCGATAGCGGTCCTTACAGAACAGCAGACTGTACTGCACTCAGGCCTATGTACCGTAGCACCCTATACCAAGTTACCAGTCCTTATAAAAACTTTTGTGGACCAAGCAGGTTGTGTGTTAGTGATTAGCAGACTGTACGTCAGTCCCTATACCAATGAAGGACTGCTGCAGTATAGGGCAGCGGTCAGCAGTAGTGCACGGCAACCCTATGTATTGTGGACCGATAGCGGTCCTTACAGAACAGCAGACTGTACTGCACTCAGGCCTATGTACCGTAGCACCCTATACCAAGTTACCAGTCCTTATAAAAACTTTTGTGGACCAAGCAGGTTGTGTGTTAGTGATTAGCAGACTGTACGTCAGTCCCTATACCAATGAAGGACTGCTGCAGTATAGGGCAGCGGTCAGCAGTAGTGCACGGCAACCCTATGTATTGTGGACCGATAGCGGTCCTTACAGAACAGCAGACTGTACTGCACTCAGGCCTATGTACCGTAGCACCCTATACCAAGTTACCAGTCCTTATAAGAACTTTTGTGGACCAAGCAGGTTGTGTGTTAGTGATTAGCAGACTGTACGTCAGTCCCTATACCAATGAAGGACTGCTGCAGTATAGGGCAGCGGTCAGCAGTAGTGCACGGCAACCCTATGTATTGTGGACCGATAGCGGTCCTTACAGAACAGCAGACTGTACTGCACTCAGGCCTATGTACCGTAGCACCCTATACCAAGTTACCAGTCCTTATAAGAACTTTTGTGGACCAAGCAGGTTGTGTGTTAGTGTTTAGCAGACTGTGCGTCAGTCCCTATACCGCTGAAGGACTGCTGCAGTATAGGGCAGCGGTCAGCAGTAGTGCACGGCAACCCTATGTATTGTGGACCGATAGCGGTCCTTACAGAACAGCAGACTGTAACGCACTCAGGCCTATGTACCGTAGCACCCTATACCAAGTTACCAGTCCTTATAAGAACTTTTGTGGACCAAGCAGGTTGTGTGTTAGTGATTAGCAGACTGTACGTCAGTCCCTATACCAATGAAGGACTGCTGCAGTATAGGGCAGCGGTCAGCAGTAGTGCACGGCAACCCTATGTATTGTGGACCGATAGCGGTCCTTACAGAACAGCAGACTGTAACGCACTCAGGCCTATGTACCGTAGCACCCTATACCAAGTTACCAGTCCTTATAAGAACTTTTGTGGACCAAGCAGGTTGTGTGTTAGTGATTAGCAGACTGTACGTCAGTCCCTATACCAATGAAGGACTGCTGCAGTATAGGGCAGCGGTCAGCAGTAGTGCACGGCAACCCTATGTATTGTGGACCGATAGCGGTCCTTACAGAACAGCAGACTGTAACGCACTCAGGCCTATGTACCGTAGCACCCTATACCAAGTTACCAGTCCTTATAAGAACTTTTGTGGACCAAGCAGGTTGTGTGTTAGTGTTTAGCAGACTGTGCGTCAGTCCCTATACCGCTGAAGGACTGCTGCAGTATAGGGCAGCGGTCAGCAGTAGTGCACGGCAACCCTATGTATTGTGGACCGATAGCGGTCCTTACAGAACAGCAGACTGTACTGCACTCAGGCCTATGTACCGTAGCACCCTATACCAAGTTACCAGTCCTTATAAGAACTTTTGTGGACCAAGCAGGTTGTGTGTTAGTGTTTAGCAGACTGTGCGTCAGTCCCTATACCGCTGAAGGACTGCTGCAGTATAGGGCAGCGGTCAGCAGTAGTGCACGGCAACCCTATGTATTGTGGACCGATAGCGGTCCTTACAGAACAGCAGACTGTAACGCACTCAGGCCTATGTACCGTAGCACCCTATACCAAGTTACCAGTCCTTATAAGAACTTTTGTGGACCAAGCAGGTTGTGTGTTAGTGATTAGCAGACTGTACGTCAGTCCCTATACCAATGAAGGACTGCTGCAGTATAGGGCAGCGGTCAGCAGTAGTGCACGGCAACCCTATGTATTGTGGACCGATAGCGGTCCTTACAGAACAGCAGACTGTAACGCACTCAGGCCTATGTACCGTAGCACCCTATACCAAGTTACCAGTCCTTATAAGAACTTTTGTGGACCAAGCAGGTTGTGTGTTAGTGATTAGCAGACTGTACGTCAGTCCCTATACCAATGAAGGACTGCTGCAGTATAGGGCAGCGGTCAGCAGTAGTGCACGGCAACCCTATGTATTGTGGACCGATAGCGGTCCTTACAGAACAGCAGACTGTACTGCACTCAGGCCTATGTACCGTAGCACCCTATACCAAGTTACCAGTCCTTATAAGAACTTTTGTGGACCAAGCAGGTTGTGTGTTAGTGTTTAGCAGACTGTGCGTCAGTCCCTATACCGCTGAAGGACTGCTGCAGTATAGGGCAGCGGTCAGCAGTAGTGCACGGCAACCCTATGTATTGTGGACCGATAGCGGTCCTTACAGAACAGCAGACTGTAACGCACTCAGGCCTATGTACCGTAGCACCCTATACCAAGTTACCAGTCCTTATAAGAACTTTTGTGGACCAAGCAGGTTGTGTGTTAGTGATTAGCAGACTGTACGTCAGTCCCTATACCAATGAAGGACTGCTGCAGTATAGGGCAGCGGTCAGCAGTAGTGCACGGCAACCCTATGTATTGTGGACCGATAGCGGTCCTTACAGAACAGCAGACTGTAACGCACTCAGGCCTATGTACCGTAGCACCCTATACCAAGTTACCAGTCCTTATAAGAACTTTTGTGGACCAAGCAGGTTGTGTGTTAGTGTTTAGCAGACTGTGCGTCAGTCCCTATACCGCTGAAGGACTGCTGCAGTATAGGGCAGCGGTCAGCAGTAGTGCACGTCAACCCTATGTATTGTGGACCGATAGCGGTCCTTACAGAACAGCAGACTGTAACGCACTCAGGCCTATGTACCGTAGCACCCTATACCAAGTTACCAGTCCTTATAAGAACTTTTGTGGACCAAGCAGGTTGTGTATTAGTGTTTAGCAGACTGTGCGTCAGTCCCTATACCGCTGAAGGACTGCTGCAGTATAGGGCAGCGGTCAGCAGTAGTGCACGGCAACCCTATCTATTGTGGACCGATAGCGGTCCTTACAGAACAGCAGACTGTACCGCACCCAAGCCTATGTACCGTAGCACCCTAGACAGACCAAGTTACCAGTCCTTATAAGAACTTTTGTGGAACAAGTGAGTTGTGAATGATTAGCAGACTGCAGCAGAAGGGCAGCAGTCAAGTATAATATTCTTTCTATATTTGGAAGAAAGAATATTATACGTGTACAAGCCTATTACTGTACCACTGATACCAGTCCTGAAAAGAACCTTTGTGGAACTAATAGTAACAGCAAGTCTTTAAAATTATCCTCACTGCCTGACACACTGCTTCCTGCCTGTCCCTATACAAATTGGCAAAAAAGAGTAGGCTGGAACGATTAGCTGGAACAGCTCTTTTGTGGACCTGATAGTAACAGCTAATGATGATGATGATGATGATGATGAAGAAAGACTAATCTGGCTGAGCTGTCCCTAAAATAGCAGCATACAGCGCTCTGTCCCTTTATCTAAACTGACAAAAGAAACTCAGGCTGCTGACCTAACACCTATACCAGTCCTGAAAAGAACTTTTGTGTACCAAATAGCTAGCGTTTTCTCTGTCCCTACTCCACACAGGATCCTTTCCCTACAGTGACAGAAGAAAGAATGTAAAATGGCCACCGGATCGGGTGTATTTATAGGTTAGGGGGAATGTCCAAGTGTCCATGAGCTGTCATGTCTCAATTGGTTGTCCTGTAACACATGATAAACGTGTCACGAAAGGTTAAAGTTCTTGTATACATTAAACACGTAAGTCCGCCGGGGCGAACGACGGAAAAAGGCGTTCGAACCCGCGGACGGCGAAAGTCGGAAATTCGCCGCGAAACGACCGCCGGGCGAACCGTTCGGCCATCACTAGTCAGATGTATCTTGGCACCGACACTGTGTGCCAGAGATACAATCACTTGCCGCTGAACATGGCCATATAGCTCTGGGATGCCCTTCTCTGAGAAATACTTCCTTCCTGGGACCTTCCATTGTGGTGTTCCAATGGCCACAAATTTGCGAAAGGCCTCCGAGTCCACCAGTTTATATGGCAGTAGTTGGCGGGCTATGAGTTCTGACAAGCCAGCCGCCAACCGTTGGGCAAGAGGGTTATCCGGCGTCATCATTTTTTTACGCTCAAACATTAGGCCCACGGAAGCCTGCCTTTTTGCAGAAAAATGTGAGCTTGGCGTGATGGAAGGTGGAGTGGAGGACAATTGTGAGGAGAGAGGAGAAGGAGAAGTAGAAGACGAGGCTGGACGGTGAGAGCCTGCAGTGTGGCTTTGTGTGTTCCGTTGCTCCCACTGGGCTCGGTGATGGCTGCTCATGTGCCTTCTTAAGGCGGTCGTCCCTAGGTGAGTATTGGGCTTACCGCGACTAACGCGTTGACTGCAAAGATTGCAGATGGCAACGCTATTGTCAGCAGCGGACACGTTAAAAAAAGCCCACACTGCGGAGCCATGTGCCGGTGTCCTGGGAGCGCCAGATGTGACCGTACATGGTCGATGACTCGCTCCTGATACATTTGCAGTCTGCTTTGTCCCTCCTGTGCAATGTAAGTTATTCCTGCTTCTCCTCCCTATCTGCTGGTCCATATCTCCCTCTGAACTCCCCTCCTCTTCCTCTCTTGTGGGCACCCACGTGACATCACTAGACACGTCATCATCAACGTCACCTTCCCCACCGCTATAAGTAGAGATCTCGGAGTAGGCAGCAACACCGGGGACCAACCTCCTCCTTGGGCTGATCTGGGTACTGTCGTCAGACTGCTGAGTAGCGCTTGTTGCTACCTCCTCTTCCTGATCCAATACCAAGAGTGGCTGCGCATCAGAAATGTCCTCTTGATATGGATCGGAAAATAATTCCAGTGACTCAAGCGGAAGGTATGTGGTGGTGGTGGTGGTGGTCGTGTTGTTGGTGGTAGTGTCTTTGGGGGTGCACATAGCAGAGAGTGAAGAAGAGGGTGCAGATCGAGAGGATGAGGAGGGTGCAGAAGAGTAAGGCTGAGCGAGCCACTCAACCAAGTCTGGTGCATCCTTTAAAGTAATTGAACGCACCTTCTGCAACTTCCCACTTTGGCTCAAGCCTGTTGCTCCTGCCCTACCCCTACCACCCCTGCGGAAGGGCCTGCCTCTTCCTCTGCCTGTCATTTTTTAAATGACCCTGTGACAAAACTCTTAGTCCCTATACCGATGAAGGACTGCTGCAGTATAGGGCAGCAGTCAGCAGTGGTGCACGTCAACCCTATCTATTGTGGACCGATAGCGGTCCTTACAGAACAGCAGACTGTACCGCACTCAAGCCTATGTACCGTAGCACCCTATACCAAGTTACCAGTCCTTATAAGAACTTTTGTGGAACAAGCAGGTTGTGTGTTAGTGATTAGCAGACTGTACGTCAGTCCCTATACCGCTGAAGGACTGCTGCAGTATAGGGCAGCGGTCAGCAGTGGTGCACGTCAACCCTATCTATTGTGGACCGATAGCGGTCCTTACAGAACAGCAGACTGTACCGCACTCAAGCCTATGTACCGTAGCACCCTATACCAAGTTACCAGTCCTTATAAGAACTTTTGTGGAACAAGCAGGTTGTGTGTTAGTGATTAGCAGACTGTACGTCAGTCCCTATACCGCTGAAGGACTGCTGCAGTATAGGGCAGCGGTCAGCAGTGGTGCACGTCAACCCTATCTATTGTGGACCGATAGCGGTCCTTACAGAACAGCAGACTGTACCGCACTCAAGCCTATGTACCGTAGCACCCTATACCAAGTTACCAGTCCTTATAAGAACTTTTGTGGAACAAGCAGGTTGTGTGTTAGTGATTAGCAGACTGTACGTCAGTCCCTATACCGCTGAAGGACTGCTGCAGTATAGGGCAGCGGTCAGCAGTGGTGCACGTCAACCCTATCTATTGTGGACCGATAGCGGTCCTTACAGAACAGCAGACTGTACCGCACTCAAGCCTATGTACCGTAGCACCCTATACCAAGTTACCAGTCCTTATAAGAACTTTTGTGGAACAAGCAGGTTGTGTGTTAGTGATTAGCAGACTGTACGTCAGTCCCTATACCGCTGAAGGACTGCTGCAGTATAGGGCAGCGGTCAGCAGTGGTGCACGTCAACCCTATCTATTGTGGACCGATAGCGGTCCTTACAGAACAGCAGACTGTACCGCACTCAAGCCTATGTACCGTAGCACCCTATACCAAGTTACCAGTCCTTATAAGAACTTTTGTGGAACAAGCAGGTTGTGTGTTAGTGATTAGCAGACTGTACGTCAGTCCCTATACCGCTGAAGGACTGCTGCAGTATAGGGCAGCGGTCAGCAGTGGTGCACGTCAACCCTATCTATTGTGGACCGATAGCGGTCCTTACAGAACAGCAGACTGTACCGCACTCAAGCCTATGTACCGTAGCACCCTATACCAAGTTACCAGTCCTTATAAGAACTTTTGTGGAACAAGCAGGTTGTGTGTTAGTGATTAGCAGACTGTACGTCAGTCCCTATACCGCTGAAGGACTGCTGCAGTATAGGGCAGCGGTCAGCAGTGGTGCACGTCAACCCTATCTATTGTGGACCGATAGCGGTCCTTACAGAACAGCAGACTGTACCGCACTCAAGCCTATGTACCGTAGCACCCTATACCAAGTTACCAGTCCTTATAAGAACTTTTGTGGAACAAGCAGGTTGTGTGTTAGTGATTAGCAGACTGTACGTCAGTCCCTATACCGCTGAAGGACTGCTGCAGTATAGGGCAGCGGTCAGCAGTGGTGCACGTCAACCCTATCTATTGTGGACCGATAGCGGTCCTTACAGAACAGCAGACTGTACCGCACTCAAGCCTATGTACCGTAGCACCCTATACCAAGTTACCAGTCCTTATAAGAACTTTTGTGGAACAAGCAGGTTGTGTGTTAGTGATTAGCAGACTGTACGTCAGTCCCTATACCGCTGAAGGACTGCTGCAGTATAGGGCAGCGGTCAGCAGTGGTGCACGTCAACCCTATCTATTGTGGACCGATAGCGGTCCTTACAGAACAGCAGACTGTACCGCACTCAAGCCTATGTACCGTAGCACCCTATACCAAGTTACCAGTCCTTATAAGAACTTTTGTGGAACAAGTGAGTTGTGAATGTTTAGCAGACTGCAGCAGAAGGGCAGCAGTCAAGTATAATATCCTTTCTATATTTGGAAGAAAGAATATTATACATGTACAAGCCTATTACTGTACCACTGATACCAGTCCTGAAAAGAACCTTTGTGGAACTAATAATAACAGCAAGTCTTTAAAATTACCCTCACTGCCTGACAACACTGCTTCCTTCCTGTCCCTATACAAATTGGCAAAAAAAGAGAACGATTAGTGGTTACTGGAACAGCTCTTTTGTGGACCTTGATAGTAACAGCTAATGATGATGATGATGATGATGAAAGACTAATCTGGCTGTCCCTGTAGCATACACCGTCCTTTCCCTTTCTCTAAACTAACAAAAGACACTCAGGCTGCTGCAAGAATCAGCAGCACAGCAAACCTATCAACACCTAACACCTATACCAGTCCTGAAAAGAACTTTTGTGTACCAAATAGCTAGTGGTTTATCTCTCCCTACTCCACACAGGAACCTGTCCCTATCGTAACAGAAGAAAGAATGTAAAATGGCCACCGGATCGGGTGTATTTATAGGTTAGGGGGAATGTCCAAGTGTCCATGTGCTGTCATGTCTCAATTGGCTGTCCTGTATCACATGATAAACGTGTCACCAAGGTTAAAGTTCTTGTATACATTAAACACGTAAGTCCGCCGCGGCGAACGACGGAAAAAGGCGTTCGAACGTGCGGACCGCGAATGTCGTAAATTCGCCGCGAAACGACCGCCGGGCGAAACGTTCGTCCATCACTAACCAGGAGGCTGCAAAGAAGATCGAGGGAGATAAGACGGGATCATGAAGCAGTGAGTATGAGTTGAAGGGAGCCTGAGAGGGAACAATTATTTCCCTTTTTCCTGCTGGGAAGACACTGCAGCTGAGCTAGGTGGTGACCCTTTCCTGGAAGCAGCAACATGGTCAACCACAGGTTACCTGTCGCAGACCCCCCGATCTGCTGTGTTGGGCAATGATACAAATGTGGCAGCCAGTGCATTGTGAGCACAGCCCCTCAAATCCCTGCTGCCGCCATCCACCCATGCACTCGACCCCTTTCAGGATGCCAGGTGCATGGATTTCAATGGGCTTTTTTTTAAGCACCTGACTAGAGCCAGAGGTTCTATTAGGTTTCAAAATAGGGTGGACTCAGGGCACAGAGAGTGCGTCCTGATCCCACCCAATTGTGTGACCATAGCGAGTGAATTTTCGCTATTTTCACACTAACATTCCTCCTCGCCAATCAGGTGGGGGTGAAAGCAGTTTCCCAATTGGCCAAAGCATCAGGTGATCCTATTGAATGCCTAGCGCTTTGGAGCAACAGAGAGGAGGCGGACACTGGAGCCACTGCCTGCATAAATGAAGGAGAGGACACCACAGCCCCAGGCCTGGATCGGGTAGGTTCCGACATACTGGCAGCATGAGGGGGTGGGAGTTGTTAGTCCCGCGCCGCTTGCCAGGGGGTTGGTGTTTGGATGGTGTGAGCTATATACCCTGACACTGAGCTATATACAATGAGGCTATGGAAATAAGGTGGAGTTCAAAGTGAATTTCTACACCCAAGTGGAGTACTTTACAGACGATTTTAGGATTTTGTTAAACACAGAGACAAACGGATGTAAGCCACTATAACAGATCACCATTTCTGATAAACCAACTGGATTTCTATCCATGTGTGGACAAGCTGGCTGTACTGAAGTTGATCTATCGATTGACTTCAATACAGCCAGCCTGTCTTTTTTTTTTTCCAATCACTGCTGGCTGCAAGCACTGACCGGAGTGAACTGTCAGAGGGCAGTCCCCCTGTCAGAACACAAAAGAACAGCAGGGGGAATAGCTGTACTAGCATCAGATCCTCAGTACAGCAGCTCCAAACAGCTGTCTGTTTTTTTTTTTCATTCAACTCACTTGAGTGAAGGAAAAAAAAAATAGTGTTGTGTACAAGGCTTTACTATGTTGATATGGGAATCAAATTTTCTTGAGGAGTGGTCTCTCTGTGCGGACAATTTGGAGCAGTCTCTCTGTGTAAGGAAATTTGGAGCGTGGTTTTTCTCTGTGTAGGGAAATGTGGAGCGAGGTCTCTCTCTCTGTGGCATAGCTTTACTTACAGATTGACCTGGCCGGTGTAGTGTCATATTTTGCTGCCTATCACAGGATGCTGCGGAAGTGACGTTGCCGCCAGAAATTGCGTACTGCGCATGCGCGATGCGTTCCAAACACTCGCGCCGTGAGTTCCAACATAGTTTCGGCAATACAGTTCAGCGAAACCATCACATAATGTTACGGAAGTGACGTTACAGACAACACAAACACTGGGCCGTGCGTTACAACACTAATACTTCCCTTGTTACCTAGTATCATTATTTACCAACCATGCTGAGCTACGTGCCGTGTTAGGTTTTGCATTGCTGGGACTTGTAGTGCCTATCCTGAGCTACATGCTTCAATGTTCAGTGTCCTCATCCCTATCCCCGAGCTTCAATGTTCAGTGTCCTCATCCCTATCCGCGAGCTTCAATGTTCAGTGTCCTCATCCCTATCCCCCTGCGTCAATGTTCAGTGTCCTCATCCTTATCCCCGAGCTTCAATGTTCAGTGTCTCATCCTTATCCCCGAGCTTCAATGTTCAGTGTCCTCATCCCTATCCCCCTGCTTCAATGTTCAGTGTCCTCATCCTTATCCCCGTGCTTCAATGTTCAGTGCCTCATCCTTATCCCCGAGCTTCAATGTTCAGTGTCCTCATCCCTATCCGCAAGCTTCAATGTTCAGTGTCCTCATCCCTATCCCCCTGCTTCAATGTTCAGTGTCCTCATCCTTATCCCCGTGCTTCAATGTTCAGTGCCTCATCCTTATCCCAGAGCTTCAATGTTCAGTGTCCTCATCCTTATCCCCGAGCTTCAATGTTCAGTGTCCTCATCCCTATCCGCGAGCTTCAATGTTCAGTGTCCTCATCCCTATCCCTGTGCTTCAATGTTCAGTGTCCTCATCCTTATCCCTGTGCTTCAATGTTCAGTGTCCTCATCCTTATCCCTGTGCTTCAATGTTCAGTGTCCTCATCCCTATGCTTCAATGTTCAGTGTCCTCATCCTTATCCCTGTGCTTCAATGTTCAGTGCCTCATCCTTATCCCCGAGCTTCAATGTTCGGTGTCCTCATCCTTATCCCCAAGCTTCAATGTTCAGTGTCCTCATCCCTATCCGTGAGCTTCAATGTTCAGTGTCCTCATCCCTATCCCTGTGCTTCAATGTTCAGTGTCCTCATCCTTATCCCCGTGCTTCAATGTTCAGTGTCCTCATCCTTATCCCCGTGCTTCAATGTTCAGTGTTCTCATCCTTATCCCTGTGCTTCAATGTTCAGTGTCCTCATCCTTATCCCCGAGCTTCAATGTTCAGTGTCCTCATCCTTATCCCCGTGCTTCAATGTTCAGTGCCTCATCCTTATCCCCGTGCTTCAATGTTCAGTGTCCTCATCCTTATCCCTGTGCTTCAATGTTCAGTGTCCTCCTCCTTATCCCCCTGCTTCGATGAGGACACTGAACATTGAAGCATGGGGATAAGGATGAGGACACTGAACATTGAAGCTCGGGGTTAGGGATGAGGACACTGAACATTGAAGCACGGGGATAAGGATGAGGACACTGAACATTGAAGCTCGGGGATAAGGATGAGGCACTGAACATTGAAGCTCGGGGATAGGGATGAGGACACTGAACATTGAAGCTCGGGGATAAGGATGAGGACACTGAACATTGAAGCTCGGGGATAGGGATGAGGACACTGAACATTGAAGCTCGCGGATAGGGATGAGGACACTGAACATTGAAGCATGGGGATAAGGATGAGGACAGTGAACATTGAAGCCTGGGGATAGGGATGAGGACACTGAACATTGAAGCATGGGGATAAGGATGAGGACACTGAACATTGAAGCTCGGGGATAGGGATGAGGACACTGAACATTGAAGCTCGGGGATAAGGATGAGGACACTGAACATTGAAGCTCGGGGATAAGGATGAGGACACTGAACATTGAAGCTCGGGGATAAGGATGAGGACACTGAACATTGAAGCACAGGGATAGGGATGAGGACACTGAACATTGAAGCTCGGGGATAAGGATGAGGACACTGAACATTGAAGCTCAGGATAGGGATGAGGACACTGAACATTGAAGCTCGGGGATAAGGATAAGGCACTGAACATTGAAGCACATGGATAGGGATGAGGACACTGAACATTGAAGCACAGGGATAGGGATGAGGACACTGAACATTGAAGCACAGGGATAAGGATGAGGACACTGAACATTGAAGCATGGGGATAAGGATGAGGACACTGAACATTGAAGCAGGGGGATAGGGATGAGGACACAGAACATTGAAGCTCGCGGATAGGGATGAGGACACTGAACATTGAAGCTCGGGGATAAGGATGAGGACACTGAACATTGTAGCTCGGGGATAAGGATGAGCCACTGAACATTGAAGCACAGGGATAAGGATGAGGACACTGAACATTGAAGAACAGGGATAGGGATGAGGACACTGAACATTGAAGCACAGGGATAAGGATGAGGACACTGAACATTGAAGCACAGGGATAAGGATGAGGACACTGAACATTGAAGCACGGGGATAAGGATGAGGACACTGAACATTGAAGCTCGGGGATAAGGATGAGGACACTGAACATTGAAGCTCGGGGATAGGGATGAGGACACTGAACATTGAAGCTCGGGAATAAGGATGAGGCACTGAACATTGAAGCACAGGGATAGGGATGAGGACACTGAACATTGAAGCACAGGGATAGGGATAAGGACACTGAACATTGAAACACAGGGATAAGGATGAGGACACTGAACATTGAAGCACGGGGATAAGGATGAGGACACTGAACATTGAAGCAGGGGGATAGGGATGAGGACACTGAACATTGAAGCTCGCGGATAGGGATGAGGACACTGAACATTGAAGCTCGGGGATAAGGATGAGGACACTGAACATTGAAGCTCGGGGATAAGGATGAGGCACTGAACATTGAAGCACGGGGATAAGGATGAGGACACTGAACATTGAAGCAGGCGGATATGGATGAGGACACTGAACATTGAAGCTCGCGGATAGGGATGAGGACACTGAACATTGAAGCTCGGGGATAAGGATGAGGACACTGAACATTGAAGCATGTAGCTCAGGATAGGCACTACAAGTCCCAGCAATGCAAAACCTAACACGGCACGTAGCTCAGCATGGTTGGTAAATAATGACACTAGGTAACAAGGGAAGTATTAGTGTTGTAACGCACGGCCCAGTGTTTGTGTTGTGTTTAACATCACTTCCGTAACATTATGTGATGGTTTCGCTGAACTGTATTGCCGAAACTATGTTGGAACGCACGGCGCGAGTGTTTGGAACGCATCGCGCATGCGCAGTACGCAATTTCTGGCGGCAACGTCACTTCCGCAGCATCCTGTGATAGGCAGCAAAATATGACACTACACCGGCCAAGACCCATTTGTTCCACTGCTGGCCTCTATTGTCTGCACTGATTGCTAGGATCGCCTGGCGTCTAGCAACCAGCGATGTCATGATCCCAAGGAGGAAATCGAGGCTGAGGCCGCAGCATTCAGAGCAGAGGAGGATCTTCTGCCTCCTCCACGCCTATTACTGTTTGGCTCCACCCACTTCCTCCCTTCATCTTCTCCTGTGCATCGGCACGCACCTCAGAGCCTGCCTGATGGAAGGCAACTGGCACCTCTCCAGGGTCAACCTGCCTGAGGTGAGGTCGGGAGCAGTGAATGAATTAGAACATATGTGTAATGTGGAGCATGTGTGTCATGGGAGTATGAGCTGGCAGCAGAGGGGGTGGTCACATCCTTAGATCTCAGCCAGGGGTCATGCTGGGACTTGCAGTCCTTACTTTTGGGGATGTGACACTCCAAAAGTGAAGGACTACATGTCCCAGCATGAACCCTTCAGAGCTCTGAATGTGTCACACACCCCTGCACCCCTCCCCAACAAGTGAAGGACTACAGGTCCCACTGTCCCAGCTTAAACCCCTCAGAGTTGAGGATGTGTCTCCCGGCCCTTCAACTAGTGAAGTACTACAGGTCACAGCTGGGACTTGTTGTAGTCCTTCACTTTTGAGGATGTGACCCCCAAAGTGAAGGACTGCAGGTCCCAGCATGAACCCCTCAGCACTCAGGATGTGTCACCCCCCCCCCCCCCACTAGTGAAGAACTACAGGTAACAGTATGAATCCGTGAGATCTAAGGGGGTCACATCCTTAGATCTCAGGGGTTCATGCTAGGACTTGTACTCCGTAACTAACTGGGGGGGGGGTCCCATCCTTAGATCTCAGGTGTTAATGCTTGGACTTGTAGTTCTTCACTAGTTGCAGGGGGGGCAGGTCCTCAGCTCTGAGGGATTCATACAGAGACCTGTTTGCACTTTAGTTCCTGGAGGCCATGGTGGTAAAAGTCCCCAAGGGGCCCTGGAGGCCCACGTCCTCCCTGCCCTTACCCCACCTTTGTGATAATGTAAAAACCTTATGCCGCGTACACACGATTGGAATTCTGGCCAGAAAAAGACCGTTGAGAGCTTTTCATGCTCCATCGGAATTTAGCTGTCCGAATTTCCCCCAGCCAAAAATTGATAGCATGTTCTCAATTTTCCGATCGTGTGTATGCAATTCCGACACGCCAAAAATCACGCATGCTCAGATTCAACTACGAGACAGAAGCTATTGGCTACTGGCTATTGAACTTCCTTTTTCTAGTCCTGTCGTACGTGTTGTAAACGCGTTATAAACGATCGGAATTTGGTGTGACCGTGTGTAGGCAAGACAGCTTGAGCAGAATTCCATGGGGAAAACCATCAGAGCTTTTTCCGACAAGAATTCCGATAGTGTGTACACGGCATTAGACCGTTTTCCCTGATCCATCACTTTGCCACCACTGGCTCTATGGGCCACTTGATTGGACTTGTCTCCCAGGACTAAAGCTGCCAGCCCTCCCCTGCTGGCTTCAGATCGATGCCCACACAGGAGATGGTGGTCTGCTGGAAGTTTATTTGTTTATAAGTAAGAAAGCAATGGTGCAAAAATACAAAACGGACTTTAGTATACAGCATAACTTTACTAGAGTACATGAAGCTTGTGTATCATAGGAGTATTTTTCATCTAAAAAGGTATAATTTCTGCCGGAATACTGCTTTAAGGCTATTTATATTTATCTGTTTTTGTGAGTTGAGTATACGCCCTTTGCTGGAAATTGTAACAGGTTAATTACTGCTCTGTACCTGACTCTACATGTCATAAAGACATTGACTACTTCACAGAACACCGGAAACCAAGAACATTGTAAGTGTTTTTTGTATATTTCCTTTGCTGTTTCAATATAGAAATGCATGTATATCATTTTTAACACGCAAATCCTTCTTTTTTTTTTCTCTTCCAGCAGATAGAATGGCAGTTGTACTAACATATAAGAGTCTACTAATTATGGTTATTGTATTTTGTCTTCTCTTAAGCCTTATTTACAATCAAAAAACGAAAAAGGTAACATTACGAAACTGATAATTTCTTTTTTTCTTTTTTTAAATAATTATTACCTCGGCACATTATCTGCTGTATACATTACTATAGCCATGATTTCACTAGACTAAACCTTCTACGGTCATTCATAAGGTCCCAATCACAGTAGGTGTATAAATGTATATTAGACATGTTTGTTAATTTTAGACTTTGATTTGCTGGTTTTTAATAGGGTTGCCACGTCATCCCTTTAATCCAGGTCGCATATTAATTACACAGGTTTTGTGGCTGATTAAGGTGTTAATTAAACTCACTTGGTGCCTTATCTGCATTAAATCATCCTCAGAACCTGTGTAATTAATATGTGTCCTGGATTAAAGGGATGATGTGGCACTGTCGATGTATGTATAGATTAAACCATCACACAGCAACTGCAGCCAGAGCCGATCCGCCCTATACGCTCACTACGCAAGCTGCGTAAGGCCCCGTCGCTCTGGAGTGCCCCCAAGGGCGGATCGGCTGTGCTCAGGGCCGGGCAGGCCACCTGGCTGCCCCTGGGGCCGCTGCTGGTGTGAGGGCAGCGGCGCTTGAAAAAAAAAATGGTTGTGGGGCCCGGCCTACATGCAACTGCACAGGCGCCAGCGTTGTTCCGAAGTTAGCCGTGTACTGGAAAGCCTGTACACGCTCTGCAATTTTTCTTATTATTCCTGTCCCCCCGCAGCCTCTGACCTCCTGTCCCCCCCCGCAGCCTCTGACCTCCTGTTCCCCCCTGCAACCTCTGACCTCCTGTCACCCCCTGCAGCCTTTGACCTCCTGTCCCCCCTGCAGCCTCTGATCTCCTGCCCCCCCCCACAGCCTCTGACCTCTCCTGTTGCCAGCCCCCCCGCAGCCTCTGACCTCCTGTCCCCTCCGCAGCCTCTGGCCTCCCCTGTACCATCTGCAGCCTCTGACCTCTCCTGTACCATCTGCAGCCTCTGAACTCTCCTGTACTATCCACAACCTCTGACCTCTCCTGTACCATCCGCAGCCTCTGACCTCTCCTGTACCATCCACAGCCTCTGACCTCCCTTGTACCATCTGCAGCCTCTGACCTCTCCTGTACCATCCGCAGCCTCTGACCTCTCCTGTACCATCCACAACCTCTGAGCTCTCCCGTACCATCCGCAGCCTCTGACCTCTCCTGTACCATCCGCAGCCTCTGACCTCCCCTGTACCATCTGCAGCCTCTGACCTCCCCTGTTCCATCCTAAGCCTCTGACCTCCCCTGTACCATCCTCAATCTCTGGCCTCCCCTGTACCATCCTCAGCCTCTGACCTCCACTATACCATCCTCAGCCTCTGACCTCCCCTGTACCATCCTCAGCCTCTGACCATCTCTTGTCTTATATCACATCTGGAGAGGAGTCAAGAGTGGGAGTGCCGCCAGGATGGGGGTCATGGTAGAAGTCAGACATGTATGGACTGTGGAGAGGAAACTATGGGATAAAACCAGAGCCACAAAGCTGGAGCCGACTGACTGAGCCCTGCATGGTGCACCTGAGAGTGACAGCGCCGCCAAGCCAGTCTGAAGGGGAGTCAATACAATATTGTAAGGGGGCACTGATATAAAGGTTTCCCCCTTATATCAGTAAACCCCCTTATCTTAGTGTTTTCTTTCTCTGGTCACCAAAGTCCTCCCCACATTCCCAGAGTTCCCCTTTACATCATAGTCTGCAGGATTCCACCTTACAATGCAAGGGGGAACTCTGATGTAAATGATGTAGGGGGAGACTCTCTGAGGACACTGATTTAAGGGGGGTTCTCTGGGGACCCTGATGTAAGGGGAGGCTCTCTTGGGATCCTGATGTAAGGAGGGGCTCTCTGGGGCCCTGATGTAAGTGGGGGATCCGCACTCAAATATGTAATGATTATATATATATATATATATATATATATATATATATATATATACACACACACAAATGTATATTATATACATGTCTGTTCTATATTGTTGTACTTATTCTTTGACTGTTTTGTTTAAAGGAGGGAGGATTGTATTGGGAGCACTGAAGTGTCAGGTGTGACTGTGTGGCAATGGCAAATGGTTTACATAGCTCACGGAATCACGGGTCAGGTAGAGGACCCCTTAGCAGAATTTTGGTTAGGGCCCCAGGGAGGTCAGGATCAACACTGACTGCAGCAGTGGTAGACAGCAGGCTGGTAAGGGCACAGGCCAAAGTAAGTAGTAGATGAGCAGCTGACTACCAAGTTGGAGGCAGGTGTGAAGTCGCAGGACACGGAAAAAAGCAGAATAAGGGAGCACAGAGATAGTCAGAAGGAAATAACAGAATTGGTAATAGTTCAAATGAAAGGCTGAAGTGGGAGTTCAAAGCAGATCACAGAGCAATTGTCAGTCGGGTGCAGAGTAGGGATGGGCTTTATGTTCGGGTCGAACATGAGTTCATCTTGAACATTGGCTGTTTGCCTGTTCGCCGAATAGCAAACAATTTGGTCTGTTTGCAGCAAATTCGAAAGCCGCGGAACACCCTTTAAAAGTCTATGGGAGAAATCAAAAGTGCTAATTTTAAAGGTTAATATGCCAGTTATTGTCATAAAAAGGGAACCTAGGTCCTGCCCCCAGTATCAATGCAAAAAAAAGTTTTAAAAAGGGACGTTTGTTCAGGAGCAGTGATTTTAATCATGCTTAAAGTGAAACAATAAAAGTGTAATATTCCTTTAACCACTTGCTTACTGGGCACTTAAACCCCCCTCCTGCCCAGACCATTTTTCAGCTTTCAGCGCTGATGCACTTTGAATGACAATTGCGTGGCCATACAACACTGTACCCAAATGAAATTGTTATCATTTTTCTCCCACAAATAGAGCTTTCTTTTGGTGTTATTTAATTACAGCTGGGAGTTTTATTTTTTGCTAAACAAACAAAAAAAATAAAAAAATCATGTTTCATAGTTTGTTATAAAATTTTGTAAACAGGTAATTTTTCTCCTTCATTGAAATGCGCTGATGAGGCGGCACTGGTGGGCACTGATAGGCTGCACTGGTGGGCACTGATAGGCTGCACTGGTGGGCACTGATAGGCATAGTTAAGGCGGCACTAATAGGCACAGATAAGGTGGCACGATAGGCACAGATAAGGCAGTACTGATGGGCACAGATAAGGCGGCACTGATGGGCAAAGATGGGCATAGATAAGATGGCACTGATAGGTGGCACGGATGGGTGGCACGGATGGGTGGCACTAATGGGCACTGATAGGTACCACTGATAGATGGGACTGATGGGCACTGATAGGTGGCTCTGATAGGTGGCACTGCTGGGCACTGATGGGTGGCACTGATGGGCACTGGTAGATGACACTGATGGGCATGGATATGTGGCACTGGGGTGTAGCACTGTTGTTGAGGCAGATTGTGGGCACTGATAGGTGGCACTGTGGGTACTGATGGGTGGCACTGTGGGCACCGATGGGTGGCAATGTGGGCACTGATGGGTGGCACTGATGGGGGGCACTTTTTTATTATTTGGGTGGCACTGGAAGGGGGCAGGTGGGCACTGATAAGCTGGCCGTGATCGGGACTGATGTCCCGATCACAGCCGCCGGTTACCGGCTCTGTTGTGTCACATGATCAGCTGTCATTGGCTGACAGCTGATCACGTGGTAAGGGGTCGGGATCGACCCCTTGCTTCGATCCGTGATCAGGCGAGTCTCATAGACACTCGCTGATCACAGGGCGCTCAGGCCGCTCGTGCACGGGACGACGTCAATAGACGTCATCCCGGCAAAGCAGGTCTGCGCTGTAGCCGTCATTCGGCTATAGCGCGGATCCCTAGTGGTTAAATTTCCTACCCTGGGGATGTCTATAGTATGCCTGTGAAGTGGCGCTTGTTTCAGTCTGAGAGCAAAATTACATTTCTTTTTTTTTTTTTTTTCCATAAAGATGTTATTGATTTTTCAGGACAATACAGTAACAGGTAATACGTAATGTACAAAATGTATACAATAGATATATTTTAACTACAGATAACAGAGAAAGCTCTGATCAAAAACCATTCTTGCTTTTACATCACTATCTTTAACATGAAACAACTGCCCCCGTATGGGAGTATCCCATGTGCTGAGATCCTTTGGTGAGCTAAGGTTATAGTTGTCGGGAGGATATATCTCCCAAAGATCATTATTTGTGTCTCAGATAGATCATGTTGGTAATGAGTGTCGATCGGTCCGCCGGGGGTTGTTTATGAAAATAGTGGTGTTAAGGGGGTACCATCAGTTGGGAACAAGATGTAAGGGGCAAGGGGTGTGGTTGTCAGGCTGGGGGACGCCAGTCGGCCCTCAATAAGTCTGGGGTGTCTGTATTTGTTTGTTTGGCAAGGTGGGGTGTATATAGGGGGGTGAGACTATGGGCAAGGGAAAAAAGGATGGGCGATAGGGAGGAGGGTAAGGAGGGGGCATTAGAGGGAGAAGGGGGGTGGCAGGGGTGTAGGGGGGGGGATCATCTCTCCGGGCTCCCCCACGCCATTTAAGCATAGAGTGGATATATAAAGTGACATTCGATAAAGGGTATTATTTAAAGTCGAGCAAAAACCAATGTGAAGGGTGTTTAGCTAGTTGGGCCATCCGGGGGGCAAGTGCTTCTGTGATCTCGGAAAAGTGTCCATCTGTCCCAGGTCTGGGCGTATTTGTGTGGGGAGTCCCGAGCAATGTGGATGAGTTCCTCCATTTCAGCTATCTTTGCCACTCTATTTAGTCATTTGCGCGTAGAGGGGATATTGATAGAGCCCCAATGAGTTGGTATACAGAGCTTGGCGGCGTTAAGCAGGTGTAGACTCAATGATTTCCTGTATATATGTCCCGGGATGGGTACGTGATGGAGGATCAGGTGAGCTGGAATGTACTATAGTACTGTTAGTAATTGTGTTGGATATGCTGTGCAGTTGGGTCCAAAAAGACTGGATTTTTGGGCATGTCCACCAAATGTGTAAAAGTGTCCCGTGTCCTTTAGACATCTCCAGCACTTGTTTGAGACCTCCGGATTAAATTTGTTAACTAAATCGGGTGTCCGATACCATCTGGATAGAAGTTTGAAATTGTTTTCTTGAGTATTTACGTTCAGTGAGCCTTTATGTGCGATCAGCAGGATTCTTTCCCAATCTTCCTCAGGGATATTCATTTGAAGGTCTCTCTCCCAAGCCTGGCAAGCTTTCCATTCTATCGTGGAATTCGACTGAAAGAGCAATGAGTGTATTGTTGAGATTAGGTGTCGTTGAGGTGAGGCTTGGGAGCAGAGATTCTCAAATGGAGTCATCTGTCTAGAGAATGCTTCATCTCTGTTCCCTGTCCTGAGGAAGTGGCGTATCTGGAAGTATGTCCACTTAGGAATGGGAGTACTATCTGTGTTGATAGGGAGTGCAGTATAGTCTAACAGGCCACCCTTTCTATAAAACTGGTGGGCTTGTATGTCCTTGTGTGGCCAGGTGTTTTTAAGAAAATTACTGGACATTCCGGGGGAGAAAGCTGGGTTAATCCGAATAGGCGTAAGAGGTCATGGGTTAGAGGAAAGTCTAAATTTCCTACAGGCCTCTAAATTGTTTAGAGTTGCACCCATAAGGGGATGCTCTTTCAGTGTTTTAGGTATACAAGAAGGGAGGACCCAGGGGGTAGACTTGATTGGCATGGTCGTGAACATGTCCTCTAACTTGATCCAGTCCTTATCTGTCTTGTGTGCTGACCAATCTATGATTCTAACCATATGACAAGCTAGTGAATTGTTTTTTAAGGTGCGGAAGACCGATCCCCCTTTTATTTTTTGGTTTTGTGAGTTGGTCGTAATTCTTGGGTGTCTGTGTTTCCATAGAAATCGGATGGGTAAACGCTTAATGTTCAGGAAGAAGGAGGCTGGTAGCTGGATGGGGATTGTTTGTAAAAGGTAGAGAACCCGCGGGAGCACATTCATCTTAAGAATGGCTGCACGGTCAAACCAGGAAAAGCGGGGTCTGTCCCAATTACATAGGTCTTCCGCTATGGTGCGGGATAGTGGGAGGAAATTTTTGGAGAATAGATTGTGAAGGCTTGAATTTGGATCCCTAGGTACGTTATAGCGTCTCTTTTCCAAGAGAAAGAGAAAGTGTTTTGGCACTGTGAGACTAATTCTTTCAGTAGGGAGATATTCAGGGTGTTAGATTTTGAGAAATTGATTTTCAGATTTGAAATACGGAGGAAGAATTCAAAGTCTTTAAGCAGATTTGGGATTGAAGTTAGCGGATTGCTTAAAAACAACAGAATATCGTCTGCGAAAGCTGCTAACTTATGAGTATGCCCAGATACCTGAATCCCTTTAATGTCTTTGTTTGTCTGGGGGCACCTCAGAAGGGGTTCTAGTGTCAAAATGAATAAAATGGGGGAGAGTGGGCATCCCTGTCTTGTTCCGTTCCGGATGGGGAAGGCATTTGACAGGCAGCCATTGACTCTTATTCTGGCAGTCAGAGTGGTGTGGAGGGACATAATCAGGTTAAACATCCTGTCCGGTAAACCCAGATGGCGAAGTATCCCCCCTAGGTAGTCCCAGGCCGGCCTGTCAAATGCCTTCTCTGCATCCAGGGACAGGAAGAAGCCTCTTTGAATTTGGGACGAGAGCCAGTGGTGGAGATTGATTGCTTTTATAGTGTTGTCCCTGGCTTCCCTGCCAGGGATGAATCCCACCTGGTATTTCCCAATAAGAGAGGGGAGGAACGGAAGGAGGCGATTAGCTAGTATTTTAGCGAATAGTTTTATGTCAGAGTTAAGTAGATAAATTGGCCTATAACTGGTAACCGAGGAGGCATCTTTTGCTTGTTTGAGGATCCTTGTAATGTGTGCTTCTAAAAGCCTGTGGAACGGTGTGGGTGTTTTGTTCAATGAGTTAAAAGCTCTAATGAAGGGCGCCGATAAGATGTCTCTGAATGCCTTGTAATAAGGGGCCGAAAGGCCGTCCCGGCCCGGACTCTTGTCTGGTTTTGATTGTTTGATGGCCTGTTTAAGTTCTTATTCCGTGATGGGGTTGTCTAGTTCTATTCACTCCTCTTTGGATATCATGCAGGGGCTGTATTTATCTAGAAACTGTGTGATGAGTGTCTCTCTCTGCTGTTGGGTTTTGGAAGATACTGTTGGACAAGGTAGCTTATATAAACCCTTGTAATCATTTTCAAATTGGGTCGCTATGTCTTCTGACGAAGTGTGCGTTTTACCCGCCGAGTCCTTTATCGTAC
Source organism: Lithobates pipiens (assembly GCF_037356315.1). Lineage (NCBI taxonomy): Eukaryota > Metazoa > Chordata > Amphibia > Anura > Ranidae > Lithobates > Lithobates pipiens. Next base: position 463,045,151 of record NW_027507764.1, read on the forward strand.
ATACGTTAGTGGTTGCATTTTTTGTTCGGATGGCTCGGGCTAGTAGTCTACCGCACTTATTGCCCTGTTCATAGAAGAGCTTTTGATTAAGGATAAATTTACGGTGTGTTTTGCGGCCTATTGCCTCCAAGAGTAGCTGTCTTGTGTCGGTCAGTTCCTGAAGGGTATCTTGCGCTACGGATTGTTTGTGGGAGCGTTCCAATTGTTTAATGTTATGGATCAGTTCTGACGTTTTTGCTTTCTTCCTAATAGCCGCAAGTTCTATAAATTTTCCCCTTATGGTGCATTTGTGGGCTTCCCATATCGTGAGTGGCGAGATCGTGGGATTGGCGTTCTCTTGGAAATACTGGTTTAGGCTAGTACTAATCTGGTTGATATCAGATTCCGATGTAAGTAATGAGGCGTACAGACGCCAAGTTTTTGCGGCCCGTTTCTGGTCCGGGAGTGTGAGGAGTATCGAGATCGGGTGGTGGTCGGCAATGAGAAGGGGTTTCATAGTGGCGGACTTAAGTAGGGGGGGGGGGGTCTTATTGGGAGAGAAATAGGTAGTCGAGCCTGGAGTATCTATTATGCGGGTATGAGAAAAAGATGTAGTCCTTGACGTTGGGATGTAATGTGCGCCATGCATCATGCAAGGAGAGATCTTGTAGTTGGGATCTGATTTGTCTCAAGGTCTTATAGGGAAGGGAGGATGTTCCTGACGATGAGTCTAAGAGGGGTTGTAGTGTCATGTTTAAGTCCCCTTCGAGGATGGTCAGTCCTGTTTTGAAGTTCGCAAGAATGTCAGCAACTGAATGGAAGAAGCTTGGGCTGTATTAGGACTGTAAATGTTCGCCAAAGTGGCTGGGCGGTTGTGGATAGTTCCCTTTAAGAATAAGTAACTCCACTCCGGGTCAATTAATGAAGAAGTGGTTGTGGGGATGAGGCCCTTCTCCCCATCAACATGGAGACAAGGTGCTTTGGGGGGTACCCCAAAGCACCCTCCCGCCATTTTGAGGGCATGTGGCCTGGTATGGTTAAGGAGGGGGGCACTCTCTTGTCCCCCCCTCTTTTCCTGAGGCCTGCCAGGTTGCGTGCTCGGATAAGGGCCTGGTATGGATTTTTGGGGGGATCCCTACGCCATGTTTTAAAAAAAAATTGGCGAGCCGTTACCCTTAAAATCCATACCAGACCCTTCAGGTCTGGTATGAATTTTGAGGGGGACCCCATGCCATTTGTTTTTTTTTAAATTTTGGCATGGGGCTCCCCTTAGACCCCTTTCACACTGGGGCGTTTTTCAGGCGTTTTTCAGGTGCTTTAGCATTAAAAAAAGCGCCTGTAAAGCGCTTGAAAGAAGCCCCATCTGCAGTCCCAATGTGAAAGCCCAAGTGCTTTAAGAGCCCTTTCACAATGTCAGCGCCCGAAAAACGCTCATAAAGCGCCGCTTAAACTAGCAGCGCTTTACCAGCGTTTTTCGAGCGTTATTGGGGCGCTTTTAACCCCTGCTAGTGGCCAAATAAAAACGCTGCTGCCAATAGTGTTTTTCAGGCGTTTTTCAGGCGTTTTACAGGCGCTTCCCATTGATTTCAATGGGAAGGGGCGGTTTAGGAGCGTTGTATTCACCGCTCCAAAAGCGCTGCAAAGAAGCTGCTTGCAGGACTTTTTTTGACGCCCTGCCAGCGCAGCGCCTCAGTGTGAAAGCACTCAGGATTTTACATTGAGATTGCAGTTGCAGCTTCTTTCAGGCGCTTTTTTTAACGCTAAAGCGCCTGAAAAACGCCCCAGTGTGAAAGGGATCTCGGTGGGAAAGAACTCGGGCTTTTACATTGGGATGGCAGTTGCGGCTTCTTTCAGGCGCTTTTTTTTAACGCTAAAGCGCATGAAAAACGCTCCAGTGTGAAAGGGGTCTTAATATCCATACCAGACCTGATGGGCCTGGTATGGAATTTGGGGGGACCCCCACGCATTTTTTTTTTATTTTTAGTTCGGGAATCCCATGCTGTTTTTTTTCAATGACTTTTATGTGTATTGCCAGGGCCGACAATTCATTATAGCCACGAGCAGTTTTAAATTACTTTTTTTCCTTTAGAAATGTAAATTTTGCTCTCAGACTGTTCTAAACATGGGAAAGATGCGCCACTTTACAGGTATATTATAGACACCCCCCAGGTAAGAAATTTAAAGGAATATTACACTTTTATTGTTTCACTTTAAGCATTATTAAAATCACTGATTACCAGCTGTTATTTATGCAAGTGTAAATTAGAAGTCTCCATATCCTTATTCTCACAGCATCAATGCTGACAAGTCATCATAAACTGATGGTGTAGGTGGCACAAATGTTCTCATAATCTAGTAACATTAAAGTGATATAAAACTCAAAACCCAAAATGTAATATATTGCAGCTTGCCAATCATTAGTTGTGATGGCTGCTTTCTTTTAAAAAAAATGTCCCTCTGTTTTCACCTGGTGATCTGGCCAGTAATACACCTTCTGCATTAGAGTGCCCCCACTCTGGATGAAGGAGAACAGGGACACCTTTGGACAGCAGCTTTGTCAATCTAGTAGGGGGAAATGTTAGATGTACTAGCAGATTTAAATACACTAACAACGTGAAGCCAAACTCCAGCTCACACTTTATAAGTGGTTACAGCAAACAGTTTATTTACTTTTAGGATAAAGATGTTATTTAAATCAAAACTGATCATTATAAGCACCCCTGCTAGAGTTATGCCACGTACACACGATTGGAAATTCGGCCAGCAAAAGACCGATGAGAGCTTTTCATCGGAAAATGTGACAGTGTGTATGCTCCATTGGAATTTTTCTGGCCGAAATCCCTCCAGCAAAAATGGGAGAGCATGTTCTCAATTTTTCCAATGGAAATCGGAAATTCAGATCTTCTGTGGCAATTCCAACGTGCAAAATTCTGACACATGCTCGGAATCAATTCGACGCATGCTCAGAAGCATTGAATTTCATTTTCACGGCTCGTCATAGTGTTGTACGTCACAGCGTACTTGACGTTCGGAATTTGGGGTGACTGTGGTAGATAACACAAGCTTGAGCGGAATTTCATCGGGAAAACCATCAGAGCTTTTTTCCTACCATAATTCTGATCGCGTGTACGTGGCATTATATGGTTTGTCTCATCTCTGTAAGATGCTATTCTCACTGGTATTAAAAGCAGATGTTTGAGACACATTTCTTAATGCTCCCTAAACATGGTTCACATTATCAAAACATGAAACGTTTGCATTGCTACATGTCAAGATTGGAAGGAGTTGAAGCATTCCTCAGCAGTCCTTCCATTCAAGTCTATGATAATGCCCATAAACACGATGATAGGCCTTGTTCACAAAAAATAGGAGCATTTGTTCAGTCTCAGTATTTTGAACAAGGCTTAGCTGATACATTTTGTTGGAGAGCTGGTTCCAGCAACAGACTTACTGGCAGGATCACCAGATGAAAATAGAAGAAATAAAGCCTAAAAAAGAAAAAGAATGCAGCCATCACATCCAAGAAATGGTAAGCTGCAGCATAATACATTTTTTGCTTTTGAGTTTTTTACCAATTTAACTCTTTTGCTGCCAGGTCCCTCAATCAGGGGGTTTACACACACTCCCCTTGGCCTCATCCACTGATATTGTTTGTATAACTGACAAGCAGACTCCTGCCTGTCAGGTGGAAGCATTCGGGTGGATGCGCTACCACTCAATTGCTTCCACACACCCCCAGTAACATGCCGCCCCCCCAGCCATGTATCTCGGGCTAAGCTTGCCCATAGCGGGTGCTGTCTGGTAGGGGAGAGGGAGCTGAGTGGACACATGTCTGCTCTCCTCTCCTCTGTTACAAGGCCAATGGAGACCTTCTTGCCCCTGTATTGGCTTCTCTTTTCTCTGTTTGAAAGAGGGAGCTTTGCTGGACTCAATGAGCCATGCTTATATAGTGTTAAATTACAAACCCCCAAAAGATCCATCCTCTTGTGCCTCATATAGGCCTATCGCTCTTTTAAATATAGACTTTAACATTTTGACAAAACTGATTTCCAGACGATTACAACCTATGATGCCTAGTATTATTGATCCAGATCATATGGGGTTTATGGGAAGTACTCTGCAGAATGGGCTCTCCAATGGTATTTATAAAATGGTTGCAGGTCCTATATAGACTTCCCACAGCTGGAGTGAAAATGGGGGGTTTGTCAACTTCCTTTTTGTTATTTAGAGGAACTCAGCAGGGCTGGCCTCTGTCTTTATACCCTTTTCGCTATTGCTATGGAGCCTATGGCGGAGGCTCTCTCCCAATATAAAAGGGGTGAGAATTGGTTGGTTGGAGGAGATGGTAGCCTTATATGCAGATGATCTTTAAAGAGGAGATTCCCTAAAAAAAAAAAAAAAAAAAATACTGTAGCTGCTGACTTTTAATAATCAGACAATTACCTGTCCTAGGGTCCAGCGATGCGGGGGAATGAAGCCCCGCTCGTCCCCCCTCCTCTCGGGGGCTCCGGCATTGCAACTGTGGAAACCCGGTTGTGGCTTAACAGCCGGGCACCCACTGCGCATGCGTGAGCGGTGCTGTGCGCCATGATTGGCCACGCAGTCATCTGGGACCTGTCACGTGTCCCAGATGACTGACAGGAGGGAGGGGGCGGAGCTGAGCCCTTTCTGTGCCGAGGGGAAGTGACGTCGGTGAAAGGGAAATGTAGATTGTCTAGAGGTCATTAACCATTCGATTATCTCTGTTAAGAAGTGACGATCAGTCCCCACAGGCCTGTGAGATTAGGCCATTGAGACAATGACACAAAACAACAAAGTCTCTCTGAGCAAATCTAATCTTTATTCTTTGGTGTGAATATTTAAAGAGGGCTTTCAGAAAGTACCGCCCTTTGAACGTGTCATACAAATTATCCAATCATATACAAGTACATCCTATGAGAAAAGTGAAACTAGTGATTTCTTAAAAATCATGTGCTTTACAAGAAACAAAACAACTAAAGAAGATAACAGTAACGTGAAAAACAAAACTAGATTAGCAAAACTTGAGCATATCTATTCATGAAGTGGATGTTAGAGATACACAAAATGGAAACCGATTTTCTTAAAGAATGAAAACGGTTAACCTAAATATCCCTTCAATCCCCTCTTAGATCATATAAGATGATCTCTACATTCTGTGTTGTGTTTTAATACTTCTTTGGGATTGTGGCATTGATTTCCTGATGACTCTTGTAGGATAGAACCTTATCATCAGGAGATTGAAGGTGTGCAATTATGCAAGTGCAACACTTAAAGCAGAGGTAAAGAACGAGAGCAAGGATAAATATCATAACAAGGACAATGTCTTTTAACCATGAAAATATACCTCCAAGCCCAAATCCTGCATTGGCAAATGGGCTCCATGTTTTAGCAATGTCCTTAGCTTCCTGCTGGAGCTGGTCTCTAGGAGATGTCCCCTTTTATCATCCCCTACCACTCCCATGACAGGTACCAAGGATGCAAGGTAACACCATCCCTTAACATGGAGGGGCACCCAGGGATAACACACTTTCCCACAACATACATAGATACTTTGTCCTAGTGCAAAAGGTATCTTAGCAACAATCTCATGAGTGTACTTGTCCTGTATCGAGATTATAAATTGTGCAATATTTCACCTACATTATCAGAGAAAGAAGAAAAGTTGTGTAAAGTACGGTTTAGCCCTGGGTCAGATACTTGAAACAGTGAGCAGGCAGGGGCAGAGACTCTGGATTTGCACATGGAGATATTAAATATTGACCTGCTGCAGAAAGAGGGGTTAGTCTGTGTCTCATTCCCTAAATTAAAACACCAATCAGGGGAATGACTTCTACCTGCTATTGGAAAGGTTACAATGTTGTTTATGTACAGAGTGGGACTGTTAGAGCCGGTTCACACAGCGGGCGAGGTGAGGCGACACGACTCGCCTCGCCTCGCTCTCGCAAGTCGCCCCCGTTCTGTACAATGGAACCGTTCTGAGAGGAGCGACTCGAGTCGCTCCGACTCAGAAAAAAGGTTCCTGTACTACTTTTGGGCGACCTCGGGGCGACTTGCATTGACTTCTATACAGAAGTCATTTGCAAGTCGCCGCCGAGGCCGCGGCAGGTCGCGGCGAGGCAAGTCGGAGTCGCCTCGCCTCGCCTGCAGTGTGAACCGGCCCTAAGACAAGAATACAGGAGGAGTCTCGTTGAGAAAGGAGGAAATATTTAAAGGTACAGCCAAAAGGGGAATTCAGGCAGTGCTAGGATGTAATTTGTTACATATCCTACATTCTTCATACCCTGCTTTTTGAGCATAAGCATACAGTACTTACATTTTAGCAAAAGCATCTTATCAGTAAAACTATCTCCAGTCTCTCATTTGATTCTAGCTTGTGCCACTGTCCTCTTGTGTGTGTGTGTTCCCACAGATACTTTTAATTGCACCCAAATCTTCAGGGTGGTAGATACAGTTAGTGATGATCCAGGTGGGTAGGAACACTGTCAGCGAGATCAGGATCAGGAGGCAAAATGCCTTGCCAGAAGTCTGTGGTGAAATAAGCGAGGTCATCTTATCTGGCCGGACCTGCTTTCCCAGGAACTCCTCCTTCATCTGCTTGGACTTCTGCTTGAGGGCCTCCTGTATCCAAGATCTCCCTCCTGCTCTTGGGGCTTTGGGCAACCTTTTTCACTCTGTTGGCATGGATCCAGGACTGGCAATTTTCCACTAGGATGGCTGTTCTGGTCACTGCAACCACTGTGGTAGGAGGTCCAAAGGGATACTCTTGCTTCATACTTCTGTTCAGGTGTTGGACCACCACGGTGTCTCCCACCTTGAAGGGGTGAGTAGCTTCCTGTGAAGAAAAAGGTGCGAGCAACATTTCTCTCAACTGTATCCAATGTTTCAACCAATTTCCTTACATATTCTTCCTGTATTAAGTCTAAATCTCCCCTTTCTATCATTAAAGGTGCTCTGGCCCATGGGGTGGGGAAAGGTTGACCCATCAAGACTTCAAAAGGCGAATACCCTGTTGTCTTGGAAGGGGTCATTCTTATTTCTGCCAGGACTGCTGGGAGGACCTTCTTCCAGTTGGCAAAGGTTCCTCCTGTGGCCTTTCTTATTTTGTCTTTTATTGTTCTGTTCTCTCTTTCTATTATCCCTGAGCTTTGAGGGTGGTAGGGAATGTGAAACTTCCATTCTATCTATCTATCGAGCAAATCTAATCTTTATTCTTTGGTGTGAATATTTAAAGGGGGCTTTCAGGAAGTACTGCCCTTTGAATGTGTCATACAAATTATCCAAACATAAACAGGTACAATCTATGACAAAAGTGAAACTAGTGATTTCTCAAAAATCATGTGCTTTACAAGAAACTAAACAACTAAAGAAGATAACAGTAACATGAAAAACAAAACTAGATTAGTAAGATTTGAGCATATCTATTCGTGAAGTGGATGTTAGAGAGACACAAAATGGAAACCGATTTTCTTAAAGAATGAAAGTGGTTAAGCTAAATATCCCTTCAGTCGGGAGCCCAGGCCCCCTAGCAACAGGCATTTAGAGGTGAGTTAAAAATGTTTTTTTCCAATTTTTTTTTTTTAGGAATTGTAAGCATTTATTTTTTGTGTGTGGAACACCACTTTAATACCTCAATTATAGAAGCTAATTATAAGGTTCTATTAAGGTGGTACATGGTACCGGCTAGACTGGCAAAATTTGTGCCCGAAGCTGCTCCAGAGTGCTTTCGGGGCTGAGGTCAGATGGGAACAGCATACCATAATGGTGGATGTGTCCCTAGGTGCGGAGATTTTGGATCAGGGTCTACAATTTTATATACACTCTTATGCCGCGTACACACGGTCGGAGAATCCGTCGGAATGCGTCTTATCGAACCGTGTCGTCAGATAATCCGACTGTGTGTGGTATGCATCGGACTGATTCCATCCGAATCTCTGTCGGACCCAATTTTCCAACATGTTGGAAATATTTCCCGACCAACTGGGCCGGTCGGGCGTAATCTGATCATGTGTAGAGAATTTTGATCGGACCAAGTGCCACGCATGCTCAGATCAAATTCCTACATCAAAGCTATTGGCTACTAGCCTGAATCTAGTTCCATTGTAACAAAATTACGTCATCACGTTCTGAAAGATCGGATTTTTCAACAACTTAGTCCGACCGTGTGTATGCAACAGTTTCGGACACAATCCGTCAGACTAAATCTGACGGACAAAATACGACAGATTTGGTTGGCAGAATCTCCGACCGTGTGTGTACAGGGGCTTACACAGACTAACCTGACCAAGTCCGCAAAGCAGGCACTTTTGGGTAGCAGGGTAGTAGAAGCCTCAAAAAATCAAAAAAGGCTCCTCACATTTATATTCATCTCAGCAAAAATTACTATAGCAAGAAACTGAAAGTCAGCAGCCCTACCATTCGACCAACTTAAACATAAAATGTACTGGCTTATGCTAAATGAAAGACTAACAGAAATCATGCAGGATAAAATGAAGTTGTTCAATACAATATGGGACCCATGGATCAAATACTTCACAAATGACCCCCGGACTATTACTAACCAGGACCCTTCCTGAATAACATGACCAGGAGCGTGGAGTTCTTCCCTCCCCCCCCCCCCCCCCCCCAATCCTGTCTCGCATCTCCTCTGAGTTCATCTTTCCTCCGTTCCATCCATCTATAGAATTACTGGGGGGTGAGCGTCTCCGGGCTTGGAGGGCAAGCTCTGAGACCTACATCATGATACCTACAGATAACATTATACTGCTTAAGATAGAGAATCCACAGTATAGTCTGTTCTTTAAACCACAACTGCTGTAGTGGATAAGGAAAAACAGGTACTAGAACCTTAGAAAAATTGTCTTAAAAGAACAAAAGTTACTGTTTGTACCTGTATTATGTGTTTGAAAAAGTATGCAAACTGTTAAAAGTAAAAAAAAATGGTCCAGAGTTATCTAACTCCTCCACTCCATTGGAATCAGCTGTCGGAAGGTCTACAGAAGCCCTTAAGGTACTTGTATTCAGGGGCCATAAGGAACCCTATCAATTGACTGCCTCAATGCAGAACACTATTCAAGCTTGGGAGGTTGGCCTTAGATGTGATCATTAATTGTACTCTTCCTCAATTTTATAAATTAACAGAGCCTATTGCATGGACTATGTATAATATTAAATTAATTTCTCAGGTGGTTACTGATCTGAAACTGTCCACATTCTCTACACTTATATTGGTAGGAGAAGGGATATGGGATTTTTAGGGTGCCAAGAAATTACTGATCAAATATATAAAAATAGAAAATGTATTTATACAAAGTGTATAAAACATCACAGTATCATCACACAGTAGCCATAATACAAGTGGCCAGCAGTGACTACTTGCTCTACACGTTTTGCCATGCAATGGCTTCCTGAGGAGTCTTCTAACTAGCACGGCATAAGATGGTAACTAGATGGTAAAAAGCAATATATTAAAATCCATATTTAATAATCAGAACAATATTTTAAGCACATAAGAAATAGAAAAGAAATTGCCTCACAAATACGGGTAGACCAAGAGTACTCTCCTGCTGTGTCCCCACCTGAACTGTGGAACATGTCCTATCAGTGAAGGTTGTGACCCTGATGTCTTGAGGACATTGAAAAAATGCAGATATCTGTTGTATCACAGAGAAGGACATACAGGCTGAGGGTTGTCTAGAAAAGGGGGGATATATGATGAGCGCAAACTCAAAAAAATCAGATGTTTTTCTGACCATGGTAAAATAAATGTATTCAAACCTCAGAATGCGGATGTGGGAACCAATTTATAATAATGGATGGTATCATGATACTTCCAAACAGTTAGTAGATCTGAAGGCTGACTTTCCCAGAAGAAACTTCCAAGTGGTCATATACCCTAATCAACAGCCAACAAAACAAATAAGAGAAGACATTCATATATAATCTGCTAATTTCCAATTTAAATAGTTCCCACAAATGTCCAAACGTTTTTACCTTTCACCGATTTGAAGCATCACATTTTGCCTTGCCCTGGACTCAGCTGCTGCCTATCCACAGAAAGAGGATCCTTTTATATACCATCCACCTCAACGGTGTATAATGGCGCTGATGAGGCGTGAACGCAGAGAAATCCCCACCACGCATGCGTGAATGGCACCGGAAGTGACGCAAGCGCACAATCACCCGGTGCGATGATGCGACATCAGAAATTATGACATGAGCCAACGCGATATACGCACAACGCCATGTTGGAAAGTCTGCCCTCAGCTGGGTGAAACCTATGGCTGTCAAAGCCAATGAACATTCAGTTTGTGGGACGCAATGTGCAAGTGGCTAGTCGCACCAGCTCCCAAACACATATTAGGGATTCCCCATATATGGTTGATGGAGAAGATGCCCTGGGCGTCCATATGATCACCTATCTTCAATTCAATGTACTTGAGGGTAACTAAATTTGATCAAATCTTGTTAATAGTGGACAGCCATAGGAAAAAGGAAAAAAGACTATAAAATATGAAATAAATTCCAACAATAAATGTTTCTTGTTTAAATTTTTTATTATCAAGTGACAGAAAATTTACACAGTACGTTACAGTCAAAATTCCAATGTTACAATGGATATATAACAAAATGACCGTGTTAGTGCCACACGTTCTTTATAAAACAATTGCAAGGAAAAAATACGGACGTGTCTCTCTAATCAAGGCAGAGAGTAATTGCGTTATAAAACAGTCAGAAACCCAAACTATCTGGAGTCCCCGGGGTTGGAGAGATAGGTTACTCCCAATAGAAAAAAAAAAAAAAACATACTGTACAGGGGAGTACAGGTACTGCGAGAGCAGAATTTTCAGGTATAGGAAAGAAAAAGGAAGAAAGAGCAGGTAGACTGGAAATAAGGATAGGAGTAAAAGGGGAAAAGGCAGAGGAAAGAAGAGAGAGAGGCATAGGAGAAAGGAAGGAAAATTGGTCAATCGGCCCGCACGGACCCAGGCCGCCATGTGCTGGAGGTGGCCTTATCTTAAAGAGTAGCTCAGGGTTCTAAGAGGTTGGGATCTAAATCAGGGGGCAGAAAATGTTGAATCCAGGGTTGCCAAACCCTATGGAATCGGGGCATACGGTCTAAAACTTTCGCTTCAATCTTGCAATGAATCATGGCCTGTGTGACACTGTTCTTAAGTTCCGTTACAGGGAGTGTCGGGGTCTTCCAGGCTCTAGCAATCGTTTGTTTAGCCGCTGTGGTTAGCTGGAGAAATAGGGATAGCTGACTTTGAGTACAATTTCGGGGCGTGAAGTTAAGTAGGGCCAAAGTCGGGTCAGGTGGCAAGGGGTCCCCCAAGAGTACTGACGCCATCTGGAACGTCGTTGCCCAAAACTGTTGGACAACCCGGCACGTCCACCAGATATGGAGATGGGTACCTGCTTCACTACAACCCCTAAAACACGTAGCGGGATAACTAGGGACAAACTTGGCTATTCTTACCGGGACCAGGTACCACCGCATGAGAACTTAAAAATTTGCTTCCGAGGCAATAACGTTTTCTGAGGCTTTACTTGTGTTGGCCCAGATCATAGTCCATGAATCAGCATCTAGTTCTATGTTGAGGTCTGCGGACCATCTGGTGGCGTAAGGTGGGAGGGGTGCAGGGGGAGAAGTGAAATGAGAATATAATAGAGAGATAATACCAGGGGCTTGTGGGTCAGTATCACAAATTTTCTCGTAGGGTGACATGTAGTCATGTGCGTTATCAGGTTTGGGTAACGAATTAACAAAATGGGCAATTTGTAGGTAGCGGAAACATTCCCCATTGGGAACGTGAGATTGGGCTTGTAAAATGGGGAAAGCCTTGATCCGTCCATTATTCGTTAGGGTACAAATTCGGTCCAGGCCTACCCGAGACCACGTCGCGAACCGGCCTGGCTCGGAGAAGGCCGGGGCGAATGATGGGTGTCCAAAAATGGAGAGTAAAGGTAGGTGTTGAGATTTGAGCCGAAAGGACTTGTGGGTCATGTCCCAGACTTTGAGGGAGTGTAACGTAACCGGATTGGTGGGTAACAATAAATGTTTCAATTCCATATAGGTAGAAAGGAATATAAAATCCTCAGTTCAGGGAGGGAGAAAAACTGAACAAATGGGGAACCTCTCAGGCCAAGGTAGAAGCGAGTAAGAAGACATAATAATATACACTTGAAAACAAAAATGATAAACATTGAATTATTGGGATCCTACATAATGGATAGTGATGGACAAATGTCCGACGGCGAACGCAGCCAAAATTTTGCGAACCGCAAAGTTTGCGGCGGACCCCATTGACTTTAATGGCAGGAGAACCTTAAAAACCTCCAGGTCATATTTTCAGCCACAAAATACTTACTAGCTGTGCACACATAGTCCCACAACATGGACACTGACATAACAAAAGTATTAAGTGAATCTGGGATCGACAACGACAAGCATTCTTTTTTTATCTGTGAAATTTTGACAATTCAGGAGCGCATGAAGGCCATGGAGGAGAGGCAAGGTCAGGCCAGGCTATGCTAGGGGGTGCAGGAGATGATCAGTGCCACAGTCAGGGCAGCGCAGTCCTGTGCCAGTGTCCCAGTGTGCCAACCTGTGCTTGAGCCCCTCCCTCTGCCCGGCCCTTACCCCCACCAATGCAGGGCTCCACTGCGGTGTGCTGAACCTCAGCAATGGTGCTGGCACTGCCTGCTTATTGGCTTCTCCACTGCTATCTCACTCACTGACACCAGCACTGAGATAGAACACTGACACCAGCACCGCGATAGAGACTGAGCACTGACACCAGCACAGAGATAGGGAGCACTGACACCACACCAGCACCGTGATAGAGAGTATATAGAATAGAACTTTGTATATTTGAAAGAAAGTATATTATACGTGTACAACCCTAAATACTGTACACCTATACCAGTCCTTAAAAGGACCTTTGTGGACCTAGTAGCTAGTGATTTACAGACTGTCCCTTCTCCAAACACCAAACTGTCCCTCAGTCCCTACACTGATAAAAGACAGCTGCAGAATCGGTCAGCACTCAGCTCAGCAGTCAAGTATAATATGCTGTCTATATTTGAAAGAAAGTATATTATACGTGTACATCCCTATATACTGTACACCTATACCAGTCCTTAAAAGGATCTTTGTGGACCTAGTAGATAGTGATTTGCAGACTGTCTCTTCTCCAAACACCAAACTGTCCCTCAGTCCCTACACTGGTAAAAGACAGCTGCAGAATCGGGCAGCACACACTGAGCAGCATAGTAATCAGCAGTGCACCATAATATACTTGAAAGAAAGTATATTCTAAGTATATTACAACCCTATATACTGTACACCTATACCAGTCCTTAAAAGGACCTTTGTGGACTTAATAGTAATAGCTAGTGATTAAACTGACTGTCCCTGCTCCACATAGCATCCCGTCCCTACACTGACAAAAGACAGCTGCAGAATCGGTCAGCAGTGCACTCAGCAATCAGCAGCACAGCAGTCAGCAGCAGTGCACCAGAACCCTATATACTGTACACCTTTACCAGTCCTTAAAAGGACTTTTGTGGACCTAATAGTAATAGCTAGTGATTAAACTGACTGTCCTTGCTCCACACAGCGTCCTGTCCCTACACTGACAAAAGACAGAATGTAAAATGACCGCCAGATCAGGTCTATTTATAAGGTAGGGGGTATGTCCAATTGTCTATGTGCTGAAATGTCTCAATTCGCTGTCCTGTACCCCATGATGGATGTGTCATCATGGGTCAAAGTTCTTCACAATGTAAACGCATATGTCCGCCGAGCGAACAGCGCCAGAAGTCCGCCGGTTTGGTGAATAGCCAACGAGCAATATTTGCCGCGAACCAACCGCCGGGCGAACCGCAAGGCCATCTCTAATAATGGATCCTAATTTTGAGGTATTTTGGTTATATCTAAATCCCTCATAAAGAGAGATTTATATGGCCCTAAAGGAAGGATTTATAGCTAATGTACTCATTCAGTCCAGGATGTTTAGTAGCTGACAGGGTGTGGATCCATTTAGTTTTGCGCTCTAAAAGAAGTTTATCCACATCACCCCCTCTTTCATGTATGAGAAATTGTGATAAAGTCCCACATGTCTACTAATTAGAGTCTCCATTTTTTTCTTATAGACCAAGGACTTGGGGGTTCGGGTTGTGGAGAGCTTTATTGTAGTTGTTCACAATAAGCCCAAAATTAACTCATTGTATTTCATTTTGACTAACAATATCTTTTTTGTTCAATCGCTCCCTCTACCTCCAGGTGCAAGGTGTTGCAATGGGGACACGTTGTGCCCCCTCATATGCAAACCTGTACCTGGGGGGTGGGAGCAATACCTATGCACATGTGAGGAATTTAAAGATAGCCTGGGTTAGGTATTAATTTGGTAAATATTCATTGAGGATATCTTCTTAATATGGACAGGATCCAAGGAGGAGTTAATCTCCTTTTTGGAAACCTTAAAATTAAATAAATTTAATCTCAGATTTAGATGAATCACGATCAAAAGACTATCAGTTTTCTAGATATCAACAGTGATGGAAGTCTTGGTTCCTCACTGTATCGCAAACCTTTATTGGGGAATATATGATTTTACATTCCAGTAGTTCCCCCCATCCCAGATCCCTTGTCTTCAGCATATCTTATAGTCAGTATCTCAGGCTAAAAAGGAATTGCAGTTGACAAGAAGACTTTGAGAGTGAAGCCAAAGACCTACAAGACCGTCTCTTATTGAGAGGTTGCAGTTGGTCGTCTCTGAAAATGGTCTACCATAGGGCCAATCAAAGGCAAAGAGATACTTGAATTTTTTTTAAAAAGGTTCACAGTACAGATCAAAAGGTTCAATCGATAACTAGATTTTCAGGACAGCATCGTCAGATATGGGATGTCATTCAAAAAATTTGGCATCTGCTAGTTGCTGGCGATGTTGTCACAAAATATATAAGCCTGTGTCCTCAGATTACCTATAGGCAATCTCAATCGATTAGAGACCATCTTGTACATAGTCATTTAATGACTACACCTAAAAGTCTTGCTCGTAAAACAGGGACCAGGCCCTGCAGGAATTGCAATTTTTGTAGGTACCTGTTCAGTGCTTCGCAGATTCTGCTGCCCAATGGTGAGCAATACATAAATCATTTTTATACCTATTGCCAGACCATTGGAGTAGTGTACCTTATGGAATGTGATTCCAAGGCCTCTTAGGTGGGCAAAACAAAAATACATTTTTTTCACAGGGTCTGGGACCATTTGTCCTTGGTTTGTAAGAAAAAAAATGGAGACCCCAATTAGTAGACATATGGGACTTTATCACAATTTCTCATTGTCTAAAATGAAATTCTTTGCATTGGAGCACATTTTGCTACAGGAAAGATGGGTGATGTGGATAAACTTAATTACAGTGTGAAACTAAATGGATCCACACCCTGTCACCTACTAAACATCCTGGACTGAATGAGTCCATGTCAGGGCTGGCTTAGCCCTTCCTTCTCTGGGCTGGCTGCTCAGCTGTCGGCTAATTGCCAGCTCTCATCTCTCTCCACAGTTACCAGCTGTTCCTGTTCATGCTTGTCTGACCTGCCTACTTAAAGCAGTCCATCTCACTTCACCTCTGCCTTCACCTTGGTCACATCACAAGAAACCATCTCCTGTGGTTATGTTTAAAGACTGGCTTGCTGACATCCCTTCTGGCTCCTTATCCTGCTTCCTGTTGCTCTACTTGGATCCCTGACTTCTGGCCTGGCTGATTACCCGATCTGGTTATTGAACTCTGGCCTGGTTGACTACTCTATCCTGTTACTGAACTCTGGCTATGCTTTGACTAACTTTTTCTATTTACCTTTTTATTTTTATTTAATAAACAAGTGTGATTTAATTGTACTTCTGTCTCAGTCTGATTCATGGTTTCTGACAGTCCATTAGCTATAAACCCTTCCTTTAGGGCCATATAAATCTCACTTTATGAGGGATTTAGATATACCGTAACTAAAATGCCTCAATATTGGGATCAATTATGTAGGATCCCAATAATTCAATGTTCATTGTTTTTGTTTTCAACTGTATATAATTTTGTCTTCTTTCCTGCAGCGGGCAGTCCGTAAGTGGTTAAATATGTATTTTAATAGTAAATTTCACCGGGGGAAGTCCCCCCGAGTGTTGGAGAGGATGTGCAGCACTGGGAACAATGACCCATATATGATGGGATTGCCCTATAATAAAAAAAAATTGGAAAGAGGTTTTACAATTAATTAAGATAATCAAGTGCCGGAGGACCCGTGGACGTGTCTGTTCCATGGGACAGATAGCCCTGTTAGTCAATATAAAGCTTCTATAATTCCAACTTTACTCAGTGTAGCAAAATGGTTAATCCCGAAAAAAGTGGCAGGAAAAAGAGAGCCCCAAAATTCAGGATTGGATATCCCGTGTAGGGGTTCTACAAAAACTGGTGAGTATAGATGAAAATCAAGAGGAACAGGTAGAAGGGTCAGACAGAAAGGATAAATGGGAAGTGTGTAATATGTTTAAAAAAACATGGAGATATGTTGCGGAGATCACTAAATAAATTTAACATTAAATATGAGAGAGGGAAGGCTACGGATTAAAAGTGTAGAGAATCATTCACCTTTAGGAGGACGGTGCAAGGTGGAGAGGGAGGAGGGAAAATTGATGTGTATAACTTGTAGATGGATTAAATGCATGTTTCCCTTTTATGGAATGATGTAAATTTTATAAAATAAAATAAATAATAAAAAATAAATAAATAAATATGGATTTTAATATATTGTTTTTCACCTATATTTACCATGCTATGCAGTGCTTGTTGGAAGTCTCCTGAGGAAGCCATTGCATGGCGAAACATGTAGAGCAAGAAGTCACTGCAAGCTACTCATATTATGGTTACTGCATGATGATACTGTGATGTTTTATACACTTTGTATAAATACATTTCTATTTTTATATATTTGATTAATAATTTCTTGGCACCCCAAAAAAAAGTCCCATATCCCCTCCCCTACCAATATATGTATTCATAGGGATATGGTGCCTTTTTGACTAACTTCCAGCAATTTACTATATTGTCTACACTTAGCTTAATTTTCAATTTGCCTAGTTCCCATTTATTCAGATATTTTCAGCGTTCTCCTACTTTTCATGCTCAGTTTTCACAAGATAGTCTAATGATTACAAAATCTACTCTAGAATCAGTACTTAGGTCTGAATGTTTGGAGAGGTCCAACTCAAGACTGTATTCTCAATCATTAGAGGGTCTCATTCCTTGTACACACGGTCGGACATTCCGACCGCAAAATCTGCCTGATTTTTTCTGACAGATTTTGTCTGAAACTTGTGTTGCATACATACGGTCGAACAAAGTTGTTGGAAAATCTGATAGTTCGGAACGTGGTGATGTTTGTTCGTTACGACAGGACTATGTTGAGGCTAGTAGCCAATAGCTTAGGTCTCGTAATTTGAACTGAGCATGCGTGGCACTTTGTCCGTCGGGATTCTCTACAACCAATCGGAAAAAGTCTAATCTGATTTTTTTGTCGGAAAATTTGAGATCCTGAATTTCCGACGGTAAAACTCCGATACACAATCGGATTTTCAGACAATATAATCTGACCTTTACCGTCTGAATTTCCGACTGTGTGTACAGGGCATAAGAGTTAGATGTGAGACATACTGGATCTGGATATGGAAGACTGGAGGAGTGCATGGGATATTCCTTTACAATCTCTAGTATCCTTGAGAGACCATATGATCTAGTTTTAATCTGATACATAGAGCATATATCACGCCACACAGACTTCTAAAGATAAATCCTTTGTGTTCCTCTGAATGTTGGCAGCGTGGAGCTGCTCAGGGGAATTTCACACACATCTTCTGGACTTGTCCATATATAGTGATTTTTTTTTTGGGGTGGAAGTGGTGGATCTGTTGAATTCAATTACTTCTGCTCTTTTGTCAGTTTCAATTCTGTTGGGCCTGGTAGAGGCTATTCTTCCTACAGTGTCTGAGTGAGTGTTCGCTAATATTACACTATTTTATGCGAGAAAGGCTATTGATTTACATTGGAAGAAACACTTTTTTCCCTATGTTTCTACACTGGAAACAATTGGTAAATAATAATCTCACATTGTATAGAGACACTTGTATGAATAGGGGCTGTCCTAGTAAGTATGATAAAGTCTGGGCAAAGTGGCTGGATAAGCCCTATACAGCATCTAATGCCCATGGGGGTTATCGATTATAATAATATAGGTATTTTTTGTACTAAAGTTTTGCTATACTATGTGTGGATTGATATCCAAATTGACAAATAGTGTGGCTTAGACCACAGCCCAGTTAAAATACCTTTTTGTCAATTACTCCATTTCTCCCTTTTTTTTTTTAAACTTTGATGGCTGCTATGCAATGTGATTGGATCTTGAATGTGTATTAATATTTTGGTCCAATGTGTATGATGTGTTTTGTTTGGTTTTGTCTGTTGTTGCTATTAAGGAAATAAATAAAAAGTTTTAATAGTAAAAAAAAAGTTAGAACCAAGCACATAAAATCCCCCATCAATTTTTTTTGAAGCCCCCACTCCCTTATATATGCACGTACAAACATAAACGCACGCATCGGGGTGCCTATGCATGAAAAATGGAAAATTGTATACTCACCTTCCGTAATTTTCCTTTCCTCTTGCATCCCATGGCAGCAGACACCTATGGGTTGTGGCTCCGCCCCCACAACCTGATAGGACCGTGTGACTATTAAATCTTGAGAGGCCCCTTCCTCAGTATTCTCAATATATAGATACCTCACCTCAGACGGGTGGGCATCTGTATGCTGCCTTGAGATGCAACAGGAAAGGAAAATTACGGAAGGTGAGTATACAATTTTCCATTTTCCTGTCGCATTATGGCAGCATACACCTATGGGGAATAACTCGCAAAACTGGGTGGGTATGAGCAGAAGTTTATTTACAAGGAATGGAGGAATTGGACTGAATAATTCCTCTCCCGAATTCCACCGTGGACAGCCTAGCGGAGTCCACTTTGTAGTGAGATATAAAAGTGCTTTTTGAAGACCATGTGGCTGCCTTGCAGATGGTTTCTGAGGAGACTCTGCAGTAGGCTGCCCAGGAAGTCGCCATCGCCCTTGTAGAATGTGCCCTTAAGCCCTCAGGTACTTGAGCTTGATTAAATTAGTAAGCTTTCTTTATGACTTTTACCAGCCATGCTGCGATAGTGCGGGAAGTTGCCGCCTGTCCTCTTCTAGAGCCGTGAGGGATGACTAGGAGATTTTCCGCTTTCCTGAGGTCACTGGTTCTTGAGAGGTAGGCCAGTATATTGGATTTTACATCAAGTGGATGCGAGTTCCCCTGTTTCGTGGAAAGAGTGGGAAGGCATATTTCCTGATTAAAATGAAAGGAGGAAGCCACTTTTGGGATGAAGCGAACTGAAGGTT
The DNA here is from genome assembly GCF_037356315.1 of Lithobates pipiens. Taxonomy (NCBI): domain Eukaryota; kingdom Metazoa; phylum Chordata; class Amphibia; order Anura; family Ranidae; genus Lithobates; species Lithobates pipiens. The sequence continues at coordinate 463,064,628 of NW_027507764.1, forward strand.
TCAGAACTACCTTGTCTGGGTAGATGGTTAGGTATGGTTCTTTTGCCATTAGTGCATGCATTTCCGACACCCTTTTAGCTGATATAATCGCTATCAGAAAGGTGATTTTGAGGGTTAGATCCCAAAGAGAAGCTTCCTCAACTAGAAAGAATGGTTCACGGGATAGGAAATCCAGCACTACCGAAAGATCCCAAGTTGGAAAGGAGGGTTTTTTGGGAGGTCTTAATCTTAGACAGGCCTTCTGGAATTGAGAAATAAGAGGCTTCTGTGCCCATTTCACCCCCGTTATGGCTGATAGAGCTGATACGTGCACCTCAGGGTATTTGATCCAAGGCCTTTGTCGAGACCTAGCTGCAGGAACTCTAGGATCTGAGCAACTTGTTGTTGGGGATGAAGGGTCCCAGGCTTGTTGTTGTGCGATCTAGAGGAACTTACCCCAGATTCTCTTGTAGGTGTTATTAGTGGTAACTCTTCTGGCTTGAAGAAGAGTGTTTATCACTTTGTGGGAACAGCCGTGAGCTATGAACCTAGCCCTTTCAGTCTCCAGGCTGTCAGGTGTAATTTCTCCGGGTATGGATGGAGGAGTTGACCCTGAGAGAGTAGGTCTGCTATCATGGGAAGCGGCAATGGTTCTGCTGTATTCAACTGAAGCAGGGTTGTGAACCATGGCCTCCTCGGCCAAAAAGGCAGGACTGTTATTACTGTGGAACTTGAGTTTTTGAGTCTGAGTAGAAGCCTCTGTATGATTGGTGTTGGTGGAAAAACATAACCTAGGCGGAAGTTCCAGTTGTGTTGTTGTTGTAAACAATCCATGCCTTCTGCCGAAGGAAAGGGAATTCTTGCCAGGTACCTCTGACACTTCGGGTTATTCGGTGTCGCTGCCAGATCGATATCTGGAACCCCCCAAGTTTTTGTTATCAGAGAGAAAGCTTGATGGCTTAGGGCCCATTCGTGGTTGGATATAAACTCTCAGCTCAAGGTATCTGCTATTTGATTCTGGACACCTGGCACATACAGTGCCTTGTGAAAGTATTCGGCCCCCTTGAACTTTTCAACCTTTTGCCACATTTCAGGCTTTAAACATAAAGATATAAAATTTTTATTTTTTGTGAAGAATAACCAACAAGTGGGACACAATTGTGAAGTGGAACGAAATCTATTGGATTTTTGCAACTTTTTTAACTAATAAAAAAATGAAAAGTGGGGCGTGCAAAATTATTCGGCCCCCTTGCATTAATACTTTGTAGAGCCACCTTTTGCTGCGATTACAGCTGCAAGTCACTTGGGGTATGTCTCTATCAGTTTTGCACATCGAGAGACTGAAATTCTTGCCCATTCTTCCTTGCAAAACAGCTCGAGCTCAGTGAGGTTGGATGGAGAGCGTTTGTGAACAGCAGTTTTCAGCTCTTTCCACAGATTCTCGATTGGATTCAGGTCTGGACTTTGACTTGGCCATTCTAACACCTGGATACGTTTATTTGTGAACCATTCCTTTGTAGATTTTGCTGTATGTTTGGGATCATTGTCTTGTTGGAAGATAAATCTCCATCCCAGTTTCAGGTCTTTTGCAGACTCCAACAGGTTTTCATCCAGAATGGTCCTGTATTTGGCTGCATCCATCTTCCCCTCAATTTTAACCATCTTCCCTGTCCCTGCTGAAGAAAAGCAGGCCCAAACCATGATGCTGCCACCACCATGTTTGACAGTGGGGATGGTGTGTTGAGGGTGACGAGCTGTGTTGCTTTTACGGAAAACATATCATTTTGCATTGTGGACAAAAAGTTAGATTTTGGTTTCATCTGACCAGAGCACCTTCTTCCACATGTTTGGTGTGTCTCCCAGGTGGCTTGTGGCAAACTTTAGACAAGACTTTTTATGGATATCTTTGAGAAATGGCTTTCTTCTTGCCACTCTTCCATAAAGGCCAGATTTGTGCAGTGTACGACTGATTGTTGTCCTATGGACAGACTCTCCCACCTCAGCTGTAGTTCTCTGCAGTTCATCCAGAGTGATCATGGGCCTCTTGGCTGCTTCTCTGATCAGTCTTCTTGTCTGAGCTGAAAGTTTAGAGGGACGGCCAGGTCTTGGTAGATTTGCAGTGGTCTGATACTCCTTCCATTTCAAAATGATCACTTGCACAGTGCTCCTTGGGATGTTTAAAGCTTGGGAAATCTTTTTGTATCCAAATCCGGCTTTAAACTTCTCCACAACAGTATTACGGACCTGCCTGGTGTGTTCCTTGGTCTTCATGATGCTCTCTGCGCTTTCAACAGAACCCTGACTATCACAGAGCAGGTGCATTTATACAGAGACTTGATTACACACAGGTGGATTCTATTTATCACCATCAGTCATTTAGGACAACATTGGATCATTCAGAGATCCTCGCTGAACTTCTGGAGTGCACTGAAAGTAAAGGGGCCAAATCATTTTGCACGCACCACTTTTCAGTTTTTTTTTTGCTAAAAAAGTTTAAAATATCCAATAGATTTCGTTCCACTTTACAATTGTGTCCCACTTGTTGGTGATTCTTCACAAAAAATTAAAATGTTATATCTTTATGTTTGAAGCCTGAAATGTGGCAAAAGGTTGAAAAGTTCAAGGGGGCCGTATACTTTCGCAAGGCACTGTATGTTGCCCTCAGACTGGCTAAATTCAGCTGTGCCCATTTGAAGACTGGTCGGACTTCCTGCAACATGGAGCGACTCCTGGTGCCTTTTTGCCTGTTGATATAGGCCACTGCCACTCGATTGTCCATTCTCAGTAGAACTTCTTTCCCCTCTAGGAATGGGCTGAAATCTAGTAGTGCCTGGAACGCTGCTTTCATCTCTAATATGTTGGAAACCACATTGTGTGTTCTGAACGGCCAATGACCTTAGACTGTGTGGTGACAGTAGTGTGCTTCCCCATCCCTCCATGCTGGCCTCCGAGGTGATTACCTCTTGAGAAGGAAAGACTATGCGTTTGCACCTCTTTAGATTGTGTGATCTGGTCCACCACCAGAGTGATTGTTTCACCTCCTTCCGAATCACTATTGGCTGGGTCACTGACACGCCATTCCATTGCTTCAGAAATTATATTTGAAGAGGCCTGATGTTCCACTGGGCCCATTGGACCATCAGAATAGTTGCTGAGAACGACCCTAGAATACTGAGACATTCCCTGGCGGGAATGGTAGTGGCCGTGAGTAGTCTCTTTGCTTTCCGGATCAGGATGGGAATTTTCTCTTCCGGAAGCTCTACCGTATTGAGTTGGGTATCCAGTTCTGTGCCCAAAAAGATCATTCTCTGCGTGGGACTTAGGCTGCTCTTCCCCCAGTTTATCAGCCACCCGAATTTTTGCAGGGTGGAGATTAGGATTGCGCGATGTAGTAGGGGGGAATCTCGGCTGTCTGCAAGCAGAAGGATGTCATTTAGATTGTGGTGAACTCTTAGGCCTTGTTCCCTTAATAGGGCTATTACTGGGAGTAAGACTTTTGTAAATGTTCTCGGAGCGGTGGAGATTCCGAACGGGAGACTTTGAAATTGGAAATGTTGATGACCTACTACAAAGCGGAGAAATTTCTGAATTGAGGTGTGAATGGGAACATGCAAGTAGGCGTCTTGTAAATCGATGGAGAGCATCCAATCTCCTATGTTGATGGCCTGAAGAATTGTCTGCAGGCTCTCCATTTTGATATTTCAATAGATTTTTATTGAAAGTTTTAAAAACAATAACAACTTATAATTTAATACAGTGCACTCTTGTATTAAAACAGTCAAAAGAGAACCGAATCGACAGAAAATAAACCCTGATAGTGATTGATCGAGACAGAGCAATAAAAAATATCTGTTAAGAATCAGGCAAAACTTGGAATAGACACAGAGTTTTTCCATAGCAACATTTTCCTAGCATTAGAGCCCATGGTTCCAGAGAACCCATAAATGAAATTTAAGAACGAGTCTCGTGGATCCAACACCCCAAATGGGAACACTGCTGTGTCGGGACCCCCGAGACCCCACCCAACACAGGCTCTGGGTTCCATGAAACCTCCTACTGTAAAAGAAGAATCGGAAAATAAATGCTCCGAAATTGAGGACAATGAATAAAAATAATCTAAAGATAACTAATCCCAGTGAACCAGATATGATAATAAAAATCAAGAAACATAACTGAAGCTAGCGGTTTATGATCTTATTGAGGGTTTAAACCTCTTGATGTACGTATACTAGTCCTGATAAGAGGCACTAAATCATAGGTAAAATATAGCCAAAAGAAAGAAAAGAGAAAGAGAAGAATAAAAGAAAGGAAATGAAAAGGAGACAGGAAAAAGATAGTAAAAAAAAAAGGGAAGCGGGTCTCTCTCTCCCTACAGCAACGTGTAGTCCCTGGTCAAGATAGACACTTGGAGGTATAATTTATCCAAGGATCCCATATCGCTGTATGTTTGTCCACCGTATCTAGGAATATGCTTACTGTTTTTTCTTGTACCATGATCCAAGAAATTTTCCTTTTGACCATTCTCAGGGAAACCGACGTTTTTTTCCAAGCCCTGGCAATCGTGATTTTAGTTCCGACCAGAATAAATCTAATGAGTTGTTGAGTTAATTTCGGGACCCCATGCAAGGGGAAATTGAGTAAAGCTATTTGAGGTGTTTGAAGAACTGGGAAGGTCGTGATCTTCCGTATGATTTGGAAAACCTTGTTCCATGTATGCCTAATTTTCGGACAATCCCACCAGATATGTAACATAGAGCCTATATGGCCACAATTTCTGAAACAAAGGGGAGAGGCATTCGGATAGATTGTGGCTAGTCTCAAAGGCACCATATACCATCTCATAAGAACCTTCAAGTTAGCTTCCATGAGAGTTACATTCAGAAAGCCTTTGGAGGCCATAAGAGACGCCGAATGCCACTCCTCTAAGGACCATTGTTGTTGTAGATCTGTTTCCCATGCCCGCATGAAAAGTGTTTTACCTTCCGCCCTGGCAAGAGCACGATAGATCACCGATATCCCTCCCTTCTGCTCCATGGCTTGTCCACACCAAAGTTCGTATTCAGTGATAGAAAGAGGGGGGTCAGATGAAGACCGTAACGACTTTAGAAAATGGTAAATTTGATTGAATCGGAATCTTTCAGTAACGGGCAGGTGATGCTTTTTAATATAGTGATTCAAAGAGAAAGGACCAGAGGGAGAAATAAAGTGGCCAATCCTATATAAACCTTTATCTAGCCACCAACGGAAGGCCCTAATATCCTGCCCCGGAAGGAAGAGTGGATTCCTAAAAATGTGGGAGAGTGGTTTCCAGTGTGAAGTGATATTATGATTATTTTTCAAAGAGTCCCAAAGTGCTATGGAGTGGGAAAGGGTAGGTGCCATCACTGCTGGTCTGGACTTAGGTGTGCTCCAGAGGAGGTAATCTAAAGTATGATTAGGAACCGCCTGTCTCTCCATGTGTACCCAATCTGGCACAGAAGTTTTAAAGTAAATAGTAGATAATTGTGAAAGCTGCGCCGCTTGATAGTATGCGAGGATGTTTGGGACCCCTATACCCCCTTGTTTTTTATGGCGGAAAAGCGTATTTTTTGAGATTCTGTGACCCTTGGATCCCCAAATAAATTTCAGGATTCTAGACTGAAAACTACGAATGCGGTCCTTAGGGACAGGGATAGGTAACGACCGAAAGAGATACAATATCCTTGGAAGAAGCGTCATTTTAACTGAATTGACTCTTCCCAGCCAGGATAACTTAAGGGTATCCCAGAAGGCCAGATCTTCCTCCAACTTTCGGAATGTCTGTGGAAAATTAGCTGAGTACAATTTGTCAATGGAAGCCGTAAGGTATATCCCTAAATAAGGGAGGTTCGATTCCGACCAATCAAAGCGGAAAGAATGTTTAAGGTGAGAAACTAGAGTAGGTGGTAGGTTGACATTAAGCACTAAGGACTTGGCATAGTTGACCCTTAACCCAGAGATATCGCCAAAATCTTTAAGGAGTTTGCATATCACAGGGAGCGAGGTGGCCGGAGAGGAAATGAATAGTAAAACATCATCAGCAAATAAAGCACACTTGTGAGTTTTTGGTCCACAGCTTATACCCTTAATATCAGGGTTCGCTCTAATTGATATGGCTAATGTTTCAATGATCATGGCGAAAATCAATGGAGACAAGGGGCATCCCTGTCTTGTGCCCCTGAGGATCGAGAAGGGGTTCGAGAAATATCCCTGCATCTTTATTCGAGCCTCTGGAGTCGAGTAAAGTGCGTGGATGATGTTCAAAAAAGAATGTCCAAAACCCCACTTTTCAAGAGTGGGGAACAGGAACGACCAGGAAACTGAGTCAAACGCCTTCATTAGATCCAGTGATAGGAGACAACCCTGTTGAGAAGGACCCCCGTCCCACTGGGACTGCATCAGTGAGATTATGTCCACGGCCCTCCTTATTTGATCTGGGCCTTGTCTCCCCGGGATAAAGCCCACTTGGTCAGCATGTATATAAAGGCTAATGAATTTAGAGAGACGATTCGCCAAGAGCTTAGTTAAGATTTTAAGATCGTTGTTGATCAAAGATATGGGTCTATAATTAGAAACGCAACTGGGGTCCTTCCCAGGTTTGGGAATAACCGTGACAAAAGCTGAATTTAGGGCTTTATCCAAGGGAGAGCCAGATCTGAGGTGATTAAAGAAGCGTGCTAGATATGGGGCAAGGGTTTGCGAGAAGTGTTTATAGTAAGGCACCGAGAATCCGTCTGGCCCTGGTGCCGAAGTTGACTTAAGGTCCTTAATGACCCCTTCTATTTCTTCTGCAGAAATTGGAGCTTCCAAATCGTCCCTGTGGTGATCCTTCAATGTGGGGATTTGAATAGACTGTAAGAAAGAATGAATGGCGTCGGAATGCGAGCCACTATCTGCCTTGCCATAGAGGGATAGATAAAAATCATGAAATGCATCCAAAATTTTAGGGGGATTCTGGGTTAGTGAACCATCCTTCATTCGGATTTTGGGAAGTGAAAACATTTTGGTTTTAGGGGTAAGACGTTTAGCCAGACGGGTACCAATACTATTATTATGTTGGTAATGGCGACCTCCCTCCCATCTGAGTTCTTTTTCAGCCACCGCAGTAAGTGCAAGATTTAAAGCGTTACGGGCTACTTCCATCCTATTTAACGAGAGTTGTGTTGGGTTAGCTTTATGACTTCTGCTAAGGGAAGAAAATTCCCTTTCAAGATTGTGAATTTCTGTTTTACGAGCCTTGCGTAACCTAGAAGAAATTTGGATGAGGACTCCCCTTATGGTGGCCTTATGAGCTGCCCATAGCATTGAGGGGGAAATGTCTGCCACATCATTTAGACGGAAGTAGTCTTGGATATGTTGTTCTATTTCCGTAACATGTACAGGGTTGCTGAGAATGGAGGCATTTAAGCGCCAATGAAACTCTGAACGAGGGATCGAGCCTCCCTGAATGGAGAGCAGGACCATGGAATGGTCCGAGTAAGCAGAGTCCCTGATGTAAGACCGACTCACTAGTGGGATATGTTGTTGGAGGATAAAGAAATGATCAATTCTTGCAAAAGTTTGGTGAGGACTAGAGTAGTGAGTATAATCCCGAACCTTGGGATTAAGCTCCCTCCAGGCATCGATCAGACCATAGTGATATAATTGTCTGGCTACCTTAAGGCTCTGCTTAGTCGGACGAACCCTATCCCTTCCGTGGGGTCGTGATTTGTCCACCCCAGAGTCAAAAGCTAAATTAGAATCACCACCGAAAACAACTATTCCTTCCGTTAGTGGAGATAAGGTGCTAAGCATGGATTGGAAAAACTTTGCTTGCCCCTTGTTGGGAGCATAGTATGAAATAAGAGAGTAAATTTGATCATCGATAACAATTTTAAGAAGAAGAAATCTACCCTCTGGGTCTTTAAATTCGGAAATTAGAGAAAATTGTACCCTTCCGGAAAAGAAGAGGCCAACTCCCTTGGTTTTGTTGTCAGAATTAGCTAAGTAAAATTTGGGGAATTTTGCGTGAATGAAAGAGGGTTGATAAGATATCGGGAAATGTGTTTCTTGAAGAAAGAGGATATCAATTTTTAGGGAGTGACAATGCTGGAAAATCTTTTTACGTTTGATTGGTGAATTAAGACCTTGCACATTGTGGGAGGCTAGTCGCAATATTGGTTTGTGGTGGGGAATGTTAGCCATGGAGCAGAAAGGTATAGAAGGTAGGGATACCCAAATGACCTACCTTCTCGCTTGTTACCAGCTGCAGACTGCGAAACGCCGTAGACAACCACCATGCTTTCCTAGGAACCATAAGGGAAAGAGAGACCGCTTCAGGGGCTATTTCATGGAGAGAAAGAAGGAAAAAGAAGAAAATGAAACAGACAATAAAAAAAAAATAAACAGACACAATTTTCCCTGGTGGGGGATAATATCGGCTCCTCCCACCGAAGGAAGTTGTCATTTCTATCCTCACAACGGAGGAGACGTCCAGACTAGATGCAACAGGCCCCTCAGGGACTGTCCCACCCAGAAAGGAAAGAGTGCGCAGTAGGAACGTCCCAGCCCCCACAACACCCTTTGAAAAACAATCAGTACAAAATCAGCAAAAAAAAACTGAACACCTATAGCAAAGCATAACTAAAGACTGTGATGTATGACTTGGACACCACTGAGGCGTTGTAAAGGTTGGAAAACGATATAAAACAATAAACTGAAGGTCCAGCAACCAAAGAACCTAACAAGGTTCAGACTCCATAAAAAGAGAGGAAAAAACCACATGGAGTCCCAGATAAAAAGAAAATTTTTGAGCCAAAAATAGGACTATGTCCTTATCAAGGAGGAAGACCGTCTTTCGCTTTCTTGTGTTTGGGGGAGATCCAGAGAGAGGTGAGAGGGCTGGAGGGTGGCGGGCGTTTGGCCATCCCAGAAGAGGCAGTCTGCATGGGGGACGGTGGATCCACCTGGAGGAGGCCTAGCTTGCGGAGCAGCAGTTCTCCTTCATGGAATGAGGTAAAGCGGTGAGGTTTTCCGTTAAAATCAAATTTCAAGCCGAATGGGAATACCGTATATACTCGAGTATAGGCCGACCCGAATATAAGCCGAGGCCCCCAATTTACCCCCAAAAAAACTGGCAAACTTATTGACTCGTGTATAAGCCGAGGGTGAGACATGCCTGTCCATCCCTGTGTGTGTGTCCGTCCATCCCTGTGTGTCCGTCCATCCCTGTGTGTCCGTCCATCCCTGTGTGTCCGTCCATCCCTGTGTGTCCGTCCATCCATCCCTGTGTGTGTGTGTGTCCATCCATCCATCCATCCCTGTGTGTGTGTGTCTCCATCCATCCATCCATCCATCCCTGTGTGTGTGTGTCTCCATCCATCCATCCATCCATCCCTGTGTGTGTGTGTCTCCATCCATCCATCCATCCATCCCTGTGTGTGTCTCCATCCATCCGTGTGTGTGTGTGTGTGTGTGTGTGTGTGTGTGTGTGTGTGTGTGTGTGTGTGTGTGTGTCCAGCCTACCTTTGTCCCGAGCCTCCGTCCCGTGCCTTGCCTCCTTGCCTCCGTCCCGTGCCGTGCCTTGCCTTGCATCCGTCCCGTGTCGTGCCTTGCCTTGCCCCCGTCCCGTCCCGTCCCGTGCCGTGCCTTGCCTTGCCTCCGTCCCGTGCCCTCTTCGTCGGCGGCCATTGTAAAATTCAAAAGCTGCGCCGCCGCCTTCGCCTGTGATAGGCGGAACACTGAATTTCCCAGCAGCCTGTGTTCCGCCTATCACAGACGTCGTATCATCCTCGTCCGTAGTACGAGGATGATACGATGTCCGTGATAGGCGGAACACAGGCTGCTGGGAAATTCAGTGTTCCGCCTATCACAGGCGAAGGCGGAGCCGGAGGCGCGGCTTTTGAATAGAATGGCCGCTGTCTGTCTGCTCGACACGCTGATCGAGCGGGCAGACAGCGATGACTCGAGTATAAGCCGAGGGGGGCACTTTCAGCCTCAAAAAAGAGGCTGAAAATCTCGGCTTATACTCGAGTATATACGGTAACCACCAGTACTTAATGTTCTTCTGAGTCAGGATCGTCAGCAATGGTTTGAGTGATCGCCTTTTTTGGATAGTAAAGGGAGAAATGTCAGCATATAATTGAATTTGGTGACCCAGAATTTGTAGTTGGGGTGATGACCGAGCTCTCTTCATCACCTCTTCCTTGACGCTGTAGTAGTGCGGTTTAACCACTATATTGCGTGGGAGCCCATCTTGGCGAGTGGGGCCCAATGCTCTATGAGCGCGATCCAGCTCTAATCGGTGTGATCTGATATCAGGGATTAGGGTCTTAATGAGTGAATGAACAGCTTCTTGTACATCTGTTACCGATTCAGGGAGCCCCCTGATGCGGAAATTAAGTCTGCGGGATCTATTTTCCAAATCGTCGATTTTGGCGTAAGCCCCCTCAAGTTGATCGTGAAGTTCCTGGAAACGATCGGAATTCTGGTTCACTCGATCGATCGTGGCATCCATCTTAAGTTCAATACTTTCAATGCGGGAGCCTAGCATGTGGAGATCAGATTTAATATCAGAGGTAATTCTTGAAGCCGTTTGCGCTAGTCCCTTATCAAGTAGCTCTGCAAATTTGGAGAACATAGCAGCCATGTCCTGTGACTGAGGGGACTGGGATGGCTGAGGTATGAGCTGTGCTGCATTTAAAAAACCATCTGTATGTGGTGATCTGTGTTCCCCTTCAGAAGCTAGGATAGGAAAGTCTTCTAGTGTGTGCTGGATGAGCGATATTGTGGAGGCAGGGGACTGTGGACATCCCTGGGGCTGTTGTGGGAGGCCCCCTCCACATACCTCTGCATGAAGTATGTCCCTCCAGGGAGAAGAGCCTGTCACTCCAGTGAGGGCCTCGTGAGGCGGCTGCTCCGCCGCCATCTTAGCTATTTCGGCCGCTCCGGGGAGGACAGCGAGACGGGTGTTCAGCCCTCTCCTCGCTTTCCCTTTAGGCATCCGCTAGTGCCCTGGTGTCGGTGGGAACCTCCGCCGTTCGTTTCGCCGCGTTATTCGGCGGTGTTCAGCTGCTGGGCGAGCGGAAGGGCTGGGACGTTGCGGAGCCCTGTGTTCAGGCGGCCATCACAGGGCGCCGCGCATGCGCACTCAGGCTCTCCATTTTGAATGCTTCTACCTGGATTCAGCGATTGAGTCTTTTTAAGTCCATGACAGGACGTAGGTCCCCTGTTTTCTTCTTTACCAGGAATAGAGGAGAATAGAATCCTTTTCCTTTCTGTGGTAGTGGAACTTCCCTTATGGCTCGTTTCTGGATGAGACCCTGAACATATTCGTTCAGTAGCAAACTCTTTTGTTGAGATGTCAGTAATTTTGTTACCTGGAAATGGTCCCTTGGATGCTTTCGGAACCTCCATATTTGGCCGAATTGGACAGTCACCACTGCCCATGGATCCTTTATTGCCTCCGCCCCATACCTGCTTGAACAACCTGAGCCTGGCTCCTACTACAGCTGGTTGGGGCGGGCGCACCTTCAAAAAGACTTTTGATCCCTTGTGGTAGGGGTCTTAGCTTTCTGGAGCTTGAGAAAGGATGATTGAGGGTTCTTCCAGTTCCTCCTATACTCTCTGCCAGGTCTGTAGGATCTTGCTTCCCTATATTTGTCTGGGAGGTTTCGTCTGGAGGCTGGCGGTCTTCACTGTTTAGACCTTCTATCTGAAGGGATCAGACCCGATTTTCCACCGGTAACTTTTGAAATGGCCGAGTCTAGTTTCTCTCCAAAGAGATTTACTCCGTCAAAGGGAATCTTACACCAATTTGACTTTGAGGATGGGTCTGCTGACCAGGGTTTCAGCCAAAGTGCCCTTCTGGCCATTACTGAGCTCAGAATTGCCCTTGATATAGATTTAATTATGTTTACAGAAGCTTCTGCGACAAAATCGCCTGCGAGAGACAGTTCCTGGAGGGCTGAGATTACTTTCTCTTGCTCCACTCCTTCTGATACCAGCTTTTTGGCATTTGCGGACCAGTTGGAAATAGCCCTACTGACAGCTGCTAGAGCCACAGCTGGTCTCCATGCGCCCCCTGCCGATAGGTAGGATATTTTAAGATCCAAGTCAATTTTCCTATCCAGCACATTTTTAAATGTAACTGCATCTTCAATTGGAAGTGTCACATGTCTGGCAAGACGCATCAGAGAAGAATCCATCACTGGCAGGGTCACCAATGGAGTGACGCTAGGCTCTTTCAGGGGGTAAAGCTTTGCTAAGCAGTTAGTTAGGCTGATCTTCTTTTCCAGATTTTGCCATTCCTCTTTAATCAGATCCTCAAGCTCATCAATAAATGGGAAGGTCTCAGGATCTTTTTTGAGATTTGGAAAATATTTCCTCACTTTTTGAGGAGTTTTTTTTTTTCCACCCAATCGATCGCTTCCTTCACTGATTTAATGAAGGGTTTGATCAGTGCAAAGTCGAAGCCGGTAGATGTGTCAATGTTGTCGTTATCCGACAGAGGACACGACATCTTTGAGGAGGAAGGAACAGCAGATGTGGTACCTTGCAAAGGTCTGCTAGTTTCTGGCCCTGCGATTTGGAGGGGCGATTCATTAGCTGGATCGCTAGGTTCTAGTTCTCTGTCTTTGGTTGCTTTATTGAAGCATGAACGACCGGCCAGCTTATCTGGATCTGCTATTGTGCCACAAATACAGCATGAATTTCCAGATAGACGGAGACTCCGAGCGTGAGAAGAATGCCTGCGCGTAGGGGATCTCCTGTGGTAGGAGTGGCCATGTCGAGAGTAGGATCTTGATCGATTCCTCCTGTGATCTCCACTCTCTCTGCGCCTTGAACGGATTCTGCCATGGTCTCGGTTTTGTCTGTGACTTGAGCGACTTCTTCTTGAGCGTCTTGAGTGCGATGATCTGGATGACCTGATAGGGCTGTGCAATTTAGACAGCGTTAGTGACAGGCTCTCTTTTTCCTCTTCGTAATTACCAAGTCGACCCCACTTACCTATTAGGCTGGCGATGGTCTGCTGGGGCAGCGGCCTCCATGAGGAGTGATTCTTAAAACGAATGGAAGTCAGTGTGCAAAAAGGCAGGTAGGGAGATATGCAGAGTTGCAAGAAAAAGAACACCCAAGAAACGAAGAGACTGACCTTACGATCCGAAGGAAACAAGTTGGAAAACGATCAAAAAAATTCTCAAAACTTTCTTATTAGAAATGCAGCAGCAGCCACAGTACACAATGAAAAGTGTTGTTTTTTAAATTTACCGCCACCGCCGTCCGCAACGCCGACGTCATCCCGCGCATGTGCAGAAGTGTCCCACGACGTCCGGCATCATCTTGGAAACTGGCGAATAGATAGAGCGGTGAGGTACTGCCCGCCCACGCATGTGCTGAAGAGTCTAAATGTTCGGCGCCCGGAGAGAGAGGAGAGAGGAACTACAGAGCTCAGCAAAAGAAAAAGTACAGAACCTAGGGAAAAAACACAGGTTAGAGGCCGCTGCATGATAAATCTATTTAAGATTTGTAAAAACAATAATGATACCCTTGAGACCATCAGAGTGGGGATTCCTCCATTAAGCTCATTTAGAGGCTGTACAGGTAGGACTTCCACCCAGTCGAGGCTTGAACCTGGCTGGGGCGATAGCGGTAAGGGGTGATGTCTGGTCTTGTCAGGTGAGGAAAAAAAGGAGAAAACTGAGGCAGGGGCCCTCTCAAGATTTAATAGTCACACGGTCCTATCAGGTTGCGGGGGCGGAGCCACAACCCATAGGTGTATGCTGCCATGAGATGCGACAGGAAACATTGATTGCAATACACGTTACAAATCGCCATACACATTGGAGTGAGAGCAAAATTTCTAGCACCAGACCTATAGGGGGCATTTAAAGTGTCGCCTATGAAAAATATAGGGTACTTAAGTGTGTCACCATTTTACAGGCACACACAAATTTAAGGTTTGACATGTTGGGCATCTATTTAATCAGTGCAACCTCATCTTTTACAATTTACCAAAACAATTGGGTAGTTTATTGCATTTCTATGCCCTAAAATAAACTTCAGTGTATTTTTAACTTACATTTTTGTTTTTTCTTGACCTTTACGATTAACATTGTGTGAAATAAAAAATTTGAACTGCAACTATTTTATTTTTTAGGGTGCCTGGTTTCAGAAAATATGTTTGGGGATTTTATGTCATTTTCAGACCTAAAATGATTTTTTAACCACTTTCAGACTGGACCATTTTGCTGGCTTAAGACCAGACCACTTTTTGCGATTCGGCACTGCGTCGCTTTAACAATTGCGCGGTCGTGCGACATGGCTTCCAAACAAAATTTACCTCCTTTTTTTTCCCACAAATAGAGCTTTCTTTTAGTGGTATTTTATCACCCCTGCGGTTTTTATTTTTTACGCTATAAACAAAAATAGAGCGACAATTTTGAAAAAAACACATTATTTTTTACTTTTTGTTATAATAAATATATCCCCCAAAAATATATAAAAAAACATTTTTTTCCCCTCAGTTTAGGCCGATACATATTCTTCTACATATTTTTTGTAAAAAAAAATCGCGATAAGCGAGTATTAATTGGTTTGCGCAAAAGTTATAGCGTTTACAAAATAGGGGATAGTTTTATGGCATTTTTATTAATAATTTTTTTTTTACTAGTAATGGCGGCGATCAGCAATTTGTATTGTGACTGCGACATTATGGCAAACACATCAGACATTTTTGACACATTTTTGGGACCATTGTCATTTATACAGCAATCAGTGTTTGAAGTAACTGATCACTTCAATCTAGTACTACTATTATCAGTTATGTATTCCTTTGCTAGTCCCTATAGTTTAGCTAATCTATCAATCTATTACGCCAAGCACATGTTATTGTTAATACCACAATGCTACCACCCTTGGCTATGAAATCAATACACGGTCTAAGGTCAATTAAATCTCATTTATTTCCCAAGGGAATAAGAAAACGTGCATCAAGTATCAGTAGAAGTTACAATAATACATAGCATACAATCACAGTGCAATATAAGCCTTATACTTATCGATCCTCATGACTGGGTCTCCTGATGGAATAAAGAGGGCCACCTCATGGTTGCAATCCTTTTTGTTAAACATACCTCAGCCATACCACACCCTACTGCCAGTCCCATTTGGTTTGGACCAATCAGTGTTCACATGACAGCCCTCCTAATATTACTGACTGCCCTGCCATACTTGGCTTTTGTGGCCAGTATGCATCTGATGTGCCCTGGGCCGTCTTCGTCATCAATCTCTTTGAAGCTTTGTGTACACCAGGTGGGCTGAAGATAACTCCTTTGCTATTCAGATTCTGCCACATTCCTCTACACATTCATAACATGTGCCATGCAAACATCAATATGGCTGAGTTCGGCTGTACCAACAAATGTGTAGAACTTTAGATATATAACGTTACTTCTTATTCACTTCCACCATATGCCGCTTTGCGCCTAAAAGGCGCATACCACCCTTCTTCAGACACGGCTCCTTTTGAACAATCCATAACTGTCTTAACGTGTGTGGTTCCCCAACATGTGCTTCCGAACCAGTACCTGTAGCACAGTCCTTAGCTTGTGTAACGCATGGTTGTTTTCAACGAGCGCTCCAGAGACATCTCTCATGGAACAGTACACAATTGTCTTACCACGCTGTGTTTTCAACGTGTGCAGAAGCAGGTCCTATGGCGCAGTCCATAATTGTTTTACCATGTGATGTCTCCCAACACGTGCCGCTTTGCCACTGAGTGACACACCTCCACCATTCTTCAGCGACAGCTTCCATGTCACCATTCTGTATCTTGGGTATCTTCAGGACGGCAGTACAGGCAAGGGGTGTCCATTCATTCACCATTCACCAGCACCCATTCAGAGCAACATATCACCCAGCTTTCAGACCCAGAGTCTTGAGGAGGGCCTTTCTTGCCCATATTACTAGCCTACAATACCCATAGGTCACACTATACCACGAACATAAATCAACTTATTACCGTAATATATACATATATATGTATTACGCACCCCGCTCCCAACCTCCTATAAACTTTTACTGTAACTACGGGTCGGGATTAGGCAAGCTTGCTCGCAGCGGCGTTGCAGGGCTCTGACTTGGCAGCAATGTCTCCAATTTGTACACAGAGAGCTCACCGTCAAATCGTCCCTCAACTTGCATAGACAAATGGGAGACCCTTCTAGATAAATATCGCTTAACTACACATATAAGTTTACAACAATTACCAAACCCACACAATTCCACCCCTGTGCCTGGATTTCAGAGATCATGCCCATTGTATACCATGCACCTCTACCTACGGTTAGGTTCAAGGAACCCTCTAGTCCCTTGACTAACACTACACCGGTATTCTTTAGGACAAAGAAACAAAAACTCGCCTATGTCCTAAATAATACCTGGGTGCCTTCCTCCCAGCAATGACCTCTCCATCCAGAATACAGAGAGAAATAACTTCCCAACATTATTCGTTCCTCCCCATGTATTGACCTGGCCTACAAAGGACGTCATGGTCATGCTTCCGACAAAGGGAAATATCAACCTGCCTCCAGCGTTCATCTTCTCTGATCACATGTGTGATATAGCCTCAAATGCAACAAGATAGAGTCCCCAGTCAGTAAGCCCATTGATGCCACCAAATATACAGACCAAGTCTGCACTTCTGTATATGAGAACATACAGCATAACACCTTTCACAATCCAACTTAGCACCACCCATACAGGCATTCGACCACTACTTTGGATTAGTGTAAGCAATGTGTTTTGGCAAAATCTTACTGAGCGGTGATGCTAACTCATCAGGCCACTGCCCCTCATACAGAGACAGTACAATCAGCTTGATGTTGGCTGATATTTCCACCTGCCACAGAGTGCGCGCCAGAGCCAATGACAGGTTTCTGTCCTCCCTACCAACCTCTCAACATGGTTGACAAAATCCGGAGCCACTCTAACCTGAGTGTTTCTGTGACTTCATTGAATGTTATCAAGGATACCACCAATCTCCCGGGGTAACAAAGTCATGCTCCTTCTCTGAAGCTATGGCTGTGAGTTTGTTCCTCAGGAGGCTGATGTCCCCTCCATTAACAACACCCATCCCAGCTATTGTTCCCCCCCAATATAGTGCTGAATACATCCCTCCTCTTTCGGGTTACTCCTCAGAAATAAGCATCCTGCATGGACCTCATTCTCATCTCTGGGAGCAAGTCACTGGTACAATAACCGCACCTGATTCAGTGTATACTCAGCACATATAGGGTGATAGGTTTTTGTCAACCACCATGATATGTTGCAGCACCATGTGGTGAAGTCCTACGGTACCCTGGTAGCCAGCGTTTGTTCCCTTTATTTTAACGGAGCATGCTCCTGTGTGTATTCACTGGCATTATCTGTGCAGGGTTACAACCTCTCAGGTGAGACACCAACCGGGCGTATCTTCCTCGTGCCTAGTTCTGGTGTCCTGCATGTCCTGTAACCGAAAGCTTCTCTCTAGGACCGCTAGGATTGAGACACCACCCCTACGAGGAAGTTTTCACCCCATTGATGTATCACCTGGCACCCTTTAGTCTGACCAACAGCCACCTTATTATGCATAAGCACCAGTATACCTCCTGGGTACCTGCACCATATTGTCTCCGTTACATCAATACATGTAATACATTAAAACCTTTCTTCTTTCAATTCCTCCTTCCAACAAAAAAACACATATTTTACATTTTCATGTTTTGACGGATTGGATGTGTCATAACTCTTCCCCAACCTCCAACCCATTGCACATGTATAAATAACATGTTTGCATTCATCAGGAGAGACTTCAGCAAAAATATTTCAAGAGTTCTCTTGCTAGGCACAGTCTTTCAGATTCAGCATTAGCACCAAATTGTCCATACGAAAAAACAGGTATTAATCTGAATCTTTCAGTTTTCCTTCTCTCCTGATGTTTATCTGAACTAATTTGTGGTATGGTGTGGCACAGACAAACTGCCAACCAGATGATCATCTGTCATCCATGTTCCAGAAGCCTCTCCAATTCTCGCTCCACTTGGATTCTGGAAGTGAAAAACAAGAGCAGTATCAAATTCTTATCCACAATATCTGCTCGCTTACCATGTTTACTTATAGTTCCCTCCTTGGAGCCCAGGATCTCAGTATTCCTGGCTTCTGCAACTCTGACCAAACTATCCAAACAACCATGACCTCTTTAGGCTACACCCACTGTAAAATGGATCCCCATGGTATGATCAAAAAACGTTTAAAACTGAACGTCAGTGTTGCTTCTCAAAAACTTCAAATTTTACAAACTAAAAAAAACACTGCATCTATCTGTATCTTTACGATGTATGCACTACCCCTTTTCAGGTGACTGGTTCTAATTGAGGGCATTGTCAATTCCCCCCCTTTCAGGTGGATTAGACCTACCACTTTTCCACCTGAATAAAAATATAACTAACATAGAGGACTAAACCAATATCAACAAAAAAAATTTTTTTAGAATAAAAAAAATAAAAAAAAAATAAAATAAAAAAAAAATGTAAAAAACTTAAAAATCTGGCCATGATCACACAAACAACATGACAAGACAACCATCATACGACAAGACAACCATCATACAACAATGACAAACACTCAACTTTTAGTTGACAACATCCATGGACTTTTCTCCTGCAAAGAGTGCTTATTCCAATCTGAAATACAATTAGTTAATGGGGAAAACGAAAAACAAAACAAAGCATATGTATCATCACAACATTTTAGCTTCATTTGTAACTCTTTTTAGTACTATTTATTTTTCATTGTTTGCAAACAATTACTAACTAATGAGCTCATGGTACCATGTGATAATCGATTATGCATTTACAATAACCTAACCCCTGTTCTGTTATATTTTTCCCACTGTTCTCACTTTGAGAGACCTGCAAACAAATGCAAATGTCCGTATACGAACCAGTTTAACTTCTTCCTGGTCTCTGGAAAAAGAAAACACAAAGACAGTGATTACACACAATTATCATGACAATTGACTTTTTAAGTCCCCAAAGCCTTTCCCATTAATGCAATATAGTTGCCATACCTTTCTATACTACGCAGTGGTATTGGAAATCTTTGCCATATTACCCAAGAAAAATGTCAATGCCATTTGTGTCCAATTACATACAAGCCAAAATGGTAGATTAGCCCAGGGCGCAAATATTGGAATGTTCATGCAGTCTTGTTGCTGGCTGTGCTTAGGGTGTGAACTGTCATTCTTTATCTCTCCTTCAGAACTGTGTAATCTGTCCTGGCTGCTATCTTTCATACCTGACCTACCAAAGGTCCTCTATCATATTCTGAACCTGAAACTTACATCAAACCTTTTTCATAGCCGGGAAACATTGACCAGAATATTCTTACCATGCTTGCAGCTCACTAAGTTCTGCTAACATTGTTTCCCCCAGTGCTATATTTGAGTAACCATGCGTCTATCTCCATTTTGACTCTAAGCAACTGTCTTACATATTGCTTTTTAGTTTCTAGACCCCGCATTTGCGTTTTACACGGGAAATGGGTTTGATTACTATGGGTTCCATGCTTTGGATGGCTACCCCACCTTGCTGAATAACACACCTGAAGCCTTGGGGTCGTTTTCGGGTATAATTTCCTTTCGATATCATTATTCGCCGCCCGACAATATTTTGAAATGTGACCCCCCCTTTTACACAAAAAACATTTTAGTTCTGGCTTCCCTGCATAGGCCATTTTTTTAGCATATGGCGCTGGAAACCCACATTGCTGGATAATATTACTGCGATTGGAATGCACAGACTTTACACTTTCGTTGTCTGAGGAGTCATCCGAAGTGTCAACTCCTGAGTCAATTTCAAGTGCAGTTATCCCACCTTTATTTGCTTCTTCCACATCGATTCCCATCACATTACTATCATTTGCAGTGATAATAGCATACGGGTTTTCTTCATATTTCACTTCTAGCTTTTCTATACACTGAGCATGTGTGGAGGGTACCTCCACTATTGCACACTTGGAGGATAATTCCATTATGGCTGCTTGTGCCTTAAGCCTTGTGATAACCTGCAAATTCTCAGCCTCCCTTTGATTCAAAGAGGCAATGCAACTTTCTCTTAATTTACACATTTGTTCTAATTCATCTAATCTCTGTTGCAATACACATTTCTCAGCCACTAATTGTTTAATCCGACTACAAGCATCCGCATCAGCCTTTTCAATCCTCATTGATATATCACTTACCTGTTCCATCACTTTTTCTCTATCAGCAAACCATTCTAATTCTTTTTGTTCCGCAATTTCTTTCATTCTCATTAACATGCATAAGGCATTGGCCATTCTCTGTTTCCTGCCTTTTTTTGATTTATTAAATATGCGACTGTTATGTGTATTACATTGTTTTAAAAGTTCATTAAACTGATATGTTAATTTACTTTCGTGAGTAAATTGAAATCTAATCCCACCATGCTTGCTAATGAAACCTTCAATGGCTTCCATTGATATGCTAATTAGCCTATCCACACCAGGTTGCTCCACCAGTTGCTTATACAATAGACAAACAACTATATAACCCCCACAAAGACAGATTCCTACCAACAAACGAACAAAAAAATAAAAATAAAAAATAGATACGAACCGTTTAAATTTCCAGTGACTTGTGGTTCTACAGCATACAAGACACAAGGCACACTCTTAATCAATGCCTTGGTTTTATTGGACCAGAGCTATTTCACTCTCACGTGTGTAGAAATAAAAACCTATACTTCCTCCACTTTTCCTTTTTCCTCAAAGATGTATGGTAATTCCTGCCGCTCTCTAACCAGCACTGTGCATTAGCAATACACTAAACAAACAGATACCAAACACCCAAATACACAGATGAAGCTGTTTAGAAGCTAGCTTTGACCTGTAGTCCCACTCCAAATACAGACAACAAAAAACAAATACAAATCCGTTTACCCACGAATTTCTTTAGGAGAACACACTCTTATTCAATGCCCTCCTATACGATAGCAGGTCATAGGGAATTTCTTTTTGGGACAGAAAGCTTTTTCACAATCACGTGGATATTTCCACTTTTCCCTCAAAA
Source organism: Lithobates pipiens (assembly GCF_037356315.1). Lineage (NCBI taxonomy): Eukaryota > Metazoa > Chordata > Amphibia > Anura > Ranidae > Lithobates > Lithobates pipiens. The sequence continues at coordinate 463,085,731 of NW_027507764.1, forward strand.
TTGTATGATTTATCCTGTCAATCAGCGGTTATATCACATAACCAGGGATGATCAGTCCCTTATCTCGCCAGTGCGCCAATTTGCCCTCTGGTTACAAGTTTGCAAACACAACAATACGTACATATATATATATATATCAGTCACAGTTCTCACCAGGTTTTACGCGTGCGTTTATACCAGTGAAATATCTCACAGAATTTTCCTGCTCATCCAAGCGTGGTTTCAGAATTCGCGAGCCAGCGCCAATCTTGTCCACACTAAAGATGACTTCCAGTTCTGGGTGGCTTTGAGCATCTGTGCTTACAGGGATTAAAACAAAAATACCTTAGATTTTTGTGGATTCTGTGTAAAAATACGTTTTACACGCCTTCTGGGGTGCCAAATGAAGTAACTGATCACTTCAATCTAGTACTACTATTATCAGTTATGTATTCCTTTGCTAGTCCCTATAGTTTAGCTAATCTATCAATCTATTACGCCAAGCACATGTTATTGTTAATACCACAATGCTACCACCCTTGGCTATGAAATCAATACACGGTCTAAGGTCAATTAAATCTCATTTATTTCCCAAGGGAATAAGAAAACGTGCATCAAGTATCAGTAGAAGTTACAATAATACATAGCATACAATCACAGTGCAATATAAGCCTTATACTTATCGATCCTCATGACTGGGTCTCCTGATGGAATAAAGAGGGCCACCTCATGGTTGCAATCCTTTTTGTTAAACATACCTCAGCCATACCACACCCTACTGCCAGTCCCATTTGGTTTGGACCAATCAGTGTTCACATGACAGCCCTCCTAATATTACTGACTGCCCTGCCATACTTGGCTTTTGTGGCCAGTATGCATCTGATGTGCCCTGGGCCGTCTTCGTCATCAATCTCTTTGAAGCTTTGTGTACACCAGGTGGGCTGAAGATAACTCCTTTGCTATGCAGATTCTGCCACATTCCTCTACACATTCTAAACATGTGTCATGCAAACATCAATATGGCTGAGTTCGGCTGTACCAACAAATGTGTAGAACTTTAGATATATAACGTTACTTCTTATTCACTTCCAACAGTGTTATACAAATGCATTGATTCCTGTGTAAATGACACTGGCAGTGAAGGGGTTAACCAGGGGTGGCAATGTAGGGGTTAAGTGTTCCTAGGGGCGTGTTACTAACTGTGTGGGGCTGGGCTTTGTGTTAGTGAACACGGATCTCTACTCCAATCACATGGAGCAGAGATCAGTGTCACTTGTTGCTAGGCAGAGCCTCCCCGTGAGATGATCGCGGGTATCCCCACGGCAACCGAGTCCACGGGACCCGTGATCGGATTCACGGGGGTCCCGGCGGCGCGCACTCGATAGCAGGGCGGCATATAAAAATGGACGTACCTGTACGCCAATATGCCTGCCCGTGCCATTCTGCTGACGTACATCGGCGTGCACTGGTCAGGAACTGGTTAAACGTGTGCAAAAAATTAAAAAAAAAAATTAAAAACAAAAACAGCTCTGGCAGTATAAAGGAGTCCTGGGGTAAAAATAAGAATGCAATAGACAAAGGGCCGGCATGACAGGGGTTAAAATGGGCTTGTATAGTTGGGGGTGGAAGTTGGGCTAAGTAAAAAGTAAGCAAGCAGTAAGAGTCCAATTGATTGGTTTAAGGAAAGTGAGGGGGCCTAGCTGCAGGGGGGCTGTCTGGTAGCTGAGCGGGGGGGCTTCAATTGGAGGTCCGCAAGTGAGGAAGAAACTTCTGTGCCAGTCTGCGGCCTCCAATTTTTCAGCTATAGAGAACCTAGGTCTTTTATCCCAGCTGAATGCTGCAGCTGCGGTGAATGGAACTGGCTGACTGCACTCACGGGTTAGTGGTTGGTATTGAGAGTCGGGCAGGGAGGTTCTATCCCTGCGCCTCCTGCATCAACACATGCTCAGATCTCAAGGCCTCCAGAGCGCCTCAGCCCTGAAGTGACTCCCAGGGTCCAGCACTGAAATAGGAGCCCCTCGGAGGAATCCTCAGCCACGGTGGGACGTGACCTCACCTACCGTGGTCTATCCCATTCATCCCCCTGCTGTGGATTGCGGCTGGTTTCCAACGCCCCTCTGGTGGTTCTTGGGCTGCCCGGGCAGCTTGATGTGGGAGGGATCCGATGGCGGGAGCCGGCCTGTTACCTGGAGCAGCCGGTGTCCAAGTTCCACCCTTTGATGTGGAGCGGGGGCCTGTGACAGTAATGTGGGACATGGCGGCTGGCAAGGGGAAAAGCAACATGACTGGTCGGGAGGAGAGAGCAGCTGCCACTGTCCACTCTGGTGGTGTGTGTGCCCGGCGCAGCATTGGTGGAAGTCAGCCTGGGCCCAGCCATATGACATCATCAACGGGTGTAGCAGGCTACCAAGCGGGTGAACAGAGAGCTCTGGGGGCAGCAGGCCGGGGCATGGTGGCAGCATCTGAGGACACTCCTCTCAGTTTGTCTGAGGGGGAGTTTGAAGATGAAGAGGAGCCGGCATGGCAGCATGCTGTGGTGGAGGACGGTGTAATGGCTGCTAGACCTGAGAAACCACAGCAGCCTGGTAAGTGGCCTTCTGGCCTGTCTGATATGCATGTGACAGGTGTGCCTGCTGGTATGGGAGTTGGTGTTCAGGGGTCTTTGGCTGGTAGGGGGTCTGCAGCAGGGGACATTAGCAGTGGGAGCGGTTCTGGCACCAGGGTGTCGGAGGGGGAGACGGATTTGGTCTGGTTGCTTTCGGGTCTATGGGACATTTTGGGGTGACTGGAATCGTCTGCTGGGCAGGGGCTGCCCATGGCGGTTTGTGTTCCGCCGGCTTTGCTGGTTGCTTCGGGGTTCGCGAGGGGGCTTGTGACTGCAGTTGGTGTGTCACCAACGCTGGAAGTTCAGGGACGGGCTATGACAAAGTCGACTCAGGTGGAGATACTCCACTTGGAGGCAGTTTCTGGCCAGATGCCCTTGGCGGGGGGCAATGATGCTGGAGCCTATAGAAAAGATAAGGTGCCTGAAAAAGAAGGGGGCCATATGCTTTTGGTGGATTTGCCGAAGTTTGAGGTATATATGTGTTTCGAGGGGCCAATCGGGGCGCATATTAACCCGGAAGTTAAAGAAAAAAAGCTGGAAGGGTGAGTGTGTTGAGATATTTTCGCTGCTTCTGCTGGAAAAATTTTACCTGGACCAAGGTAAGTTAGATGACAGCAGAAAAGAGGAGGAGGAAAAACAGCAGTACAGGCTCATCCCTGGGACGTTTAAAAATTGGTTACAGGTGTTCACTATTTTGGAAAGTGTGATTGGTGAGAAGGCGGCCGAGAATTGTTCAGCCCTTCTGTTACTTGGACGCCATCGGGGAGGCACATCGTGTCTATGGGAGATTGCCATGGCTTCGATATGATAAGCAGTTTTGGCAGTGTAAGGAGTTGCAGCCGGCCTTGAGTTGGGATGACAAAGACATCAGTCTTTAGATGAAGCTCATGACCTTTGCGCAGATTGGGAATCTGTTTTTTTCAATCAGGGAATGGCAGATCTTCTTCCTCTGGACAATTGGACAATAAAAAAAGGGGTTTTGTTGGTTGTTCAACGAGGGCTTCTATAAGTGTGGCATGGCGTGCTGATTTAAACATGAATGCTCCATTTGTGTGGGCTCACACGGTCTTCATAGGTGTGCGCGGAAAAGAAAAGGATGACCTGGGGATTCTGCAGGAAAAAGGGAGGACTCCGGTGAGTATAGCAAAGATGCGTCCTTTTCTAAATAGGTATCCGGATCACGGAGTGGCGGATCTGCTGGAAAGCAGGTTTACTGACGGATTCTGGATGCCTTGTAGTCTTCCCCAATCCGCCCTCCTACTGACACTTTGCGGTTAGCCCTGGCTCCCCTGAAAGTGGTTTCCAACAAATTGTTGTAGGAGGTTGTTTTGGGACGCATGACGGGTCCATTTCAAGTGGGGTTGACCCGATACCACTATTTTAAGACCGAGTACAAATACTGATACTTTTTTTCAAGTACTCGCCGATAACGATCACCGCTACTTTTTTTTTAATGTCATGTGACAGTGGCACTAATATGCAGCACTGATAAGGCATGGTCAGTATTTTTTTCTTTATAATGCAATTTTTCAGCTTTCACCCTGTCGCACTTTGAATAACAATTGTGCAGTGGCGCTACACTGTACCCAAATAAATTTTTTTTTATTTTCTTCACACAAATAGAGCTTTCTTTTGGTGGTATTTAATCACTGCTGGGTTTTTTATTTTTTCCCTCAGTAAATTTTGTAACTAAGTAATTTTTCACCTTCACTGATGTGTACTGATGGGCACTGATAGGCTGAACTGGTGGGCATTGATGAGGTGGCACTGCTAGGCAGCACTGGTGGGCACCGATAGGTGGCATGGATAGGCGGTACTGATGGGCACTGGGCATTTATGGGTGGCACTGATGGGTATTGATCTAGAGCATTGATGGCCACTGATTGCCAGCACTGACTGGCATCACTAATGGGCACTGGTGGCACTTGTGGGCACTGATTGCTGCCACTGTTGGTCACTGATTGCTGGCATTGGTGGGCACTGTATGGTTACACTGTATTGCCCTGATTACATTCCCACATGTCCCCCTGCGTGGAGATGCTGCTCTCCTTGCCACACACTCTGTCGATTACGGCACTTCCTTGTTTACATGTGGCTGTGTCCAATCACATGCTTAAAGAGCTGCTGACGCTGTTTACAGAGATTGGGGTTGTGCTGTGACCTAGCAACATGGCCGGCCGCGATTGCCATGCCCGAGCAGCCGTTATAGGATGCCGTCATATGACGGCATCCTAGAACGAGAGCCGCAACCACCCCGCCATCATCTGATGGTGGGCGTGCGGCAACCAGTTAACAATGTGTCTGCATCTTTGCCCCTGGTGGTGCGTTTGTTGCGGCATTTGTAGTTGTCTTGGTTACGGTGCAATTCGTTTGTGTATGCAGTTCATGTTTCAGATTGTACTAACTCACCAGCTGATTGGTTTCGGTGGAACAAGTTTCGATTCTTGGCTCAGGGAGTGGCCAGACTTGTCCGGACTGGCTGTGGCGGATTGCCTTGGACTGACTGCTGCCATGATTCACCGTTCGGTGAGTAAGGCTACGTAGTCTGTATATGCTAAGGTTTGGGAGGAATGGTTTGGTCAATGGACTAGGTGGTGTGGTTCATGAAGGGGATGACAGGTTTTTGGTGTTATTTTTTTGGGGGAGCAATGTGGAACAGGGAGTGTCTGTATCGGCATTACATCGTAAGTTGGCGGGGCTGGCTTTTTCATTTAAATTGTTAGGTCGTAATAATTGTACCAAGGACATCCTGGTTCGCCAGGCGGTGAAGGGGTACCGAAGGGTCCGTCGGCGGGTGGACGGCCGTCGGCCGGTTTCTTTTGATTTATTGGTTTGTGCTTAATGGCATTTGTTCGTCTCCTTACGAGGTGGTGCTTTTTCAGACAGCTTTTACTTTGGTATTTTTTGGGGCATTTCATAGTTACATAGTAAGGTTGAATAAAGACACCAGTCCATCCAGTTCAACCTGAGTGAATGTCTACAATTGTCCCCCCTATACATTGCACTCACATCTGTCCCTACCCTCAAGGAGCCCACAATCCAAGGTCATCATTCATATACTAGGGCCAATTTTGGACAGAAGACAATTAACCTACCAGCATGTCTTTGGAGTGTAGGAGGAAACCAGAGTACCCGGAAGAAACCAACGCAAGCACAGGGAGAACATGCACGCTCCAGGCAGGTAGTGTCATGGTTGAGATTCAAACCAGCGACCCTTTTTTACTGCTAGACGAGAGTGCTAACCACTACACCTCTGTGCCACCCAAGACTGTGTTGCATATCAGGGAATTAATGTGTTCTTCTAGATGGGGGTCGGATGGTTTGCAGTTGGCGGATGTGCGTTGTAGTGGGGGCTCTGTTTTTTTGGATTAGGCAGTCCAAAATGGATCAAACTGTCCGGGGTCTGTGAGTGGAGTTGTTTGGTGTTCCTGATTCATTGATTTGTCCTGTGCATGCTACTTTGCATTTTTTGGAAGTACGTCCTGAGCATGTGAATGGTTCAGCTGTCACAATACCTGTTTACTGCATTTTTTTAAGGAAGGGTTTGTCAGCCTTGGGGCTTTGTCCGTCTGACTTTGCATCTCATTCTTTTTGCATTGGGGCCACCACGGAGGTGGCACGCTGGAGTTTAAGTAAGGCGGCTTTGCGGCATATCAGCAGGTGGGAATCTTTGTGTCACTGCCTGTTTGTTTTGTAGAAGGCTGGGAGGGGGAGTTTCATGGTGGGGGATATTGCTGCTGCACATTGTGGTTTGTATGTTCCTGTTTTGTAAGTGTGTTGGGTTTGGGTTTGGTTTTCAAGTTATTTGTATGTGTGGCTTGTTCTTCTTTTTACAGGTGAGGGCCCGTGTTTAATTTGGATCCTGGGTCATTCAATTGTCTGCTGAGGGGCGAGAAGAGCTGATGTCCGGCCTGACGGACATCAATTGGGAATTCATCGGGAAGAGGCTGTGGTGCTCTGGATCAGGGTACCTGGCTTATTGTGTAGTAGAGTGGTTCCTGAGGTGGAGCGTTACATCAGGCTTGATAGGGTCCCAGATGTGCTAGTGGTCCACACTGGGGGTACCGACTTGGGTCTACAGACTATGCGGGAGCTTAGCCATGACATTAAATACGATTTCATTTGGCTTCGCTTAACTTACCCGGACTTAATTGTGTGGCCCAATACGGTGGCTCGTACCCAATGGTGTTTTACTCGGTTAATAGTATTAAAAGGTCTCAGGTAAAGGTAAATAGGGAGGTGTCAAGATTTGTACTGTGGAATGGGGGTTTGGTTTTGAGGCATCATGAGTTAAGTTCAGTGCATTATAATTATTATCTTTCATGTATTATTGTTTTGATACCAGAGCCAGTCCTATATATTCTCCTGCATTCGCCGCAGGGGGAATTTTGCGGGTCCCGTGATCTGTTGCTACTGGTCGTATTGGTGAGCCGGTCTCCTAATTTCTATTTATTGTAAAACCATGTTGTTAATTTGATATATATTTTGCTGTGTTTGTTTCTATCCTATTATATTTATCTATTTTATAGATCCCCCTCCTGAAGAAGCGTTTTTTGACCGCAAAAGCGGTAGAGGAATTCTGTCACGCCACCCCTCAACATTAACCTTACGGGGAAACCCGATAGTTATTGTTTGGCTGTGGTGGATGCTTTTAATTAAGTTTTTGACTATTATTAAAAATTATTTTTTATATATATTCTTCATTACCCTTGATTGACCTTTGTTACCAAGTACCGAGATGAATGCTCCATAATCTTGTAGGTTTGGATACACTAGCTACAGCCTCAGCAACTGTCTATGTGGTCCTATAACCCCTTGTCATTAAAAAACATTGATCAGGATGATGGTACTTGTATGCAGTTTTTCTTGAATTAATGTTTATTTGAGGCCAGAAACTCACTTCATTGCAAAATAAATAAATAAATAAAAATGTATGAATAACCACCCCAAATAATACCGGATAAAAGTACAGAAAAGTAAATCTGGTCATAGGTAATTGAGATTAGGAGGACAACAGAGGATGTATTGTATTTTTTATATATTCCACCACCTTTTCCACCTTTGTTAAATATGTGAAATAATACAAAGACATTTATGTAATCAAACTTCCTAAGGAAAAGGGTGTCATAGTAGAAAAACTGTCAGGTTAATGAAGGAAAATAATACGTCTTTTATTGAGCAAAAAGAAAAAAATGTTTTTTTTTAGTGCTGTAATAAACTGAACGAGCAAAAGCAGCACTAAGCCCTTGTACACACGGTCGGAGATTCCGACGAAATGTGTCCTATCGGACCATTTTGTCGGATATTCCGACTGTGTGTGGTCTCCATCGGACTGTTTCCGACGGAATATACGACGGACCAACTTTTCCAACTTGCCAGTAAAATTTTCTGACAAAATGCTCCGATCGGACATACTCCTATCATGTGTAGCCTACTCCGACGGACAAAGTGTCACGCATGCTCAGATCAAATTCCTAGACCAAAGCTATTGGCTACTAGCCTGAACGTAGTCCCGTCGTAACGAAATAACGTAATCACGTTATGTACAATCGGATTTTTCGACAACTTTGTCCGACCGTGTGTATGCAACAGTTTCGGACAAAATCCGTCGGATTTGGTTGCCAGAATGTCCGACCGTGTGTACAAGGGCTAAAATTCCAAGGATAAGTCCATTTAGGTACTGACCACTAACCTAGACAATTTAAACTGAACATGTGAAAAAAATGCATTCTGTTCACCACAGCCCTCAGTGTTCATTGAACCCAGAAATGCTCATAAATATTTATTTATATTCAATTTTTTATAATTTCTTGTTTTCCTGCATGCTATTATAATTTCTTTACATGTACAATTTTGCTAAAATTCTGTACTTTGCATATACGATCCCCTGCAGATTTTGTACATTTGCCAACTAACAAAGAAGTGATCAGTCTATAATTTTAATGGTAGGTTTATTTTAACAGTGAGTGACAAAATAAGAACAAAAATATCCAGAAAAATGCATTTCAAAAAAGTTATACATTTTCATTTCCAATGAGTGAAATAAGTATTTATCCCCTTCGCAAAACATGAAACTACTTGGTGGCAAAACCCTTGCTGGCACTCAGACGTCAGATGTTTCTTGTAGTTGGTCACTAGGTTTGCACACATCTCGGGAAAGATTTTGTCCCACTCCTCTTGGCAGATCCTCTCCAAGTCATTATGGTTTTGAGGCTGACGTTTGGTAACTCAAACCTTCAGCTCCCTCCACATATTTTCTATAGGATTAAGGTCTGTCGACTGGCTAGGCCACTCCAGGACTTTAATGTGCTTCTTCTTGAGCCACTCCTTTGTTGTCTTGTCTGTGAGTTTTGGGTCATTGTCATGCTAGAATACCCATCCATGACCCATTTTCAATGTCCTGGCATAGGGAAGGAGGTTCTCACCCAAGATTTGACGGTACATGGCCCTGTCCATCGTTCCTTTAATGCAGTCCTGTCCTGACCCCTTAGCAGAAAAACACCCCCAAAGCATAATGTTTCCACCTCCATGTTTGATGTGGGGATGGTGTTCTTGGGGTCATAGGCAGCATTCCTCCTCCTCCAAACACGGTGAGATGAGTTGATGCCAAAGAGCTAGATTTTGGTCTCATCTGACCACAACACTTTCACCCAGTACTCCTCTGAATCATTCAGATGTTCATTAACAAATTTCAGACAGGCCTGTACATGTGTTTTCTTGAGCAGGGGGACCTTGCGGGCGCTGCACAATTTCAGTCTTTCATGGTGTAGTGTGTTACCAATTGTTTGTTCTTGGTGACTATGGTCCCAGCTGCCTTGAGATCATTAACAAGATTCTCCCGTGTAATTTTGGGCTGACTCCTCAATGTTCCCATGATCATTGAAACTCCACGAGGTGGGATCTTGCAATGAGCCCCAGTCCGAGGGAGACTGACAGTTATTTTGAGTTTCTTCCATTTGCAAATAATCGCACCAACTGTCGTCACCCTTTCGCCAAGCTGCTTGGTGATGGTCTTATAGCCCATTCCAGTCTTGTGTAGGTCTACAATCTTGACATCCTTGGACAACCTTTTAGTCTTGGCCATGGTGGAGAGATTGAATTCTGATTGATTGCTTCTGTGGACAGGTGTATTTTATACATGTAATAAGCCAAGATTAGGAGCGCTCCCTTTAAGAGAGTGCTCCTAATCTCAGCTTGTTACCTGAATAGAAGACACCTGGGAGTCAGAAATCTTGCTGATTGATAGGGGATCAAATACTTGTTTCACTCATTAAAATTCAAATTAATTCATAACTATTTTGAAATGTATTTTTCTGGATATTTTTGAAGTTATTCCATCTCACTGTTAAAATAAACCTACCATTAAAAATATAGACTGATCATTTCTTTGTCAGTGGGCAAACGCATAAAATTAGCAGGGGGTCCAATACTTTTTTCCCCTCACTGTACAATATTAACTCTGTAATATATGTAATTATTTGATGATTTTTTGTTTGTACAGTGTTTTACTATAGAGACACATACATCTACAGTCAACAAAATAGAAAAAGTATCTGAAATTCAGAAGCTGGTCAATGAGATATTCAATCATATAGATCAGATGATGCCAAAAGTGACTTTTGTCCATACCGACAACACAACAAGTGCCAAAAAGAGCAAAATGTTCATAAAAAGCCCCAAAGAAAAGTATTGTGTTGGAGATGAATTAATAGTACAATTTGATGCATATGATCATTTAGGTCAAAGGAAAGCCCATGGAGGGGATTATCTGAGAGCAATCATTTCCAATACTGATATAAACGCGAGATCTTCTGGAAGAATTGAAGACTTCAAAAATGGAACATACCATGTTCATTTCACCTTATTTTGGGATGGTAAAGTAGTGGCAACATTGTTTCTAATGCACCCAAGTGAAGCCGTTTCAGCCCTGTGGAAGTCACGAAATAGCTGGTATGGTAATGTTGGCTACTTGTGCAAATTCACTAGTCCAAGCAAGCAAGTAGAAACCAAATGTGGCTTCAATCTCAGTAAAGAAGAAGAACTATGTGAATATATAGATGAGAGAGATGAGGAATACTTCTATTCTGTCAGACCCCAGAATTTCAGTTGTGATTCATTGACAGAATTCAAAAACTGGAAGACACTGGCTACCCAACTATCTCCACTGGAAAACAGTCTGCTTGTCAGGTATGTTATGTGTTACTGTTTTTGAGAGGCAATACACAGTAAGATTTTTTTTTTGATGTGATGTAACTTAATTGGTCATCCAGGCCCAGACTGGGACAAATAAAACTGGCCCGGGCATTTTAGACTGAGCAGACTATTTTGCTAATGATAATATCTGAGCAGTAAGGGGTTAATGATGAGGGCAGTTAGGAAGAGGTCAATGTTGGTCACAAAGGGGTTAATATGTGTACATGGGGGTGTGTGAATGTTGATATTAAGGACGTTTTATGAAATCAGTGAGCCCATGTGCAAGATCATAAGTTGGGCCCCACTGCTTGATAAAACAAACAAAAAAAAATTGTTTGCTTACTGCAATGCAGCAGTGAGTGGGCATGGTTTTCATTATACCAGTGTTGTTGGCTAGCCTTAAAAAAGGCTTGGGATGCTTTTGGACAGTTGTAAGGGAGCACTAATGTGGCACACATAGTGTGACGTGGCGAATAGCAGTCATGGTCAGATTGCTTTACCAGTGGAAGGGGCTTAAAGGTACGTGCTTAAATAAAACAAAAACCTTTTTACACTCAAAAAATATGCATAGACAGGTGCGACCACAAGTGAGATTTTTACAGACATATAGTGTCTCCCTGCCTGGACTACCAACCAGCTATCAGACTGTTGTGGGTCTGCTGGTCTATATAAACCCGCCCTGAACCAAAGCTCAAATGCTTCAGAATTCCCTCTGCTAGCCTTGTCCCTGCCTGTACCTGTTCTTTTCCTTGCCTTGTCCTGGACCCCGTTCCGTGTATCCTGTCCTTGAGACCTGTTACCGGCTCCCTTTATGGTCTGCTACCTTATACCTGGCTTCTGTTCCCCTTTTGTTTTTGTCCCTGTCTCGTTTATTTCATGTTTGTTTCCTATGCTTTTATATATATATTATATATATATATTTATTAGGGATGAGCCGAACACCCCCCGGTTCGGTTCGCACCAGAACTTTCGAACGGACCCCAAATTCGAACGAACTTTAGAACCCCATTGAAGTCTATGGGACTCGAACGTTCGAAATGAAAAGTGCTAATTTCAACGGCTAATATGCAAGATACTGTCCTAAAAAGGGTTTGGGGACCTGGCTCCTGCCCCAGGGGACATGGGTCAATGCCTAAAATGTTTTTAAAAATGGCCGTTTTGGCGGGAGCACTGATTTTAATGACGATTAAAGTGAAAAAAAAAGTAAAATATTCCTTTAAATATGGTGCCTGGGGGGTGTCTGTAGTATGCCTGTGAAGTGCCACGTGTTTCCCGTGTTTAGAACAGTCCCTGCACAAAATGACATTAAACGGAAATAACACCATTTAAAACTGCTTGCGGTTTTAATGTTATATCTGCTTCCTGCAATATGGTTGAAAATCATTGAGAAAAATGGCATGGGTAGCCCTCCCTGCCCATTACCAGCCCCTTTAGGTCTTGTAAGCATATTAAGGGGAACCCCGTACCCATATTAAAAAAAGGAAATGCGTGTGGCCCCCAGGCCCTATATACTCAGAACAGCAGTATACAGGCGGTGCAAACAAGACAGGGACTGTGTAGGTTTGTTGTGTTAAGTTGAATCTGTTTGTAATTTTCAACTGGTACATTTTTAAAGTGTAGCTCCAGTCAAAAAAACTATTTTTAAGCTTTTTGGAAAACATAGGGAAGGGTTATCACCCCTGTATAATTTGTTTTGTCGTCCATCTTTTTTCATCTCACTTGCTGTTGTCTCCTTCCGTTTGCAAGTAGGAGATGTTTGTAAATTGGATGTTTGAAAGTAGGGGCCTGCCCTATATGCTCTGCAGAAATGGCGGAACAAGGTGTTGGTTTTGCCACAACATTGTAAGCCCTCAAAGTGACTCTTGGTGGGCGCTGGAGCGCCCTGCTGTGAACGATTATATCAAGAATTGTAATTACATGCCATTGTTGAACAGTGGTAGAAAAATTAACTTTTGGTGGTTGTGGTGCTGGTGCCACAACACTATAAGTCCTCACCGTTTCTCTGGGTGGGCACAGGAAGGGGCCCTCCTGTGAAATATTATATCAAGAATTGTAATTACATGTCCCTGTTAAACAGGGGCAGAAAAATTGGGCCTTAGGCACTGGTGCTGGTGCCACCACACTGCAACCTCTGCCATATACTCTAGTTTTATTGCAGGAATTAGCCCTGCTGCAAAGCATTGCATCAAAAATTGTAATTAAACGCCCCTGTTAAACAGGGGCAGAAAAATTGGGCTGATGGCATCAACCAGAACCAGAAATGTTCTTCCAACATATCAGCGGAGGAGGAAGAGGATAGACAATCAACATAACAGGACAGTCACTCAGCATCAGCATAGGCAGTCTTGAAGGGATGTGATATTTCAAAAAAAATTATTCTGTTACATCAGCTTCAGGTGCTTGGTAGCTGTGGGTGATCCAAGACTGATTCATCTTGATGAAGGTCAGTCGATCAACTGATTCGGTGGACAGGCGCACCCTGTGATCGGTAACAAAGCCACCAGCAGCACTGAAGGTGCGTTCCGAAAGAACGCTGGATGCAGGACAGGCCAGTAGCTCAATTGCATACTGTGCAAGCTCTGGCCAGTGATCCATCCTCAAGACCCAGTAAGCCAGAGGATTTTCGGTGGGAAAGGTGTCCAAGTCTGACCTTGCCCCTAGGTATTCCTGCACCATGTAAATCAGACGCTGGCGATGGGTGCTGGAACCGATCATACCTTGGGGCTGCGGACTAAAAAATTGTCTGAAAGCATCAGTCAGACGGCCACCTTCTCCACCGCTCCTTCTGACCGATGCCTCAGCAACATGTTGTCCAGGACCAGGAGTTTGTAACCTCCCAGTCTCTGGGAACGCGTTGCACAGACCTTTCTGCAAGGCCTCCCGGAGAAGTCTCGTCCTCTGCTCCCTCTGCGATGGCAAGATAAGGTCGGCAACCTTACCCTTGTACCGTGGATCAAGGAGAGTGGCCAGCCAGTAATGGTCCCTCTCCTTGATCCGAAGAATAAGAGGATCCTTCCGCAGGCTTTGCAGGATCAGGGAGGCCATGCAGCGTAGGTTAGCTGAGGCATTCGGTCCGGAGTCCTCTGGGTCACTAAGGACAACATGATCCGCAGTGTAATGGAAATTTGTAGGTTCTGTATATAATTGTATTCTATTTTATATGTATTGCACAATGCCCTCACTGTGCACACGGCACTAACAATGTTTTCAGTACATGTTTTGCATTCTTTCAAGTCTTGATTAGAATTAGCCTGCCTATGTAACGCCCCTTGTTACCATAAACGTACAATTGTAATATTAATGTGATACCTACGTAATCATGTGTATAAAAGCCTTCAAATGCGTCATAATAAAGGAGAACGGTTATTTGGAAAGATGCTGAGCGTATCTTTTGTGTCTGTTCCCTACTGCAGTAGTTATTAATTTGGAACCACTAATCAATATGAGGATAGGAGTTGCCTATCATCAAAATATCCATTTCAGCAGCTACCTCCTCCCAGCCACGTACAAGTCCACGTGTTTCTTGGGACTGTAAATCATCCCTACAAGACTGCTGCTGCTGTTGATGCTGAGTGCCAGCCTCCACCTCCATGCTGACACAATCATCCTCCTCCTCCTCTTCCTCCTCCTCATCCTCTTCCTGTGTGATGGGTGGCACAGCAGGAACACTGTCTGGATAAAGGGGGCCTTGAGAGGCAAGGAAGTCCTCCTCTTCCTGCCTCTGTTCTGCCTCAAGTGCCCTGTCCATTATTCCACGCAGCGTATGCTCCAAGAGGTGGACAAGAGGTACAGTGTCACTGATGCATGCACTGTCACTGCTCACCATCCTTGTGGCCTCCTGAAACGGTGACAGGACAGTGCATGCATCCCTGATCATGCCCCACTGGCGTGGTGAGAAAAAACCAAGCTCCCCTGACCCTGTCCTGGTGCCGTAGTCGCACAGGTACTCATTGATGGCCCTCTGCTGCGTGTGCAGCTGCTGCAGCATGGCCAATGTTGAGTTCCATCTGGTGGGCATGTCACATATAAGGCGGTTCTTGGGCAGGTTCAACTCTTTTTGGAGCTCAGCCAGCCGAGCACAGGCATTAAATGATCGGCGGAAATGCACACAGACTTTCCTGGCCTGCTTCAGGACATCCTGTAAGCCGGGGTACCTGCCCAAGAACCGCTGCACCACCAGGTTAAGGACGTGAGCTACACAGGGCACATGGGTCAGTTGTCCCTGTCGGAGGGCGGAGAGGAGGTTGGTGCCATTGTCGCAAACCACCATTCCTGGCTTAAGCTGGCGTGGCGTCAACCACCTCTCGGCCTGCCCCTGCAGAGCTGACAAAACATCCGCCCCAGTGTGGCTCCTGTCCCCCAAACAAACCAGCGCAAGCACGGCATGGCATCGTTTTGCCTGCGTACTTGCGTAGCCCCTGGAACGCCTACGGAGCACCGCTGGTTCTGAGGACAGAGCACTGGAAGAGGCCATGGAGGAAGAAGAAGAGGAGGGGGTGGAGGAGAGAGGTGTGTCACAACCAATAGTAGCATTTTGGAGGCGTGGTGGCGGAACAACCTCCAACACTACTGCACCTTGTCCTGCATCCTTCCCAGCTGCCAGAAGAGTGACCCAATGGGCCGTGAAAGACAGGTAACGTCCCTGTCCATGCCTGCTGGACCATGAGTCAGCGGTAATATGCACCTTACCACTGACTGCTCTGTCCAGCGAGGCAAGGACATTGCCTTCCACATGCCGGTAGAGAGCCGGAATCGCCTTCCGTGAGAAAAAGTGGCGTTTGGGGACCTGCCACTGAGGACCCGCACATTGTATAAACTCACGGAAGGGGGCCGAGTCTACCAACTGAAAAGGCAGCAGTTGAAGTGCTAGCAATTTAGCCAAGCTAGCATTCAACCGCTGGGCATGTGGATGGCTGGGAGTGAACTTCTTTCGCCGGTCCAGCAGCTGGGGCAGGGACATTTGCCTGCTATAATCGGACGTGGGTGTACCGCTAGCAGAGTTCCCGGAAGCACTTGGCTGTGACACACCTAATTCTACACCTTCATTCCTCTCAGAGCAGGTTTCAGAGAGGACTGAAGGTCTAGTGGGGTTGGAGATGCCAGCTGATGAGGAGCAAGGAGAGGTCCGCTTTGTTCTTTTGTTGTGGGTCTTTGAGGTACGCTTGCCAACGAGCTGCATGGCAGGTCAACATATGTCTGGTCAAGCATGTGGTGCCCAAGTGGCTGATGTTTTGGCCACGTGTGATACGCTTGAGACATATGTTGCAAATAGCAGCGGTGCGATCTGATGCACTCGTCTCAAAAAAGGCCCACACCAAAGAACTTTTAGAATAACGCGCAGAGGCAGCGCTCTGCACAGGCGGAGCTCTGCGGTGTGATTCAGACGGTGTGCTGCCCCTAAGCTGGCCCCCGGAGGGCATCCTGCCTCGTTGGACATGTGCCTCCTCCTCCTCCTCCTCCTCCTCTCTCCTTCCAGGCACCCACGTGGAGTCAGTGCCCTCATCATCCCCTCCCTCTTCATCGCTGTAGTAAACCTGGCAGTATGCTGCAGCTTGTGGAACATGACTGCCAGATTGCTGTCCTTCTTGAGCATCCCCTCTCTCTGCGCTCACGCTACTGCCTTCCTCTAGCTGAGTGTCATCATCAGAGCCCACAAAACACTGGGCATCCTCCTGGAGCATGTACCCAACACTGTGCTCAAAGAGTTCAGGAGACTCCTCAGGAGGACGTGGTGGGTCTAGGGAAGGAGTCACTGATGATGACATTGAGAGGAGGGAAGACGATGCGTTGGCAGCTGCTTTGCTAGTACCCTGAGACTGGGTGAGAGAGGATGAGGAGGATGAAGAGGGCTTGGTCATCCACTCTACCAAGTCGTTGGCATGTTGCGGCTCAACATGTCCAGCTGCCGAAAAGAAGGACAAGCGTGTCCCATGGCCACGTGCTGATGACAATGCACCGCGTCCACGAACAGCACTGTTGTCTCTAGACACAGAGCCTGCTTGCCCTCTTTTATCGGCTCGCGCCTGTCTGCCTCTCCTTGCTGGCCTTCCAGGCATGGTAATGGCCTGAAGGGAGTTGGGTAAAAAAGCAGTTGGGTAGTGTATATTGTGCTAGAGGCACACAACACCCACTAACTCCTGCAGATGCCTTTATTATAGAACACCAGAGATAAAGGGGTATATACAGATGTATACTGTGCTGTGCTGGAGGCACACACAACTTCCAATAACTCCTGCAGATGGCAAGTGGGCTCAAATAGAGAACAGCTATGTAGGTGGATATAGCGGTATGTACTGGGTACAGAGCACGCAGACAGCACGCACTATCTCCTAACACTACTGGCTGCAAGCTCTATTATAAAAGATAGATCACTAGCTATATAGGTGAGGTGAATATAGCGGTGTATACTGCGGTCAGGGCACGCAGACAATAACCACTACACAACAGCAAGATCGAAAATCGGCCGAAAACGATCGGTGTGTACTGTGTTGAAGGTACACAGAACACCCACTGCTTCATACGCCAACACACTACACAAGGCCGCCGCGCTGGCGGCCTTATATAGTGTGGGGCGTGCACTACACAGCCTGAGCTATGATTGGCCACAGGCATCCTGCCTGTGGCCAATCATGGCTCTCCTCGCTGCTGGCGCTGCGATTGGCCAAGCATGCGGGGTCACAGTGCATGCTTGGCCAATCATGAGCCAGCAATGCACTGCGCCATCGCAGTGCATTGTGGGCCGTGAGCGCCACACGAATTTGGCGCGAACGGACCAAAATGTTCGGACTTCGCCGAACGGACGAACAGCCAATGTTCGAGTCGAACGTATGTTCGACTCCAACACGAAGCTCATCCCTAATATATATATATATATATATATATATATATATATATATATATTAGTTAGACAGTTAGTTAGGTGTTATTATTGTTATTATTTACTTGTTTGCATGTGTGTCCTTATCTTAAATAACATACTTTTTTCAATTATTCGCTTGTCCCTGATTCCTTGGTGCAGTCCAACAATCTGATCACCTGTATTGGATGTCTGTTTAAAACATCCCTGAGAGCTGGTTCACACTGAGGCAGCACGACTTGCAGCGCGACTGCCTCAGGTGACCTGCACACGACAGCAGCGGCGACTTGCAAAACAACTTTTGTATAGAAGTCAATGCAAATTGCCTCAAGTTCCCCCCAAAATAGTACAGGAACCTTTTTCTAAGTCAGAGCAACTTGAGTCGCTCCTATTGGAACGGTTCCATTGTACAGAACGGAACGTGACTTGTCAGGCGGCTAAGTCATCTGACAAGTCGTCCCAGTGTGAACTGGCTCTGACAGAATTCTGAAGCCATACAATCAGATTGGTTGCACCTGGGAATTGGGTCTGAGCACGCTATTATTGAAAGATGCATCTGGAAGATATTCTGTATTTATCGCTCCCGGCAACAGATGACAGAAATTTTTGTTATCAGACATTAAGTGAATGCATTAGGAAACAGTTGTTAGAATACATCTGTCTAGCTCTTGTTTTTTTTTTTTTTTTGATCCAGGCAGTCTTTTGTTTGAAAACGTGCAACCATTGATTCAGATCTGTGCTAAATTGGCCTTGTATGATGCCTCTATGGGTGGTGATGACTATACACCCCCTTTTAGTGCAGCTCAGACAGAGTCTTTGGTTTGGCTATTGGAAGATGACTCTTTTTCTTTGAACAATATTCAGCTTGTCCTCAACAGGTGGTTGCAGAATGTATTGATTCAGTGCAGTCTCTGGTGAGACGAGCAATGTGCAATCACTATTATAGGCCTGGTCAAGTTTGTTGCACTCAGCCTCTGTTAGCTCCCAACCACCCTTTTCTATGGCTAGATACCAGTCTGCTGGAATGTTTTCCTCTCCTTTACCCCCAACAACCACAGTTGCCGCCCAATACACCGTTCTACCAATGAAGTACCAGTACCCTGCTTCCTCCTGCTGCACCTATCCTGCCTTTAACCATTCTGCTCTGCTGCCTCCATCAGCTCCACTAAATCTCCCTTGAAAATCTGCTTCCTCTGTCTTACCATCCTTCCGCTCTTCGCTTCTACCAGCTGCATCCACTACCTATAGCCCTGTATCCACATACAAATCTTAATTGGCTAAAACCAAAAAGAAGTGGAAGTTTTTCCCAACCCATACCATCATGCCACTCTCCAATCCTGCCTCCACACCAGCTGAAATATTCCGGCCTGAAGTTCCAGTGCCCATGTCCCAGCCTGTGGAGCTGGTGCCCGTGTGCCAGCCTGTTAAGCCGGTGCCCATGTGCCAGCCTGTGGAGCCAGTGCCCATGTCCCAGGCTGAAGAGCCGTACCGTTTCCTGTCATGTGGAGCTGGTGCCCATTACCCTGTTTGTTGGGCTGGTACCTGTTACCCTGCCTGGTGTTTCAGTATCTGCTGTCCAGCCAGATGACCCAGAGCCTGCTAGATGAAGGGGCTCAGGTAAGTAAAACGAGGGGCTGAGGGGCTGGTGACTGACAGGTTTTTTTTCCCCTTAATGCATCCTATGCTCCCCTTAATAATGCCTTCATCCTGGCCCGGGTTTACTCCCTTTGCTGCCCCAAGGCTGGGTCCTTCAATGCGCCCCCCCCCCCCCCACACATACACACATACACCACCATTCTCGTCCTTTATCGATGACTGCTGCAATAGATCAACTAAAAACATATCTCTACACACGAGAACACTGAAAATAATTGGCTTTAATTGTACAGACTGAAAATACTCTGTAATGCAGAAAATGCCTTTTAAAGATTATAGCAGTAAGAAACTCCCTACAATTTTTTAGTTCTAACCTTATTCTAAATTTGTTGGGATACAGCATCACACAACTGTGCAATTGTCAGTTAAACTGATGCAGTGCCCTATCGCAAAAAAAATATTGAAGTGCAATATTTCTATTATTACATTGTTATATAAAATAAAAGAAAATACTTCAACTCACCATAAGCAGAATCAGTCAGAGCCTGAGCGTGTCACTTGCTAAAGTCACCTGCCTTCAGATGCGGATTGTCACTTGCCACATGTTGTGGATTGTCACTTTCCACAACGCCTGCCACACATTGCGGATTGTTACTTGCCACAACGTCTGCCACACATTGCGGATTGTCACTTGCCACATCACTTGTCAGCGAATGCAGGGTGTCAACTTGCACATCACTTGTCAGCAGATGCCGGGTGCACCATGTCACGTCACTCGTCAGCGGATGCAGGGTGTTACTTGCCATGTCACTTGTCAGCAATATGCAGGGTGTCACTTGCCACGTCACTTGTCAGCAGATGCTAGGTGTCACATGCCAGTCACTTGTCAGAAGATGCAGGGTGTCCCTTGCCACTTTGCCTGCCACTGGGTCAAAGGGGGCCCCATCAGGTAGGATGTACGGGGCCCCATGATTTCTAACAGCAGCCCTGATGCCCACTTTAGTGGCTGTTGTGTCTGGACCAAGAAGGGACTCTGTGGACAGGGGAGGAGAGAGAGATACACTGCGCCTGCTCCACTGCTTATTTCAAGCGGACATTCAAGGGCACATTCAGGGGGGCAGCAAATTCCCGCCGCTAGCAAGCCAATTTCACCGGCACTGCTGCTCATTTCATGTGGACCAATCGGGCTTGTGTACTCCCACTTCCTTGTAGTGGTGGAACGCACGATAGGGTGGACGTGATGTCATCAGCCGGAAATGATGCAAGACATGGGAGGCAACACGGCCATCATTTCCGGCTGATGACATTACGTCCACCCCATTGTGTGTTCCAGTCACCAGGAAGTGGGAGTACACAAGCAGTCCCCCTGAAATAAGTTTCCTGCGAAAGCGAGGACCCGAAGCTGTACGAAGTTACACGAGGACAAGCGGGAAAGGCCCCGCTGCTGATTTGGATCGACGCAAGATCCTCGGTGGAGCAGAGCCGCCCCAGTTAACCAGCGGGAACTCCCACTTTGGAACCACGAGGCAAGTTGAATATCTGAGCGTGATTGATGGGGAGCAGTGGAGCGACTGGACTGCAGCCTTGCCTAAAGCATCGACTTAGGCAGTGGTAATTAGGGGGGAGTGAGGAGAATGAGTAGTGAAGATTGAGACTACGATCACTGTTAATAATTGAAAGCAAGGAAGCGCCCTAGTATCCCTTGCCTTGGTGGGACGTTTCCCCTCCCCCCCCCCCTCTTTTCCATCTACAAATAGCCAGCTTGATGGAATTTTAGTCCCATGATATAATAAGTATATGACCGTGGTATTGCACTGATAATAGACTGCTCGGTCCCCTCCCCCATGATTCTCTATTCAAAAGTTGTGTTTCTGCTGTGGGGATTTGTCACAGGGTTTTACACTGTCACATTACTATCTTGCTGACTCAGCTTTTTATTACACGGACATTACCATGCTCAGTAAAAGAGCTACAGAGGATATGCTACATGGGGAGGGGAATCAAAAAACGCGCGCAGCTAAGGAAAAATTAAACCAAGCCTCTGCGGCAGCAAAACTTGAGCGATGCGACTTACCCTGGCAAGAAAGCACAACAGCATTCAGCAGGGCAAACAAAGTCGCAGGGGACACTTGGTGACAGGAGAAGCATGGGCTATTTGGCTTCAGACTCTGCTACCTTACCTCTAGGAGGGGGGGTAGGTGGGTTGCCACAGGGGGAGAACGGGGTGGCCTGTGGCTCTGCAGGTCCGGCGCGGCCCTTGGGGATGGGGGTTGGTGAACCCACGCTGCGAGAGATACTGCAGGCAGTTAATGAGTGCAAGGACTTTATCTCTGGTCTTGATAATCAATTGAGTAACAATAAAAATGAACTACACTCCATGAGTCAATTATTAAGCAACACTATTGATAGAACGAATGTACTAGAGGGAAGATTAAGCACGGTGGAGGACGAGTTATTTCCTCTACAGGAAAAAATAAACGCACTCCAGAAACAAATTACCATACAAGTATCTAAAATCGATGATATGGACAATAGGAATCGCAGGAACAACGTGCGTCTAATTGGCCTGCCAGAGGGTTCTAACCCCATAACCTTCTTGGAGAACTGGTTTAAGGAATTATTGGGAGATGTCCCCTTTTCCCCATTCTTTTCTATTGAAAGGACCCATAGAGTTCCCTTTAGACCTCGATCACCAGAGGAACGCTGTAGGCCACTGATACTGAAATTTGCTAATTATAATGATCGAATGATTTTGATGCAAAGAATTAGAGAACTAGGGGACATCTTCTCTAAGGGGACTTGAGTATCATTCTATCCAGATTTCCCATTGGACTTGCAGAAACAGAGGGCCGAGTTTACTCCTATTAAGCGCACCCTGCAAAAACATAGGATAACCTATGCATTATGGTATCCAGCTCGACTGCGAGTGTTTGCTTTGGGCTCAACCTTAATCTTTAACTCTCCGTTTGAGGCTGTAAACTGGTTGGAGGAACATAAAGAGACGTTGTAGTGTTGTTTATCATTGGCCTGTCTTGGTCCTTGTGGAGGGGAGGAGAGGGGGGGGGGGGGTTTCCACAAATGGAGGTAACTAATTGATAGAGCAAGTCACATTATTTATGGTCATTTATGGCAGGGCGGGGGGGGGATGTGTATAATGGTACAATAAGTAGACTAGGGATGGTGTGTATGCACTATGGATCACTGTGATCCAGGACAACACAGGTTACATGTACAACAATACATGTTATAAAATGGCCACGATATTCAGAATTGTTCCCGAGTGGGGGAGGCTAGACCACTTAGGTGGGGGTAGTTACTTGGGCAGGGTTGGGGGGGTGGGGGGAGATGGGTGGGTTTTCAAAAACATGCTACAAGTACCAAGAGGGTGGCGGGGGCGAGGCGGGGTGGGGGGTTCTGTTGGGGGAGAGGGTGTTGCCCTCTCCCCCCCCCGCCCCTCTGTTTCCCTGGGTCTAGCAATTACTAGTGCTGATGAGTAGGTTGAGTATTACCTCATGAAATGTGAGGGGTTTGGGAGATTTAAAGAAGAGAGCTGCAGTGATGTTGGAAGCAGAGGGAAGGGGACCTGGGTTGCTTTTTCTACAGGAGATGCATTTAACCCCAACTACAGCCCTCCAGTTAAATAACTGGAAATTCCAGGCATATTACCACTCCTTCCACTCATCGTACTCCAGGGGCGTGAGTGTGTTAGTAAGGAGGGAAACAGATTTTTTATGCAAGGAGTCCCACATTGATGCAGAGGGTAGGTTTGTTTTCCTGTACTGCTTGATTGGCGGCAAGAATATGTCCTAGCTAATATTTATATATTAATATATTATTCTTTACGTTTAACTTGGGTAAACTAGGTGTTCCGTGGATAATATTAGGCGATTTCAACGAAACATTAGACAAGAGTTTGGACAGATTCCCTTGCCCGGCTGGGAATAGAACAGGTCGATTACAAGGATTTTTATCAGAAATCGGACTGAGCGATCTCTGGCGCATGCGGCATCCCCAGGAGAGGCAGTATTCCTGTTTCTCTAGTACCTACCACACTCTATCAAGAATAGATATGGTTCTGGGGAACAAGGAGGCATCGGGTTTGGTACAGGATATATAATATGGGGTAAGGGGGATTTCAGACCATTCCCCCCTGTCTATCACTGTGAGCATGGGAGAGAGAGCAGGCCCCGGGGAGTGGAGAGTAAACCCCGCCTGGTTGGAACTGATTGGCAGTTCTAGCTCCCCGGTGGGTCAGATTAGAGAATTTCTTCAAAATAATAGGGGGTCAGCTGCGCCTGGAATAGTCTGGGACTCCCTAAAAGCCTTTATTAGAGGAATATTAATACAGCAAATTGCAATAATCAAGAGGAAAACCCGAGAACAAGAGAGGGTATATAAAATGGCACTTTTGAAAAAGGCGGAGAATCTACGTATATTTCAACGCCAACATTATTTTGGTGAAGGGGAGAGGGTGGGTCGAGCCCTCTCCCTTTTGGTCCAATCTAATAGCCCTTCCACAGTAATACAGGCGATTAAAACACAGAATGGTGATCTTGTCTCCAGGCCCCTTGAGATTATGAAGGTACTTGGTGATTACTACAAAAACTTATACAAATCAACTGCACAGGACCATGGTTGCTTAGCTACTGATTTCCTGCATCAGACAGCAATCCCAACTTTATCAGAACATGATAAATTGAGTCTTGACCTACCACTTACACTAGAAGAGTTAAAAAACACAATGACTGGAATGCCTAATTACAAATTCCCTGGCCCAGACGGGTTACCAATAGAAATTTATAAACGCTATAGTGAAGAGCTGCTGCTGGCATTACTGGAAACGTTGAATTTACGCATTGGAGGCGGGTGAGCTCCCCGCTTCAATGCTGGAGGCTAACGTTACTTTAATACTTAAGGAGGGGAAGGATCAACAGGAAGTTTCATCATATCGGCCAATATCCTTGTTATGCTCTGATGTAAAAATATTAGCTAAGGTCTCAGCGACCCATTTAAATAATCATATCCATAAATTAATACACCCAGACCAGTCCGGGTTTATCCCGGGCAGGGCAACCAGTACTAATATTAGGAGAGTTTTTCTAAATATACAAACACCTAGAGACAATGAAGGACCTGGAGCTATATTAGCTCTAGATGCCACCAAGGCCTTTGACAGTTTGGAATGGGGTTATTTATGGGGAGTATTGGAGCGCTTTGGCTTTGGCCCTCTATTCATTCAATGGGTAAAGCTACTCTATAATAGACCCAGAGCAAAGATTAAAATGGGAACTGTATTTTCTGATATATTCCACCTGGAAAGGGGGACGAGACAGGGGTGCCCGCTGTCTCCCCTCCTGTTCGTGTTGGCTATGGAACCCCTGGCTGTCCTGATGAGATTGCGCCCAGGCATCCAGGGATTCTGACGTGGACCGGAGGAGGAAAAAATTGCCTTGTTCGCGGATGATGTTCTGTTCTTTATTGGGGACATGAGCTCTACCTTGAACAATGTAGTGCAGATGATGGGGGAGTTTGGGCAACAATCGGGTTTGGTGATCAACTGGAGTAAATCAGCCCTCCTGCCGTTATCCGGATCTGGAGATCTAATACCGCCCATAATTACGGGTCTAGAGGTGGTGCCCAAGTTAAAGTATTTGGGTGTCTGGATCTCTGGAGAAGTAAACCAGTATGTTGAGGAGAATTTAGTACCATTACTGATGAAATTGAAACAGAAGGTCAATAATTGGTGTTGTCTTCCCCTCTCCGTGGCGGGGCACTGCAATTTAATAAAAATGATCTGGCAGCCACAAATCTTATATATATTGCATAACTCCCCAGTTTGGATCAACCAGAAGTGGTTTAAGAAACTGGAATCGTTGTTTCGTGAACTAATCTGGAAGAAGGGGCAAGCTCGGATCCGGCTACAGACATTGCAGCTCCCCGCCGTGAGGGGAGGAGCGGCGGTACCACACCCTAGAACATATTTTTTGTCAGCCCAACTCCAGCATTTAGCTGGGGCTGGGCTTCAAGGGGGAGGGTGCAAAACCATAAACTGATGATCGACAAAGCGCCTCATAAATCATTAGTTGAAGTTCTGGAAGCCAACTCATTTGCCCATAAATGCCCTACTAATGTTTTGGCGAGGAAGGTGTGGCAGACAGCAAAGCAACTTATGGGATATGTGAGAGTGACCGATCTTGGCTGAATTAAATAGTATAGATGGATCTTTGGAATGGGAGAGACAGGGGATTAGTAGGTCCCCCACAAGCGGGGTTTTTAGGCAGCAAGAGACAGTAATAGAAGCCAATAGAAGTAGTATAAAAGGTATTTTAATAATAATAATTGGTAAAAACAAACATGAGCTTCACCTGAACACTTGGATAACAGACAAAATCATGTATATAAAGTACATATGATGTCACATGGAAGTAAAATAACAGACACAACTATGTTACACTGTATGAGTAGATAACAGTGAGAGCATAAAGCTAACGCGTTTCGACCCCAGAGGGGGTCTTCTTCAGAGACGGTGGTCTGTTAAAAGAAAAACAAGATTACACTGAATAAATAAATCCGGTGTTATACATATTAGGGATACCCAATATCAATTTAAAAATGGTTTACCCAATAATGTACTTCCAGGTAGGTAAGATGGATTGTAGTGCTTCAGAAGAAAGGTTCTCCCATAAGGCAATGTCTCAGTTTCCTTTACACATCTTGAGTGGTACTTGGTCCGTATGTATTGCCAAGATGCCAGATGGAAGAAGAGGCAGTGTCACACACCCACTGGCGTGACTCACGGGAGGTCACACTATTGCCTTGCCCCCCAGAAGAGGAAACTCCGGGGGGGTAGGTACGAGTAAGGGTACACTGAAGATATGGCGGGTCACACCTGCAGCAAAATCCCAACAATGGCAAAAAATTAATTAATTAAATAATTGAAAGCAAGGATTATTTAATGTTGGAGACATGGAGTGCATACATAATATGGGGATAATGATATCATATCCCCGTTATGTATGCCAAAGGTTGTGCACATGTACACATATACATATACACACTTGCACCCCCAATTGTCCAAATGTCCATATAACATGCTTTCTAAAACCCGGACAAAGAGAGAAAGAAGAGGGGGGGAAAAGGAACCACGCCTGGGAGTCCAAGGAGCCTAAGAAAGAGGGGAACGAAGGAAAAAATGGCCTGGGATGAGTGGGTGTGCAAATGTGTGTCAGTAGACACACATTTGCACACCCACTCATCCCAGGCCATTTTTTCCTTCGTTCCCCTCTTTCTTAGGCTCCTTGGACTCCCAGGCGTGGTTCCTTTTCCCCCCCTCTTCTTTCTCTCTTTGTCCGGGTTTTAGAAAGCATGTTATATGGACATTTGGACAATTGGGGGTGCAAGTGTGTATATGTATATGTGTACATGTGCACAACCTTTGGCATACATAACGGGGATATGATATCATTATCCCCATATTATGTATGCACTCCATGTCTCCAACATTAAATAATCCTTGCTTTCAATTATTTAATTAATTAATTTTTTGCCATTGTTGGGATTTTGCTGCAGGTGTGACCCGCCATATCTTCGGTGTACCCTTACTCGTACCTACCCCCCCCGGAGTTTCCTCTTCTGGGGGGCAAGGCAATAGTGTGACCTCCCGTGAGTCACGCCAGTGGGTGTGTGACACTGCCTCTTCTTCCATCTGGCATCTTGGCAA
Source organism: Lithobates pipiens (assembly GCF_037356315.1). Lineage (NCBI taxonomy): Eukaryota > Metazoa > Chordata > Amphibia > Anura > Ranidae > Lithobates > Lithobates pipiens. Next base: position 463,112,680 of record NW_027507764.1, read on the forward strand.
TACATACGGACCAAGTACCACTCAAGATGTGTAAAGGAAACTGAGACATTGCCTTATGGGAGAACCTTTCTTCTGAAGCACTACAATCCATCTTACCTACCTGGAAGTACATTATTGGGTAAACCATTTTTAAATTGATATTGGGTATCCCTAATATGTATAACACCGGATTTATTTATTCAGTGTAATCTTGTTTTTCTTTTAACAGACCACCGTCTCTGAAGAAGACCCCCTCTGGGGTCGAAACGCGTTAGCTTTATGCTCTCACTGTTATCTACTCATACAGTGTAACATAGTTGTGTCTGTTATTTTACTTCCATGTGACATCATATGTACTTTATATACATGATTTTGTCTGTTATCCAAGTGTTCAGGTGAAGCTCATGTTTGTTTTTACCAATTATTATTATTAAAATACCTTTTATACTACTTCTATTGGCTTCTATTACTGTCTCTTGCTGCCTAAAAACCCCGCTTGTGGGGGAACTAGTTCTATTTGTATCTACTTGGGGTGAGCAGCACCCTCCTAGCTTCTTATAGCACTGTGTTCTTATTTGATTGGGGATTAGTAGGTTAGTACAATTATACCAGAGGAATCTTATGAAATCTTTTGAAGATCTTAGACAGGAATTTGGAATTTCCAATAAGACGTTCTATAAATACTTGCAACTGAGGCACGGGATTCAAGCACAGTATGGGTCACTAGCCATCGAGAGGATTGAAATTCCCTTGCTCCAGGGACATATTGATCGAAGGCAAGTAAAAGGCCAGATCTCTAGGCTATATATAAAACGTAAGGATAAAATCTTGAAGGGGGAGGGACCCGATAAGAGTAGGAGGGGATGGGCGGAAGATGTCGGACTGATAACTCAGGAGCAATCGGATGAGATACTAGCACAGGGGAGCTTGGTGTCTATATCCCCATCACAGCGCATGTCCCACCTGTTTCTTATATATAGGGCATATTTTACTCCCAAAAACATGTGGAAAATAGGTAGAAAACCCAAGGATGATTGCCCCAGATGTGGGGCATCAGGGGATCTTCTCCATATGGTGGGGAAGTGCCCAAAATTGTATAGGTATTGGATAGAAATTGTGCACAGAATAAACAGGATCTTTAAGACCACCTTGAAACCAGAAGCTAAGATTTGTCTATTGGGGATCATAGAGGAGGGTAGAATTCCCTCTGTAACAAGGACATCCATACTAAGGTGCCTGTATCAGGCTAGGCGGTTAATTGCAATAAATTGGCAGGCAAAAAAAAAACACCCAGTACTACAAACATGGGTAAATGCAATTAACTCCACAATTTGGTGTGAACGAGCGATGTTTATAAAACAAAACAACCTAAAAATAATTAAGGTGCTATGGAACCCATGGTTGGGTTGGCTGGGGTTGGCAGCATGTGTTCAATGTGGGGGGTTTTGGGTGGGGGGTGGGGGGGATATTGGTGTAGACGGGCCAGTGGCAACTTGAATGTTGTGTTTGACTCTGCCTTTATGTTATACATGTTATATATGCATTTGATGAAGTGAATTGTAGGGATGGCCGAATGGTTCGCCCGGGGGTCGTTTCGCGGTTCGCCGTCCGCCCGATCAGCGGACTATTGCCGCTGTTCGCCCGGCGGACTTCCGTGTTTACTGTGTAAAAGAACTTTGACCTATGATGACACATCTATCATGGGGTACAGGACAGCCAATTGAGACATTACAGCACATGGACACTTGGACATTCCCCCTAACTTATAAATAGACCCGATCCGGCGGCCATTTTACATTCTTTCTTCTGTCACTATAGGGAGCGTTTGCTGTGTGGAGCAGAGAGAGACTGCGGTGACCCAAATCGCTAGCTATTTGGTCCACAAAAGTTCTTTTTAGGACTGGTATAGGTGTTAGGTGTAGTTCAGGATATAGGTTTGAGGCACTGCTGTGCTACTGATTTTTGCAGCAGCCTGTCTTTTGTCAGTGTAGAGAGAGGGACAGGACGCTGTGTGCTGCAGGGACAGTCAGTTTAATCATTAGCTGTTACTATTAGGTCCACAAAAGTGCTATTCAAGTTATTGTTCCAGCAGCCTCTGTTTTGTCAGTTTAAATAGGGGACAGGCAGGAAGCTGTGTGTGAGGCAGTGAGGGACAGTCAGTTTAATCAGTAGCTGTTACTATTAGGTCCACAAAGGTTCTTTTCAGGACTGGTATGGTAATAGGCTTGTACACGTATAATATTCTTTCTTCCAAATATAGAAAGAATATTATACTTGACTGCTGCCCTTCTGCTGCAGTAGTCCTTTATCAGTATAGGGACTGAGGTACAGTCTGCTAATCATTCACAACCTACTTGTTCCACAAAGGTCCTTATAAGGACTGGTAAGGTATAGGGTAATACAGTACATAGGGTTGAGTGAGGTACAGTCTGCTATTCCTTAACTAGTTGCTGACCGCCGACCGTCAAATGACGGCCAGGCGGCGCACCTATTGTGGCAGGAGGCCGTCATATGACGGCCTCCCGTTTAAACAGGGAATGCGCGCGATCGTGCGCGCATCCCTGTTTCTTCGGTGGCGGCGTGTCACGGAGACACCGCTCGCCACCGAAGGGGGTGAACAGCCATTCGTTATGGCTGTTTACCACGTGATCGGCCGTGATGAAGTCACGGCCGATCACAGATGGTAACACCCCGAACATGCACGGCGCATGCGCGCGATCGCGCTGCGCGTGCACGTCGGTGGCGGCGTGTTCCCCGGGAACACTGCTCGTCACCGACGCTGGTAAACAGCCATTGGCCGGCTGTTTACCCACGTGATCGGCTGTGATCCTTTCACAGCCGATTACTCAAATGTAAACAAACCGCGGTAACGGGATGTTACCGGGTTCTCCTCCTCACACACCGATCGTGTGTGAGGAGGAGATTGCGGTAACATCTCGTTACCGCATACAGTGTACACCAAACATACTGATTGCCCCCCCAATAAAGAGGACCTGTCACCACCCCTCATAGTACCTGTCAATCACAGTCCATCAGAGTACCTGTCACAGCCCATCAGAGTATTTGAGTACCTGTCACAGCCCATCAGAGTACCCGAGTACCTGTCCCGACCCATCAGAGTACCCGAGTACCTGTCACAGCCCATCAGAGTACCCGAGTACCTGTCCCGGCCCATCAGAGTACCCGAGTACCTGTCCCGGCCCATCAGAGTACCCGAGTACCTGTCCCGGCCCATCAGAGTACCCGAGTACCTGTCCCGGCCCATCAGAGTACCCGAGTACCTGTCCCGGCCCATCAGAGTACCCGAGTACCTGTCCCGGCCCATCAGAGTACCCGAGTACCTGTCCCGGCCCATCAGGGTACCCGAGTACCTGTCACGGCACATCAGGGTACCCGAGTACCTGTCACGGCACATCAGGGTACCCGAGTACCTGTCACGGCACATCAGGGTACCCGAGTACCTGTCACGGCACATCAGGGTACCCGAGTACCTGTCCCGGCCCATTAGAGTACCCGAGTACCTGTCACAGTTCATCTGAGTACCCGAGTACCTGTCACAGTTCATCTGAGTACCCGAGTACCTGTCACAGCCCATATGAGTACCTGTCACCGCCCTTCAGAGTACCCAAATACCAGTCACCAAACCATCAGAGTACTTGTCACCAGGCCATCAGAGTACCTGAGTACCTGTCCCGGCCCATCAGAGTACCCGAGTACCTGTCCCGGCCCATCAGAGTACCCGAGTACCTGTCCCGGCCCATCAGAGTACCCGAGTACCTGTCCCGGCCCATCAGAGTACCCGAGTACCTGTCCCGGCCCATCAGAGTACCCGAGTACCTGTCCCGGCCCATCAGAGTACCCGAGTACCTGTCCCGGCCCATCAGAGTACCCGAGTACCTGTCCCGGCCCATCAGGGTACCCGAGTACCTGTCCCGGCCCATCAGGGTACCCGAGTACCTGTCCCGGCCCATCAGAGTACCCGAGTACCTGTCCCGGCCCATAAGAGTACCCGAGTACCTGTCCCGGCCCATCAGGGTACCCGAGTACCTGTCCCGGCCCATCAGGGTACCCGAGTACCTGTCACGGCACATCAGGGTACCCGAGTACCTGTCACGGCACATCAGGGTACCCGAGTACCTGTCACGGCACATCAGGGTACCCGAGTACCTGTCACGGCACATCAGGGTACCCGAGTACCTGTCCCGGCCCATTAGAGTACCCGAGTACCTGTCACAGTTCATCTGAGTACCCGAGTACCTGTCACAGTTCATCTGAGTACCCGAGTACCTGTCACAGCCCATATGAGTACCTGTCACCGCCCTTCAGAGTACCCAAATACCAGTCACCAAACCATCAGAGTACTTGTCACCAGGCCATCAGAGTACCTGAGTACTTGTCACCAGGCCATCAGAGTACCTGAGTACTTGTCACCAGGCCATCAGAGTACCCGAGTACTTGTCATCAGGCCATCAGAGTACCCGAGTACCTGTCACCAGGCCATCAGAGTACCTGAGTACCTATCACCAGGCCATCAGAGTACCCGAGTACCTGTCACCAGACCATCAGAGTACTCGAGTACCTATCACCAGGCCATCAGAGTACCCGAGTACCTGTCACCAGGCCATCAGAGTACCCGAGTACCTGTCACCAGGCCATCAGAGTACCTGAGTACCTGTCACCAGGCCATCAGAGTACCCGAGTACCTGTCACCAGGCCATCAGAGTACCCGAGTACCTGTCACCAGGCCATCAGAGTACCCGAGTAACTGTCACCAGGCCATCAGAGTACCCGAGTACCTGTCACCAGGCCATCAGAGTACCCGAGTACCTGTCACCAGGCCATCAGAGTACCAGAGTACCTGTCACCAGGCCATCAGAGTACCCGAGTACCTGTCACCAGGCCATCAGAGTACCTGAGTACTTGTCACCAGGCCATCAGAGTACCCGAGTACCTGTCACCAGGCCATCAGAGTACCCGAGTACCTATCACCAGGCCATCAGAGTACCTGAGTACCTGTCACCAGGCCATCAGAGTACCCGAGTACCTGTCACCAGGCCATCAGAGTACCCGAGTACCTGTCACCAGGCCATCAGAGTACCCGAGTACCTGTCACCAGGCCATCAGAGTACCCGAGTACCTGTCACCAGGCCATCAGAGTACCCGAGTACCTGTCACCAGGCCATCAGAGTACCAGAGTACCTGTCACCAGGCCATCAGAGTACCCGAGTACCTGTCACCAGGCCATCAGAGTACCCGAGTACCTGTCACCAGCCCATCAGAGTACCCGAGTACCTATTTGCAGCCCATGTCTCATAGAATATACGTTGGGGTGTTTGCTTTCCAAAATGGGGTCATTTTATGGGTAATTGCACTGTCCTGGTGGTCCAGGACCTTCAAAAGTGTGATGGGTAGGAATGAAATAAGATGTGTCATTTATGCTCCTAGAACGCCTGAACGTACTACTTCAATGTTCGGCCTCTCTATGTGGCCAAGCTGTGTAAAAGTCACACACATGTGGTATCGCCATACTCGGGAGGAGTAGCAGAATGTATTTTGGGGTGTAATTTTTGCTATATACATGCTATGTGTTAGAAATATCTTATAAATTGACAATTTTGTGTAAAAAAAAAAAATGCGTTTTAATTTTTTTCCACATGTTCCAAAAACTTCTGGAAAATAAATAACCATTCAAAAGACTCATTATGCCTCACAGATTATACGTTGGGGTGTTTGCTTTCCAAAATGGGGTCATTTTATGGGAAATTCCATTGTCCTGGTACTCCAGGGCCTTCAAAAGTGTAATAGGTGGTTGAGAAACGAGATGCGTAATTTTTGCTCGTAGAACGTCTGAAGGTACTACATCAATGTTAGTGCTCTGTATGTGGCCAGGCTGTGTAAAAGTCTCACACATGTGGTATCGCCGTACTCGGGAAGAGTAGCGGAATGTATTTTGGGGTGTAATTTGTTGTATGCATATGCTGTGTGTGAGAAATAACCTGATAATATGACAATTTAGTAAAAAAAAATTAAAAAAAATAAAAAATCTTCATTTTGCAAAGAATTGTGGGAAAAAATGACAACTTAAAAAAACTCACCATGCTACTTACTTAATACCTTGGGATGTCTACTTTGTAAAAAGGGGTCATTTGGGGGGTATTTGTACTTTCCTGACTTGTTAGTGTCTCAAGAAATGAGATACACCTGATGTACTGAAGGCCTGATCAGAAGTGATCAATTTTCAGTGATTGGCACCATAGTTTGTAGACTCTATAACTTTCACAAAGACCAAATAATATATACTAATGTGGGTTATTTTTACCAAAGATATGTAGCAGTATAAATTTTGGCCAAAATTTATGAAGAAAAATTACTAATTAGCAATAATTTATGACAGAAACTAAGAAAACTGCATTTTTTTCACAAAATTTACGTTTTATTTATATATATAGCACAAAAAATAAAAAACCCACTAGTGATTAAATACCACTAAAAGAAAGCTCTATTTGTGTGGAAAAAAGGACGCAAGTTTCATATGGATACAGTGTTGGATGACTGAGTAATTGTCATTCAAACTGTGAGAGCGCTGAAAGCTGAAAATTGGTCTGGTCAGGAAGGGGGTGTAACTGCACTGTATTGAGGTGGTTAAGGACTGGTATAGGTCCACAATACATAGGGTTGAGGTGCACTACTGCTGACTGCTGCCCTTCTGCTGCAGTAGTCCTTTATCAGTATAGGGACTGAGGTACAGTCTGCTAATCATTCACAACCTACTTGTTCCACAAAGGTCCTTATAAGGACTGGTAAGGTATAGGGTACTACAGTACATAGGGTTAAGTGAGGTACAGTCTGCTATTCCTTAAGGACTGGTATAGGTCCACAATATATAGGGTTGAGGTGCACTACTGCTGCCCTATACTGCAGCAGTCCTTTATCAGTATAGGGACTGAGGTACAGTCTGCTAATCATTCACAACCTACTAGTTCCACAAAGGTCCTTATAAGGACTGGTAAGGTATAGGGTACTACAGTACATAGGGTTGGGTGAGGTACAGTCTGCTATTCCTTAAGGACTGGTATAGGTCCACAATATATAGGGTTGAGGTGCACTACTGCTGACTGCTGCCCTATACTGCAGCAGTCCTTTATCAGTATAGGGGCTGAGGTACAGTCTGCTAATCATTCACAACCTACTAGTTCCACAAAGGTCCTTATAAGGACTGGTAAGGTATAGGGTACTACAGTACATAGGGTTGAGTGAGGTACAGTCTGCTATTCCTTAAGGACTGGTATAGGTCCACAACATATAGGGTTGAGGTGCACTACTGCTGACTGCTGCCCTTCTGCTGCAGTATTCCTTTATCAGTATAGGGACTGAGGTACAGTCTGCTAATCATTCACAACCTACTTGTTCCACAATGGTCCTTATAAGGACTGGTAAGGTATAGGGTACTACAGTACATAGGGTTGAGTGAGGTACAGTCTGCTATTCCTTAAGGACTGGTATAAGTCCACAATATATAGGGTTGAGGTGCACTACTGCTGACTGCTGCCCTTCTGCTGCAGCAGTCCTTTATAAGTATAGGGATTGAGGTACAGTCTGCTAATCATTCACAACCTACTAGTTCCACAAAAGGTCCTTATAAGGACTGGTAAAGTATAGGGTACTACAGTACATAGGGTTGAGTGAGGTACAGTCTGCTATTCCTTAAGGACTGGTATAGGTCCACAATATATAGGGTTGAGGTGCACTACTGCTGACTGCTGCCCTTCTGCTGCAGCAGTCCTTTATCAGTATAGGGACTGAGGTACAGTCTGCTAATCATTCACAACCTACTAGTTCCACAAAGGTCCTTATAAGGACTGGTAAGGTATAGGGTACTACAGTACATAGGGTTGAGTGAGGTACAGTCTGCTATTCCTTAAGGACTGGTATAGGTCTACAATATATAGGGTTGACGTGCACTACTGCTGACTGCTGCCCTTCTGCTGCAGCATTCTTTTATCAGTATAGGGACTGAGGTACAGTCTGCTAATCCCTAGCTACTAGTTCCACAAAGGTCCTTAAGACTGGTATAGGTGTACTATTTGGTGTGCAGTATATAGTTGTGTAATACACGTATAAAATACTTGCACATACTTGACTTCCTCCTGGGGCTGCTTATTATGAGGGGCTCCCACCAACCCTATGCTGTGCTGACTTCCTCCTGGGGCTGTACCTCTGCTGTGCATATTATGAGGGGCTCCCAACATCCCTGTGCTATGTTCATTATGAGGGGCTCCCACCATCCCTGTGCTATGCTCATAAGGGGCTCCCACCATCCCTGTGCTGTGCTGACTTCCTCCTGGGGCTGCTTACGGTGCAGGCGTCAGTGCTGTATATCACGGTGCTGGTGTCAGCGCTGTATATCACGGTGGTGGTGTGAGTGCTTTATGTCACGCTGCTGATGTCAGTGCTCTCTATCACAGTGCTGGTGTCAGTGCTGTATATCATGGTGCTGGTGTCAGTGCTTTATGTCCCGCTGCTGATGTCAGTGCTCTCTATCACGGTGCTGGTGTCAGATCACTCTATCACGGTGCAGGTGTCATTGCTGTATGTCACGCTGCTGATGTCAGTGCTCTCCATCACGGTGCTGGTGTCAGTGCTGTATATCATGGTGCTGGTGTCAGTGCTTTATGTCACGCTGCTGATGTCAGTGCTCTCTATCACGGTGCTGGTGTCCGATCACTCTATCACGGTGCAGGTGTCATTGCTGTATGTCACGCTGCTGATGTCAGTGCTCTCTATCACGGTGCTTGTGTCAGTGCTGTATATCATGGTGCTGGTGTCAGTGCTTTATGTCACGCTGCTGATGTCAGTGCTCTCTATCACGGTGCTGGTGTCAGATCACTCTATCACGGTGCAGGTGTCATTGCTGTATGTCACGCTGCTGATGTCAGTGCTCTCTATCACGGTGCTGGTGTCAGATGACTCTATCACGGTGCAGGTGTCATTGCTGTATGTCACGCTGCTGGTGATCATCTCCTGCAACCTCTTCTTTGCCTACCCTGACCTTCCCTCTCCTCCATTGCCTTCATGCGCTCCACAGTCCTGAATTGTCACAACAATTTCACATATAAAAAAAGAATGCTTGTAGTTGTCGATCCCAGATTCACCTCATACATGTGTTATGTCATTGACCATGTGGTGGGACTATGTTTGCACAGCTAGTAATTATTTTGTGGCTGCAAATTTGACCTGTAGGTTTGCAAAGTTCGCCTCCCATTGAAGTCAATGGGGCCTGCCGCGAACGTTTTTTTTTTGTGTTTTTTGGAAAAACAAAGGAAACATTTTTAATAAAGAGAAATCAGTTTATATATATATATATATATATATATATATATATATATATATATATATATATATTAAAAAAAAAGTTTCCTGCGAAAGCCGAGAAGTCGCCGCAGAAGCAACACCACCCCTGCACCACTGTCGCCCAGAGGCCTGGCCTCGGAGGCCTTGTGAGAAATCCCGCCCTGCCTTCATCCTCCTTTTATCCCTAGAAGAAGGTGTCATTTTGCTCAAACATCAATAGGGTGTCAGAAACCATGAAACAGACTGAGACAAAAGTACAATTAAATCACACTCGTTTATTAATAAAAATAAAAAGGTAAATAGAAAAAACGTAGTCAAGCATAGCCAGAGTCAAGTAACCAGATTGGGTAGTCAGCCAGTCCAAAGTTCATTAACCAGATCGGGTAATCAGCCAGTCCAAAGTTCATTAACCAGATCGGGTAATCAGCCAGGCCTGAAGCCAGGGATCCAAGGAGAGCAACTGCTAGCAGGATAAGGAGCCAGGAGGGATGTCAGCAAGCAAGTCTTGAAAAAAACAGCAGGAGATGGTTCCTTGTGATGTGACCAACGCGAAGGCAGAGGAGAAGTGAGCTGGAAGGCTTTAAATAGGCAGGTCAGACGAGCATCATCGGGAACAGCTGGTAACTGTGGAGAGAGAAGAGAGCTGGCAATTAGCCGACAGCTGAGCGGCCAGCCCAGAGGAGGAAGGGCTAAGCCAGCCCTGACAGTACCCCTTGCTCAATGACCCCTCTCCCTCGGAGGGCCACCGGGCTTGAGGGGAAACCGTCTATGGAACTCACGGAGGAGGACAGGGGCATGTACGTCAGAGGATGAATGCACCAGGTACTGTAATGGATTGTACCTCATACTCCTCATGGTTCTCAACCTGAATAGGGTGAGGATGTGGCAACAAGGTGGTAAATCGGTTATAGACCAACGGTTTCAATAAGGAGACATGAAACACATTTGAGATGCGCATACTAGGAGGAAGGTCCAACGGGTAAGCTACTGGGTTAATCCTGTGAAGGATACGGAAAGGCCCGATAAACCGAGGTGCAAACTTCCCAGTGAGGGAACACGAAGCCGGAGGTTGTGAGATGACAGCCAGACCCTGTCCCCAACCTGGTAGGAAGGCGCAGGCAAGCGTCTGCTGTCAGCACGGAGTCTGTACCTATCATTAGCATGACGCAAAGCCTCCTGGACTTGTACCCAAGCGGAACGAAGACCACTGGGATGCTCCTCTAATGCAGGAATGCTCTGTGGAACAAACGAGTCAGGCAACATGGAAGGTTGGAAACCATAACTCGCCATAAATAGAGACAATTGGGAGGCAGAATTCAAGGCACTGTTGTGAGCAAACTCTGCCCAAGGTAATAGGTCAGACCAGTTGTTATGATGGTCAGAAATATAGCAACGTAGGAATTGCTCCAAGGACTGATTGGCTCGTTCTGCGGCCCCATTAGACTGCGGATGATACGCAGAAGAGAACGCAAGCTGGATTCCCAACTGTGCACAAAAGGCTCGCCAGAACCGGGAGACAAACTGACTGCCCCTATCCGAGACAATCACTTTGGGTAGCCCATGTGAGCAAAAGATCTCCCGAGCAAAAATGGAAGCCAGTTCCTTAGAGGTGGGAAACTTCTTAAGTGGAATACAATGACACATCTTTGAGAACCGGTCAACCACCATAAGGATAACAGTGTTGCCTTGGGAGTTGGGCAATTCCACAATGAAATCCATAGACAGGTGAGTCCAGGGCCTCTCTCCATTGGGTATAGGTTGTAGGAGGCCCACTGGAAGGTGTCGTGGAGTCTTACTCTGAGCACACATGAGACAGGCAGCTACGAAGTCAGTAACATCAGCCCGTAGACTAGGCCACCAGAATTGTTGGCAGATGGCCCAAATGAGTTGATTCTTCCCAGGATGGAAAAGAAAAAAAGAGAACTGCGCTAACCTCAAATTCCCAAAGTGAATGGGATATGTGTGTGTGTTAAACCCACAGTATAAACCTTAGTGTCTTAATGTCTCTAAGGCCACCTCAAAAAAATATAGTGCAAGTAGAGTGGAGACATTGCTGGAAGTGGCAGCAGAGGAGTTGGGAGTGACATGTGGAGCAACAGCCCTAGCCCCATTGTGTGAAAGATTTGGGATCGCCTGAGGGGGAACCGCTACCCGGATATCCTTTGATTGTTTTTGCCTGTGGTGACCCTCTGTAACGGGGGGTCGCTCGGATCTGGTAAGAGGCCAATTCATTCATTTGGTGATGGGAAAAGCACATTATACTCCTGGAGAAGATTATTAATTTGTGCACTTCCAATTCAGCTACTCATACGAAGTTTTTCTTCACTGGTGTTTATTTACCATATGGACACTTTACAGCAATAATTTGTCATATAATTATATGGACATTACATAGAGTTTTTCAAAATATTTTTCTTGGTAATTTATTTTATGCACTTTTTCAGTTTTAAGAAAACTTTCATTCTTTATTTTTAGGGGTATATATACAGAGATCTATACAATCTGTGCTGTGTTTGGGTGATTCATATCATTGACACGCACTTGTGTCTTATTTTTGTTTTTAATTTTATATATTTGTATATATAATAGTATGCACTATATTTTTTGAGGTGGCCTTAGAGACATTAAGACACTAAGGTTTATACTGTGGGTTTAACACACACACACATATCCCATTCACTTTGGGAATTTGAGGTTAGCGCAGTTCTCTTTTTTTCTTTTCTGTTTTGTGTATTTTTGGTGTACATCTGAATTGCAGCTTCCGACCAGCATCATTTTCACTCCATAGCACAGTTTTTCCTCTTTGCTCTCTTCCCAGGATGGCCAGCTGCCTTTGGAGAATGGTAAGTCTGGAGCGCTGCAGTATGGAGACTCTCTGGGACAAAACAATGGTCACAAGGTTTATCAGGAGGAGCATGGACCTGAGTAGCAAGAATTTTGTCACCCAAAGGAGAAGTAAGACTGGTGCGAACCGTAGCCAAGATACGATCAGGAGGAATCATAGGAACCGGAACTGACTCCGACTTGGAAGTGGACGAAAATTGTCGTGACAAGGCAACAGCCCTTACATTTTTAGTACCGGGTAAGAATGAGACAATGTAATTAAAGCTCGACAAGAAAAGAGCCCATCGCGCTCTTCTGGGAGAGAGTCGCTTAGCCTCAGACAAGAATGTAAGATTCTTATGGTCAGTAAGAATAAGAACGGGCACAGTGGTACCTTCAAGGAGATGTCTCCATTCTTTCAGGGCTAAAATGATCGCCAACAGCTCTCTGTCACCATAATTGCACTCAGCAGGTGACAATTTCTTGTAAAAGTAGCAACACGGATGCATAGCGCTCTCAGAGTTAGGACGTTGAGACAGAAGGGCGCCAACTCCAGTCTCAGAAGCATCAACTTCTAGAATAAAAGACAACGTAGGATCAGGATGTGCCAACACAGGAGCAGAAACAAAGGCAGCCTTGAGAGTCTCAAAGGCCTTAATGGACTCCGGAGACCAACTCTGTGGGTTACCGTCCTTTCTAGAGACGAGAAGTTCCGAATAAACTTCCGACAGTAGTTGGCAAAGCCCAGGAAACGCTGCAGAGGACATAAACCCACGGGTCGAGGCCACTGTAGGACTGCCGAAAGTTTCTCTGGGTCCATCGAAAAACCAGCAGTGGACATTACACAGCCCAGGAATGTAACCTGTTCAAGATGGAACTCGCACTTCTCCTGTTTACAATAGAGATTGTTCTCTTTCTGAAGCACATGACAGACATCTGTGTGGTGGCTCTACAGGGACTTGGAAAATATGAGGATATCATCAAGATAAACCACCACACACAATTGCAACAAATCTCGTTAATAAATTCCTGGAAAACTGCCGGGGCGTTACAAAGGCCAAAAGGCATTACCAGGTATTCATAATGGCCTGTTCTGGTATTAAATGCAGTTTTCCACTCATCGCCCTCCTTAATGCGCACAAGATTGTATGCCCCTCTCAAGTCAAGCTTTGTGAAAACCGTTTCTCCCTTGAGGCGGTCAAATAACTCTAATCAATGGAATCGGGTAGGCATTCTTAATCGCGACACGATTGAGACCCCTATAATCTATACAAGCTCTCAGTTCACCACTCTTCTTTTTCACAAAGAAGAAACCACCACCAACAGGAGACAAGGATTTGTCGATGAAACCTCGAGAAAGTGCGTCAGTAACTTACTCCTCCATGGCCTTATCCTCCAAGACCGACAAAGGGCACCAGGTTGAAGGTCAATTGCGCAATCATAAGACCGGTGTGGAGGCAAACTACCGGCTTGACCTTTATCAAAGACATCGCCAAAATCACGGTACTCCTCTGGCAAGGAGGGGAGAGAAGCAGTGCACAGGACCTTGGATACCTTCAGGAAGCATGTCTCACTGCATTGTGGTGACCAGGAGAGAACCTCAGGATGGAGCCAATCAAAAGAGGGGTTGTGCCTCTGTAACCAAGGATAACCAATAACCAGCGGAAACCTGGGTGAGGAAATAACTTGGAATTGCATTATCTGATGGTGAAGAGCCCCTACGGCCATGGACAACGGAACCGTCTCATGACTCACATGGGCAGGCTGTAAAGGTCTCCCGTCAAGAGCCTCAATGGCAAGTGGAGTGTCGCTCAGCTGCAGAGGAATCGAGTGTTGCGAAACAAATGCAGCATCAATGAACAGGCCTGCAGCCCCAGAGTCGATTAGAGCCTGTATCTCGATGGACGACTCAGCCCAAGAAAGGGTGACCAAAACCAGTAGCTTATCCTTCTGGATAACTGGGGACGAAACAACGCCACCTAAAGTCTGTCCATGACAGGACCTCAAGGTTCGGGCGTTCCCTGGACGGGTAGGACAAGACTTCAAAAAGTGACCTGCCTGGCCACAATAAAGGCACAATCTCTCCCTCCTCCTAAAGGCTCTCTTATCCGCAGAGAGACGCGTGAAGCCCAGGTACATGGGTTCATCTTCACTGACCAACTTGGTACCAGGAGGCATGGGAGGTGAGGGAGGCATGGGTGGGACTACAAAGCTCGGAGGCAAACATACAGGAGGCTTCCGCAAGCGCTCCTTAAGAGAAAGTCTTTCTCTGAGTCTGGAGTCAATGAGGATGGCAAACAAGATCAAGCTCTCCAGCTCAGCGGGTATATCTCGCGCTGCTATCTCATCCTTGATGGAATCTGAGAGACCATGAGAAAAAGCAGCCATGAGGGCCTCATTGTTCCAAGCAACCTTTGCTGCCAGAGTACGGAATTCAATGGCGTAGTCGGCAACAGTTCTCGTACTCTGCTTGATGGACATGAGGCACTTGGCAGCAGAAGCGGAGCGTGCGGGAACATCAAAAACCCTTTTAAAGGAGGCCACAAACTGAGGGTAATTCAAGACAACAAGTTTTTGCATCTCCCATAGAGGGTTAACCCAGGCCAAGGCTTTCTCAGAAAGCAAAGATATCACAAAACCTACTTTGCTTCTGTCCATGGGAAACGCCTGGGGCAGCATTTCAAAGTATATCTCAACCTGATTGAGAAACCTTCTGCATTGAACTGGATCACCCCCAAATTGCTGAGGAAGCGGAGCGGAACCAGACATACCTCTTATAGAGGTAATACTCGAGGCGGGTGCCTCCACAGAGACTGGCGCAGCAGCAGGGACGGCCTGCGACTCAGGTTGTACCGGAGCAGCCACCGTGGAGGATTCCAGGTGAGCCGTGCGATTCAGGAGCATTTGTAACGCCAAGACAAACTGATCCATGCAGTGATCTTGCTCATCCAATCTGGAAAAAATATTACCAACAAGTGGATTGACTGCATCTTCTGAATTCATGGCCTTCGCGTACTGTCAGAAACCATGAATCAGACTGAGACAGAAGTACAATTAAATCATACTTGTTTATTAATAAAAATAAAAAGGTAAATAGAAACAAGCGTAGTCAAGCATAGCCAGTAGCCAGAGTCCAGTAACCAGATCGGGTAGTCAGCCAGTCCAAAGTTCATTAACCAGATCGGGTAACAGCCAGGCCTGAAGTCAGGTATCCAAGGAGAGCAACTGCAAGCAGGATAAGGAGCCAGGAGGAATGTCAGCAAGCCAGTCTTGAAAAAAACAGATGGTTCCTTGTGATGTGACCAACGCGAAGGCAGAGGAGAAGTGAGTTGGAAGGCTTTAAATAGGCAGGTCAGACGAGCATCATCGGGAACAGCTGGTAACTGTGGAGAGAGAAGAGAGCTGGCAATTAGCCGACAGCTGAGCGGCCAGCCCAGAGGAGGAAGGGCTGAGCCAGCCCTGACATAGGGATGACCTTAAGGTTCAGTCCAAACACAAGTTCAAACCAAACTTTGGCTATTTGGGCATTTGGACAAATGTCAGAACATTTACTTGTGTGGCAGAAGCTGAACTTCATGTATAATTGCAGTATTAATTTTACTGTTATATCACAGCTTCCCGCTGTCAATGATTATTAGCACCATACACACGGTCGGACATTCCGATCAACAAATCCGTCGGATAATTCCCGACGGATTTTGTCCGAAACTGGTGTTGCCTACACACGGTCGGACAAAGTTGTCGGAATTTCTGGTCGTCAAGAACATGGTGACGTAAGCCATGTACGATGGGACTATAAAAGGGTAGTTCAGCACCACGTGCGCCACCCTATGGGCTCCTTCTGCTGATCTCGCGTTAATCGCGTGTTAGTAGAAGTTTGGTTAGAGACGATTCGCACTTTTCAGACTTGTGCTTCAGATCGTTACTGCTCTACAGTTTGTGCTTGTGGGTGAATATCTGCTTATCAGTGCGTGTAGTCAGTTCGCATTTGTTTGTCATTGCGGCCTATATTTTATATAGTACACTTTGATTTTTCAGTGCTTATTGTCCGCTCGTTTCTGGTTTTCAGTTTGTTCTTTTCATGCCTTGCTGTTTATCGGTGCTTTCTGTTAGTCCGTTCTGACCAGCCAACCGTTTTGAAGCCATGTTTCGTGTATGTACTCGTCGTAGAGTTCGTGCTGTGCAGGGGCTTGGTGTTGTAATTTTAGCTTTGGCACAAGCCCAGTCCATGAACAGGGCGAGGAGGAGTTCATGGAGCAAGAATTGGTTGCTCCAGCGTGACCAATTCTTGCACATGCCTTTGATTTGTGAGATCCAGGAGACTAATCCTGATGATTTCAGGAATTATTTCCAGATGACGGACCCCAATTTTCACTGTCTGTTGTCTTTGCTGTTCCCTTATATAAGCAGGCAGGATACCTGCATGCGGCAAGCCATCACTCCGGAGCAGAGGCTAGTTGCCACGCTGCGGTACTTGGCGACAGGGAGAAGCCTTCAGGACCTCAAGTTCTCCACAGGCATCTCCCCCCAGGCTCTGGGGATCGTTATTCCAGAGTAGGGAACACCCCCCGGTTCAGGTCGCACCAGAATTTTCAAACGGACCCCAAATTCGTACGAATGTTAGAACCCCATTGAAGTCTATGGGACTTGAACGTATGCAAGATACTGTCCTAAAAAGGGTTTGGGGACCTGGCTCCTGCCCCAGGGGACATGGGTCAATGCAAAAAAAGTTTTAAAAACCGCCGTTTTGGCGGTAGCACTGATTTTAATGACGATTAAAGTGAAAAAAAAAAAAGTGAAATATTCCTTTAAATATCGTGCCTGGGGGTGTCTGTAGTATGCCTGAGAAGTGCCACGTGTTTCCCATGTTTAGAACAGTCCCTGCACAAAATTACATTTAATGGAAATAACGTCATTTAAAACTGCTTGCGGTTTTAATGTTATATCTGGTTCCTGCAATATGGTTGAAAATCATTGAGAAAAATGGCATGGGTAGCCCTCCCTGCCCATTACCAGCCCCTTTGGGTCTTGTATGCATATTAAGGGGAACCCCGTACCCATATTAAAAAAAGAAAATACGTGTGGCCCCCAGGCCCTATATACTCAGAACAGCAGTATACAGGCGGTGCAAACAAGACAGGGACTGTGTAGGTTTGTTGTGTTAAGTTGAATCTGTTTGTAATTTTCAACTGGTACATTTTTAAAGTGTAGCTCCAGTCAAAAAACAATTTTTAAGCTTTTTGGAAAACATAGGGAAGGGTTATCACCCCTGTATAATTTGTTTTGCCGTCCGTCTTTTTTCATCTCACTTGCTGTTGTCTCCTTCCGTTTGCAAGTAGGAGATGTTTTTAAGTTGGATGTTTGAAAGTAGGGGCCTGCCCTATATGCTCTGCAGAAATGGCGGAACAAGGTGTTGGTTTTGCCACAACATTGTAAGCCCTCAAAGTGACTCTTGGTGGGCGCTGGAGCGCCCTGCTGTGAACGATTATATCAAGAATTGTAATTACATGCCATTGTTGAACAGTGGTAGAAAAATTAACCTTTGGTGGTTGTGGTGCTGGTGCCACAACACTATAAGTCCTCACAGTTACTCTGGGTGGGCACAGGAACGGGCCCTCCTGTGAAATATTATATCAAGAATTGTAATTGCATGTCCCTGTTAAACAGGGGCAGAAAAATTGGGCCTTAGGCACTGGTGGTGGTGCCACGACACTGCAACCTCTCCCATATACTCTAGTTTTAGTGCAGGAATTATCCCTGCTGCAAAGCATTGCATAAAAAATTGTAATTAAACGCCCCTGTTAAACAGGGGCAGAAAAATCGGGCATTAGGCACTGGTGCTGGTGCCACCACACTGCAACCTCTCCCATATACTCTAGTTGTAGTGCAGGAATTAGCCCTGCTGCAAAGCATTGCATCAAAAATTGTAATTAAACGCCCCTGTTAAACAGGGGCAGAAAAATTGGGCTGATGGCATCAACCAGAACCAGAAATATTCTTCCAACATATCAGCGGAGGAGGAAGAGGATAGACAATCAACATAACAGGACAGTCACTCAGCATCAGCATAGGCAGTCTTGAAGGGATGTGATATTTTTAAAAAAATTATTCGGTTACATCAGCTTCAGGTGCTTGGTAGCTGTGGGTGATCCAAGACTGATTCATCTTGATGAAGGTCAGTTGATCAACTGATTCGGTGGACAGGCGCACCCCCTGTGATCGGTAACAAAGCCACCAGCAGCACTGAAGGTGCGTTCCGAAAGAACGCTGGATGCAGGACAGGCCAGTAGCTCAATTGCATACTGTGCAAGCTCTGGCCAGTGATCCATCCTCAAGACCCAGTAAGCCAGAGGATTTTCGGTGGGAAAGGTGGCCAAGTCTGACCTTGCCCCTAGGTATTCCTGCACCATGTAAATCAGACGCTGGCGATGGTTGCTGGAACCGATCATACCTTGGGGCTGCGGACTAAAAAATTGCCTGAAAGCATCGATCAGACGGCCACCTTCTCCACCGCTCCTTTTGACCGATGCCTCAGCAACACGTTGTCCAGGACCAGGAGTTTGTAACCTCCCAGTCTCTGGGAACGCGTTGCATAGACCTTTCTGCAAGGCCTCCCGGAGATGTCTCATCCTCTGCTCCCTCTGCGATGGCAAGATAAGGTCGGCAACCTTACCCTTGTACCGTGGATCAAGGAGAGTGGCCAGCCAGTAATGGTCCCTCTCCTTGATCCGAAGAATACGAGGATCCTTCCGCAGGCTTTGCAGGATCAGGGAGGCCATGCAGCGTAGGTTAGCTGAGGCATTCAGTCTGGAGTCCTCTGGGTCACTAAGGACAACATGATCCGCAGCTACCTCCTCCCAGCCACGTACAAGTCCACAGATTTCTTGGGACTGTAAATCATCCTTACAAGACTGCTGCTGCTGCTGATGCTGAGTGCAAGCCTCCACCTCCATGCTGACACAATCATCACAATCATCCTCCTCCTCCTCTTCCTGTGTGATGGGTGGCACAGCAGGAACACTGTCTGGACAAAGGGGGCCTTGAGAGGCAAGGAAGTCCTCCTCTTCCTGCCTCTGTTCTGCCTCAAGTGCCCCTGTCCATTATTCCACACAGTGTATGCTCTAAGAGGTGGACAAGAGGTACAGTGTCACTGATGCATGCACTGTCACTGCTTACCATCCTTGTGGTCTCCTCAAACGGTGACAGGACAGTGCATGCATCCCTGATCATGCCCCACTGGCGTGGTGAGAAAAAAAACGAGCTCCCCTGACCCTGTCCTGGTGCCGTAGTCGCACAGGTACTCATTGATGGCCGTCTGCTGCATGTGCAGCCGCTGCAGCATGGCCAACGTTGAGTTCCACCTGGTGGGCATGTCACATATAAGGGGGTTCTTGGGCAGGTTCAACTCCTTTTGGAGCTCAGCCAGCCGAGCACAGGCATTAAATGATCGGCGGAAATGCACACAGACTTTCCTGGCCTGCTTCAGGACATCCTGTAAGCCTGCGTACCTGCCCAAGAACCGCTGCACCACCAGGTTAAGGACGTGAGCCACACAGGGCACATTGGTTAATTGTCCCTGTCGGAGGGCGGAGAGGAGGTTGGTGCCATTGTTGCAAACCACCATTCCTGGCTTAAGCTGGTGTGGCGTCAACCACCTCTCTGCCTGCCCCTGCAGAGCTGACAAAACATCCGCCCCAGTGTGGCTCCTGTCCCCCAAACAAACCAGCGCAAGCACGGCATGGCATTGTTTTGCCTGCGTACTTGCATAGCCCCTGGAACGCCTACGGAGCACCGCTGGTTCTGAGGACAGAGCACTGGAAGAGGCCATGGAGGAAGAAGAAGAGGAGGGGGTGGAGGAGAGAGGCGTGTCACAACCAATAGTAGCATTTTGGAGGCGTGGTGGCGGAAACAACCTCCAACGCTACTGCACCTTGTCCTGCATCCTTCCCAGCTGCCAGAAGAGTGACCCAATGGGCCGTGAAAGACAGGTAACGTCCCTGTCCATACCTGCTGGACCATGAGTCAGCTGTAATATGCACCTTACCGCTGACAGCCCTGTCCAGTGAGGCCAAGACATTGCCTTCCACATGGCGGTAGAGAGCCGGAATCGCCTTCTGTGAGAAAGAGGGGCGTTTTTGCAATGTGCGGTTCCTCAGTGGCAGGTTCCCAAACTCACAGAAGGGGGCAGAGTCTACCAACTGAAAAGGCAGCAGTTTAAGTGCTAGCAATTTAGCCAAGCTAGCATTCAACCACTGAGCATGTGGATGGCTGGGAGTGAACTTCTTTCGATGGTGTAGCAGCTGGGGCAGGGAAATTTGCCTGTTACAATCGGACGTTGGTGTACCGATAGCAGATGGCCCGCAGGTACTTGGCTGTGACACACCTAATTCTACACCTTCATTCCTCTCAGAGCAGGTTTCAGAGAGGACCAAAGGTATAGTGGGGTTGGAGATGCCAGCTGATGAGGAGCAAGGAGAGGTCCGCTTTGTTCTTTGGTGTGGGTCTTTGAGGTACGCTTGCCAACGAACTGCTTGGCAGGTCGACATATGTCTGGTCAAGCATGTGGTGCCCAAGTGGCTGATGTTTTGGTCATGCAAGATACGCTTGAGACATATGTTGCAAATAGGAGTGGTGCAATCTGATGCACTCGTCTCAAAAAAGGCCCACAGCAAATAACTTTTGGAATAACGCGCAGAGGCAGCGACCTGCACATGCGGAGCTCTGCGGTGTGATGTAGTCTGTGTACTGCCCTTAAGCTAGCCCCTGGAGGGCATCCTGCCTCGTTGGAGATGTGCCTCCTCCTCCTCCTCCTCTCTCATATCAGGCATCCACCTGGAGTCAGTGACCTCATCATCCCCTCCCTCCTCATTACTGGAGCAAACCTGGCAGTATGCTGCAGCTGGGGGAACATGACTGCCAGATTGCTGTCCTTCTTGGGCATCCTCTCTCTCTGGGATCCTGCTACTGCCTTCCTCTAGCTGGGTATCATCATCAGAGCCTTCAAAATGCTGGGCATCCTCCTGGAGCATGTACCCAACACTATGCTCAAACAGTTTGGGGGACTCCTCAGGAGGACATGGTGGGTCTAGGGAAGGAGTGACTAATGACATTGAGACGAGGGAAGAGGACGTGTTGGCAGCTGCTTTGCCAGTATTCTGAGCCTGGGTGAGAGAGGATGAGGAAGATGAGCAGGGCTTGGTCATCCACTCTACCAAGTCTTCCTCATGTTGCGGCTCAACACTTTCAGCCTCCGAAAATAAGGACAAGCGTGTCCCATGGCCACGTGCTGATGACGATGCACCGCGTCCACGACCAGCACTGTTGCCTCTAGACACAGAGCCTGCTTGCCCTCTTTTATTGACTCGTGACTGTATGCCTCTCCTTGTTGGCCTTCCAGACATACTAATGGCCTGCAGGGAGATGAGAACACCAGCAATTGGGGTAGCAGATGACACAGTACATCGACTGTAATTACTGCAGCTGCCTGCCTGCCTGTGGTATAGGATCTGAAGAACACGAGCAATTGGGGTAGCTTCAGGTGTATACTGTGCAGGTGGCACAATAGACCGACTGTAACTGCTGCAGATGCCTGTGGTATAGAAACAGAACAGCAGCAATTGGGGGTAGCTTTAGGTGTATACTGTGCAGGAGGCACAATACACTAACTCTAACTGCGCTAGGTTCAATCACAAGAAAAGAAGACACTGTCCCTGCCTATCCTTCTCTCTCCCTGAACACCGCAACACACTACACAAGGCCGCCGTGCAGGCGGTCTTATATAGTGTAGGGCGTGTACTAAACCCCCTGAGCTATAATTGGCCACAGGCATCCTGCCCGTGGCCAATTATGGCTCTCCTCGCTGCGGGCGCTGTGATTGGCCAAGCATGTGGGTCACAGTGCATGTTTGGCCAATCATCAGCCAGCAATGCACTGCGATGGTGTAGTGCATTGTGGGCCGTGAGCACCACACGAATATGGCGCGAACGGCCCACAAAGTTCTGGCTTTGCCGAACTGGGGCGAACAGCCTGTGTTCGACTCAAACATGCATTCGACTCGAACACCCAGCTCATCCCTACTAAGGACGACATGATCTGCAGCCACCTCCTCCCAGCGCGAGGAGAAAAAAAAGCTGATCACTGGCTTATGTTAAAGGGACATCTGTCCCAAAGAGGAAGGAGGAAATTATGCCTTATCTGTGCCACCTGACAGTGCCACCTATCAATGCCCATAAGTGCCACCTATCAATGCCCACAGTGCCACCTTTTAATGCCCACCAGTGGTGCCAATCAGTTCTACCTAGCAGTGCTGCATATCAGTGTAACCCATCAGTGCCCATTATTGCCACCTATCAGTGCCTATCACTGCCACCTATCAGTGCCCATCACTGCCGCCTCATCAGCGTACATCAATGAAGGAGAAAAATTACCTGTTTTAAAATGTTATAACAAAATATAAAACATTTTTTTCAAAAATTCTGTCTTTTTAAATTTTTTTAACAAAAAATAAAAACCACAGAGGTGATCAAATACCACCTATAGAAGGCTCTATTTGTGGGGGGGTAAATTATAAAGATTTTATTTGGGTACAGTGTTGTATGACCGCGCAATTGTCATTCAAAGTGCATCAGAGCTGAAAATTGGTCTGGATAGGAGGGGGGGTTTAACTGCCCAGTAAGCAAGTGGTTAAAAGGTGTTCCGCAGCTTTTGAATTTGCCGCGAACACCCCAAACATCCGATGCTCGAGTCGAACTTACATTCAACTCAAACATCGGGCCCATCCCTATTCACCACATTCAGACCCCCTCCTTGAAGCGATTCTATTACCCACCCTTATGGATGCTTGGACCCTGACCTGATTTCCCAACCTTTTACAGGTTTCTCCTCCAGAGCTAGCTACTCTCTAGGCCGTGATTGGGTTGACAGGTACCACCCCTGTCACCGTTGCTTATTTTCACTACTTGTCAGAACAATATTTTCCCTGTTTGTGACGATAGTCCTTCAAGAAACCTGGAGATTTTCCCGAACTCTTTAGTTCAATCTCCCCCGTGCATTTTTCCAAAGTATTCTAAAAAATGTTTTAAAGTAGGGCTATTACTTTTGTTATCTCAAGAATGATTCGAGCAGACTTGGATAATCAAGAAAAAATATGCCTGCTTGGAGTATAGAAGACAGTCAACTGAGGCACACTTTTTGCAATATGATTTGTATAAGTTAGTATAGGCAGTGTTCCCAGGTCTAATTTCAAAGCTTACAATCCCCAGTTAGTAATTTCAAAAAAAGATTCATACCTAAGATCATTCAGTGCGATTTAGTCTCAGTTTCCACTTGTGCAATTTGCCACAATTTTGTGACTTTGGACACAAAGTCGTATCACAAGTCGCAGCCCATTGATTTCAATAGTACCTGTTCCAAACTATGCTACCCAAAGCTGCAGCAACTTTGAAAAGTGCCTGCACTACTTTGATGCAACTCCGGATGCGACTTCGACCCAGAGTGTAACTTTGGATCAAAGTCGCATTCAAAGCCGCACCACAGTTGCACTAAAGTTGCACCTCACAGTCACACTCTAAATCACGCAAATTTGGAGTTGTACCAGTGAAAACATAGCCCACAGGTGCGTTTCAATCACAAAGTTCAGCCTAATCTCAGTCGCGGGTCAACTGGACCTGCTTTTTTGCAGAGAGGCACATATCCTTTCCCACTGCCTCCACAATTCCAAATGGAGCCTTTATAATTCGCACTTACAATTTCATTTTATATATACACATTATTTAAAGTCAGTCTCATCAAAGTATTAGTATAGACCAAAGGTAAAAAGGAAAGTTCTGAGAAGTTTGTTAGTCTGGGTATTCAGATGGGAAACAGGTGAAAACAAAAAAAGACATAAAAAAAAGCTTTTCTGGAGTTAGGACTGTATAGACCAGCTCTGTCTTCCATACAAGAAATAACATTCACTCAAATGTTAAACTTCTTCACACGGGACACCATCTGTAATGGATATTACACATAGAATTAAAAACAAATGATAACTGTGCGAAAAGAATAAATCAAATTTATTTATACAGAAAAGAAACATTAGAATAATCAGATATTACAAAATATAACATAGTGATGTTACAAATAATGGACATACGAATGGTATCAGTGTATCAAGGCAAATCCTAGGACAGGGGTGTGTATTCTGATATATACACACTTTTAAAAACCCACCCCTCCTCACCCCCCTTCCATATGCTAGGAATACTACATTCCCTCAAGGGTGGGGGGTTGAAGAGAGTCCTATTCCCTCACTAGGGATGAGCCGAACACCCCCCGCTTCGGTTCGTACCAGAACCTGCGAACGGACCGAAAATGTGCACGAACTTTAGAACCCCATTAAAGTCTATGGGACTTGAACGTTGGAAATCAAATGTGCTAATTTTAAAGGCTAATATGCAAGTTATTGTCCTAAAAAGGGTTTGGGGACCCGGCTCCTGCCCCAGCGGAACATGTATCAATGCAACATTTTTTTTTAAAACTGACTTTTCGGGAGCACTGATTTTAATGACGCTTAGTAAAGTTAAAAAAAAAAGTAATATAAAAAAAAAGTAAAATATTCCTTTAAATATCATGCCTGGGGGTGTCTATAGTATTCCTGTGAAGTGGCACGTGTTTCCCGTGTTTAGAACAGTCCTTGCAAATGACACTTCTAATGGAAAAAAAAGTCATTCAACATTGCTTGAGGTTTTAATGTAATGTCTGGTTCCGGCAATATGGATGAAAATCATTGAGAAAAATGTCATGGATTGCCCCCCCCCCCGCCCATTACCAGCCCCTTTGGGTCTTGTACGGATATTAAGGGAACCCAATACCCAAATTAAAAAATGAAAAGGCGTGGGGCCCCCAGACTCTATATACTCAGAAGAGCAGTATACAGGCGGGGCAAACAAGACAGGGACTGTGTAGGTTTGTTGTTAAGTAGAATATGTTTGTAATTTTGAACTGGTAAATTTTTAAAGCTTTTTGGAAAATATAGGGAAGGGTTATCACCCCTGTAACATTTTTTTTTACCCTCTCTGCACCTCTTCAGAAGATTTCACCTCACTTTCTGTCCCAATGACAAATGTTTTTTTGAAAATTTGGGGTTTTTAGTAAAACAAGGATTGGGATAAAGCATCAGTGGAGAGGAGACACGTTTTTCCCATATCAACTATTACAGGAGAGAATTGCCCTTCCTAGGGGTAGATTTCATCTCACTTCCTGTTGTCTCCTTCCGTTTGCAAGTAATAAATGTTTGTAAGTTGGATGTTTGAAAGTAGGGGTCTGCCCTATATGCTCTGCAAAAATTTGGGTCTAAGGTGTTGGTGTTGCCCCAACACTGTACGCTCTCAAAGACTCTTGGTGGGGGCTGGAACGCCCTGCTGTGAACTATTATATCAAGAATTGTAATTACATGATGTTGTTGAACAGTGGTAGAAAAAAATGGGCCTTTGGTGGTGGTGGTGGTGCTGGTGCCATAACACTGCAAGTCCTCATAGGTACTCTTGGTGGGAGCTGGAATGGGCCCTGTGGTGAAATATATCAAGAATTGTAATTACATGCACCTGTTGAACATGGGCAGAAAAATTGGGCCTTAGGCACTGGTGCCACAACACTGTAACACCTCACAGAAACTTTAGTTGGAGAGCAGGAATGAGCCCTGATGCAAAGTATTGCATCAAAAACTTTAATTACACGCCCCTGTTAAACAGGGGCTGAAAAATTGGGCCTTAACCAGAGGCGCTGGTGCCATGACACTGCAACCCCTCACAAATATTGTATTTGAGCGCAGAAACTAACCCACTTGCAAAATATTGCATCAAAAATTGTAATTACATGCCCCTGTTAAATAGGGGCTGAAAAATTGGGCCTTACGCACTGATGCCACAACACTGCAACACCTTACAGAAACTCTAGTTGGAGAGCAGGAATGAGCCCTGCTGCGAAGTATTGCATCAAAAATTGTAATTACACGCCCCTGTTAAACAGGGGCTGAAAAATTGGGCCTTAGGCACTGGTGTTGGTGCCACGACACTGCAACCCCTCACAGATACTCTAGTTTGAGCACAGTAATGAGCCCTGCTGCAAATTATTGCATCAAAAATTGTAATTACATGCCCCTGTTAAACAGGGGCTGAAAGATTGGGCCTTAGCCACTGATGGCGGCGCCCAGAACCAAAAATCTTCTTCCAAGCTATCAGCAGAATCATTGGAGAGGAAGAGGATAGTCACTCAGTATCAGCATAGGCAGTCTTGAAAGGATGTGACATTTAAAAAAAAATTATTCGGTTACATCAGCTTCAGGCGCTTGGTAGCTGGTGGTGATCCAAGACTGATTCATCTTTATGAAGGTCAGTAGATCAATCGAGTCGGTGGACAGGCGCACTCTGTGATCGGTTACAAAGCCTCCAGCAGCACTGAATGTGCGTTCTGAAAGAGCGCTGGATGCAGGACAGGCCAGTAGCTCAATTGCATACTGTGCAAGCTCTGGCCAGTGATCCATCCTCAAGATCCAGTAACCCAGAAGATTTTCGGTGGGAAAGGTGTCCAAGTCTGATGTTGCCCCTAGGTATTTCTGCACCATGTAAATCAGACGCTTGCGATGGTTGCTAGAACTGATCATACCTTGGGGCTGCGGACTAAAAAATTGTCTGAACGCATCGGTCAGATGGCCACCTTCTCCACCGCTCCTTCTGTGACTGACTGAAGCCTCAGCAACACCTTGTCCAGGACCAGGAATTTGTAACCTCCCAGTCTCTAGGAACGCGTTGCACAGACCTTTCTGCACGGCCTCCTGGAGATGTCTCATCCTCTGCTCCCTCTGCAATGGCAAGATAAGGTCCGCAACCTTACCCTTGTATCGTGGATCAAGGAGAGTTGCCAGCCAGTAATGATCCTTCTCCTTGATCTGCTAAATACACTGATCCTCTCTCAGTTTTTGCAGGATCAGGGAGGCCATGCAGCGTAGGTTAGCTGAGGCATTCGGTCCGGAGTCCTCTGGGTCACGAAGGACAACATGATCCACAGCCACCTCCTCCCAGCCACATACAAGTCCACGGGTCTCTTGGGACTGAAAATCATTCCTAAAATACCGCTGCTGCTGCTCATGCTGAGTGCCAGGCTTCACCTCCATGCTGACACAATCCTCCTCCTCCTCGTCCTCTTCCTGTGTGATCGGCAGGCCAGCAGGAACACTGTCTGGATAAAGGGGGCCTTGAGAAGCAAGGAAGTCCTCCTCTTCCTGCCATTATTCCATGCAGCGTATGCTCCAACGAGTGGACAAGAGGTACAGTGTCTCTGATGCATGCACTGTTACTGCTCACCATCCTCGTGGCCTCCTCAAATCGTGACAGGACAGTGCATGCATCCCTGATCATGGCCCACTGGCATGGGAAAAAAAAAGCAGGGCTCCCCTGACCCCGTCCTGGTGCCACAGTTGCACAGGTACTCATTGATGGTCCTCTGCTGCGTGTGTAGATGCTGCAGCATGACCAACGTTGAGTTCCACCTGGTGGGCATGTCACAGATAAGGCGGTTCTTGGGCAGGTTCAATTCCTTTTAGAGCCAGCCGAGCACAGACTTTCTTGGCCTGCCTCAGGACATCCTGTAAGCCTGGGTACCTGCCCAAGAACCGCTGCACCACCAAGTTAAGGATGTGAGCCACACAGGGCACATGGGTCAGTTGTCCCTGCCAGAGGGCAGAGAGGAGGTTGGTGCCATTGTCGCAAACCACCATTCCTGGCTTAAGCTGGCATGGCGCCAACCACCTCCCAGCCTGCCCCTGCAGCAGAGCTGACTGAATATCTGCCCCAGTGTGGCTCCTGTCCCCCAAGCACACCAGTGCAAGCACATCATAGTATATTTTTGCCTGCGTACTTGCGTAGACCCTGGAATGCCTACGGAGCACCGTTGGTTCCGAAAACAAAGCACTGGAAGAGGCCATGGAGGAAGAAGAAGACGAGGGGGTGGAGAGAGGTGTGTCACAACCAGTAGTAGCATTTTGGAGGCGTGGTGGCGGAACAACCTCCAACACTACTGCACCTTGTCCTGCATCCTTCCCAGCTGCCAAAAGAGTCACCCAATGTGCCATGAAAGATAGGCAACATCCCTGTCCATGCCTGCTGGAGCATGAGTCAGCGGTAATATGCACCTTACCGCTGTCCGCCCTGTCCACCAAGGCATGGACATTGCCTTCCACATGCCTGGAGAGCCGGAATCACCTTCTGTGAGAAAAAGTGGCGTTTGGGAACCAACCGCATTCAACCGCTGGGCATGTGGATGGCTGGGAGTGAACTTCTTTTGACGGTCCAGGAGCTGGGGCAGGGAAATTTGCCTGCTACAATCGGACATCAGTGTACTACCAGCAGATTAACCGCAAGTACTTGGCTGTGACACACCTAATTCTACACCTTCATTCCTCTCTGTGCAGGTTTCAGAGAGGACTGGAGGTATAGTGGGGTTGGAGATCCCAGCTGATGAGGAGCAAGAAGTCCTATCAGGGACGTTACCTGGATGGTCGCGGTGCTGCCCGCGCTGGTGTGTGCCGATGTGTGGCGGTGCGTGCGGGGGTGCGCGTTCCTGTGCGTGCGGTGGTGCGCGCTCCTGGGGGCGCTGGTGCGCGCCCGTGCGTGTTCCTGCTGGCATCGGTGCGCGTCCATGCACGCCGGTGCGCGATGTTGTGTGCGCTTCGGGCGGCGCTGGTATGTGTGCTGGTGCCCCGGTGCGCGCGCAAGGTGCTTGGCGCCAATCGGCCTATTTAGGTCTGCTGCTTAGTCCATTCAGGTGCTGCCTGATCAACAGCTCCCCGGTTCCTGTTCAGTTGCCTGTATCCTGCATTTCTGCTTCCTGATCTCCAGACGACCGGGCTCTCCTTGGACACCCCTGACCTCTGCCTGCACCTGACCTCGGCCTGTTTGACCTCACACCTGCCTGCTCCTCCTGTACTTCTGCTGTCTGCCTGAACCCGGACCTGCCTGCTCAGTTCCTGCTCTGCACCCAGTTTTGCCTGTGTCCTGCCTAAATACCTGCTGCTGAAGTTTCCTGCGAGTTCCTGCTCCTGGAGCCACACCACAGGCTCTCTTACCACTCCGCACTCTCAGCCACCTGTCTACTCTATCAGGGGTTGTAAGTTGGATACGTATGGGAGACCACCCTCTGCCCAAGCAGACTCACCAGTCTGGTAAGTGCTAGTCTGACAGGTCCGCTTTGTTTTTCAGTGTGGGACTTTAAAGGTACACTTGCCAACAAACTGCATGGCAGGTCAACATATGTCTGGTCAAGCATGTGGTGCTCAGGCGGCTGATGTTTTGGCCACGCTAGATACGCTTGAGACATATGTTGCAAATAACAGCAGTGCGATCTGATGCACTCATCTCAAAAAAGGCCCACACCAAAAAATGTTTGGAATATAGTATAGTATGGTATAGGACCAGAACAACACCAGCAATTGGGGTAACTTCAGGTGTATACTGTGCAGGGGACACAATACCCCAACTCTAACTACTGCAGCTGCCTGTGGTATAGAACCAGAACAACACCAGGAATTGGGGTAGCTTCAGGTGTACACTGTGCAGGGGGCACAATACACCGACTGTAATTGCAATAGGTTCAAAGGAAATTAAGACACTGTCTCTGCATCTATCTGTCTCTATGAGCCGCAACACACTACGTTCTGATCACCCGACTGTTCCCAGAAATCTT
Source organism: Lithobates pipiens (assembly GCF_037356315.1). NCBI lineage: Eukaryota > Metazoa > Chordata > Amphibia > Anura > Ranidae > Lithobates > Lithobates pipiens. The sequence continues at coordinate 463,142,551 of NW_027507764.1, forward strand.
ACCTGCAGAATCCCCAGCAAAAGAGCCAACCGGCGCACATTAGTGCACGTTAACGCAGGTGGGCACACGCAGGTGTGCACAAACGCTGTTGGGCGCACGCGTGTGCGTGAGGGCACTAATAATGATGACGTGAGCATGCGAACGTACACGGGTATGTGCGTGGGCGCACAGGTATGCATGTGGGTGCACAGGCGTGCGCGGACGCACAGTATGACGGATCTTGGCGCCAAAGGGGCTATTTAAAGCGACCTGTCACCTTGCTCCCTGCTGTCCGGTCTATAGCGTTCCTGAGAGACCCCTCTGCTATACCTTACTTGTTACCTGATACCTGTTACCCGGCTTGCCTCTGACTATCCTCTGTTTGCTGCCTGCCATGACCCCGGCTTGTCTTGACGATTCTTCTGCCTGCTGCCTTGGTACCTTTCCAGTCCGCCTGTGTATGACCCGGCTTGTCTCCGACTACGCCTTGCCTGCCGCTTGAGTGCTGTTCCTGCCTACCAGCATTCAACCCGGCCGGCTTGAAGGTCTGCTAGTGTCCTGATCTACAAGACACCTTCCTCTCTGTTTCAGTGTTCCTGCTGCTCCTTCTCTCCGCTGTTCCTGGTTCCAGCCTGCATCTGGTTCCCCGTCTGCTACTCGGAGTCCAGACCAGCCCTTGCATCTGTGACCTGCCAGGCACTTGTTCCCCTTCTGTGCTCTTGAACATCTGTCTGCTCTACCAGGAGTTCTTGAGCCAGAGGAATACAAGAGGCCACTCCCTGCATCCGTGGGCTCAACCATCAGGTACTTGACAGGAGGCAGCATTATATAGTGTGGGGTGTGTAATAAATCATCTGAGCCATAATTGGCCACAGGCATCCTCCCTGTGGCCAATTATGTCTCTCCTCGCTGGCAGCGCTGTGATTGGTCAAGCATGCAGGTCATAGTGCATGCTTGGCCAATCATCAGCCAGCAATGCACTGCGATGCCGCAATGCATTATGGGCCATGAGCACCACTCAAATTTAGCGTGAATGGCCCATAAAGTTCTGGTTTCGCTGAACGGGCGAGCAGCCGGTGTTCAAGTTGATCTTGCGTTCGACTCGAAACCCAGCTAATCCCTACCCCTCACATAAGCCAGGTGGCCAGACTTGGTCAATGGGAGGTCATTATATATATTATATATATTATTATATGTCATAAAAAACAAAAGAACTTGGCTTGATTTTATATCCCCTCTCTGCTCAACCCCATTTAAGTAAGACATATTTGATAACATTACCACCAGTGGCAGCTGGTGAAGTTTTTTGGATGGGGGGGGGCGCCAGATCCATCCTTCCTTTTTAACCCCTCTCACGTTTAGGTGAAATAATGGGCGTGGCTCTAAGGTGGTGTGGCTAGCATCTGAGATGAACGAGGGATGGAGGGAGAGGGAGAGAAGAAGGGACAGCAGGCCCAGATCCTACACAACAGAAATATGTGTATTCTGGAAAGTTTAAAAATCAGCAGATAAAGATAATCCAAACACCTGGTGTTAGCACTTCAATCATCCCGACACCATGGTTGTTATGGTGTCAGGATGATTGAAGCACATTATTTCTATTATTACATTGTAATATAAAATGAAATCATTCAACTCACAATAATGCAGAGTCAGTGGGAGCCCTGAGCGTGTCACTAGCCACGTCGCCTGCCATCAGATGCCATCAGGTGTCCTCCAAATGCAGGCTCCTGTGCCCCCCAAATGCAGCCTCCCATGTCCTCCAAATGCCACCTTCCGTGTCCCGCAAATGCAGCCTCCCGTGTTCTCCAAATGCAGCCTCTGTGTCCCCCAAATGCCGCCTCCCGTGTCCCCCAAATTCCGCCTCCCGTGTCCCCCAAATGCCGCCTCCCGTGTCCCCCAAATGCCGCCTCCCGTGTCCCCCAAATGCCGCCTCCCGTGTCCCCCAAATGCAGCCTCCCGTGTCCCCCAAATGCAGCCTCCCGTGTCCCCCAAATGCAGCCTCCCGTGTCCCCCAAATTCAGCCTCCCGTGTCCTCCAAATGCAGCTTCCCGTATCCCCCAAATGCAGCCTCTTGTGTCCCCCAAATACAACCTGCCATGTCCCCCAAATTCAGCCTCCCGTGTCCTCCAAATGCAGCTTCCCGTATCCCCCAAATGCAGCCTCTTGTGTCCCCCAAATGCAGCCTCCTGTGTCCCCCAAATGCAGCCTCCTGTGTCCCCCAAATGCAGCCTCCTGTGTCCCCCAAATGCAGCCTCCTGTGTCACATCAAACCCCCACCGCGTTCTCCGCAGAAGCATAGCATTACTACTTACCTTGCTGTGTGTTGTCCTCTCCTGTCCTGCAGTGTCCTCTTCCACAGCGGTGGTGTCCTCTCATACTTCCTGTTTCTTTTCTCAATTTGCGCAATGGGAGAAAGAAACAGGAAGTGACAAACTGAGATGTCAATCAAACCACCCAGCCGTAGTAATAGATACTGCAAGCGCCGGACGGAAGATACCCGAACACTTCGGAAAGCACCCCAGGGCGGGCTAAATGCCTGCAAATGAAGTGCCACGTCTGCAATCTTGTGATTGCCTAGACGTGGAACTTCCCATAAGTGTATTTTGTCTGGCATCACACTGTGTCCGATGTCCAAACACAGTGCACTTAAGGACCTTTTTTGTATTTTTTTAAAGGGCCAGTATTAAAAAAAAAAATTTTTGACTTGTTTTTTTTATTTATTTTTTGTGACTGCCTGGAGGGGGTGGGCGGAGACGGCGCCCATGCACCCCCTATGGATGGGCCTCCACTGATTACCACTCTCAGTTAGAGGTCATCCTCACAGCCCCCAAGTTATTCCCTCCGGGCAAGGGACAGTACATCTATAAACCAGGTAGTATAGTGGACACTATAAACAGAGCTTCCTAGATACCAACTCTAGATAACATACCGGAGCTTTTTTATGGTGTCAGCTGTTCTCAGAATGTCCAGGCAGTTTTCTGACACACAGTTTAAGCTATATTGTATGTCCATTTATTAATGCTGATTATCATTGAAGGTAAAAATCATAGGCCTCACATTTCCACATCATGTGGTTGGTGTCTTTGAGGAAGGCATCTTTCTTAACCACTTAACAACCGCCCTATAGCCGAATGACGGCTACAGGGCGGTTTCTTAACTCTGGGAGGCCGTCATATGATGTCCTCCCAGAATTCCGCTCTCGCGCACACTCGAGAGCATCCGTGACCGCCGGGTCCACAGGAGCATCACAGGCATCACGGATCACGGTAAACGGCCGCTCATAGCGGCCGTTTACCACGTGATCGCTCCGTCAAATGACGGAGTGATCACTTTTAAACAAACCGGCGTCATGTTATGACGCCGGTTCCTCCCTCCCCCTCTCTGTACCGATCGGAACAGCGGAGGGGGAAGAGATCGGTGTCTGCAGCGATGTGGGCTGCATCTGCAGTGCCCACATCGCTGCTCACCGAAAATTAACCCCTCAATTCTCTGCAATACCCTGCAACACTCTGCAACACTCTGCAACACTCTGCAACACTCTGCAACACCCTGCAACACTCTGCAATGCTCTGCAACACCCGCCAATACCCTGAAACACCCTCCAATATCCTGCAATGCTCTGCAACGCAATACTCTGCAACGCCATACTATTAGATACCCAGCCATACCCAGCCATAGTCGGTGATACCCTGCAATACCCAGCCATAGACACCCCCCCCCCCCCCTCCCGTCGCCCTCCGGTGCTTCTACCGACTGGCCAATACGATCAAATCCAGAATCTTTTTTTTTTTTTTTCAGGCTTCCCAGCTTAGAAGTGAGATCTCACTGTAAAGAGGACCTGTCATGCCATATTCCTATTACAAGGGATGTTTACATTCCTTGTAATAGGAATAAAAGTGATCAAAAAATTTTTTTTTGGGGAAAAACAATGTCAAACTAAAATAAATAAAGTAAAATGAACAATACATTTTTTTTTTTTTTTAAAGCGCCTCTGTCCCCATGTGCTCGCATGCAGAAGCGAACGCATAAGTAAGTCCCGCCCACATATGAAAACGGTGTTCAAACCACACATGTGAGGTATCGCTGTGAACGTTAGAGCGAGAGCAATAATTCTAGCCCTAGACCTCCTCTGTAACTCAAAACATATAACCAGTAAAAAAAAATTAAATCGTTGCCTATGGGGATTTTTAAGTAGAGACGTTTGGCGCCATTCCACGAGCCTGTGCAATTTTGAAGTGTGACATGTTAGGTATCGATTTACTCGGTGTAACTTCATCTTTCACATTATGCAAAAATTGGGCTAACTTTACTGTGTTTTTTTTTTTTAAGCACAAAACTGTTGTTTTTTTTTTTTCCAAAAAAAAGCATTCGAAAAATTGCTGTGCAAATACCGTGCGAGATAAAAAGTTGCAACGACCATCATTGTATTCTCCAGGGTGTTTGCTAATAAAACATATATATATAATGTTTTGGGATTCTATGTAATTTTCTAGCAAATAAATGATGATTTTTACATGTAGGAGAGAAATGTCAGAATTGTCCTGGGTGCTCCAGAACGCCTGATGGCGCTCCCTGCATGTTGGGCCTCTGTATGTGGCCACACTGTGTAAAAGTCTCACACATGTGGTATCGCCATACTCGGGAGTAATAGCAGAATGTGTTTTGGGGTGTAATTTGTGGCATGCATATGCTGTGTGAGAAATAAACTGATAATATGACAATTTTGTGAAAAAAAAAAAAAGTAAAAAAAATCTTGATTTTGCAAAGAATTGTGGGAAAAAATGACAACTTCAAAAAACTCATCATGCCTCTTACTAAATACCTTGGAATGTCTTCTTTCCAAAAAGGGGTCATTTGGGGAGTATTTGTACTTTTCTGGCATGTTAGGGTCTCAAGAATTCAAATAGGCCGTCAGTACTTCAGGTGTGATCAATTTTCAGATATTGGCACCATAGCTTGTGGACTCTAACTTTCACAAAGACCAAATAATATCCACCAATTTGTACTTATTTTTACCAAAGATATGTAGTAGTATAAATTTTGGCCAAAATTTATGAAGAAAAAATTACTAATCTGCTAAATTTTATAACAAACAAAGAAAAATTCATTTTTTAACAGAATTTTCTGTATTTTTTCTTTTATAGCACAAAAAATAAAAAACCCAGCGGTGATTAAATACCACCAAAAGAAAGCTCCATTTGTGTGAAAAAAAGGACAAAAATTTCATATAGGTCCAGTGTTGCATGACTGAGTAATTGTCATTCAAAATGTGAGAGCACCGAAAGCTGAAAATTGGTCTGGTTATTAAGGGTGTTTAAGTGCCCAGTGGTCAAGTGGTTAAAGACTAATGGCTGAAGGAAAGAGTCAATATACTGTCCTACCCTAGATGAAATAGAATCGATTCAATTTACGATAGGCCTTCCAGGAGGGTTGGCGCTATCTTAATGGATCTTTGGTAGGCTGTATATATTATGGGAGTCCTATAAAACAGGGGGTCTAAGTAGGGGCATTGAAATTCTGGGGCATTGAAAGAGTCACAAAATATTGGAGAGGAGGACCTTTTTTTATGCCGACTTAGTCGCAGGGAATGCATTAGGATACATAAGACAAAAGTTTTAGTCCCAGCAGGCTTGAATGTAGATTTTGATGTAAATTGTTTTATATATGATCGTTAAGGTTAGGTATATTCTATGCTAATGTATGCGATTATATATATTGGTGTTGTATATGAGGATCAATGAAGACGTGGGTTGATGTGCTAGCGTAATGAAAGATCTCTTATCATAATTAATGGTCTGAGAACATTTCAGCATAATTAATTAATAAAAAAATTTATCATTTATATATATATATATATACACACACACACACACATTTTTTGTATATATTTTTTATTAATTATTGTGTGGCCATTGGTCCGTTCAGGATGCGAGTTATTGTGCATTTTTTTGCCCTTTATTCAAGTTTGAATAACCATTTGAGAGGTACATTATGCACTTTATTCATTCTAATGTACTTAGTGATGCACATTAACCACCTTCAGACCGGACCATTTTGCTGGTAAATGACCAGAGGTCTTTTTACAATTTGGCACTGCGCTGCTTTAACTGGTAATTGCGCGGTCATGCAATGTTGTACCCAAACAAAATTTGCGTCCTTTTCTTCCCACAAATAGAGCTTTCTTTTGATGGTATTTGATTGCCTCTGCGATTTTTATTTTTTGCGATATAAACGTAAAAAGACCGCAAATTTTGAAAAAAAATGATATTTTCTACTTTTTGTTATTAGAAAAATCCAATAAACTCAATTTTAGTCATACATTTAGGCCAAAATGTATTCAGCCACATGTCTTTGGTAAAAAAAAAAGTCAATAATTGTATATTTATTGGTTTGCGCAAAAGTTGTCACATCTACAAACTAAGGTACGTTTTCTGGAATTTACGCAGCTTTTAGTTTACGACTGCCTATCTCATTTCTTGAGGTGCTAAAATGGCAGGGCAGTACAAAACCCCCCCAAATGACCCCATTTTGGAAAGTAGATACCCTAAGGAAATTGATAAGTGGCATGTTGAGCCCATTGAATATTTTATTTTTTTGCCTCAAGCGATTGAATAATGACAAAAAAAATTTTTTTTTTTTTTTTACACAAAGTTGTCACTAAATGATATATTGCTCACACATGCTATGGGCATATGTGAAATGACACCCCAAAATAAATTCTGCTGCTTCTCCTGAGTACGGGGATACCACATATGTGGGACTTTTTGGGAGCCTAGCCGCGTACGGGGCCCCGAAAACCAAGAACCGCCTTCAGGTTTTCTAAGGGCGTTACAGTTTTGAAGGCCATAAAATGCCAAGATGGCACAAACCCCCCCCCCCCCAAAATGACCCCATTTTGGAAAGTAGACACCCCTAAATTTAGGGGTACACTAGTGAGACTAGGTAATAAATGGCGGGTGCCCTGAAACTATAAAAAAAATAACTAACCAACCAGCGTCACCTGTAACAGTTATATGGTGATCACTGGTGAAAGGGTTAAATAGGGGGCAATCAGGGGGCTTTATGCGGTAGTATATGGGGGTCCCTGGCGCTATAAAAAGCTGCGGCGAACCTAAATACCTACCTGCCTAACTAGCGTCACCTGTGACACTAATACAGTGATCAGAAAAACGATCGCTTATTAGGCTGGGTTCACACTGGAGCGATGCGGGAACGCCACGAATCCGCGGCGGGTTCCCGCATCACATGCCTCCCGGCAGCAGTTCACACTGCCCTATGCGAACTGCTGGGAGTGTCAGTGAAATGTTAATGACACCCCCAGATCAGTTCGCATATCGCAGTGCGATCTGCAAACTCGGATCGCATGGTGTGAACACCCATGCGATCCGATTCTGCTGCGGACCAAAAAAAGGGTCCCGTGCGAGTTTGCGGCGGGTGCGGCGGGTGCGACACGAATTCAGCCATACTATCTGTATGGCTGAACTCGAATCGCACAGAGATCGGATGTGATTTGCACTGCAGTGCGGTGCGAATCACATCCGTTCTCATAAACCGCTGCAATGTGAACCCAGCCTTAGTGACACTGGCGACGGGGGGTGATCACGGGGTTAAACCTTTATTGGGGGGGTTAGGGGGGCACATTAGAACTAAAGGGGGCTAACCCTAACTGCCCTAACAGTTATTACAGTCACAAATGACACCCGCCGGGTGATCAGGGGGTTAAACCTTTATTAGGTAATAAATGGCGGGTGCCCTGAAACTATAAAAAAATAACTAACCAACCAGCGTCACCTGTAACAGTTATATGGTGATCACTGGTGAAAGGGTTAACTAGGGGGCAATCAGGGGGCTTTATGCGGTAGTATATGGGGGTCCCTGGCGCTATAAAAAGCTGCGGCGAACCTAAATACCTACCTGCCTAACTACCGTCACCTGTGACGCTAATACAGCGATCAGAAAAACTATCGCTTATTAGGCTGGGTTCACATTGGAGCGATGCGGGAACGCCACGAATCCGCGGCGGGTTCCCGCATCGCATGCCTCCCGGCGGCAGTTCACACTGCCCTATGCGAACTGCTGGGAGTGTCAGTGAAATGTTAATGACACCCCCAGATCAGTTCGCATATCGCAGTGCGATCTGCAAACTCGGATCGCATGGTGTGAACACCCATGCGATCCGATTCTGCTGCGGGCCAAAAAAAGGGTCCCGTGCGAATTTGCGGCGGTGCGGCGGGTGCGACACGAATTCAGCCATACTATCTGTATGGCTGAACTCGAATCGCAAAGAGATCGGATGTGATTTGCACTGCAGTGCGGTGCGAATCACATTCGTTCTCATAAACCGCTGCAATGTGAACCCAGCCTTAGTGACACTGGCGACGGGGGGTGATCACGGGGTTAAACCTTTATTGGGGGGGTTAGGGGGGCACATTAGAACTAAAGGGGGCTAATCCTAACTGCCCTAACAGTTACTACAGTCACAAATGACACCAATGCAAAAAAAAAAAAAAGCAATTGGTGTCACTGTGACTGGGGGGGCAGGGGTAATTGGGGGGGTGATCGGGGGGTAAAGGGGGGGGTGTGAGTGTGCCTGGCATGTTCTACTGTATGTGGGGTGTGTTGGTGCAACTCACCGAACCTCTCTCCTCGGTGCCGGAACGAAAACTACCGACACGGAGGAGAGAATACATCACTTCCTCTCCTGTGTTTACATTACAGGAGAGGAAGTGATGTCACCGGACATTTTCATTCGCCGGGAGCGATCGCGAGGGGGTGGCCATGAATGAATGGCCGTCCCCTCGTCCGGGATCGCTCCCGAACGAATACCGACCGCCGCAGGCACCGGGCGGGGGCCCGATCGGGCCCCCGACCGGCGGGCAGGCAAGGACGTACATGTAAGCCCTTATGCCTGCCCGTGCCATTCTGCCGACGTACATCGGCGTGCGGCGGTCGGCAAGTGGTTAATGCACTTTAATAGATATATCTTGCTACGGATGTTTTTTGTTGGCATTTGACTCTAATTGTTGGGTCACTCCCTGGTTCACCAGTGAGATAGCAGGGCCACTGGGTTAATCTATCAGGTGCAGTATTTGTTATGTCCTTAAGTGTCAGCCACAAGCATTTTTTTTGTTTAAGTAAATCTGAGTGCTAGGTCACGTCCTGTTTCATTTTGGGAGTTAGTGTTGCCATGGTAATATTTCATGTGCCATATTCTAAGTGGCTTCAGGTATCGGCTCATGATATTTAAAGTGGGTGTCTTGTGTCATTCCATCACCGCTGATGAAGTCCCACCCCCTCAATTTTAACCATCTTCCCTGTCCCTGCTGAAGAAAAGCAGGCCCAAACCATGATGCTGCCACCACCATGTTTGACAGTGGGGATGGTGTGTTGAGGGTGATGAGCTGTGTTGCTTTTACGCCAAACATATCGTTTTGCATTGTGGGCAAAAAGTTCAATTTTGGTTTCATCTGACCAGAGCACCTTCTTACACATGTTTGGTGTGTCTCCCAGGTGGCTTGTGGCAAACTTTAGACAAGACTTTTTATGGATATCTTTGAGAAATGGTTTTCTTCTTGCCACTCTTCCATAAAGGCCAGATTTGTGCAGTGTACGACTGATTGTTGTCCTATGGACAGACTCTCCCACCTCAGCTGTAGTTCTCTGCAGTTCATCCAGAGTGATCATGGGCCTCTTGGCTGCATCTCTGATCAGTCTTCTCCTTGTCTGAGCTGAAAGTTTAGAGGGACGGCCAGGTCTTGGTAGATTTGCAGTGGTCTGATACGCCTTCAATTTCAAAATGATCGCTTGCACAGTGCTCCTTGGGATGTTTAAAGCTTGGGAAATCTTTTTGTATCCAAATCCGGCTTTAAACTTCTCCACAACAGTATTACGGACCTGCCTGGTGTGTTCCTTGGTCTTCATGATGCTCTCTGCGCTTTCAACAGAACCCTGAGACTATCACAGAGCATGTGCATTTATACAGAGACTTGATTACACACAGGTGGATTCTATTTATCACCATCAGTCATTTAGGACAACATTGGATCATTCAGAAATCCTCGCTGAACTTCTGGAGTGAGTTTGCTGCACTGAAAGTAAAGGGGCCGAATAATTTTGCACGCACCACTTTTCAGTTTTTTATTTGCTAAAAAAGTTTAAAATATCCAATAGATTTCATTCCACTTCACAATTGTGTCCCACTTGTTGGTGATTCTTCACAAAAAATTTTATATCTTTATGTTTGGAGCCTGAAATGTGGCAAAAGGTTGAAAAGTTCAAGGGGGCCGAATACTTTCGCAAGGCACTGTATTTGACTGCTTGCAATTGTACATAATAAATATTGCACTTAGAGGTGCTTTTTCTGTTTTTCTTCCAAGTTTTACCTCAGAGCTGGCTTCACTTCAGAGAAAAGCTTTGCCCATAGTGCATGTCCTCCATTCAAGATTCATCATTAAGACTTGTCATTCATTTGTCCATAGACCTTTACCCCTCCATTCCCTTGTCATGGACTTTTTTTTACTTATTTACATAAATAGCATACGATAAACAAGAAATATTCTGTGCACTGGCATTTAAATCTGTACCATAGCAACGAATGAACAGTTTCATGAACACATTTAGGGTGTGTTTGCTTCCTTACAGTTCACATATACTGTTCCTTGTCTGTCAAATATTACAATAGCATCAAACCAACATTGTCGTAAACATATATGGAAGTTCTTTTTTCACTACCAGGTAGGTATGAGGTTTGGGTTTACCACTACCATGGATTTGGGAGAAAAGTTGACAGGTTTGTCACCACAAATATGAAACAACCTACTGTATAATGCAATGGACAGCCTTCCCCAGGTCAGCAGTCATAAATGGATAAATCAGCCCACTTTCTAAAAATAAGGGGGGGGGGGGGGTGGTTCGCATTATCCATATTGTCAGCATCTGTTGGTACTGTAAGAGCCGATTCACACAGAGGCGACTCAGATCCGACTTCAAGTCGCCCCTAGTCACCTCAGGTCGCACCACATGTAGAAATCAATGTAAGTGAATGAGAGCTGTCTTAATGCACACTACTGAAGTCGCTCTGACTTCAGAAAAGGTTCCTGTACTACTTCAATCCGACTTGTAGGCGACTGGTACCCATTGATTTCAATGGAGGTCGCCTCCAAGTCGGATATCCATCTATACGGAGGCGACTCTCAGAGAATTATCAGCTCTCAAAAGGAGTTCCCCCCTGAGAGCTCATTCTCTGATTGGCCACGGCAAGTTGCCTGGCCTGGGGCGACTTAAAGTAGTGTGGTAAGTCGCGTCCAAGTCGCGTCCAAGTCGCCTCCGAAAGTTGAGTTGCCCCTGTGTGAACCGAGCCTAAGGGAGAGAGATTATTTATTATTTTGGCATTAGTATTTGATCTCCTCCGCCTTGGTAGTACATGGCTTCACATAACTTTTATTTGACAATAGCTTGCCTATTAGCACTACAAATAGCCAGAATTTAATTACTAGATTCACTCCTTATAGACCTCTATGGGTTTTTCAAGGAAGAGCCACGAAACCCAACATCCCTGACCATAACATATGCACTTTATTTGCTTTTGATATATTTCAATATATTTTAGAGAACTAACACACTTTATGATAACATGTAAAATATATTTCTAAATCCACATACATTCTATTTTGTTCTTCTTTTCAAGATCAAATGTCAGATTGGAAATACCACAGCAAATTCCTGAGATTTATGTATCGCAGTGTCAGAGTAAGTTTAATTCTTCTATCATTATCAAACTGGTATCTATAACATATATAAATTGAGGTAAATCGGGGGGGGGGGGGGGGGGGGGTCAGCAACCAGTATATTGCAAACAGGTGACTGGTATATCGCAGTCAGGGACCAGGGCTTGCTGACCCGCCATCCCAGAGAACAGAGTTCAATGCAGATGGACTACTTGTAAAGTTGGAGCTGTAGTAGGGAGCAAAAGTCGATGCCTCCTCTGTATCATTGGCTCCTGTCCCATGTGAAGTGATACCAACTGCAATCCATCCTGGCTAGCGGTCTCCAGAGTGGTGCCAGCAGTGAGAAAGAAGAGGTCTTCAGCTCAGTGTGAAGCAATACACTGGGCATAACTGTATAAGGTTGTTTTCACTCTGATTTGCTGCGTTTTCTCCACCCCGTGGGTGCAGTGCAGGGTACCTGCAGCTTTCCTGCGGGTTTGCTGCACTTAGCCATAGACTTGTATTATATCCTGCAAGTTTGGTGCACTTTATGAAAGCACACTATACCTGCAGAATATAATAATAGTCTATGGCAAAGTGCAGCTAACCCAGGCAAGTTGTGGATGCACTGCATTGCACCCAAAGTGCAGATAAACTGCAGCACACCAGTGTGAAATCAGCCTTATAGGGGGCTCAGAACAGTAATGCCACATACACACGAGCGGATTTGCTGAACTTTCGACCGCAAAGAACGCGGTGATGTACAACACTACGACAAACCGAAAAAAATTAAGTTCAATGCTTCCGAGCATGCGTTGAATTGTTTCCAAGCATGCGTAGGAATTTTGCATGTCATGCTCTCAATCTTTTGCTGGCTGGAATTCGGCCAGCAAAAGTCCAATGGAGAATACACATGGTCGGAATTTCTGACCAAAAGCTCTCATCTGTCTTTTGCTGGCTGAATTTATGATCGTGTGTACGCAGCATAATAGTTCATACATATTTGGAGTTTGGGGGGGGTGGTAAAACTTCATAGTTTAAATGTGTTTTTATCACCCCACCCCAACCACACTCCCCCTTTAGCTGCAGTGGCCAGAGGTGTACACATGTCGAAGCTGCAGCAGGATTTATACGCCCTGTCATGGTTGGTGGGTGTAACACCTGCAAAGCATGACCCATTCAAGTGAATGAGGCCGCTCTGCAAGTGCCCAGAAAACTTGTGCAGTACAGCAAACAAGGGGTTAAAGTGGACAGCTTTCTTACCACCTGCTTTAACCTCTTGCAACTAACAAAAGCATGCAGCTGTGGGGCTCTTGCAGAGTGGCCCCATTTACTTGAGAGGGTCACGATTGGCAGGCGGTAGATCCCATCAAAAGCAACAGGGGGTTTAATTCCTGCTGGGGCATGTGTACATCTTTGGCTGCTGCCTCAACAGCTGAATCGGTGGGGATCGGGAGCAGTAAAACCACAACTCAACCACAGGGTTTTACCACCCCCTAACTACATGTGAACAAGCCCTAATGGTACCGCTGCCAAATGCAACTAAGATCTCATTCACAAGTGCAGCAGGCACTCTTGCTCCTCTGAAAATTGATCTGAGTGTGTTTGACAGGTGGTGAGGGGGCAATATGTTGCCAGTGCCACCTCACCACCTCATTAAGGCTGCTTTCAAACTATTTTTAGCGGCGCTTTACCGTCATTTTAGCGGCGGTGTGCGGGCGCTAGCGGGGTGGTTTTAACCCCCGCTAGCGGCCGAAAAGGGGTTAAACCCGCCCGCAAAGCGCCGCTGCAGCGGCGCTTTGCCGGCGGTATTGCCGCGGTGTCCCATTGATTTCAATGGGTAGGAGCGGTATAGGAGCGGTGAATACACCGCTCCTTCACCGCTGCAAAGATGCGGCTAGCAGGACTTTTTTCACCGTCCTGCCAGCGCATCGCTCCAGTGTGAAAGCCCTCCGGCTTTCACACTGGAGTTAAAGGGGCCGGTTTTTTTCAGGCGTTACACAGGCGCTATTTTTAGCGCTGTAACGCCTGAATACCGCCCCAGTGTGAAAGCAGCCTTAAACCCATAATTGCCATGCAATGCGTATGATTGCGACAGGGTAATTAGAGTTTTAAATCAGGCGTGAGGAGGCGACACTGTGCCCGGTGATCTTTGACTTCTCTCATGTTGTTTGTGTACATCTCCACCTCTTTAAGGTTGCTTACCCCTGCTTTAAACAATGCTTTTGGATTCAGTACACATTAAGGGAATTCCATTTTACAGAAGTTGAGAGCGCAGTCTCCAAAATAAAAAGTAACATATTTTTGTGAAGTAGTCCACATAGCAAAAAATCATGTCAGAGAAATAAGATGACAAAGAAAGTGCAGCGCTATATAATATTTAGGTCTATTGTGTTTGTATACCAAATTTGGTGTTTCTAGCTATAAGTGACCCCGAGATACGTGGCCCCAAAGTCGGGTCACAAAATGTCATTCTCTGCTGCAGAAAAATGCTTGACATTTTGTGACCCGACTTTGGGGCCCCCTAACTCGGGGTCACTTGGAGATAGAAACCCCAAATTTGGAGAGGTTGTAGTGCTAGTTCTACTGTGTTTGCATACCAAATTTGGTATTTAAATTTTTTGAATTTGATTCAAATTTCGTTTGAATTCGTTAGCATTGTAATTCGGTAATTCGGATGCATTCGAATGTCCGAATAATGAAAATTCGTCCGAATTTCGATTCGGAACTAAACGAAATGCACATGTCTAATGTGGGGGGGGCCAGTCTGGATGTCAGAGGGGCACCAGATGACAGATGTAAGGAGGGGCTCCGCTGATGGACACAGATGTGAGGAAGGTACTTCTGATGGGGCACCCGATGGCATCTGGTGGCAGGCAACGTGGCTAGTGAGGCGCTCATGGCTCCCACTGAATATCATTATGGTGAGTTGAATGATTTCATTTCATATTACAATGTAATAATAGAAATAATGTGCTTCAATCATCCTGACACCATAAAAATCATGGCGCCAGGATGATTGAAGCGCTAACACCAGGTATTTGGAGTATCTTTATCTGCTGATTGTCAAACTCTGGCAAACACATATTGCTATTGTGGTGTAGGATCGGGGGGCTGCTGTCTCTCCTTTCCCTCTTCCCCCCCCCCTCCTTTCCCTCTCCCCCCGCATTCATCTCAGACTCTAACCACACCCCTTTGAGCCACGCCCCATGTAAGCCATGCCCACTATTTTACATAAACTATGCCCATATTTTGACGAGGCACGCTGCATTTTCACCTTTTTATATGCCACACCTATAACCGCATGCCCCGCCCCTAATTATAATACAACCCCGCCTACTGCCAAAAAAGTGTCCTGAATTTATTTATATTTTTACAATGTTAGCAACTATGACTGTGGTGCCTTTAACTTAAAATTAAGCCTCCAGCTGGCATGCTAGCTTGGAAGCAACCAAAACACTGACCGCAGTACACCCGTTAACCAAATTCCAGCTAAATCAACGTTAAACTTATCTGAGGTTTCCTCCTTCACCCGCAAAGACCAACAAACCACCACTGCCACGACAGCCTTCATCCTTAATCTTTGGAAAAACTTCAGATTTTTTAACATTAAAACACTGAACAATACAAACCTTTTAGGGAGGGAGGGTGGGAAGCTCGCTGCTCACAGCTAACACTGAGATGGGGAGGAACACACGTGCTACTTCATGCAGCTAACTCCTCCCCCACTGTATAAAACCTAATTCATTGATCTCTAACAAACAGCTCACTTCTCCATGTTCTCTGCTTAACCCCAATCCACTAATCTCTACCAAACAGTACACCTGCTAATGTGCTCCGCTTAACCCTGTCATGCCCGCCCTTCGATTTATGTAATTTTATTTATTTCACTCCGGGCTTCTCTTGACATAGTATAACATATGCTACATTATTACCCTTTCTCTGCCAGACCCATACCCAGCTCTACCCATGAATGGAGACCACACCAAGCTGGAGTAAATACCGGCCGTAGCAGCCATTTTTTAACAAAAAAAAAAATTTACATAACTTTCTAAAACACATTCTTTTAAATCCACCACCCATCAGACATATTATGTGTTGGTCTTTGCAGGAAAAAAACAAAGCTTGCCACATGATTCAAATCGGTACTGCGGTACCTTTAACTTAAAATTAGGCCTCCAGTTGGCATATTAGCTTGGAGACAACCAAAACACAGACCGCAGTGCATTCGTTAACCAAATTCCAGCTAAACCAACTTTAGCTGGAATACCACCAATGAGACCTATACCACCGATGGGTCCCGAACACTTCGGTACACTTACGAACACTTTACACCATGTCTCCACTTCCAACTCCGAATGTCTGATGGCCAACTCTACATTCCGAACCACAAATCTACTGACATCCCTGTTGACCTTCTTCCTTGCCTTGTTAATCCTTTCCACTGACCTGGCTAGCCGCCAAGTAGTCCGGGCCATGATATCAGACCAAATTATGATCATCGCCGGGAAAGCCATCCGGAGCAGCAAGAGGTTAAACTTGAAATCTCGCACGGTATCCAACATGGACCTGAGCCCCAAGTCATTACCACCCACATGTAGTACTAAAATGTCTGGGGCCCTATCCAGACATGTAAATCTGTACACCTCTGGAATGGTCCTGTTCCATAACATACCGGGTACCCCCAGCCACCTAATACAAGCCTCCCTTCTAGAAATACCCAGTTGTCTACCATCGGGCCGAACATCCGCCCTCCTTGCTCCCCAAAATACAAATAAATAGCCCAGTATCCAGACCAGTCTTTGAGTTCCACCTGAAAGAGAAGAAAAAACAAGCCACATAACAATTGCTCGCCCGAGCAGGTATGTAAAAAAAACAACACACAACCTAAGACCTCAATCCCCCAGCTAAACTGTCAACAAGTGGGGCCTCACATATGCCGCAACTTCCATCTCCCAATGCATTTTACCGCCGACTTGTCCAACCCCAGGGGTCAAGTCCTGGGGAAAAAAGCGTGGGAACTCCCACCCAAGATCCATTCCCCCACCAAAAAAAAAAAAAAAAATGATACGCTCATATGCACGAACATTTCAGAAGTGGTATTATTCATCCAATTTTCGTATTGTGTATATGAAGCTTAACTGTAGTACATAAAAAAAAATCCTCAATAAACATAAATACGGTAATTCTCTGAATAATCATCATTCATTCAATTGTGCTTCCATTCAAATGTGAACATCATGTTCTGATATTTATTGGGGAATGTTATTTTGTATATAGAGTGTTTATGTGGTAAGTTTACACTTTTCATTGAACAGAGTTTGGATAACACAGGGTTAAACAGAAAGATCATAATTTTTTTTTTCCCATAAAGATTTTATTGAGGTTACAATAAAGACAGGAACAGGTACTTACAATTTAAACAGGTATAGCGTACAATACAGTCAAAAGCACAACTTATGACAAGTCTGGAGAAACCTCCTGGGTGTACTCAGTTAGGTATAGGGGGAGAGATGCCCGTTCCAAAAGCTATGTTAGCCTTAATTCAAATGCCACTGCGTATGAATACTAGTGTTGGAGGAGGTGACACGAGCGGCTACCAGCGTGCGTCCGTGACGCCGGAGGGTAAGTGTACGGGCCAGAGGGTAGGGTAAAGAGAGGCAATGAAAGTGGGGAAAGAGGAGAGAAGATATAGGGAGAAGGGGCAACGGGGATTGAGGGGGGGGAACAAGGAGGGGGGAAGAAAGAAAGAAAGGGGTGTAGCACCTCGCCCAATGTCCGTGAGGGGAAATGGGGAGGGGTTGCAAGTTCCCGGGGAGGGTCAATTCTCAATCGGGGGGAACATGTTGTTTGAATTCTGGGGTAGTTATAAAGTGAGACCAGCAGGCCCAGGTAATCAAGAATTTCTCCATCCTTTCTTGTGAGATATGGAACTCTTCCATGTCACCAATCCTGGAAATGGTCGCAAACCATTCGCCCAAAGTTGGGGTGTGGGTAGTCCGCCAAAGTCTGGGGATACACAGTCTTGCGGCGTTGACCATGTGCATGGCCAGGGATTTGAAGAAAGCCCTTTTGGATAGAGACGTATGGTGGAAGAGAAATTGCGCCGGTGTAAAGTCTAAAGCAAAGGTGGTAACTGTTAAGATGAGTCTGTGAACTTCCCTCCAGAAAAGTTGGATGCCTGAACAGGCCCACCAGATGTGCATCATCGTCCCTACATCAGCGTTACATCTCCAGCAGATGTTCGGGATGGCAGGGGAAAATTTGTGGAGGCGGGAGGGGGTCCTGTACCATCTAGTAAGAATTTTGTATCCATTCTTCTGAATGGCGACATTCAGTGAGCCACCATGAGTGTATTTGTGGACCCTAGTCCATTCCCCTGGTGTTAAGGGGGTCGTCAGGTCCCTATGCCAGGAGGATTGCGACGAAGAGAGGGTCAAGTCACCCGGGTCCAGGATAAGAGCATACAGGAGGGAGATGAGGCGTTTTTGAGGCGTCTTACGGTTGCATAAGTCCTCGAAAGGGGTGAGTCGTCTCGTCCAGCTGTCTGAGGCAGCCTGAGTGGATAGGAAGTGGCAAATTTGTTGGTACGTCCAGGACGAGAAGGACAAGGATCTCGAGAGATTCCTAAGAGTATCAAAGGAGGCGATCCTGCCCCCCCCCCCGGGTAGAAGTGAGAGGCAAGGACGTCCACAAAAGGCCATTCCTACCTGAGAAAATTAGGTGAATTTCCAGGGGGGAAATCAGGATTGCCTCGCAGTGTGGTTAAGGGGCCCGGGGTCGGTGCGATAGGTATGCTGGCAGGGATTTTCTTACATAACGTCAGGGAAGTGTGGATAAACGGGTGTGTAGCAAGCGTTTGCGGCCATTGTTTCGGGAGCAGCCAGGGAAGAAGATGGACAGGAACAGGAGAAAAAGCGTTTTCCAGAGAGACCCATAACTTTTCAAGGGGATGGATATTCCAGTCCGCAATTCTGGTGAGGTGGCAGGCTACATAGTATTTATGTAGATCCGGGAGGGCAATACGTTCTTTAGATTTGGGTAGCGTAAGTCGAGCATACTTGATCCTCGGGGGTGAATCCCTCCATAGAAAGCCCGAGCAGGTCTTCCGGTAGGAGGAGAAGAAGCAAGTGGGTAAGGCCATAGGAACAGTTTGGATCAGGTATAGGAAGCGAGGTAAAACAATCATTTTGATCAGGGCTGCCCGGCCGAACCGCGATACATTTAAATGCTGCCAGTCCTTAATATAGTTTTGGGTTTGGACCAAGGCGGTATGAAAATTGAGTGAGTAGAGGTCTGAAAGACGATGCAGGAGTTTAATTCCTAGGTATGAGATCGCGGTGCGTTCCCATTGAAAGGGAAAGGATTCTTGGCAATGGGCCACATCCTAAGTGGGTAAGGTGACGTTTAAGGCATGAGATTTGGTATGGTTGATTCTGAGGTTTGAGATCTTCCCGAAGGCCTCCAAGTCCTGAAGTAGGGATGGCAGGGAGGTGCGCGGCGACGTCAGGGAAAGCAAGATGTCGTCAACGAAAGCTGAGACCTTATACTCCCTGCCCCTCACCAGCACTCCCCTGATATCAGGGTTCGCTCTGAATTTGTTTAAAAGGGGCTCTAAAGTAAGGATATAGATCAGTGGAGAGAGGGGGCAGCCTTGGCGAGTGCCATTGGTGATGGGGAAGGCGTTCGATAGGTGGCCATTAACTCTCACCACCGCGGTGGGGCTGGAGTACAATGCCATTATGGAGGCGAGCATGCGATCCCCAAATCCCGTTGCTGCCAGGACTGCTCGCATGTAGTCCCAGGCCACTCTATCGAACGCCTTCTCGGCATCTAGGGAAAGAAAAAAGCCTTGAGTTTTGGAAGAGGTGAGCCAACGATGTAGGTTTAAAGCACGGGTGGTGTTGTCCCGGGCTTCCCTGCCCGGGACAAAGCCCACCTGATCATTGGGAATCAAGCCAGAGATCAGGGGCAACAGCCTGTTGGCAAGGATCTTGGAATAGATTTTTATGTCCACGTTCAACAGCGATATTGGCCTGTAATTTGCTACTAGGAGGGGATCTTTGCTGTCCTTAGGTATTACAGTGATGTGGGCCCTTAACATCCTATCTGGTTGCACTTGTGGATCAGCCAGGGCGTTAAACGTGTGTAGAAGGTTAGGAGAGAGAATGTCTAGAAAGGTCTTGTAATACTGGAGTGTAAACCCATCGGGTCCCGGGCTTTTGCCTACTTTCATTTGTTTCAAAGCTGTGTCAAGCTCAAGGGACGAAAACCGTGCCTCGAGAGATTGCACACACTGGGGGGGAATGGACTTGGGACCATGTAGAGAGAGAAAATCTGTGATAAGTGTGTTGTGCGCATCACGAGCGGTCTGGGATTGACGGTGTGGCTGAAGGTTATAGAAATTGGTATAAAAATTGTCAAATTCGTTCGCAATGTCCTCGTTTTTGGTCAGTAGAGAGCCCCTGGGGCTGTGTAAATTATGGACAGTGGGAGAGAGTTTGGCCGATTGGACCGAGCGCGCCAGGAGGCGGCCACACTTATTGCCATGTTCATAGAAGATCCTTTGGCCGAGGATATATCATCTTTTAGTGCGCCTGCCCAACTCCTCTGCGAGTAGAGTGCGGGTGTGAATCAGGTCTTGGAGGGTAGTCTGTGTTTGTGATTGTTTGTGGGACAGTTCCAGAGATTTTAACTGCTTCAGGAGGGTAGACACATGTTCCTGGTGCAGTTTTTTGGCCTGTGAGGACAACAATTCTCCTCTGATCACACATGTGTGCGCCTCCCAGAGGGAAACCGGGGAGACAACAGATTCTGTGTTTTCTTGAAAGTATAACCGAATACGCATGCGTATGCGTTCCAGGGCGAGGGGGTCCTTAATTAGAGAGGGGTAAAGTGCCAAATTTTTGTTTTGGGACAGGATTCGGGGAAAGATAGCGTGAGCATGATAGGGTGATGGTCGGAGAGGAACATGGGTTCAATGGAGGAGTGTTGTAAGAGGGGGAGGTCGGTCTGGGACAGAAAAAAGAAATCAATTCTGGAGTATTTTTGGTGGGGGGCCGAAAAGTATGTATAGTCTTTAGTGGAGGGGTAGAGGGTGCGCCAAGCGTCATGGAGAGATAAGGCTTGGAGTTGGGATTTAATCTGGCGTAGGGCTTTGTACGTCAGCGAGGACGTCCCGGTAGACGTATCCAGCAGGGGGTTCAGGGGTACATTAAAGTCTCCAGCCAGAAGGAGCATTCCGCTCTGGAAGGAGGCTAGGAGGGCGCAAGTTTTGCAGAAAAAAGTTACCTGGTGTTCATTGGGGCAGTAGATGTTGGCCAACGTGATCGGTGCGGATGCGTAGGTACCCTTAAGGAAGATATACCTGCCCTCTGGATCTATCAGGCAGTCGGTCATATGAAAATTAGCATGCTTAGAGATGAATGAATGAATGAATGAATGAATGAAATACTTATATAGCGCACAATGCGAACTGAATCGCCTCTAGGAGATAAGGATGGAGACACCCTTCGATTTCGCAAGGAGGGGGGAAGGGGGAGAGGGAGGGCAATGGGGGGCAGGAGCAGCCTTGGGATAAAAATCCCATCCGGAGGGTGGGGTAAAAACAAGTGCACATCGTCTGGAGCCAGCCTGAGGAAAGTGCTAGGCAAGTGGTTGCAGGGGAAAGCAACAAAGGCTAGGGCTCGCACCTTCCCAGCTTCAGTCAAATGGGTGGGGGGACAGCCAGGTGGGCAATCTGGACTGCAAGAAGGAAGGGGAGCGGGGACCTTCCCCCTCAGGAATCGTGAGGTTAACCACGCCCCAGGACTCCTGAAGGTGTTGATCAGAAAGTTCCAATAAAAGTAACAATCACAGGGGAGGTGTAGCGGAAGTCCATGGAGAGGAACAAAAAAGAGAAAGAAAAAATCCGGGCGGGGGTCCAAGACAGCAGGGCGAGGTCATCGCGGATGCAGATACCAATCTGGGGTACGAAGGCAGCTCAACCAGCGCAACCGGGTAAGTCATGGGCCATTCCGGTCGCCTTCTGGGCTCCAGGGGGGCCGGGGTGACACCCAACAGCGTGGCCTCACCAATGCCAGGGGGCAGGATGTGCAGATACATGGTGGCAGGTGCGAGGAAGGCTGCATGGGGTGGTACACAGAAGTCTCTGAAGTCTTATGTGAGCACAAGAGGTGGGGGAGGCCATTGGTTGAGGTGGTCGTCCTGGGCCGTCTGTGATGGCACGGTGGGGAATAGGGAAGAGGGCAAGAAAAGTCTCAAGTGAAGTGGAGGCTGGTGGGATTGGTAGGCTGGGAGAGATACTCACAAACGGCAGGCCTCCAGCGATATTGAAGTCCCTCAGTCCTCCAGGGCCTCAACTCTCGCTAGCGGAGGAGAGGGGCTGCGCTGACGTAGATCGCGGCGCAGCGAGCGGGCATTCGGTGACATCGGTCCAGGTCTGCGATGACGGGATCTCTGTCGAGCGGCTTTCGGCAAGGGGTTGAGCGAGACAAGACGCCAGGGTTCTGTCGGGAAGAATAACGCGTACCAGTCCGGAAGCTCAATGTGTGGGAGGTCGAGTTGGTCGCAGAAGGCCGGAAGATCTTCAGGAGTGTGGAGGAGGGCAGAGCGCCCTCTGGAGGAAGCAGACAGGCCAAAGGGAAACCTCCAGCAGTACTGAATGTTCCTAGTGCGCAGAGCCTCCAGCAATGGACGCAGTGCCTTCCTATTCTGGAGGGTGATCTGCGAGAGATCCTGGAACAATTTCATCTCTGCCCCATTAAACAGGATACAGCCCCTTATCCATGCCTTGCGAAGAATTTCTTCTTTGAGGGGAAAGTTTACAATAAAGCAAATAATATCCCTGGGAGGCTCAGAGTCCCTGGGTGGGGGGCGGAGGGCGCGATGAGCTCTTTCCATGTCTATGGGGGAGTCTGCCGGGCGCTCCATGAGATCATTGAATATGGCACACAGAGTAGATTGGATGGCGTCAGGGCTCGATGGTTTCGGGGATTCCCCGCACCCTAATATGTCGTCGCCCACGATTGTCCAGGTCCTCAACGTGCCTGTGGAGCTCAAACACCTGAGAGAGCTGGGAATCATAGGCAGATTGTACCTGACGAATGGCTGCAGCGTGAGTCTGGGTTGTTTGTTCCACGCTGTCCATGCCGTGGGCTACAGCAAGCAAGTCCGCCTTGAGATCCGCAATCGCTGCTGTCACCGTGCATTTAATGTCCTGGGCAACCTTCTCCAGGTCTAAGAGGCTCGGGGGATGGGCCCCCCGGAGGCAGATAAAGACGCACCTGGCATGTGAGCAGGCGGTGGTCCGTCAGGCGAGGCCGGGGATTGGGCCTGTGGAGGCGCGTGTGCCTGGTGTTTCTGTGACCGGAATATCTCCGGAATGCGTCTCCCCTGCAGGGTCTGGGAATCCTTAGGGGTGCGGGAGGTAGACGAGCTTCTGGTGGACCTGTGCATAGCAGGAAAGGGTGGTAGGCTTCCGTATGAGCAGGTAATATATCCCCAGAACGCGGGAGCTCCCAAGTTAGGCAGCCACCTCGGTCTCCGTCCAGGCCACGCCCTCAAAGGTCATAAATTAACTGCACATTATCTGGACAGAATGCTTAGGGAGATAGTGATGTGTTCCTGCTTAGGAGATGTATGTTAGCTTGGGGGGCTGCAAACTCTACAGGGCTCCAACACACACTCACTGCTATTCCAACCCTTCACATATTTCCACATAAACTTCCCTCCTGGCATTAAACTTTGGCAGGTATTGTGCTCAGCTTACCACCCCAAACTAATGTTCCTCCCTCAGCTCACCTCTCTCCCTGCATGTCCTGTGAGCAGAATAGCTGTGCTCCTCCTCTGGGTTCTCTCATCATATGGCACTGAAGATAGAGGAGGGGGGATTCAGCTGGACACACAGAGCAAGTATGCAGGAGATTGGGGGGGGAGGGATGAGGAGACAGAAAAATCAGGAGGGGCTGACGGGGAGGAGCGCATCACTAGAGGCCTGACTAAATACAATCTCTTAGCAGCAGGGACCTGATCTACCCGTCAGCTAGCTGTGATTGACAGGTAGATCGAAGAGGAAGCTGTCACGGGACCCCCTACTGGCATTGCCTGAATTGTCAGTCCACCCCTGGTGTGGGGCACTTACTATTGCCAGCTGTGTCGGTGGCTGCTGGTGTAGCACCTGCCACACAACTCACATACTTCAAAGTCTTGCAGGACACAGCTGCTAACGGGAACCAAGCCCTTTTCACCCCCCATCTAAGCTCCTCCATAGCAATGTGGAATGAGTTGGATGAAAATTTTAACTCCCCCAACCCCAGTGCCGCTAAACATTTTTTTAAAACAGGAATGATCTGAAATCTTGATAACTAGGTGCTGTTCCTGTGTACTAAGAAAGAGCCCGCCACGTCTGGACACACCGCGTGGAAACCTTTACCAATCCTGGGCACAAGGGCGAACCTGGTATTGCAAACACCTGCACTGTTCTACCCTTGCCCCGCTGATCTGTTTTGGATCTGCAAACCAAAATCGACAAACGATCGTCACCACAGATGACCTCTGCTGCCCCCAAACCAACTTTTAACTTCTTGGAAGGGCTGACCAGCTCACTGATCCAGAAAGCCCCAAAAAAGAGAGAGAATGCTGCTTTAAACACCACCTCATATGGGGAAGAACACATGTGTCCTAACTGTCCCAACAACCTACCCAATAGTAGTGATGGACGAACTTCCGACGGGACGTTTCGCGAACGCGAAACGCGAACGGGCACAAACGTTCGCGAAAACGACCGTTCGCCGCGGGCTCCATTGACTTCAATGGGAGGCGAATTTCGCAAACCTTTAGGTCGAATTTGCGGCCACGGGGTAATTATTAGGGGGTAGCACGTAGTCCCACCACCTGGACAATAGCATAATACATGTATGAGGTGAATTTGGGATCGATAACTACAAGCATTTTTTTTTTATTTGGGAAATTGTTCTGACAATTCAGGACTATGGAGCTAATGAAGGCAATGGAGGAGAGGGAAGGTCAGGGACCAGGGTAGGCAAACAAGAGGGTGCAGGAGATACAGAGCACTGACAGCAGCACCGTAATACAGAGCACTGACATCAGCACCGTGACATACAGCGCTGACAGCAGCTCCGTGACATACAGCGCTGACAGCAGCTCCGTGACATACAGCGCTGACAGCAGCTCCGTGACATACAGCGCTGACAGCAGCTCCGTGACATACAGCACTGACAGCAGCTCCGTGACATACAGCGCTGACAGCAGCTCCGTGACATACAGCGCTGACAGCAGCACCGTGACATACAGCGCTGACAGCAGCTCCGTGACATACAGCGCTGACAGCAGCTCCGTGACATACAGCGCTGACAGCAGCTCCGTGACATACAGCGCTGACAGCAGCTCCGTGACATACAGCGCTGACAGCAGCTCCGTGACATACAGCGCTGACAGCAGCTCCGTGACATACAGCGCTGACAGCAGCTCCGTGACATACAGCGCTGACAGCAGCTCCGTGACATACAGCGCTGACAGCAGCTCCGTGACATACAGCGCTGACAGCAGCTCCGTGACATACAGCGCTGACAGCAGCTCCGTGACATACAGCGCTGACAGCAGCACCGTAAGCAGCCCCAGGAGGAAGTCAGCACAGCACAGGGATGGTGTGATCCCCTCATAATAAGAACCCCCAGGAGGAAGTCAGCACAGCACAGGGATGGTGTGATCCCCTCATAATAAGAACACCCAGGAGGAAGTCAGCACAGCACAGGGATGGTGGGAACCCCTCATAATAAGCAGCCCCAGTAGAAATATGACACCGCTCAACCTCTTCAAAGAGGAGGGTAGGGGCATATAGTACGGTGTGCTTTTTTGGGTCAGGGAAGTGAGCCAAATGAATTAAGAAGGTCTGTGTGCTTGATTCCAAAAATTGTTTATAGACATATACATGGTCTACTGATCACATGTGTTGAATTCCTCCGAGATCCATGCCTCATTCATTTTTAGAAATGTGAGGTAGTTAACACTGTGGTGAGCTAGGCGAGTACGCTTATCGGTCACAATCCCCCCTGCTGCGCTGAACGTCCTTTCGGACAGGACACTGGATGAGGGGCAAGCCAACAGTTCGATTGCAAATTGGGCAAGCTCTGGCCAGAGGTCAAGCCTGCCCACCCAGTAGTCTAGGGGTTCATCACTCCTCAGAGCGTCCACATCGGCCGTTAACCCAATGTAGTCGGACACCTGACGGTCTAGGCGTTCCCTGATGCTGGATCCGGATGACACCTGTCGATGGGTCGGCTGAAAGAATGACCTCATATCCGAAGTCACCAACACATCTTCAAACCGGCCTCTTCTTGCAGGCGCTGTTGGATTGGTACCCGCAAATCCTTCTCTGGGAGTGGGAATTGCTCCTCTGCCAGCGCACGCAAAAGCAGAATGCAGCATTTCTCGAAGCAAGGCCTGGAAGTGCTGCATTCTGACAGCCCTCTGCGACGGCGGTAACATTTCCGCCATTTTGTGTTTGTACCGGGGGTCTAAGTACGTTGCCACCCAGTACTGGTCCTTGACCCTCATGCTTTTTATACGGGGGTCCCTATTAAAACACTGGAGCATGAAGGCCCCCATTTGCACTAAAGTGGAAGCGGTGTGGTGGCCTGGCTCCTGCTCATCATCCAGGATAATGTCGTCCTCTTCATTCTCCTCTCCCCATCCTCGCACAACAGGGATCCCAGAAAGGTTTAAAGCATGCTCTTCTTGCTCCTGCTCATCCGCCCCGGCACCATCCTCCTCTGACTCCTCATCAGACTCCTGTTGTTGACTTGTCTCAGATAGAGTAGCCCCCCCTGGGAATTCATCCAGCATTGCGACTTCCTCATCTTCCCGCTCCTGCTCCTCCACAGCCTGATCAATGACACGACGCAATGCACGCTCCAGAAAGAAGGCATAAGGTACCATGTCACTGATGGCGCCATGGCTGCGACTGACCAGTTTGGTGATCTCCTCAAATGGCCGCAGAAGTCTGCATGTGTCGCGCATGAGCAGCCACTGGCGCGGTGAAAAAAAACCCAGCTCCCCAGAACCGTTTCTTTCGCAGAGTTCATACAGGTAGACGTTAACTGCACGTTTCTGCTGGAGCAGCCTATCAAGCATATAGAAGGTTGAGTTCCATCGCGTCGGGCAATCGCAAATAAGACGTCTGACCGGCAGATGGTGTCGCCGCTGAATGTCAGCAAGGCGAGCCATGGCCGTGTAAGATCTTCTGAAATGGGCCGAGATTTTCCTTGCCTGCCGCAAGATGTCCTGGACCCCAGGGTATTTGACAAGGAATCGCTGCACGACCAAGTTTAAGACGTGTGCCATGCACGGCACGTGCGTGATTTTGCCCTGTTTCAATGCGCTAAGCAGATTGGCACCGTTGTCACACACCACTTTACCAACTGTCAAATTGAGCGGTGTTAGCCACTCATCTGCCTGTGAACGCAAAGCTGAAAGGAGTGCCGGGCCAGTGTGGCTCTTTGCTTCCAGGCACAACAGACGCAGCACGGCATGGCAACGTCTCACCTGGCATGTGGAATAGGTTCTGGGGAGCTTGGGCGGTGCAGTGGAAGAGACGCTAGCAGCGGAAAAGGAGGAGGCAGCTGAGGAGGAGAGGGAGGAGGATGGAGTAGGAGGAGGAGAAGAAGAGTCAGGCCTGCATGCAATCCGTGGCGGTAAAACCAAATCTACACGGGTGCCACGGGTTACATGCTTGACGGCCGTCAGAAGGTTCACCCAGTGGGCAGTAAAACTGATATACCTTCCCTGCCCGTGTTTGCTAGACCACGTGTCTGTGGTCAGATGTATCTTGGCACCGACACTGTGTGCCAGAGATACATTCACTTGCCGCTGAACATGGCCATATAGCTCTGGGATGCCCTTCTCTGAGAAATACTTCCTTCCTGGGACCTTCCATTGTGGTGTTCCAATGGCCACAAATTTGCGAAAGGCCTCCGAGTCCACCAGTTTATATGGCAGTAGTTGGCGGGCTATGAGTTCTGACAAGCCAGCCGCCAACCGTTGGGCAAGAGGGTTATCCGGCGTCATCATTTTTTTACGCTCAAACATTAGGCCCACGGAAGCCTGCCTTTTTGCAGAAAAATGTGAGCTTGGCGTGATGGAAGGTGGAGTGGAGGACAATTGTGAGGAGAGAGGAGAAGGAGAAGTAGAAGACGAGGCTGGACGGTGAGAGCCTGCAGTGTGGCTTTGTGTGTTCCGTTGCTCCCACTGGGCTCGGTGATGGCTGCTCATGTGCCTTCTTAAGGCGGTCGTCCCTAGGTGAGTATTGGGCTTACCGCGACTAACGCGTTGACTGCAAAGATTGCAGATGGCAACGCTATTGTCAGCAGCGGACACGTTAAAAAAAGCCCACACTGCGGAGCCATGTGCCGGTGTCCTGGGAGCGCCAGATGTGACCGTACATGGTCGATGACTCGCTCCTGATACATTTGCAGTCTGCTTTGTCCCTGCTGTGCAATGTAAGTCATTGCTGCTTCTCCTCCCTATCTGCTGGTCCATATCTCCCTCTGAACTCCCCTCCTCTTCCTCTCTTGTGGGCACCCACGTGACATCACTAGACACGTCATCATCAACGTCACCTTCCCCACCGCTATAAGTAGAGTAGGCAGCAACACCGGGGACCAACCTCCTCCTTGGGCTGATCTGGGTACTGGCGTCAGACTGCTGAGTAGCGCTTGTTGCTACCTCCTCTTCCTGATCCAATACCAAGAGTGGCTGCGCATCAGAAATGTCCTCTTGATATGGATCGGAAAATAATTCCAGTGACTCAAGCGGAAGGTATGTGGTGGTGGTGGTGGTGGTCGTGTTGTTGGTGGTAGTGTCTTTGGGGGTGCACATAGCAGAGAGTGAAGAAGAGGGTGCAGATCGAGAGGATGAGGAGGGTGCAGAAGAGTAAGGCTGAGCGAGCCACTCAACCAAGTCTGGTGCATCCTTTAAAGTAATTGAACGCACCTTCTGCAACTTCCCACTTTGGCTCAAGCCTGTTGCTCCTGCCCTACCCCTACCACCCCTGCGGAAGGGCCTGCCTCTTCCTCTGCATGTCATTTTTTAAATGACCCTGTGACAAAACTCTTAGTCCCTATACCGCTGAAGGACTGCTGCAGTATAGGTGAGCGGTCAGCAGTGGTGCACGTCAACCCTATCTATTGTGGACCTATAGCGGTCCTTACAGAACAGCAGACTGTACCGCACTCAAGCCTATGTACCGTAGCACCCTATACCAAGTTACCAGTCCTTATAAGAACTTTTGTGGACCAAGCAGGTTGTGTGTTAGTGATTAGCAGACTGTACGTCAGTCCCTATACCAATGAAGGACTGCTGCAGTATAGGGCAGCGGTCAGCAGTAGTGCACGGCAACCCTATGTATTGTGGACCGATAGCGGTCCTTACAGAACAGCAGACTGTACCGCACTCAAGCCTATGTACCGTAGCACCCTATACCAAGTTACCAGTCCTTATAAGAACTTTTGTGGACCAAGCAGGTTGTGTATTAGTGTTTAGCAGACTGTACGTCAGTCCCTATACCGCTGAAGGACTGCTGCAGTATAGGGCAGCGGTCAGCAGTAGTGCACGGCAACCCTATGTATTGTGGACCGATAGCGGTCCTTACAGAACAGCAGACTGTAACGCACTCAGGCCTATGTACCGTAGCACCCTATACCAAGTTACCAGTCCTTATAAGAACTTTTGTGGACCAAGCAGGTTGTGTGTTAGTGATTAGCAGACTGTACGTCAGTCCCTATACCAATGAAGGACTGCTGCAGTATAGGGCAGCGGTCAGCAGTAGTGCACGGCAACCCTATGTATTGTGGACCGATAGCGGTCCTTACAGAACAGCAGACTGTACTGCACTCAGGCCTATGTACCGTAGCACCCTATACCAAGTTACCAGTCCTTATAAGAACTTTTGTGGACCAAGCAGGTTGTGTGTTAGTGATTAGCAGACTGTACGTCAGTCCCTATACCAATGAAGGACTGCTGCAGTATAGGGCAGCGGTCAGCAGTAGTGCACGGCAACCCTATGTATTGTGGACCGATAGCGGTCCTTACAGAACAGCAGACTGTACTGCACTCAGGCCTATGTACCGTAGCACCCTATACCAAGTTACCAGTCCTTATAAAAACTTTTGTGGACCAAGCAGGTTGTGTATTAGTGTTTAGCAGACTGTACGTCAGTCCCTATACCGCTGAAGGACTGCTGCAGTATAGGGCAGCGGTCAGCAGTAGTGCACGGCAACCCTATGTATTGTGGACCGATAGCGGTCCTTACAGAACAGCAGACTGTAACGCACTCAGGCCTATGTACCGTAGCACCCTATACCAAGTTACCAGTCCTTATAAGAACTTTTGTGGACCAAGCAGGTTGTGTGTTAGTGATTACCAGACTGTACGTCAGTCCCTATACCAATGAAGGACTGCTGCAGTATAGGGCAGCGGTCAGCAGTAGTGCACGGCAACCCTATGTATTGTGGACCGATAGCGGTCCTTACAGAACAGCAGACTGTACTGCACTCAGGCCTATGTACCGTAGCACCCTATACCAAGTTACCAGTCCTTATAAGAACTTTTGTGGAACAAGCAGGTTGTGTGTTAGTGATTAGCAGACTGTACGTCAGTCCCTATACCGCTGAAGGACTGCTGCAGTATAGGTGAGCGGTCAGCAGTGGTGCACGTCAACCCTATCTATTGTGGACCGATAGCGGTCCTTACAGAACAGCAGACTGTAACGCACTCAGGCCTATGTACCGTAGCACCCTATACCAAGTTACCAGTCCTTATAAGAACTTTTGTGGACCAAGCAGGTTGTGTGTTAGTGATTAGCAGACTGTACGTCAGTCCCTATACCAATGAAGGACTGCTGCAGTATAGGGCAGCGGTCAGCAGTAGTGCACGGCAACCCTATGTATTGTGGACCGATAGCGGTCCTTACAGAACAGCAGACTGTACTGCACTCAGGCCTATGTACCGTAGCACCCTATACCAAGTTACCAGTCCTTATAAGAACTTTTGTGGAACAAGCAGGTTGTGTGTTAGTGATTAGCAGACTGTACGTCAGTCCCTATACCGCTGAAGGACTGCTGCAGTATAGGTGAGCGGTCAGCAGTGGTGCACGTCAACCCTATCTATTGTGGACCGATAGCGGTCCTTACAGAACAGCAGACTGTAACGCACTCAGGCCTATGTACCGTAGCACCCTATACCAAGTTACCAGTCCTTATAAGAACTTTTGTGGACCAAGCAGGTTGTGTGTTAGTGATTAGCAGACTGTACGTCAGTCCCTATACCAATGAAGGACTGCTGCAGTATAGGGCAGCGGTCAGCAGTAGTGCACGGCAACCCTATGTATTGTGGACCGATAGCGGTCCTTACAGAACAGCAGACTGTAACGCACTCAGGCCTATGTACCGTAGCACCCTATACCAAGTTACCAGTCCTTATAAGAACTTTTGTGGACCAAGCAGGTTGTGTGTTAGTGATTAGCAGACTGTACGTCAGTCCCTATACCAATGAAGGACTGCTGCAGTATAGGGCAGCGGTCAGCAGTAGTGCACGGCAACCCTATGTATTGTGGACCGATAGCGGTCCTTACAGAACAGCAGACTGTAACGCACTCAGGCCTATGTACCGTAGCACCCTATACCAAGTTACCAGTCCTTATAAGAACTTTTGTGGACCAAGCAGGTTGTGTGTTAGTGATTAGCAGACTGTACGTCAGTCCCTATACCAATGAAGGACTGCTGCAGTATAGGGCAGCGGTCAGCAGTAGTGCACGGCAACCCTATGTATTGTGGACCGATAGCGGTCCTTACAGAACAGCAGACTGTAACGCACTCAGGCCTATGTACCGTAGCACCCTATACCAAGTTACCAGTCCTTATAAGAACTTTTGTGGACCAAGCAGGTTGTGTGTTAGTGATTAGCAGACTGTACGTCAGTCCCTATACCAATGAAGGACTGCTGCAGTATAGGGCAGCGGTCAGCAGTAGTGCACGGCAACCCTATGTATTGTGGACCGATAGCGGTCCTTACAGAACAGCAGACTGTACTGCACTCAGGCCTATGTACCGTAGCACCCTATACCAAGTTACCAGTCCTTATAAGAACTTTTGTGGACCAAGCAGGTTGTGTATTAGTGTTTAGCAGACTGTGCGTCAGTCCCTATACCGCTGAAGGACTGCTGCAGTATAGGGCAGCGGTCAGCAGTAGTGCACGGCAACCCTATGTATTGTGGACCGATAGCGGTCCTTACAGAACAGCAGACTGTACCGCACCCAAGCCTATGTACCGTAGCACCCTAGACAGACCAAGTTACCAGTCCTGATAAAGAGCTTTGTGGAACAAGTGAGTTGTGAATGATTAGCAGACTGCAGCAGAAGGGCAGCAGTCAAGTATAATATTCTTTCTATATTTGGAAGAAAGAATATTATACGTGTACAAGCCTATTACCGTACCACTGATACCAGTCCTGAAAAGAACCTTTGTGGAACTAATAGTAACAGCAAGTCTTTAAAATTATCCTCACTGCCTGACACACTGCTTCCTGCCTGTCCCTATACAAATTGGCAAAAAAGAGTAGGCTGGAACGATTAGCTGGAACAGCTCTTTTGTGGACCTGATAGTAACAGCTAATGATGATGATGATGATGATGATGAAGAAAGACTAATCTGGCTGAGCTGTCCCTAAAATAGCAGCATACAGCGCTCTGTCCCTTTATCTAAACTGACAAAAGAAACTCAGGCTGCTGACCTAACACCTATACCAGTCCTGAAAAGAACTTTTGTGTACCAAATAGCTAGCGTTTTCTCTGTCCCTACTCCACACAGGATCCTTTCCCTACAGTGACAGAAGAAAGAATGTAAAATGGCCACCGGATCGGGTGTATTTATAGGTTAGGGGGAATGTCCAAGTGTCCATGAGCTGTCATGTCTCAATTGGTTGTCCTGTAACACATGATAAACGTGTCACGAAAGGTTAAAGTTCTTGTATACATTAAACACGTAAGTCCGCCGGGGCGAACGACGGAAAAAGGCGTTCGAACCCGCGGACGGCGAAAGTCGGAAATTCGCCGCGAAACGACCGCCGGGCGAACCGTTCGGCCATCACTACCCAATAGCTCAAAAGAAATGGAGCGCCTTGCATCTACCCTTAACATGGACCGCCGATATCCCTTTATTGCCTGCCCCAAAAATCTTTCATAAAGTCTGTGCAACCCTGAATTTTACCAATCAAACCAACCAAAAAGCCAACCCCGCCAATGTCTTATCAAGCCCTGATGCCGACACTCCCGCTTCTAAGTTACGTGAAACAAAGTACAGCACCCTTAATCTCAAGTCCTGTTCTTACCGACCATTAGAGACTTGCTGCAGCAGTGCCAACCATTCGCGCCATACCCTAGTATAAGCTGACCATGTCACCAAGCTCACCCACTGTCTTATCCATCCAGATACTCTACCAATGCAACCTTCCACAGCCATTGGGGGCAAGGAGCCCTGCTTTTCTCTGCCTTCGGTGCCAACTCCTGGAACATGTGCCACTGAAAGCGAGACAGAGCGTCAGCTATGACATTTACACTCCCAGGAGGTGAACAGCATAAATAAAAACATTCAGCTGTAGGCAACACAAGACTTGGTGTCTGAGTAGCCGGATGACTGGTGGAGATGCCGCCGAAACTTTGCTGATGACCTGCACCAGCTCTAGGTTATCCCCATGAAAATGAACTTTCACGTTCCTGAATGATTCCCCCATAACTCAACTGCTAATACTACTGGAAACAGCTCCAGCAACAACATGCTCTTCAACAAACCTGCCTCTTTCCATGAATCCAGCCAGGTTGCAGGACACCCGAGGTGTCTCCACCAGAGTGGCCAGAATCCTAAACCCTTCCAAAAACCCCAGGCTCAACAACTGCGCCGCCCCCTATCAGAATACCCATTGAGAAACGACTGCATCCTTTCCACTTTCACCGGCATCATCCCTCTTACCAACAGAATCCTTGGCACGACCCTTTGCTTGTTTAAAGCAACAGGACAACGGATGAGCCCCTCTACATCCTGAGCATTTGTGCTGGTACTTGCAAGACCCCCAGAATTTGCAGGAGCCCTTGTTATATAGCCAGCACACCCCTTTCTTTTTTGTGGCTGATTGTCCGGGGTTGGATGAGCCACCGCCCCCCCCCCCCAAAAAAAATCTGACTCGTTATCCTCACCAACATCATCAGTTGCATCCACAGGCTGTTATCCTTATGATCCCACCGTAATGACGGACATATCGCCCTCCTCTGCCGGAACTTTTCATCATACCGCAGCCATGCCATTCCCTCAGACTATGTGCCTTACTCACGGCATCTAAATAACAGACCCAATGGACAATGAAGAAAAAACTGACTTACCAGGCTGCCTAGGAAGGGTCTCACTAGCCGACATTTATCAGACCTCTCTGCCCTGCCTCAGCGCGCCAGATCTGTCCCTCAATTTCCTGGTCGATTTACCCAGGCCTCTGCCGCCTCCATCACACTGTTGGCCTGGGTCCTGGCTCTCCTCTGGCTCCTTCCTCTGTCCCTCTCCATTATGGGAGCTTCCGGCTGCTGGTGGAGAAGGCCCCGCGGCAGCAGCTGAACACGTCCCTCGTCGAAGCCCTGCCCAGCTGAATGGTCACCAGGGGCGGAGCCCACCTGATCCGACTCCCTCCATGTGTTTGACCTATTGGGGGCTCCCCGCCTGCCAAAGACCCCACTAGCCGAGCTTCGGCCATGGTGGGGATTCCTCCCAGGACCTCCGGCCATGCGCACCGCAAAACTCTTCGCCAGGGCCCCCTAAAGGGGCCATCGGGGGACTCCCTAAATGCCGCTGACCTCTAGGGGGAGGGGAGTGTCTGGGAAGAAGCGCTCCGGTGGCCATGACCACAGAGGTTCACACAGACTCCCTGCTGTGACG
Source organism: Lithobates pipiens (assembly GCF_037356315.1). NCBI lineage: Eukaryota > Metazoa > Chordata > Amphibia > Anura > Ranidae > Lithobates > Lithobates pipiens. Next base: position 463,177,230 of record NW_027507764.1, read on the forward strand.
ATCCCCCGGGATCCCTCTCCTAACACCGCAGCGAGTTCCTCCTGAAGCCATACTTCCCCCTTGTTTCTGCCTTGGCCCTCAGCCATTCTAACAGGGCCTCTACCTGCGCCATGCTACGGATTCGGTCTTGCAAGCTCGCTCCTCACAGCCAACACTGAGCTGGGGAGGGACACACTTGCTGCTTCATGCAGCTAACTCCTCCACCACTGTATAACACCCAATCTACTGATTTCTAACAAACGGCTCACTTCTCTATGTGCTCTGCTTAACCCCAATCCACTAATCTCTACCAAACAGTACCCTTCTAATGTGCTCTGCTTAACCCTGTCATGCCCACCCTTCGTTTTATGTCATTTTATTTATTTTACTCTGGGCTTCTCTTACTAACTATTGTCTAGGAAGCAATTGATGTCCAGGTCTACATTTAGACCCCCTGGAGTGAGACTTCCTATCTCATATATCCAGTGGGTCTCTCTCTGACACTTTCTTCTTCCTGTTAGTGCCTCTCCAGTGGGAGACAACATATTTTGCCCTAAATTTCAAAATGCTGGCATTTCTATGATGGAACTTTCTATAATGTGCCAGGAGATTGTGTTCCTTGAATCCTCTTATTATTGTACGCATGTTCTCTTACGCTATCACGGAGCCACCTGGTAGTTCTCTGACAAGGACACGCCAAAAGATATACAACGTATCTAGTGCTGTGTGAGATAAAAGAATTACTGTTGTATCTCAGTCATTACATCAGTCTGACATGGAGTGATCTACATTTCCTGCCTATATACTGTGAGACACAGTCACACTCTAACATAAAGACAACTCCCTGAGTGGAACATGTGATAAGGTCATTGCTTTTATATTGTTTCTTGGTGACTGAAGCAGTAAAATCTTTTCATTTTTTATTGTTAATCTTAGAGTGCTTGCAAACCGTACATCGCCCACAGGCATAAAACCCTGTTACTGTATGTTTAACACAGTATATATCCACGCGTTAGTGCCCGTTTAATGCAGTATATATCCATGAGTTACTGTGCATTTAACGCAGTATATATCAATGCATTACTGCATGTTTAACACTGTATATACCCATGCTTTACTGCACGTTTAACGCAGTATATATCAGTGCGTTACTGCACGTTTAGAGCAGTATATGTCAGTGTATTACTGCAAGTTTAACACAGTATATATATATATATATATATATCAGTGCATTACTGCATGATTAATGCAATATATATTTCCATGCATTACTGCTTTATGTTTAACGCAGTATATATCCATGCGTTACTGCAAGTTTAAAGAATTGCCGACCGCCCACCATCGTTATGCATCAGCTGTTTGAAGAGGAATATCGTTGTTATGGCAGAAGCCATCTGCCATAACCATGGTATCCTCTTCTTTAGCGGGTGGTCGGCTTTCAGACAAAAGTGGGGTCTGCTGCGGATTCGCCGAGATTTAATCGGTTTTGGGAGAGGGCCCCCTCCCGCCATACTCCAGTGCCCTCCGACGCTTACCAGAGCCATCGGTAGAGGATGAGGTGATCAGATCCTTTTTGGTCTGTTTTATGGAGCTGACTGAGAGGAAGATCGCCCCTGCTTGGCTCCAAACCATTGCAGGGTGGAAGCAACGTAAAAACGTCACTTCCACCCATAGCTCTTAAAGGGACATTTTTTTTTTATTATTTCAAACTACTTTTTTTTTTATTGCATTTTAGTGTAATTATGAGATCTGAGGTCTTTTTGACCCCAGATCTCATAATTTATAGGTCCTGTCATGCTTTTTTTTTTCTATTACAAGGGATGTTTACATTCCTTGTAATAGGAATAAAAGTGACACGATTTATTTATTTATTTATTTTTAAAAGGACAGTGTAAAAAGAAAATTAAAATAAATAAGAAAAAAAAAAACATTTTTAACGTGCCCCGTCCCGCTGAGCTCGCTCGCAGAAACGAACGCATACGCAAGCAGCGTGCGCATATGAAAACTTTGTTCAAACCACACATCTGTATTTCAGAACATGCAACCTGTAGAATTTTTTAAACTTCGCCTATGGAGATTTTTAAGGGTAAAAGTTTGTCGCCATTCCACGAGCGGGTGCAATTTTGAAGCGTGACATGTTGGGTATCAATTTACTCGGCGTAATATTATCTTTCAAAATATATTTAAAAAAAATAAATTTAAAAAAAGTGTATTATTTCCCAAAAAAGTACACTGCATAAATACGGTGTGACAAAGTATTGCAATGACCATTTTATTCTCTAGGGTGTTGGAAAAATATATATATATAATGTTTGGGGGTTCTAAGTAATTTTCTATCAAGAGAACCTGAATTTAACTTGTAAACACTAAATCTCAAAATGAGGCTCCGTCCTTAAGTGGTTAATGCAATATATATCCGTGAGTTACTACATTTAATGCAGTATATTTAAGTTGCATTACTATAGGTTTAACGCAGTATAAATGTATGCATTACTGCATGTTTAGCGCAGTATATTTGAGTGCGGTTCTATACGTTTAACACAGTATATATCAGTGCATTTCATTGTACATTTAACGCAGCATATACAGTATCCGTGTGTTACTGCACGTTTAACACAGTATATATCAGTGCATTACTGTACAGTGCTTTGAAAAAGTATTCCTACCCCTTGAAATTTTTCACATTTTGTCATGTTACAACCAAAAAGGTAAATTTATTTTTTGGGTGTTTGGTATGGTATGTGATAGACCAATACAAAGTGGCACACAATAGTGACTTGGAAATAAAATGATAAATGGTTTTCAAAATTTTTTAGCAAATAAATATCTGAAAAGTGTGGTGTGCATTTCTACTCAGCCCTCCCTGGGTCAATACCTTGTAGAAGCAGCTTTCCCTACAATTACAGCTACAGTATCTCACAAAAGTGAGTACACCCCTCACATTTTTGTAAATATTTTATTCTATCTTTTCATGTCACAACATTGAAGAAATTACACTTTGCTACAATGTAAAGTAATGAGTATACAGCTTGCATAACAGTGTAAATTTGCTGTACCCTGAAAACAACTCAACACACATCCATTAATGTCTAAACCACTGGCAACAAATTGAGTACACCTTTAAGTGAAAATACCCAAATTGGGCCCAATTAGCCATTTTCCCTCCCCAGTGTCATGTGACTCAATAGTGTTGCAAGGTCTCAGGTGTGAATGGGGAGCAGATGTGTTAAATTTGGTGTTATCGCTCTCACTCTCTCATACTGGTCACTGGAAGTTCAACATGACACCTCATGGCAAAGAACTTTCTGAGGATCTGAAAAAAAGAATTGTTGCTCTACATAAAGTTGGCCTAGGCTATAAGAAGATTGCCAGGACCCTGAAACTGAGCTGCAGCATGGTGGACAAGACCATACAGCGGTTTAACAAGACCACTCAGAACAGGCCTCACCATGGTTGACCGGAGAAGTTGAGTGCACATGCTCAGTGTCATATCTAGAGGTTGTCTTTGGGAAATAGACGTATGAGTGCTGCCAGCATTTCTGCAGAGGTTAGAGGGGTGGGGGGTCAGCCTGTCAGTGCTCAGACCATATGCTGCACACTGCATCACATTGGTCTGCATGGCTGTTGTCCCAGAAGGAAGCCTCTCCTAAACATGATGCACGATGATGCAAACTGTTTCCTGAAGACAAGCAGACTAAAGACATGGATTACCAGGATCATGTCCTGTGGTCTGATGAGACCAAGATAAACGTATTTGGTTCAGATGGTTTCAAGTGTGTATTATGGCAACCAGGTGAGGACTACAAAGACATGTGTGCCTTGCCTGCAGTCAAGCATGGTAGTGGGAGTGTCATAGTCCGGGCCTGCATGAGTGCTTCCAAGACTGGGGAGCTACAGTTTATTGAGGGAACCATGAATGCCAACATGTACTGTGAAATACTGAAGCAGACCATGATCCCCTCCCTTCAGAGACTGGGCTGCAGACCAGAATTCCAACAGAACGACCCCAAACACAACCTTCAAGATGACCAATGCCTTGCTATAGAAGCTGAGGGTAAAGGTGATGGACTGGCCAAGCATGTCTCTAGACCTAAACTCTATTGAGCATCTGTGGGGCATCCTCAAACAGAAGGTGGAGGAGCGCAAGGTCTCTACCAACCACCAGCTCTCTGATGTCATCAAGGAGGAGTGGAAGCGGATTCCAGTGGCAACCTGTGAAGCTCTGGTGAACTCCATGCCCAAGAGGGTTAAGACAGTGCTGGAAAATAATGGTGACAACACAAAATATTGACACTTTGAGCCCAATTTGGACATTTTCACTTAGGGGAGTACTCACTTTTGTTGCCAGCAGTGTAGACATTAATGGCTGTGTGGAGTTATTTTGAGGGGACAGCAAATGTAAACTGTTATACAAGCTGTATACTCACTACTTTACTCACTACTTTACATTGTAGCAAAGTGCCATTTCCTCAGTGTTGTCACATGTAAAGATATAATAAAATATTTACAAAAATGCGAGGGGTGTACTCACTTTTGTGAGATACTATGGGTGTTTCTAATAGCACCACCATTTCAAAGTGGTGCTAATAAATCCACCGAATTGAAAATAATTTCTTCCAGTTAATAGATAATGGAAATGTAGGTTATTAAGACCAAGTATAGGTTGGGGTACAGATAGCAGAGCAGCATTTTTAATACTGAAAAGGAATAGGATTATTTTTTCTCCAGTTGGCACTATTTTATTCTTGTGAAAAAAAGTAGCTGAAAAAACAGCGACTAATAAACTCTGCGCCACTCAAAAATGAAAAAAATATAAACTAATACTCAGTGGATCAAATAGACTAAGTGAAACACTAATAGCTACTCCCTAACAAACAAGAAAAAGACTTGTTGTGCTGAAAATATAATAATAGGGGTCAAAAGTCCAAAACAGTGATTCTTTCAGTGAAAAACTTCTTCTGAATCCATATACCAGAAAAAGGCTGGAATCTTCTACAAAGTAGTGACACGTCCCTTCACCAAAACTTATGGACATAGGAATAAGGTGGACCTCGTTATGACCTGTCTGAGTCTATGAGGAGAAGCTTCTGTCCATACGAGGTCCACCTTATTCCATGTGAGCAGGAAATATACCTGCATAAGCCTATTTGACTATCTTTTTAAATAAAGTAGTCAACAGCATCTGGTAAGAAGACAACTTTATCTTCACAGTTGGGGTGTTTTCTATGTCCATAAGTTTTGGTGAAGGGACGTGTCACTACTTTGTAGAAGATTCCAGCCTTTTTCTGGTATATGGATTCAGAAGAAGTTTTTCACTGAAAGAATCACTGTTTTGGACTTTTGATCCATATTTATATTTTTTTGGTTTCAGTATCCAATTGGGACTTTATTTATTATTGTTCTTATCATATATTTGTTTGTAATCTTTTGTTTTTTACTGATTTTGGTGATAGGTTGTTCATCACTTGTGTTGTTATATGATTATCAAAGTTTCATATTTTGTGATTCATATTTATATTTGCTCAGCGCCCCTATTATCATTATACTATTTTATTCTTATTGATGTTAATGATATGGGATGTATTTTACTCCCACTGACATCAAAAGTACAAAGTATTTTTACCTTACACTGACACCAACCATGGGATTTATTTTATCCTATTGACACTTACAGTGGCACTTATTTCACTCCTGCTGACACCAATGATGACATTGAGTTTTCTCTCACTGACAGCAGTGATACGGGGGATACACCTGCAGTATGTAGAGGGCCCCTTCAGGATAAAGATTCCTGGATGGGGTTATCCCTGTTATATGCATGTCTATTCCTGATTTTATTACGATACATATGGCCATTGCCATCTTACATACTGGGCTTTTCCCACCATGCAGGACCAGGTTTGCTCTGTATAGTGTGGATGAGGTATAGCATAGATCAGGCCAGACTTGTTGGCTGGGGGCTGAGTGGTAGGATGCTTGAGTGGAGAGTGTGGACAGATTTTGCTTTTGACTGCTGGTGGTTGCCGTGTTGCATTTTTGGGTTCTTTTTGGGGTTTTTCCTTGCAGCTTTTTTGACACCTTTTCTATCACTTTTTAAACAGACTTTCCTTACTTCAGCCTACTAATTAAGAGGAGTGGTTAATTGGTCACAGGTGCTTGAGGCCTATGCAACTGTTAGGTTACCTGAGACCAGGTGACAGATGCACTCTGTAGGAGTCGGAAGTGCACCGCTATGATAGTGGACCCAAGGGCTGACTGCTGTGGATTGTACCCAGGGAGTTTCAGAAAGCAGGTCTACTGGATCATGAACACAGATTCCAGTTGGAGCTAGAGCAGAGATTCCCCAGGGCATGGAGTCTAAGAGCCAGCAGGTGTTCACCAGAGCCTTTAGTGGTGAGGATAGACTATGCTGCAGTCTGGCTCCAGGTCGCAGACCCTAGGGTCTCACAGTTCACGGTAGACTACAGGAGAAGGAAACAGCAGGCTGGAAGAACAAGGATAGTAAAGGGATAAGGCAGAGGCCAGGGCAACTATCAAACAGGAACAACAGAGTACACACCAAAGGTTCAGGGTCACAGGCAGACAGGGATAGTCGGGACAGGCCAAAAGGTCAAGGTCACAAGCAGACAGCAATAGTCAAGAACACGCCAAGGTCGGTAACAGAGACAAACCTAGAGCACACGGCAAGCAGGAAACAGGACACCAAATACACAATGGTTGATCAGCACCGCTGACTTGCAGTGCACAGGTTAATATAAGGTTCCCTGATATGGCCCGGGTTGGAGCAATGCTTATAGAAGAGGTTATAAAAACCACCAGGTGGAAGTGGCTGACCTCTTAGTCTGAACACATGAGGAGAGGTAAGCAGACAGAGGAAGATTACTGCATAACCATGACAGTAACTTTCTGTAGAGCATATCTGAATTTGGAATTTGCCAGACTTGCTAGTTGGGGGCTGAATGGTGGGAACCTTGAGTGGAGAGTGTGAATAGGTTTTGCTTTGGACTGCTGGTGGTTGCTGTGTTGCATTTTTTGGGTTCTTCGGGGGGGGGGTTTCCTTGCAGCTTTTTTGGCATCATTTCTGCCACTTTTTAAACAGCCTTTTTTTTTCTTTCCTTCCTTCAGGCTACTAATTAGGGATGAGCCGAACAACACCCCCCCCCCCCCCCCCCCCCCAATTGGGTTCGCATCCAGAACATGCGAGCAGGCAAAAACTTTGTTTCAACACCATTAAAGTCTATGGGACACGAACAGGAAAAATAAAAAGTGCTAATTTTAAAGGCTCATATGCAAGTTATTGTCATAAAAAGTGTTTGGGGACTCGGGTCCTGCCCCAGGGGATATGTATCAATGTAAGAAAACGTTTTAAAAACAGCTGTTTTTCCAGGAGCAATGATTTTAATAATGTTTAAAGTGAAACAATAAAAGTGTAATATTCCTTTAAATTTCATACCTGGGGGGTGTCTATAGTATGCCTGTAAAAGGGTGCATGTTTCCCGTGTTTAGAACAGTCTGACAGCAAAATTTAATTTCTAAAGGAAAAAAGTTATTTAAAACTACTCGCAGCTATAATAAATTGTCAGTCCGCAATACACATAAAAGTTCAGTGATAAAAATGGCATGGGGATTTCCCCACAAGGGAACCCCAAACCAAAATTAAGAACAAAAATGCATGGGGATCCCCCTAAATTCCATATCAGGCCCTTCAGGTCTGGTATGGATATTAAGGGGAACCCCGTGTGCCAAATTTTTTAAGAAAATGGCATGGGGGTCCCCCTAAATTCCATACCAGGCCCTTCATGTCTGGTATGGATATTAAGGGGAACCCCGTGCCAATTTTTTTTTTTAAAATGGCATGGAGGTCCCCCTCAAAATCCATACCAGACCCTTATGCGAGTATGCAACCTGGCAGGCTGCAGGAAAAGAGGGGAGACGAGAGAGCGCCCCCCTTCCTGAACCATACCAGGCCACATGCCCTCAACATTTGGAGGGTGCTTTGGGGAGACCCCCAAAGCACCTTGTCTCCATGTTGATGGGGAGAAGAGCCTCATCCCCACAACTCTTGCTCGGTGGTTGTGGGGGTCTGCGGACGGGGGTCTTATCAAAATCTGGAAGCCCCCTATAACAAGGGGATCACCAGATCCCGCCCCCCGTGTGAATTGGTAATGGGGTACCCTACCATTTCACAGAAAAAGTATCAAAAAGGTTAAAAAAGACAAGAGAAGGTTTTTTACAAGTCCTTTATTCATTTCTTCTTCTTTCCCGCTTCTTCTTCCATCTTGTTTCTTCTGGTCTTCCTTCGGTGTTCTTCTTCCTCCATCTTTTCCTTCTCCATCTACTTCTTCTTCCACTGCTCTTCTCGTCTGGCATCTTCCTCTGGCTTCTTCTCCGCTTCATCCTCTGCACGATCCACCTCAGTGGGAGTCTCCTGCTGTGTGAAGCTTCTGCTCTTCTGACACTTCTTATATAACGGAGGGCGGGGCCACCCGGTGATCCTGCCTCCTCGGAGGTACAGGAACTTCCCCATGGCTTTCCCCATGTTGTCAGAGGGGTGTAGGGTCACTCGTTTACATAAACAGGGTGACCCCGCCTCCCTCTGACATCACGGGAAAAGCCATAGGGAAGTCCTCGTGCATCAGAGGAGGGCAGGGTCACCGGGTGGCCCGACTTCCGCTATATAAGAAGGAGGAAAGAGAAAGAAGAGGAGGAAAGAAGAGGAAGAAGCGGAGGAAAGAGGAAGAAGCGGAGGATAGAAGAGGAAGAAGCGGAGGATAGAAGAGGAAGAAGCGGAGGATAGAAGAGGAAGAAGAGGAGGATAGAAGAGGAAGAAGAGGAGGATAGAAGAGGAGGATAGAAGAGGAAAGAAGAGGAAGAAGAAAGAGGAAGAAAGAGGAAGAAGAGGAAAGAGAAAGAAGAGGAAGAAGAGGAGGAGCCATTTTTAATCAATTAACTTTTATGTGTATTGCCGGACCGACAATTCATTATAGCTGCGAGTAGTTTTAAATTACTTTTTTTTCCTTTAGAAATGTAATTTTGCTGTCAGACTGTTCTAAAAACAAGAAACATGTGCCCCTTTACAGGCATACTATAGACACCCCCCAGGTACAAAATTTAAAGGAATATTACACTTTTATTGTTTCACTTTAAGCATTATTAAAATCACTGCTCCCGAAAAAACTGCAGTTTTTAAAACTTATTTTTGCATTGATACATGTCCCCTGGGGTAGGACCTAGGTCCCCCAAACACATTTTATGACAATAACTTGCATGTAAGCCTTTGAAATGAGCACTTTTTATTTCTCCCATAGACTTTTAAAGAGTGTTCCACGGCTTTCGAATTTGCCGCGAACACCCCAAATTGTTCACTATTCGGCGAACAGGCGAGCAGCCAATCACTACTACTTATTAAGGGGAGTGGTTAATTGGTTACAAGTTCTTGAGGCCTATATAACTTTCTGAAGAACTCATTTTAAGCCTGCTCATCTTTGAGCTTGCCACTTTTTGCTTGCTGGGACTTAGACCAAGTGCAACTGGACTAAGTGATGAGTTAAAAACCAGGGGTCAAAGTACCTGTGTATTGTAAGTACATGAGTGTTGTCTGAGTAGTGTGTGTGAATTGTTAGTACCTGTGTATTGTGTATACTTGTGTATTAAGAGTGCATGTGGGTGGCAAGTACCTGTGTATTGTATTGTTGAGTATTAGTGTCAGGAAGCTAGGTATTCAGTAATTTAGACAGGGTATAATCCCCAATGCTCATTAAATTAGTAGGTATGATGACCGATGGGTGTGGAGATGCGACTCGGTGTACATCTTGCGGCATGTATGCATTCCTTGATCATCTGATCGAGGGCGGATACTACTGTGCAAAATTTATGACATTGTTTCCCTGGAAGCCCAGGTTCTGAATATAGGGAAGCAACTGTCAGCACTGAGAAGACCCTTCATACTAAGGGAGAGCTGCGAACGTACCTGGCAGGTTCCGGCAGGGGCCATCACAGAGGCGGGTGGAGACAAAGAGGTGCAGGCACTAGAAATGAGTAGATGGGTGACAGTCAGGAAGGATAGAGGGGGGAAGTGCCAGGGAGGGACTCTCCTAGCTGTCAGTGGAAGAACTCCTCCAGTGAGCGTGGGGGGAGGGGAGCAAAGGGAAAGGATAGATAGATCCTGGTGGTAGGGGACTCAATTCTTAGACGGACAGAGAGGGCAATCTGTGATAAAGTCCTGAAGCACTGAAGTGTATGCTGTCTACAGGGCGCTCGAGTTCAGCACATCACGTATATGGTGGACAGATCACTGGGAGGGGCTGGGGAAGACCCAGCTGTCCTGGTGCACATTGGCACCAATGACAAAGTCAGAGGCAGATGGAGTGTCCTAAAGAACGATTTTAGGGACTTAGGAGCTAAATTGAGGAATAGGACCTCTAAGGTAGTATTCTCATGAATACTACCGATACCTTAAGCCACACCAGAAAGGCAGAGGGAGATTAGAGAAGTAAACAAGTGGCTGAGAAGCTGGTGTAGTAAGGAGGGGTTTGGGTTCCTGGAGAACTGGGCTGACTTCTCAGTCGGTCACCAGTTCTATAGAAGGGATGGACTGCACCTAAATGAGGAGGGTGCAGATCTGCTGGGAGTAAAGGAGGCCGAAAAGTTAGAGGGGTTTTTAAACTAGTTTACGGGGGGAGGGTCCAGAGGTAGAGATAGTCAGCAATGAACATATTCCAGAGTAGTATTTGGGGCATTAATGGCAGGTTGACTAAAGCACATAAACCCGAGGTAAGCATAGTAACAAGAGGGAAGCCGATGGGGGGCGTGACCGGATGTGAGAGGTGTGCCTGGTGAGATGAGCGAGGAGAGGTTTGCGATGCGAGCGATGTGAGCGGCTAGCCGGCAGACTCCCACCCCGTGTGTTTATGCTGCACTGATGTAGGCTTGCTGGGGGAAGCTGGAGGACGTCGGGAAGGGCCGAGGAGCGACGGAAACTTCCGGAAACGGCCGGAAACGGCCGAACACCGACGATCACTGCCGAGTCCCGCCGAGGCACCCGGAAGAAAGTGAGAGGTGGATGGGTCCCAGCGTGGACGAACAGTCAGCGCTGCATGGCCCCGAACAGCGTCTGTGGGGAAGGAGGAGGAGAGAGGCTGGAGGAAAAGGAGACTCTCCCATATGAGGAAAAGCACCTGGATGAAACCTGAGACATTTTAGGACGGTCCTGAGACATGAGGCACGAGGTATGAGAAGTATCTGTTGGGGGATAGAAGCACAGTAAGGTGGTGCTACAAAGGACTGAGAACTGCGATTTTCAAAGGCTTCTCCCCTTGTATAGACCAGGACCTCAGGAGGGTCAGTGCCCTCTGTTTTTTTTTGTGTTTTTTCCCTTTCCTGTCTGAGAGAATCAATGTGGCGGTGTAACCACTTTTGATTGTATTATATACAAGGCCTAGCACTCCCACTCCAGGCATGGCAGCATAACAACATAAGGTCTATGTGAGAAATGTTGGGATTTCTGATGTGCTAGATGAGAAGGAGAAAAAGGAGGGAAAATTAAATCTTCTGAATAGACTGTACAAATAGGTCTATGTCACTAAACACTGACAAAGGGGGCACTTGGACTGAGGACTGTGAATTTAACAATTTCGGTTGCCCCTCCGCACAATAGAGGCCCCAGGAGCATCAGTGATTTTTTCTCCCCCTTTTTTTTTTCTTCTCTTCCTCCTCCTTTTTACTGTTGGGAGGATGATGGAAAGCTGACTTGTCCATATACACTTGACGCACCCAGTATAAGAACTCTCCCCCCCACCTCTCGGAGTATAGCTATTAGTTTATTATTAGCCCCGTGTATAAGTGTGACCTGCCGATACCGCCTGCTCATATCTAGGAGAGGAGAGGAGCAGGTAGCACAGGAAAACGGGGGGGGGGGGGGGTGTACAACAGCTCCGCTCCTCTAAGGAAAAGAACACCCAGGCAGCACAAGCCGCTGCAACTAAGTTAGAACGGTACGCCCGCACCCCAGGCCAGTCCCCGACGAAGGGGGAACAGTTGACACAGACATCACAACAGACGCAGTCATCGCAAGTAAAACCTCAGCAGGGGGGGTGGTGGATAGAAAGAGCCAAGGTTACACAGGCTCAACCATGGTCGCTGCATCAGGCCAAAAGAGCGCAAGTAGGCGTCAAGGGGTGACTCAGAGTTAAAGTGAAGCTGCTATTAGGAGTAATCCCCCGTCTGAGGAAGACCCCACATTAAGGGATGTTCTTCCAGCTGTAAATGTGTGTAAATCCTCGCTGGGAGAACTCTGTGGGCAATTTAAAAGTATGCAGGAGGAACTATAACTGATTAGGCAGGACATACAGAGGACAGGGGAAAGAATGGTAGCGCTGGAGACAAGGGTAAGCCAAATAGAAGATGATCTACACCCACTGAGAGATGAGGTCAACAACATACGAAAGCAACTGTATAATCAAAACGTCAGAATGGACGAAATAGAAAATAGGTTTCGGAGGGATAACATCAGGCTGCTGGGACTCCCTGAGAGATGTGAGGGTTCCGTTCAGATAACGTTTTTAGAATCCTGGTTTATTGAACTGTTTGGAAGAGAGAGTTTTTCACCTTTTTTCTCAATAGAACGGGCCCACCGAGTCCCCTTTAAAGCTCCTCCCCCTAGGGGGCGTCCTAGACCAATGATCCTGAAACTTTTTAATTACAATGACAAGGTGACTTTGATGCACAAGGCAAGAGAGTTGGGCAACATCACATATAATGGAGCAAGGATTTCTCTGTACCCAGATTATTCACCGGAACTGCAGAGGCGAAGAGCTGAATTTTTGGAAATTAAATGGGGTTTGAAATAGTAACGCACGGGGGGAGAGTCGGGGTGGGTTTAAATGAGGTTTGAATTTAGGATGGATAGTGTGATAGGGGAAGAGGATAATTATTATTCTTTTTTTGTTGTTTTTGTTTTTATTTTTATCCACCTCTGTATGGAGGTAAGGTGGTATGAGAGTAGGAAGTTGGAGGAGGAGAGGGATAGAAGGGATGAGTGTGTAAAGGTCACGTGTAATCCCATAGGGGAACACCTAGGTAGGTAGGTGGTGGGTGGGGGGCGGATGGGCGAGGGGGGGAAAAGGGTTCAAAAAAGATTGGAAAACCACAAGAGTTTTAAAGTTGAAGTTAATATAGGTCGCACACAAATATCAATTCAAAAGGAAGGTATGGGACTCATTACAAAAATAGTAAGGTACTTTGTGAGAATTTTCACTTTAAGTGAGAGTAGAGTGAGCACAAGAGGAACAAAACACTATAGGGGTTTTCTGCTGGTAACTTATGTGTTTGTACTTTTGTCATTTTTCACTAATTTTGTTATATTGTTTATGTTAAGTAATGCAGGATAAAATACTTAATATGGCCTCCTGGAATGTCAGAGGCCTGGGTAGCCCAGTTAAAAGAGCGGCAGTTTTCTCTACGCTGGAGAGATATGGGACCGGACTGGCCTGCCTGCAGGAGACACATTTAACTAAAGTGACAACACCGCAACTTAAAAATAGGAGGTACCAGGTTCAGTATCACTCTACTCACACATCCTACTCGAGAGGAGTGAGTGTGGTAATAGGAACCGGGGTGAGATTCTCCTGCAGGCAGGCTAGTATTGATGAATTGGGTCGCTACGTTTTTCTGTACTGCACCTTGGAGGGTAGGTTGTATGTTCTGGCGGGGGTTTATATACCGCCCCCCGTTTAAAATGGAGGTGGTGTATAGACTTATGGATTTTTTGGTGGACAAAGAGGATGTACCAGTCATAATAATGGGAGTCTTCAATGAAGTACTTGATAGTCGGATAGATAGATTCCCTATTAAGACTCAAGGGGCAGGGACAACGAGGTTAAGTAAATTCCTGAAGGAGATCGGATTAATGGATATGTGGAGGGTGGGGAACGCGGACGTTAAGCAATATTCCTGCTTCTCGAGTTCGTATTCAGCACTCTCCAGGATAGACTTGGCTCTAGGGAATGAAGAAGCATTACAAAGTGTGAGAAAGATCGAGTATATGCCCAGAGGGCTTTCGGACCACTCGCCCTTGATAATAGCAGTGAGTATTGGTAGGAGGGAAAGGAGGATGGGGAGTTGGAGAATTAGTCCATTCTGGCTCGAGTTAATGAAAGATGTAGTAGTTTTAAAGGAATTAACCTCCTCCCACCCGCCCTATAGCCGAATGACGACCTTAGAGCGGGCGGGTTCCTTCGCCTGGCCATCCCTGGACGGCCTGGTGTTTACTTCCGCAATGCACGCCGCCGGGGGCGCGCATCGCGGAAGTATTGTATTCGCCGTGTCTCCCGGAGACAGGCAAATACAGATCGCCGTGAACGGCCAATCAAAGCGGCCGTTCACAGCGCGATCGCAGCTGCCAATGGGAGATGATCTCATATGTAAACATATGAGATCATCTCCCATTGCCGTGTCTCTCCCTCCTCACACAGAGACAGCGTGTGAGGAGGGAGAGCGATCTGAGTGTCAGCCCCAGTGCCAGTGTCAGCCCCAGTGCCACCTGCCAGCGCCAGTGCCACCTGCCAGCGCCAGTGCCACCTGCCAGCGCCAGTGCCTGCCGTCAGCCCCAGTGCCGCCAGTGCCACCTGCCAGCACCAGTGTCACCTGCCAGCGCCGCCCGTCAGCCCCAGTGCCGCCCGTCAGCCCCAGTGCCATCAGTGCCGTCAGCCCCAGTGCCGCCAGTGCCGTCAGCCCCAGTGCCGCCAGCCCCAGTGCCACCTGCCAGCACCAGTGCCATCTGCCAGTGCCACCTGCCAGCGCCAGTGCCATCCGTCAGCCCCAGTGCCGTCAGCCCCAGTGCTGTCAGCCCCACTGCCGTCAGTGCCACCAGTGCCACCTGCCAGCGCCACCTGCCAGTGCCATCCGTCAGCCCCAGTGCCAGTGCCGCCAGTGCCACCTGCCACCTGCCACCACCAGTGCCGCCAGTGCCACTTGCTAGTGCCACCTGCCAGCGACAGTGCCACCTGCCAGCGCCATCCGTCAGCCCCAGTGCCACGTGCCAGTGCCACCTGCCAGTGCCATCCGTCAGCCCCAGTGCCATCAGCCCCAGTGCCGCCAGTGCCAGTGCCACCTGCCAGCGCCATCTGCCAGCCGCAGTGCCATAGCAAATAGCCAGCACCATCTGCCAGTGCCATCTGCCAGTGCCAGCCCCATCTGCCAGCGCCATCTGCCTCCAGTGCCATCTGCCTCCAGTGCCATCTGCCTCCAGTGCCACGTGGGGTCACTTTGTGGGCATTTCCATTGTCCTGGTGCTTCAGGGCCTTCAAAACTGTAATGGGTGGTTGAGAAATAAGATGTGTAATTTATGCTCCTAGAACGCCTGATGGTGCTATTTCAATATTGGGCCTCTGTATGTGGCCAGGCTGTGTAAAAGTCTCACACATTTGGTATCGTTATACTCAGGAGGAGTAGTAGAACGTATTTTGGGGTGTCATTTTTGCTATGTACATGCTATGTGTTGGAAATATCTTATAAATGGACAACTTTGCGTAAAAAAAATGCGTTTTCATTTTTTTTTCCACATTTTCCCAAAACTTCTGGAAAAAAAATGAACCATTCAAACGACTCATTATGCCTCATAGATTATACGTTGGGGTGTTAGCTTTCCAAAATGGAGTCACTTTGTGGGCATTTCCATTGTTCTGGTGCTCCAGGGCCTTCAAAAATGTAATAGGTGGTTGAGAAATGAAATGTGTAATTTATGCTCCTAGAACGCCTGATGGTGCTATTTCAATATTGGGCCCCTGTATGTGGCCAGGCTGTGTAAAAGTCTCACACATTTGGTATCGTAATACTCAGGAGTAGCAGAACGTATTTTGGGGTGTCATTTGTGGTATACACATGCCATGTGAGAGAAATAACCTATTACATTGAAAATTTTGTGAGGAAAAAAAAAAAAAAAAAAATCTTAATTTTGCAAAGAATTGTGGGAAAAAGATGACATCAAAAACCTCACCATGCATCTAAGTAAATACCTTGGAATGTTTACTTTAAAAAAAAGGGGTAATTTGGGGGGTATTTGTACTTTCCTGACTTGTTTGGGTCGCAAGAAATTAGATAGGCCACCAGTACATCAGGTGTGATCAATTTTGTGCGATTCGCACCACAGCTTGTAGACTCTCTAACTTTCACAAAGACCAAATAATATCCACTAATTTGGGTTATTTTTACCAAAGATATGTAGCAGTATAAATTGTGGCCAAAATTTATGAAAAAAAAAATTATAATTTGCAAAATTTTATCACAGAAACAAAGAAATATGCGTTCTTTTTTCATTTATAGCGCAAAAAATAAAAACCCCAGAGGTGATCAAATACCACCAAAAGAAAGCTCTATTTGTGGGAAAAAAAGGACACAAAATTCATTTGGGTACAGTGTTGCATGACTGAGTAATTGTCATTCAAAGTGTGAGAGCACCAAAAGCTGAAAATTGGTCTGGTCAGGAAGGGTGTTTAAGTGCCCAGTAAGCAAGTGGTTAAAAGAGTTCATAACGTTTAATACAAAAATTGCCCCAATTGACATAACTTGGGATACATTAAAAGCATTTGTTAGAGGGATACTGATTCAACAGATGGTCAAAAAAAAAAAAAAAAAAGTCCAGGAGTTGGGAGAAAAGAATTAGGAAAGAAGTAATAGAGGCAGAGGTTAACTACGTTAAGGATCCTACACCTGAGAAACAGGTAATATGGCTAAACAAACAACAGGGGTACAAATCTGTGATTATTAAAAGAGAAGAAAACAAATGCATGTTTCAGAAGCAGTGCCGCTTCGGAGAGGGAGAGGGGGTAGGGAGAATGCTGGCTCGTTTAGTGAAAGCTAACCCCCCCCCCCCCCCTACCATCCCAATGATTAAGTCCATGGAAGGGACAGTTACCACCAGTGGGAAGGAGATAGTTGAGATTTTCAGGGCCTATTATGAGGACTTATATAGAACACGGGATCAAAGGAAGGAAGAAGACATGTTATCCTTCTTGGAGAAAGTGACGCTTCCAACTCTCACCCAAGAAGAGAGAGAGGATTTAGAGGCCCCTATAAAACTTTAGGTGAATTATGCCAGGCGGTGGCCGGAATGGCCTCCCAAAAATCCCCAGGACCAGATGGACTCCCGGTGGAGGTATATAAGAAATACAGCAAGATCTTACTCCCGGAGTTGCTCAGGACCTTGGAAGGGGCAAAATTAGCGGGGAGATTACCTGCATCTATGATGGAGGCGATCATTATTGGGATTCCTAAAGAAGGGAAGGACCCCCGGGATGTAGCGTCATATAGGCCAATATCGCTCTTATGTTCCGATATCAAAATACTGGCCAAGGTGCTCTTTAACAGACTGAATAAAATTATTGGTAGGCTTATACACCCGGATCAGACGGGATTTATAAAAGCGAAGATCAACTAGTATGAATATAAGAAGGGCATTTTTGAATATACAAACACCAGTGGTGAGCGGGGGCTCGAGGGCCATTCTGTCTTTAGACATGACCAAGGCTTTTGATAGTCTAGAGTGGAGGTATCTATGGCGCATCCTGGAAGGGTGTGGATTTGGACCCATATTTATTGGGTGGATTAAAATGATGTACTCTGCACCTAGTGCAAAATTAAGGATTAATGGGGACCAATCCGAAAAAAATTGAAATGAGTAGAGGTACACGGCAGGGATGCCCACTCTCACCGTTGCTCTTTGCTATGACGATGGAGCCATTGGCAATCGCTGTCAGGTCACACTCTGAGATCACTGGGTTTCAAAGGGAGGGGGGCAGGGAGGAGAGAATCGCTCTATACGCGGATGATGTTCTCCTCTTTTTGGGAGACACTGGCCAATCTTTTGAGAAGGTAATCAATCTGGTAGAAAACTTTGGAGGTTTTATAGGTCTATTAATAAACTGGGGGAAATCAGAACTGCTCCAAGTTGATAGCCCGAGGGCTGTGACTGTATCGGGGATGCCACAAATGGAGGTAGTAGGGGCATTGAAATATTTAGGTATATATTTAACAGATGTCAGCCAGTATGGGGATAAGAATATGGGTGCGTTACTGAGCAAATTTAAGAAGAGCTGCGACGCCTGGAGCCGGCTTCGCCTGTCAGTGGCAGGCCGATGCAGCCTGATCAAGATGATATGGCTGCCACAATTGTTATACGTCTTGCATAACGCACCAGTTTGGATATGTAAGAGATGGTTTAGAAAAATTTAAACTCTCTTCCGGGAGTTAATTTGGAAAAAAGGAAGGGCGAGAATCCGGCTCCAGGCGCTGCAGTTACCAACGGATAGAGGGGGAGTGGCGGTACCCTGCCCTAGGAATTACTACCTAGCAGCACAGCTGCAACATATGGTGGATAGTGACCAGGAAGAGGTGGGTAATTTAAATAGAGGGGGGGAAGGTTGATAGAAGCTCCACATGAAATCCTGATTGATGCACTAGAGGCAAATTCCTTTAAGCATAGTAATCCCTACAATAGTAATGATGTGGAAAATATGGACAACGGCAAAAAAACTGACAGGGTGTAGGGAATGGTCAGAATATACACCCCTATGGGATAATAAGAACTTGCAGGAGGTACTATCAATAGGAAAAATCAATGCATGGGAGGAGAAGGGGGGGATAATAAGACTGGGTCAATTATACGAGGGTGGAACTCTGAAGTCATTTATGGATTTAAAAAAAGGAGTATAGTATACCACAACAGATATTTTTCCTAAACTTACAACTCAGGCACACTTTGGAAGCACAATTTGGCTCCCAGATACCTGCATTGGATAAGACATCTTTATCACAGAAGATACATACGGTGGATAAGTCCAGGGGGTTTATATCTACCATGTATGAATCATTATGTAAAAGCCCTAATAAGGAACCCGACCTGGTCAAACAAAAGGAGAAATGGGAGGAGGACATAGGTGTAATGACTGAGGAACAGTGGAGGAGAGTATTGGAGCTCGAACCCTAATCTCGGTGTCCCCATCACAAAAAATATTGCACCTGATGTTGATACATCGAGCCTATTTCACCCCCAAGAAGCTGTTTAAGTTTGGCAAGAGGACAGATGCTAATTGCCCTAGATGTGGTGGCTTTGGAGACCTCATACACATGGTGTGGAGGTGTCCAAAGCTATTCCGGTACTGGGAAGAAATAGTTGAAATCATAAACAGAATCTTTGGGACAAGGCTGGACCTAGAACCAGGAACATGTATACTGGGTTATAGGAGAGCTCATGGGGAAGGGTGGAATATAACAACTGCAGTCACACTGTTTGTTCCAAGCACGGAAACTGATAGCACAAAAGTGGCAAGCGGTGGGAGCACCTCTTTCAAGTGAATGGACCCAAGTTATTAATGATCTGGTGTGGAAGGAAAGGACGGTATACATACGTAGGGGAAACCTCAAAGGGTTTGAGAAAATATGGGCCCCCTGGTGGAAGGAAATGGAGCACCCACTGGACTAGCCATCGTATGAGGATAAGAGTAGATAGAGGTTAATACTCATTAACAGTTGAGACTTGAAATAATGATAACTATGGAGAATGTGTGGTGATCAATTGGTATACAGGTGGGGATTGGGGAAGGGGGAGGGAAGGAATTGGACATGTCAGATAGCAAATCCTATTGTATTATGTTTTTATGTTGTGTATTGCCTGATTGAAAAATATTTGGATTTTGATATGATGAATTGAAACAATAAAGAGAAACTAATTAAAAAAAAAAGTATAGTAACAATGTCACAGATCGGCTGCGGTGCTGATCTGTGTCTTACCTGTTATTGCTGTAGGTCGGCTGGTTCCTGTTGTTAAACAGCTTGTGTTCAGCTCTTGCTGCACTCAGCAGTTATGGGTGTCACCGGTTTCACCTGTTGTCTTTTATATACTTCCTTCCGGCTACTTCCTGTCCAGCCTCCCATGTGCTTCTCTATTTAAATTCCACTCAGACCAATTTCTGGTTGCTTGAGAAACACTTGTTTCTGAGCTCCCTTTGTGTAACCTGCTTTAACTTGACCTCTCGTGAACTAATCTCTTGTGTACTGACTTGGCTAGTTCTCCCGATTACGTTGTCTGCTGCCCGCCCCTGATGTAGGCTCATTATCCGGCTCTCCTTTGCTTCATCCATCCGTGTCTGACAGTATCTTCTGGTACTCCCATAACGAGCAGGGTGAACCTGGGGGTCGTGACCTGGGGTCAGTATGCAGGT
This sequence comes from Lithobates pipiens, assembly GCF_037356315.1. Lineage (NCBI taxonomy): Eukaryota > Metazoa > Chordata > Amphibia > Anura > Ranidae > Lithobates > Lithobates pipiens. Next base: position 463,197,425 of record NW_027507764.1, read on the forward strand.
AAGCCCAGGCCCTCTTGAGGGGGTCCCTGGCAGAATACCGGCTGGCCCTAAGACTTCATGCTCTGGGGGATCCCGTGTCACCTGCTCACCTGTGGGTTCACTGTAGTACCGTGACAGTTTGCTCAAGCCATGAGCTCCTCAGAGAGTCGGCCACTGACTGAGGATCAAATGTAACATCTAGTTCAGAGACTTAACTCCCAGCAAATCAAGAGCAAATAATGCTGGTTGTACATGATCTTGCCTCCCATCTGGATCGTCTGCAACTCGCTGCATCTTCAGCTCCTCCCGTTCCTGCTTCTGCTTTAGCTGCTCCCGTGTTACCTGCTACACCTGGCAATCCCTGCTTTCATCTGCCTCATTTTTCTGGCGACCCTTAGGCCGCGTACACACGGGCGGACTGTTCACCCAACTTTGTCCGCTGAACAGTGTTTCGGCGGACAGTCCGCTCGTGTGTGGGCTTCGGCGGACAGTTTCAGCGGACAGTCTGACGAACAAAGTTTTTCGGAATTTCCGTAAAACTGTCCACTGAAACTTGGTTTGAGCTGACAGTCCGCCCGTGTGTAGGCTTGTTCGTCAAACTAAGTTCCGTGCATGCTCAGAAAGGATTTACACGGCGAAGGTTGCATTGCAGTGTATTGGACGTCGTATTTTTCGTCCCGTCGTACGTGCCGTTCACGTCATCGCGCAAGTTTCAGCGGACTGTTCGTTCTTCGTGTGTGGTCAAGTCCGTCCATGCTAATTTTGAGCGGACTGTCCGCTCAAACTGTTTGACGAACAAAGTTGGGCGAACAGTCCGCCCGTGTGTACGCGGCCTAAGGCTTGTCGGGGCTTCATTAATCAGCGTTCCATCCACTTTGAACATTCCAGACACCATTTTCCAACTGATCGCACCAAAGTAGCATATATCATCTCTCTCCTTTCCGGTGATGCTCTAGCTTGGGTCTCCCCACTCTGGGAATCACACAATTCTATCACCTTCGACCTCCAACCCTTTTTGGATGCATTCCGGAAAACTTTTTATGAGCCCGTCAGAGTATCTTCTGCTACTGGGGCCCTCCTTCGTCTGCAAGGAATGCTGTTCCTCGGCCAATACGCAGTTCAATTCCATAGGCTGGCTGCTGAACTCAAATGGAACAATGAGGCCCTTACTGCTACCTTCTGGCAAAGCCTATCTGAGCGTGTAAAGGATGAACTCGCTAGACACACCATTCCTACCACAATGTATGATTTAATCGCATTGAGCATTCAAATAGACATTTGATTCCAGGAGCGGCCCTGGAGAGATCCAGATCTAGTCATCCCCCTGCTGGCCGTTCAGCACAGGTAGTCCAAAGATCTGTGGAATCCTCTCTGTCTTCAACCTCTCACATGTTGGAAGAACCTATGCAGCTTGAGCGAACTTGCCTCACTCCAGAGGAACGTGCCCGTCGCATGGGATTGGGCTTGTGCCTTTATTGTGGCGATAAAGGACAACTTTTGAACTCCTGTCCAGTCCGGGAAACTCCAAAGGTCTAGGTCACTCGGAGGGAGGTTATCTAGACTGATCCTTTCATTTTGTCTGCTTCCCTTGTTTCACCGTTCGCGTGGCTATCCACTGGGTTCAAAATGCCTATCAACTCTCTGCCTACGTGGACTCTGGAGCTGCCAGGAATTTAATTAAAAAATCTTTGGCTTCCGAGTTGGGCATTTCCTTTGTTGCCTTGGCTATACCCCTCTCCATTACTGCAGTAGATGGCTCCTTCTTGCCAATGAGCCCCATCCAGGTTAAAACCCCTCCTATTGTGTTACGCAATGGGATTTTGCTTGATGAGTAAATCTATTTCCTAATTCTGCCTAAATCTTCCAGTCCCATCATCCTGGGCCTTCCATGGTTGCAGAAACACTCCCCACATCTTGATTGGAACTCTGGACAAGTATTGGCTTCGGGTCCTCAGTGTCAGCAACGATGTATTTCCAAGGTACTATCACCTCCTTCTATTCCTCTGGCTGAAACCTCCACTACGCCCATGTTGCCTTCCCAATAACAGTCCTTCTGAGATGTTTTCTGCAAAAAGTCTGCTGATTGCCTCCTCCTCACAGAGACTATGACTGCTCCATTGATCTGTTACCTGAGACCTCTCCTCCCCGAGGCAGAGTCTACCCTCTATCCCTGAGATACAAGCCATGTCCGAATACATTCAGGAAAACCTGCAAAATGGTTTCATCAGGAAATCTAACTCACCTGCCAGAGTCGGGTTTTTCTTTGTAGAGAAAAAAGATGGTTCACTCCATCCATGCATCAACTACAGGGGCCTTCTGGACATCACCATGAAGAACCAATACACTCTTCTTTTAAATTTCCGAACTCTGACAGACTGCAGGGTTCTAGTATTTTTACCAAATTTGATCTTAGAGGGGCCTACAATTAAGAATCTGCGAAGGAGACTAGTGGAAGACCGCCTTTAACACCAGGGACAGACATTATGACTATCTTGTGATGCCCTTTGGCTTGTGCAATGCCCCCATCTGTCTTCCAAAACGTTGTTAATGAGATCTTCCGCGACCTTCTGTATGTCTGCGTTGTATATCTGGTTGATATTCTTATTTTCTCACCAGACTTACTCACTCATCGTCTTCATGTGAAAGCTGCGTTTCAGTGACTACGGGACAATTGTCTATATGCTAAATTGGAGAAGTGTCTATTTGAACAAACACAAGTTCCATTCCTGGGCTACATGATCTCGTATGAGGGCTTCCTCATGGACCCAGCCAAACATTGAGCCATCTATGAGTAGCCCCAGCCTTCTGGTCTGAAAGCCACTAAACGCTTTTTGGGCTTCACCAATTGCCATCGCCAATTCATTCATAATTATTCCACCTCTGTGGCTCCTATTACAGCTCTCACCCGCAAGGCTGTCAATGCCCGGATCTGCTCCCATGAAGCCATTAATGCTCAACTCAAGGCAGCCTTCCTCTCCGCCCCATTTCTCCTACGTCCGGACATTATGAAACCCTTTTCTCTGGAGGTTGATGCCTCTTCAGTAGGAGTCGCTGCCGTCCTACACCAAGCTCATAAGGGGAAGCCTCAACCTTGCGGATTCATTTCCAAGAGGTTCTCGGATGTGGAGATTGTGAGATACTGGCTATTAAACTAGCTCTTCAAGAATGGCAACATCTATTAGAGGGTTCCCCCATTGTATTACCATCTATACTGATCACAGAAATTTGCAGTATTTACAATCTGCAAAACGCTTGAACCTACGCCAAGCTCACTGGGCTCTCTTCTTCGCCCACTTCAATTTCAGCATTACCTTTCTTACCGGTGTCAAAAACCTCTGTGCCAATGCCTTGTCCAGGTCGTTTGATATCACAGATTCTGAGAATCACCTTGATCCTGGTCCCGTCATCCCTCCGCATTATATTCTAGCCGCTACTCAGCACCGGTCTACGCACCCTCCTTCAGGTAAATCAGAAGTACATAAGGATACTAATGCGCTCTACCTGATGGTTTATGGGACGGCTAAGTAAGTAAAAATATTTATAGGAAGCAGCCAGCACAAAGCGGTGATCTCAGCACCAAATATAAGTGTATAAAGTATTATAAATAAATGCAGCGCTACCTAAAAGTGCATATACATATAAAATGATAACCAAAATATATAAAGTGCAAATGAGATATTAACCTACTACGTAATAACTAAAGCATGTATAGTGCAAAAAATCAATCTGCATAAATAATCCAGATGCATAAAAATACAAATAATATTATAGGTGAAAATAAGTGAAAAAAATATACATGAAAAAATATATAGTAATTTAAATATTAATTTAAATATCAATCCAGTGATTGTGTATAAAATAATCAATATTTCCAAGTGGTTGTCCAATGAAACATGCACAAAAAGCAGAAAAAATATATTTTTAAAAAACAAAGTCCATGCAGAAAGTGTAAGGTGACTTCCAAACGTGACAATCCACTGCAAAACTTCAGTGCCTATTGCGTGCACCACCTATTTCCCCCAGCCTCTCACCTCCAATAGCTGGCAAAATAGACGCTGTATGTGATCAAAATAGCTGCTGGCTCCTTATTCATCCAGTCTCACTGTGCTACCGCTGTTAGTATCTCTCTGTGAATCACTATGTATACATAGTACATATTCTCCCAATTAATCCAGGATATCCAATAGGCACATAGTGGAAGAAGACAGAGGGGCTTTCATGTGTAGTAACTTAATAACCACTTTATTAAAAGAACAAATCCACACTTACATGAGAATACACAGTGGAACATGCAGCAGACGTGAACTTCCGGTTTCGGCCGTAAATGACCTTCTACATGGACGGTGTATATAAAGACACGGAGCGGGGAGGACACTGCTAGGACTGGGGGTCCTAGCAGTGTCCTCCCCGCTCCGTGTCTTTATATACACCGTCCATGTAGAAGGTCATTTACGGCCGAAACCGGAAGTTCACGTCTGCTGCATGTTCCACTGTGTATTCTCATGTAAGTGTGGATTTGTTCTTTTAATAAAGTGGTTATTAAGTTACTACACATGAAAGCCCCTCTGTCTTCTTCCACTATGTGCCTATTGGATATCCTGGATTAATTGGGAGAATATGTACTATGTATACATAGTGATTCACAGAGAGATACTAACAGCGGTAGCACAGTGAGACTGGATGAATAAGGAGCCAGCAGCTATTTTGATCACATACAGCGTCTATTTTGCCAGCTATTGGAGGTGAGAGGCTGGGGGAAATAGGTGGTGCACGCAATAGGCACTGAAGTTTTGCAGTGGATTGTCACGTTTGGAAGTCACCTTACACTTTCTGCATGGACTTTGTTTTTTAAAAATATATTTTTTCTGCTTTTTGTGCATGTTTCATTGGACAACCACTTGGAAATATTGATTATTTTATACACAATCACTGGATTGATATTTAAATTAATATTTAAATTACTATATATTTTTTCATGTATATTTTTTTCACTTATTTTCACCTATAATATTATTTGTATTTTTATGCATCTGGATTATTTATGCAGATTGATTTTTTGCACTATACATGCTTTAGTTATTACGTAGTAGGTTAATATCTCATTTGCACTTTATATATTTTGGTTATTATCATTTTATATGTATATGCACTTTTAGGTAGCGCTGCATTTATTTATAATACTTTATACTCCTTCAGGTAAAACTTTTGTAGTTCCACTTCATCCCAAACTCCTTGCTTGGGCACATGACTCCAAGTTCTCTGGACATCCTGGCATACCTCATACTTGTGACCTTCTTCAGCATAATTACTGGTGGCCTTCTCTTTCTAAGGATGTCAAGGAGTACGTTCAAGCTTGTACGGTTTGTGTACTATCCAAATCTTCCACATCCGCTCCAGCTGGGTTGCTTCTGCCCTTACCAATATACCTTGGCGTTATGATTTTCTCGGATCTGCCCCTCTCATCAGGTTCTACAGTAATCTGGGTAGTGGTGGATTGGTTCTCCAAAATACGTCACTAGATTCTTCTCCCAGGCCTACCTTCTGCTTCCAGTCTTGCCACAACTTTTTTTTAGTCTTGGCCAGCTCCTTTGGGATTAAATTGGATTTTTCATCTACCTTTCATCCCCAGTCCAATGGGCAAATGGAATGTGTCAATCAAAATGTAGAACGTTTTCTCCGAACCTTCATCTTAGCCCACCAAGATGACTGGGTGGACCTTTTGCCCTGGGAAGAGTTTGCCTTAAGCCATCACTGCAATGCCAGTTCTGGAAAATCTCCCTTCTTCACTGTTTAAGGGCAGCATCCATCTGTTCCCTTTACTGTCCCCATTTCTCCTCTTGTACCAGCAGCAGCTGAAACCCAAAGATCCTTCAACTCAATCTGGAAAGAAGTCTCTGAGAATCTTCATCTAGCTGCTTCCAGGCATAAAACAGCAGCAGATCATCATCGCCGTCCGGCTCCTAAATTCCTGCCAGGCAATAGAGTTTGTCTCTCTACCAAGCACATCCGACTCCAGGTGCCCTCAATGAAATTTTCCACTCGCTTCATTGGTCCATTTCCCATTCTCTTTCAGATCAATCCAGTTGCTTTCAAGCTCCGTTTCCCTCTCATCCCAGGATCCCCAACTTCTTCCATGTCTCCCTGCTCAGGCCACTGGTCCTCAATCGCTTCTCTCACCCTGCTCCTGTGTCTGATACCATGGATCAGTATGAGATTAAAGAAATATTGGACTCCAAATATTCCAGAGGGAAGCTACTCTATCTGATTGATTGGAAGGGCTATGGTCCAGAGGAGAGGTCTTGGGTTCCTGCCACCGATGTCTGAGCTCCATGCTTGGTGACCAGATTCCATTGGAAATTTTCCTCCAAGCCAGCCCCCACATATGTAGGGGGACCTCGTAAGTGGTGGGGGTACTGTCACAGATCGGCTGCAGTGCTGATTTGTGTCTTACCTTTTATTGCTGTAGGTCAACTGGTTCCTGTTGTTCCACAGCTTGTGTTCAGCTCTTGCTACACTCAGCAGTTATGGGTGTCGCCAGCTTCACCTGCTGTCTTTTATATACTTCCTTCCTGCTACCTCCTGTCCAGCCTCCCATGTGCTTCTCTATTTAAATTCCACTCAGACCAGTTTGTGGTTATTTGAACAACACTTGTTTCTGAGCTCCCTTTGTGTAACCTGCTTTAACCTGACCTCTTGTGAACTAATCTCTTGTGTACCGACTCGGCTAGTTCTCCTGATTAGGTTGTCTGCTGCCTGCCCTGATCTTGGCTCGTTATACGGCTCTCCTTTGCTTCATCCATCCATCCATGCCTTACAGTGTCTTTTGGTACTCTCCTAGCGAGCAGGGAGAACCCAGGGGTCGTGACCTGGGGTCAGCACACAGCTAAGCCCAAATCCTCGTGAGGGGGTCCCTGGCAGAATACTGGATGGCCCTTCTCCATGCCCTGGGGAATCCTTTGTCACCTGCTCACCTGTGGGCTCACTGTAGTAGTACCATGACAAACAAGTCCTATTTGTAATCTGGGAACACCCAATAAGAGGACATTATGCGACCAGTCTAAACTACGTGGCATGTTCACCAATGCCAGGAGCCTGGTGGACAAGATGGGTGAAGATGGGTGAACTAGAGATACTGTTGAACGAGGACGATTTAGATTTTGTGGGAAATTCAGAGACCTGGTTCAACAGCTCTCATGGTTGACTGGCAACCATTCAAAGATATTCCCTTTATCGCAGGGATAGAGAGGGTAAAACAGGGGGAGGGCTATATATCAAGAATAATGTACAAGTGAATGCGAGAGATTACATCAATAAGGGAGCTAGGGCGGAGATGGAATCTTTATGGGTAGAGCTCCAAAGGGATGAAGCTAAGTGGAAAATAATACTGGGAGTATGCTATAGCCCCCCTAACCTAAAGGAGGAGGGGGAGATGTACCTCCTATCACAATTTGGATTAGCAGCAAGGATGGGAAGGGTTATAATGGGGGATTTTAATTATCCAGACATACACTGGGCGGAGGGAACCACACATTCGTCTAAGGCTCGCCAATTCCTAAATGTCTTGCAGCACAATTTCATGTGTCAGATGGTAGACGCACCAACTAGAAACAAGGTATTACTAGATCTACTGATTACCAACAATACAGACCTCATCACGGATGTGGAAATACAGGGCAATTTAGGAAACAGCGATCACAGGTCAATTGACTTCAGTATAAATCACACAATAGGAAACACAATGGATACAAAGACACTGAATTTCAAAATAGCCAACTTCCCTAAACTACGAACCTTGCTAGAAGAGATAAATTGGGATAAATTCTTAAAAACAAAGAACACGGAGGAGAGATGAGTTAGGAGCATGTTAAATAAGGGCATTAGCCAGTGCATCCCATTGGGAAATAAATTTAAAAGAGCGAACAAAAGTCCTGGATGGCTTAACGCTAATGTAAAAATGCATATAAAAGCAAAGAATGCAATGTAAGGATGCAATTAGGGCAGCTAAGATAAGAACACAAAAGACACATAGCGGAGAAAAGCAAAAATTGGCCGCAGAAAGAATGAGGAAGGACATCTGGTTGCAAAGGATGGGGTGATAGTGAAGGTATTGAATTTATTATTTTCCTCAGTCTTCACGAGGGAATCGGGGGGGCTTCAGAAACCAAAACTGTCCTCACAACACATCACAGGAAGCACCCTTATGGCTAACAGTGGACAGAGTTAGAAATAGACTTGGGAAACGTAGCATTAATAAATCACTGGGACCAGATGACTTGCACCCGAGGGTACTTAGGGAACACAGTCAAGTAATTGCCAGACCATTTTTCCTAATTTTTACTGACAGTCTACTGACTGGAATGGTATTAGCTGATTGGAGAAAAGCCAATGTAGCACCAATATTTAAAAAAGGGCCAAAATACATCCCTGGGAGTTACAGATCAGTTAGCCTAACATCAATAGTATGCAAGCTCTTGGAGGGGATAAGGGATTATACAAGATTTTAGTAATGAAAATGCTTATTTTTAGCAGTAATCATCCTGGATTCATGAAGAATCGTTCTTGCCAAACCAATCTATTAACCTTCTATGAGGAGGTGAGCTGCCATCTAGATAAAGGAAGGCCCATAGACGTGGTGTATCTGGATTTTGCAAAAGCATTTGACACAGTTCCCCATAAAAGTTTACTGTACAAAGTACGGTCTGTTGTCATGGACCAAAGGATGAGTACATGGATTGAAAACTGGCTACAAGGGGGCGGAGCCAGCAGCCGGAGTGCATGGTGGTGTGAGAGGAGAGCTCCGTCACAGCGGGAAGCATTAAGCAGCTCACAGCGAACCTGCCAGCCTAAAATCAGTATCCTCGGGTAGGGGAACCTGCCAGGCCCACACCGGTACCCATGAGCAAACGGAAGGAACGAGAGGGGCCTCATAGGCTGAATGATTTCTTCCCTCCAGCACCGAACAGAGAGGTCCAAGATGGCGCCCGCGATGCACACAGTGCAGCGGCCTCCTCGGGACGCGCAGCCCACACAGACCAGCCAGACCTGGGTGAGTCATGCCCCTCGCTTCCACCAATGCCCCCCTCCCCACCTGTGAGCCCGGTCAAACAAAAACGAAGGCTAGGGGAGGATGGGGACACCCAGTCTGATACAGAGACAGAAGGGGATGGCATGGGGGAATCCTCCATATCTGCACAGCAGCTAGATACTTCCCCTACATCAGGGCAGCCCATCTTGGACACCACTATGAAAGAGATGTTGCAAACTCTAAGGGGGGCCCTGCAACCAGATATGGCTACATTTGTACGTTCCACAAAGACTGAACTTTCGGCAGTTAAAGAGAGAGTAACATATGTGGAACGCAAAATGGAGGAATTCACTTTAGCACATAATGAACTGGTTGATGCTCATTTTGATGTTGAGGATGAAATAAAGGCTATGCGCCTTAAAATGGCGGATATCGAAGACAGGGCGCGCAGAAACAATGAAGTTCAGAGGAATCCCAGAGACTGTTAAACCATCTGACCTTACTGCCTATCTTCAAAAGCTCATGTCTACAGCCCTCCCAGAGCTGGGGCCTGCAGATCTTATCATTGACCGAGCGCATAGACTGCTCAAACCCTCCTTTCTATCTGAGCAAGTCCCCAGGGATGTTATAGCAAGAATTCACTTCTTCCATGTGAAGGACCGACTAATGCGATATGCTAGACAACATCCGTCACTCCCGGATCCCTTCACAGGGATTGCTCTTTACGCTGAGTTATCGCAAGCTACACTTGCGGCTAGGCATAATCTAGTCCCCATCACCAAGATATTGCGTAATCATAAGATTTTGTACAAAATGGGGCTTTCCAGCCAAGCTCCTTTTGTAAATGAATAATGAATCGCAAGTGACTGCTTCCATAGAAAAAGGTATGGAACTCCTCAGGAAATGGTGCCTTCTCCCAACCAATGGAGAAGCGGCGGACCCGGACCCCCTGCAGGACAGAAGGAACTACCATCGGCACCACAGACGGAACAGATAAGTACAAGCATGGCACCATAGTGCTTTATTGATGAGACTTTCCTCCGCTCCACCCTCTTATCCTTTCTACAACATGCCACCTAAGTGCCTCTTATGCTGAAGTTGCCTGATCAGGCATTGGTTCATTTAAGCACCCGCTGCACGGCTTTTTGTGTTGGTTTCCTTCCCCCCTCCTACATTTGCAGGATGAACCCTGTATCCAGTTAATTGGACCCTCCTATGGATGTTCCTACCCAGTTGTTTGTTGACCGTGTAAGGTCCTACCCCCAGTTTCTCGTTGCCCAACCATCACGATCAGAGATACTGACATTCACTACCCCCCTGATCACTATCACTGACTTCCTGGCTTCAATCCTACCTCTTATGCTTGGATGGCAACGATTAGCTCACCTGCCTTGGAATGACCATTAAGTTTATGTCTCACAATGTGAGAGGCCTTAATAGCCCCCACAAGCGTAGGTCACTCTGGAAATCTGCTATTGATATGCACTGTGATATACTATGTGTGCAAGAAACCCATTTCCCCAGTACCAATCCTCCTAGATGCACACATAGAAAATTTCCACATGTATTCACTGCAAACGATCAGAAGAAAAAAAAATGGTGTAATGATTGCTGTAAAGGACACTGTTGCCTTTTCTCTGTTGCAGGAACACATTGACCCCCCTGGTCGGTACATTATCTTGATTGCTGAAATTAATAACTCGGTATACACATTGGTAAACCTCTATGCACCAAATACTAAATCTATACACTTTATCCGTAAAGTGGTGCGCAGGGTGAAAGCCATTCAGAAAGGTTGTCTCATAATATGTGGTGATTTTAATGTAGTGATTAATGCTAATCTTGATTCCTCCTCTGTGGCCCTCAGGCAGCGTCCTTGCCTAGACAACTTTTGTCATGAGGAAAGACTTTTTGACCCCTGGCGGTGCACCAGGGCCACTGAGAGGGACTATTCGTATTACTCTACGGTACATGATAGCTACTCAAGGATTGATTATTTTCTCACGGATATGCATGTTTTGCAAAATGTTGTTAAATCAGATGTCCATAGCATCACTTGGTCAGACCACGCCCCAGTGACAATTGAAGTTGTGGACATCAATAAGGCTACTGGTAGACCACTCTGGCGTAATAATACCTTTCTTCTGTCTCGCCCCGCTATTAGGGATGAGATAGAGGCAAAGGTTAAGGAGTTTTTTCAGCTAATTGATAATGAGGAATGCTCTCCGGCCATGATTTGGTGCGCTCACAAGGCTTTTACCCGAGGCGTCCTCATTCAGATAGCCTCGAGAGAACGCAAAAAAAAACCCACCGCATAACACAGCTCCACAAAAAGATTGCTGAATTGGAGAGTCTACATAAAAACCCAGCTTCCACCTCCCCCACCCTACTCCAACAACTTACTAAATGTCGTGAAGAGTTACGGCAAGAACTTAAAGTAGACCACAACATCTACTTTAAACGAAAGAAACTATCCTACTACTCACAGAATAACAGGGCTAGTAAACTCCTGGCCCATCAACTTAAGAAAAGACAGGCTAAGACTAACCTACCCTTTATCCGACATCATAAATCGCAACAAATTTTTCGGGAAACCCTAAAGATATAGCGAACGCCTTTAAGGATTACTACCACTCATTATACAATCTCAGTCAGGACCCTGACACGCATCAGCCCTCCGAAACGGAAATTGATAAATTCCTAAAATTGCCCAAAGTGGATGCCTCCACCTTACTCACGCTAAACTCCCCCCTTACATGTGAGGAAGTGACCACAGTAATCAAATCGTTACACATGCATAAATCCCCAGGGGCAGACGGCTTTTCGGTCGAATATTACTAAGCGCTTACGACGGTTCTAACCCCTAAACTGACGAATGTCTTCAACTCTGCTATTTCCACAGGCTCCTTCCCAAAGGAAATGCTTCAAGCTATCATAGTTACGATCCCGAAACCAGGCAAAGATAACTCCTTCCCCCAGAATTTCAGGCAGATCTCCCTCTTGAACTCAGATCTTAAAATGTATGCTAAAGTACTTGCAAATAGACTAATGAATGTTACCCCCACCGTCCTGGGACTAGATCAAGTGGGCTTTGTTAAAGGCAGGCAAGCACCAGATGAAACAAGAAGGATGCTCAACCTCCTAAGATACACCGAACTTAACAATCTCCCTAGCTTCTTCCTAGCCTTAGATGCAGAAAAGGCCTTTGATAGGGTAAACTGGCCATACTTATCTAAAACCCTACAAAAATTCGGACTATCAGGCCAAATCCATACAGCTATCATGTCTTTATATTCCCAACCGTCGGCGAGAGTCTATAGTTCAGGTCTCCTCTCTGACCCCTTTAATCTCACTAATGGCACTAGGCAAGGATTCCCGCTGTCCCCCATTATCTTCTCACTCGTCATAGAACCATTAGCAGAGAGTATTAGGAACGCTGCAGCCATAAAAGGCATTAAAGTAGGCTCGGAGACTCATAAAATAGGGCTATTTGCTGACGACGTAATTCTCACCATCACAGATCCTGTCTCATCCCTTACATCGGTCCAGACTGATAAATAATTTCGGGAAAGTATCCTTCTACAAGGTTAATACCAATAAATGCTACGCGCTGGGGATCAATATACCTCCCATCATCCAAAATAAAATTAAACAGGCCTTCCCTTGTAACTGGAACCCACCCTCTATCACCTATCTGGGGGTGCAGTTGTCCCCCTCCTCTGCTGACACATACCTTCACAACTACCCTCCTCTGCTGAGCAGGCTAACGGATGAAATTAACCAAATAGCTAAGGTGCAACTTTCATGGGTGGGGAGGATAGCTGCATACCAAATGCAAATTCTGCCTAAACTGCTATATCATTTCAGGACTTTACCAGTCCCTGTACCCCACAAGTTCTTCGCTCAATTAGCCAGAACTCTGAACAATTTTATTTGGGCCGGTAAGAAACCAAGAATAGCCCTAGCACAACTTTACAAACCCAAGTACCTGGGTGGGATGGGACTTCCTAATGCACGCACATATTACCAAGCAGCAGTGTTGGACCAAATGAAATACTGGTTCTCGTGTCAATCCGACAACAGATGATGGGATATAGAGTGTGCCATCACCCCTGGACACGACCTTCCAGCTCTGGCTATGGTGGCCAGCATTCACCATAAACCTGATGCTCCCAACTACCCTACTATGCAAGCCACACTTAAGGCGTGGTCAGAACTAACTCAGAGGAAAGCCACTGACACACCAATGAGCAAACTGCAAATTCCCCTAGCAAGCTATCAATACCTTATACCCGACTTTTCATTCCATCAATGGAAGCGAACGGGTAATTACTTCCTTGCACCCCTGAAAGGGAAAGAGATGGCAGACATATACAAACTATATCAAATTAAGCATTATAGCTTGGCCAACGCGACTAAACAAGTGGAAATCCCTCAAGCACTTTGGGATTACCTCCTTAACAAACGCCCTAATTGCAGGAAGGGGATTTCGCTCTTTTATAAAGGAACAAACCCTCTCTATTTGAACTCCAAACTGCCCTGTATGTTGCGATGGGAACAAGAATTAAGGAAAGAGTACTCAACCTCGCAATGGCACATAGCAGTTAAATATAATGGGAAATCCTCTGCCTGCATAGACCATTGGGATAACGCTCAAAAGATACTGCACCGATGGTACCCAACACCACTTCGCCTCCATAAGATGCACTCGGATGTAACCCCATTGTGTTGGAGGAACTGCCAACACACTGGGAGCCTTCTCCATATTTTCTGGAGCTGAGAACTTATAACACCATACTGGAAAAACATAGAATCCTTACTTAGGGAAATTACACAATCTAGATGTACCCTTGAAATGGGCTTAGCACTACTCAGCCTTTCCATTGAACAGTTCCCCCCATTGTTGAGAAGAATAGTGAATAATATTCTATATGCGGCCCGCATCTCATTGGCGAAACAATGGCGATCTCCCACACCACCTTCCCTAGAGGTGGTAATAGCCAGGGTGAACAATCAATTCCTCATGGAAAAGCTACTAGCTTATAAAGGAAGGGCTCCAGGTTTCTACAAATATTGGGAGGCCTGGGATTCTTCCAAATATATAGACCAAAAAACTTTCCCTGTGACACTGCGCTATCCAAAAAAGAAAGAAAGCTGCTAACACAATCACAAGGATAAAACAGTGAATAATAAAACAAATACCAAACCAAAGTGTAGCGCTTAACAAAGTTATGAATAGTCTAGTTAGTGCATCATCATACAGTTTAACCAAAACACCTTAAGTGTGACAATTCTTGAAAACTTGCATAGAAATAAAAAATACAGTCCAAACGAATAAAAATAAATTAAAAGTCTCTATGTGAGGAGTTGATCCAGTCCAAACGTGAAATACAGGTCACCATCCACCTTCTTAAATGAGACTAGCATGCAGGCACCCTGTGATGTTCCCGTCACCTTTAGAATTAAAGGCTTACCGGATAGTATGGATCCAAACGAATCTATATTCGAAGGATCATACAAGCTTATGACTTAGAAGCCAAAATTTGCAGGTGTAGATTTTCAAGGAAGTATCAACTCAGACTCCTCATAAAGTTGTCCCAACTAGTTGTTAAATCCACATCAGTATACTCCAGCTCAAAATGTTGAACTCATACAAAGGAAAAATAAGGAGCCACAATAGTGTAAATCCGTTTAAGAGAAAAAAATTTAATAAAAAAGTAATGAACTCACATGTAACCAAAGAAATCAAGCGCTTAATCCATAAAAACAGTGCTACAGCAGTAGTCCCGACGCGTTTCGTCCTCTACAGACGTCATCTGGGGTAGCACTACACTGTAGCATCATCACTTATATAGTAAACAGTCAATTTGGGCGAGAATTCCATCTGCCTGTGTCACCGCGTGTCATTTCCGGTTTAAGATGGCGCCCGGCGTGCGTTCCACGCCTCATTACAATGTTACAGCATGTATCAGCAGACAGACCATGCCCAAACATGTGTAAAATAAACCAATAAATGAAAACTAGGTTGGCCCAAACATTAGAAACATACCCAACGTAAAAATTAGCCAGACGTTGTGATTTATTCCACTCTGTAATACCGTTAGTAGTGTTTCCGGGTCATGATTAAACGCATAAGGGGCATGGGTACGGATCCAATCATTATCATACCCAGCCACCTATGCCGACAAAGCCACACCCACCACAGGGAGGCACCAACACAGTGGGCGTGTCGTACATAGAGAGCACTGATGCCCCCGTCAAGCGGCGATGGAACGCACCGCGTACCGGAAGCACCAGCACCACACGCACGTCCGACGCAAGGGGCTTCTTCCAAATATGCCTCTCCGCATTTGTAACCTAGGTTTGATTTCTCTTTGCTGAATATATAGCTCTGACGAAAGTTGCCTAAATTGTAAACCATTCTTTATATGGAGTCAGTACTTATGTATCGGGAGGTGACTGCGATACCAGAGCACTCCCTAAGGGGTGTGGTAGGCGCAGTCTCCCCCGCTTTGATCCAGGGGTAGTACCAAGAGCTGCATACATATCTCTGTTCTTTTTTTTGGGATTTACTTGTTTACTGTTTTCCCTATGCTTTGTGAACAGTTTTGCTATAATTGGCTAAACTTTATTAAGATGTACGGGTGGCTGTGGGAACGCCAGCACCCCTGAACTACCACCCTAGACCCTCATTAAGGTCAAGGGGGAGCTACTTTTAAAATTTTTACTCCAGAGCGGGGCCTGATCACAGTGTGAACCCAATTGGGGTGACGGGCTCTACCTCCCAGGAGGCCAAGTATCTATGTAATCTTAAGTAGCTATAATGTGAAGTATTAGTTCCATGTCTAAATATATGCAGTTTGATGTCATACTTGTGTACTACAATGCTACCTATACTCTTGTTTTTTAATACTTGTATTATGCAAAACTTAATAAAAATCTTTTGGTTGAAAACTGGCTACAAGGGCTAGTTCAGAGGGTGTTGATAAATGGGGAATACTTAGAATGGTCAGGGATGGGAAGTGGGATCCCATAGGGTTCTGTGCTGGGACCAACACTGTTTAATTTGTTCATAAACGATCTGGAGGATATAAACAGCTCAATCTCTGTATTTGCCGATGACATTAAGCTAAGCAGCGCAATAACTTTTCCACAGGATGTGGAAACCTTGCAAGAAGATCTGAACAAATTAATGGGGTGGGCAGCTACATCCAAATGGGGTTTAACCAGTTGCCGACCGGCGCACGCCGATGTACGTCGGTAGAATGGCACGGGCAGGCATAAGGACATACATGTACGTCCCTTGCCTCCCGCGGGTCGGGGGCCCGATCGGGCCCCCGCCCGGTGCCTGCGGCGGTCGGTTTTCGTCCGGGAGCGATCCGGGACGAGGGGGCGGCCATTCATTCATGGCCACCCCCTCGCGATCGCTCCCGACGAATAGAAATCCCCGGTGACATCACTTCCTCTCCTGTAATGTAAACACAGGAGAGGAAGTGATGTATTCTCTCCTCCGTGTCGGTATTTTTCGTTCCGACACGGAGGAGAGCGGATCAGTGAGTTGCACCAACACTCTACACACACAGTAGAACATGCCAGGCACACTCACACCCCCCCTTTACCCCCCGATCACCCCCCCAATTACCCCTGCCCCCCAGTCACAGTGACACCAATGTCATTTTTTTTTATTTTTTATTTTTTTTTGCATTGGTGTCATTTGTGACTGTAATAACTGTTAGGGCAGTTAGAGTTAGCCCCCTTTAGTTCTAATGTACCCCCCTAACCCCCCCAATAAAGGTTTAACCCCGTGATCACCCCCCGTCGCCAGTGTCACTAAGGCTGGGTTCACATTGCAGCGGTTTATGAGAACGAATGTGATTCGCACCGCACTGCAGTGCAAATCACATCCGATCTCTGTGCGATTCGAGTTCAGCCATTCGCCGCACCCGCCGCACCCGCCACACCCGCCGCACCCGCCGCAAATTCGCACGGGACCCTTTTTTTGGCCCGCAGCAGAATCGGATCGCATGGGTGTTCACACCATGCGATCCGAGTTTGCAGATCGCACTGCGATATGCGAACTGATCTGGGGGTGTCAGTAACATTTCACTGACACTCCCAGCAGTTCGCATAGGGCAGTGTGAACTGCCGCCGGGAGGCATGCGATGCGGGAACCCGCCGCGGATTCGCGGCGTTTCCGCATCGCTCCAGTGTGAACCCAGCCTAATAAGCGATCATTTTTCTGATCGCCGTATTAGTGTCACAGGTGACGCTAGTTAGGCAGGTAGGTATTTAGGTTCGCCGCAGCTTTTTATAGCGCCAGGGACCCCCATATACTACCGCATAAAGCCCCCTGATTGCCCCCTAGTTAACCCTTTCACCAGTGATCACCATATAACTGTTACAGGTGACGCTGGTTGGTTAGTTATTTTTTTATAGTTTCAGGGCACCCGCCATTTATTACCTAATAAAGGTTTAACCCCCTGATCACCCGGCGGGTGTCATTTGTGACTAATAACTGTTAGGGCAGTTAGGGTTAGCCCCCTTTAGTTCTAAGGTACCCCCCTAACCCCCCCAATAAAGGTTTAACCCCGTGATCACCCCCCGTCGCCAGTGTCACTAAGGCTGGGTTCACATTGCAGCGGTTTATGAGAATGGATGTGATTCGCACCGCACTGCAGTGCAAATCACATCCGATCTCTGTGCGATTCGAGTTCAGCCATTCGCCGCACCCGCCGCACCTGCCACACCCGCCGCAAATTCGCACGGGACCCTTTTTTTGGCCCGCAGCAGAATCGGATCGCATGGTGTGAACACCCATGCGATCCGAGTTTGCAGATCGCACTGCGATATGCGAACTGATCTGGGGGTGTCAGTAACATTTCACTGACACTCCCAGCAGTTCGCATAGGGCAGTGTGAACTGCCGCCGGGAGGCATGCGATGCGGGAACCCGCCGCGCATTCGTGGCGTTCCCGCATCGCTCCAGTGTGAACCCAGCCTAATAAGCGATCATTTTTCTGATCGCTGTATTAGTGTCACAGGTGACGCTAGTTAGGCAGGTAGGTATTTAGGTTCGCTGCAGCTTTTTATAGCGCCAGGGACCCCCATATACTACCGCATAAAGCCCCCTAATTGCCCCCTAGTTAACCCTTTCACCAGTGATCACCATATAACTGTTACAGGTGACGCTGGTTGGTTAGTTATTTTTTTATAGTTTCAGGGCACCCGCCATTTATTACCTAGTCTCACTAGTGTACCCCTAAATTTAGGGGTGTCTACTTTCCAAAATGGGGTCATTTGGGGGGGGTTTGTGCCATCTTGGCATTTTATGGCCTTCAAAACTGTAACGCCCTTAGAAAGCCTGAAGGCGGTGCTTGGTTTTCGGGGCCCCGTACGCGGCTAGGCTCCCAAAAAGTCCCACATATGTGGTATCCCCGTACTCAGAAGAAGCAGCAGAATTTATTTTGGGGTGTCATTTCACATATGCCCATGGCATGCGTGAGCAATATATCATTTAGTGACAACTTTGTGAAAAAAAAAAAAAAAAAAAAAAAAGTTTGTCATTTTCCCGCAACTTGTGGCAAAATATAAAATATTCCATGGACTCAACATGCCTCTCAGCAAATAGCTTGGGGTGTCTACTTTCTAAAATGGGGTCACTTGTGGGGGTTTTGTGCCATCTTGGCATTTTATGGCCTTCAAAACTGTAATAGGTAGTGAGAAGTGAACTCAAAAATTTACGCCCTTAGAAAGCCTGAAGGCGGTGCTTGGTTTTCGGGGCCCCGTACGCGGCTAGGCTCCCAAAAAGTCCCACATATGTGGTATCCCCGTACTCAGGAGAAGCAGCAGAATTTATTTTGGGGTGTCATTTCACATACGCCCATAGCATGTGTGAGCAATATATCATTTAGTGACAACTTTGTGTAAAAAAAAAAAAAAATTTTTTTTTTTGTCATTATTCAATCGCTTGAGGCAAAAAAAAAAAATATTCAATGGGCTCAACATGCCTCTTATCAGTTTCCTTAGGGGGTCTACTTTCCAAAATGGGGTCATTTGGGGGGGTTTTGTACTACCCTGCCATTTTAGCACCTCAAGAAATGAGATAGGCAGTCGTAAACTAAAAGCTGCGTAAATTCCAGAAAACGTACCTTAGTTTGTAGATGTGACAACTTTTGCGCAAACCAATAAATATACAATTATTGACTTTTTTTTTACCAAAGACATGTGGCTGAATACATTTTGGCCTAAATGTATGACTAAAATTGAGTTTATTGGATTTTTCTAATAACAAAAAGTAGAAAATATCATTTTTTTTCAAAATTTGCGGTCTTTTTACGTTTATATCGCAAAAAATAAAAATCGCAGAGGCAATCAAATACCATCAAAAGAAAGCTCTATTTGTGGGAAGAAAAGGACGCAAATTTTGTTTGGGTACAACATTGCATGACCGCGCAATTACCAGTTAAAGCAGCGCAGTGCCAAAGTGTAAAAAGACCTCTGGTCATTTACCAGCAAAATGGTCCGGTCTGAAAGTGGTTAATGTAGAAAATTTAAAATAATGCATTTGGGTGGCAAAAATATGAATGCAATCTACTCACTAGGGGGTGAACCTCTGCGGGAATCTAGGATGGAAAAGGACCTGGGGGCCCTAGTAGAGGATAGGTTCAGCAATGGCATCCAAGCTGCTGCTAACAAAGCAAACAGAATATTGGCACACATTAAAAAGGGGATTAATTCCAGGGATAAGTGATAATTTTCCCACTCTACAAGACTGGTCCTGGAGTATGCTGTCCAGTTCTGGGCACCAGTCCTCAGGAAGAATGTACTAGAAATGGAGCGAGTACAAAGAAGGGCAACCAAGCTAATAAAGATTCTGGAGGATATTACTCATGCACTCTGCAGTGTAGTTGAGCATCATGGTAAATGTACAGGGCAGGACCTTCTATACATTACCATATTTATCGGCGAATAACATGTGTCGGCGTATAACATGTACCCCAAGGAGGGAAGTTTAAGGAAAAAAACTTACATTTAAATGCCCATCAATGTAGCCTTATCAGTGTCCATCTGCAGCCTTACCCATCCATCTGCAGTATTGTCCAGTGTCATTTGCAGCCTTGTCAGTGTAGCCTTGTCATTTGCAGCCTTGTTATTGCATTCTTAAATTTTAAAAATGAGAGTCCTCTGTATCTCAGCGGCTCTCGGGTCCTCTTGGCGGTGTAACGACATATTCAGTGACCCATCACAGTTTTCTACGGAAGTGACGTTCCGTCGCCGCCATCTAGACCCCCCCCCCCCACACTCATCCACAGTAAGAATACACTAAGAAGGGATAAAGCGGACATGTTATACCCACCGGAATTTTTCATTTTACACATATTTATAAACAGTAAAGTCAGTTTATATAGTGAAGTACAGGACTTAGAAATCCGTCTGAGTACTTAGATCTTGAATTTTAAAAGAAGCGACAACCCTGCTCATCTCACAGGTTTGCTAATCTGACAGAAGTTCGCTGCTTTTAAAAGTCAACATCTAAGTAGTCAGATGGAGTTGCAAGTACTGTATTTATCTATATACTAACTTTAATGTTATAAATACGTCTAAAATGCAAAACTCTGGTGGGTGTAGCAACATGTGTGCTTTACCCCTTCTTAGTGTATGCTTACTGTGGACGAGTGTGGGGTGTAGCAAGATGGCGGCGAAGGAACGTCACTTCCGTAGAAAACTGCAATGGGTCGCCGAATATGTTGTTACAGTGGCTCTCGGGTCCTCTCACAGTCACACCCTGTGTTATGTCCATCATAAGGTGGGACTGGGCGAGACTGTGAGGGGAGCCGAGCCGAGTACACTCGCTATGTATCTCGGCGGGGGCCCCCTATTCAGCGGGGCCCATGTGCTTGAGCCCAGTTAAATCCAATGGTAAATCCAGCCCTGGAAATTTAGTTCAAAAACATCTGGAGTACCAAGGTTCATTATCACTGGCATAGATGTTGAAATGTGGCCAATTTCTCAAACTGTGGAAATGATGGGACTTTACTTACTCCCTTTGACACCAACAAGGGCACCTATTTTACTCCCCCTGACAGTGTAGGTGTTGTGATGTTGCCCCCTACTCAAACTATGGATGCAAGTGTGGACCTTAGGACCTTTTTCAGTTGGACACCACCGTTATAAAGTATAAAGCAACAGGATAAGCTGGAATATGCAAATATACACTTCAAAATTCCAGGTGGTCGCAGCAGTATAAAAAGGTATGGTTGTGTCAGGGCCTGGGCTTAAACCTGGGTCTTTTGCTGTGTCTTGCTCTGGCAATGACTCTTCTTGCTGAGCCACCTGGAATGCTGGACAATTCTCTGAACAATTCGTTGAATGATCCTGCCTTGAACCTTGTTTGTCTTGAACCTTGAACTCTTTGCCCTCCCATAAACTTCCTGATTTATGCCATGTCTCTGCACATCCTGTTTGCCAGATTAATGTGCCCTCTCCAGCCAATAGTTCACTTTTGTCTCTCCTCCTGCCTTCCGTATCTTCGCTACCATTTATTTCCAACCTTTAGCTTGTTCCTCGACTATGCTTCTGCTTAATTCCAGCCTGCAACCATTTGTTACTGACCTTTGGCTTGTTTAATGACTACGCTTCTGCTTGATCACTACCTGCTATATCTGCTATTGGACCCCGGCCTGCTCACTTCCTGATGGGGAGATCCTGAGGACCATGACCCGGTACTAACACTCAGCAAAACCCATCTCCACCATCAGGTGAATACCGGTTGGTATCTAGACACCACACCTCAGGTGAATCCGTGTCACAAGTAGGGTTGCCATCTGTACAGGATTCACCCGTACATTCCGGGATTCAAATCACGTGCCCGGCTTTGAGCCCCCCTGAAAACCGGACACATTATTCAGATAGGATCATGGCTCATAGCTGGAGAGAGGATTAGGTGTTCTCCTCCCTCCAGCCTTCAGGGGGCAATAGAGTGTTTGGGTTTGACTTGATGGAAAGATGGCAACCCTAGCCACCAGCCAGGGTATCTCAGTGTACCTACATAATGCACACATGCATTTCTGAGTGTTCCATCTGTGTATTCTCCTGTTGCATTTACCTCCTGACAAATATATGGAATCTTTCCTACTGTAGGCCTCATGCGCATGTACTCAAAGATGCCGCCTTCAGGGGTGTTTTTACTTTTTTTTCCACCTCTGAACACACCTACATGTTAGCTAATATGCCCAGCCACATGCAGACATCCACATTTTTGAATTGCAGCTTTCAGAGGCGTTTTTTCATGCAAAAGCATAAATGTGTTTAAACAAGTATAAACAAGCATAAATGCGTGCTTATGCTTAATTTATTCTAGTGGGTAGATTACATGATTTTCCAGCTTTGCCGCCAAACTCTGGCAACATAAATTCATACCCTCATGGGCACGAGGCTTTAACACAGCAAGAGCTACAAGAGTTGCAGATAGGAGTAATTACAGATAAGATATGATGTTAATAGGATTATCCTTACCCCGTTTTATCAATCTTGTATTAGCAACAGCAGTCCAATTACTTCTACAGAAATTTTGTGTTTTGCCTTTAGAAGGAGCTCAATGTTATCCTATGTGTTTATACACATTAGGATGTTTAACCACTTGCTGCCTGCTCACCATCAAGTGACGGCTGGGCGGCTCTCAATCTGGAACAACATCATATGGCATTGTCCCAGAATGGCCGCTCTCGTGTGCCTGTGGGGCCACACAACGCAGCGATTGCGGCCATGCGGTTTTGTTAGGACACAACGTGATCCCAATCACTGCAAAGAGCTGCTCATGCGGCTCTTTAACCGTTTGCCGCACGGGTAACGTCATATGACTTAGCAGGCTTTGTTCGGTGATATCTGAATGATGCCTGCAGCTACAGGCATCATTCAGATATCGTCTTTTAGAGTCGGCGATTCCATTCACAATAAGGATGACGCTTGATCATTCTTACAGGCAGCTGGAGGGGGTAGTTCCTTCCCCCTGGTGCCTTTCCCGGCTCGCCCCTGCCATCGGCAAATCGGAGAAGGAACCGACCGGCCCCGGATACTGATCATAGTGATTTCTAGCGGGCTAGATGGTCCCAGAGTCTTTATGATTGTTCGGAGGCCAGGCATGATGTTGACATGCCTGGCTTCTGCATTTGAAAATGCTGGACTGGGAAACTGAGATTTTTATTTATTTTTTGTTTTTTTTATTTCAGGCTTCCCAGCCTAGAGGTGAGATTTGGTGACTTATTGACCCCAGATTTCACTGTAAAGAGGCACTATTCCTATTACAAGGAATATTTACATTCCTTGTAATAGGAATAAAAGTGATCAAAAAAGAAAGTGTCAAAATAGAAAAAAAAAAAAGTGTAATTCACAATAATTTTTTTAAAGCTCCCCTGTCCCCGCGTGCTCCCTCTCAGAAGAGATCGCATATGCAAGCCGTGATCACATATGTAAAAACTGTATTCAAACCAAACATGTGAGGTATCACCGCAATTGTTAGAGTGAGAGCAATAATTCTAGTTTTGGACCTCCTCTGTAACTCAAAACATGTAACCTGTATAAAATTTTAAAGAGATGCCTATGGGGATATTTTAGTACCAAAGTTTGGCGCCATTCCACGACCATATGCAATTTTGAAGCATGACATGTTAGGTATCTATTTACTCGACCTAGCATCATCTTTCACATTATATTAAAACATTGGACTAACTTTACTCTTTTGTTATTTTTTTAAATGTATGAAACAGTTTTTTCCCCAAATTGCTGCGCAAATAGGGTGTGAGATAAAAAGTTGCAATGACCGCCATCTTATTCTTTAGGGTCTCTGCTAAAAAAACATATCATTTTTGGGGGTTCTGTGTAATTATGATTTTTACATGTAGGAGGGAAACGTCAGAATTGGCCTGGGAAGCAAGTGTTTAACCATGTAATCGGCTGTGCCCAAGCACAGCCGGTCACATGTAAACACGGAAGCGCCAGTAATCGGCTCTCATCGATTCACACTGACAGAGTGTGTAGCAAGGAGAGACAAACGGTGGCATCTCCTAGTAGGGGCAGCAAGACAGGTAATCAAGGCACTGTTCATCAGTGCCCGATTACAATAATGTGCCACCAGTGCCAGCAATCAGTGCTGACCAGTCCTAACAATCAGTGCCTATTAGTGATGCCAGCCAGTGCTGGCATTCAGTGCCCATCAGAGCTGCCTATCAGTGCTGCCCATCAGTACCACCTATCAGTTCCCATAAGTGCGGCATATAAGTGCCTCCTCATCAGTGCCACCCAATCAGTGAGGCTTCATCAGCGCACATCAGTGAAGGAGAAAAATTACTTATTTACCAAATTTACTGACAAACTAGGAAAAACTGTTATCTATTTTTTCAAAATAGCCGGTCTTTTTTTTAAATAAAAAACTCAGCAGTGATTAAATACCACCAAAAGAAAGCTCTATTTGTGTGAATAAAATGCTAAAAAATGCGGGTAAAAAAAAAAATATGGGTACAGTGTAGCATGACCGCGCAATTGTCATTCAAAGTGTGACAGAACTGAAAGCGGAAAAATGGCCTGGGCAGGAAGGGGGTGAAAATGTCCTGTATTGAGGTGGCTAAAGGCATATTGTAAGCTCAACATAACATTTAGACCCCATGCACACGGGACATTTAAAAAATGCCAGCGCTGCTCCCAGGAAAAAGCAGCTGTGAAAACGTGCTTTTAGTCATGTTTTAGTCACGTTCTTATAGCTTTTATGGGCATTTATGCAAGTTTTTTTGGTGTTAGCGTTTTTACAAATGTAAATGTAATGTAAAAATGTCAAAACGCCAAAACGCGGCTAACAGCTTGTTACAGCATTTAGCATCTTTTTTGGCATTGTGCATTTTCAACAGCCTCTGCTCCTGGATGTTCATGTGTGCATGGGCACATAGGCTAACATGGAGAGGCATTTAGAGGCAGTAAAAAGAAATCAGACACCCCTGTAAAAACGCATACCTCCCAACTGTCCCTGATTCGGCGGGACAGTGCCACAATTGGCAGCTCTTTCCTAGACACCCTCATTCTGGGACAATACAGTGTCCCAGAATTGCCCCCTGGCCCGATCTGATGCCCCTAAAATAGCCCTCCCATCGCCACTGTCACTCACTGTCAGCCTGTGGTGGACCCTGGCTGGCGAGACCCCTTTTACATTGCTAACCATGGGCGTTGGCTCAGTGCCCAGTGACGTCACAAGGAGATAGGCAGAGGCCCAGCATTCACAGCAGAGGAGGATTTAACTTCCTCTGTCTCTGCACCTACTGCTTAGCTCCACCCATCTCCTCCCTGCATCTTCTTGAGTCCAGCCAGCATGCAGAAGAAACATGCAAACGCAGAGTGCACCATACTGTCATGGATGGCTCAGCCCTTCCTTCTCTGAGCAGGTCTCTCAGCTGTCAGCTAATTGCCAGCTCTCATCTCTCTCCACAGTTAACCAGCTATTGTGGATCTGCTCATTGGTAAACATGCAAATGCAGAGTGCACCATACTGTCATGGCTGGCTCAGCCCTTCCTTCTCCGAGATGGCCGCTCAGCTGTCAGCTAATTGCCAGCTCTCATATCTCTCCACAGTTATCCAGCTGTTGTGAATCTGCTCATCATTCCCGCCTACCTAAAGACCTCTAGCTCACTTAATTCCTGCATTCGCCTTGGTCACATCACTAGAAACCATCTCCTACATTCCTGTTTAAAGACTTGTTTTGCTGACATACCTTCTGGCTCTTTATCCTGATTGTTGTTCCTCTACTTGGATCCCTGACTTCTGGCCTGGCTGATTACCCGATCTGGTTACAGAATTCTGGCTTGGCTGATTACCCAATCTGGCTACTGAACTCTGGCTTAGTTGACTACCTGATCCAGTTACCGGACAACGCTTACTCCATTTACCTTTTTATTTTTATTAATAAACAAGTGTGATTTTACTGTACTTCTGTCTCGGTCTGGTTCATGGTTTCTGCCAGTAGGCGAAGGCCATGAATTTAGAAGATACAGTCAATCCACTTGTTGGTAATAATTTTTTCCAGATTGGATGAGCAAGGTCACCACATGGATCAGTTTGCCATGGTGTTACAAACGCTCCTGAGTCACACGGCTCACCTGAAATCCCCCACTGTGGCTGCTCCGGTACAACCCGAGTTGCAGGCCATCCCTGCTGCTGCGCCAGTCTCTGTGCAGGCCCCCGCCTTGTGTATTACCTCTATAAGAGGTATGTCTGATTCCGCCCCGCTTCCCCAGCAATTTGGGGGCGATCCAGTTCAATGCAGAGGGTTTTTCAACCAGTTTGAGATTTACTTTGAGATTCTGCCCCAGGCATTTCCCACAGACAGAAGCAAAGTAGGTTTTGTGATATCTTTGCTTTCTGAGAGAGCCTTGGCCTTGGCAAATCCTCTAGGGGAGACGCAAAAACCTGTTGTCTTGAGTCACCCTGACTTTGTGGCCTCCTTTAAAAGGGTAGTTGACATTCCCGCATGCTCCACTTCTGCTGCCAAGGGCCTCATATTCAAACAGAGAACTATTGCCATTGAGTTCCATACTCTGGCAGCAGAGGTGACTTGGAACAATGAGGCCCTTGTGGATGCTTTTTCTCATGGTCTCTCGGATTCCATCAAGGATGAGATAGCAGCCCGAGATATACCCACTGAGTTGGAGAGCTTGATCTTGTTTGCCATCCTCATTGACTCTAGACTCCGAGAAAGACTTTCTTTTAAGCTGTGCTTGCGGAAGCCTCCTGTACGTTTGCCTCCGAGCTTTGCAGTCCCACCCCTCACCTCCCATGCCTCCTGATACCAAGTTGGTCAGTGAAGATGAACCCATGCACTTGGACTTCACGCGTCTCTCTGCGGATGAGAGAGCCTTTAGGAGGAGGAAGAGACCGTGCCTTTATTGTGGCCAGGCAGGTCACTTTTTGAAGTCTTGTCCTACCCTTGTTTCATCCCCAGTTGTCCAGAAGGATAAGCCCCTGGTTTCGGTCACCCTTTCTTGGGCCGAGTTGTCCATCGAGATACAGGCTCTAATCGACTCTGGGGCTGCAGGCCTGTTCATTGATTCTGCCTTTGTATCGCAGCACTCGATTCCGCTGCAGCTGCATGACACTCCACTTGCCATTGAGGCTCTTGATGGGAGACCTCTACAGCCTGCCCATGTGACTCATGAGACAGTTCCATTGTCCATGGCTCGTAGGGGCTCTTCACCATGAGATAATCCTCTTGATTGGCTCCATGCTGAGGTTCTCTCCTGGTCACCACAATGCAGCGAGACATGCTTCCAGAAGGTAGCCAAGGTCCTGTGCACCTCTTCACTCTCCTCCCTGCCAGAGGAGTACCACAATTTTAGTGATGTCTTTGACAAAGGTCAAGCCAGTAGTTTGCCTCCACACCCGTCTTACGATTGTGTAATTGACCTTCAACCTGGTGCCATACCTCCTCGAGGCTGGGTTTACCCTTTGTCGGTCTTGGAGGATAAGGCCATGGAGGATTTTGTTGCAGATGCACTTTCTCAAGGTTTCATCCGCAAATCCTTGTCTCCTGCTGGTGCTGGTTTCCTCTTTGTGAAGAAGAAGAGCGGTTAACTGAGACCTTGTATTAATTATAGGGTGTCTCTACTAGGGATGAACGAACTGTTCGCCTGGTGGTCGGTTCATGGCGAATTTCAGCTGTTCGTGGTCCGCCCGATCGGCGAACTATTGCCGCTGTTCGCCTGGCGGACTTACGTGTTTACTGTGTAAAAGAACTTTGACCTATGATGACACATCCATCATGTGGTACAGGACAGCCAATTGAGACATTACAGCACATGGACACTTGGACATTCCCCCTAACTTATAAATAGACCCGATCTGGCGGCCATTTTACATTCTTTCTACTGTCACTATAGGGAGAGGGTGCTGTGTGGAGCAGGGAGAGACTTCAGTGACCCAAATCGCTAGCTATTAGGTCAACAAAAGTCCTTTTAAGGACTGTTATGGTATAGATGTAGTTCAGGATATAGGTTTGAGGCACTGCTATTCAAGTCATTGTTGCAGCAGATTGTCTTTTCTCAATGCAGATAAGGACAGACAGGACGCTGTGTGTTGCAGAGAGGGACAGTCAGTTTAATCATTAGCTGTTACTATTAGGTCCACAAAGGTCCTTTTCAGGACTGGTATGGTAATAGGGTTGTACACGTATAATATTCTTTCTTCCAAATATAGAAAGAATATTATACTTGACTGCTGCCCTTCTGCTGCAGTAGTCCTTTATCAGTATAGGGACTGAGGTATAGTCTGCTAATCACAACCTACTAGTTCCATAAAGGTCCTTCTAAGGACTGGTAAGGTATAGCGTACTACAGTATATAGGGTTGAGTGAGGTACAGTCTGCTAATCACAACCTACTAGTTCCACAAAGGTCCTTCTAAGGACTGGTAAGGTATAGCGTACTACAGTATATAGGGTTGAGTGAGATACAGTCTGCTAATCCTTAAGGACTGGTATAGGTCCACAATATATAGGGTTGAGGTGCACTACTGCTGACTGCTGCCCTATTCTGCAGCAGTCCTTTATCAGTATAGGGACTGAGGTACAGTCTGCTAATCACAACCTACTAGTTCCACAAAAGTCCTTCTAAGGACTGGTAAGGTATAGCGTACTACAGTATATAGGGTTGAGTGAGGTACAGTCTGCTAATCACAACCTACTAGTTCCACAAAGGTCCTTCTAATTACTGGTAAGGTATAGCGTACTACAGTATATAGGGTTGAGTGAGGTACAGTCTGCTAATCACAACCTACTAATTCCACAAAGGTCCTGCTAAGGACTGGTAAGGTATAGCGTACTACAGTATATAGGGTTGAGTGAGGTACAGTCTGCTAATCACAACCTACTAATTCCACAAAGGTCCTGCTAAGGACTGGTAAGGTATAGCGTACTACAGTATATAGGGTTGAGTGAGGTACAGTCTGCTAATCACAACCTACTAGTTCCACAAAGGTCCTTAAGGACTGGTATAGGTGTACTATTTGTTGTGCAGTATATAGTTGTGTAATACACGTATAAAATACTTGCACATATAGAAAGCATAGTATAGTGCGTAGTGATGGACGAACGTTTCGCCCGGCGGTCGTTTCGCGGCGAATTTCCGACTTTCGCCGTCCGCGGGTTCGAACGCCTTTTTCCGTCGTTCGCCCCGGCGGACTTACGTGTTTAATGTATACAAGAACTTTAACCTTTCGTGACACGTTTATCATGTGTTACAGGACAACCAATTGAGACATGACAGCTCATGGACACTTGGACATTCCCCCTAACCTATAAATACACCCGATCCGGTGGCCATTTTACATTCTTTCTTCTGTCACTGTAGGGAAAGGATCCTGTGTGGAGTAGGGACAGAGAAAACGCTAGCTATTTGGTACACAAAAGTTCTTTTCAGGACTGGTATAGGTGTTAGGTCAGCAGCCTGAGTTTCTTTTGTCAGTTTAGATAAAGGGACAGAGCGCTGTATGCTGCTATTTTAGGGACAGCTCAGCCAGATTAGTCTTTCTTCATCATCATCATCATCATCATCATTAGCTGTTACTATCAGGTCCACAAAAGAGCTATTCCAGCTAATCGTTCCAGCCTACTCTTTTTTGCCAATTTGTATAGGGACAGGCAGGAAGCAGTGTGTCAGGCAGTGAGGATAATTTTAAAGACTTGCTGTTACTATTAGTTCCACAAAGGTTCTTTTCAGGACTGGTATCAGTGGTACGGTAATAGGCTTGTACACGTATAATATTCTTTCTTCCAAATATAGAAAGAATATTATACTTGACTGCTGCCCTTCTGCTGCAGTCTGCTAATCATTCACAACTCACTTGTTCCACAAAGCTCTTTATCAGGACTGGTAACTTGGTCTGTCTAGGGTGCTACGGTACATAGGCTTGGGTGCGGTACAGTCTGCTGTTCTGTAAGGACCGCTATCGGTCCACAATACATAGGGTTGCCGTGCACTACTGCTGACCGCTGCCCTATACTGCAGCAGTCCTTCAGCGGTATAGGGACTGACGCACAGTCTGCTAAACACTAATACACAACCTGCTTGGTCCACAAAAGTTCTTATAAGGACTGGTAACTTGGTATAGGGTGCTACGGTACATAGGCCTGAGTGCGTTACAGTCTGCTGTTCTGTAAGGACCGCTATCGGTCCACAATACATAGGGTTGACGTGCACTACTGCTGACCGCTGCCCTATACTGCAGCAGTCCTTCAGCGGTATAGGGACTGACGCACAGTCTGCTAAACACTAACACACAACCTGCTTGGTCCACAAAAGTTTTTATAAGGACTGGTAACTTGGTATAGGGTGCTACGGTACATAGGCCTGAGTGCAGTACAGTCTGCTGTTCTGTAAGGACTGCTATCGGTCCACAATACATAGGGTTGCCGTGCACTACTGCTGACCGCTGCCCTATACTGCAGCAGTCCTTCAGCGGTATAGGGACTGACGCACAGTCTGCTAAACACTAATACACAACCTGCTTGGTCCACAAAAGTTCTTATAAGGACTGGTAACTTGGTATAGGGTGCTACGGTACATAGGCCTGAGTGCAGTACAGTCTGCTGTTCTGTAAGGACCGCTATCGGTCCACAATACATAGGGTTGCCGTGCACTACTGCTGACCGCTGCCCTATACTGCAGCAGTCCTTCATTGGTATAGGGACTGACGTACAGTCTGCTAATCACTAACACACAACCTGCTTGGTCCACAAAAGTTCTTATAAGGACTGGTAACTTGGTATAGGGTGCTACGGTACATAGGCCTGAGTGCGTTACAGTCTGCTGTTCTGTAAGGACCGCTATCGGTCCACAATACATAGGGTTGCCGTGCACTACTGCTGACCGCTGCCCTATACTGCAGCAGTCCTTCAGCGGTATAGGGACTGACGCACAGTCTGCTAAACACTAACACACAACCTGCTTGGTCCACAAAAGTTTTTATAAGGACTGGTAACTTGGTATAGGGTGCTACGGTACATAGGCCTGAGTGCGTTACAGTCTGCTGTTCTGTAAGGACCGCTATCGGTCCACAATACATAGGGTTGCCGTGCACTACTGCTGACCGCTGCCCTATACTGCAGCAGTCCTTCAGCGGTATAGGGACTGACGCACAGTCTGCTAAACACTAACACACAACCTGCTTGGTCCACAAAAGTTTTTATAAGGACTGGTAACTTGGTATAGGGTGCTACGGTACATAGGCCTGAGTGCAGTACAGTCTGCTGTTCTGTAAGGACCGCTATCGGTCCACAATACATAGGGTTGACGTGCACTACTGCTGACCGCTGCCCTATACTGCAGCAGTCCTTCAGCGGTATAGGGACTAAGAGTTTTGTCACAGGGTGATTTAAAAAATGACAGGCAGAGGAAGAGGCAGGCCCTTCCGCAGGGGTGGTAGGGGTAGGGCAGGAGCAACAGCCTTGAGCCAAAGTGGGAAGTTGCAGAAGGTGCGTTCAATTACTTTAAAGGACGCACCAGACTTGGTTGAGTGGCTCACTCAGCCTTATTCTTCTGCACCCTCCTCATCCTCTCGATCTGCACCCTCTTCTTCACTCTCTGCTATGTGCACCCCCAAAGACACTACCACCAACAACACCACCACCACCACATACCTTCCGCTTGAGTGCAAATGGGGGCCTTCATGCTCCAGTGTTTTAATAGGGACCCCCGTATAAAAAGCATGAGGGTCAAGGACCAGTACTGGGTGGCAACGTACTTAGATCCCCGGTACAAACACAAAATGGCGGAAATGTTACCGCCGTCGCAGAGGGCTGTCAGAATGCAGCACTTCCAGGCCTTGCTTCGAGAAATGCTGCATTCTGCTTTTGCGTGCGCTGGCAGAGGAGCAATTCCCACTCCCAGAGAAGGATTTGCGGGTACCAATCCAACAGCGCCTGCAAGAAGAGGCCGGTTTGAAGATGTGTTGGTGACTTCGGATATGAGGTCATTCTTTCAGCCGACCCATCGACAGGTGTCATCCGGATCCAGCATCAGGGAACGCCTAGACCGTCAGGTGTCCGACTACATTGGGTTAACGGCCGATGTGGACGCTCTGAGGAGTGATGAACCCCTAGACTACTGGGTGGGCAGGCTTGACCTCTGGCCAGAGCTTGCCCAATTTGCAATCGAACTGTTGGCTTGCCCCTCATCCAGTGTCCTGTCCGAAAGGACGTTCAGCGCAGCAGGGGGGATTGTGACCGATAAGCGTACTCGCCTAGCTCACGACAGTGTTAACTACCTCACATTTCTAAAAATGAATGAGGCATGGATCTCGGAGGAATTCAACACATGTGATCAGTAGACCATGTATATGTCTATAAACAATTTTTGGAATCAAGCACACAGACCTTCTTAATTCATTTGGCTCACTTCCCTGACCCAAAAAAGCACACCGTACTATATGCCCCTACCCTCCTCTTTGAAGAGGTTGAGCGGTGTCATATTTCTACTGGGGCTGCTTATTATGAGGGGTTCCCACCATCCCTGTGCTGTGCTGACTTCCTCCTGGGTGTTCTTATTATGAGGGGCTCCCACCATCCCTGTGCTGTGCTGACTTCCTCCTGGGGGTTCTTATTATGAGGGGATCACACCATCCCTGTGCTGTGCTGACTTCCTCCTGGGGCTGCTTACGGTGCTGCTGTCAGCGCTGTATGTCACGGAGCTGCTGTCAGCGCTGTATGTCACGGAGCTGCTGTCAGCGCTGTATGTCACGGAGCTGCTGTCAGCGCTGTATGTCACGGAGCTGCTGTCAGCGCTGTATGTCACGGAGCTGCTGTCAGCGCTGTATGTCACGGAGCTGCTGTCAGCGCTGTATGTCACGGAGCTGCTGTCAGCGCTGTATGTCACGGAGCTGCTGTCAGCGCTGTATGTCACGGTGCTGCTGTCAGCGCTGTATGTCACGGAGCTGCTGTCAGCGCTGTATGTCACGGAGCTGCTGTCAGCGCTGTATGTCACGGAGCTGCTGTCAGCGCTGTATGTCACGGAGCTGCTGTCAGCGCTGTATGTCACGGAGCTGCTGTCAGCGCTGTATGTCACGGTGCTGCTGTCAGCGCTGTATGTCACGGAGCTGCTGTCAGCGCTGTATGTCACGGAGCTGCTGTCAGCGCTGTATGTCACGGAGCTGCTGTCAGCGCTGTATGTCACGGAGCTGCTGTCAGCGCTGTATGTCACGGAGCTGCTGTCAGCGCTGTATGTCACGGTGCTGATGTCAGTGCTCTGTATTACGGTGCTGCTGTCAGTGCTCTGTATCTCCTGCACCCTCTTGTTTGCCTACCCTGGTCCCTGACCTTCCCTCTCCTCCATTGCCTTCATTAGCTCCATAGTCCTGAATTGTCAGAACAATTTCCCAAATAAAAAAAAAATGCTTGTAGTTATCGATCCCAAATTCACCTCATACATGTATTATGCTATTGTCCAGGTGGTGGGACTACGTGCTACCCCCTAATAATTACCCCGTGGCCGCAAATTCGACCTAAAGGTTTGCGAAATTCGCCTCCCATTGAAGTCAATGGAGCCCGCGGCGAACGGTCGTTTTCGCGAACGTTTGTGTCCGTTCGCGTTTCGCGTTCGCGAAACGTCCCGTCGGAAGTTCGTCCATCACTAATAGTGCGCTTCCACTGTGCAGCATTGTGACTGCTGAGCAGTTCTGCAGCGATACTACAAAGAGTGACAAACGCAATCCAAAAAAAAAAGTATTGTAACTGGTGTGATAGACCAGTGGCCCCCAAAAACAACAGATTGAAGCGGGCTGTTATATACCTTTCGTTCACATACATACTGCACTTCTGTAGAGAGTTTTGTCACAGGGTCATTTAAAAAATGACAGGCAGAGGAAGAGGCAGGCCCTTCCGCAGGGGTGGTAGGGGTAGGGCAGGAGCAACAGGCTTGAGCCAAAGTGGGAAATTGCAGAAGGTGCATGCGATTACGTCAAAGGAAGCACCAGAATTGGTTGACTGGCTCACTCAGCCTTACTCTTCTGCACCCTCCTCATCCTCTCGATCTGCACCCTCTTCTTCACTCTCTGCTATGTGCACCCCCAAAGACACTACCACCAACACCACCAACACGACATACCTTCTGCTTGAGTCACAGAAATTATTTTCCGATCCATAGCAAGACATTTCTGATGCACAGCCACTCTTGGCATTGGATCAGGAAGAGGAGGTAGCCAGAACCGCCACTCAGCAGTCTGACGACAGTACCCAGATTAGCCCAAGGAGAAGGTTGGTCCCCGGTGTTGCTGCCTACTCCGAGATCTCTAATTATGGCGGTGGGGAAGGTGACGTCGATGATGACGTGTCTAGTGATGTCACGTGGGTGCCCACAAGAGAGGAAGAGGAGGGAAGTTCAGAGGGAGATATGGACCAGCAGATAGGGAGGAGAACAGGAATAACTTACATTGCACAGGAGGGACAAAGCAGACTGCTAATGTATCAGGAGCGAGTCATCGACCATGTACGGTCACATCTGGCGCTCCCAGGACACCGGCACATGGCTCCGCAGTGTGGGCTTTTTTTAACGTGTCCACTGCTGACAATAGTGTTGCCATCTGCAATCTTTGCAGTCAACGCATTAGTCGTGGTAAGCCCAACACTCACCTAGGGACGACCGCCTTAAGAAGGCACATGAGCTGCCATCACTGAGCCCAGTGGGAGCAACGGAACCCACAAAGCCACACTCCAGGCTCTCACCGTCCAGCCTCGTCTTCTACTTCTTCTCCTCTCTCCTCACAATTGTCCTCCACTCCACC
Organism: Lithobates pipiens; assembly: GCF_037356315.1. Classification (NCBI taxonomy): domain Eukaryota; kingdom Metazoa; phylum Chordata; class Amphibia; order Anura; family Ranidae; genus Lithobates; species Lithobates pipiens. The sequence goes on from NW_027507764.1 coordinate 463,232,234, forward strand.
TTCCATCACGCCAAGCTCAGGTTTTTCTGCAAAAAGGCAGTCTTCCATGGGCCTAATGTTCGAGCGTAAAAAAATGATGATGCTGGATAACCCTCTTGCCCAACGGTTGATGGCTGGCTTGTCAGAACTGATAGCCCGCCAACTACTGCCATATAAACTGGTGGACTCGGAGGCCTTTCTAAAATTTGTGGCCATTGGAACACCACAATGGAAGGTCCCAGGAAGGAAGTATTTCTCAGAGAAGGGCATCCCAGAGCTATATGGCCATGTTCAGCGGCAAGTGAATGTATCTCTGGAACACAGTGTCGGTGCCAAGATACATCTGACCACGGACACGTGGTCTAGCAAACACGGGCAGGGAAGGTATATCACTTTTACTGCCCACTGGGTGAACCTTCTGACGGCCGTCAAGCATGTAACCCGTGGCACCCGTGTAGATTTGGTTTTACCACCACGGATTGCATGCAGGCCTGGCTCTTCTCCTCCTCCTCCTCCTACTCCATCTCCTCCCTCTCCTCCTCGGCTGACTCCTCCTTTTCCGCTGCTAGCTTCTCTTCCGCTGCGCCGCCCAAGCGCCCCAGAACCTATTCGACATGCCAGGTGAGATGTTGCCATGCCGTGCTGCGTCTGTTGTGCCTGGAAGCCAAGAGCCACGCTGGCCCGGCACTCCTTTCAGATTTGCGTTCACAGGCAGATCAGTGGCCAACACCGCTCAATTTGACAGTTGGTAAAGTGGTGTGTGACAATGGTGCCAATCTGCTTAGCGCATTGAAACAGGGCAAAATTACGCACATGCCATGCATGGCACACGTCTTAAACTTGGTCGTGCAGCGATTCGTTGTCAAATACCCTGGGGTCCAGGACATCTTGCAGCAGGCAAGGAAAATCTTGGCCCATTTCAGAAGATCTTACACGGCCATGGCTCGCCTTGCTGACATTCAGCGGCGACACAATCTGCCGGTCAGACATCTTATTTGCGATTGCCCGACGCAATGGAACTCAACCTTCTATATGCTTGATAGGCTGCTCCAGCAGAAACGTGCAGTTAACGTCTGTATGAACTCTGCGGCAGAACAGGTTCTGGGGAGCTGTTTTTTTTTTCACCGCGCCAGTGGCTGATCATGCGCGACACATGCAGACTTCTGCGGCCATTTGAGGAGATCACCAAACTGGTTAGTCGCAGCCATGGCGCCATCAGTGACATGGTACCTTATGCCTTCTTTATGGAGCGTGCATTGCGTCGTGTCATTGATCAAGCTGTGGAGGAGCAGGAGCGGGAAGATGAGGAAGTCGCAATGCTGGATGAATTCCGAGGGGGGCTACTCTGGAGACAAGTGAACAACAGGAGTCTGAAGAGGAGTCAGAGGAGGATGGTGCCGGGGCGGATGAGGAGGAGCAAGAAGAGCATGCTTTAAACCTTTCTGGGATCCCTGTTGTGCGTGGATGGGGAGAGGAGAATGAAGAGGACGACATTATCCTGGATGATGAGCAGGAGCCAGGCCACCACACCGCTTCCAGTTTAGTGCAAATGGGGGCCTTCATGCTCCAGTGTTTTAACAGGGACCCCTGTATAAAAAGCATAAGGGTCAAAGACCAGTACTGGGTGGCAACGTACTTAGACCCCCGGTACAAACACAAAATGGTGGAAATGTTACCGCCGTCACAGAGGGCTGTCAGAATGGAGCACTTCCAGGCCTTGCTTCGAGAAATGCTGCATTCTGCTTTTGCGTGCGCTGGCAGAGGAGCAATTCCCACTCCCAGAGAAGGAGTTGCGGGTACCAATCCAACAGCGCCTGCAAGAAGAGGCCGGTTTGAAGATGTGTTGGTGACTTCTGATATGAGATCATTCTTTCAGCCTACCCATCCACAGGTGTCATCCGGATCCAGCATCAGGGAACGCCTAGACCGTCAGGTGTCCGACTACATCGGGTTAACGGCCGATGTGGACGCTCTGAGGAGTGATGAACCCCTGGACTACTGGGTGGGCAGGCTTGACCTCTGGCCAGAGCTTTCCCAATTTGCAATCGAACTGTTGGCTTGCCCCTCGTCCAGTGTCCTGTCCAAAAGGACGTTCAGCGCAGCAGGGGGGGATCGTGACCGATAAGCGTACTCGCCTAGCTCACGACAGTGTTAACTACCTCACATTTCTAAAAATGAATGAGGCATGGATCTCGGAGGAATTCAAACACATGTGACCAGTAGACCATGTATATGTCTATAAACAATTTTTTTAATCGAGCACACAGACCTTCTTTCTTCATTTGGCTCACTTCCTTGTCCAAAAAAAGCACACCGTACTATATGCCTGTACCCTCCTGTTTGAAGAGGTTGAGCGGTGTCATATTTCTACTGGGGCTGCTTATTATGAGGGGCTCCCACCATCCCTGTGCTGTGCTGACTTCCTCCTGGGGCTGTACCTCTGCTGTGCATATTATGAGGGGCTCCCACCATCCCTGTGCTATGCTCATTATGAGGGGCTCCCACCATCCCTGTGCTATGCTGACATCCTCCTGGGGCTGCTTATTATGAGGGGCTCCCATCATCCCTGTGCTGTGCTGACTTCCTCCTGGGGCTGTACCTCTGCTGTGCATATTATGAGGGGCTCCCACCATCCCTGTGCTATGCTCATTATGAGGGGCTCCCACCATCCCTATGCTATGCTGACTTCCTCCTGGGGCTACTTACGGTGCAGGTGTCAGTGCTGTATATCACGGTGCTGGTATCAGTGCTGTATATGATGGTGCTGGTGTGAGATCACTCTATCACGGTGCAGGTGTCATTGCTGTATGTCACGCTGCTGATGTCAGTACTCTCTATCACGGTGCTGCTGTCAGTGCTGTATATCACGGTGCAGGTGTCATTGCTGTATGTCACGCTGCTGGTGATCATCTCCTGCACCCTCTTCTTTGCCTACCCTGACCTTCCCTCTCCTCCATTGCCTTCATGCGCTCCACAGTCCTGAATTGTCACAACAATTTCACATATAAAAAAAGAATGCTTGTAGTTGTCGATCCCAGATTCACCTCATACATGTGTTATGTCATTGGCCATGTGGTGGGACTATGTTTGCACAGCTAGTAATTATTTTGTGGCTGCAAATTTGACCTGTAGGTTTGCAAAGTTCGCCTCCCATTGAAGTCAATGTGGCCGCCGCGAACGTTACGGTTCGCAAACTATCGGCCGCGTTCTCGGTCCGCGTTCGCGAAACGTCCCGTCGGAAGTTTGTCCATCACTAGCTGCTAGCTATCTGCACCAAGGTGGTTGGTTGGTGAAACAGTCTGACAAGGGCCTGGAGTGTAAGGCCAGAGCTGCAGTGCTGCAAGTGAGAGCCAACTAGACTGAATGTCTGTCTTTTTTTGATAGAAAAGGGAATGCTGAAAGTTCCTGTGAGGGAAACCTGTGTTTGCTGAACTTGCTTTTAATAAAAATGGGCAAACACAGCCCTTTAAAAAGAAGAATCATCGAAGGGAATCGCGGAACACTTCCGTTCCTTCTATGAGGGGCTGTACAATCTGCATCCCCAACCATCGGGAGACCGCCCCCAAAACCACTACGCAGCCATTGAATCTTACCTTGCATCGGCGAGACTACCCTCCCTGTCGGAGGACCAAGTGGAGACACTCTCACAACCGATCTCCCCTGAGGAATTCTCAGCTGCCTTGGCGGGCTCACCCAAGGGCAAGGCGCCTGGCCCGGATGGGTTCACCATCCCTTATTACAAAACATTCCAATCACTGCTAGCCACGCAGTTTACTGCTGCTTTCAATGCCATACTGGAAGGCCAGGGTGTCCCGCCGGACCTCCTGCAGGCCAGTATTTCGGTCATACCTAAACCGGAGAAGGACCCGCTGCTCTGCTCGAGTTACAGGCCCATCTCGCTATTGAATTGCGATCTCAAGTTGTTTACGAAAATACTAGCGGAGAGGCTTGCACCTGTCCTTCAGCGTCTGGTTCCCCTAGATCAAGTGGGTTTCATCCGGGGGAGGGAGGCCAGGGACAGTACGACGAGAACTATTGATGTAATTGCCAGCGCCAAGCGCCTTAAAGTACCGCTTATGTGTTTATCAGTGGATGCCGAAAAGGCGTTTGACAGGGTGAGCTGGCCCTTTCTTCTGGCCACCCTGAGACACCTAGGTCTGCCGCCTCCTATGGTTTCCTGGATAACGGCCCTTTACTCCTCCCCCTCAGCGGTGGTTAGGGTTAACGGAGCATCCTCAGCTCGCTTTACAATTAGTAATGGTACGAGGCAGGGGTGTCCGCTGTCCCCCCTTCTCTTCGTTCTTTCCCTGGAACCTCTCCTTCAACACATTAGACTTAACGCCGACATCAAGGGGTTAGAAACGCTATCATACCACCACAAGGTTGCTGCCTTTGCAGACGACCTATTGTTTTACATTTCCGACCCTCACACCTCGCTACCGGTACTCTTATCAGAGATAAGACATTACGGAAAGCTTTTGGATTTCAAGATTAATCTGCAAAAATCGGAGGGACTTAACGTCTCATTATCCTCCACCACCCAGGCCCACACGAGCAAAAATGTCCCCTTCCGCTGGGCGACCCAAGCTATTCAGTACTTGGGCACCAAGATCCCCCCCGGACCCAAACCTTATATTTCGGCTGAACTTTCAACCCCTTTTGCAGGCGTTCACCACAGACTTGGAAAGGTGGTCAAATTTGGCAACCTCCTGGTTTGGTAGGTGTAATGTACTCAAAATGAACGTAATGCCACGGTTATTATACCTTTTGCAAGCCCTACCCATAAAGATCCCCCAATCCTTTTTTAGAGCGCTGCGATCCATGTTCACTAAATATGTGTGGCAGAATAGACCGTCGAGGCCAAGCCGGTCGTTGCTCCAACGTTCAAAGCACAGGGGGGGGTGGGGCTTCCAGACCCAGCTTTATACTATATGGCAGTTCACATGAGTAGGACGGTAGATTGGTGCAGACATGGGGCGGGTAAACTTTGGGTCCGACTTGAGCGGGAAGCGGTCTCGTGCCCCATTGAGGGTTTGCCTTGGAGTGGGATTAGCCTGCCTGAGAGGACTCGTGCCCATCCCCTAATTGAGCCCACGCTACGGGAACTGGATAGATATTTCAAACTCGCGGGGGTGCCTGGATTTCCCTCGCCCTTGACCCCCATAGTGGGACATCCTAATTTTGTGCCAGGCACACTCGACAAATCCTTCCGAATCCATCAAGACAAAGACCTAGCTCGGGCCTCCCACTTTCTGGGATCAGGGGACTGGAGGGACCCCTCGGGCTTCTATGAGACGCTAGGGAACACTGCGATAGGCAGATGGAAGTTGGCCCAACTTTCACACTTCCTCAAATCATTGCCGCCCAGTGGCCATTTCCGTAGAGCCTTAACCCAGTTTGAGGAAATGTGCGTGGGAGAGGGTCCGATACGCGGTTCACTATCACAATCATATGGCATCCTCTTGGAGCATTCCTCACAGGGGGACCCGTCGTTCATTAAAAAGTGGGAGAGAGACCTCGGTGTTAAACTTTCGACAGACCAAAAGAACCGTGCACTCCTTTTTGCTCACAAGTCTTCCTTGTGCAGTAAGTATCTAGAAATCACTTACAAAATTTTGACTCGCTGGTACAGGACCCCCACGGTCCTAGCTGCCATGTTTCCGGGACACAGCCCCATGTGCTGGCGATGTGGTACGCAAGCGGGTACGTTGATTCATATCTTTTGGGAATGCCCACAGTTAACTCAGTTTTGGAGACAAGTCCTAAAGATCACTTATGATCTCACCTCGGTTGACCTTCGGGATAACCCTGCTGCGATTTTCCTTAACCTGACCCCTATGTCTGGGAAGAGATACCGTAAATCCCTCTTGAAACACCTCCTGAGCGCGGCCAGGGCATGCATACCTAGCATGTGGAAGCAACAGTCCTCACCGGCGGTAACACATTGGTTCGCGAGGATTAGCGATATCTATCGTATGGAACAGATGACGGCGGCCATAAGGGATAGGGAGGAGGATCACGACGCCTGCTGGTTGCCTTGGAATCTTTTCAGGTTTTCTGCTGAATATAAGACTTATCGGTGAGTCCCGTGGTGGACAGTGAAGGGAAGACCCGGCTAGCGGGAACCACTGGAGTCTCCCCTCCTTCCCACCTCACATAGACCACTCTGGTCCACCTTGCTCCCCCACCCCTTCCCCACTGCTTGTTTTCCTCTTGCTCTGTTCTTCCCCATTCATTCCCCTCCCCCTCACCCCACTCTTCCCCCTTCCCCTCCCCCCACTCTTTCCCTTCCCCTCAACTTAAGTAAAAAACTAGTGATTGCCAAGGTTTGGCCACAATATTTCCTCATTTTCCTTACCGAGGAATGGCAACTTTTAAGATGCTGCGGCCCAGGGTTCTCCCCAATGGCGACAAGGAGCAGTGCCGCAAGGGACCTCTCTGAGACGGCCAGAAGGGGCCCTATCTCGGAGCGGGACCCAGACGTTAATATACCGCTGGGCAGCCAGCTGGATGGGAGAGCCGGTGTCGTAGCCGTAGGTTACTCACAGTGATAATGCTATCGCATACTAATTTACCAATTGATCTGTTTACTGTATTATGTATATTAAATCGGTACCAAGGAAAGAGGAGTAACATGTTTTGATCAGTATGTTTCTGTATTGCCTGCAATCCGTAAATAAAGATTAAAAAAAAAAAAAAAAAGAAGAATCAGCGAGTGGCAGTGTCCTTGAAGCTTTACATTTTACTCTAGTCCTTTACAATAAATATTATATATATATATATACACACACACACACACATACACACATACACACATAGTATGTATGTGTGTGTATGTGTGTATGTATGTATGTATATATGTATATGTGTATGTATGTATGCATGTATGTATGCATTTTTTTTTCACAAGAGTGAGTATACCCCTCACATTTTTGTAAATATTTTATTATATATTTTCATTTGATAACACTGAAGGAATGACACTTTGCTACAATGTAAAGTAGATAGTGTACAGCTTGTATAACAGTGTACATTTACTGTCCCCTCAAAATAACTCAACACAGCCATTAATGTCTAAACCACTGGTAACAAAAGTGAGTACACCCCTAAGTGAAAATTTACCAAATTGGGCCCAAAGTGTCAATATTTTCTGTGACCACCATTATTTTCCAGCACTACCTTGGCATGGGCATGGAGTTCACCAGAGCTTCACAGGTTGCCACTGGAGTCCTCTTCCACAACGACATCATGGAGCTAATGAATGTTAGAGACCTTGCGCTCCTCCACCTTCCGTTTGAGGATGCCCCACAGATGCTCAATAAGGTTTAGGTCTGGAGACACCTTTACCCTGAGCTTCTTTGGCAAGGCAGTGGTCATCTTGGAGGTGTTTGGGCCGCAGGGCAGTATTCCAACATAACGACCCCAGTCTCTGAAGGGAGGGGATCATGCTCTGCTTCAGTAGGTCACAGTACATGTTGGCATTCATGGTTCCCTCAATGAACTGTAGTTCCCCAGTGCCAGCGTCTTTTACCCGCATTGGTTGTTATCCCTAGAAAGCCAATCGCCCACTCTAAAAAAAAAAAAAAAAAAAAAAGGTACCGGGATGATGCCTGCAGCTGCGAGCATCATTCAGGTATAACCCCAGAAAGCAGAGGCCGCATATCTGCGTACGCTCGGCTGTGGAAGGGGATATATAGTGTGTGTGTGTGTGTGTGTGTGTGTGTGTGTGTGTGTGTGTATAATTACATATACATACATATACATATATTCTCTATCTCAATAAAGAAACAAACAATCAGCGCACACACATAAAATAGCAAATTATTGCAAGCTGAACACCTTAAGGAGCAAATCACAACACCTCCATTATAGACAAAATATAAAAATGGTGCAGCGCAAAATGGAGTCCGTACACTATGCAGTCAAATAATATACAGACAAAGAGAAAGAGGGATGAGGCCACCACGTGATGAAGGAGATCTTCCAGTATTACAAATTCAAAGTGACAGATCTTTCCACCTTCAATATAGGGTACTTTTACCGGATCTTATGGACCACTGAGAACTCAAATGGTCAAATGGGCTTAATCTCACACATCTGGTGGTAAATGGATCCAGCAACATCAATCCATGGATGAGGACAGAATGTGGTCAGAATGAGACACTTCCAACGGCATGGAAACCATAAAATCCAATGAACCACTTAATTTTCTGTTGGATAGATGCACTTTGCTATTCACAGGTTGAAAGAATTGCTGAGCCAGTCCAGCGGGGAGATTACTTGAAAAACGCTCCAGCAGCAAGAAACCCCCAATATGAATAAAGAAAAAAGTGATCCAAGTGTAGCCCTTTCGTATTTATTCAATTAAAATTAGCAAGCTCAATAAAACGTAAAAAACAGTCATTGAACAGGTATAAAGTGCATGTCAATACAAAATCCAAAGGTAGCATGAAAATGACAATAAACAGCCACAAGGTGCAACGGTGGTGTACAGTCAGTATGACGGTGGATGACGTCCACAGCTAAGCTCCTTCCCCCGTACGCACATTACATCCTAAGTGGACTTCATCAGTGGTGGTTGGAGCTAAGGCATCACCCGAGATCCATAAATAACGGCCTGGTCGCCATGGAGAGCAAATAAAACAACGCAAGAAATCAACAGGCTTCTCCTATGGGGACACACATCAGCCGCATACACAGCATAAATATATCTGGACAGTATTAAAATTATGCATATATAGAAATAACTGTAATGTAAAACTAGGAGCATATTAAATAGAGACTCCGGTGATTTTTCACGTGGGGAGATTTAAATGGCAAATTAAGGTTCACAATTTGGATCCTACACCATCTAATATCCCCCCCATCCGTTCCCCTCTCACTCCTGTAGTGTCCACTCCGGTTGTGTCTGGAGCCCCCATGAGACGAGGTCCCCCTAATAGGGGACGGGGGCATCCGAACAACAGGGATAGAGGTAAACAAAGCTAGAGGCATTAGAGGAAGGAGTAATACCCACCCCCAAGGGAACAATCCTATTGGCAGGAATATAGGGGGAATACAAAGCTGCTTAGAGGCCGTAACCCTAATGCCCCCCCCCATAGGAATCCCCACCTTGGTAACCAAGAACAACGGGGGAGGGGGAACGAGCTCCCTAGAGGTAATGACTAGTATTATGATCAAGCTCCTATATCTGTTCAGAACCACTTATTCAGGATGATATGACACGGGAAGAAGTTTTTTTTAGGACCACGCCAGTTACACTGGCAAGACCCATGGGGACAAACTCCCATGGGCAACAGACAGGGGGGCAAAAGAAGACTACGAGAGGAAGAAGAGCAGTGAGAAGAATTCAAAAGACAAAGACTGCGATAGGTACAGGAATCTATAACATTAGTGGTATTGACCTTTCCGGGGATGAGCTTAGGGTCCTTGATAAGGGTCTTAACTTCGCCCCTGTTAGAAATTTCAACAAATTCCAGACCTACATCAGTTTACAAAAATTAGTTCAACTTCCGGTTCCGGCGCCGCATGGAGTAGCTGTCCTCTCTCACAGCTCCTGCAAACCAGCCTCTAAATCAGCTACAAATCCGGCGATTTCGCCCGCTCCACCGGCCAGCTGACTTCCCCATGCTACCAGCTCCAGGATGGACCGGTTCGTGGAAAAAACCGGGCCGCGTTCGTACGCGGCCGCCACCGCGCGGCAGGCCGCACCGCAAAGCGAGGCCCCACACCGATCCGGTCACCGCTCTGGCCTGCGCGACCTATCCGGGAGGAGACAGCGCCAGCCATGGAGGTAGGAGACCCAGCACAAGGCCAGACAACCTCCAAGGCACCCTCTTCCCTACAATCTCCAGCCTCCACACATGTACCCGGGCCTGTGGCGCCTGTTGCCATGCTGCAATCTCTGCCATCCCCACCGCTGCAGGATCAACAGACAGAGCTTCTGGCACAAGCTGTTGCTGCTCTCCTCTCCCCTATGATAGCTGCCTCTGTTGAGAAAGCTGTCACCCAAGGCATGCATAAATTTCAAGCCCAGCTCGGGGAACATGCATCCAGACTCAATGAAGCTGAAAATCGCATCTCTACTTTAGAGGAAGAATTATACCAAACGCAGTCCCTGGAACAAGCTCAGGACAGAACTAACAAATATATTTTGGAAAAGCTCGATGACCTCGAGAATAGGTCCAGGAGGAGCAACCTGCGTTTTGTAGGTATCCCCGAGTCGCTTCACCAATCCGCTCTGTCAGACCTGTGTGCAAGCCGCATCCCGGAGGCTCTGGGTCTGGGAGGACCCTTCACCGTGGAACGAGCACATCGTGTGGGGGCGCCCAACTCGGATCGCAAATCCCTGCGCCCGATAATTGCCAAATACCTGAATTATTCAGACAAAGCCTCCATTCTGCAGCAGTATCGCCAGTCCAGATCACTTCAGATTGACGGGGTCAAAATCCTGATCTTTGCTGACTATTCAGTGGAGGTTTCCAAGAAACGGAAGGCCTTTCAACATATCTGCACGGAACTATTCCAATGGCAGATGAAATTTACTCTGGCATTTCCGGCAATCCTACGGATTAAAGCACCCAATGGAGAACAGCTCTCTTTTCAAGACCCGGACGATGCATCGCGTTTTCTGAAATCGATACGTTCGGGCCCTCCACTCAGCCCGGCACCCAAAGCGGCTCCAGTTAATAGGGCTCTTGACCAGAGGAGCCCACGGAAGGATTCCCCCAAGCGCTTCAGGGCCTCAGGTCCAGCTCCACACGTTCTGAACCCACGTTGATGGACCCCAGGACCTTGTGACCTTTCTTGTCTTCCCTCCCTCCCAGGGACGAAGCTTTGCCTACCACCCGTTCTCTCATGGTAGAAGTGTCTTCTGTTTGAATAATTTCCTCCTGGGCCACTTACGCTATGCATGCGCTCCTCAGGTAATATTTGACCAAGGGCCGTGACTGGCCCCGTGTGCTGCATTGACTGAACTTATGTCTTTTACTATGTCCCATAAGCCATCGGCTTCTGGCTGTTCTATTATAACTATTTTTCCTTAATGTTTGCGTTTTTTTTTCAGGTTACACCCACTTGTTCCCCCTGTGGATTCTTCTGTGCAGACCATCTCACTTCGTTCTGATCCTTGCCTGGGTTGACGGCGTGCCATGCTCCTTCTTTCTAGGGCAGCCATTTCTATGTCAGTTCGGAGGCCTGGTTCTGGGAGCTGGTCTACACAGTGACCCCCATGCGGAAAAAAGTGAAGTTAATAGTAAATTGTTTTTACTTTCTTGGTTACTATGCTTGGCACATTTGCCGTTCCCTTCCCCACCTCTTCCTTCTACTTATTCCTAGACATGTGCAGAGTAAAATATTTCGTTTCGGAATTTCGTTTTCGTCTGAAAACTTAATTTATTTAGTTACTCCCGAAATTCGTTTTTATTTATTTCATTTTTCGTTCAAAAATTGCATTCGTCCGAAAATCCACATGAATCACGGTCGAATCTGTCTTTGAAGGCTTATGGTGTCTGTCGAATGTATAAAGAAGATTCGACGGAGCTAGTATATAGCATACTTTAGAACCCTATTAAAGTCTATGGGACTCCAACGTTCAAAATCTAAAGTGCTCATTTTAAAGGCTAATTTGCAAGTTACTGTCCTAAAAAGTGTTTGGGGACCCGGGTCCTGCCCCAGGGGACATGGATCAATGCAAAAAAAAGTTTTAAAAACGGCCGTTTTTTCGGGAGCAGTGATTTTAATAATGATTAAAGTGAAACAATAAAAGTGTAATATTCCTTTAAATTTCGTAGGGGGGGGTTGTCTATAGTATGCCTGTGAAGGGGCGCATGTTTCTGGTGCTTAGAATTGTCCCTGCACAAAGTGTCATTTATGCAGGAAAAAAAGTCCTTTAAAATCACTCGCAGCTATAATGAATTGTCGGCTCCCGTAATACAGAGAACACTCATTGAAAGTCATTGATAAAAAAATAAATAAATACATTTAAAAAAAAGCGTGGGGGTCCCCCAAATTCAATTACCAGGCCCTTCAGGTCTGGTATGGATATTAAGGGGAACCCTGCCTCAAATTTAAGAAAAAATTTGACGTGGGGTTCCCCCTAAATATCCATAACCAGACCCTTCAGGTCTGGTATGGATATTAAGGGGAACCCCGCGTCAAATTTAAAAAAAAAATTGACGTGGGGTTCCCCCTAAAAATCCATACCAGACCCTTTATCCGAGCACGCAACCTGGCAGGCCGCAGGAAAAGAGGGGGGGACGAGAGAGCGGCCCCCCCTCCCTCCTGAACCGTACCAGGCCACATGCCCTCAACATTGGGAGGATGCTTTGGGGGTCTGTGACCCCTCAAAGCACCTTGTCCCCATGTTGATGAGGACAAGGGCCTCATCCCCACAACCCTGGCCGGTGGTTGTGGAGGTCTGCGGGCGGGGGGCTTATCAGAATCTGGAAGCCCCCTTTAACAAGGGGACCCCCAGATCCCGGCCCCCCCCCTGTTTGAAATGGTAAGGGGGTACAAAAGTACCCCTACCATTTCACAAAGAAAGTGTAAAAAATGTTTAAATAAAACAAACACACTTTTGAAAAATTCCTTTATTAAAAATAAAAAAATAAAAAAAAGATTCCAGCGGCGGTAATCCACTCTTGCTATCCATCGACGGACGGTCATCTCTCCAGCGATGTCTCATGTCATCCAGCGCAGCGCAGCATCCTTCTTCTGTCTCCGTGGAGGAGACACTACAGACATTCCGGCGGCTGACGTTTGTTATATACGGAGGGCGGGGCCACCCGTCACCTGACCCCGCCCCCCTCTGACGCAAGGGGAAACCCGGGGTTCCCCGTGACGTAGGGGTGACCCCGCCCCCCTCTGATGTAACGGAAACCTGCCTGTGTTACATCAGAGGGGTGCGGGTCACCCCTACGTCACAGGGAACCCCGGGTTTCCCCTTGCGTCAGAGGGGGGCGGGGTCAGGTGACGGGTGGCCCCGCCCTCCGTATATAACAAACGTCAGCCGCCGGAATGCCTGTAGTGTCTCCTCCACGGAGACAGAAGAAGGATGCTGCGCTGCGCTGGATGATATTAGACATCGCTGGAGATATGACCGTCCGTCGATGGATAGCAAGAGTGGATTACCGCCGCTGGAATCTTTTTTTTATTTTTTTATTTTTAATAAAGGAATTTTTCAAAAGTGTGTTTGTTTTATTTAAACATTTTTTACACTTTCTTTGTGAAATGGTAGGGGTACTTTTGTACCCCCTTACCATTTCAAACAGGGGGGGGGCCGGGATCTGGGGGTCCCCTTATTAAAGGGGGCTTCCAGATTCTGATAAGCCCCCCGCCCGCAGACCTCCACAACCACCGGCCAGGGTTGTGGGGATGAGGCCCTTGTCCTCATCAACATGGGGACAAGGTGCTTTGAGGGGTCACAGACCCCCAAAGCATCCTCCCAATGTTGAGGGCATGTGGCCTGGTACGGTTCAGGAGGGAGGGGGGGCCGCTCTCTCGTCCCCCCCTCTTTTCCTGCGGCCTGCCAGGTTGCGTGCTCGGATAAAGGGTCTGGTATGGATTTTTAGGGGGAACCCCACGTCAATTTTTTTTTAAATTTGACGCGGGGTTCCCCTTAATATCCATACCAGACCTGAAGGGTCTGGTTATGGATATTTAGGGGGAACCCCACGTCAAATTTTTTCTTAAATTTGAGGCAGGGTTCCCCTTAATATCCATACCAGACCTGAAGGGCCTGGTAATTGAATTTGGGGGACCCCCACGCTTTTTTTTTTTTTATTTATTTTTTTTTTTTTTTATCAATGACTTTCAATGAGTGTTCTCTGTATTACGGAGCCGACAATTCATAATAGCTGCGAGTGATTTTAAAGGACTTTTTTTCCTGCATAAATGACACTTTGTGCAGGGACAATTCTAAGCACGGGAAACATGCGCCCCTTCACAGGCATACTATAGACAACCCCCCCCTACGAAATTTAAAGGAATATTACACTTTTATTGTTTCACTTTAATCATTATTAAAATCACTGCTCCCGAAAAAACGGCCGTTTTTAAAACTTTTTTTTGCATTGATACATGTCCCCTGGGGCAGGACCCGGGTCCCCAAACACTTTTTAGGACAGTATCTTGCAGAATCTTTTCTCTCTGTCAAATCTTTTTTCTCTGTCGAATATTTTCTCTATATAATCTTGGACTAATAGAGGTAAGGTTAGGCACATTCGAACACAGGTTCTATAGACACAGATTGTTGTCAGAGTCATGTCGAATCTCCTATTCTATATCGAACTGTTGTAACAATGAAAACGAAAATAAAGCATTTATTTATGTCGGATCTTTCGTTTTTCGGATTTTGTGCTTTCGTTATCGTTTGTCAAAACGAAAGCGAAAATAGCTGAAATTCGGACGAAAATGCATTCGGACGAAAACGAATGCACATGTCTACTTATTCCCCCAGCTGCACTTTTCCCCAATCTACCCTCCCTTGCTGCTACCTTACCAGGGGCCGCCCTGGCCCTATCTGGAGCACAGCTCCTGTTGTTACATGACCCGGGTCCTCCATACCACATGGTACTATTAATCCCCACTGTTACTTCACTTAACGCTCCACCATGCTACAAGTAGTCTCGTGGAACGTTAAAGGGCTTCGTTCCCCCAACAAACGTCTGAAGATATTGCGACACCTCAAGAGACTCAAAACAGACGTAGCGCTGTTACAAGAAACCCATCTCTCCTCATCGGACTTTGTTTGGATGAGGAAGCTCTGGGTGGGTGAGGTGGTGGGTTCTGAGGCTGTAGGCCGGAAAGCAGGGGGTTCTTATTCTCATCAATAAGAATCTTCCTTGTAAGATCCTATCTACGGACGCAGATCAACAGGGCAGACTCCTTACGATTAGGGCCCTCATAGGGACCAAGGAACTTGCAATTACCAACGTCTATGCCCCCAATAGCCCCACAAAACCCTTTTTCAGCGCATTGACTAGTTGGCTTCTGCGCTTCCCCCACCTCCCGCACCTGGTGGGGGGTGACTTAAATTCTGTTGCCCACCCGGTAGACGACAAATCCTCATCATTGCGCCCCGTATCTTACTCGACTGTTACTATTCCCACGAGCCTGGCAATGACTAAGGAATCCCTTCACCTGCATGACATTTGGCGATTCCACCACCCGACCGACCGAGAATTTTCCTTTTACTCTTATCCCCACAATGTCTTTTCTAGGATTGACTATTTTTTTTAGCTCTAATGACCTAATCCCCTTCCTTCCGAAAGCGGAAATTCATGACATAGCTATATCCGACCATGCTCCGATCTCAGTGACTCTAGAGACCCCCGACATACACCCTAATCCCAAAATATGGCGTTTCCCCTCCTATTTGCAACACAACGCAGACTTTCAAGCTTACATGACGAAAGAATGGGCATCCTATTCACAGACGAACGCAATACATGCTGATAACCCACACTTGTTCTGGGACGCAGGTAAGGCGTTCCTTAGGGGACGCATTATCTCTTATGCATCCTCGTTCAAGAAACACGCCCTGTCTCAATACAAAGCCTCCAGTTCCAGATTACATCAGGCCCAGCGAGCACTCTATGCCTTAAACTCCCCCAAAAATCGTGAGGCCTGACACACAGCCAAGCAGTCATTTGACACTTGGGCCGAAACCTTGGAAACCACTAAACAAGCTCACTTCGATGCCACTCTGCACAAATTTGGCAATAAGGCTGGCAAGCTTCTTGCCAGATTATGCAAGGGACCCTACCGCCCCACGGTTATATCGTCGCTACGCGACCCCGATGGCACAGTCACGACCACTCAGAAGGGCATCAATGCGGCGATGCTCCGCTTTTATTCCACCCTCTATGCGGCGGACCCTGTTGACCGACCCACGGCTCGCGACTTCCTCGACGAAGTACAATTGACCCGAGTATCTCCCTCTCAACTCGATTCGCTAAACGCCCCCATTTCCCCCTCGGAGATATCCGATACGATTCGTAAGCTAGCTTCCTCCAAAGCCCCAGGCCCGGATGGCCTATCAGGCGAGTTCTATAAATCTCTCAACGCACTTCTAACCCAGACCCTGGCCGATGTCTACCAACATATATGGTCTGGTGGCCCCTATCTCCCGTCCGGTAATCAAGCAATTATTAAGTTGTTAGAAAAAAAGGGGAAAGACCCACAAGAGCCTGGATCATATAGACCCATCTCGCTTCTAAATCTTGATGTCAAAATTCTTTCCAAAATAATAGCTAATAGGCTGGCTGGCATCATCCCCTCCCTGATCCACTCCGCCCAGTCAGGTTTTGTCAAGGGCAGAACGGCAACTATTAATATCAGGAAGGTGATGATGGCACTAGAACATGCTAGATGTAACCCTACCAGCGATCTAGCTATTATTACTCTAGATGCCGAAAAGGCTTTTGACAATGTTAATTTTGAATGGCTTTCCATGGTACTGGGGGATATGGGTTTCACCGGACCCTTTCTACACCTGATCAGCTCCATGTACACCTCCCCTGCAGCCAGACTGGTGGCCGCTGGCCTCCTCTCGGATGAGTTCCGGCTACATAAGGGAACCAGACAAGGCTGCCCCCTGTCCCCACTCCTTTTTAACCTGGCCTTGGAGCCGCTTTCCAGATACCTGACATATAAAGCACCGCTACACGGGATCGAAATCGGGTCGCACGAATTAAGAACCTCCCTCTTTGCTGACGACGTCTTGATATTTTCCGCCAACCCTTCAGCAGACATGCCCACGATTAAATCCTTATTTGTCCATTTCAGACAGTGCTCGGGACTGCGTATCAACTACTTCAAGAGCGAAATACTCCCCTTGGGATCCCTTCCACCTCCGACATGGGCTAACCACTCCATTTTCAAGGTAGCTAGAACTCATATCACATACTTGGGCATTAAGATAGGGAGGCTCCCCTCGTCTCTCTACCACCTGAACTACCCCCCCCCCCCTCTTTGCCAAACTTATACAGGAATTGGACAACTGGATGGATCTGCCTCTTTCGCTCTTGGGAAGGTGCCACCTGGTAAAAATGGTCAGCTTTGCACGCCTCCTGTATCCCCTTCAGACGATACCCTTACTCCTTAGGCATAAGGATACAAAACTTTTAAACTCAGCAATCTCTAAATTCTTGTGGCGAGGCAAGAGACCCCGCATAGCCTTCTCTAAACTTCACCTTCCCAGGAGCGAAGGGGGTATTAACCTTCCCAATCTTAGAATGTATAACCTAGCATGTCTTTTGAGGATAGGTCTGGACTGGATAACCCAAAAATCCCGCTGCTCAAATTACCCACTGGAAGCTGCAATGACCCATCCTTACTCCCTAGCTGCTCTTCTCCACTGCAAATGGAAACAATTAGATCCGTCACTGCAACACAACCTTTTACTGAGAGACACGGCTATTGCCTGGAGAGAAACACGGAAGAGCCTTAAGCTGTCTCCCTTCATCTCTAGACATCTCCCGATACAGGGTAACCCGAACTTCACCCCGGGGCTGGACCGCCAACCCTATGAAACATGGCGTCAAAAGGGCCTCGACACCTTCTACTCCTTATGTGACCCGGACTCTGGTCGAGCACTCCCCTTCCGCCGGCTGGCTGTCAAGTTCTCCTTGCCGGATTCATCCGCCTTCCACCATGGCCAATGCCTCAGCTTCTTGCAGAAAACTTGCAGGGCGGAACATGCAAGATTCCAATCCTCTTTCATCGAAGTACTTCTCCACAAAGACTCTTATGGCATCTCTGATATCTACAAACCTCTACTACTGCATACTACACCCTCTCTGGAATCATCCTGGGTCTCTAACTGGGCCAAAGATTTCCCAAGTACCGATATTGTGGATAAGATTCTACACGGACTCCAATCAGTTTATAATCTGGTCCCAAATGAAACTTGGAGGGAAACCCAACTAAAAATTGCACATCGAGCGCACATACCTTTTCTACCTTCCTCACCTTCATGTCAATCCGCTGCTTCTTTGTGCCCTCTATGCCGGCATCCTAGACCCTCCCTCACTCACCGCTATTGGTCTTGCCTGGTCATCTCCTCATTCTGGGATGGAATTTTGGCTTTTATCTTCAAGATAACACTCCTGAAACTCCCCAAGGACCCGCTACTCCTCATCTTTGGGTATTGGGACCCCAAACTGCTCCCTTGGTCGGCTACCCCCACACCTCTGGGCAAGGAGTGGGCCTTGCTCTGCCTGTTACTCGCTAGGAGAACCATCCTAGCCAACTGGACAACCACGACTAAACCCTCTGTCCCACAAGTCAACAGGGAACTTATGCACCTTCTCTTTTGGGACAAATTGAATACTAGCCTTCTTCACGCAAAAGCCAAACTACGCTTTCACAACAGATGGGGCTTGTATATAGCATCTAAACTCACCCCACAGGAACGAGCCCACCTTGAGGACCACTCCTTCATCCATAAGGGACACGCGCCAACGGCGATAGTCGCTGCAACCTAAAACCGTACCAAGCGGGCCTCTGTGCCCCTGACTCTCTCTCTCTCCCCCTCACACGGGGACTCATCACCTTTCATTGACAGCCGGGATCTGTGCAGCACCTTTCTCCCCCCCCCCCAATATGCAATAAGCTGCACCTGCTACTGACCACCCCCCCCCCCCCCCCACGGTTATTTTATTTCATATTCATTATATGCTTTATTTTACCCTGTAGTTCGCTCTTATAAAACATACCAGGTTACCTTATGACCTCCAGATCCATCCAGTTGAAGCTTCCCCTTCTCCCTTCTTTGGGGAGAATGGTAAGTCTTCCCTTAAGCAATGTACACAATGCTTAGTTACTACCAAACCCTAGGTCGTATGACTGCTTTCACTCGATCTTTCTATTTCAATGAGAAAAATTTTCGTCTTTGTATTTTGTATTTGTTATATACCTTTTTTCAATAAAATTTTATTAAAAAATAAAAAATTAGTTCAATCCTTAAATAAGAGATATTTTTTATCCAAACCTGGGGTACCCCCCCCCCCGGCATCTGTACATGTAGTACCTGGGAAGGTCAGTGATCTGTAAAACACAGCCACACCCCCCACAGTTAGAAACCAGCCCCTAGGACACACTTAGCCCCTACACTGCCACCTCCTGGTTAACCCCTTCACTGCCAGTGTAATTTACACAGGAATCTGTGCATTTGTATAGCACTGATTGCTGTATAAATGACAATGGTCCCAAAAATGTGTCAAAATGTCCGATGTGTCTGCCATAATGTCATAGTCACAATAAAAATGCCATAAACTATCCCCTATTTTGTAAACACTATAACTTTTGCGCCAACCAATCAATAAATTGATTTTTTTTTTACCATAAACATGTAGAAGAATATGTATTGGCCTAAACTGAGGAAAAAACATTTTTTTATATATTTTTTGGGGATATACAAAAGTAATAAATAATGCAGTTTTTTTTTTCAAAAATTGTCACTTTTTGTTTGTAGCGCAAAAAATAAAAACTGCAGAGGTGATCAAATACCAAAAGAAAGCTCCATGTGTGGGGAAAAAAAAAAGGACATCAATTTTGTTTGGGAGCCACGTCACACGATCACGCAATTGTCAGTTAAAATGATGCAGTGCCGAATCGCAAAAAGTGCTCTGGTCTTAAGTCAAAAATGGTTCGGGGCTTAAGTGGTTAAAGCTGGTATTGCAACTTTGGAAAAGAATAAAAATTTGGTAGTTTGCCCTGCAGATAAGAGGTGGGCTTGTTATCACGAGTAAGACTTTCTATAAAGAGGAAATGGATCGACTATTGGCTGATAGATACCTATCAGGTTCTTACTAGTGACCCTGTGTTCGAATATAAAAATGAAGTGCAAATCCTTGTGCAAGGGGGTAAAACCAGTGGAGTTCTTAACAAGAAAGAATCATCATTTCTGGACCCAAGTGCATGTAGGAGGCCTATCATATTTTTTTCCTAAAATCCATAAAGATGCTCAGAAACCACCGGGGAGGCCTGTAGTCAATGGTATTGACTCAGAAAAAGAGGGCTCCCACTGTCAACAATAGCAGTGTGATGGTCCCATCCCTATATATAGACCAGGAAGAACCCCCTAGATGGGAATTTGACAGACCACCAACACATGCAAAGCAACTATAAAATATAGTGTTTACTGATACAAAAAATATTAAAACAGACGGCTAGCATCTGAGCAATATACAATACAACTAGAACATTACAACAACACTTGTGCTCTCATAGGTGTAGGATACCCCAAACCCATACAAGCTGTAGACTACTTTACGTTATAGCAAAGTGTTATTTCTTCAGTGTTGTCACATGAAAAGATATAATAAAATATTAACAAAAATGTGAGGGGAGTACTCACTTTTGTGAGATGCTGTACATATGTCTTTGTAACAATAAATGCTATATAACCATTCTAGAGAATGATGGAGGGAATTGGCAAATCAATGTAACCATTTACATTTATTGGTTACATTCATTTTTTAATGCCCTCCATGTTGCTCAAACCATAATAAGAGAACATTTATTCAGAAGAGAAAATTATTTTAATTATGAATTTGCACAGAATGAATATACATGCACACCCAATGGACACATTGCTATGCAAAATATTATAAAATGTATCTGAAAGAAAACAGGTTTTGCTGAACTCTCTCTGGGAACTCTGCTTTTGTGTGTTTGCCTTGTAATACATATTATATTTGTTTAACAAACATTGTACATTGTATAAAGTATATGTAAAAAAAAAAAAAAAAATACAATAACCAGTATAGTTTCTCTCTCAATCATCTGACACTTTTGCAAAATATTACTGTGTGTTACAATAAGTGCCTAACATATCCATGGTTTGTTCTAGTCTCTTTTTGTTGAGATGAAAAAATCTAAGATGCAAATGGTCTCTATAATCAAATGATTATACAATACATTTATATAGCTGTGGCGCAGTTCAAAAGTAATGGTTATATTAATGAAAATACTTCTATTATATTTTTGTCAGATTCAAGTTTAGAGGCAAAAGAGAAATGCAAAACGGGAGGGAAATTAGAATACCCCAGTGGATATGTTATGAACAATATCTGGTACCCAAAGACTTGCAACATGAAGACCTACCATGAAGTAGAAGAACAAAATGCTTGTATGAAAGGAAAGTTCTTCTATATGTTTGGGGACTCAACCACGCATCAGTGGATAAATATTTTTGAAACCAAGTTGAAAAGTAAGTATTTGCCATTTGCTAGTATGAAACTGATTCATTTGTTTAAATCTACCCATCATGCTCAGAATAAAATGTTGAGGGTGTACTTAGCCACATTCTCAGTTGAGCTTGTAAATAAAGGACAGGCAAGAATGCTCCTTCTCCAGGCTATGAACAGATATGTACATATTTTTACTGCAACTGTGGCCATGCTATGGACAATAAAGTAGAAGTCTGGTCAAAAGCTAACTAAACCTAAACCTGTTCCAACCCCCAATCTAAGCCCTATGTTACCTACCCTGTAAAGGAAAGATGTGTATACTTACCTAATCTAAGGGTGCTCCAGTCCGATCACGTGATTGAAATCCCAGCCCTGGCTTCACTTTAGAGGAGGTATAGCGGACAATGGATGCCCCATGGTAAGTCGATGGATGACGTCACTACCTATGCACTGCAGTCATTGTTGCTGCTCCCACCTTTCTCCTGAAGCTGGCTGCTGGGGATATCATGTGACTGGACCAGAAGACCCGCAGATAAGGCAAGCATACAGATCTTTCCTTTACAGGATAGTTAATATAGGGATTACAATGTAGGTGGGAGTAGGTTTAATCTTTGGTTAAAACCTAACTACTACTTTAACCACTTAAGGACCGGGCCTATTTTTCAGACTCTGTGTTTACAAGTTAAAATTCATTGTTTTTTGCTAGAAAATTACTTAGAACCCCCAAACATTTATACCTTTTTTTTCTAACACCCTAGAGAATAAAATGGCAGTTGTTGCAATACTCTGTCAGACCGTATTTGCGCAGCGGTCTTACAAGCCCACTTTAAAAAAAAAAAAAAAAAACAATTTGAATTAAAAAAAATGAAGACAGTAAAGTTAGTCCAATTTTTTTTTTATATTGTGAAAGATAATGTTACGCTGAGTAAATTGATACCCAACATGTAACACTTCAAAATTGTACCCGCTCGTGGAATGGCGACAAACATTTTACCCTTAAAAATCTCCATAGATGACATTTAACCACTTTCAGACCGGACCATTTTGCTGGTAAATGACCAGAGGTCTTTTTACAATTTGGCACTGCGCTGCTTTAACTGGTAATTGCGCGGTCATGCAATGTTGTACCCAAACAAAATTTGCGTCCTTT
The DNA here is from genome assembly GCF_037356315.1 of Lithobates pipiens. Lineage (NCBI taxonomy): Eukaryota > Metazoa > Chordata > Amphibia > Anura > Ranidae > Lithobates > Lithobates pipiens. Next base: position 463,254,560 of record NW_027507764.1, read on the forward strand.
TCTTCCCACAAATAGAGCTTTCTTTTGATGGTATTTGATTGCCTCTGCGATTTTTATTTTTTGCGATATAAATGGAAAAAGACCGCAAATTTTGAAAAAAAAATGATATTTTCTACTTTTTGTTATTAGAAAAATCCAATAAATTCAATTTTAGTCATACATTTAGGCCAAAATGTATTCAGCCACATGTCTTTGGTAAAAAAAAAGTCAATAATTGTATATTTATTGGTTTGCGCAAAAGTTGTCACATCTACAAACTAAGGTACGTTTTCTGGAATTTACGCAGCTTTTAGTTTACGACTGCCTATCTCAGTTCTTGAGGTGCTAAAATGGCAGGGCAGTACAAAACCCCCCCAAATGACCCCATTTTGGAAAGTAGACCCCCTAAGGAAATTGATAAGTGGCATGTTGAGCCCATCGAATATTTTATTTTTTTGCCTCAAGCGATTGAATAATGACAAAAAAATAATTTTTTTTTTTTTTTTACACAAAGTTGTCACTAAATGATATATTGCTCACACATGCTATGGGCATATGTGAAATGACACCCCAAAATAAATTCTGCTGCTTCTCCTGAGTACGGGGATACCACACGTGTGGGATTTTTTGGGAGCCTAGCCGCGTACGGGGCCCCGAAAGCCAAGAACCGCCTTCAGGTTTTCTAAGGGGCGTAAATATTTGACTTCACTCCTCACTACCTATTACAGTTTTGAAGGCCATAAAATGCCAAGATGGCACAAAACCCCCACAAATGACCCCATTTTAGAAAGTAGACACCCCAAGCTATTTGCTGAGAGGCATTTTGAGTCCATGGAATATTTTATATTTTGCCACAAGTTGCGGGAAAATTACAAACTTTTTTTTTTTTTTTTTTTTCACAAAGTTGTCACTAATTGATATATTGCTCACGCATGCCATGGGCATATGTGAAATGACACCCCAAAATAAATTCTGCTGCTTCTCCTGAGTACGGGGATACCACATATGTGGGACTTTTTGGGAGCCTAGCCGCGTACGGGGCCCCGAAAACCAAGCACCGCCTTCAGGCTTTCTAAGGGCGTTACAGTTTTGAAGGCCATAAAATGCCAAGATGGCACAAACCCCCCCCAAATGACCCCATTTTGGAAAGTAGACACCCCTAAATTTAGGGGTACACTAGTGAGACTAGTTAATAAATGGCGGGTGCCCTGAAACTATAAAAAAATAACTAACCAACCAGCGTCACCTGTAACAGTTATATGGTGATCACTGGTGAAAGGGTTAACTAGGGGGCAATCAGGGGGCTTTATGCGGTAGTATATGGGGGTCCCTGGCGCTATAAAAAGCTGCGGCGAACCTAAATACCTACCTGCCTAACTAGCGTCACCTGTGACACTAATACAGTGATCAGAAAAACGATCGCTTATTAGGCTGGGTTCACACTGGAGCGATGTGGGAACGCCACGAATGCGCGGCGGGTTCCCGCATCACATGCCTCCCGGCGGCAGTTCACACTGCCCTATGCGAACTGCTGGGAGTGTCAGTGAAATGTTAATGACACCCCCAGATCAGTTCGCATATCGCAGTGCGATCTGCAAACTCGGATCGCATGGTGTGAACACCCATGCGATCCGATTCTGCTGCGGACCAAAAAAAGGGTCCCGTGCGAGTTTTCGGCGGGTGCGGCGGGTGCGACACGAATTCAGCCATACTATCTGTATGGCTGAACTCGAATCGCACAGAGATCGGATGTGATTTGCACTGCAGTGCGGTGCGAATCACATCCGTTCTCATAAACCGCTGCAATGTGAACCCAGCCTTAGTGACACTGGCGACGGGGGGTGATCACGGGGTTAAACCTTTATTGGGGGGGTTAGGGGGTACCTTAGAACTAAAGGGGGCTAACCCTAACTGCCCTAACAGTTATTACAGTCACAAATGACACCCGCCGGGTGATCAGGGGGTTAAACCTTTATTAGGTAATAAATGGCGGGTGCCCTGAAACTATAAAAAAATAACTAACCAACCAGCGTCACCTGTAACAGTTATATGGTGATCACTGGTGAAAGGGTTAACTAGGGGGCAATCAGGGGGCTTTATGCGGTAGTATATGGGGGTCCCTGGCGCTATAAAAAGTTGCGGTGAACCTAAATACCTACCTGCCTAACTAGCGTCACCTGTGACACTAATACAGCGATCAGAAAAATGATCGCTTATTAGGCTGGGTTCACACTGGAGCGATGCGGGAACGCCACGAATCCGCGGCGGGTTCCCGCATCGCATGCCTCCCGGCGGCAGTTCACACTGCCCTATGCGAACTGCTGGGAGTGTCAGTGAAATGTTACTGACACCCCCAGATCAGTTCGCATATCGCAGTGCGATCTGCAAACTCGGATCGCATGGTGTGAACACCCATGCGATCCGATTCTGCTGCGGGCCAAAAAAAGGGTCCCGTGCGAATTTGCGGCGGGTGCGGCGGGTGTGGCGGGTGCGGCGAATGGCTGAACTCGAATCGCACAGAGATCGGATGTGATTTGCACTGCAGTGCGGTGCGAATCACATTCGTTCTCATAAACCGCTGCAATGTGAACCCAGCCTTAGTGACACTGGCGACGGGGGGTGATCACGGGGTTAAACCTTTATTGGGGGGGTTAGGGGGGCACATTAGAACTAAAGGGGGCTAACCCTAACTGCCCTAACAGTTATTACAGTCACAAATGACACCAATGCAAAAAAAAAAAAAAAAAAAAAAAAAGCAATTGGTGTCACTGTGACTGGGGGGGCAGGGGTAATTGGGGGGGGGGGGGGTGATCGGGGGGTAAAGGGGGGGTGTGAGTGTGCCTGGCATGTTCTACTGTATGTGTGGTGTGTTGGTGCAACTCACCGAACCTCTCTCCTCGGTGCCGGAACGAAAAATACCGACACGAAGGAGAGAATACATCACTTCCTCTCCTGTGTTTACATTACAGGAGAGGAAGTGATGTCACGGAGGATTTCCATTCGTCGAGAGCGATCGCGAGGGGGTGGCCATGAATGAATGGCCGCCCCCTCATCCCGGATCGCTCTCGAAGGAATGCCGACCGCCGCAGGCACCGGGGGGGGGCCCGATCGGGCCCCCCACCCGCGGGCAGGCAGGGACTTATATATACGCCCATATGCCTGCCCGTGCCATTTCTGCCGACGTATATCGTCGTGCGGCGGTCGGCAAGTGGTTAAAAATGTCTACAGGTTACCAGTTTTGAGTTACCAGTTACCAGTTTTGAGTTAGAGGAGCTCTAGGGCTAGAATTATTGCGGTAATACCTCACATGTGTGGTTTGAACACCATTTTCATATGCGGGGGCTACTCACATATGCATTTGCATCTGCGCATGAGCTCATTGGGACGGGGCACTTGAGAAATCGGGTCACCTTTATTCCTATTACAAAGAATGTAAACATCTCTTGTAATTGAAAAAAGCATGATATGACCTCTTAAATATGAGATTGTGGGTCAATAAGACCACAGATCTCATATTTACACTTAAAGGGAATAATAAAAAAGAGGGTGCGATTGTCTCTACCATTACCGGAGACCACCGTAGTGTGGAGGTGGGGGTCCCTCCTGCCAACAATAAAAGTGATCTTGCGGCAAGTCTGCTGCAGGTATCACATTTATTTGAAAGAAGAGAAAAAAGGAGGGAGAGGGGGAATTTGGGACTTCAAATTAAATTACGTGTATTTCCATCCCTGTCATTCTGACTATATATTTTTCAGCACACGGGCAAATTGCTAGTGATTTGAAGGAAAAAAAAGGTTGGAACTTTAAATGAAGCCCATGGTTTGAAAGACAACACAAAATGGTGGATAAATAAACTGTTTAATAATTCATATACAATGGTATTAAACAATATCCTATTAACACTTGGCAAGAAATCTAGAATGAGTAGAAGCACTGATAAACAGTGAACAACATACAGACTATGATATCAATAGCAAGATAGGTAAAACAGGTAATAACAATGGTACAGGCATCATTGATGGGTAAAATCAAGGGACCATCAGTATCAAATGAGGTAAACAATTATTGCATGATCTTGCTTGCCTGATCTCTGGCCTCAAAAATCCAGAGATTTGAGTAATCCATATTTGTACAATGAAATTGGTGTATAAAAAGATGGCTGATAGCTTGACACGTTTCGTTCAAGACCACTCATCAGGAGCAGACACGTCATGTTTCTAAAATTGAAATGATATAATAAGTCATCAAAGGGTACACAAGGGGCAGATAGATCCCCTGAAGGGATAAAATACTCACTAAGATACATTTGTTGGTGGTGGATGGGCAGGAGTGGTAAATAATTGTTTACCTCATTTGCTACTACTCATTCTAGATATATTGCCAAGTGTTAATAGGATATTGTTTGATACCATTGTTTGTATAAATAATTATTAACCACCTCAATACAGTGCACTTACACCCCCTTCCTGACCAGAACAATTTTCAGCTTTCAGCACTCTCACAGTTTGAATGACAATTACTCAGTCATGCAACACTGTACCCATATGAAACTTGCATCCTTTTTTCCACACAAATAGAGCTTTCTTTTAGTGGTATTTAATCACTAGTGGGTTTTTTTTATTTTTTGTGCTATAAATAAAATAAAACGTAAATTTTGTGAAAAAAATGCCTTTTTCTTTGTTTCTGTCATAAATGTTTGCTAATTAGTAAGTTTTCTTCATACATTTTGGCCAAAATGTATACTGCTACATATCTTTGGTAAAAATAACCCACATTAGTGTATATTATTTGGTCTTTGTGAAAGTTATAGAGTCTACAAACTATGGTGCCAATCGCTGAAAATTGATCACATCTGATCAGGCCTTCAGTACATCAGGTGTATCTAATTTCTTGAGACACTAACAAGTCAGGAAAGTACAAATACCCCCCAAATGATATTCCAAGGTATTAAGTAAGTAGCATGGTGAGTTTTTTTAAGTTGTAATTTTTTCCCACAATTCTTTGCAAAATTAAGATTTTTTTTTATTTTTTTACAAAATTGTCATATCAGGTTATTTCTCACACACAGCATATGCATGCAACAAATTACACCCCAAAATACATTCTGCTACTCTTCCCGAGTACGGCGATACCACATGTGTGAGACTTTTACACAGCCTGGCCACATACAGAGCACCAACATTGATGTAGTACCTTCAGACGTTCTATGAGCAAAAATTACGCATCTCATTTCTCAACCACCTATTACACTTTTGAAGGCCCTGGACAATGGAATTTCCCATAAATGACCCAATTTTGGAAAGCAAACACCCCAACGTATAATCTGTGAGGCATAATTAGTCTTTTGAACGATTCATTTTTTTCCAGAAGTTTTTGGAATATGTGGAAAAAAATGAAAGCACAAAGTTGTCAATTTATAAGATATTTCTAACACATAGCATGTATATAACAAAAATGACACCCCAAAACACATTCTGCTACTCCTCCCAAGTATGGCAATACCACATGTGTAGGACTTTTACACAGGCTGGCCACATAGAGAGGCCGAACATTGAAGTAGTACGTTCAGGCGTTCTAGGAGCATAAATGACACATCTCATTTCATTCCTACCCATCACACTTTTAAAGGTCCTGGACCACCAGGACAGTGAAATTACCTACAAAATGACCCCATTTAGGAAAGCAAACACCCCAACGTATATTCTATGAGACATGGGCTGCAAATAGGTACTCTGAAGGGCGGTGACAGGTACTCATATGGACTGTGACAGGTACTCGGGTACTAAGATGAACTGTGACAGGTACTCATATGGACTGTGACAGGTACTCGGGTACTCAGAAGGGCTGTAACAGGTACCCGGGTACCCTGATGGACCGTGACAGGTACCCGGGTACCCTGATGGACCGTGACAGGTACCCGGGTACCCTGATGGACCGTGACAGGTACCCTGATGGACCGTGACAGGTACCCTGATGGACCGTGACAGGTACTCGGGTACTCTGATGTGCCGTGGTACGCAGATGGACTGGGACAGGTACTCGGGTACTCTGATGGGCTGTGATTGACAGGTACTATGAGGGGTGGTGACAGGTCCTCTTTATTGGGGGGGCAATCAGTGTGATTGGTGTACACTGTAGGCAGTAACGAGATGTTACCACAATCTCCTCCTCACACACGATCGGTGTGTGAGGAGGAGAACCCGGTAACATCTCGTTAGCGCGGTTTGTTTACATTTTAGTGATCGGCTGTGAAAGGATCACAGCCGATCACGTGGGTAAACAGCCGGCCAATGGCTATTTACCAGCGTCGGTGACGAGTAGTGTTCCCGGGGAACACGCCGCTACCGACATGCACGTGCAGCGCGATCGCGCGCATACGCCGTGCACAGTGGGGGTGTGACCATCTGTGATCGGCCGTGACTTCATCACGGCCGATCACGTGGTAAACAGTCATAACCAATGGCTGTTCACCCCCTTTGGTGGTGAGCGGTGTCTCCGTGACACACCGCCACCGAAGAAACAGGGATGCGCACGCACGATCACGTGCATTCCCTGTTTAAATGGGAGGCCGTCGTAGGTGCGCCGCCTGGCCGTCATTTCACTGCCGGCGGTCAGCAAGTAGTTAAACAGCTTATTTATCCACCATTTTGTGTTGTATTGCAAACAATGGGCTTCATTTAAAGTCCCAATGTTTTTTCCTTCAAATCGCTAGCAACTTGCCCACGTGCTGAAAAATAAACACCCACTGAAGAAGAGGATACTGAGGTTATGCCAGCCAGCTGCTGTGATAACAACAATACTCCTCTTCAAACAGCCAACGTATAACTATGACGAGTGGTCCACAAGTAGTTAAAATATATACATGTTCAAAAAGTAAATGCACTTTAAAACAAGTTCTCACTGGCCACTGTAGCTGAAGACACTGGAGTAATTAATTATTAGTGATGGACCAAAAATATACCTGGGCTTGGTTCAAGGTGGGTTTGCCAAATGTTGCGGTCCCAAATCCAAACCTATTGAAGTCAATGGAAGCTGAATCTTGGAAAAATGTATTGTGCATTTTCTAAGGTAAAAAAAAAAAAAAAAAAAAAAAAATGTAAATGCTCGGTTTGGCAGGAGAAATGATTTTAATAATGTTTAAAGTGAAATATTAAATGCACATGTGGCAGGGAGCTGGCTTTCTTACTCAAAAGACACTCCCTCTAGTGCGAGCTAAAACTCATCACACCCTGCCAATAGAGCGATTAACACCAGCAATCAAAGCATACAGGGAAATGTAGTTCCAGGACTCAAGTTTGACATTAAGATTTGATTTTCCATTTTGATTTCCTGAGCAGAATTCTGACAGCACAAGACGGAGGAAGAGATCAGACCTGAGGGAGAGATGCTGCCTCTCAGGTGATTTCGCTGTGCGATTTAGGCTCTTGCCGCCAGTCGGGACATCCAGCCTGAGAGGGGAGGTCCCAGGTGCACATCCAGACGCACTTGCATTATGCAGAAGTCTGGCAAATGGAAACTCAGGACTACTGTTCGCCCGTTCGACGAATTCCGAATGTTATGGGCCGTTCTCGCCAAATTCTAGTGGCACGTCTTGGCTCATGCATTGCTGGCTGCTGATTGGCCAAGCATGCACTATGACTCGCATGCTTTGGCCAATCACAGTGCAAAAAAAACAGAGCCAGGATTGGCCAAAGCCAAGGTGGCTTTAGGCAATTATGTTTTAGGGTGTTTAGTACACGCCCCACACTATATAAGGCCGCCTGCGTGGTGGCCTTGTGTAGTGTGTTGCGGTGGCAGAGAGAGCTAGACAGGGACCATGTCATTTGATTCAAGTTGCATAGAATAGGCAGACAAGTCAGTTAGCTTCAATTACAGTGTGTAGAGGATATATATGCATCCCAGGTGTGTTGTAGAAATGTACACACTGTATTCAGTTTAGCTAGATCCTTTCCTGTTAGTCTCTTCTTAATATACTGACAGGCAGGGAGCTGCACTATTTGTACTTGGTGTACTGTGACCTTTGCACAGTGTGCACCTAAAGCTTTACCTGATTACAATTGCTGGTATTCCCATACAAATACAGGCAGGGAGCTGCAATATTTTGTTTTAGTGTCCTTTGCACCTAAAGCTTTACTTGAATACAATTGCCACTGTTCTCATATTAATAATACTACTGGCAGGCAGTTGATTCTGCTAGCTGCAGTATAATCAATATATATTTTATATATATATATATATATATTATACACACATCCCAGCTTTGTGCAGCTACATCTCCCTGCAGGCCATTAGTATGTCTGGAAGGCCAACAAGGAGAGGCAGACAGTCACGAGCCAGTAAAAAGATGGCAAACAGGCTCTGTGTCTAGAGGCAACAGTGCTGGTTGTGGACACGGTGCATCATCAGCACGTGGCCGTGGGACACGCTCTTCCTCTTTTTCAGCAGCTGGCCGTGTTGAGCCGCAACATGCCGAAGACTTGGTAGAGTGGATGACCAAGCCATCCTCATCCTCCTCATCCTCTCTCACCCAAGCTCAGGGTACTTTGTCTGGCAAAGTAGCTGCCAACGTGGCCTCTTCCCTCGGCTCAATGGCATCATGATTTAAGGGGTAAAATAGAGTAGATAAGGATATCCCCGCGCTATCATAAAAACAGAGACTATCACTAAGAAAAGGTTGCAGCAAACCACCGACAGAGGTATAAACCCTACCACCGAAAATCAGGTTTGTAAAAATCAAATAAATGGTGTTGTGCTACCTTAAAAATTAAAACTAAACTAAAGGGCCTAGTGTAATTACTCCAACTAAATAGCAAGATAACACACCCCCTATAAAATATCCCTAGCAAAACAAATAAATAAATGTGCAAGGAAGTATATTCCAGGGATATAAATACCACAAAAACTATAAGGAAAGAAGCAGCAAAAATTCAAACGGTAAGTAAAGTGCCTGGTGCTTAAATAATCATAGTCCCATCAGTCCATATTCACATATGTAAAAAGACAACTAAAGTGGTTGTAAATCCTTACAAACCACTTTGACCTACAGGTAAGCCTAGATTAAGGCTTACCTTTAGGTCCAAGAAATATCTCCCAAACCTATACGGTTTAGGAGATATTTGCCGGAAGACGGGCACCGCTATCTACGGCGCATGCGCCGTAGACAGCGGTGCGCAGGCGCACTGAGCGGGGCATCGTCGATGACGGCAATGCTGCGAGTCTCGGCTCCCGTGCGCATGCGCGGGAGTGACGTCATCGCTGCTCCGGCGAATCACAGCGCCAGAGCAGCGAGACCCATCAAGAAGATGGACGCTCGGAACTACAGGGGACAGCGGTGACTTCGCTGGCTCCTGTGTCAGGTAAGTGACACATAATGGACTACTATGTGATGCATAGTAGTCCATTATGCTTTGCCTTTACAGGGAATGAAAGAGGAAGTAAACTCATCAGGGTTTACTTCCTCTTAAGGCCTCCAACTGTGCAATAATAAAGTGCAAACAAACTTCTCATGGATACATAGAATCAAGTACAATAAAATAGAAAATTGATAATGAAGACGTAAATCACACAGTGCAAATAAGCAAAAAAGGAATTGAGTCTCTATGTAAACAGAAATGAGTAGAGTGAACAGTGACTTATTTAGTGCTTCTCCAAATAAAAGGTGACAAAAACTGTGAATAAAACACTTGTGCCTCTTAAGTTCTCACAGCACACCAGGTGGGGTTGCCCCTTACCTTACTGCTGTAAGGTAAACAGCAGGTCAGCAAGATAGGGATACATTCTCTGGATCTTTCCCTATTCCTGGCAGATTAATACTGTCCCCCATGGCTGGTGTTGATAGTTCATTAATTTTCACAAGGATCTCATGAAGGAAAGAAAAGTAGGTGCCAATGGTGAAGTACGTACATACATTTATTAATTTAAAAGTGATGGAAAGGTACTCACAAACAGATGAACAACAACTTGCATAGCAAACAAACGAGCGTTCCGCTCGTGTTACGGACGTCACTTCCGGTGTCCTAATTCCTGGTATTCCTGCGCGTATCGTTACCTAACACATGACTTCATCAGGGAATGGAATACAGGTTTACGGAAGTGTCTCTTATACTATCATGTATGGCGGTCATTATCCCGAAGCCGCCCCTAGGATAGCATTACCGCGGCCATTTTTTAATAGATTAGGCTACATCCGCGGCCATTTTTTATGTGACCAGACGGCAGCCATTTTCCCAAAGCCACCCAACAGAAAATAAAAAAACATACATATTACCGCAAACAAATGTCATAATTAAATAAATAGTCCCCACAAAGGGAAAAAACTTCCTACACATTCTATTAGCATCAATTATTGGACTGCAAAACAGTCCTCATTATAGCCAATATAGGCGACCAATCGCCATATCCACACTTTATACCTAATATTCATGATGTCAAATTTTAAAATAAAAAACAAACAGTTTCAATTTAAAATAGTCTATATAAAAAAATAAAAAATTTAGAATAAAATTATATTTTAAACTACCCGAAGAGTCAGCTATAGCGGATACCGGAAATGATGTCCAAGAATAAAAAAGTACATTCTTTTCACAGAACAAGGTATTAAGCCCAGCCTCCTGTCATTGATAATTTACATATATATATATATCTATATATATATAGATAAATATAGAGATGGAATATACACTACAAGATCATTAAACTAAATTTAGCTATACCCGACTACCATTGATTAAACTAAAAATCACCAATGAAACAATTAAGATCGAAATCTATATTCAAGCCTTGAGGCATAAAAGTATCTAAAATAAAAATCCACTTAGATTCCAATTGGCTAAGAGTCCTAACTTCATGGCTCCCTCTCCAATATTTTTTATATGGCTCTATGCCCCAAAAAGTAAGATGGGTGGGGTCCTTGTTATGGTGGGTGCTAAAATGTCTAAACACACTAAGTTTATCAAAACCATTGATAATATTTTTTACATGCTCCTTAATCCTTACTCGTAGGGGCCTTTTTGTTCGCCCAACATATTGTAGGCCACAACTACATTGAAAGGCATATACAGCCCCTTCCGTGTTGCAGCATACAAAATCCTTGATTTCATACAGGTTCCCAGTACTTGTGGAAGTGAAGTTGAATTTCTTTTCAGCAGCTCTTTTTGTTCTTATGCAAGCATAACAGCGTTTACACGGGTAGAACCCCTTTCCTGTAAAGAAGGTTAAACCGTTAAAGGGAGGATTGCTCTGTGTCCTGAGCCCACCCTTTTTCTAAGCCAATTGGAGCCTCAGGCTCTAATTGCATGCTTTTAATTTTTTTTTTTTTTAAAAGCCCATTGGGATCCATGCGTCCAGCGCCCTGCATGTAGATTAAGGGCCGGGCACATGGATTAGGGGGGGCTGCGTCCCTGCGCCCCATATGGACAGACTGCCACTGGTTGGCTTATGGGAGTGCAATGCTTCTGTTTTCATACATCAACTCAACACATCGCTGGTGTAGCTACTGCTACCGTACTGCTACTTTGTTTTAAACTACCAACTACCTAGTCTTTTCTGTTTTTTTTTCATCACAGTAATCCTGCAATGACGTCTCCTTTTAATTTATCCTGCTGGGTTTTCAATGTTTTTGAGGATATTGAAGTATTTGTTTCATGGTCTGCTTCTTGTACACATTTATGACTTTCAGCATTGCATGGAATAAGCATATTGCTGAGTGAAGCATTGTTAAATTGCAGCAAAATGTTGATACTTTGCTGTACCTGAGAAAAGTCTTTTTAAGGAGAGATATATTTTTAATCGGTCATTTTTCTACTCTGTTCAAGATGCCAATGATGCTAATCCTTTTAAGAAATCCAGAGAATCCAATGTATCCCATTGTGCTTAGAATAAAATATTTTGCTATCCTATTTTCATGTGGAAAATTTTCATGATGTGTTTTCAGTTCAAAAGGTGGTATATGTGGAGGTGACATATCAGGGAAAAGTTTTTTGTATGATTTTATTTCATCATTTTAAATCCATGTCAAATCAGGCAAATTGACAGATTTTAGGATGTTTTTCCACCTCTGGTACTGTTATCTAATTGTTTACCTGCATTTTTGAATCTAGTAATTGCATTTCGATTTCCAAAGCCTACCAAAATTTTCACAATATACGGTTTTTTTTTTTTTTTCTAGACATAAAATTTCTTAATGTCTATGAAGGAGGATGGTCACAAAAGCATTTAGGTGTTGACACTGAAAGAAATACCCATGTTCTTTGGAAACATCACGCAAGGCCATTTATTTATCTTGGATTCACAACCCTCAAAGAGGAGCGCACTATTCCACGTGAACTTGACTTAATAGGAGGAAACCAGTACACTGTTATTGCTTTGAACATTGGGGTGCATTTTAGATTATTCCCTGTGCATCACTACATTAAGAGGCTGTACAATATCCGACGTGCCATAGAGCGCCTGCTTCTGAGAAGCCCAGAAACAAAAGTTATCATCAAGACAGAGAATACAAGTGAGATGGCAGAAGAATTTGAAGGAATGAGTGATTTCCATGCATATGTTCACTATTACATTATGGAAATTATCTTTAAAGACATCAATGTTGGTTTTATAAATGGTTGGGACATGACTACTGCATTCAATTACAATCGGATTCATCCTCCAGAAGCCTATGTAAGAAATGAGATCAACATGCTAATGACATACATCTGTAGCTGACCTGTGAAATAAAGATTTGTCGTTGCTTTATTTTCCCAATTTTGCATCATACTAGAGGTTAAGTAGGAAAATTATAGCTACTGTGCCATTTGAAAAATCAGAACAGAATGCTGACAATCATTGCCACTCTTTGCTGCCCAGTATATGTTCCTGTCTCAAGCCAGCTCTATGATTTTTTCTTTAACTACATCGCCTGGACATTCCCTTTAACTTCCTAATTGTTTTTTTTTTTTTAGCAGTGGCATCGGGGCCAATTTACTAAAGGCAAATAGACTGTGCACTTTACAAGAGAATTTGCCCCAGAGCATAGTGAATGAGATGACGTTCTAATGATTTTCATAAGCTAATTGTGGACAATCAAAAATGGTGTTTGTTTTATTTTCCTTGAACATGATTGAGTATTTTTGGCAAAGTGAAGCTTCATCATATTCACCAAGCTCTGGTGCAAATTTTTTTGCAAAATGAATAGCTTATTTGCCTCTAATAAATCAAAACTATAATGCACTTTAACCATACAGTTGCTAATTGCGAGTGAATCTGCAATAGTGAGTGGATCCACGAGGCTCACGCTCCACGATCCTGGGCACAAGATCTGAGCCCAACAGATGACTAGGCTTGGTCACTGTGACACTTCCATCATCAGACAGGCTTCAATGGGGACATCCGTGACACCTTCCTGCTATGGTCACTCCTGCCCTCTGGTCGGGTGAGTGGACCTATATGGCCCTTGTCTGTCTATTAGCTAACCAGTGTCACCATTCACGTTCTTTAGCTACTTCCACTATATGGCTTACCCACACAGACTGTTTTACTGAGCTAACCCCTGTTTATATGGTCCGGTCTGAGGAACTGCCATCCTGTGGCTACTCTATACGATATAATACACAGCGATTGTTTACCAGCAGGCCATTTTCTCCATAATTGTTTAATTTTGCCATCTAAGGACTTGGGGCGTAGACTTAACACAGCGCTCAGGTCCTCAATTCATGGGGGCTATGGTGGCTTTAAGTGGTACAAATGATGTACATGTCCAGATGTCACCAGGATATATGTGCTATTCCATTTCCACTTTCTGCCCCAAATGATGATTTGTATCAACTATGTGTAAATGGTGTGTGCTTGATGCAGCTGCTCTTAATGTAGACAACCTTGTCTTTTTAAATACAGTTCAGGTGTTGGTGGTGGGTTACTCAGTTTTTGTAATAAATAAACTTTTGTGCAATAAATTCCCTAATTAAGCTGCTTGGTCCGCCTGTAACTTCCTTCACAGGCGGCTCTACACCCCCTGTATCCTTTTTGTGAATATGTATAAACCTTCACCCATGTTTTGTGAATGAGGACAATTCAGGCCAAAAGCGGGATTTGTGTGGATTGGTTCTCTATCTCTAGCTAAGATGAAGTCATACAGTATATCACTTGAGTACCATTATCCGGCCACTGCTGTGATAATTTGACAATATCACCATCATGCAAACACTGTACCCAAATTAAGTTTATTTACTTTTTTCTGGTGGCAATTAATAACTACTGGGTTTTATATATATTTTTTTGCTATATATTGGAAAAAACAATACAAAATTATAAAAAACAGCTTCACTTACTTTCTGTTAAAATGCCAGGACAATACAACCACCCCCAAAATGACAAATTTTTGGAAAGTAGTCATCCTAAAGTGACCTCATTTTGTGCCACAGTTTTTATGGAAATTAAAAAGAGTATTGGGATTGAGAGGCCTATGGCGTATGACGTCAGCATGCTGGACACCACGGCCATCCTTTTGGTTAGATACAAAGTACTTCTATGTGAGTTGATTACCATAATTAAACTATTCATTTTACTCGTACATACATCACTATGGAAGTTCTTTTATATTATTAAGGACATGTCCGCATATTTTGGATCGGGCCCGGCTATTGAGTGACCACTTAACTCTGGGAGCTTTGGTGTCATTGGAACATTTGAGAGATCTTTATAACCATAAGCTTTTATGTAAATGGAATAGTTATTCCTGCACTCCAATGGAATATGAATAAATAATGGTCAATGGTGCTGACAGGGGCAGATCCAGAGTCTATTCTTGGGAGGGGCACTGCCAGAAAAATTTTTTTTTGGGGGCAATTTATCGGGGAAATGGCTGGTGTTGATGCTTCAATCATCCTGGCACCATGGTTGTTATGGTGTCAGGATAATTGAAGCGCATTATTTTATTATTACATTGCTATATAAAATGAAATAGTTCAGCTCACCATAATGCAGAATCAGTGGGAGCCCAGAGCGTGTCACTTGCTACCGTCGCCTGCCACCAGATGGGGATTGTCACGTGCCATGTCACTTGCCACATGCTGCGGATTGTCACCTGCCACACGTTGTGAATTGTCACACGTTGCTGGTTGTCACCTGCCTGCTGGCAGATGCAGATTGTCACTTACCACGTCACTTGTCACATGTTGCGAATTGTCACTTGCCACATCACCTGCCACACGTTGCGGACTGTCACTTGCTGCTAATGTGGGGATTGTCTTTTGCTGTGTCCCAGAATCAGGCAGCAACTGACGTCACTCGTTGCTATACGCCAGGCAACCGTGCGTTAGCAACGAGTGCAGGGAAGAGGCTCCACCCACCTGTTCCTCCTCCTATACTAGTCGAGTCTCTCTCTGCGCCGCTGATCTGCTGATGGATGCGAGAGAGACTCGGCAGAGGCAGCGGCAGCCACGGCAGAGCTTGTGAGAATCTGAGAGATCATGTCAGTCAGAGTATTGGGGGGGCAATTGCCCTGTTGCCCCCCCCCCCCCCCCTGGATCCACCCCTGGGTGCTGCAACCACCGTATGGGCCAAACACTAGCCAAAATATATATATGCAATAACAATCAAGTGATGGTGTTGCACTCCAATGTGAACTGTGATAATATAAATACCCACTTACAATGTGGACACATATACAGATATGGGACAAAAAAAAAAAAAAATTTTTTATAATATATATATATATTATAAAAAATTTTTTTTTTTTTTTATATATTAAAAACCGTGATCAATAATGTGCAAAAAACTAAATAGGAGAAAACAAATTTGGCATAAATATAGCAATGGAGCTTCAGAATGTCCAAATGTGCAACATAGTGCAAACAAATTAAGGTGCAAGCAATCAAAATAAATTGGCTGAAAGTCCTTTACAACGCATAAAACAATAATAATCACACCATAAATAAGGTGAAGCTTCAGAATGTCTAAATGTGCAAAGGTGCAACAAGTCGTATAGATTTCAATTATTATTAAAGTGTAAGGTGTGAGTGCGCATGCGCGGGACTTCCGGTCGGACGCCTTGATCGGGAGCTCCGTACCGCTCCGGCCCTTCGGCGCTAACATCAGCTTTTCCAGCCAGCGGGAACCTCAGCCGCATACATCACCGGGCTCCGGAAGACACCAGGAGCTCGCACATATGCCCAAAGGCCGGGCAAAAACGTTCGCCAGCCGCCAGTTACTTTACGGCCTAGACGAGCCTGATCCGTCCAAGATGGCGACCGCTCCTCTTCCCGGCGGAGACACAGACATCAGGGATGATATAGCGGACCCCCCTCCTCCCCAGCCCTCCTCCGCTGCCGTGAGTAGCATCCAGGACCCTCAGACTTCTCCTACTTCTACTATATCATTGATACATAGATCGCTGGCAGGCTTCTCTTATTCCCCTCAAACCATCTCCCCAAATAGCCTGGCTGAGGCCCTGCAGGCCTCCCCTCAGCCTATCCATCCACCTGACCTGACACAGCTCTTAAGTAGCTTTTCTGAAATGCTGGCAGCAGGCCTAGCTCAAAATGCTGTTCAGATAACTTCAATCAAAGCCGACCTGCAGAATCTTGGGGCCAGAATAGATGTGATAGAACAGGCAGTGGATAATACAGCAGCTCGCACTAACCAGAACACTAAATGCATACAGTCCCTGCAGGAACAACTGGAATCAGCTCTTTCTAAATTAGATGATTTAGAAAACAGAAGCAGAAGGTATAACTTCCGCATCAGAGGTGTGCCTGAATCTGTCACGGACATTCAAAGCACCGTCAAGGCCTTCATTAAGGACATTATCCCGGACGTTCCGGACCACAAGCTAGAGCTGGATAGGGCCCATCGAGCGCTACAAGCCCCCCGTCAGGACGGCTTGCCCCGTGATATTGTGATCAAGCCTCACTTTTATGGAATTAAAGAGGAAATCATGATGCGATCTCGCAATCGGGACAATCTCACCATCCAGGGCAATAAAATCCAAGTCTTCGCAGACATCTCTCCCGCTACGATTCAAAAGAGAAGATCTCTCAAGCCCCTTCTGGAAGTTCTAAATCAAAATTCGATCAAATATAGATGGGCCTTTCCATTTCGCCTCCAGTTCCAGTGGAAAGAAAGACAGTACAGCTTTACCAACTTTCATGACGGGGAAACCCTCCTCCTGCAACTTGGGCTCATTACACAAGATCTACAATCCAACCAGATGGAGAGCCGGCCGAACGCGTCTAAAAGACCCCCCCCGAACAGCCCGTTGGCCCCCCTGTGGGTGAAGCAGAAGTCGAAGAGGCACCGCGACTCTGTACCTCAAAAGTGACTCCTGAGCCCTTAGGGCCTCTAGGCCCCTGACTTTTTTTTTTCATTTTTGAATCCTGATGATTGTCAGGAGGGGCCGACGGACTTTCCGGCTTCCCTCCGGTCCTTTTAAGGACCCCCTGGACTCAGTTTTTCCCCTTTGCAATATGTGATTTTTTCTTTTTTTTTCTCCCAATCCCCTGGCCCCCTCCCCCCCCCCTCCTTCCCTTTTTTTTATTTTATTTTTATTTATTTTTACGGGGTGTGAATGTCTGTCCCGATTTTCAACTTAACATTCACCTAACATCCCGTGCTCTCCCCCCCGTCCATGACACATCTCTCCTAACGTTGTTGTCGTACTGACACCATTTGTTTTTTTGGTCTCGCTATTTTGTTAGACAGTCCCGGATCTTAATTGCTTATAAGTTTTCCAAGGTTGATATGTTTTTTTTTTTTTTCCTCTTCGTTAAATTCTTTTATGGTTCTTTGTCTTTGCCTGCTGGCACCCATTTTTATAGGCACGTCGATAGAGGCGCTGGAGCCGGAGCGGGGCTTATTGCCGTGTGCCACTCTACCTGCTGCCCCCTTGTGGAGATTTCTCCCTTAGGGTCTCCAGGAATGCAGTCTGATTTCAGACTGCCTTTAGTTCGGGCCCTCCTGGTTCAGGAGGCTCGAGGTGGGCTCTGCCATTCCAGACCCACCACAGAAGGACCCGAGCTTTCCCGTTCTCGAGTCCTTCCCCTTCTACCCCCCCCTCCTTCCCTCCCCCACTTTCCCTCCTCCTCTCACTCTCTCCTTTTCTATTCTTCTCTTCCTACAGGAGCCCTCGGGGAGATCCCGCCTTTCGGTCTATGGCGCATTTCAGCACCTGTATCCTGCACCTCGGAACAGCAAACAAGTTCTCCTACCCAGGGTAAGATTGTTATTCCCTATTTTGTTCCCACACTCTGATAACCATGGCTGATCCGCATATTAATAAGACGACGCTCAAGATAGCGTCGCATAATACTCAAGGCCTAAACTCCCCTTCTAAAAGACATAAAGCTCTTCACAGCTACTACATTAGGGGCCTTAATATTGTTATGCTTCAAGAAACCCACTTCCCCAAAAATTATAACCCCACGTTTTTACACCGGAATTTCCCTACCTTCTTCTTAGCAAACGCAGAGGACAAGACGAGGGGGGTTGCCATATTATTCTCTAAACACACCCCGTTCACCCACATTCAAACCATCAGAGATATCAAAGGGAGATATCTTCTGGTTAAGGGTCTTATTAACGATATCCTTTTCTCCTTTGTCTCTTATTATGCGCCCAATAAAAACCAAGCTCCTTTCTTCTCGTCCATGCTGACTGCCTTATCCTCCCACCTGGAGGGTAAGGTGGTTATGGGAGGTGATTCGAACATCGCGTTTGACCACCTTATGGATAAGAGTTCCAATGGTAGAACCCACCTGAAACGTCCCCCCAAACAGAGCCTAAAAATTGCTAAACTTCTACATTCTCTGGGGATGATAGACTCCTGGAGAGAGCTTCACCCTGATGCTAGGGACTTCACTCACTTTTCGGCTCCACACAGGACATTCTCCCGCATAGATCACATCTTTGTCCACACAGCGGATATTACCTTTTTATCTCAGGCTGGCATTAAAGAGGTACCATGGTCTGATCATTCAGTCATCTACATCCAGCTAGTGGGCTTTCTGGCTCCGGCGGGCCCCCCCCAATGGCGCCTTAAGGAGTCCCTCCTTGCTAACCAAATACACTGTACGCAACTGGAGAGAGACCTGAAAGAGTTCTTTCAACTTAATGACACTCCTGAAATCTCCCCGGGCACGTTGTGGGGGGCCCATAAAGCGGTCATGAGAGGCAAAATTATTCAGCTGACCTCCCAGCTCAAGAAGGAAAAAGCCCAAGGCATAGTCAATCTGGAACGGGACTTCCAGGATCTGAGTGCTGCTCACAAGAAAAATCCATCACCCACTTCATTAGCCAAAATGGATACCGCTAGAATTGCTCTGAATTTGGCCCTGACTTCCAGTGCGGAGAGCCACCTCAAATGGACAAGTGGCAGATTCTATCTTCACACTGATAAATTTGGCCCCCAGCTGGCTGCGAGGCTTTCCCCCCGGCACAGGATTCAGGCCCTCCCCAAAGTGAAGTCCCTTTCCGGAAAACTGACTCAAAACCCTAAACAGATTCTTGAGGCCTTCAATAAATTCTATTCTAATCTATACTCGGACACCGACCCCGCTAGTATTCCACAGATGGAGGCCTTCCTGGACGGTATCGCACTCCCTAGAATCTCAGACTCCCATAGGGAGCTTATGGAATCCTCTTTCACGGAGGAGGAGGTTAGAGAAGTCATTAAAGGACTTAAACTTGGCTCGGCCCCTGGCCCTGACGGGTTTTCTACTAAGTACTATAAAAAGTTTATAGATGTCCTAGCTCCTTACCTGGCCCGATTTTTCAACTCCCTCAACAATAAGTCATCCCTGGATCCGACAGCTAACCTGGCATTTATATCAGTAATACCTAAACCCGATAAAGACCCAAGCCTAGTGAGCAACTATAGACCTATATCCCTAATTAATAACGATCTGAAAATAATGACCAAGATTCTTTCAAACAGACTGGGCTCTTTCATAGGTTCATATGTCCATGGGGACCAGGTTGGTTTCATACCAGGCAGGCAGGGGCCGGACCAGGTGAGGAGAGCTATGGACATCATCTCCATCCTCCAGTCGGGCTGGGATGGCGGTCCTCTCCAGGAGGGTTTCCTATTATCCATCGATCTCCAAAAGGCCTTTGATACCGTTACCTGGCCATATTTGTTCCGCACACTAGAGCGATGGGGTTTTGGCCACAAATTTGTCAATACTCTTTCCGCCCTTTATTCCCATCCTAGTGCCCGGATCAAACTTCAAGGCCATCTCTCAGACCCCTTTCCTATTGCCAAGGGCACTAGGCAGGGTTGCCCGTTATCTCCCCTATTATTCGCTATAGCTATAGAAACGCTAGCAATCTCTTTCAGGACTCATCCAGATATCCACGGCGTGCGCTGTGGCCCCTCCTCACACAAATGCGCGTTATTCGCGGACGATGTCCTTCTCTTCATTACCTCACCACTCATCTCCACTCCCAACGTTTTAAGGGTGCTTCATGAGTTTGGGCAAGCCTCTGGCCTGCAAGTCAACATGTCCAAGTCAGTAGCCCTCAACATCTCTGTTAACTCGGTATCGGTAGCAAAACTCCAAACCCAGTTTCCCTTTTCGTGGAATCCTACGTCCATTCCCTACTTGGGGATCCACCTCACCCCAAGCATTGGTCTACTCTATAAGCACAATTTCCCCCCAATGTACAACAAATTGAAGGCGGACCTGGATCAGTGGTCCCTTTACAAGCTCTCCTGGTTAGGCAGAGTTAATGCCATTAAAATGACCCTACTTCCCCGAATCCTCTATCTTTTCCGCTCGCTCCCTATCCCGGTTCCCAAATCCCACATCAACAGTTTGCACTCTTCTATAATCCGCTTTGTGTGGGGCGGCTCTTCCCATAGATTACCCAAATCGGTTCTCTTCAGACCCAGACGAAAAGGAGGACTTGGACTACCTAATCTTTGGTGGTATTACCAAGCGGCGCAGTTGAGCCAGATCTCCTGTATCTACACTAACGGTAAGAAACCGGATTGGGTGGACATGGAAAGACAAGCTATTCCCAACTTTACCATAGATTTTCTTATATGGCGACCCTCCAAGTCCAGGCCTCCGATTATGTCACCCACTCTGTCTCATTCAATGGCCCTCTGCGATTCGGTTCACTCCAAGAACTCCCTGACTTCCCCGTGGCGCCCTCTAGCACACATCTTTAACAATCCTCAGTTTCCACCTGGACTAGACGTCAAAACATTTCAATGGTGGCTCAACAAAGGTCTCATTAGAATTGGGAACTACGTCAACTCCAACGGTCCCCTCACGTTAGACCAGTGTATTTCTAAACTAGAGATGCCTCTGACCGAGAGATTTCGCTTCCGCCAAATCTCTCACTTCCTACACTCACTTTCTTCCCGTACATTAGGCCCCCTGACAGTCACCCTCTATGAACAATGGTGCACATCAGCTGTGGTTATGAGAGGTGGTATCTCCCTGATCTATGCAGCTCTAGCAGATCCACAGGTTAAGGCAGGATACATGCTGAAATGGGAGCGGGATCTGGATTTCGATTGGGACCTGGATACTTGGCATTGCAGCTTTCTGAGAGGGCTCAAGGGGATCAACATCTCTTTAATGGAGGCCAGCCTCAAGGTGATTTCCAGATGGTATTTAGTCCCGCAACGACTTGCGTCAATCTTCCCCCAATCTTCCCCACTTTGCTTTAGGGGCTGTGGCCACTTAGGATCCTTGATCCATACTTTTTGGGAATGCCCCAGAATCAGAGGTTATTGGAATGGTGTTTTTAACCTTATCCGCAAAGTCACGGGGCTTGGAATTCCCCAGGACCCCAAGATTGCTCTCCTCAATCAAGATATCCCTCGTGCGAAGAAATTCTCACGAATTCTGGCCCAATTCATCCTTATTGGGGCGAAATTGTCCATTGCCCGGGCCTGGAAGTCACCTAGGGTTTCCTTCCACTCTACTAAACGAAAGATTACTTGGATCATGCTCCAAGAACAGACTTCCAGTGTAATTCTCGACAAAGTAGACCGGTTCAAGAGCATATGGGAACCCTGGGCGAGTCATGTGGGGATCTCACTTGGCTATAACCTGTTCTCTTCTCCCCCCACTAGGTGTACTCCCACAGATAGGTCGGGCCCTCCCTGAGGTCTCCTCTCTACTCCCCTCTCTCCTCATGTCTTTCTTCTCTTTCTTCCCTCCTTCCTCTCTCTCTTTCCCTAACCCATCCTCCCCATTGCCCATTTTTCCCTCATCTGCTATTGCCCCAACTAACAGAGGCTGAAAATTTGGACCCTGCTCAGAGTGGGCACCTGTTAACTGTAATTTGTCATATCTTGGGAGGGCTCTGAGTCCCTGACACAGCAAGATCCCGGAAGGGGTGTTGGGGGTTCGGGGCAACTCTTGCCTCAAGTTGACTTTGGAGCCTTGTTTAATGTTGTAATTGAGAAAATTTCTGATATGAGCAGGTTGATGGGTATTGTTCCATTCACTCTCTGTTTCACTATGCAAACAATAGAACTTTTGCCAGTTATGTTGTACCTCTGTTGTGTAAACTCCTTCTTCTCGACTCCCCTGCGTGGAAGACCTTCTGTTCCATTTTT
Organism: Lithobates pipiens; assembly: GCF_037356315.1. NCBI lineage: Eukaryota > Metazoa > Chordata > Amphibia > Anura > Ranidae > Lithobates > Lithobates pipiens. The sequence continues at coordinate 463,277,088 of NW_027507764.1, forward strand.
TATTACGTTTCAATAAAGCTCTTTTGAAACTTAAAAAAAAAAAAAAAAAAAAAAGTGTAAGGTGCAGGATGTGGGGTAGCATCAGTAGGGTGACAGTGACTTTAAGTGAATCTTCGGTGAGAAATGTCACCCACAGGTATACTAACGTATTACCTTACAGCTGCAAGGTAAACAGCATATAGTAAAGCCAGTGGATCACTCTGGGGCAAAGGTGAAGGACCCTCTTTCCTTTCTTCTCAGTTGTAGATCACCTAAAGGGTCACAGCTTGTTTCCAGGGACAGGTACTCAGCAGAATGGTTTGCTCCCAGTGTGTCAAGCAGGTAAAGTAGAGAAACATAGGAGAGGCTCTCTGGTGTAGTATGTTTCACACTCGATGTAAGTTTATTCAACATAAAGCAAAAAATAGGGTACTCACATTTAAAACTAGCAACAGTGAATTGTATACAAACGAGCAGGGAGCTCGGATGGTAAAAACATCTCTCCAGGTGTCCTGTGTCTAATGCGCATCGTCACTGTCACGTGAATTCTTCAGAGATACATAATGGACAGAGGAAGTGTCTTAAATCGTCTATTGAGAAAACAGTGGTTGGCCATTTTCCCGGAGGCTGCCTATTGTCAGAATAGCAGCGGACATTTTCCTTGAGATTACCCCATGGGCTACAACCGCGGCCATTTTGCTGTGGTGAATTTAAGACAGATAGGCATCAAAGTGTATTACGGAACATATAAAAGGTGGAAATCTTAAATAAATGGACTGTCGATGTAAATAAAGAACTCAAATTTAAAAAACGCATGAATAAAAAAAAAAATCTTAAAAATGAGAATACAGAGATATGAGGATGTTTTAGACAGTATTTATAGCAAGTTAAAATTGTTTAAAAAAAATAATAGTCATAATTTTGGATGACGCTGGACTCCGAAAATGATGTTGGAGGAGAAGGCTTATAAAATGTAAATAAAAGCAATAAAATAAGTTGATGCAAACTTGTGGCATGTAGGCAATAAATATTGTGCGTGAAGGAGGAGGATATGGTAAAGCTAAATTGGCCTAAATAAATGGAATATAATGAGACTAAATCTAAAAGTCACTAATAAAACAATTAAGATCGAATTCTATATTCAAGGGTATGGGGTGCAAAGGTGTCTAAAACAAATATCCATTTGGACTCGAGCTGATTCAAAGTTCTGACTTTATGCCTGCCTCTCCAGTGTTTCTTATATGGTTCAATACCCCAAAATCGCAAGTGTGTGGGCTCTTGTTTGTGGTATATGGCAAAATGTTTAGAAACACTGTGCTTATCAAAGCCTTTAATAATATTTTGTATGTGCTCCTTTATCTGTACTTTCAGTGGTCTTTTTGTTCGTCCAACATATTGTAGACCATAGTTAGACTCACGGAAATATATGGCTCCATCTGTGTTGCAGCAAATAAAGTCCTTCACTTCATATGTGTTTCCGGTTGCGGTGGAAGAAAACTTGAATATTTTTTCTGCTGGTTTTTTGGATGTCACTTAGCATCTCAGGTCACCATAAATGAAGTCCCCTGGTCGGACCACTCCCTAGTCTCTCTCAATATCACAGGTTTCCTAAATCAAGCTAGTACCCCACAGTGGCACCTTAAGGAGTCCCTTCTCTCCAATGCTGTAAACTGCACTATACTCGAAAAAGACCGAAAAGAATATTTCCACCTCAAGGACACTGCGGACATATCTCCTAGCATATTATGGGGGGTCCATAAAGCAATCATGAAGGGTAAACTCATTCAGCTAGCATCATGCCTTAAACGCGAAAAACAAATAAACATAATCAACTTAGAGAAAAACTTTCGCTCCATAAGCAAGTCACATAAAAACAATCCCTCCCCCTCTTCACTCGCTCTTCTAGACGCAGCTAAGATTGCCCTAAATACGGCCCTCACTTCTAGCTCAGAAAAGCACTTGAAATGGGTGAGCGGTAGATTCTATCTTTACTCTGAAAAGTTCGGCCCCCATCTTGCAGCAAAACTTTCACCCAAATATAGAGCTCACACCCTACCCAAAATTCAATCTCTAACTGGTTCCCTGACTCAAAATCCTAAACAAATCTTAGAAGCCTTCCACGTGTTCTACTCAAACCTTTATTCGTGACCTAACCCTGGCAGCATACAGTCAATCAACTCTTTCCTAGACAACATCCCTCTCCCCAAAATCTCAGACTCCCACCGGTCAATCATGGAAGCCCCCATTTCTGAAGAAGAAGTTAGAGAAGTCATAAAGGAACTTAAAAGAGGCTCAGCCCCTGGCCCAGATGGATTTTCGACACAGTACTACAAGACCTTCACTGAGGTCCTGTCTCCTTATCTGGTCCATTTTTTTTTAATTCCCTGAATGGAGACTCACCCTTAGACCCTGCATCCAATCTAGCATACATATCTGTCATCCCTAAACCTGGCAAGGACCAGAGCCAAGTGAGCAACTACAGACCCATTTCTTTAATCAATAACGATTTAAAAATAATTACAAAAATCCTAACAGATTAGGATCCTTCATAGGGTCCTATGTCCATAAAGACCAAGTGGTCTTCATCCCGGGGAGGCAGGGACCAGACCAGATAAGGAGGGCGGTAAATGTAATTTCCCTTCTTAAGTCAAGCTGGGATGGCAACCCTTCACATGAAGGCTCTCTCCTATCCATTGATTTGCAAAAGGCTTTCGATACAATTAATTGCCTACACATATTCAGCATCTTAGAAAGGTGGGGCTTTGGTGCACATTTTATAACTCTCCTCGGGGCCCTCAACTCCCAACCCAGAGCACAGGTCAGACTCCAAGGATACCTCTCAGACACTTTCCCCATCAGCAAAGGAACTAGACAAGGCTGCCCACTATCTCCCCTCCTTTTTGTAATAGGTATCGAAACATTAGCGGTTGCCATTAGAAGTCACCCAGACATCCACGGAGTCAAATGTGGCCACTCCATACACAAATGCGCCTCATTCTCAGATGACGTCCTTTTCATCACTTCTCCCCTCATCTCTACCCCCAATAGCCTTCAACTGCTTCACAAATTCGGGCAGGTCACTGGACTGCAAGCTAACATGTCTAAATGGATCAATCTCAATATTTCCTCCCCACAGGTCTTAGTTGACAGATTAAAGAATCACTTCCCTTTCTCCTGGAGCTCTCCCTCCATCCCCTATTTAGGCGTCCACCTCACTCCCAATATCAATAAACTATATAAACACAATTACCCACCAATGTTCAAGAGACTTAAGAATGACCTTGAACAATGGTCGCTTCACAAATTGTCCTGGCTAGGTAGGGTCAATGCCGTTAAAATTACCCACCATCCTAGGCTACTATACCTCTTCCGCTCACTCCCCATACTGGTCCCTAAATCTCATGTACATAATCTACAATCAGCAATAATCTGATTTATTTGGGGCAAATCTAATCAGACTTCCCAAAAAAAAAAAAACTCTTCAGACCCAGACGGAAAGGCGGTTTAGGACTGCCCAACCTCTGATGGTACTACCAGGCAGCAAAATTAAGCCAAATATCAGCTATTTATTCTAGAGGACCTAAACCTGACTGGATAGGAATGGAAAGACAGGCTATCCCCAAGTTCACAATCGACTTCCTCATCTGGCACCTTCCTAAATCTAGGCACCGATCATGTCCCCTACCCTCTCTCACTCATTGGCACTATGTGACACATTACATAAATTAATCATCATCACTTCCAGTTGGAAACCCCTAGCCCACATTTTCAATAACCCTTTATTCCCATCTGGGATGGATATCAAGGCATTTCAGTGGTGGCTAGATAAGGGTCTATACAGAATAGGGCACTTTTTCAACTCAAATGGCTCCCTTACACTAAGCCAATGCGCCTCAAAACTGGAAATGCCCCCCTCAGAGATTTCGCTTCCACCAAATAGCTCACTTCTTACATTCACTCTCCTCCCAAGACTCACTTCCCTTAACTGTTACCCCTTACGAACAATGGTGCTCCTCGGCCATGGACATGAGGGGGGAATATCCCTGATTTATTCTGCATTAGCTGAACCACATGAGAAAGTGAAGTACACGCAGAGCTGGGTACGCAACCTAGAATTCGAGTGGGACTTGGACACTTAGCACTCTAATGCCGCGTACACGAGCGGACTTTTCAACATCCAAAGTCCGAAGGACTGAGTCCGTCAGACTATCCGATCGTGTGTGGGCTGCAACGGACTTTTGACTCGCCAAAGTCCGAAGGACTTTAGAATATGGAACATGCTTCAAATTTTCCCGAAGGAACTCCGCCGGACCCGGTCCCCTTCGAAAACTCCGCTCGTGTGTATGCTACTCCGACGGACTAAAACCGACGCTAGGGTAGCTATTGGCTACTGGCTATGAACTTCCTTATTCGAGTCGGGTCGTACGTCATCACGTTCGATTGTGTGTGGCCAAGTCCGTTCGGCCGAAAAGTCTGTCAGAACTCCGTCGGAATTCCAGCAGAACTCCGACGGAACTCCTTTGGAAGTCTGTCGGACATAAGTCCGCTCGTGTGTACGGGGCTTTACTTTACAAGAGCCTTCAATGTGATCCTCAATACCTCATTAATTGAGGCAGACATTAAAGTCCTCACTCCCTGGTACTGACACGTCTAGCTAAATTTTACTCAGTCCTCTCCACTATGCTTTAGGGGATGTGGCCACTTAGGTTCTCTCCTACACATCCTATGGGAATGCCTCAGAATCAGAGGCTATTGGAATAAGATTTTTACCCTAATCCGCATAGTCACTGGTTTTGCGGTTCCCCAAATTCCGACCATAGCCCTTTTAAACCAGAAAATTCCTAAAATCACCAAAAACAGCCAAATCTTGATCCATGATATCCTCATAGGAGCTAAACTGACAATAGCTCAGTCATGGAAGTCTCCAAAGGTCTATTTACTCTTAGCTAGGGATGAGCTTCGTGTTCGAGTCGAACATATGTTCGGCTGTTCGCCCGTTCGGCGAATTCCGAACGTTATGGGCCGTTCGCACCAAATTTGTGTGGCGCTCACGGCCCACAATGCACTGCGATGGCGCAGTGCATTGCTGGCTCATGATTGGCCAAGCATGCACTGTGACCCCGCATGCTTGGCCAATCACAGCGCCGGCAGCGAGGAGAGCCATGATTGGCCACAGGCAGGATGCCTGTGGCCAATCATAGCTCAGGCTGTGTAGTACACGCCCCACACTATATAAGGCCGCCAGTGCGGCGGCCTTGTGTAGTGTGTTGGCATCTGTAGCAGTTAATGGGTGTTCTGTGTACCTTCAACACAGTATACACTGATCATTATCGGCCGATTTTTCGTTCTTGCTCTTGTAGTGGTTGTTGTCTGCGTGCCCTGACCGCAGTATACACCGCTATATTCACCTATATATCTAGCAATATATCTATCTTTTATAATAGAGCTGTCAGTCAGTGTTAGGAGATTGTGCGTGCTGTCTGCGTGCTCTGAACACAGTATACACCGCTATATCCACCTATCTAGCTAAATATCTTACTCGTTTTAAATAGAGCTCTCAGTCAGTGTTAGGAGATTGTGCGTGCTGTCTGCGTGCTCTGAAAAAGACGGATGGCAAAACAAATTATACAGAGGTGATAACCCTTCCCTATGTTTTCCAAAAAGCTTAAAAATAGTTTTTTTGACTGGAGCTACACTTTAAAAATGTACCAGTTGAAAATTACAAACCGATTCAACTTAACACAACAAACCTACACAGTCCCTGTCTTGTTTGCACCGCCTGTATACTGCTGTTCTGAGTATATAGGGCCTGGGGGCCACACGTATTTCCTTTTTTTAATATGGGTACGGGGTTACCCTTAATATGCGTACAAGACCCAAAGGGGCTGGTAATGGGCAGGGAGGGCTACCCATGCCATTTTTCCCAATGATTTTCAACCATATTGCAGGAACCAGATATAACATTAAAACCGCAAGCAGCTTTAAATGACGTTATTTCCGTTAAATGTCATTTTGTGCAGGGACTGTTCTAAACACCGGAAACACGTGGCACTTCACAGGCATGCTACAGACACCCCCCAGGCACCATATTTAAAGGAATATTTCACTTTTTTTTTTTCATTTTAATCGTCATTAAAATCAGTGCTCCCGCCAAAACGGCCGTTTTTAAAAGTTTTTTTTGCAGTGACCCATGTCCCCTGGGGCAGGAGCCAGGTCCCCAAACCCTTTTTAGGACAGTATCTTGCATATTAGCCATTAAAATTAACACTTTTAATTTCGAACGTTCGAGTCCCATAGACTTCAATGGGGTTCTAACGTTCGTACGAATTTGGGGTCCGTTCGAAAGTTCTGGTGCGAACCGAACCGGGGGGTGTTCGGCTCATCCCTACTCTTAGCCAAACAAAACATTTCCTGGATCATGTACCAGGAAAAAAACCTCTAATATCATTCTGGACAAACTTGAAAAATTCTAAAATATTTGGGAACCCTGGGCTCAATACATTGGGGTTCTTCTTTAAACCAAGACCAAAGCATAGACTCGGTTGATCTTCCAGAAGCGAGCCCCCCCCCCCCATATCCCTGAGCTTTCCTTGAAGCAGGCACCCTTAATGCCACGACCCTCTCTATCTCCCCCCTCCTGTCTCCACTCCTAACTATCTATCTCTCTCTCTTTACCCCACCCTTCCCACCAGCGCCTGCTGGTGGGAAGGATGGATGTGCATGTAACAAAGATCAAGCACTTGCATATTAGCGGTGCAACTTTTTGTGCCACATTTCATTTAGTCAGTTGCCCTTCGGGCTGAACCAAATTTGTCCTCAAGGACAATGTCCAAACAACGATTTCTTTAGAGGTTTTGTATTGTTTATTAATTTATTTTTCTATAGATTTATTTCCTCTTTAACTATCAAAAAACAGATTAATGCACATTGAAATCCTAAGTAACTGAAGGCCAGAGGGCCTTGAGGCCCTGACACCGTCTAAACCCAGTGGGGGTGTCGGGGAGTCGGGCCCTCTGGCGGGCTACTGCCTTATTTGTCTTTATGCATTCATTCTCCTTAATGCTTGCGAGTCCTGAAATGCTTTCCTCTGAACTCACAGCAGTTATGCACAAGTGCCGTTTACTCTCAGTTAATTTTTCTGGATTACCGTTGTTGATATGCAGGGCCGGTGCTAGACTATTTTGCACCCTAGGCAAGACCAGCTACTTGCGCCCCCCCCCCCCCCCCCCCCCAAAAAAATGGCATGGCTTTGTGAAGTGTCATTAAATATTAACACAACACACTCTTTGATCACAGATCCCAGTGTGTATTGTGTGACAATCTGTCAGTTTTAATTATTTCACTGTGAACACCAGGGCCAATTGCAAGTGCGACTGCTCAGCCTGGATTACGAGCATCATGGGCCTGGTGCTGAAGATTTTGGTGGGCTCTGGATTATGAAGCCCCTTGCCCTGAATTATACATTACATTTTTCTTTACAGGCCCGCCTTAACCATCACTTGTGCCTAGGCATGCCTTTCATCCCCACCCACTACATCTGGGACCCCTTTCTTCATCATCTACTGTGCCTGCAGCCTCCCTTGCTTTACCACCCACTGCGCCCACAGCCCTCTTCCCTCACCACCCAACATACCTATAGCCCCCCTTGATTGCAGAAATACTACAGGAGAGGGTCAGAGACTGCCGACAGGGTACAGGAGAGGGTCAAAGACTGCAAAACGTGCTACAGGAGAGGGTCAGAGACAGGGTACAGGAGAGGGTCAGAGACTGCGGACAGGGTACAGGAGAGGGTCAGAGACTGCGGACAGGGTACAGGAGAGGGTCAGAGACTGCGGACAGGGTACAGGAGAGGGTCAGAGACTGCCGACAGAGTACAGGAGAGGGTCAGAGACTGCGGACAGGGTACAGGAGAGGGTCAGAGACTGCGGACAGGGTACAGGAGAGGGTCAGAGACTGCGGACAGGGTACAGAAGAGGGTCAGAGACTGCGGACAGGGTACAGGAGAGGGTCAGAGACTGCGGACAGGGTACAGGAGAGGGTCAGAGACTGCCGACAGAGTACAGGAGAGGGTCAGAGACTGCGGACAGGGTACAGGAGAGGGTCAGAGACTGCCAACAGGGTACAGAAGAGGGTCAGAGACTGCCGACAGGGTACAGAAGAGGGTCAGAGACTGCAGACAGGGTACAGAAGAGGGTCAGAGACTGCAGACAGGGTACAGAAGAGGGTCAGAGACTGCAGACAGGGTACAGAAGAGGGTCAGAGACTGCCAACAGGGTACAGAAGAGGGTCAGAGACTGCCAACAGGGTACAGAAGAGGGTCAGAGACTGCAGACAGGGTACAGAAGAGGGTCAGAGACTGCAGACAGGGTACAGAAGAGGGTCAGAGACTGCAGACAGGGTACAGAAGAGGGTCAGAGACTGCAGACAGGGTACAGAAGAGGGTCAGAGACTGCAGACAGGGTACAGAAGAGGGTCAGAGACTGGGGACATAGTACAAGCGTTTCCTAGGCTAGCAGTGACCAGTGTGGAAAAACATTGATCACTGCAATATGTGTAAACAGGAGTTTACAAGATATAACAATGTGCCAAAAAAACAAAAAAAACTAACAGTAATTTCTTAAGCACAGGAGGACAGTAAATGGTTAACAGGTCTGAGACGCTCCCAGCCTGACCAACCTAATTCCTTCAGAGATAAATAAAAGGTCAAACAAATCATGGATGGACACATATAGCTATAGAAACAGCAGTCATTGCAGGTCTTGCAGAAGTCTAATCAGCATTCTCCTGTCCTGTGTTCAGTGTAAATAAATAAAACCACAGATAAGAAGCAGCTTGAGAAGACAAGGGGAAGTCATCCCGATCAGTGTGATCTCTGCATATCCTAAACACAGCACAGGAGAAGGAGAACACTGATACGTTTCTGCAGCCAGCATTGGGACAAGTTTTATCTCATACCTTCCCCATGCTCAGGTATGTCGGGTCCTCTCCATCCCTCCCTGCTCTGACCAACATCTTCTGGTCAAATGTGGCGGGCTGGACAATACGATTGGCTAAGGAGTTAGTGGGAGGCGGAGCAACTCAGCAGTCACGCCCTCCCACTCAGAAGAGGAGCGCTATTGGCTCCCTGCCTTGTTACACAGACGTCCCTCTCCCTCCAGCATTGTGAAATCCTGGCAGGGAGAGGGGAGAAGCTGCACACCACAGCGCTCGGCTACCACCCTCCCGCCGCACTGAACTCCTTGCTCCCCGGATCCCCTGTCAGTGGCTCTGCCGGGAGCTTGGGGGTGGGAGAAGAGGAAGAAAGGGGAGGCAAGGGTCGGCTGCGCCCCTAGGCGGCAGTGCGCCCTAGGCGGCTGCCTAATCCGCCTAGTGGGTGCACCGGCCCTGTTGATATGTATGTTAATATATACCCTTCTCTGACTCCCCTGCGAGACACTCATCAAGGATAAAGAGAAAGAAGCCACCAGAACAAACCTAGTACCAATTGTTCTTGATTATAATGCTCAACACAAAAACGTTGAGAAGATAATAAAATGCCATTGGCACATTCGATTGACTGAGACACATCTAAGACATCTCCTTCCACCAGTACCTAAATTCATATACAAAAGAGCCCCAACGCTTATGGATAAATTAGTCAAAAACATCCCAGATCCCCCCAAAATAGGCCACATATTCTTCACAGGAAAAGTGTTCTACCCATGTAGAAGATGCTACGCCTGTACCAAATCCCCCCAAAAAAAAAAAAAAAACACCTGAAAAAAAATATTCAAGTTTTCTTCCATCACAACCGGCAACACATATGAAGTGAAGGACTTCATTTGCTGCAACACAGAGGGAGCCGTGTATGTCCTTGAGTCTAGCTGTGGTCTACAATATGTTGGACGAACAAAGAGACCACTGAAAGTACGGATAAAGGAGCACATACAAAATATTATTAAAGGCTTTGATAAGCACAGTGTTTCTAAACATTTCGCCAAATACCACAAACAAGACCCCACACATTTGAGATTTTGGGGTATTGAACCATATAAGAAACACTGGAGAGGCAGGCATAAAGTCAGAACTTTGAGTCAGCTTGAGTCAAAATGGATATTTGTTTTAGACACCTTTGCACCCATGCCCCGAATATAGAATTCGATTTTGTTTTATTAGTGACTTTTAGATGTTTACTTAATTTTAGATTTAGTCTCATTATATTTAATTTATTTAGGCCAATTTAACTTTACTGTATCCTTCTTCACGCACAATATTTATTGTCTACATGCCACAAGTTTGCATCAACTTATTTTATTGCTTTTATTTACATTTTATAAGCCTTCTCCTCCAACATCATTTCTGGAGTCCAGCGTCATCCGAAATTATTCTAAAACATTTTTTTTAACAATTTGAACTTACTATAAATACTGTCTAAAATATCCTCATATCTCTGTATTCTCGTTTTTTTTCCCTTTTCAAAAGAGCTTTATTAAAACAAAGTCAAAAAATGTAACAATAGGTCTCCCGCGCAGGGGAGTCAAGAACATGAGGTTTACAGAACAAAGGCACAACAGATCTGACAAAAGCACTACTACTTGCATAGTAAGTCAGGGGGTAAGCGGATCAAGACCCGTCACCTGGCCCGTATCGTTTGGTTTCTAAGTGAGAACACTGAACAAGGCACAACGGTCAACTTAAAACAAAAATTGCTCCGGAACCCCAACACCCCTTCTGGGATCATGCTGTGTCGGGGAAACAGAGCAATCCCATGAGACGACAAATTATATTTATCAAGGGCCCTCTCCGAGCAGGGGCCACGTTTTCAACATCGGTTAGCTAGGATAATGTCAGATGAGAGAGAAAGGAATAATAGGGAGGAGGGGTTCGGGAAAAGGGAGAAAAAGGAGGAAGAAAGAAGAGTAGGGAGAAGACAGCCAGGAGAAAAGTGGGGGATAGAGGGGAGGCCTCGGGGAGAACCCAGCCCCTCCGGGGGAAGGCTCCCTCCAGGAGGGGACCTAGAGGGGGGGAGAAAAGAAAAGAACGGGCCTTAACCGAGAGAAATCCCCATATGTCTGGCCCAGGGTTCCCATATTCTTTTAAACCGGTCTACTTTGTCTAGAATTACGCTGGAAGTTTGTTCTTGGAACATGATCCAAGTAATCTTTTGTTTAGTAGAGTGGATGGATACCTTAGGTGATTTCCAAGCCCGGGCAATGGACAATTTCGCTCCTGTTAGGATGAAGTGGACCAAAATTTGTGAGAATTTCTTCACATGAGGGATATCCTGATTGAGAAGAGCAATCTTGGGGTCCTGGGGAATCCCAAGCCCCGTGACTTTGCGGATAAGGCTGAAGACACTATTCCAATAACCTCCAATTCTGGGGCATTCCCAGAAAGTGTGTATTAGGGATCCTAAGTGGCCACATCCCCTGAAGCAAAGGGGGGAAGATTGGGGGAAAATTGAGGCTAGGCGCGTCGGAACCAGATACCATCTGGAAATCACCTTGAGGATGGCCTCCATTAAAGAGATGTTGATAATCCCCTTGAACCCTCTCATGAAGCTGCCATGCCAGGTATCCAGGTCCCATTCGAAATCAAGATCCCACTCCCATTTCAGCATGTATCCTGCCTTATCCTGTGGTTCTGCTAGTGCTGCATAGATCAGGGAGATTCCCCCTCTCATAACCACGGCTGATGTGCACCATTGTTCATAGGGTGTGACTGTCAGGGGGCCTAAAGTGCGGGAGGAAAGTGAGTTCAGGAAGTGGAAGATTTGGTGAAAGCGAAATCTCTCGGTAGGGGGCATCTCGAGTTTCGATTTACATTGTTCTAGCGTGAGGGGGCCGTTGGAGTTGAAGTAGTTCCCTATTCTGATGAGACCTTTGTTGAGCCACCATTGGAACGCTTTGATGTCTAGCCCAGGTGGAAACTGGGGATTGTTGAAGATGTGGGCTAAGGGACGCCACTGGGAAGTCAGGGAGTTCGTTGAGTGTACCGAGTCACAGAGGGCCATTGAGTGAGACAGAGTGGGGGACATAATCGGAGGCCTGGACTTGGGGGGGGTCGCCAGATAAGAAAGTCTATGGTGAAGTTGGGAATGGCTTGTCTTTCCATGTCCACCCAATCCGGCTTCCCACCTTTAGTATAGATACAGGAGATCTGGCTCAACTGAGCAGCTTGGTAGTACCACCAAAGATTAGGTAGTCCAAGTCCTCCTTTCTGTCTAGGTTGAAAGAGAACCCATTTGGGCAGTCTATGGGAAGAGCCGCCCCACACAAAGCGGATTATCGAAGAGTGCAGATTGTTGATGTGAGATTTGGGAACCGAGATAGGGAGCGAACGAAAAAGATAAAGGATTCGGGGTAGTAATGTCATTTTAATGGCATTAACTCTACCCAACCAGGAGAGCTTGTATAGGGACCATTGGTCCAAGTCCGCTTTCAATTTATTAAACATAGGGGGGGAAATTGTGCTTGTAAAGTAGACCTATGTTTGAGGTAAGGTGAATTCCCAAATAAGGGATGGACGTAGGGTTCCACGAGAAGGGGAACTGGGTTTGGAGTTTTGCAACAGAGAAGGAGTTGACAGAGACGTTGAGAGCTACTGACTTAGACATGTTGACTTGCAGGCCAGAGGCTTGCCCAAACTTGTGAAGCACCCGTAGGATGTTAGGAGTGGAGATGAGTGGCGAGGTAATGAAGAGGAGGACATCGTCCGCGAATAACGCGCATTTATGTGTGGAGGGTCCGCATTTCACGCCGTGGATATCTGGATGTGTCCTAAAAGAGATTGCTAGAGTTTCTATAGCTATAGCGAATAAGAGGGGGGATAATGGGCAACCCTGTCTAGTTCCCTTAGCAATAGGAAAGGGGTCTGATAGGTGGCCTTGGAGTTTGATCCAGGCACTAGGTTGGGAATAAAGGGCAGAAAGAGTATTAATAAATTTGCGGCCAAAGCCCCACCGCTCCAGTGTGCGAAATAAATAGGGCCAGGTAACGGTATCAAAGGCCTTTTGAAGATCAATGGATAGTAGAAAACCTTCCTGGAGAGGACCGCCATCCCAGCCAGACTGGGGGATGGAGATGATGGCAATAGCTCTCCTCACCTGGTCCGGTCCCTGTCTGCCTGGTATGAAGCCTGCCTGGTCCTTATGGACATATGAGCCTATAAAGGAGCCCAGTCTGTTTGAAAGGATCTTAGTCATTATTTTCAGGTCGTTATTAATTAGGGATATAGGTCTATAATTGCTCACCAGGCTTAGGTCTTTATCAGGTTTAGGTATCACCGATATAAAGGCCAGGTTAGCTGTCGGGTCCAGAGGTGACTTATTGTTGAGGGAGTTAAAAAACCGGGCCAGGTAAGGAGCCAGGACATCGATGAACGTTTTATAGTATTTAGTTGAAAACCCGTCAGGGCCAGGGGCCGAGCCGAGTTTGAGTTCTATAATGACTTCTCTGACCTCCTCCTCTGTAATAGAGGATTCCATAAGATCCCTATGGGGGTCTGAAATTCTAGGGAGTGCGATTCCGTCCAGGAAGGCATCAATCTGTTGAATGCTAGCGGGGTCAGGGTCAGAATAAAGATTAGAATAAAACTCATTAAAGGCCTCAAGTATCTGTTTAGGATTTTGGGTCAATTTTCCGGAAAGGGACTTTACTTTGGGCTGTATTCTCGTTTTAAGATTTTTTGAATTTGAGTTTTTTTTAATTTAAAAATCGCACATTCCATTTATTTAAGATTTCTACCTATTATATGTTCCGCAATACACTTTGATGCCCATCTGTCTTCATTTCACCACGACAAAATGGCCGCGGTTGTAGCCCATGAGGTAATCTCAAGGAAAATGCCCACTGCTATTCTGACAATAGGCAGCCTCCGGGAAAATGGCCAACCACTGTTTTCTCCATAGACTATTTAAAGTGGGGTGCCCCCTAAAAAATTTTTTTTAAAAGTCAGAAGCTACAAATACTGCAGCTGCTGACTTTTAATAAATCGGACACTTACCTGTCCCAGGGTCCAGCGATGCGGGGAATGAAGCCCCCCCTCGTTCCCCGCCCCACTCGTGGCGTCGGCATTCTTACTTTGGGCAACCGGCTGTGGCTTCACATCCGGGCAGCCACTGCACATGCGCGATGTGCGTTATACGCCGCACAGTCATCTGGGAGATGTGACAGGTCCCAGATGACTGTGCGGCGCTGAGGGGAAGTGATGTCAGTGCCCGGGCAATACTGCAATACGTTGATATACAACCATTCTTCATAACACACATCTAAAGTGGAGTTACACCCAAAAGTGAAAGCTCAGCTTATCTGCCTCCCCCCCCCCCCTCCAGTGCCACATTTGGCACATTTAGGTGGGAGCGGCTACCTGTTTTTGAAAGGTACCTGTCCCCACTTACGAGAGATCACTCAGAAGTTGCCCGCCCCCCCCCCCCCCCCCCCCACCGGGCCATTCAGAAAGCGCGACATGCTTCATGCATGTGCAATAGGGAACTGGCTGTTGGGCTGGGAGGTTTCACTGTCGGTTTCCCTTACCACAAATGGTGGCGGGAGCACCTGAGAGCTGATGGAAGCATCAGCTGGGGTGCAGACATCGCTGGATTCCAGGAAAGGTAAGTGACCCAATATTAAGCCTAGGTTCACAGTTTTGCGGCGCCGGTTCCCGCATCTCTCCTGCAGGCAGTTCACATTGCCCTCTGCGAACTGCTGCAGGTGTCAAAAAATTGTAAATGACACCCCCAGATCGGGTCACAGATTGCAGCGTGAACTGTGAACTCGCACAGGAATCAAATCACATATGTGAGAACACCTGTGCGATCCGATTCCAGTGCGGGACAAAAAAAAGTTCCTGCGAATGCAATGCAAGTACAAGCATACAACTGTATGGCTGAACTGGCATTGCACAGACATCACATGTGACCGGCACCGCATTGTGGGTGCGAATCACATACGATGTCTGTGTTCACACAAGTATGAACCTATACTAAAAGCCAGCAGCTACAGAGTGTGAAACTCCTCTTTAAGTGGTATATTTATGAAGAAGTGAACGTGACACTCACTTCAGATGAACCATTGTTTTAAATTATAGTGATTCATTCAAAATTCAAATGCACTGCTTTATAAATTTACTCCACTGAGTGTGCATAATATGATATATTAACAATTGAATTGCAAATGTGTATCCATTTTTATTTTTCAAAACCCCCTATAACTGTTTATTCTAAGTGGAGATTTGTTTTTTGCTCTATAGATGACTCAGTAACCAATGAATACACTTTCCTAACTTAAGCCTCATACACACGGTCGGACTTTGTACAAACTTTTCCGTGGACTTTTGTACAAAGGGCGTGGTCCACAAGTTTGTATTGCATACACACGGTCGGACTTTTTGACAACAAACACGAAGAGGACGTTCAATGACTCCAGCGCCACCTTTGGTCAACTTCTGTATTGTAGTCTGATCTTTTGCATTGGTTCGGAGCATGCGGTCGGACTTTGCTCCATCGGACTTTTGTTGCCAGAAAGTTTGTCCGTTCGCACAGCCAACAAAAGTCCGATGAAAACAGAAAAAGAAAAGTTTGTCCGATGGAGCGTACACAGTCGGATGTTGCTCCAAAACAGCTAATTTGCATGTTTGTTGTCAAAAAGTCCGACCGTGTGTACGGGCCTTTATTGTTCCCAAATTCAACTGTAAAGGCCCGTACACACGGTCGGACTTTTTGACAACAAACATGCAAATTGGCTGTTTTGGAGCAACATCCGACTGTGTGTACGCTCCATCGGACAAACTTTTTCTGTTTTCATCTGACTTTTGTTGGCTGTGCGAATGGACAAACTTTCTGGCAACAAAAGTCCGATGGAGCAAAGTCCGACCGTGTGTACGCAAAAGCATCAGACTTTTGTACAAGGTACAAACACGCATGCTCAGAACCAGGGCTGGACTGGGACAGAAATTTGGCCCTGGACTTCATCCAGACCGGCCCACTTCATTTTGAGTGTCGCATCAGCACCCCCTTACATCAGAGTGTCCCATCACCAGCCCCCTTACAACAGAGTGTCCCATCAGCACCACCTTACATCAGAGTGTCCCATTACCAGCCCCCTTACAACAGAGTGTCCCATCAGCACCACCTTACATCAGAGTGTCCCATTACCAGCCCCCTTACATCAGAGTGTCCCATCAGCACCCCCTTACATCAGAGTGTCCCATCATCAGCACCCCCTTACATCAGAGTGTCCCATGAGCAGCCCCCTTACATCAGAGTGTCCCATCACCAGCCCCCTTACATCAGAGTGGCCCACTGAGCCATCGGCCCACCGGGAAACTCCCGGTAGTCCCGATGGCCAGTACATGCCTGCTCAGAACCTATGCAAACGATCAGACTACAATACAGAAGTTGACCAAAGGTGGCGCTGGAGTCATTGAACGTCCTCTTTTGAAGTGGCGTCCGTACGTTGTGACGTCACCACGTTCGTGTTTGTTGTCAAAAAGTCAGACCGTGTGTATGCAATACAAACTTGTGGACCACGCCCTTTGTACAAAAGTCCACGGAAAAGTTTGTACAAGTCCGACCGTGTGTATGAGGCTTAACAAGTGCAAGAAGTAAAACAGATACTCCTTCAATCTTCACATCTAAAGCCCCATACACACGGTCGGACTTGTACAAACTTTTCCGTGGACTTTTGTACAAAGTGTGTTGTCCACAAGTTTGTATTGCATACACACGGTCGGACTTTTTGACAACAAACACGAACGTGGTGACGTCACAACGTACGGACGCCACTTCAAAAGAGGACGTTCAATGACTCCAGCGCCACCTTTGGTCAACTTCTGTATTGTAGTCTGATCGTTTGCAATGGTTCTGAGCATGCGTGTTTGTACCTTGTACAAAAGTCCGATGCTTTTGCATACACACGGTCAGACTTTGCTCCATCGGACTTCTGTTGTCAAAAAGTTTGTCCGTTCGCAGAGCCAACAAAAGTCCGATGAAAACAGAAAAAGTTTGTCCGATGGAGCGTACACACAGTCGGATGTTGCTCCAAAACAGCTAATTTGCATGTTTGTTGTCAAAAAGTCCGACCGTGTGTACGGGCCTTAAGAATGGAATGTTGTCATACTTTTTGTTTGTTTCAGTTAAACAAGTAATAGCTTTTGCTGCTATTGTGAGTTGAGTAGCACCCTTTGCTGGAAATTGTGACAGGTTAACCACTGCTCTGTACCTTGATCTGAATATCATAAAGACATTGACTACTTCACAGAACACTTGAAACCAAGAACATCGCAAGTGTTATTTTTATATTTCCTTTGCCATTTCAATATAGAAATGCATGTATATAATTTTTAACAAGCAAATTCCTCTTTTTTCCTCTCCCTTTCTTCCAGCAGATAGAATGACAGTTGTGCTAACATATAAGAGTCTACTAATTATGGCTACTGTATTTTATCTTCTCTTAAGCTTGATTTACAATCAAAAAATTAAAAAGGTAACATTAATAAACTGATCATTTTTTTAAAGTAATTATTACCTTAGCTCATTATCTGCTGTATACATTATTATAGCCATGATTTCAATAGACTATACCTTCCACCTCCATTCATAACGTGCCAGTAGGTGTATAAACGTATATTAGACATGTTTGCTCATTTTAGACTTAGGGTTCATGCACTGTGATAACAGGCAGGGTGTTGCAGGCATGACTGGAACTGATCTGCTGGTGATAAATGTACATGCTGGAGGAAAGCAGCACCCAGCAACTGCAGCTCTGGTAGACAGCAGCTTTCAAAGCATGAAGGTGGTCAGGGCACAGGACAAAGTCAGTAGCAGAAGAGCAGCTGACTACCATGTTAGTAAGAAGTCACAAGACAAGGAAAAAAGCAGAACAAGCACAGAGATTGGGGATGATTTACTAAAACTGGAGAGTGTGAAATCTGGTGCAGCTGTGTATAGAAACCATTCAGCTTCCAAGTTTTATTGTCAAAGCTTCATTGAACAAAATGAAGTTAGAAGTTTCTATGCATGGCTGCCCCAGATTTCGCACTCTCCAGTGGGTGGTGGCCCGTCCATAGGGGGAGCCCGGGCGCTGCTCCCCCTCCTGGCAGTTACAAAAAACAAATGTAAAAAAATTTAAAAAAATAAACAGCGCACCTATGGGAAGCGCCGCGTCTATGCAATCACAAGATTGCAGATGTGGCACTTCATTTGCAGGCGTTTAGCCCACTTTGCAGCACTTTCTGAAGCACCGAGTAGCTTCCGCCCGGCGCTCGTAGTATATATTACTACGGCCGGGTGGTTTGATTGACATCCGAGTTTGATGTCACTCAGTTTTCTCTCTCCAATTGCGCCCAGAAGAGAGGAAACAGTAAGTATGAGAGGAGCGGACCTCTGCGTCGCCGCTGTGGAAGGAGACACCGCTGGAGAGGACAACACACCGCAAGGTAACGGGGGGGGGGGGGGAGGGCAGGGTTGATGTGAAACAGGCTGCTGCAATTGGTGGTGACACAGGCTGCTACAATTGGTGGTGACACCTGCTGCTGCAATTTGGTGGTGACTAGGGATGAGCTGAACACCCCCCGGTTCGGTTCGCACCAGAAACTTCGAACGGACCTAAAATTCATAGGAACTTTAGAACCCCACTAAAGTCTATGGGACTCGAATGTTCAAAATCAAAAGTGCTAATTTTAAAGGCTAATATGCAAGATATTGTCCTAAAAAGGGTTTGAGGACCCGAATCTTGTCCCAGGGGACATGGATCAATGCAAAAAACTTTTTTTTTTAAATGCCAGTTTTTTTTTCGGGAGCACTGATTTTAATGACGATTAAAGTGAAAAAAAAAGTTAAATATTCCTTTAACTATCGTGCCTGGGGGGGGGGGGGGGGGGTGTCTATAGTATGCTGTTACATTGGGGGATGTTTAACTCTGTAGCAGATGCATTTTCAGTAAGTTCACAGCGAACAGGAACTTTCGTTTAAGGGCATGATAGCCCACTTTTATTAAAAAGGAACATAAAGTTCATACATGCACTTGGTTGCCCACACAGGGGTTCTTCTGCCAAAAAACAATACATGAAAAATGCCAAGCCACCTGGCTTTCTTCAGCAGCACTGCCACCTAGGCTTTACAATTCAGCCCTCTTGGCCATATAACAGGGTTCCCGCACAACTACTGTACCTCTTTTCAGCTTCCTTGCTGCTCAGGCCTTCCACTTCAGGCTCTCATTTGTCTCAGATGCGCACAGCTTTAACACACACACACACACACACACACACAGTGTCTATCTAGCAAGCAGCCCCTCACTGCTCTGATCCTCAGACTTGGGTCTCTAGCTGTCTCTAGTGCACTCCTGGAGACCTCCTGTCTCTCTGGGTGGAGCCCAGAACCCTAATCCGAACTTTGCTATAAGCCCAGGACCCACCTGCTCAATCAACCAGCCAGACTCCTGGCTGTTCCAAAAACCCGGTCCCAGGATTGGAGATTCCATCCCACCCATAAACGCTATGGAATCTCCGGGCTCCAAGTCCCCAAGTGGATTTTACAAACTTTGGAGGAAACTGATAAAACAGATTCCTCCACATTAAATACTCCTGGAGCCCCTCAACCTGCCTATTTGAGAACCCTGGGTGACAATTACTAGGGCAGGGAACTGTACTGTCACAATGCCTGTGAAGTGGCACGTGTTTAGAACAGCCCCTGCACAAAATGACATTTAACAGAAAAAAAGTCATTTAAAACTGCTTGCGGTTTTAATGCAATGTCTGGTTCCAGCAATACGGATGAAAATCATTGAGAAAAATGGCATGGGTAGCCCCCCTGCCTATTACCAGAACCAGAGGGTGAAACACATTGTTTCCTTTTGGCACCTATGTGCCAACTACATCTTACAGAAGAGATAATTAGTAAATGTGCCTAATTTAATAGAAAATAGTAAAATTATGTATATGGTATCCTCATATATTTGATATAGGAAAAGAAATTATAGGGAAGGAGGCCTATGCGTGGAACACTCAAACCACGGACCAGCCACCCATCCCCCAGTGAAGTGAAGGACTGTCTTGATACCCAAGGATTATAACAAATATAATTAAAATGATATTTAAACAAAGAAAAAATATATATATAAAAATTAAGAACATTTGTTGACACACGGCACAATTACAGCACACAATCGTGTATTGGAGTAGTATTATTTAGTATCCAGGTTGGTCGTTTGTTCAACTAGTTTCGCGACTATTTGTCGCTTCTTCAGGAAGACCTTGGTACTATCTATAATTAAACATACAGCGTCAACATTGTTTATATATAACACATTTCAAAATCCATAATATGCAGTGTATTATTTGATCATAGGTATTACAGAGCGAGTGGCTCACCGCTGTGGGAAACCGTGTTGCGGATAAAGATTGGAGCAAGGGTGGTCCCTGCCTACCAGGCTTGACCACCCTTGGGGCAGACACGGGAGGTAATAAAAGAGCCGGCTAAGAGACAAAAAAATTAATTAAATAAATAAATGATTAGGAAAACCAATGTCATTAGTTATAGGTATTCTATGGCATTGGCATTGGCATTGATATCTTCAACATCCAATCTCAATGTCTACGTACCGATATATTTAGCAGTTGTCATATATCACATTGAGGGTGGCTATAAAGATTGCAGAAGGTCCCTGGGGGTATGGCTGGATATGACTGGCTATATAGGGTTAATCCCCTGTCGTCAGCCCAGTTCTATAAAGCACAGAAAGCCTCTGTTCTATTCAGCCAGTGATGTTAATCCAAAAAAAAAATGACACATTTTTTTGGGGAGGACCTAATACACTATATATTTGTTTCACCAGGATTAACATCACTGGCTGAATAGAACAGAGGCTTTCTGTGCTTTATAGAACCAGGCTGACGACAGGGGATTAACCCTATATAGCCAGTCATATCCAGCCATACCCCCAGGGACCTTCTGCAATCTTTATAGCCACCCTCAATGTGATATATGACAACTGCTAAATATATCGGTACGTAGACATTGAGATTGGATGTTGAAGATATCAATGCCAATGCCATAGAATACCTATAACTAATGCCATTGGTTTTCTTAATCATTTATTTATTTAATTAATTTTTTTGTCTCTTAGCCTGCTCTTTCATTACCTCCCATGTCCGCCCCAAGGGTGGTCAAGCCTGGTAGGCAGGGACCGCCCTTGCTCCAATCTTTATCCGCAACACGATTTCCCACAGCGGTGAGCCACTCGCTCTGTAATACCTATGATCAACTAATACACTGCATATTATGGATTTTGAAATGTGTTATATATAAACAATGTTGACGCTGTATGTTTAATTATAGATAGTACCAAGGTCTTCCTGAAGAAGCGACCAATAGTCGCGAAACTAGTTGAACAAACGACCAACCTGGATACTAAATAATACTACTCCAATACACGATTGTGTGCTGTAATTATGCCGTGTGTCAACAAATTTTTTTCTTTGTTTAAATAAAAATAATTTTAATTATATTTGTTATAATCCTTGGGTATCAAGACAGTCCTTCACTGGGGGATGGGTGGCTGGTTCGTGGTTTGAGTGTTCCACGCATAGGCCTCCTTCCCTATAATTTCTTTTTCTACACCTTGCAGAAGTCAAACCCTGTCCAACCTCACTTCTCCTAAAGGGGAACTCAACCCACCACTTCCATTGGTGCCTCTCTCTTTGCCCCCCTGTCACTCTGTAATGGGTTTTGAGATCTTCCTGACTCTTCTTCCGGGTGCATTTCCATAAGGACTTCTTCTCCTGAAATTTAAACAGGGTACCCCTGGTCTTTCTACGAACCCTTCAAGTTTCCTGGTTTCCCCAAAACTCTCTCAGCATTACTGTTCTGAGACTGTAGGGGGCCTATTTCTTTTTTTTTATCATTTCAAGTTTATTCGATCAAATGAAATACAAGCAAAGTTGAACAATTATAGCCAGAAAGAATCTTAATACATAAAGGTACATTCGAAAGGCTGTCAGGAACACACAAGAAAAAATGGATTACAGGCAACAGAGGCATAAACTTCCTGAGAGTAAGGTTATCTGACAAACAACTGCAATACCTCAACTTAGGTCTATTGATATCTTCAAATATTGTTATCTATACATTTTGGTAACAGTTTTCAAATTTTTTCCCCTCCCACCGAGAGAAAAAATAGATGTGGGATAGTTTTAGAAAGAAGAGGAGAGAAAAGAGAAAAATCTAGAGAAGTGTGAACAAAGGATAGAAAAGTAGAAAAGTTATGTCGTAGTAGTATTATTATCATTATCGTTATCTTCCAGTGGCTGTATCTTAGCAGACAAGGGAAATAAATAAATCAGCCCTCAGACGTTCCATTGTAGTTCCCAACAAGCAGGTCTCTATAGGTTTGCGTGCTCCGAAAGGCGAACCATGGTGTCCACGTAGTGTGGTATTTCTCCACCATGTCAGTAGACTGGGCCAATGACTCCTCCATGTCACACACCTCCCTAATCTGAAAGAGCCAATCCCTGATTGCAGGGACGCTCGTCGATTTCCAATAGCGTGGTATCAAAGCTTTGGCTGCATTCAATAAATGTCTAGTCAATGATTTCTTATAACGTCGTAAGGAGAAGGTGGTGACATGCAGGAGACAGCACGCCGCGTCAAGTCTCATGGATGTGTCAGTTATAGCTCTGATCAGCCCCCGTATCGAATTCCAAAATTGCTGAATGGGGGGGCATTGCCACCATATGTGTAGGAGTGTGCCAGTTTCCTTCTGACAGCGCCAGCAAACATCAGAAGTTTGAGGGAACCATTTGTGTAGTTTCGCTGGTGTGGCGTACCACTGAGTAAGTAATTTATAGGATGTTTCCTGTGTTCTGGTGCTCAATGAGCAGGGGGCCTATTTCTATAGTGTTTATAATGGGAACCCGCCTCTTATTTCTGTTACCTGACTCAGCAGTCACAAATTGTTTATCAGGTTTACCTATACCTTTGGACACCACATTATCATGTGCCATTAACACATTACTTGGTTCATCATTGACAGACATATTCAAACCAACATTAGACCTCTCAATGTTACACATGTCACCAATGCCTTTTTTTTTCAACATTTGCTAGGGTAGAGTCCACAGAGGGCATACATACTGGAGGGCCGCCATCACCCACAAGAACCTCACAGGACGTCGCCTCCCCTGGTAGCTGTCCTACCACTTGACCTGTTCTGATGCCATCTGTATTTTTATCCACCTAAACAGGCAAGCTCTCGTCTGATCCACATACAATTTTTATCACGCTCCTTGTCCATTCCCCTGTCCCAGGGACCTTATTAGGTTTGTCACCTAAACCAACCATTGGACTGGGGACCCCAGTCTCTTTAACCACCTTTGTTTGAGCCCTGATCAGGATCTCTGCTGCCTTCAGGTCCACACATGGCCCTTCCACCTCATGTGGTTTTTCTACTGGTGCAGTATACGCACCCTTCACCAACTGACCAGCACCACACTGGACCATAGCAGCAGAAATGCTTCCCATCTGGCTGTTAGGAGGTGAAACCACAGACATTTTAGACTCATTTTCCATTTCTCCAAAGTCTGTCTCAAATATTTTTTCTGGACGTAATCCAGCAGCATACGTAGTGGCAACTTTTAAGAAAAGTAGCAAATTTAGGAATAAACCATTCCTGTCCTGTTTTTCTTTGTTCTGTATAGCCTGCCATACAGTGCTCCACCTAGAGGTACTCCGCAGTACCAGACCATCAGACTGTGGAGGAGACACACTAGTATAGATTGGCTGTACATCCCAAAGTTCAAGCATCTCTTTTAATGCTTCGGTTATAAACCAGGCCCTTGACGCCAGACCTAAGTCCTTCCTGGGGACTTTCATGACACTGGGGATGCAGAGAGACTCACTTGCTGAGACATGAAAAGTTGCAACGGTTAACGGAACCTTATCCCAGCTGGAGGTAAACACAGCCTGGTGCTCCACCAGAGCGCTGCCAGGTGCTGGACTCATACCCAACTTCTCAGGCTCAGCATCAGTGAACTGCTCCAGAACATTACCAGTGACAATGTCATGTTGACACTCCATGCAAACCTCAGTTTTGTGGGTCACGGACAATGTCTCTGCTGTGCCCTTATTTGATTCATCCAGCTCACCAGGGTTAACCTCTGCAGTAGCCACCGTGCCCTCAGGTAAAAGCTGTTCTGCAGCCCCTCCTGCTGGCACAGCAGAAATCGTGTCCACCTTATTTTTGTGCATAAAAGCCTCATCTATCAGGGAGATACGATTTTTACTCCAACTATCCCAATCTATTGTATGTGCGCTCCCTTCTGCGGTACTCCTCAGAACCGATCCATCTGCCCAAGGAGACACATAAGAACAGACTGGCTTAGCTGCAGACTCATTACACCAGTCATTGTAAATCATATCAGACTGTGTTAGCACAGGTTGCAATACACCATATTCACCACCTTTCTCGGCTTGTGTTTCATAAACCTCACACACCTTTGCATCTTTCACAGGTTGTGTTAATCCGCCATTTACCTGCAGATTTTTAGTACTAGCAGCTTGCACTAACACGTTACACGGTGCAGTTCCACTCTGTTCCACCAAAGTGACATCGCAGTTGTCCAGGGCAACCTCTGACTCCAATACATGAAGTTCCCTGGAGATTCCTGTGGACAACTGTGCTGTCTTACCACCAGTTGCTACAGGCAATGGCCCACTTTTGCTAACCCCAGGTTCTTTCACAGCAAAAGTTTTCCCAACAGCAAACTTTTCATTAACAGTAACACTTCTAGCATTTTTAGCTTTTGCACATTGTCCTAGCCCACGGCCAACTTGAGCCTGATAGTCACTAGACACAACACTTTTAGTCACCAACACAGGTCCTGATTGGACTTTGACCCTTTCATTCCAAATGTATAGGGAAAAGTCATTCTCAAGTGCACATTCAGTGGCCCCACTAACTGGGGTCACTCTCACATCATCATGGACAGTCTCGTAACCAGTCCCTTTATACATGAAATCAACAGTTCCAGCCATCATTTCATTAAAGACAGTCTTACCCACCGCAGTAGTTGGGGTCACCATCTTCATTTGAGTACGTTGTCTTATGCACCAGTCCTCTGCTGCACTTTTACTGGCCAACTTCCCCTGTTGGCCATGGGATGAAACTACAGCAGGCATCTCCCACTGTTTAGCACCTCCTGCAGGCACAACAGGGAACTCTTTGTTGCTAGGGGTGACTGCAAACATATTTTCACAGGAATCTGGGCCTACAGGCAAAACTTTTTTCTCAGCAACATTATCTCCAGCTGTATTCCATAACCTAGGGCAAGAAAACACACCATACCCCAGATGGCCACATTCCAGGCATGGTACTGGACGATTTTTTTCCAAAGCGATTCTCTCCTGGTGATTCCCAGCTGGCCAGAATGCACAGGCCTCTTTGTGGGGACGCTGAACCAAATCTCTACTGCAGCTCCTTTCAGGCATAAATTTCACTCCGGTTGCTATGGGAGACTCTCCCAGCAGAACTTTGCTGGCTCTCTCGAACATTATATGGGCTCCTCCTTAAGCCACTTTCCACGATCCTTATTAGACATAGCCCATGGTACAGAAACAGCCCGACTGGCTTCCTCTGCTTTGCTATGGGCAACCACTCTCATTCTCAGCCTTTGATCAGCCTCTCCCCTTGCATATAGCATGGACTTCTCTCTGCTGGATCCCGTCTCATGCTGTGACACATTCACATCTTTCACAATAGCTGTTTTACCTGCAGCAGCTTTGCCAGTGGCAACAACACCCCTCTTCTAGTTATGGACATCCAGCGGCTTTCCCCTTGCACTGAGGGTTGGCTTGCTTTCCTCTGTAGCTTGGTTAATTCCTGCCAGGTGCCGCTTGCACCAATACACTGCAGATTCAAATGCTGGTGGACTCTCAATAACAGCAGTCACCTGTGGACTCATTGCACCAGTGTTGCTAGGGACAACCCCAGCCCTTTTTCTCCTTGATAAACTCTGATCAGGCATGTATGGGGCTCGTTTGGGCGATAACAACCCCTACAACCACAGAGCTCTGTCTCTCATTTCAGCAAACCTTGCTTTTTTTTAGGAGCTTTGACCGCCCCATACTTAGCGACTCCAGAACAACTTTACACAGTCCAGGAAAATTAAAGTGTCTCTTTAAAGCAAGTTGCTTTTCTCTTCATGCAAGCTTTCCTCACCTGCACATTGCACATTGCTGTCTCATGCACACAAAAACAGTTCATAGCAGAAAAAAAAAAAAAATTGACTTTTCATTCACAGGTACACCACCTGCAACAAGCAATGCTTTTTGCCTGGCTGCACTTCCACACACAGCCAATAGTTCCTGACTTGAACTTACTGTGGAGCAAGGACCCGGATTCCACTGTCTTGTGCCCGCATTCGAACACCACTTGTAACATTGGGGGATGTTTAACTCTGTGGCAGATGCCTTTTCAGTAAGTTCACAGCGAACAGGAACTTTCGTTTAAGGGCATGGTAGCCCAATTTTATTAAAAAGGAACATAAAGTTCATACATGCACTTGGTTGCCCACACAGGGGTTCTTCTGCCAAAAAACAATACATGAAAAATGCCAAGCCACCTGGCTCTCTTCAGCAGCACTGCCACCTAGGCTTTACAATTCAGCCCTCTTGGCCATATAACAGGGTTCCCGCACAACTACTGTACCTCTTTTCAGCTTCCTTGCTGCTCAGGCCTTCCACTTCAGGCTCTCATTTGTCTCAGATGCGCACAGCTTTAACACACACAGTGTCTATCTAGCAAGCAGCCCCTCACTGCTCTGATCCTCAGACTTGGGTCTCTAGCTGTCTCTAGCTTTCTCTAGTGCACACCTGGACTCTCTGGAGACCTCCTGTCTCTCTGGGTGGAACCCTGAACCCTAATCCTAACTTTGCTATAAGCCCAGGACCCACCTGCTCAATCAACCAGCCAGACTCCTGGCTGTTCCAAAAACCCAGTCCCAGGATTGGAGATTCCATCCCACCCATAACCCTATGGAATCTCCGGGCTCCAGGTCCCCAAGTGGATTTTAAAAACTTTGGAGGAAACTGATAAAACAGATTCCTCCACATTAAATACTCCTGGAGCCCCTCAACCTGCCTATTTGAGAACCCTGGGCGACAATTACTAGGACAGGGAACTGTACTGTCACAATGCCTCTGAAGTGGCACGTGTTTAGAACAGCCCCTGCACAAAATGACATTTAACAGAAAAAAAGTCATTTAAAACTGCTTGCGGTTTTAATGTAATGTCTGGTTCCAGCAATACGGATGAAAATCATTGAGAAAAATGGCATGGGTAGCCCCCCTGCCCATTACCAGCCCCTTTGGGTCTTGTATGGATATTAAGGGGAACCCTGTACCCAAATTAAAAAAAGTAAAGGCATGGGGCCCTCAGGCCCTATATACTCAGAACAGCAGTATACAGGCGGTGCAAACAAGACAGGGACTGTGTAGGTTTGTTGTGTTAAGTAGAATCTGTTTGTAATTTTGAACTGGTACATTTTAAATGTGTAGCTCCAGTCAAAAAAATCTAGCTTTTTTGGAAAACATAGGGAAGGGTTATCACCCCTGTATAATTTTTTTGGCTGTCCATCTTTTTTCATCTCACTTCCTGTTGTCTCCTTCCATTTGCAAGTAGAAGTTTGTAAGTTGGATGTTTGAAAGTACGGGCCTGCCCTATATGTTCTGCAGAAATGTGGCCCTAAGGTGTTGGTGTTGCCACAAGTTAACACTGTAAGCCCTCAAAGTGACTCTTGGTGGGCGCTGGAACACCCTACTGTGAACTATTATATCAAGAATTGTAATTACATGCCATTGTTGAACAGTGGTAGAAAAATTGGGCCTTTGGTGGTTGTGGTGGTGGTGGTGCTGGTGCCACAACACTTTAAGTCCTCAAAGTTACTCTCGGTGGGCACAGGAACGAGCCCTGCTGTGAAATATTATATCAAGAATTGTAATTACATGCACCTGTTAAACAGGTGCTGAAAAATTGGGCCTTAGTGCCCGTTCACACAGGGGCGACACGACTTGCAGCGCGACTCACAGACGCGACCTGCAAACGACTTCAGCGGCGACTTGCAAAACGACTTCTGTATAGAAGTCAATGCAAGTCGCCTTAAGTCGCCCCAAAAATAGTACAGGAACCTTTTTCTAAGTCAGAGCGACTTGAGTCGCTCCTATTAGAACGGTTCCATAGTACAGAACGGAGCGCGACTTGTCAGGCGACTTAGTGTGAACGGGCACTTAGGCACTGGTGCCACAACACTGCAACACCTCACAGAAACTCTAGTTGGAGAGCAGGAATGAGCCCTGCTGCAAAGCATTGGATCAAAAAATTGTAATTACACACCCCTGTTAAACAGGGGCTGAAAAATTGGGCCTTAGGCACTGGCGCTGGTGCCACGACACTGCCACCTCTCCCAGATACTCTAGTTGGAGTGCAGGAATGAGCCCAGCTGCAAAGCATTGCATCAAAAATTGTAATTACATGCCCTGTTAAAGAGGGGCTGAAAAATTGGACCTTAGGAACTGGTGCTGGTGCCACAACACTGCAACCTCTCCCAGATACTCTAGTTGGAGTGCAGGAATGAGCCCTGCTGCAAAGCATTGCATCAAAAATTGTAATTACACACCCCTGTTAAACAGGAGCTGAAAAATTGGGCCTTAGCCATGGGTGGCGTCACCCAGAACCAAAAATGTTCTTCCAAGCTATCAGCAGGATCATTGAGGAGGAAGAGGATAGTAAGTCAACATAACAGGACAGTCACTCAGCATTGGCATAGGCAGTCTTGAAGGGATTTAAAAAAAAATTATTCGGTTACATCAGCTTCCGGTGCTTGGTAGCTGGTGGTGATCCAAGACCGATTCATCTTTATGAAGTTCAGTCGAACAACCGAGACGGTGGACAGGCGAATCCTGTAATCGGTTACAAAGCCTCCAGCAGCACTGAATGTGCGTTCCGAAAGAAAGCTGGATGCAGGACAGGGCAGTAGCTCAATTGCATACTGTGCAAGCTCTGGCCAGTGATCCATCCTTAAGACCCAGTAAGCCAGAGGATTTTCGGTGAGAAAGGTGTCCAGGTCTGACCTTGCCCCTAGGTATTCCTGCACCATGTAAATCAGACACTGGTGATGGTTGCTGGAACCGATCATACCTTGGGGCTGCAGACTAAAAAATTGTCTGAACGCATCGTCAGATGGCCACCTTCTCCACCGCTCCTTCTGTGACTGACCGAAGCCTCAGCAACGCATTGTGCAGGACCAGGAGTTTGTAACCTCCCAGTCTCTGGGAACGCGTTGCACAGACCTTTCTGCAAGGCTCCCGGAGATGTCTCATCCTCTGCTCCCTCTGCACCAGAAAGATAAGGTCCACAACCTTACCCTTGTACCGTGGATCAAGGAGAGTGGCCAGCCAGTAATTGTCCCTCTCCTTGATCCGAAGAATACGAGGATTCTTCCACAGGCTTTGCAGGATCGGGAAGGCAATGCAACGTAGGTTAGCTGAGGCATTCGGTCTGGAGTCCTCTGGGTAACTAAGGATGACATGATCTGCAGCCACTTCCTCCCAGCCACGTACAAGTCCACAGTTTTCTTGGGACTGTAAATCATCCCTAAAAGACTGCTGCTGGCTCCACCTCCATGCTGACACAATCCTCCTCCTCCTCCTCCTCTTCCTGTGTGATGGATGGGAAAGCAGGAACACTGTCTGGATAAAGGGGGCCTTGAGAGGCAAGGAAGTCCTCCTCTTCCTGCCTCTGTTCTGCCTCAAGTGCCCTGTCCATTATTCCACGCAGCGTATGCTCCAACAGGTGGACAAGAGGTACAGTATCACTGATGCATGCACTGTCACTGCTCACCATCCTTGTGGCCTCCTCAAATGGTGACAGGACAGTGCATGCATCCCTGATCATGCCCCACTGGCGTGGTGAAAAAAAAAGCTAGCTCCCCTGACCCTGTCCTAGTGCCATAGTTGCACAGGTACTCATTGATGGCCTGTCAGAGAACTCACCCTGTGAATGCCTGTCCCCGTGTAGCAGCAGCTTATTTTCGTTCCATTAGTGCTAATGATCATGCGCGGTGTCCCCGTCAGAGGCGAACGAGTTCCAGAGTGAACAGACGCACGCACACGCCAATATGAACGTGTGTGCGCACTCACGCACGCACTATCACGTCCACCAATCCTGGCACATGACACCATGTATAAACAGGGTCCTTACCTGATACCAGTGCCGGATCATCTTCAGCTTGTTCCTGAGATACCTGACCGCTGTTGAACCTGTTACCTTGTTCCTGATTACCCGGCTTGCTCGACTATTCTCCTGGATCACCCCTGCTTACTACTTATCTGGATTTACTATACTGACCTCGGCTTGGACTCTCTACTTTGGCTAGCTTTCTGACTTTGTACCTCGCTGCCAGCACGTTGCCAACCTTTGCCTGTCTTTGACTACGAACTTGCTTTACGTTCCTGTACCTTGTTGCCAGCCAGTTGTCAACCTTGTCTGTTCCTGACGTGCAGTATTTCTACTTACCTGCTTGGCTTCCGCTGAACACTTCCGGTGACCAGTCTACACTTCCTCCTCCGTGAGAATCCAGTGTCTCAGAGCTTCAGTCTTCAACCTGCAGGCACCTGCACCCTTTTGCTGCCTCAGCACTCCCTGTCCTCACTACCAGGGATGTTGAGACTGGAACCATGCAAGAGGCCACCCTCAGCATTCGGACTCCGCTGTAAGGTACGTGACATGGCTCTCTGCTGCATGTGCAGCCTCTGCAGCATGGCCAACGTTGAGTTCCACCTGGTGGGCATGTCACATATAAGGCAGTTCTTGGGCAGGTTCAACTCCTTTTGGAGCTCAGCCAGCCGAGCACTGGCATTATATGATCAGCAGAAATGCACACAGACTTTCCTGGCCTGCCTCAGGACATCCTGTAAGCCCAGGTACCTGCCCAAGAACCGCTGCACCACCAGGTTAAGGACGTGAGCCAAACAGGGCACATGGGTCAGTTGTCCCTGTTGGAGGGCAGAGAGGAGGTTGATGCCATTGTTGCAAACCACCATTCCTGGCTTAAGCTGGCGTGGCATCAACCACCTCTCTGCCTGCCCCTGCAGAGCTGACAAAATATCTGCCCCAGTGTGGCTCCTGTCCCCCAAACAAACCAGTGCGGCATGGCATCTTTGTGCCTGCGTACTTGGTAGCCCCTTGAATGCCTACGGAGCACCGCTGGTTCCGAGGACAAAGCACAGGAAGAGGCCATGGAGGAAGAAGAAGAGGAGGGGGTGGAGGAAAGAGGTATGTCACAACCAGTAGTAGCATTTTAAAGGCGTGGTGGCGGAACAATCTCCAACACTACTGCACCTTGTCCGGGATCCTTCCCAGCTGCCAGAAGAGTGACCCAATGGGCCGTGAAAGATAGGTAACGTCACTGTCCATGCCTGCTGGACCATGAGTCAGCAAAAATATGCACCTTACCGCTGAGCGCCCTGTCCAGCGAGGCATGGAGCCGGAATCGCCTTCCGTGAGAAAAAGTGGCGTTTGGGAACCTGCCATTGAGGAATTGCACATTGCACAAACTCACGGAAGGGGGCCGAGTCTACCAACTGAAAAGGCAGCAGTTGAGCTAGGAATTTAGCCAAGCTAGCATGCAACCGCTGGGCATGTGGATGGCTGGGAGTGAACTTCTTTTGACGGTGCAGCAGCTATGGCAGGGAAGTTTGCCTGGTACAATCAGACGTCAGTGTACTGCTGGCAGAGTGTCCGCAAGTATTTGGCTGTGACACACCTAATTCTACACCTTCATTCCTCTCAGCGAAGGACTCAGAGAGGACTAAAGGTATAGTGGGGTTGGAGATCCCAGCTGATGAGGAGCAAGGAGAGGTCTGCTTTGTTCTTTGGTGTGGGTCTTTAAGGTACGCTTGCCAATGAGCAACAACATATGTCTGGTCAAGCAAGTGGCTGATGTTTTGGCCACGCGAGATACGCTTGAGACATATGTTGCAAATAGCAGCGGTGCGATCTGATGCACTCATCTCAAAAAAAGGCTCACATCAAAGAACTTTTGGAATAACGGGCAGAGGCAGCGCCCTGCACAGGCAGAGCTCTGCAGTGTGATTCAGTCGGTGTGCTGCCCTTAAGCTGGTCCCCAGAGGGCATCCTGCTTCATTGGAGATGTGCCTCCTCCTCCTCTCTCCTATCAGGCACCCATGTGGAG
The DNA here is from genome assembly GCF_037356315.1 of Lithobates pipiens. NCBI lineage: Eukaryota > Metazoa > Chordata > Amphibia > Anura > Ranidae > Lithobates > Lithobates pipiens. The sequence goes on from NW_027507764.1 coordinate 463,309,287, forward strand.
TCAGTGACCTCATCATCCCCTCCCTCTTCATCACTGGAGAAAACCTGGCAGTATGCTGCATCTGGTGGAACATGACTGCCAGATTGCTGTCCTTCTTGAGCATCCCCTCTCTCTGCGCTCACGCTACTGCCTTCCTCTATCTGGGTATTACCAGAGCCTTCAAAACGCTGGGTATCCTCCTGGAGCGTGTACCCAACACAAACAGTTCGGGGGACTCCTCAGGAGGACATGGTGGGCCTAGGGAACGAGTGACTGATGACATTGAGATGAGGGAAGAGGACGCGTTGGCAGCTGCTTTAATAGTACCCTGAGCCTGGGTGAGAGAGGATGAGGAGGATGAGGAGGGCTTGGTCATCCACTCTACCAAGTCTTCGGCATGATGCGGCTCAACACTTCCAGTGCCGAAAATAAGGACAAGCGTGTCCCATGGCCACATGCTGAGGACAATGCACGTTTCCACGACTAGCACTGTTGTCTCTAGACACAGAGCCGGTTTGCCCTCTTTTATTGGCCCGTGACTGTCTGGCTCTCCTTGTTGGCCTTCCAGACATAGTAATGGCCTGCAGGGAGATGGGAAAACCAATAATTGGGGTAGCTTTAGGTGCACACTGAGCAGATAACACAGTTACACCGACTGTAATTACTGCAGCTGCCTGCCTGTGGTATAGGATCTGAAGAACACCAGCAATTGGGGTAGCTTCAGGTGTATACTGTGCAGGAGGCACACTACACCCACTGTAAATGCTGCAGATGCCTGTGTTACAGAAACAGAACAACACCAGCAATAAGGGGTATCTTCAGGTGTATACTGCACAGGAGGCACACAATACCTACTTTAACTGCTGCAGATGCCTGTGTTACAGAAACAGAACAACACCAGCAATAAGGGGTATCTTCAGGTGTATACTGTGCAGGAGGCACACAACACCCACTTTAACTGCTGCAGGTGCCTGTATTACAGAAACAGAACAGCACCCGCAATAAGGGCTATCTTCAGGTGTATACTGTGCAGGAGGCACACGACAACCACTGTAAATGCTGCAGATGCCTGTGTTACAGAAACAGAAACACACCAGCAATAAGGGGTAGCTTCAGGTGTAAACTGTGCAGGAGGCACACAACACCCACTCTAACTGCTGCAGATGCCTGTGTTGCAGAAACAGAACAACACCAGCAATAAGGGGTATCTTCAGGTGTATAATGCGCAGGAGGCACACAACACCCCCTCTAACTGCTGCAGATGCCTGTGTTACAGAAACAGAACAACACCAGCAATAAGGGGTAGCTTCAGGTGTATACTGTGCAGGAGGCACACAACACCCACTCTAACTGCTGCAGATGCCTGTATTACAGAAACAGAACAACATCAGCAATAAGGGGCATCTTCAGGTGTATAATGCGCAGGAGGCACACAACACCCCCTCTAACTGCTGCAGATGCCTGTATTACAGAAACAGAACAACACTAGCAATAAGGGGTATCTTTAGGTGTATAATGCGCAGGAGGCACACAACACCCCCTCTAATTCTGCAGATGCCTGTGTTACAGAAACAGAACAACACCAGCAATAAGGGGTAGCTTCAGGTGTATACTGTGCAGGAGGCACACAACACCCATTGTAACAGCGTTAGGTTCCCAAGCAAAAAGACACTGTCCCTGCCCACCTTGCTCTTTCCCTGCATACCAACACACTACACAAGGCCGCCGCGCTGGCGGCCTTATATAGTGTGGGGCGTGTACTAAACCCCCTGAGCTATAATTGGCCACAGGCATCCTGCCTGGCAGGCGTATGGTTCTCACTGCTGGCGCTGTGATTGGCCAAGCATGTGGGGTCATAGTGCATGCTTGGCCAATCATGAGCCAGCAATGCACTGCAATGGCATAGTGCATTGTGGGCCATTCACGCCACACGAATATGGTGTGAACGGTCCATAAAGTTCTGAATTCGCCGAACAGGCGAGCGGCCGGTATTCAAGTCAAACGTGCATTTGAGTTGAACATCGCGCTCATCCCTAGTGGTGACACATGCTGCTGCAATTTGGTGGTGACACATGCTGCTGCATATGGTAGTGACACACGCTGCTGCATTTGGTGGTGACACATGCTGCTGCATTTGGTGGTGACACGTGCTGCTGAATTTGGTGGTGACACATGCTGCTGCTTTTGGTGGTGACACATGCTGCTGCATTTGGTGGTGACACATGCTGCTGCATTTGGTGGTGACACATGCTGCTGCATTTGGTGGTGACACAGGCTGCTGCATTTGATGTTTATACAGGCTGCTGCATTTGATGATGACATAGGCTGCTGCATTTGGTGGTGACACAGGCTGCTGCAATTTGGTGGTGACACATGCTGCTGCATTTAGTGGTGACACAGGCTGCTGCAGTTTGGTGGTGACAGAGGCTGCTGCAATTTGGTGGGACACAGGCTGCATTTTATGTGACACGATTTTTGCCACAATTAGTGTTTTTTATTCTGCCCAATAACAAATTTTCATGAAAAAAAGCACAAAAAAACACAAAACCACAGTAAAAAACTGCAAAAAGCACTGCAGAAACACTCAAAAGCAACATATAAAGATGTGAATCTAGCCTAATGCCCTGTACGCACAACCTGTTTTCCTGTCGGAATAAACTCTGAAGGTTTTTTCCAACGGAGTTCAGATGGAATTCCTCCGAAACTGTCTTGCGTACACACGATCACACCAAAGTACGACTGTCAAGAACGCGGTGACATACAGCGTTCTTGACAGTACGATGTGCTGCAAATTTGTTCATGGCTCTGTGGGAGGAAGAGACCATCTTTCATGATAGGCCTACAGAGCTTAAATGCTATTTTAGGTACATTGACGATTTAATTATTATTTGGGAGGGCAATATGACCAGCTTACAAATGTTTATGTCCAAGTTAAATGGAAATACTAAAAACATCAAATTATCCTGCATGACATTTAAAACAAAAAAAAAATTATATATTTTTTTAAAACAAAGATAGAAACGGGTTTATACCTTTGGATAGTTGCCATCATAGATCTTGGCTGTGCAATATACCCAGAGGCCAGTTTATACGTTTTAGACGTAACTGTTCTCTGAAGGAAGATTATTTTGCACAGTCTGAGATATTGGCTGAACGATTCGTTCAGAAAGAATATCAAAGGAATGCCATCACAAAGGAAATTCAGGATATTGGTGATATCGATCGATCTACTTTGTTATCGGAGTCCAATGGTAGAAGGAAACAAATGGATGGATCAGAATTTAGGATTATTCTAGACTATAATATTTAGCATAACATTTTTGAAAAGATTGTAATGAAACACTGGGATATTTTGAGAAAAGACCGAATTTTAGGTACTGCTTTACCATCACAGCCGAGATTTATTTATAGGAAAGCCCCTTCTCTTAGGGATTTCTTAGCTCCTAGTGTTGTAGATCGATCCTCCCATTTTGAAAGAGAATAAGATATTTTCTTTCTTAACTGTTTTTTATGCGTGTGGCCGATGTTCACCCTGTAAGCAATGTAAACATAATGTGAAAAGAAGGAAAGATTTTGTAACTTCTACTACTGGTATCACATATCCCATAAAAAATTTGATCACGTGTAATACTGTTGGTGTTGTTTATGCGCTCAAGTGCAATTGTGGTTTACGATATGTAGGTAGAACCTCGAGACCGCTTAGCATTTGCATTTGCGAGCACATGAACAACATTAAGGCCGGGTTCACACCGCTGCGATGCGGGAACGCTGCGAATCCGCGGCGTTTTCCCGCATCGCATTACTCCCGCCGGCAGTTCACACTGCCCTATGCGGATGGCTGGGAGTGTCAATGATATGTTAATGACACCCCCAGATCCGTCCGCATATCGCAGTGCGATCTGCCGACTCGCACAGGAATCAGATCGCATGGTGTGAACCCCCATGCGATCCGATTCTGTTGCGGACCAAAAAAAGGGTCCCATGCGAGTTTGCTGCGGGAGCGATGCGAATTCAGCCATACTATCTGTATGGCTGTACTCGCATCGCTACGGAGATCGGATGTGATTTGCGGTGCGAATCACATCCGGATCTCCCCCCGCAGCAGTGTGAACCCAGCCTAAAAAAGGATTAAAGACTCATAATGTCCCTAGGCATTTTAGATATTTTTATAATAGGGACTCAAAGTGTTTCAAATTCTGGGGCTTAGAAAGGGTTAATCATTCGTGGCGAGGGGGGAATTTTATACGTCAACTTAGTAGACGTGAATCATTTTGGATTCATTAAATGCGGATATTGGTTCCGGGGGGGGGGGGGGGGGAAGATCATTGAGTTTGATTTAAATTGCTTTATTTCAGATGAGTAGGTTTTTTTCTCCCCCAGTTTTTTCCGCTTTCCCCTTTTTTCCTCTCCCATTATATGTTTATAATTTTTAGTGCAGCGATGATATAGGCTTCATGCACGCGAGACGCCGGTGCAAATTCTGCTGGACACATGTTTTTAAAAGCTGAAACCGGCGTTTAGAAATGCCCGTTTTGCCGCGAGTTTTACTGCGATTTAGCGGCGTTTTACCGCGTTTGCGTCTAGAAGCATTTAGTTAAGCTAACATCATAGAACCTCCCCAAGCTCAAAAAAACAGTATTATTAACTATTTCAGCCATTTTGTGAGACCAGAGTGAGTAGCAGCAGCTGTGAGAGCAGCAGTGTACTTGTATTTAGCGTGTCACTTGCCACGTCACCTGCCACAAGTTCTGGATTGTCCACTTACCACATGACTTGCCACATCACCAGCCACAAGTTGTGGATTGTCCACTTGCCACGTCACCTGCCACATCTCTTGCCATGTAACCTGCCACATCACTTGCCATGTCACCTGCCAAAAGTTGTGGATTGTCCACTTGCCACGTCACTTGCCACAAGTTGTGGATTGTCCACTTGCCCCGTCACTTGCCACGTCACCTGCCATGTCACCTGCCACAAGTTGTGGATTGTCCACTTGCCGCGTCACTTGCCACGTCACTTGTCACATCACCTGCCACAAGTTGTGGATTGTCCACTTGCCACGTCACTTGCCACATCACCTGCCACGTCACTTGCCACACGTTGTGGATTGTCCACTTGCCACGTCACTTGCCATGTCACCTGCCACATCACTTGCCACAAGTTGTGGATTGTCCACTTGCCACGTCACTTTCCACGTCACCTGCCACGTCTCCTGCCACAAGTTTTGGATTGTCTACTTGCCACGTCACTTGCCACGTCACCTCCCACATCACCTGCCACAAGTTGTGGATTTTCCACTTGGCACGTCACTTGCCACGTCACCTGCCACAAGTTTTGCCACGTCACCTGCCACAAGTTGTGGATTGTCCACTTGCCACGTCCCTTGTCACAATTTGTGAATTGTCCACTTGCCATGTCACCTGCCACAGCCCCTGCCACGTCACCTGCCACAAGTTGTGGATTGTCCACTTGCCACATCACCTGCCAGGTCACCTGCCACAAGTTGTGGATTGTCCACTTGCCATGTCACCTGCCACATCACTTGCCACGTCACCTGACACAAGTTGTGGATTGTCCACTTGCCACATCATCGACCAGTTCACTTGCCACGTCACTTGCCACCTCACCTGCCACAAGTTGTGGATTGTCCACTTGCCACGTCACTTGCCACCTGCCATGTCACTTGCCACAAGTTGTGGATTGTCCACTTGCAATTGCAATTGTTTAAAATATTTTTAAATGTTTTTTTCATCATTTGCCATAATTTTTGAGATTTTTAATGTAAAAAAAATAGGTTACCTTTAAAAACGCTTATAAACTAAAACGCGGCAAAACGCGGTACCGGTGTTTTGCCGCGTTTTGCCACGTTTTGCGCCTAAAACGTGGAAAACTTTTGCATCTGAACCCATTTTTTTGCTTCTGGAAAAACGAGGTTAAACGCAACTACATAAAAAAGGCAAAAAACGAGACTGTGTACATGGACACATAGGATAACATTGAATGAGTTCAGGGGCAGTTGAAAAAAGTGTCCAACTGCCTCTGAACATGCGTTTAACAGCGTCTTGTGTGCATGAGGCCATAAGATTAAATATATAATTTTATTGATATTCAGATAGCCGCAGGTGTTTACGTCCATGTATATTTTCTTTTATGAACACATATACATGTATTATTATATTATATTTTTTATGAATTATTGTATAACATGTTTTACAATTTGTATATTTATATGACAGTAGTGAGTATGCACTGTTATAAAAGACATGTAATATTTAGCTTATAGATGTTCCCATATTTGTTTCGGTGTTTACGCAGAATGTGTGGAGGTTTCCGCTTCATGGCATTCCTTACATTGCGGACACCTCACGTGGACTTGAGGCTACTATATAGGTACTGCTGGGTGATGTAGTAGCACCGCTGACGAAGTCTGTTCGGACGTATTGTACGTACGGGGAGGAGCTACTGATCGTGGTCGTCACCCGCGTACCATCTGATCGTTTTTGCGCTTGTCACTTTGTTACCGCTGTTTTTAAATGCTGTATGTTGCATGCTGTGGAGCAAAACAGGAGGTACTTTACTCTTGCAGCTGTTCATTTGTTTGCTGCTATATTTTATTAATAAATCGATCTGTACAGACTACACAGAGAGATTGCTTCCTCCTTTTTTTCTGTATGGCTGAGTTTTGGAACGCTGCTTGGAACATCGCCTTCACCTATGAGTGGAAATAAGCTCTTTTGACAGGGCCAGATTAAGAACATCATGGACCTGGTGCTGAGGATTTTGGTGGGGCCTTTCATAAACAATAAATAAATAAAAATGCAAACTAATTTTGTTATAACAAATTAAATTAAAGAGAGAGAGGGAGGATGAGAGAGAGAGAGAAAGAGAGAGAGAGAGAAAGGGGATGAAAGAGGTGTGAGGGGTAAGGGAGGGAGGATGAGAGAGAGAAAGTGGATGAAAGAGGTGTGAGGGGTAGTGATGGACGAACTTCCGACGGGACGTTTCACAAACGCAGACCGCGAACGCGGCCGATAGTTTGCGAACCGTAACGTTCGCAGCGGGCCCCATTGACTTCAATGGGAGGTGAACTTTGCAAACCTACAGGTCAAATTTGCAGCCACAAAATAATTACTAGCTGTGCAAACATAGTCCCACCACATGGCCAATGACATAACACATGTATGAGGTGAATCTGGGATCGACAACAACAAGCATTCTTTTTTTATATGTGAAATTGTTGTGACAATTCAGGACTGTGGAGCGCATGAAGGCAATGGAGGAGAGGGAAGGTCAGGGTAGGCAAAGAAGAGGGTGCAGGAGATGATCACCAGATCACCAGCAGCGTGACATACAGCAATGACACCTGCACCGTGATAGAGTGATCTGACACCAGCACCGTGATAGAGAGCACTGACATCAGCAGCGTGACATAAAGCACTGACACCAGCACCGTGATATACAGCACTGACACCAGCACAGTGATAAAGAGCACTGACATCAACAGCGTGACATAAAGCACTGACACCAGCACCGTGATATACAGCACCGACACCAGCACCGTGATAGAGAGCACTGACATCAGCAGCGTGACATAAAACACTGACACCAGCACCGTGATATACAGCACTGACAGCAGCACCGTGATATACAGCACTGACATCAGCAGCATGACATACAGCAATGACACCTGCACCGTATTAGAGTGATCTGACACCAGCACCGAGATAGAGAGCACTGACACTAGCACCGTGATATACAGCACTGACACCAGCACCGTGATATACAGCACTGACACCTGCACCGTAAGCAGCCCCAGGAGGAAGTCAGCATAGCACAGGGATGGTGGGAGCCCCTCATAATGAGCATAGCACAGGGATGGTGGGAGCCCCTCATAATATGCATAGCAGAGGTACAGCCCCAGGAGGAAGTCAGCACAGCACAGGGATGGTGGGAGCCCCTCATAATAAGCAGCCCCAGGAGGAAGTCAGCACAGCACAGGGATGGTGAGAGCCCCTCATAATAAGCAGCCGAAGGAGGAAGTCAGCACAGCACAGGGATGGTGGGAGACCCTCATAATGAGCATAGCACATGGATGGTGGGAGCCCCTCATAATATGCACAGCAGAGGTACAGCCCCAGGAGGAAGTTAGCACAGCACAGGAATGGTGGGAGCCCCTCATAATGAGCATAGCACAGGAATGGTGGGAGCCCCTCATAATATGCACAGCAGAGGTACAGCCCCAGGAGTAAGTCAGCACAACACAGGGATGGTGGGAGCTCCTCATAATAAGCAGCCCCAGGAGGAAGACAGCACAGGGATGGTGGGACCCCCTCATAATAAGCAGCCCCAGTAGAAATATGACACAGCTCAACCTCTTCAAACAGGAGGGTATGGGCATATAGTACGGTGTGCTTTTTTTGGACAAGGAAGTGAGCCAAATGAAGAAAGAAGGTCTGTGTGCTCGATTAAAAAACGGAAAATTGTATACTCACCTTTCCGTAATTTTCCTTTCCTGACGCATCTTCATGGCACCACACACTGGGTTGTGACTCCGCCCCCACAACCTGACAGGATTGGTTAACTATAAATTTGAAGGGGAGACCTCCTGCTGCATTCTCTGTAAATATCATCATAAACTAAACAAACGGGAGGGAATTGTGTGGTGCCATGAAGATGCGTCAGGAAAGGAAAATTACGGAAAGGTGAGTATACAATTTTCCGTTTTCCTGACGCCTTCATGGCAGCACACACTGGGAAATAACTCGCCAGACGGGTGGGTAAATGCAAAATATATTTAATTCCTATAATGCCGAAGAGTTGGCTCTAATAACAGATCTACCAAAATCTGCCAAGGACAAATGGGCAGAATTCACTCTATAGTGAGAAATGAAAGTATGTTCAGAAGACCATGTCCTACAAATCGTCTCTGGAGAAACTCTGCAATATGCCGCCCAAGAAGTAGCCACTGCCCTAGTGGAATGAGCCCTGATGTCTTCTGGAATCGCCAAATGTTGCGTGGAATATGCCTTTTTAATGGCCTTCACCAACCAGGCTGCAATAGTGCATGAGGAAGCTGGCAGCCTGCGTCTAGTTCCATGAGGAATAATCAAGAGAGAGTCAGTTTTCCTAAAGGAGATAGTAGCTGACAAGTAGTTGGTGATGGTGGATTTAATGTCCAGCGGATGAGGATCTCCCTGATCATCAGTGAAGGATGGAAGGACAATATCTTGGTTATAGTGAAAGGAAGAAGCCACTTTGGGTATGAAACGATCTGAGGGTCTAAGAACTACCCTGTCTGGAAAGAAAACCAGATAAGGCTCTGAAATAACCAAGGCTTGAATTTCCGACACTCTTTTGGCTGATGTTATGGCAATTAGAAAAGCAAGCTTCAAAGTCAAGTCCCATAGTGAAATAGATTCCACAGGAATAAACGGTGGAGTAGAAAAAGCATGGAGAACTACCGACAGATCCCATGCTGGAAATATAGGCTTCCTAGGAGGCTTTATCTTCAGACTAGCCTTAAGAAATTGGATGACCAGGGGATGAAAAGCCCATTTTGTGCCTGTTTTAGCAGAGAAAGCCGAAACCTGCACCTTGAGGGTGCTTGAACTGAGGCCTTTGTTAATTCCCGACTGAAGGAACTCCAGAATTTGAGGCGGTCCCGGAGCAAGAGGATTCCAATTTCTTTCTCGGGCCATAAGGCAGAACTTTTCCCAAATTCTAGCATAGATGGAATTCGTGGAAACTTTCCTAGCCTGCATTAAGGTAGAAATTACCTCCTGGGAACAGCCTTGCGCCTTCAACCTAGACCTTTCAACTTCCAGGCCATCAGATGTAACCTCTCGGGAGCAGGATGAAGAAACTGTCCCTGTGAGAGAAGGTTTGGTTCTAGTGGCAGCGCAATTGGTGGCTGGACACTGAGCTGTAGAAGAGTTGTAAACCACGGCCTCCTCGGCCAGAATGGAATTACTGCGATTACTGTTACTGAGGACCTCCGAAGTCTGGACAGGAATCTCGCAATTAGAGGAGTAGGCGGGAATATATACCCCAACTTGAAACTCCATGGATGTATCAGGCAGTCTATTCCCTCGGCTGATGGAAACGGATTCCTCGACAGGAACCTGTGACATTTGGTGTTTAAAGGAGTGGCTGCTAGATCTATCTCCGGTGTCCCCCAGGTTTCCGTCAGGAGATAAAAAATTTGAGGACTCAAAGACCACTCGTTGGACAACGGCTTCCGACTCAGATAGTCGGCCAATGCATTCTGTGTTGCTGGGACATATACTGCTCTCAAGTCTGCTAGGTGAACTTGGGCCCATTCTAAAATGGGACGAACTTCCTCCATCAAGGTAACACTTCTTGTACCTCCTTGTCTCTGCACATAAGATACTGCCACCTTGTTGTCCATCCTGATAAGCACACTCTTCCCCGAGAGCAGAGATGTGAATGCCGTTAGGGCATGGAAGGCCGCCCTGAGCTCCAAAATATTGGAAACTACTCCTAGGGCTTGGAACTGCCACTGGCCTTGGACTGCTAGATCCTGGTAGTGTCCTCCCCAGCCGCTCTGGCAAGCATCCAAAGTCACCACCTCTGGGTCTGGAGGGACTATTGGCTTCTATTTCTCTAAATTGTTCTGGTGTGTCCACCACCATACTGATCGTTTCACCGACTTGGAAATGACAATGGTCTGATGCATGGACACTCCATTCCACTGCTTGAGAAAGGAGTTTTGCAGGATCCTCATGTGCCATTGGGACCATTGCACCATGGGTATGGTGGCTGACATGGATCCCAGCATGCTTAGACAGCCCCTGGCTGAAAGATGACTTGCTGACAGCAGTCTCCGCATCTTTTGAATTAGGAGCTGAATCTTTGCCTGTGGTAGCTGAACTCTGTTCAGTTCGGTGTCCAGATGTGCTCCTAGAAACACCATCTTCTGCGTGGGTTGTAAACTGCTTTTTTTCAAATTGACGATCCATCCGAAGTTGTGGAGAGTTAAAAGAAGAATTTCCCGATGCTGAAGTAATAACTCTCGACTTTTTGCTAACAGTAGGATGTCGTCTAAATAATGGTGAATTCGAAGACCTTTCCCCCTCAGGAACGCTACTAATGGTAGGAGAGTTTTGGTAAAAGTCCTGGGAGCTGACGAAATGCCGAATTGAAGGCACCGAAACTGGAAATGGGAATGATTGATGGCGAACCGAAGAAATTTCTGAAAGGCCGGATGTATTGGGATGTGAAGATAGACGTCCGACAAATCTACTGACAGCATCCAATCGCACAGATTTATTGCTAAGAGTATGGACTGGAGACTCTCCATCTTGAAGGCTTCTATTTTGATGTTTCTGTTGAGCCTCTTGAGATCCAGTACTGGACGAAAATCTCCTGTCCTCTTCTTCACCAAAAATAACGGAGAGTAAAAACCTCTCCCTCTTTGAGTCGATGGAACCTCCACAATAGCCCCCTTCTGTTTTAAATCTGCTACATATTCTATCAGGAGATTTTTCCTGAATAGTGTGGAAGGCAGTCTGGTAGGCTGAAAGTGGCTTCCTGGAAACCCGTTCACGAACCCCCATTTGTGCCCATACTTGATTGTGGACAGTGCCCAATTGTCCTGTATATGTCTTGTCCAGATCTGAAGAAACCCTCTTAGCCTGGCGCCCACCTGGGCTGGGTGAGCGGGCAAACTTTCAAAAGGACTTTGGATGCTCCCCTGCGGGTGTAGCCTTGGTCTTCTGCATTCTCAGAAAGGAAGGCTTAGTATTCTTCCAATCCCTCCTGAATTCTCTGCCGGGATGGTAGGATCTGGACTCCCTATACTTGTCCGGAAGATTTCGCCTAAAAGAAGGCCCTTTCTGAGCTTTGGGTCTTCTACCGGAAGGAATCAGTCCAGATTTCCCTCCTGTGACTTTGGAAATAGCCGAGTCCAGTTTGGCCCCAAAGAGATTAGAACCATCATAAGGGATCTTGCACCAATTAATTTTGGAGGCTGTATCGGCCATCCATGGCTTCAGCCATAAGGCCCTCCTTGCTGTTACTGATGCCAACATTGTTCTGGCCGAGGATCTTATGATGTCCACTGAGGCCTCTGCTACAAAGTCACCTGCCAATCTAATCTCTTGCAAAGAAGAGACTAATTTCTCCATTTCTGTACCTTCTAGCAGATCCTTCTCCAATTTAGTAGCCCATCCAGAAATTGCTCTTGCCACCGCTGCCGTAGTAATAGCCGGCCTGCAGGAGCCCCCTGCCATGGAATACGCTTTCTTTAACTCCAAATCCATTTTACGGTCCAGTATGTCTTTAAAAGAGACCGCATCTTCAATGGGTAAAGTGACATGACGGGCCAGACGCATCAGGGAGGAATCCACTATGGGAGCATTAACCAAAGGTTTAACCTTTGATTCGTCCAGAGGATACATTTTCGCTAATCTGTTAGCGATGCTTGGTCGTTTGTCTGATTCCCACTCATCTTTAATAAGATCTCCGAGTTCCTCAATAAATGGGAAGGACTCTGGTCGTCTTTTTAAATTGGGAAAGTACTTGTGGGTTTTCTGAGGCTCAGAAATAATATCCTCCCAGCCGATAGCCTCTTTGACTGACCTTGCAAATGGTTCCACCAAAGAAAAATCAAATCCTGCAGACATTTCCTGGCCGTCATTATCTGAGGATGATTCCGAAGCTTGGGAATGATATGTGTGTGCAGTGGATGTGCTAGGGCCTGTCACCTCCATAGCGGGTGCTGTTGCCAAAATAGATTCACGTACTGATTCCCTTATAAGGTCAGTCACAATTCTGGCGTCTGCTTCCTTCTCCTTAGTTGCTTCATTGAAGCAAGAGCGACAGGCAAGCTTCTCCGGAAGGGCCGGTGCGCCACATATCCAGCAGGCATTAGCTGCGGGTCTGGTGTGATGGCTGTGATGAGAGGAAGGAGACCTGTGGTCCGAGCGGCTATGCCGAGGGCGACCGTGGTGGGAGCGACCATGTCTCTGACGAGATGAGGACCTGGAGCGACTTCTGTGCGATCTCCTACTGGAAGTGCGACTTGAGCCTCTTCCATGCCTGGAACTTGCTCCTCTTGATCTGGTAGGGCTGCCAAAAAAAAGCAGCATCTTTAGCAGTCGGCACTCTTTTTTCTCCCCTTCAATACTCACCTACGACGTGTAGAGCCCCTTACCTTTCTAGCTGTCGATGGTCTGCGTAGGCAGTGGACTCCATGAAAAAAGGTAGACAGAGTAGACTGAAGGGAAGAAAAAAAGAATTTTCCTTGCGATACCGATAACAGATAAATAATTAAAAAAACACACTTATTTTTTTTATGAAAAACTATTTTTTATTTTTTTTTTTTTTTTTAAACCTGCCCCTTTAAGAACTAGCATTTGAACAAAAAGCCTTGCAGAATACACACAAAAGACTATGCAGATATAGTAGAGAAAAGGAATATTCTTACCTTATCCAGCCGAACAATAGAGATACAGGGCAGTGTTTTGTAAACAGCAGCATGCAGAAGCATACAGCTGTAATTTTAAAAACGGCGCCATAGCGGCGCCGAATGACGCTCCGCGCATGCGCAGAACGGCTCGAGGATACCGGCGCCATCTTGGAAGAGGGAAAAAACCTCTCTTCAGGGAGAAAACAAGGATCCAGCTGCAAATAGACATGCGCAGAGCGATGAGGACACTAGCGGCGGCCATGACAGCTGTCTGGAGGACAGCAAGACCCAGCCACCCCTGCAGGGAAAAAAAGGTATCTTTTAAATAAGAAAAGGATAGGATTCATAAAGGAGAGCCCACTGCACAATAAAAGCTTATTTAAAGCTTATAAAAAAACTCAGTGAGATGTCCCCTGAGACCACCAGAACGGGGATTCCCTCCATAAAGCTCATTTAGAGACTGTACAGGAGGGACTTCCAAACAGGAGAGGCTTGAACATACTGGGGTGAGGCGGTAAGAGGCTTATTCATCTGTAGGTATCTTTGAAACTCGAACGATCCAACCTGTCAGGTGAGGATAAAAAAGAGAATGCAGCAGGAGGTCTCCCCTTCAAATTTATAGTTAACCAATCCTGTCAGGTTGTGGGGGCGGAGTCACAACCCAGTGTGTGGTGCCATGAAGATGCGTCAGGAAAAATCATTTATAGACATATACATGGTCTACTGGTCACATGTGTTGAATTCCTCCGAGATCCATGCCTCATTCATTTTTAGAAATGTGAGGTAGTTAACACTGTCGTGAGCTAGGCGAGTACGCTTATCGGTCACAATCCCCCCTGCTGCGCTGAACGTCCTTTCGGACAGGACACTGGACGAGGGGCAAGCCAACAGTTCGATTGCAAATTGGGCAAGCTCTGGCCAGAGGTCAAGCCTGCCCACCCAGTAGTCCAGGGGTTCATCACTCCTCAGAGCGTCCACATCGGCCGTTAACCCGATGTAGTCGGACACCTGAAGGTCTAGGCGTTCCCTGATGCTGGATCCGGATGACACCTGTCGCTGGGTCGGCTGAAAGAATGACCTCATATCCGAAGTCACCAACACATCTTCAAACCGGCCTCTTCTTGCAGGCGCTGTTGGATTGGTACCTGCAACTCCTTCTCTGGGAGTGGGAATTGCTCCTCTGCCAGCGCACGCAAAAGCAGAATGCAGCATTTCTCGAAGCAAGGCCTGGAAGTGCTCCATTCTGACAGCCCTCTGTGACGGCGGTAACATTTCCGCCATTTTGTGTTTTTTACCGGGGGTCTAAGTATGTTGCCACCCAGTACTGGTCCTTGACCCTTATGCTTTTTATACGGGGGTCCCTATTAAAACACTGGAGCATGAAGGCCCCCATTTGCACTAAACTGGAAGCGGTGTGGTGGCCTGGCTCCTGCTCATCATCCAGGATAATGTCGTCCTCTTCATTCTCCTCTCCCCATCCACGCACAACAACAGGGAACCCAGAAAGGTTTAAAGCATGCTCTTCTTGCTCCTCCTCATCCGCCCCGACACCATCCTCCTCTGACTCCTCTTCAGACTCCTGTTGTTCACTTGTCTCAGATAGAGTAGCCCCCCCTGGGAATTCATCCAGCATTGAGACTTCCTCATCTTCCCGCTCCTGCTCCTCCACAGCTTGATCAATGACACGACGCAATGCACGCTACATAAAGAAGGCATAAGGTACCATGTCACTAATAGCACCATGGCTGCGACTGACCAGTTTGGTGATCTCCTCAAATGGGCGCAGAAGTCTGCATGTGTCATGCATGAGCAGCCACTGGCGCAGTGAAAAAACCCCCAGCTCCCCAGAACCTGTTCTGCCGCAGAGTTCATACAGGTAGACGTTAACTGCACGTTTCTGCTGGAGCAGCCTATCAAGCATATAGAAGGTTGAGTTCCATCGCGTCGGGCAATCGCAAATAAGATGTCTGACCGGCAGATTGTGTCGCCGCTGAATGTCAGCAAGGCGAGCCATGGCCGTGTAAGATCTTCTGAAATGGGCCGAGATTTTCCTTGCCTGCCGCAAGATGTCCTGGACCCCAGGGTATTTGACAACGAATCGCTGCACGACCAAGTTTAAGACATGTGCCATGCATGGCACGTGCGTAATTTTGCCCTGTTTCAATGCGCTAAGCAGATTGGCACCGTTGTCACACACCACTTTACCAACTGTCAAATTGAGCGGTGTTAGCCACTGATCTGCCTGTGAACACAAAGCTGAAAGGAGTGCCGGGCCAGGGTGGCTCTTGGCTTCCAGGCACAACAGACGCAGCACGGCATGGCAACGTCTCACCTGGCATGTCGAATAGGTTCTGGGGAGCTTGGGCGGCGCAGCGGAAGAGACGCTAGCAACAGAAAAGGAGGAGTCAGCCGAGGAGGAGAGGGAGGAGGATGGAGGAGGAGGAGGAGAAGAAGAGCCAGGCCTGCATGCAATCCATGGCGGTAAAACCAAATCTACACGGGTGCCACGGGTTACATGCTTGACGGCCGTCAGAAGGTTCACCCAGTGGGCAGTAAAAGTGATATACCTTCCCTGCCCGTGTTTGCTAGACCACGTGTCTGTGGTCAGATGTATCTTGGCACCGACACTGTGTGCCAGAGATACATTCACTTGCCGCTGAACATGGCCATATAGCTCTGGGATGCCCTTCTGTGAGAAATACTTCCTTCCTGGGACCTTCCATTGGGGTGTTCCAATGGCCACAAATTTGCGAAAGGCCTCCGAGTCCACCAGTTTATATGGCAGTAGTTGGCGGGCTATAAGTTCTGACAAGCCAGCCGTCAACCGTTGGGCAAGAGGGTTATCCGGCGTCATCATTTTTTTTACGCTCGAACATTAGGCCCACGGAAGCCTGCCTTTTTGCAGAAAAATGTGAGCTTGGCGTGATCTTCTTAAGGCGGTCGTCCCTAGGTGAGTGTTGGGCCTACCGCGACTAATGCGTTGACTGCAAAGATTGCAGATGGCAACGCTATTGTCAGCAGCGGACACGTTAAAAAAAGCCCACACTGCGGAGCCATGTGTCGGTGTCCTGGGAGCGCCAGATGTGACTGTACATGGTCGATGACTCGCTCCTGATACATTTGCAGTCTGCTTTGTCCCTCCTGTGCAATGTAAGTTATTCCTGCTTCTCCTCCCTATCTGCTGGTCCATATCTCCCTCTGAACTCCCCTCCTCTTCCTCTCTTGTGGGCACCCACGTGACATCACTAGACACGTCATCATCGACGTCACCTTCCCCACCGCTATAAGTAGAGTTCTCGGAGTAGGCAGCAACAGCGGGGACCAACCTCCTCCTTGGGCTGATCTGGGTACTGTCGTCAGACTGCTGAGTGGCGGTTGTTGCTACCTCCTCTTCCTGATCCAATACCAAGAGTGGCTGCGCATCAGAAATGTGTTGATATGGATCGGAAAATAATTCCTGTGACTCAAGCGGAAGGTATGTGGTGGTGGTGGTGTTGTTGGTGGTAGTGTCTTTGGGGGTGCACATAGCAGAGAGTGAAGAAGAGGGTGCAGATCGAGAGGATGAGGAGGGTGCAGAAGAGTAAGGCTGAGTGAGCCACTCAAACAAGTCTGGTGCGTCCTTTAAAGTAATTGAACGCACCTTCTGCAACTTCCCACTTTGGCTTAAGCCTGTTGCTCCTGCCCTACCCCTACCACCCCTGCGGAAGGGCCTGCCTCTTCCTCTGCCTGTCATTGTTTTAAATGACCCTGGGACAAAACTCTCAGTCCCTATACTGATAAAGGACTGCTGCAGTATAGGGCAGCAGTCAGCAGTAGTGCACCTCAACCCTATGTATTGTGGACCTATACCAGTCCTTAAGGAATAGCAGACTGTACCTCACTCAACCCAATGTACTGTAGTACCCTATACCTTACCAGTCCTTATAAGGACCTTTGTGGAACAAGTAGGTTGTGAATGATTAGCAGACTGTACCTCAGTTCCTATACTGATAAAGGACTACTGCAGCAGAAGGGCAGCAGTCAGCAGTAGTGCACCTCAACCCTATGTATTGTGGACCTATACCAGTCCTTAAAGCGGAGGTCCACCCTAAAGTGGACCTCCGCTCATCAGAACCCTCCCCCCCTCTGGCGCCACAATTGGCACCTTTCAGGGGGGAGGGGGGTGCAGATACCTGTACAGTACAGGTATTCTGCACCCACTTCCGGGATAGCTCTCTGCGGAAAGAGGCGTAGATTACGCCCCTTTCCGCAAGTGCCCGCCCCTTTCCGCAAGTGCCCCGCTGCCTGCTGGGAAACACACAGATCCCAGAGGCAGCGGGGACCATCCTTATTGCGCAGCGCGATTCGCGCATGCGCAGTAGGGAACCGGGAAATGAAGCCGAAAGGTTCCATTTCCTGATTCCCATACCCAAGATGGCGGCGGCAGCACCCGACAAGACGATCTAGAGATCGGCTTCGGGTGCCGACATCGCGGGCGTGCTGGACAGGTAAGTGTCACTATTTTAAAAGTCAGCAGCTGCAGTATTTGTAGCTGCTGGCTTTAAAAAAAAAAAAAACGCGGAGTCCCGGCGGACTCCCGCTTTAAGGAATAGCAGACTGTACCTCACCCAACCCTATGTACTGTAGTACCCTATACCTTACCAGTCCTTATAAGGACCTTTGTGGAACAAGTAGGTTGTGAATGATTAGCAGACTGTACCTCAGTCCCTATACCGATAAAGGACTACTGCAGCAGAAGGGCAGCAGTCAAGTATAATATTCTTTCTATATTTGGAAGAAAGAATATTATACGTGTACAAGCCTATTACCATACCAGTCCTGAAAAGAACCTTGGTGGACCTAATAGTAACAGCTACTGATTAAACTGACTGTCCCTCACTGCCTCACACACAGCTTCCTGCCTGTCCCTATTTAAACTGACAAAACAGAGGCTGCTGGAACAATAACTTTTATAGCACTTTTGTGGACCTAATAGTAACAGCTAATGATTAAACTGACTGTCCCTGCAGCACACAGCGTCCTGTCCCTCTCTCTACACTGACAAAAGACAGGCTGCTGCAAAAATCAGTAGCAGAGCAGTGCCTCAAACCTATATCCTGAACTACACCTAACACCTATACCAGTCCTGAAAAGAACTTTTGTGGACCAAATAGCTAGTGATTTGGGTCACTGCAGTCTCTCCCTGCTCCACACAGCAACCTCTCCCTATAGTGACAGAAGAAAGAATGTAAAATGGCCGCCGGATCGGGTCTATTTATAAGTTAGGGGGAATGTCCAAGTGTCCATGTGCTGTAATGTCTCAATTGGCTGTCCTGTACCCCATGATGGATGTGT
This sequence comes from Lithobates pipiens, assembly GCF_037356315.1. Lineage (NCBI taxonomy): Eukaryota > Metazoa > Chordata > Amphibia > Anura > Ranidae > Lithobates > Lithobates pipiens. The sequence goes on from NW_027507764.1 coordinate 463,328,029, forward strand.
CATCATAGGTCAAAGTTCTTTTACACAGTAAACACGGAAGTCCGCCGAACGGCGGAAATAGTCCGGCGATCGGGCGGACCGCGAACAGCCGAAATTCGCCACAAAACGACCGCTGGGCGAACCGTTCGGCCATCCCTAGTGAGGGGTAAGGGAGGGAGGATGAGAGAGAAAGGGGGGGATGAGAGAAAAGGGATGCACAGGAGCATGTGTGGGAATGACATCAACGCAGCCTGGCCAAGGCAAGTGACTGAAGGCACAGAACCCAGAAGGAAGACCGGGTGAAGATGGAAGTGCCCAGGCCCCACCGGATTGATCACAGCACAGCACTGGATGGCTCAGTCTGACAATTTAAAGTGGTTGTAAACCCTTACAACCAACTTTGACCTACAGGTAAGCCTAGATTAAGGCTTACCTGTAGGTCCAAGAAATATCTCCTACACGGTTTAGGATAAAAAAAAGTCTCTAAAAAATAGTAATGTTAGAAAAGTTTACTACCGCTTTAATATCACAGGAGCCTCTCATGGGCCCCCTACTGACCCTGTGGCCCTTGGACAGTGCCTATGTGCATAGTTGTCAACATTTCAAAAATATTTTCAGGGACGCTTTTTTTTACTATATTTAGAGTAGCTGACATCCCCTATGTTCCTCTACACATCACAATAGTAATTACAAAATTAAATAAGTACTAATAATGGGGCAGAACAAATATGAGGACTGTGAGATTTCCTTTAGTTGAACTAACAAAAGTGTGCCCATTCTAGAGCTGATAACATTGAGGATATTCAGTATAATTCAGTATAATTTTAAAGAACTGTTTTTGTGGGTAAGAGGCATAGGGGAAGAGTATGGATGGTATAAAAGTGGGAAGTATGTGCAGGCGAGGGAGAGGAATGTGGAGGGTCTAACAGTGGGCACTATGTACAGGAGAGCAGTGTGAAGGGTATGACAGTGGGCAGTATGCACAGCAGAGGAGTGTAGAGGGTATGACATTGGGCACTATGTATAAGAGAAGAGTGTGGAGGGTATGAGAGTGAGCAATATGTACAGGAGTGTGGAGGGTATGGCAGTGGGCACTATGTATATGAGAGAAGTGTGGAGGGTATGACAGTGGGCACTATGTATAGGAGAGGAGTATGGAGGGTATGACAGTGAGTAGTATGTACAGGAGAGGAGTGTGGAGGGTGTGACAGTGGGCACTATGTATAAGAGAGAAGTGTTGGAGGTATGACAGTGGGAACTATGTATAGGAGAGGAGTATGGAGGGTATGACAGTGAGTAGTATGTACAGGAGAGGAGTGTGGAGGGTATGACAGTGGGCACTATGTATAGGAGAGAAGTGCTGGAGGTATGACAGTGGGCACTATGTATAGGAGAGGAGTGTGGAGGGTATGACAGTGAGTAGTATGTACAGGAGAGGAGTGTGAAGGGTATGATGGTGGGCACTATGTATAGGAGAGGAGTGTGGAGGGTACGACAGTGGGCACTATGTATAGGAGAGAAGTGTGGAGGGTACGACAGTGGGCACTATGTATAGGAGAGGAGTATGGAGGGTATGACAGTGAGTAGTATGTACAGGAGAGGAGTGTGGAGGGTGTGACAGTGGGCACTATGTATAGGAGAGAAGTGTTGGAGGTATGACAGTGGGCACTATGTATAGGAGAGAAGTGTTTGAGGTATGACAGTGGGCACTATGTATAGGAGAGGAGTGTGGAGGGCATGACAGTGAGTAGTATGTACAGGAGAGGGGTGTGGAAGGTATGCTGGTGGGCACTATGTATAGGAGAGGAGTGTGGAAGGTACAACAGTGGGCACTATGTACAGGAGAGAAGTGTATGACAGCGGGCACTATGTAAAGGAGAGGAGTGTGTAGGACATGACAGCGGGTGTTATGTATAGGAGAGAAGTGTGGAGGGTATGACAGTGAGCAGTATGTACAAGAGAGAAGTGTGGAGAGTATGACAGTGGGCACTATGTATAGGAGAGAAGTGTGGCGAGTATTACAGTGGGCACTATGTATAGGAGGATGAAGTAATTTGGGAAGGAAAAATGTAAAGGTTTGTGGAAGGATGTTTAGGGACTGCGTAGTGGTTAAGTGGGCCATACAAGGATTGGAATTACACAAATTAAGCAGAGACCAGCCATAGTTGATCTATGTACGGGCTAGCTGTTTTTACACAAGTCAACCTATTAACCGACTTGAGTACAACCAGCCTGTCAGGTTTTCCCCAAAACAATCAGTGCTGCCAGATATAGTTAGCAATGCTAATCATTGTATTCACTGGCAGAACACAATAACACTGCAGGAGTGATTGCCCCATTCACAGGTCAGCAGGTGAGAGGGTGTGTGGGGACAGGCTGGGGAGAGATACTAGTCAATCCCTGGGTAGGCACTGGTTAGTATAAGAGCCAGATACACACAGGTTACATACGCCACGATCGTTAGAGCGAGAGCAATAATTCTAGCACTAGACCTCCTCTGTAACTCTAAACATGTAACCTGTAAAAAAATATAAAGCATTGCTTAGTACACAACAAAAAATCGTGCAAACTTTAGTGTTATTTTTTATGAATGAAACAGTTTCTTTCCAAAAAAAAGTTTAAAAAATTGCTGCGCAAATATAGTGTAACATAAAAAGTTGCAAAGACCACCATTTTATTCCATAGGATGTCTGCTAAAACAATATATAATGCTTGAGGGTTCTTTTCTAGCATAAAAAAAATGATGATTTTTACATGTAGGAGAGAAGTCTCAGAATGGGCCTGGGTGGCAAGGGGTTAACTATCATAAGTAATATACCAATAATTATTATAAGCACTGTGAGTTCATCCTCTCAGTCTGCTGCAGAGTGTTCCAGCTTGTATTTAAACTGGCCGCTCTGTATGTAGCTTCTGGCCGCCCTGGCACTCCAATATGAACTGTGATAATATAAATACCCACTTACAATGTGGACACGGATATGGGCCAAAAAAAAAAATATATATAGGTAAAATAATAAAAAATAATGATCAATAATGTGCAAAAAAGCAAACTAGGAGTGAAAAGTACAGTGGATAAAGAGTGCTTAACAGCTAGCAAAAATACAATGAAAAAAAAAATGATGGCATGAATATAGCAATGAAGCTTCAGAATGTCCAAATGTGCAACATAGTGCAAAGTGCAAACAAACAAATTAAGGTGTAAGCGATCAAAATAAAGTGGTTGAAAGTCCTTTACAACTCATAAAACGATAATAATCACACCATAAACAAGGCAAAGCTTCAGAATGTCCAAATGCGCAAAGGTACAAGTGGTATAGATTCCACTTAATATTAAAGTGCAAGATGCAGGATGTGGGGTAGCATCAGTAGGGTGACACAGTGACTTTAAGTGAATCTGTGGTGAGAAATGTCACCCGCAGGTGTACTAACTTATTACCTTACAGTTGCAATGTAAGCAGCATATAGCTAAGCCAGTGGGTCACTCTGGGGTAGAGGGGAAGGAGCCTCTTTCCTTTCTTCTCAGTTATAGATCACCTAAAGGGTCACAGCTTGTTTCCAGGGACAGGTACTCAGCAGAGTGGTTTGCTCCTGTAAGGATTAAGGTATATGTTGAAACAAAATGGTTGACCGTATGTCTTACTAAATACATGTATTTCTCTATACTTCTCAGTAAAATAAGGACTCGTCATCTTTAGTCACGTACGCATAAGGAGAGGCCGCATCAGCCCTAAAAAGCAGTCTACGCCCAGAAGATTGTCTTATCAGCTGATAACACCCGGAGAATTGTCTTTTCTTTGAAAATGTTGTTTTTTTTACATTTGCTGATGTTTGCCCTTTTCTGTCTATAAAAGATGTAATAAAGAAGCCTCAGAGCCAGAGTCAGTCAGAGAAAGTCAGAGTTAACGACGGACTTCTGAGCAGAAATACTGAATAATACCTCCGTGTCTCTTTGCTTGGATAAGAACTCTAACTAACAATTGGGAAACGGTAACATAACCTGACAAATAGGTGACTTGTTGAGGTCACACCTAACATTTCTGGCGCCGCGAATAGGGACTCGCTGAAGAAACTACAAGAGGCGAACGAACATAAGGACGGAACGAAATGGTCGGGCACATCAAGAACCACAGACAAATCCTGCGCAGGTAAGAAAAGCTTTATTTTCTTATAAACTCTGTGCTTCTTAGATTTGTGCCCACCTGATCTGTCTGAATTGTTCTTCAGGTAAAAACCAACCTCTGTAGTAAGCGGGTCTTGAACTTAATATTTTGGCTTATGTTACCGTTGTTTCTTGTCTGTCTACTTGTCATCTGTCTGTTGTGAATGAAATAAGCCCTGTTTGTATGGTGTGAATTGAAACATATATCATCCCAATGGGTAACGGAATGCGCCCTTAACTCGTAAGAGTACTTTGGGGGTCCGACACTTAAGTTTGATATACGCTTTTTGATTCATGAGCCTAAAAACGGGTTGAAAGTATAAGTCCTGACTGCCTCGATAAAGCAGGAATAAGAAACGAATGCTGAGAGATTCCATGGTAATGGGACGGAAATAAGGTCTCCACAAAGTCCCGGAGACCTAGTCATATGTGTTTGGCCACCAAAAGGGAATGCTTGTATATGTTGTAGCCGTCAGTCTGGTCATAATATTTGTCAGTTGGCTAGCATATAAGGTAATTCGATTTCAGAAATCTCATTTAGGAGAGGTTTTTAGTATTTTGGCACCCTAGGAGGAGAAGGCAACGAGACACTTAGTAAGTGATCCAAACGCCACCTAGGCAGGACTGTCAAAATGGGCCAGACACATGGTAAACCCCAGGAGGAATCTCAGAAATGTTATGCTGTTAAAGACATAATTACAATGTTGTATGGGAAGGATAAGGCACAGGGCACGAATAGGTTTCTCAAGAAATTGGGGATGGATGGAGAAAATGGATTAAGTGTAGAAGGTTGGGAAGAAATAAAGAGAGACAGACAGGGAGAGATATTGAAAAACGGATGGGTATCACAAATACAATGTTTAATTAAGGTTTCCAACAGGGCTGAAGAGGAGGGATGGGAGTATTGTCAGGAAAAGGGTGGATGGGATATGAAGGTCCGACACAAAAGTCTTCCTTCTACTCCCGGCGATAGGGTAAATACGGGAGATACTCCACCTCCTTATAACACTACCACACCAGGTAATGAAAGACCAAAACTTTATCCTTCCTTAAGAGGAAGAGGATGGGTATGCCGAGTATGCGGTATCCAGAACCCAGACTGGGCACAGGAATGTGTGCATTGCGGCGCTCAAAGACCAGAGCCCGTAGCTCCAGTCCATAGTCGGACTAGGGTAATACAAGTAAATAATCCAAATGTGGGTCAAGCAGGACAGCCACCTACAGTGACCCGACAAGTCGTTCTGAGGACATGGACACCTTGGTCGGCTGACACTCTTATGGCATTAATACAGAATGCTCCTGATCCCGTAGCAAAACCTGCCGCATTCTGTAGATTCGTGACACAATTACTAGACACACATGAAGCAACTTGGCAAGATGGGGAAGATTTGTGACTCTAGACCCCTGTTTATTGCTCAGTTACGAGAATTTTGCCAAGGGAAACAGCAGGAAAGGGGTTCGACAGCGCCCATAAAACAGGCCCCAGGTCAGACTGTTACAGAATTTTACCTCAACATGGAAAGCATGATGGCTGACGAAGGTCTAGATTTAGCCTTACCCGTCACCATTAGGGCTTTTAATCGACAGTTTATGGAAGGACTAGTACCCCAAATAGGTGACAAACTGAAGGCATGTACTCCCGAATGGAGAGCCATACGGGACAGAGGAACATTGTTGCAGAAAGCACAAGGCATAGAGGCTGATTTAGCAGAAACTAAACCCAGAAGGACACCGGGAGTTAACACTGTTGCCCGGGTCAATGAAGGAGGGAATTCCTCCCGTAAACCTCTTACCTGTTATTACTGCAACAAGGTGGGACATATAAAAAGAGACTGTAGGAAAAGGATAAAAGACGAACAGGAAGGAAACACGGACAGAGACACGAGGGACTACAGACAGAGGCGTACCAATGATAGGGACGATCCGACCGCATGACTTGCCCCAGTCCTAGCTGAATCAGAGAACAAAATGCTCCACATGTTGATGAAGGTGGAAGGTAAACATATTCCTTGTTTGGTTGACACAGGAGCGTCACGCAGTCTGTTGTCTGATTCAGTAGTCCCTCCACACATGACGTCCCGTGACACCATACCCATAAGTGGTTATGACGGACTCCTGACTGATGCCCCACTGACTAAACCTTAAAAAAGTAAAAATAGGGGGAATGGCTACCGCCTGACACTTGTGTATTGTTGCAATATGTAGATGACCTATTGTTATGTTGTCCGGATAACGATACTTGTTTAAAAGCCACTCTATCATTGTTACAATTCCTGGCTGAAAAAGGGTGCAAGGTGAATAGAACTAAGTTACAGGTATGTCAGAAAAAGGTTGTCTTTTTGGGCCACTGTATATCCCAGGGTACTCGACACCTCACTGAAGACCGAGTCCAGGCCATAAGACAAATGAATATCCCACGCAACTTTAAGCAACTTCGTATGTTTCTGGGAATGGTATCATATTGTAGACAATGGATACCACATGCCAGTTCTCTGATGCAGCCATTATATGATTGCTTGAAAATAGTACCCTATGTACTCACAGAAGCAGGTCATGAATCTTTTAGCACCTTAAAAAGGTTACTAATTTCGGCACCTGCGATCGGGATCCCTGACTATACCAAAACATTTCATTTGTACATTGCTGAAATCACGGGACACGCAACAGGGGTGTTGACACAACAACACATCAAACAAAGGCCGGTAGCATACTTCTCGGCGGCTCTCGATCCTGTCTCTAGAGGATCACAGTCCTGTGTACGAGCAGTTGCAGCAGTGTCAATTATCATTGACAAATCCTCAGAAATTGTCTTAGACAATCCTGTAGTGGTACATACCACACATGACATACACGCCATATTGTCACAGGTCCAGCCAAAACACATATCAATGGCAAGGCAGCTGCGTCTACAATGCACTTTGCTCCTACCCCCCAATGTTACCTTTCAGCGATGCACTTCTTTTAACTTAGCACAGCTTTTACCATTACAGACAGATTTGACAGGGGGGAGTAATGATGATAATGGTGTAGATACAGCACAAGATACTCAGGATTCTGACACACTTTCGTTTCAGGACATAACATCTGATGAACACGATTGTTTCCAACTTATGGAACAAGAAACCACGGGGTTCCCACATGTCACAGACATACCCATTACAAATGCAGAACACACACTGTACATAGATGGTAGTAGATTTGCCGATGACAAAGGTAAATATCACACAGGTTATGCTGTGGTAACGGACACACAGGTAATTGAGGCAAAGTCACTACCAGCACACATGTCGGCACAAGAAGCGGAACTAACCGCTCTAGAGAAAGCCCTAGAACACTTGGAGGGACAAGAAGGGAACATTTACACTGATTCCGCATACGCCTACGGTGTGGCACATGATTATGGCCACATATGGAAAGCTAGAGGTTACCTTACAGCAGCAGGCACACCTGTTAAACATGGTGAAGGAATCAAAAGAGTCCTGAACAATCTTCAAAAGGTTATAAGAGTAGCCATCATGAAGATAGCGGCACACACGAGCGCAAAAACAACTGAGGCAAAAGGAAACGCATTTGCAGATTTAACTGCAAAGAAGGCAGCTCTAGGGGAAGTAAGCCCTGAGACCTTAGCCACGGTACAGGTGAGTATGCCCGAAACCACATGGCAGCAGCTAATCGAACTACAGGAACAAGCAGGGGCTATTGAGAAGGACCGTTGGGTTAAGGAGGGAGCTGCACCAGGCCTTGACAATGTATTGAGAGAAGGAGACAAAATATGTCTACCCGCTTCTCTATACCCCGCAATGGCAGCGGCTGTCCACTTACCCACTCATGTCAGCTCCAATTCTATGTATAGGATTGTAAGCCAAGGATGGCTAGCCCCTGGATTCAGTAGTACTGCAAGGAACTACTGTGCTGCATGCCAAATCTGTCTGATTAATAACCCAGGACAGAGAGTGAAAACCCCACGTAAACATCAGGTCCGGGCCCAATATCCCTTTCAGAGACTGCAGATTGACTACATACAAATGCCTAAGAGCGGCCCCTTTGAATTTGTTCTCGTGTGCATCTGCCTATTTTCAGGCTGGCCGAAAGTTATCTTGTAAAATCAGCTACGGCAAAAGCCACCGCCAAGAAACTGATTACTGAGCTGATACCTAGGTTTGGTCTCCCAGAAACAATAGAATCAGATAGGGGGACACATTTCACAGGAGAAATAATGCAAAATGTGATGGCAATGTTAGGGGTTCAACAAAGTTTTCATACTCCTTACCACCCACAGAGTTCAGGATCAGTAGAAAGAGTAAATGGTACAATCAAGCTGAAAATACAAAAGGCCATGCAGGAGTTGAACAAACCATGGCTTGAGTGCCTACCCTTAGATTTGTTCTTTATTAGGTACACCCCAACAGGAAAAACAGGGTTATCCCCATATGAAATACTGTTTGGAAGTGCACCTAGATTAGGTTTATATTTTCCTCAAAGTATGCAATTACAATGTGATAGTTTAACTACGTATGTAATACAGTTGCAACAGCGTCTGACTAAAATCCACAAGAGTGTGTATTCTTCTCTTCCAGACCCTAATTCTGTCACAGGTACTCACGATCTACAACCGGGAGACTATGTGTATGTAAAGAAACATACCAGAAAGACACTGGAACCAAGGTTTGAAGGTCCTTTCCAGGTGCTATTGATTACAGCAACCTCAGTGAAATTGGAAGGGAAACCTACCTGGATCCACGCTTCTCATTGTAAAAAGGAGCCAGTTGGCAAATGACAACATGTATCTTTTTATTGTTTCAGTAATTCTGGCTAATAGTTTGGTTACCTCACAGAATAAAATACACAAGGATGAGGGATTTTCTAAAAAAATGTTATTACTGAAGTTTAAATATGCTTATGCCCAGAAGTCAGGATATGAGAAATGTTGGATTTGTAGCAAATTACACCCCAGCACAGCAAGTATACCACTGATGGCAGTTCCTATAAACTATACTGATCTTGCTAACAGTAGCATTAACATAATTAGAACAAATACCAGCGAGACAGTAATGTTTAAGTCAAATGGTCTCGCCTTTTCCCCTGATTGGTGTTTCAACTTAGGGAACACAACGGGAGGAAATGGAGAATGCCAAGACAGCAAGTTTAATTTGTCCATTGTCGTATTAAATGGAAGATTCTATCCCAGTAATTCCAGCACACCAGACATTATCTGACTTCCTCACTAACATTGTGGATAATAATGTTAGGTGGTTAGTATCCAACTTATCCCTCTATGGATACACCTCTCGTTATAGAAATGATATCAGTTCAAGATCAGTAGCTCTAGGAAACAATATATACATCTGTTGTGAGGATAAATGTTATACTTGGATACCTAGAAGAGCTCAGGGATGGTGCTACCTCGCAAGTTTAGTACCAGTAATGGGAGTAGTAGGTGATGAACGAGGTGATCACCTATTAGAAGCTAGCATGCACCCTAGATATCCCCTCAGGTATCGTAGTAAAAGAGAAATATTCCTGAAGAAGGACATGGCATGGGCTTGGTTCCCGTCCTGGACAGGATGGGGTATAGACTTAATGAAAAGACTAAATAACTATACAGGAATTATTAATGATGTTTTGGAGAAAAACTCTGATGATATTACTAAGTTAAATCTGGAGACCAGAGCCATCAGACAACAATTAGAATTACATGAATTAGCAATTGAAAGTATGAGTGCAGCACTGACAGGACTCTGTGAAACTACTGAGGACTATGAGTGCTGTACTTGGATACATAACACCAGCATTGAGGTACCTGACTATTATGACATCATTGCACAACACCGTACGGAAGTAAAGAATTTACAAGAGAAGGCCCGAAATATTGGTCGCGACTGGGATCCGTTTGGTGGAACTTTTAGTTTCTCAGGGTTATTCTCTTGGGTTAAGAAGGCAGCAATGACGATTATAGTGGTGCTCTTATTCGTATTTTTCTTTTATGCATGCTTTAAACTGTTTATGTGCTTTTGCAAGAAAGCCAAGGTAAATGCTGTGGAAAAGATGGAACTTTTGTGAAGATAGGTAGATTTAGTTTCTTGACATCACCCATCTGTCAGAAAAGCCACTCTTCCTGAATTTTAGATGTTGGTACTGTCCAGGGGGATGGGTGTATACCCCTCTGACAACTCGCGGTCAGGGAGAGTACTCTGGATATAGGCCGACTAGAACTTGTTCAGGTGGACCCAGGGCAAGAGGGAGGGGTGATGTCAAAGGGGGAAATGTAAGGATTAAGGTACCGTATATACTCGAGTATAAGCCGAGATTTTCAGCCTCTTTTTTGAGGCTGAAAGTGCCCCCCTCGGCTTATACTCGAGTCATCGCTGTCTGCCCGCTCGATCAGCGTGTCGAGCAGACAGACAGCGGCCATTCTATTCAAAAGCCGCGCCTCCGGCTCCGCCTTCGCCTGTGATAGGCTGAACACTGAATTTCCCAGCAGCCTGTGTTCCGCCTATCACGGACGTCGTATCATCCTCGTACTACGGACGAGGATGATACGACGTCTGTGATAGGCGGAACACAGGCTGCTGGGAAATTCAGTGTTCCGCCTATCACAGGCGAAGGCGGCGGCGCAGCTTTTGAACTTTACAATGGCCGCCGACGAAGAGGGCACGGGACGGCACGGCACGGGACGGGACGGGACGGGGGCAAGGCAAGGCACGACACGGGACGGATGCAAGGAGGCAAGGCACGGGACGGAGGCTCGGGACAAAGGTAGGCTGGACACACACACACACACACACACACACACACACACACACACACACACACACACACACACACGGATGGAGACACACACAGGGATGGATGGATGGATGGATGGAGACACACACACACAGGGATGGATGGATGGATGGATGGATGGAGACACACACACACAGGGATGGATGGATGGATGGATGGAGACACACACACACAGGGATGGATGGATGGATGGATGGACACACACACACACAGGGATGGATGGACGGACACACAGGGATGGACGGACACACAGGGATGGACGGACACACAGGGATGGACGGACACACAGGGATGGACGGACACACACACAGGGATGGACAGGCATGTCTCACCCTCGGCTTATACACGAGTCAATAAGTTTGCCAGTTTTTTTGGGGGTAAATTGGGGGCCTCGGCTTATATTCGGGTCGGCCTATACTCGAGTATATACGGTATATGTTGAAACAAAATGGTTGACCGTATGTCTTACTAAATACATGTATTTCTCTATACTTCTCAGTAAAATAAGGACTCGTCATCTTTAGTCACGTACGCATAAGGAGAGGCCGCATCAGCCCTAAAAAGCAGTCTACGCCCAGAAGATTGTCTTATCAGCTGATAACACCCGAAGAATTGTCTTTTCTTTGAAAATGTTGTTTTTTTTTACATTTGCTGATGTTTGCCCTTTTCTGTCTATAAAAGATGTAATAAAGAAGCCTCAGAGCCAGAGTCAGTCAGAGAAAGTCAGAGTTAACGACGGACTTCTGAGCAGAAATACTGAATAATACCTCCGTGTCTCTTTGCTTGGATAAGAACTCTAACTAACAATTGGGAAACGGTAACATAACCTGACAAATAGGTGACTTGTTGAGGTCACACCTAACACTCCCAGTGCGTCAAGCAGGTAAAGTAGAGAAACATAGGAGAGGCTCTCTGGTGTAGTATGTTTAACACTCAATGTAAGTTTATTCAACATGTAGCGGATGGCATTTTGGAAAAAATGTCATACGCATGTAAATTTAGTTTTTGCCTTTGAACAGTAGGGGTTCTGAGGGTTAATTACATAGGTTGTCCTTAACATCAGTCTGGCCGGGCTGTGTTATGCCCCGTACACACGAGAGGACTTAAATCCGAAGGAGTTTCCGACGGAGTTCCGCCGGAGTTCCGCCGGAGTTCCGACAGAGTTCCGACGCAACGGACTTGCCTACACACGATCCCACTAAAGTCCGCCCGTCTGGTCCGCGGTGACGTACACCAGGTCCGACGAGACTATAAAACGGAAGTTCAATACCAAGTGCGCCACCCTTTGGGCTCCTTCTGCTAATTTCGTGTTTATCTCGTGTTAGTAGAAGTTTGGTGAGAGACGATTCGCGGTTTTCAGACTCGTATTTTCCAGAACGTTTTTCACTGCTTTTCAGTTTGTGCTTGTGAGGTTTGTATCTGTTTTTTAGTGCGTGTAGTCAGTTCGTGTCTGTATTTTGCAGTGCGATCTAACTGCGCTCGCTGACTTTCAGCTCGCTCTTCACAGGCCTTGCTGTTCTTCAGTGACGTCTGTTAAGTTCGCTCTGACAATCCGACCGTTTTGAAGCCATGTTGCGTGTACGTACTCGTCGTCGAGTTCGTGCTTTGCTTGCGCTTGGTGTTGTAGTTCATTCTGCAACCCAAGAACAGTCCGTGGACGGGGTGTTGAGGAGTTCATGGACGAAGAATTGGTTGCTCCAGCGTGACCAGTTCTCGCACATGCCTTTGCTTCGTGAGATCCGGGAGAATAATCCTGATGATTTCAGGAATTATCTCCGGATGACGGACCCCGTTTTTCACCGTCTGCTGGCTTTGCTGACCCCTTATATCAGCAGGCAGGATACCTGCATGCGGCAAGCCATCACTCCGGAGCAGAGGCTCGTCGCCACGTTGCGCTACTTGGCGACAGGGAGAAGCCTTCAGGACCTGAAGTTCTCGACAGGCATCTCCCCCCAGGCTCTGGGGATCATTATCCCAGAGACCTGTTCTGCCATTATACAGGTCCTGCAGGAGGACTATATTAAGGTAAGATTTAGCATTTAACATCACATTTTATTGTCTTTAATGTTTGCTAATGCCTTGTATTTCTTTCCTCAATCTCTAATTACCATGATTGCAATATGCTGTGAATGTCCCCTTTGTCCTCATGCATGCTGCAATCTTTTAATGCTCCTTTTTTGTTTTTCATGCATATTTGCCTTCATTAAACCTCACCAACATGCTATGGTAGGCCCATATCCACCTAGTCTAGTCACTTAAAATGTCTTTTGTCAGCTCCATTCTATTGCTTTATCCTAAAACCAAACATTTTAAAGATTATTCCAAATGGTCTGTGTCCCCTTAACTGAATCCCCCCCCCCCTTAATAGTATCCCAAATGGTCTGTGTGTCCTTTAACTGGATCCCCCCCCCCCCCACACTTAATATAATTCCAACGAGTTTGTGTGTCCTTAAATTAATGTTGAATTATATATTGTATTTTTAACACACTTCAACCTTGGAATGATTTTCCCCCCTTCCTGACCTTCATCACTTTTTTGGGTGATTTGGCAGTGCGTTGTTTGAATTGACAATTGTGCGTCCTTGTAACATGGCTCCTCCTAGTAAATTATCTTCATTTTATTAGCACAAAGAGATTTTGTATTTGGTTGTCTTTGATCACCTCTGCTTTTTTATTTTTGGTGATTAACCACCAACAAACCCAAAATGCATTTTTCCAAATATGCATTTTTTTCTCACTTTTCGCTCTAAAGAAAGATAGGCACAAAAATATATCACCATGATTTTTTTGGACATCATTTGATGCTGATACGTATTCTTTTAGTAAACAAAAATGTGTTAAAATGAATCACAATTTAAGCGTTTCTTGATTGTTTTGGGCAAAAGTTCTCTCGTTTCGTAAATATGGTCTATTTTGCTGGCATTTGTAAAATCTTGCCATTTTTGAAAATAGTAATGGCGTTGCTAACCGTTTTTGTTTTTTTGTTTTTTTTCTGGTGACTGCCACATTATGGCGGACACATTGGCCAATTTCCATACATTTTTGTGACCATTGTCATTAATACAGTGATCAATGCTGTAAAAAATTGTCTTGATTACTGTAAAAATGTCACATGCAGTGAAGGTGTTTTATTAAGCACAAGGGGGCCAAGGAATGGTTTAAAGTGTGTTCTGGGTGAGTGTTTTTCTTAACTGTCTGGGGGATGGGCTAGCAGTGACATGACCCTGATCACTGCTCCCAATGACAGGGAGCAGACGATCGGTGTCATGTGACTAGGCAGAAGCGTGAAATAAAGTTTGTGTTGTAATGTACAATGTTTAATGTGCAAAAGTACTTATTTTGTTTTTTTCTGCTTTGCCTCCCCAGTTTCCTTCATCGCCACAGGAATGGCAGACTGTGGCATCCCATTTTGCCACCCGTTGGGACTTTCCAAACTGCGGTGGTGCGATAGATGGGAAGCACGTCCACATTGTGCCACCACCCCATTCGGGGTCATACTTTTATAATTACAAGGGGTTTCACAGTATTGTGTTAATGGCGGTGGTGTCGGCACAGTATGAATTTCTGTATGTGGACGTGGGGAAGAATGGCCGGATGTCGGATGGAGGAGTCTTCGCTCATACGGAGTTCTACCGCCGTCTACAGACAGGTGGCCTGGGATTGCCACCTGATTCGGAGAATGTGGAGGAACTACCCTTCGTGTTCATCGCTGATGAGGCTTTTGCTCTGGACGACCACATCATGAGGCCATTCCCCCAAAGAGCCCTCACCCCGGAGAGGAGGGTTTTCAACTACCGGCTGGCCAGAGCGAGAAGAGTTGTGGAAAATGCATTTGGAATAATGGCCAGCCGGTTCCGTGTTTTTCTGACTGCTATAAACCTAGCGGAATACAAACTTAACTATGTCGTACTTACGTGCTGCATTTTGCACAATTTTTTACATAAATACTCAACTACTTATTTATCCACAATAATGCCGGAGGCTGGAGTTGGTCCAGAATCACTGACAGGCCTGGATACTGGCCGTACTGGCTTGGCCCCCCAAAGTGCACGTGAAGTTCGCCAAAGATATGTGACTTATTTTAACGGTAGGGGGGCCATTGCAATGCCACACAATATTTAATTTTTAAAAAGAGGAAAATAATAAAAGAACCTTAAATCTGAAATGTGTTTTCTTGCTTGCTTTTGGTTTGTGCTGTCTCCTATGTTATCCTAGTGCACTTGTAGTGCCAAGTGTATTTTCATTAAATTCAATAAGGCCCATTGTCACTGGATACACAAAATCCCTTTTCCCAAACTGGTATTAAGCATTGAAAGAATACGCCACACATTCTTGATTATTCAAAATTTTAATTTGGCCACATTCACATGTGCCATTGAATATTTAGTGATGTAATTTTTTTTTGGGGTTTATTTAACTTTCTTTGCCAAACATTTTTTAGTTTCCTTTTTTTTCCCATTTTTAAAAACATTTTTTTTTTTTTTTTGTGGTTTTTATTTTTCTATAAAAAATATGAAAAATGTATAACAACAATCAGCCACAATCGTAAAAATTTGGGAAGTAACAATCTTTGAACTAAAACAAGGGAAATGAAGAACATGATCGATATTATGGAGAAACGGATTATATTCTCCCCAAAATATCGATCATGTTCTTCATTTCCAGCTGCATATTGTCAATCTGAGTCTTCATGAGATCCAGGCTAGTTCGCATGTCATCTAGTTCCCCATTCCAGCCCATTATCTGGCCAATCAGCCTTTGTGCGCTGTCACTGGAAAATGGGGCCCTTTCCACAAACAGAACATCACCTACAATAGATGGGAAAAATTGGGTCAAAAATTATGCAGTCATACATGGATTTCAACAAGCTGTGGTGTCAGACACTCACCTGGTGGGGTGCCCATCTCCCCTACTTCCTCCACCTCTCCTTCCTCAACCTCTCCTTCCTCGACATCCTCGGGGGGGGCACTGGTGCTTGGAAATGTGTCGCTTTCCACAACCAGAACATCACCTAAAATAGATGTAAAAACATGTGTTTGGAAATATGCAGGTATACATCGATTACCTGAAGCTGTGGTGTCAGACACTCACCTGGTGGGGTGCCCATCTCCTCTCCTTCTTCCACCTCTCCTTCCTCCACATGCACATCCACGGGGGGGATGGGGTTAACCTCACATTCCTGCTGGCAAGGGTGGCGGTCCCTGGGATCCTGCTTTGTGAGGCTTTTCTCCCCTATGAGAAATTAACAAACAAAAAGGTATACTTTAGCACACAGATATTTAAGGCCAGAACTAGGAAGATGAAACCTTGATTAGAAGTGTTGTACAATTGTCGGTTTATGAAGAGATGCAAAATGTGAAGACATGATAAATCAATTCACTTTGCCAAAAAATCAAATAATTTGCTTTTTGTGCCAAGGTTCACACATGCCCAACCCCCCCCCCCCCCCAAAGTATACCAGGGAACCCCGTGTGGCGTGTGGTTTACCCTAATAAATGTTCTCTGGTGTCCCACACCTTTGCTCATGAGTGCAGATGTGTTTTTACCCAGCTGCCAAGTGTCCTCTCCTTCAATTACACTGAATGTTCTTTTCTAGTCATTGTATTTTGAAACACATCTAAACCACAATGTCCTAATCATTTGTTGTGTCCTAAAAATTACACAGCCAAAAAATGCTGTTTAAACCCTGTATCATAAACGAGGTTTGCCACGAACAATTTACGAGGGTTTGGTAAAACGATACGATTCTTTTACTGTATACAACATGAAAGCAGCAATTTTTTACATTGTACAAAGGTAAAGCATATGGATCTGTATGCAATAATCATAAAATAGGAACACACGACAAGTACTTACTTTTTTTCAGAACTTTCTTGATCCTTCTGTATTGATCCGGCTCCCTCAATTTAAGGTCGGACCACCGTTTCCTCAATTGGTCTTTTGACCGTCGTACCCCAAAACGATTATGCAGGGTCTTAACTACTTTGGCCATGATTCTGGCCTTGCGCAAGTTCGGATGGGTGTATGGTCCATGCTTGCCATCATAATCCTTACTTCGCAAGATTGCCACCATCTCCACCATCTCTTGAAATGCCATATTTGAGGCCTTAAATCTCCTCTTTCCGGATCGGGACGTTTGTGGCTCCGGGGATTCGTGACTACTGGAGTCGTTAAGATCAAGCACCTGTTGTGTTTCCGCCATGTTTCTCCTACTGCGCACCGTAGAGAAAAGGGGGCGGGAAATATTCTTGTAAAAGAACGTCATGGGCGGGCAAAGCAGGCGTAGTTCTACGCGTACGCACTGGATCTTACGCCAAAATGCACATGTCGTACGTACGTTAAGTGCGCAGAAAGGGGCGGGAAAACAAGAACTTGACTAAAAGAACGTCAGGGGCGGGCAACGCAGGCGTAGTTCTACGCGTACGCACTGGATCTTACGCCAAAATGCACATGTCGTACGTACGTTAAGTGCGCAGAAAGGGGCGGGAAAACAAGAACTTGACTAAAAGAACGTCATGGGCGGGCAAAGCAGGCGTAGTTCTACGCGTACGCACTGGATCTTACGCCAAAATGCACATGTCGTACGTACGTTAAGTGCGCAGAAAGGGGCGGGAAAACAAGAACTTGACTAAAAGAACGTCATGGGCGGGCAAAGCAGGCGTAGTTCTACGCGTACGCACTGGATCTTACGCCAAAATGCACATGTCGTACGTACGTTAAGTGCGCAGAAAGGGGCGGGAAAACAAGAACTTGACTAAAAGAACGTCATGGGCGGGCAAAGCAGGCGTAGTTCTACGCGTACGCACTGGATCTTACGCCAAAATGCACATGTCGTACGTACGTTAAGTGTGCAGAAAGGGGCGGGAAAACAAGAACTTGACTAAAAGAACGTCAGGGGCGGGCAACGCAGGCGTAGTTCTACGCGTACGCACTGTATATAACGACAAAAATCACATGTCGTATGTTCGTTTGCGAAAATAGGAACGGAAGTTGGGAGCAAGCAAAACGAAGGTAAGTTTAAACCATTTCCCCAAATAAGTGGCAGATCCTGGAGTCTATATTGGGCTAAGATTAGGAGAGTCTGAGCTAACATTATGGTTTTTGGCTTGTGTATTGTCTTTCAGAAAAATGAATCAAAAATTCAAGGATCCGGAATTTGTAAGTCTGTTTATAGACAAATATAAAGAGATGTCAAATCTGTGGCATGCCAAGCACAAGGATTATTTTAATAAACCAGTAAGGAGGGCAACACTGGAGAGATTTTTGACATTTGTGCAGACTTGGATCCCAGAGGCAGACGTGGACTTTGTGGAGAAGAAAATTCAAATATTGCAAAATATGTACCGAAAGGAAAAGAGGAAAATCGAAAAATCCAAAACAACAGGAGCAGCACCAGGTGATGTGTATGTACCCAGGCTGTGGTACTTTGAAAAGCTACGGTTCCTGGACGACCGGTGTAAACCCAGGGAGTCGCTTTCAACTCTTCCCTCCACCCTTCCCTCCACCCTTCCCTGCAGCATTCCCTCCACCTCAGCAGAGGCTGATGAGCCTTCCATCCTGGAAGAAGCGGATGCACCCAGCTGGAGCCAGGTATTTTTTTTGCAAAAATAGTGATATTCATAATATTAATGATGTTAACTAGATGTTATTAGAATTTGTACGCTATTATTGATGTTAAAAAATAGTTAAAATTTGGACATATCAATTTACAGTAGTGGCCACAAATGTTTGTCACCAGCAGAAACAAGAAATAGTGGTGTCATAATGATACTCTTTTATATGTATTAACAGAATTTTGAAGTCAGGAGCTGAAAAATGTTTAGGATTGATGAACAAAAAACTAAAACAATGTCCCTTTTTTATACACAGGATGAGCTCAGCCAGGAGGAAGGTGGGGAAAGTGGCAGGCAGGAGGAGGCTGGGCCCACTCTCAGCCAGGAGGAGTCCATGCCCTCTGTCAGCCAGGAGGTGGCCGGGCCTAGTAGAAGCCTGACAACATCACAAGTGCCTCCCCTCCGTCTTCCATCAAAAAGGGCAAAAAAAAATACGCTAGCACAGGAGGAATCCCTGCGCCTAATTAGAGAGGCTACTAATGTCTTAAACAGCCCCCCTGACGCAGAAGAGGCCTATGGCTGCTACATCGCCAGCCGTCTCCTGCAATTAGAGATGGCCCAACGTCTGCAGTGTGAAAGGCTAATTTTCATGGCGTTACAGAAGGGGCTGAGTGGAGAATTATCTGCCAACAGCAATATTGTGGAGCAAGTTCCTCCTGTTCCTCCTCCTCCTCCTCCTCCTCCTCCTGCCACGAGTACACCACCGGAGACACAGCCTCCCAGGAAGGCTACAGGGAAGTCTGCAGGGAAGGGTGCAGTGAAGGGTGGAGCGAAGAGAAGAAGGTGATGACCTGGCTTCACTCTGGTCCGACCAAAAAGACGCAGCCTGTTGTACCACAGCCTGGGGACATATATACCATCTGATGCTGCTCTTGATGTCTGGGATTCTGGGACCATATTGGATTTCGTAATATTTGAATTTTCTTTTCCACAGAGTTTCACGTTTGCCCTGGGGCCAAAAGGCTACACAAATGTCATAAGTTTCTCCAGTGTTGCCTTCATTTTTTTGTTTGTTGAACCAGAATAAATGGATATTTTTGTTTGAAAATATAATTGCCTATGTGTTTTTTGGTCAAATACCTTTCTATAAAAGACAATGTGAAATTAACAAGGGACACTAACCTCCTTGAGGTTATAAACAAAATAAAAATGTTATTGTGGTAACTTGTCACCAGAATAAAAATAAAAAGGTTATTGTGGTAATGAAAAAAAAAAAAAATAAATAAAAGTTTTTGGTGTTAACTTGACGGAACAATTATATATGGAGATCACAATAAAAAAAAAATGGTAAAGAATTCTACCAAAAATATGTAGGCAAAAAATTAGTCAACAACATTTTTTATTTTTTTTTTTTTTTTTTTTGGAGTAATTTTTTCATCAATATTTTTTTTTTGAATTCTTGAACATTTTTTTTCTTGTGATCTCCATATTTAATTATTCGGTCAAGTTAACAACTTTTTTTTTTTTTTTTTTTAATTGACAGAATAATTAAATATGGAGATCACAAGAAAAACATGGTAAAGAATTCTACCAAAAATATGGAGGAAAAAAATTACTCAAAAAAAAAAAAAATAAAAAATAAAAAAAATATATTGAGATGGGGCTTTAAAATAAAAACAAGATCATTCATGAGATGAGGAGAAATAAAACAGAAATGTGTTTGGTGAGAACTCTGTGAGTGAATATGAGCAGCAAAGCAACTTCGTTCTTCTAGCATTATAAATAAAGACTTCGTTCTTCTAGCATTATAAAGAAGATGCGCTATACATTTAAACGAGCACAGAATTTGCAGCATGACGAATGTGCTACTTCCAATACGAACTGGAGTTTTACAAGACCGAGCACTTCCGTCTCGTACTTGCTTCAGAGCATGCGTCGTTTTAGGACTGTCGGAACAGCATACAGACGAGCGGACTTCTACATCAGAACTGGGTCCGGCGGAGTTCCGTCGGGAAAATTTGAAGCATGCTTCATTTCTAAAGTCCGTCAGACTTTTGCGAAGCTAAAGTCCGTTGCAGCCCACACACGATCGGATAGTCTGACGGACTCGGTCTGACGGACTTTGGATGTTGAAAAGTCCGCTCGTGTGTACGGGGCTTAACATCTTCCTGTTAGTGGCCCCTAATAGACCTGCCTGGTCTGGGGTAGGGATCCATCTGTCCCCGGCTCTCGGAACCTGCTGGTCCGAGCTGCAGTAACTAAGGGAGGATTCAAGGTGTCCGGGTTTGCTCTCGGCTTGGAGAGGTGCCACAGCTCGTGGAAGTGACCGGGGGAGGACTCTTCGGAGGAGGGCCGACAAGTGGCATCCTGAGAAGTGCCTTGTCACAGAGTTGGGAAGGACATTGACAAATTCACGCTTTTCCAGTACCATTGAGGAGACAGAGAACGTTCCAGGTACTGAGGAAAAAGGTTCCTGTTCACCCTTAAGCCTCATACACACGATAGGACTTTGTACAAACTTTCCCTTGGATTTTTGTACAAAGGGCGTCGGCCCTGAACTTGTATTGCATACACACAGCAGGACTTTTTCAGCCAACTTTCACCAAATCACATGGTTTTTCTGCTCTTTACCGCCACCTTTGGTCAACTTCTGTATTGTTGTCTGATCTTTTGCATTGGTTCTGAGCATGCCTGTTTGTACTTTGTACAAAAGTCCTATGGTTTTCTGTACACACGATCAGACTTTGCTCCATCGGACTTTTGTTGCCAGAAAGTTTGTCCGTTCGCACAGCCAACAAAAGTCCGATGAAAACCAAAAAAGTTTGTCCGATGGAGCGTACACACGGTCGGATGTTGCTCCAAAACAGCAAATTTGCATGTTTGTTGTCAAAAAGTCTGATCGTGTGTATGGGTCTTTAGTTACAACTTGTACACGTTCATAGGATTGTTTCAAGTTTTGAGTCAACGTGCTGACTGCCATGCTCTCTGGCTGGAGATCTGTTCGGCCTTGAGGTACCCAGCTGCGAGTGGCTACTCTCTGGGTGGAATTAGTGACTTTGTTAAACTGCAGTTCAAGGTGCCTGAGTTCTTACCCGTGCCCTCTGTTTCCATGAGAGACCGTGTTATTGGATGTTACTACTGCAAAATAAAACCTTTTTTAAAAAGGACTTTATCCGTGTCAGAATTCAAGTCGTTGGGTATCAACCTTGGGAACCCCTAGACGTGGAAGAGCAGGTCAAGAGAAGGTAACTGGTAAGCCCAATAAGTCAAGGCCGCCCTGCAAGGGTTATGGCCGCTACAAACATAAAGCAAAAAATAGGGTACTCACATTAAAAACTAGCAACAGTGCATTGTATACAAACGAGCAGCGAGCTCGGATGGTAAAAACTTCACTTTCGGTGTCCTGTGTTTAAAATGAGAGTGCGCAACCTCAATGCATTTTATGATCAACACGTCATCAGGAAGCGTTGCGATTATTTCTGTTTACATCTAGTTATATAGCCCTTTAAACATAAAGATTGCCCCTCTAAAGGACTTGAGCATATGAAGTATTTAATTGATATATTTGGTGAGTCTGCAATCTTCTCACATGAGCGAAGGTGGAGCACAGCTTGGCTAATTAAGAGTACCTGTCACTATATGATGTATTGGTGTGTTTATTCCACTACATGAGGACAATTTATTGTATGATTTTATGTGAAATGATAGAGCTCAATTCTTTTAGGATCCGTGGGTGGATGACATTTGGTCCAGGTGCTTTATCCACCTTTATTCTGTCTAAATATTTCTGGCCCATATCACTTTTGAGCCATTGTGGATCATTTGGGCCTGTGTCACTATCACCCTCATTATGGACATGAGCTCCCCTATGCTCCTTTGTATACACAGAGCTGAAGAAAGTATTTACTACATTTGCCTTCTCTTTGTCCCCAGTCACCCACTCAAGATTATTTTGTAAAGGGCCTACATGCTCAGACCTGACCTTTTTACTATTAATAAATGTAAAGAATTTTTTTGCGGTTTGTTCTACTATCTTTTGCAATCTGTCGCTCATTTTGAATTTTTGCGTCTTTGATTTCTATTTTACATATTCTGTTTTATTCTTTGTAACATTTAAACAATGATAGCATTCCTTCATTGTTATATTTTTTAAAGGCTCTTTTTTTATTATTTATAGCCATTTTTATTTTCAGTCTTTTAAACTTATTGCCCATGGGAATATACTTTGCAGTGAGTTTACATACACATATACAGAATTCCAATTTCTGTTCTGTGTCCATTGATGCCAATATTCCCTCCCAGTCTACGTCCTGGAGAGTAGCCCTTATCCTTGGAAAAATGTATCTCTTAAAGTTAAGTGTTTTTATCTTACCCATATGTGTTTGTTGTTTACAGCTACCATTAAATTAAATCATGTTAAGGTTACTGCTACCCAGATCTTCTTTTATATGAATATTGGTAATAAGCTCTGCATGGTTTGAGATTACAAGATCCAGCAGAGCTTCATTCCTAGTCGGGGACCTCAATAAACAATAGCTATAGCTATTCGGGATGAGCCGAATATTAAAGGGGTGTCCTGCAGATCGTGTATACACAAGTGTGCGCTATTTGCGGACAATAAGTTGTTGTTTGTAACCTCCCCCTTACCTCAATTACGAATATACTCTGAATATTATGTGATTTTGGTAGGGTATCTGGGCTTAGGGTAAACAAGACAAAATCCTCTGCTATGAACATTAATATTCCTTCATCATTGTATTCGCACCTTCAAGATTCTCTCCCTTTTCAATGGCACTCGGATACCCTCCCATATCTAGGAGTAAAATTTTCTCCCTCTAATGCATCGTTATATGTGGCAAATTATCCTTTGTGCTATAAACGTTTGGAGCGGTTGCTTTCTAGTTGGGCCCTCTATGACCTCTCGTGACTGGGTAGGATCCACGGGGTCAAAATGACCCTATCACCTAAACTCCTTTTTTTGTTTCAGTCCCTGCTGGTTGCTGTTTCTAGGATGGATATCCAACCAAAGTGTTGAAATTTATCTGGGGTTCCAAGGGTCCTAGATTGGCTCGCGCCACTTTGTATACACCTAGATCCAAAGGAGGTTTAGGTGTTCCTGATTTCTAAATGTACTTCAAGGCAGCACAATTGATGCAATTATCCATTGTTTATTCCTGCCACGAGAGACCGGACTGGGTACAGTTGGAGCGGCAGGCCCTTTCGTCCTATACAATTGATTACTTACTATGGCGTCCCCTTAACGATAGAACCTTAATTCAGTCACCTACGCTATCTCATTCTTTGACTCTCTGGGACTGATTGAAGCTCAATCCTCTGTTGATTTCCAAATATGCCCCATTGGAACACCTATTTCATAATCCCTATTTTACTCCAGGTATAGATATTAAGGCATGTAAACGGTGGACAGGCAAAGTTCTGTACCTCATCAGTCACTTTTTCACTCGCGGGTCATTCACCTTATCTCATTGCCGTTCAGTCTTAGAGATGCCCTCTTCTGAGACAGTCCGTTTTTTTCAAATATCCCACTTTTTATGATCTATCAGGCCCTCTGGAGAACCCCCCTCATTGACAGATTATGAACAATGGTGTACTAATGATCAGGGTACGAGATGTGGTATAGCTATGGTGTATAGGTCGCTGCTCCCCCCGGTTCAGAAACAGCCATACATGCTGGCTTGGGAAAGGAATGTTGAGGTTGATCTGGACTCCTGGTCATCTGGACTCCAGATCTCCTACAAGGGGGTCATGAAAGTTTCACTGATAGAAGCTAGTCTTAGCCCTTGTACACACGGCCGGGCATTCTGACGGAAAATGTCCGATCAGACCATGTTGTCGGATAATCCGACCGTGTGTGGGCTCCATTGGACTGTTTCCCACATTGAATTATCCTACGGACCAAGTTTTCCAACTTGGTTATAAAATTTTCCAACAGCATGATCCAATCGGACTTTGTCCGATCATGTGTAGAGAATTCCAATCGGACAAAGTGCCACGCATGCTCAGATCAAATTCCTACACCAAAGCTATTGGCTACTAGAGTGAACGTAGTCCCGTCATAAAGAAAAAATGTAATCACGTTCTGAACGATTGGACTTTCCGACAACTTTGTCCGACCGTGTGTATGCAACAGTTTCGGACAAAATCCGTCTGAAAAAATCAGACGGATTTGGTTGTCGGAATGTCCGACCGTGTGTACAAGGGCTTAAAGTTCTGATCAGATGGCATTTGGTCCCTGCTCGCCTAGTGTCAGAAACCATGAATCAGACTGAGACAGAAGTGCAATTAAATCACACTTGTTTATTAATAAAAATAAAAAGGAAAATAGAGTAAGCGTATCCAAAGCATAGCCAGAGTCCAGTAACCGGATCGAGTAGTCAGCCAGTCCAAAGTTCAATAACCAGATCGGTTAATCAGCCAGGCCAGAAGTCAGGGATCCAAGTGGAGCAACAGCAAGCAGGATAAGGAGACAGAAGGGATGTCAGCAATCCAGTCTTAAAACAGAACCGCAGAAGATGGTTTCCTGTGATGTGACCAAGGCGAAGGCAAATATGAAGTGATCTGGACAGCTTTAAGTAGGCAGGTCAGACGAGCTGGATAAGGAACAGCTGGTAACTGTGGAGAGAGATGAGAGCTGGCAATTAGTCGACAGCTGAGCAGCCAGCCCAGAGAAGGAAGTGCTAAGCCAGCCCTGACACCTAGTCGGGATATATGCTACGAATCCCGCAGAATGTTTTTGCAATTGCAAATTAAGACGTTTTATGTTGCATATATGGTGGGATTGTCCTTGGCTTAGGGATTTTTGGAATAGGGTGTTTTTGATGCTCCGGAAGTTGACTGGGTTGTTTATTGACCAACAGCCCAGTTTGGTGCTGCTTAATGATTTCTCACCCAGGGTGGCCTCTTCCTCTAAAGCGCCTGGTGTACTTTCTTTTATTAGCTGTTAAGACTGTTGTAGCTGGAGCATGAAAGACACCCTCAGTGTCCTTTAGAAGGTTGAAGCATAAAGTATCGTGGATTATGATTCATGAAAAAGTTGCAAGTATTATTAATGACCGTCACTCTCTTTTTGAAAGTACTTGGGAAACTTGGGCAACGTATATGCATATTCCTCTTTCTCAGAATACTAATGTAGTAGGGTCCCTGAGTTCCTCTTCCCCAGCCTAACCTCCTCAATTCACCTAGATCTCCCTCTTCTCTTAGAGGTCTCTCTTTCCTCTTGTCTACTCTCTTTTTCCCTGCTGTCTTTTCTTTCATCTATGGTGCTGGTCTTTAGTTTTTTTGTCTTTTATGTGATTTTGGGTCACACGTGTTAGTAATGTTATTTTAGAGTAACACTTGGTATGTACTAGGCCTGCCTATATGTGAATTATATTACCAAGATGATACCTTCTTTGATACGTTTATGTTACTATAAGTTAAAGCCTTACCACTTTATAGGTTACCACATTTTATTTTAGTGGCACATGCTACATAATGTGATTGCTGGATTGCTATAAATATTCAAGGTTTATTCTCTTGCTCTATATATTTGTATGTTGTACTTTCATACTTGGTCCATATGTTGTTAAAATTCTGCTCTACCATAAATAAAAAAACTTTTGAAAGTAAATAAATTATTACATTTGTATGCCCTCAAATACATTTTAGTGTTTTTACAGAAATTTTGTGGTAATATCAAGTGAAATGAAAAATCAGAAATACCACTATTTTATTCTCTTGGGTGTCTGCTTTTTATAAAATATATAATATAATGTTTTGGGGGTTATATGTAATCTTCAGGCCTAAAATGTTTTTTAACGTGTGCAAAAAAAATGAAAAATTGTTTTGGCAGCGAAAGGGTTAATCATCTTATAATTAACGTGTGATCAACTATCAACTTTACCATGCATACCTGCCAGGGCTCGCACCTGTGTATACTGACGTTTACGTGCAACCTGCTGCCACTAGAGAATAAGGTTGTTGTGAACATGACGGCACTAAGAGTGGAGCTATTCTTTTGACTGGTTTGTGGTCTTTAAGTGAAGGAACCAAAGGGATAGATGGATCAGTAGAGTATACCTATTCAGATAGTTATCCTAGGTTCACACTATAGCCTTTGGGTGGACACAGCAAGCCCATTCATTTCAATGGGCTGTAATGCCTGCATTTCCCACAGAAAAAGGTGCATTTTGACAATGCGATTTCCCTGTGGTTGGTCCACCTGCAGACTCACTGCGATTTTACATGCGTGGGGGTGCCATTCAGAATGAATGATAGCACTTCAGATTTTCACACAGCAGCACGTTTCCACTGCATGTGGTTGCGGGAATAGTTACGATTCCCGCACCTGTAGGCAAATGCATATGTGTGAACAAAGCCTGACGCTAGGTTCACACCTATGGTTTTCCATGTGCATTTTGCAGAAAGTGCAGTCCATGTAACATGGTTTCCTATGGGCATAGGTGTGCAACCTATTGTATTAGGGTGTGCACCTTAAAGCTCAAACACATGTGTGTGTGTGTGTGTGTGTGTGTGTGTGTGTGTGTGTGTCTACATATATATGACCCCGGCACATCGATCTCCCTGCCAGCACAGTGAAAGAAGTGTGCAAATATTTCTCTTATGGCAGAACCGGTAAGAGGGAGACCTTTCCCATCTTCCAGCCGGCACACAGAGGGATAATGCTAATGCGCACGGGATGATTAGCGTGCTCCCTGGATCACTTAGCACACACTGTACGCATGCCTACATCTATGCATTTTACAGCAACTGAATTTTTAAAAAGGTCAGTGACTTTTTTCTCTCAGCAGATTGCGTTTTACGAGGAATAAACTTAAACTTCAAGTGGCATGTTGATGCATTTTTGCATGCACTTTTTTTTGTCTAATAGGAAAGGCTCCTTAAACTGTAAATATCCATTTAAGGAGTGGGCAAGCACCATGTCCTTAACAACCGATGACTCTGAATGTAAACAAAACAATGCTGGCATTAAAAAAAAAAGAACTGCGTGAGCTCCCAATCCATACCAGGTCCTTCTAGTCTGGTACAGAATTTAAGAGGAACCCCATGTCAAAATTTAAAAACATAGTGGGGTCCCCCCCCAAATTCCATAGCAGACTCTTATCAGAACATGCAGCTCAGCAGCAAGCACCCCCTTCTTGAACCATACCAGGCCACATGCCCTTAACATGGGTTGGAGTGCTTTGGGGCAGGGGTCTCTGCTCCTCCAAAACACCTTGCCCACATGTTGATGAGGACAAGGGACTCTTCCCCCACAACCCTGGCCTGGTTATTGTAGACGTGCATGGGGTGACTTATTGGAATCTGGAATCCCCCTTTAGCAAAGGGGCCCCCCGATTCTTCCCTCCCACATTGTGAATGAGTAGGGGTACATAGTAGTGTAAAAAAACACAGGATGTAGTTTGACCTTTTGAGTCCTTTCTTAACCACTTTCAGACCGGACCATTTTGCTGGTAAATGACCAGAGGTCTTTTTACACTTTGGCACTGCGCTGCTTTAACTGGTAATTGCGCGGTCATGCAATGTTGTACCCAAACGAAATTTGCGTCCTTTTCTTCCCACAAATAGAGCTTTCTTTTAAAGGTATTTGACTGACTCTGCGATTTTTATTTTTTGCGATATAAACGTAAAAAGACCGCAAATTTTGAAAAAAAATGATATTTTCTACTTTTTGTTATTAGAAAAATCCAATAAACTCAATTTTAGTCATACATTTAGGCCAAAATGTATTCAGCCACATGTCTTTGGTAAAAAAAAAGTCAATAACTGTATATTTATTGGTTTGCGCAAAAGTTGTCACATCTACAAACTAAGGTAAGTTTTCTGGAATTTACGCAGCTTTTAGTTTACGACTGCCTATCTCATTTCTTGAGGTGCTAAAATGGCAGGGCAGTACAAAACCCCCCCAAATGACCCCATTTTGGAAAGTAGACCCCCTAAGGAAATTGATAAGTGGCATGTTGAGCCCATTGAATATTTTATTTTTTTGCCTCAAGCGATTGAATAATGACAAAAAAAAATTTTTTTTTTTTTTTTTACACAAAGTTGTCACTAAATGATATATTGCTCACGCATGCCATGGGCATATGTGAAATGACACCCCAAAATAAATTCTGCTGCTTCTCCTGAGTACGGGGATACCACATATGTGGGACTTTTTGGGAGCCTAGCCGCGTACGGGGCCCCGAAAACCAAGCACCGCCTTCAGGCTTTCTAAGGGCGTTACAGTTTTGAAGGCCATAAAATGCCAAGATGGCACAAACCCCCCCCAAATGACCCCATTTTGGAAAGTAGACACCCCTAAATTTAGGGGTACACTAGTGAGACTAGGTAATAAATGGCGGGTGCCCTGAAATTATAAAAAAATAACTAACCAACCAGCGTCACCTGTAACAGTTATATGGTGAGCACTGGTGAAAGGGTTAACTAGGGGGCAGTCAGGGGGCTTTATGCGGTAGTATATGGGGGTCCCTGGCGCTATAAAAAGCTGCGGCGAACCTAAATACCTACCTGCCTAACTAGCGTCACCTGTGACACTAATACAGCGATCAGAAAAACGATCGCTTATTAGGCTGGGTTCAAACTGGAGCGATGCGGGAACGCCACGAATCCGCGGCGGGTTCCCGCATCGCATGCCTCCCGGCGGCAGTTCACACTGCCCTATGCGAACTGCTGGGAGTGTCAGTGAAATGTTAATGACACCCCCAGATCAGTTCGCATATCGCAGTGCGATCTGCAAACTCGGATCGCATGGTGTGAACACCCATGCGATCCGATTCTGCTGCGGACCAAAAAAAGGGTCCCGTGCGAGTTTGCGGCGGGTGCGGCGGGTGCAACGCGAAATCAGCCATACTATCTGTATGACTGAACTCGAATCACACAGAGATCGGATGTGATTTGCACTGCAGTGCGGTGCGAATCACATCCGTTCTCATAAACCGCTGCAATGTGAACCCAGCCTTAGTGACACTGGCGACGGGGGGTGATCACGGGGTTAAACCTTTATTGGGGGGGTTAGGGGGGTACATTAGAACTAAAGGGGGCTAACCCTAACTGCCCTAACAGTTATTACAGTCACAAATGACACCAATGCAAAAAAAAATAAAAAATGCATTGGTGTCACTGTGACTGGGGGGGCAGGGGTAATTGGGGGGGGTGATCGGGGGGTAAAGGGGGGGTGTGAGTGTGCCTGGCATGTTCTACTGTGAAGTGTCGTGTTGGTGCAACTCACCGATCCTCTCTCCTCGGTGTCGAAAAAAAAAAAAAAAAGTTCTGCACCCAGTGGGAGCCTCCTGGGTTTTACACTACACTTTTTTTTTTGTGTGAATGAGACAGGGTAGTATGTACATACTCATTCACATGAGGTGGTGGATAGCGGGGATCTGGGGATCCCCTTATTAAAGGGGGCTTCCGATTCCAATAAAGCATCCCACAACCACCAAGCCAGGGGGGTTGTGGGAAAGCGGCCACTTCCTCACCAACATGGGGACAAGGTGCTTTGGGGGGTCATTATTAGACCTAAAGGGCCTGGCATGGATTGGGGGAGCCCCCACACATTTTTTATAAAAGATTTTTAACGCTGGCATTCTTTTCTTTACATTCAGCTGTCAGTGGGGAATCCTGCAGTCAGCTGATCAGTTGTTAAAGAGGAGCTACAGCCTGTAAAAAAACTAAAATAAAAGTCAGCTGCTACAAAAAATGTAGCTGCTGACTTATAATATAAGGACACTTACCTGTCCAGGGAGCCCACGATGTCAGCACCCGAAGCCAACTCGTCCATCAGCTTTCAGTGCAGGCACCGATATCCTTACTAAGGGAAACAGGAAGTGAAGCCTTGTGATTTCACAGCCTGTTTTCTACTGTGCACATGTGAATTGTGCTGCGCTTTCTGAATGGTCCTGTTGTCTTCTGGGACCAGTGTGTGTCTCCCAGAAGGCAGCGGGGGGAGGAGGAGGGGCCGTAAATGACGCAAGTCGCTGCGGCACCCTTACACAGAAGTGGAATTGGATACCTGTGCTTGATAGATATCTGTAAGATGCCAAATATGGCACCAGAGGGAGGGGGAGGAAGCAGATAAGCCGAGCTTCCACTCCACTTTAAGGATGCGGTGGCCGTTTGCTCCTCAAGAGCTGGCTATTCGGATTCCACTCTTTTTTTATTTTTTTCTTACCTGTCTCACTGGTGGGCGAGTGCTACCTTCGATTGGCATCCACGTCCGGCGTTTATTTGACCCCCGGCGCGACGAATCTTTTCCTCAGGATGACTTATAAAAACCTGCTCTGGGGTTTTCCATTTTAACTGTGGGCGTCTGAAGCCCACAGGCATTTACTTCCTGGTATATGATGACGTCTGGCTCCCAGCATGCTCCGCTCCATCTTGCACATGCTCAGTGAGAGCAGTGACAAGGAAAGAAAAACTTTCATTGTCCCCCATGGATTCTTGGGAAATTTCCCAGGGACCATTGCGTGGACGATAGCCACGCCTACTCCCACGGGAGGACAACCCGGAAGTCAGCTTAAACATCAGAAATAAAAGGTAAGTAAATAATATTTTTTTTTTCAGGGTTCGTTTAGGTAAGTATGCTATCTGTTGATTTTAATAACATGAACTTTCATTTTTAGGTACCAAACCACTTTAAGGAGCCTTTCCTATTAGAAAAAAAAACAAAAAATGCATGAAAAACACATGCAGAAACACATAAAAATTGTGTTCAAAAAAGCAAAACGCATCGCAAAGCATGCCGGAAAACCATATCAACCGCATAGATGTGAACTTAGGCCGCGTACACACGCGGGGACTGTTCGCCCAACTTTGTCCGTCAAACAGTTTCGGCAAACAGTCCGCTCAAAATTAGCATGGACGGACATGCCCACACACGACGAACGAACAGTTTGCTGAAACCGTGCGCGATGACGTGAACGGCACGTACGACGGGACGAAAAATACGACGTCCTATACACTGCATTATAACTTTCGGCGTGTAAATCCTTTCTGAGCATGCGCGGAACTTAGTTTGACGAACAAGCCTACACACGGGCGGACTGTTCGCTCAAACAAGGTTTCAGCGGACAGTTTTACGGAATTTCCGAAAAACCTTGTTCGTCAAACTGTCCGCTGAAACTGTCCGCTGAAAGCCCACACACGAGCGGACTGTCCGCCCAAACACTGTTCAGCGGACAAAGTTGGGCGAACAGTCCGCGCGTGTGTACGCGGCCTTAGTCTTATAGAACAGCAAACAATTCTCAGACCACTCTCTAACTAAAGCTACAAAATGCAAGAATAACAACCCCAATAATACCTGATAAAGGTAAAGAAAATTAAATCTGGTCATATTTAATTGAGATTGGGAGGAAAACAGAGGTGTTTTATTTTTAGCATATGCCACCACCTTTTACCTTGTTAAATAAAAATCATTTACAGTATGCCACCAACTTCCTAACAATGTTCTGTCCCAAAGAACAAGGTGTAATAGTGGGAAAACTGTTAATGAAGAAACCCAATATGTCTTTTATTCATCAGAAAATAAAATATGTTTGTGCCGTAACAAACGGAACCATAAAAAACAGCATAGGATAAGTCAATGTGGGTACTGACCACCACTAACCTAGACAATTTAAACTAAGCATGTGAAAAAATGCATTCTGTTCACCACAACCCTCAGTGTTCAGGGAACCCAGAAACGCTTATAACTCTCTATTTATACATTTCTAATGTGATAATTTCTTGTTTTCCTACATGCTATTATAATTTCATTACATATACAGTTTTGCTAAAGTTCTGCAATTTACATATACAATATTAACGCCTTAATCATGTATTTAATTATTTGATTTTTTTTTTTTGTTTTTACAGTGTTTAAAGACAGATACACCTACAGTCAACAAAATAGAAAAAGAATCAAAAATTCAGAAGCTGGTCAATGAGATATTCAATCATATAGATCAGAAAATGCCTAAAGTAACTTTTGCACATATCGACAACACAACAAGTCCCAAAAAGAGCAAAATGTTCATAAAAAGCACCAAAGAAAAGTATTGTGTTGGGGATGAATTAATAGTACAATTTGATGCATATGATTATTTAGGCAAAAAGAAAGCCTATGGAGGAGATTATCTGAGAGCAATCATTTCCAATCCTGATATACAAGCGAGATCTTCTGGAAGAATTGAAGACTTTAAAAATGGAACATATCATGTTCATTTCACCTTATTTTGGGAAGGTAAAGTAGTGGTAACATTGTTCCTAATGCACCCAAGTGAAGCTGTTTCAGCCCTGTGGAAGTCACGAAATAGCTGGTATGGGAATGTTGCCTACTTGTGCAAATTCACTAGTCCAGGCAAAGAAGTAAACACCAAGTGTGGCTTCGATCTTAGTAAAGAAAAAGAACTGTGTGAGTATATAGATGAGAGAGATGAGGAATACTTCTACTCTATCAGACCCCAGAATTTCAGTTGTGATTCACTGACAGGATTCATGAACTGGAAGACACTGGCTACCCAACTATCTCCACTGGAAAACAGTCTGCTTGTCAGGTATGTTACTTTATGTTTTTGAGAGGCAATACACAGTTTTTCTTTTTTCAAGTGATGTAACTTAACCACTTGACCACTGGGCACTTAAACACCCTTAATAACCAGACCAATTTTCAGCTTTCGGTGCTCTCGCATTTTGAATGACAATTACTCAGTCATGCAACACTGAACCTATATGAAATTTTTGTCCTTTTTTTCACACAAATAGAGCTTTCTTTTGGTGGTATTTAATCACCGCTGGGTTTTTTATTTTTTGTGCTATAAAAGAAAAAATACCGAAAATTCTGTAAAAAAACGAATTTTTCTTTGTTTCTGTTAGAAAATTTAGCAGATTAGTAATTTTTTCTTCATAAATTTTGGCCAAAATTTATACTACTACATATCTTTGGTAAAAATAAGTACAAATTGGTGGATATTATTTGGTCTTTGTGAAAGCTATAGAGTCCACAAGCTATGGTGCCAATATCTGAAAATTGATCACACCTGAAGGACTGACGGCCTATTTCAATTCTTGAGACCCTAACATGCCAGAAAAGTACAAATACCCCCCAAATGACCCCTTTTTGGAAAGAAGACATTCCAAGGTATTTAGTAAGAGGCATGATGAGTTTTTTGAAGTTGTCATTTTTTCCCACAATTCTTTGCAAAATCAAGATTCTTTTTACTTTTTTTTTTTTTTTTCACAAAATTGTCATATTATCAGGTTATTTCTCACACACAGCATATGCATACCACAAATTACACCCCAAAACACATTCTGCTATTACTCCCGAGTATGGTGATACCACATGTGTGAGACTTTTACACAGCGTGGCCACATACAGAGGCCCAACATGCATGGAGCGCCATCAGGTGTTCTGGAGCACCCAGGACAATTCTGACATTTCTCTCCTACATGTAAAAATCATCATTTATTTGCTAGAAAATTACATAGAACCCCAAAACATTATATATGTTTTTTTAGCAAACACCCTGGAGAATACAATGGTGGTCTTTGCAACTTTTTATCTCGCACGGTATTTGCGCAGTAATTTTTCAAATGCTTTTTTTTGGAAAAAAAACAGTTTTGTGCTTAAAAAAAAAAACACAGTAAAGTTAGCCCAATTTTTGCATAATGTGAAAGATGAAGTTACACTGAGTAAATAGATACCTAATATGTCACTCTTCAAAATTGCACACGCTCGTGGAATGGCGGCAAACGTCGCTACTTAAAAATCCCCATAGGCGACGATTTACATTTTTTTTACTGGTTATATGTTTTGAGTTACACAGGAGGTCTAGGGCTAGAATTATTTCTCTCGCTCTAACGTTCGCAGCGATACCTCACATGTGTGGTTTGAACACCGTTTTCATATGTGGGCGGGACTTACGCATGCGTTCGCTTCTGCATGCGAGCACATGGGGACAGGGGCGCTTTAAAAAAAACATTTTTTTTTATTGTTCATTTTACTTTATTTATTTTAGTTTGACATTTTTTTCCCCAAAAATAATTTTTTTGATCACTTTTATTCCTATTACAAGGAATGTAAACATCCCTTGTAATAGGAATATGGCATGACAGGTCCTCTTTACAGTGAGATGTGGGGTCAATAAGACCCACATCTCACCTCTAAGCTGGGAAGCCTGAAAAAAAAAAAAGATTCTGGCTTTGATCGTATTAGC
This sequence comes from Lithobates pipiens, assembly GCF_037356315.1. Classification (NCBI taxonomy): domain Eukaryota; kingdom Metazoa; phylum Chordata; class Amphibia; order Anura; family Ranidae; genus Lithobates; species Lithobates pipiens. The sequence goes on from NW_027507764.1 coordinate 463,362,720, forward strand.
GATTCGGTAGAAGCACCGGAGGGCGGAGGGCGGCGGGAGATGTCTATGGCTGGGTATTGCAGGGTATCACCGACTATGGCTGGGTATCTCAGAGCATGGTGTTGCATTGTACTGCGTTGCAGAGCATTGCAGGGTATTGGCGGGTGTTGCAGAGCATTGCAGAGTGTTGCAGGGTATTGGCGGGTGTTGCAGAGCATTGCAGAGTGTTGCAGGGTATCGGCGGGGGTTGCAGAGCATTGCAGAGTGTTGCAGGGTATCGGCGGGGGTTGCAGAGCATTGCAGAGTGTTGCAGGGTATCGGCGGGGGTTGCAGAGCATTGCAGAGTGTTGCAGGGTATTGGCGGGTGTTGCAGAGTGTTGCAGAGTGTTGCAGGGTATTGCAGAGCGTTGCAGGGCATTGCGGAGTGTTGCAGGGCATTGCGGAGTGTTGCAGGGCATTGCAGAGTGTTGCAGGGCATTGCAGAGTGTTGCAGGGCAATGCAGAGTGTTGCAGGGCAATGCAGAGTGTTGCAGGGCATTGCAGAGTATTTGCAGGGAATTGCAGAGTAATGATGAGTATTTGCAGGGAATTGCAGAGTAATGCAGAGTATTTGCAGGGAATTGCAGAGTAATGCAGAGTATTTGCAGGGAATTGAGGGGTTAATTTTCGGTGAGCAGCGATGTGGGCACTGCAGATGCAGCCCACATCGCTGCTGACACCGATCTCTTTCCCCTCCGCTGTACCGATCGGTACAGAGAGGGGAGGGAGGAACCGGCGTCATAACATGACGCCGGCTTGTTTACAAGTGATCACTCCGTCATTTGACGGAGCGATCACGTGGTAAACGGCCGCGATGAGCGGCCGTTTACCGTGATTCGTGATGCGCCGGGTCCACTGGACCCAGCGGTCACGGATGCTCTCGTGTGCGCGCCCCAGGGGGCGCGCGAGAGCAGAATTCTGGGAGGCCGTTAATTAACGGCCTCTCAGAGTTAAACAACCGCCCTGAAGCCGTTAATCGGCAATGGGCGGTTGTTAAGTGGTTAATTGAGCATCCCACAATGGAAAGTGAACCTGTGCCCGGCCTGTATACACTAAAGAATTTACATATTTTGAACAAGCAGTATGAGCACTATAAAACAAATCTCTTATTCACTTCTGTAGCTATAGGCAATGTGGAAAGATTACTGCACTTTACCAATGTTATATAGAGCATTACAGTTGGTATGGAATTGTGTGGGTATCGCATACAGAAATGTTTCATGGTGTTAAACATTATTTGTGATAGCTAGGTGCTGTGGTCTCACTAATGTGCTAAATCTTGCTGAGAGATCTGGTTGATTATAGTCAGACTAGAGTTGGTCATACACCTCACAATTTTCATACTTGCTTGCAATCTCTGGTTAGTAACCTTTAGATTTATTATATATGTAATGTGTTTTCCTACCTAAGTGTAGCAATGTCTTGGGGCCCAAGAGGCCTAATGGTGACCTCAAGGGTTATGGAGAGCTGACATCCTTCCTTGTAGAGGGAGTTAGCAGACATTGTGGGTGTAATACAAGCTGAAATGATGGGTGCCAGACACCTTTTGAATGAAAAGAGATTGATTGTCTCTTGAACAAGAACTGTAAGAGAGAGGGTTAGGGCCAGGACACCCTTAAGTGGATGCAATGACAATTAGCAGACTCAGAGACTTCTATAGGTAGACTGCCATACAGTGCAAGGCCTCCAGCTGGACACCACTTCTGTATAGGTAGAACCACTGTCTCCTATGGCAATAATCTTTTAACAGTCACTAATGGTAGTTGTATTTAACTATTGGTAACACAATTAGTTCTTCTCACACTCTACAGTCTCTCACTGTAGGTCTTCACTCACTGAGCTCCCAGTCTCTCACTAGACTCTAAGACCCAATCACCACTGGATCCCCTAAGCTTTTCCTCTTCCATAACTCGGTATCTTCCTCAATCATCACCCCCACTTCCCTGGCTTGGCACTTACAGTTACTCCTCAAGCATCACCCCTGCTGACCTTCTAGGTCCCTGGCTTGGCATTCACTGATGCTCCTCAAGCGTCACCTCTGCTGTCCTGCTGGGTCCCTGGCTTGGCACTTGCTGAAGTTTTTCCACTTCTTCACTATCCCCTTCTGGTGAGAAGACTGCTCTGGTACTGGCTTCAGCTTACTTACAGTGGTCTCCAGTATCAAGGTGGATGGTCCCTTAAGCCGCGTACACACGATCAAACAATCCGGTGGAAAAGTCCGGCGGACTCAAGTCCGCCGGACAATCCGCATGTGTGTGGGCTCCGGCGGATTTTTTTTACCCAAAAGTCCGGCGGACTAAGATTGTAGTTTTGCACACCAATACCAATCTGTCGCATTTCGGTGGACAATACGGCCGTGTGTGTGCTAGTCTGCCGTACTTTTGAAATGAATAGACTTTTCCCGCCCGGAGAAAAGTCCGCTCATTTTGAGCGCGGCTCCAGGTAGCTGGGACCAGCGAAGTAGGCATCGCTGGCCCCGTCACCTGGTATGGCCGCACGTCCCCCCTTCCCCAAGGCACCCCCCACGTTGAGGACACGCGGCCTGGTACGGCTCAGGAGGGTAGGGGGTTCTCGCTCGTCCCCACCCCCTTTCCTGGCCGGCCAGGTAGCGTGCTCAGATAAGGGTCTTATATGGACCTTTGGGGGCTTTTTCAAAAGTGTGTTTGTCTTATTTAACTACTTTTTACACTTTCTTTGTGAAATGGTAGGGGTCCATTTCAAATAGGGGGGACTGGGATCTGGGGGTCCCCTTGTTAAAGGGGCTTGCAGATTCTGATAAGCCCCCCGCCCGCAGACCCCCACAACCACCGGCCAGGGTTGTGGGGATGAGGCCCTTGTCCCCATCAACATGGGGACATGGTGCTTTGGGGGGGACCCCAAAGCATCCTCCCAATGTTGAGGGCATGTGGCCTGGTACGGTTCAGGAGGGGGGCGCTCTCTCGTCCCCCCTCTTTTCCTGCGGCCTGCAAGGTTGCGTGCTCGGATAAAGGGTCTGGTATGGATTTTTAAGGGGACCCCCGCGGCAATTTAAAAAAAAATTGACGCAGGGTTCCCCTTAATATCCATACCAGACCTGTAGGGCCTGGTAATTGAATTTGGGTCTGACACACCGCAACTACGATCTCGGTAAAGAGTCTCTGATGGAGACTCTTTACCATGTGATCAGCCGTGTCCAATCACGGCTGATCACAGTGTAAATAGGAAGAGCCGATGATCGGCTTTTCCTCACTCGCGTCTGTCAGACGCGAGTAGAGGAGAGCCGAACGGCTGCTCCTCTGACAGGGGGGGTCTGTGCTAATCGATTATCAGCACAGCCACCCCGAGGATGCCCTCACTGGACCACCAGGGACGCCACCAGACCACCATGGATGCCCAACACCAGGGATGCCCCCCTAGACCACCAGGGATGCCAGTCAGTGCCCACAATGGATGCCAATCAATGCCCATAATGGATGCCAATCAGTGCCCACAATGGGCATCACTGATTGCCACGCATTATTGTTTGGCACTGATTGGCATCCATCCCTATATAATACTGTACACTACAATGCCCATCTGTGCCGCCTATCAGTGCCCATCTGTGCCGCCTATCAGTGTCCATCCATGCCACCTATCATTGCTCATCTATGCTGCCAATCAGTGCCCATCCATGCCCATCCATGCCGCCTATCAGTGCCCATCCATGCTGCCTATCAGTGCCCATCCATGCCCATCCGTGCTGCCTATCCATGCCCATCCATGCCACCTATCCATGCCATCCATCCATGCCAATCCGTGCCACCTATCCATGACAATCCGTGCCACCTATCAGTGCCTATTTGCGCCACCTATCAGTGTCTATCTGTGTCGCATATCAGTGCCATCTATCAGTGCCACTTCATTGATGCCACATCATTGGTGCCCATCAGTGCCACCTTATCAGTGCCAATCACTGTGGCCCTGTCAGTGCCCATCAGTGAAGGAGAAAACTTACTTATTTACAAAGTTTTGTAACTGAAACAAAAAAAATATATATTTTTCAAAATTTTCAGCCTTTTTTTATTTGTTTAGCAGAAAATAAAAATCCCAGAGGTGATCAAATACCACCAATAGAAAGCTCTATTTGTGGGAACAAAATGATAAAAATTTAGCTTGGCTACAGTCAGGCATGTACTGGCCATTGGGACTACCGGGAGTTTCCCGGTGGGCCGATGGCTCAGTGGGCCACTCTGATGTAAGGGGGTGCTCATGGGACACTTTGACGTAAGGGGGCTGGTGATGGGACACTCTGATATAAGGGGGCTGGTGATGGGACACTCTGATGTAAGGGGGCTGGTGATGGGACACTCTGATGTAAGTGGGCCGGTCTGGATGAAGTCCAGGGCCAAATTTCTGTCCCAGTCCAGCCCTGGGTACAGTGTAGCATGCCCGCGCAATTGTCATTCAAAGTGCGACAGTGCTGAAAGCTCAAAATTCTTCTGGGCAGGAAGGTGTATAAGTGCCCAGTATTGAAGTGGTTAACATGTAAAAAAAAGTGCCAGAAAAAGACCTGGTCTTCAAGTAATTGGATAAATAAGCTCACTTTCTAAAAAAGGTAAAAAAATGGAGGGTTCACATTATCCATATTGTCAGCTTGTGTTGGTAATGTCAGGGAGAGCTGACAAGTCTATGCAGGAAGAGATATTATTTTTATTTTTTTTATTTTGCCATTAGTATATGCCTAACCCTTCCCACCTTGGTAGTACATGACTTCCCATATGCGCTTTATTTGCTTTTCATATATTTTGATTTCTTTTACAGAACTACCACACTTTATGATAACATGTACAATATACAGTATTCTAAGTTAACATACGTTCTATTTTGCTTCTTCTTTTCAAGGTCAAATGTCAGATTGGAAATTCCGCAGCAAATTCCTCAGATTATTGTATCCCGGTGTCAGGGTAAGTTTAATTCTCCTACCATAATCAAACTGGTATATATAATGTATATAAATTGAGTTCCTTAAGGCTGGGTTCACACATGTGTGGTGCGAATTGAAGCTCAGTTTTCACAGTTAATTGACAAAGTAGTTGTTCGGCGTTTCACAGTTTTTGATCAGAATCAGGTCAGGATTGCATCAGTATCAGGTCAGGTTTAGATCAGGATCGGGTCAGGATTTTATCCTGTTCACAACGGAATGCATCTGCGATTCAGATGCGTTCCCATAGAAGATAATGTGCTTGCAATTCGCACGGCAATGCCCAGAAAACGCATGCGTTTTTTGGGCAATGTGGAGTGCGAATGCAATGCACATATGTGAACCAGCCTCATTCAAATGAACATAGTTTAAAATGTCATGCAAATTGGAAGCGGTGTAAGCCGCATCCAATTTGCGTTGGTATGAAACCGGGACTGAAAGGGTGTCTTTGGACTCAGTACACACCAAGGGAATTCCATTTTACAGAAGTTGGGAGCGCTGTCTCTAAAATAAAAAGTAACGTATTTTTGTGGAGTAGTCCACAAAAAAAAAAATTAATATGGCAGAGAAAGCAATTTTCTGTGACTTTTTAGCTGAGCAGGTGTAGTGATTAAGAGAAAAGAAAAAAAGACTGCGCTATACCTCAAAACAGTACAGACCAAAAAGCTGCCTACAAACAAACTAACAAAGTCCTAAATCATATACAAACAAAAAATTGTGATGCTAAAATCTTGTATGAATTAAAGTAAAAGCATATACATGCCAAAACTCACATGTGTATAAAAAGCAATAATAAACATTGCAACAAAAACTAAATCAATATAATAAATAAATAAGAGGGGTAATTGCATCAGTGTGCAACTACTCCCAAGATAGAATAAAGTGTCCCATAAAGTGCCAAATGTTCAATGAATGTCTATAGGAGTCTTTATGTAGTCAAACGCTGACACTCAAACAGACTTGCCAGAAGTAGACTTTACAGATGGTGTCACAGTAAGCAAATAATGAGGTACTCTTACCAAATCCATTGGACACAGCCACCCTATAGCGGTGTGTGATACAGGCCTATAGCGCTCAACCTCCCGCGCTAAGGTAAGGCGGACTCCAGGACCGAAACCAGACGTTAAAGGATGATGACAACCCCCGTGGACATTAGGACTGGAGACTCACAGTACCATCGGTAAAGTTCAGAATATGGGGAAAAGAGATGCAGAAAAAACCGGAAGGACTCCAATAGTGCAGGTCAAACTTAAAATTTTTTGATTTATTCACATCAAAATGTGACAATAAAAAGAGATCTCAATGCATAAAAAGGCAATGTGAAAAGCACAAGACAAGCAATCCCGATGCGTTTCAACTCAATGGGTCTTCTACTGGGGCATATCTCAACTCATCATGGAAAAATTCCGATTTGAGTTTCAAATAAGAAGAAAGCTAACATCACCTGTAACAAAAGGTTAAAGTGGAACTAAACCCTCCTATCCTTTAGAGCCGAGGAAGCTACCATCTTAGCCTCTATTCGATCTTCAGTTGCCATGGTGCTGCACATGAGATCAGTTATGACACCATCCATTTAATGGCTTGACAGTTTGGCTGAGAGACCAATTGTGACAGTTATCAATCATGGCATCCCTTGATTATAACTGTTTAGGTAACTTTTAGGTCTCTTGCACACAGGACGTTTATTTAACTCTCCTAGATGCCAGCAGCTTTTTATCAGAAAAAAAAGCTTGACACTTGTAAAAGTGTCCAAAGCTTTTACATGCTTTTACAGGCATTAAGCTCTTGAACGTTAACTAATTTAATTGGCCAGAATAAATAATTATTCTGGTCATTCAAATAAATGAATGCTCAAGTACTAATGTTTAGCAGCTTTTAAAATCTGTTAGCAGCTTCTAGCAGCTTTTAGTAGCCTCAAGCATATTTTCTGCCAAAACTCTGCTGCTCCTGGATGCACTGGCAGTGTTTTTTTTAACCTGCCTCTAAAAGCTCCTGCCACTTACCACTGCTAAAAGCCTATGCGTGCATTGAAATATAGGCTAACATGAAGGGGCGTTTAGAGGCAGGAAAAATAAAAGTCAGATAGACCCTGGGAGCCGCTGTAAAAACATCTAGTGTGCATGAGGCCTTAAAGTGGTATTAAAATCAAAACAAAAAGTTTAATATATTGCAGTAACCAACCATTTGATGCGGTGGCAGCATTTGTTTTATTTTTTAGGCTTGTTTCCCTCTGTTGTTGACTGGTCATCTGGCCTGTAACACTCCTCTTATATTAGAATGCCAATCTCTGAATAATTGAGCACAGGGGGCACCTTTGGACAGCAGCATTGTTAGTCTGGGGGAGGGGAGTGTTAGAGGTGCTAGCAGATAAATACACATTTAAATACACATTAAAGCCAAATTTCAGCTAATACTTTTTAGGCAGTTACAGCAAACAGTTTTGTTCCTTTTGGGATGAGCGTTTTACATAAATAAAAGCTGAGCATTGTAAGCACCCCTGCTAATATTAAATGGTTTCTCGCCTCTCTGTAGCTGATATATTCTGCTGAAGAGCTTGTTCTTTTGCCATCAACATATAAGCCCTAGAGATAAACCAAGGGAAAGGGAAGATATTACTATAAAAGCTGACTCAACTGAATATAGGCATATACGGTAACATCTAAAGTGCACATATATACACATCAACGTTCAAATAAACAACAAAAAATGTGATGAAGTGATAAGTCCACACAAATGGGTTTTCAGGACACCATCCACAATGGGAATCTATAGTAGAATGGATGTTAATATATCACAAAAGGTTGCAGGTGATGATATTCAAATATTCAGATTCAGACGGCACCCAGGGCTGTGCTTCTACCACCAGGGAGAGGGGTAGGTACTCTTACCATGAGATGTGGACCCACACACCAGCGGCAGTGAGTCATACAAGCAAGAATGCAAACATAAATTGCAGATTACGATCTCCTTGGATGGCTAGGGTGAAGACTCACTCCAGCACTTTTACAGCAGTCAGCGGGTACTGGAACCAGGTATTCACCCGGAATCTTCCAATATTGTGCAATATCCACAGATCGCTCACCAATCAATGGTGGGAACAGTAATCATAAAAGAAAAAAAGAGAGAAGGCTTCCACGTAGCATAGATCAAAGAAGTAGAGTTTTAATGTAAAAAAGTACAAACATCATGACAGATGTGTACAATAAAAAGGTGATCACTTAAAATATATAATATTGCGCAGTGTGTGAAGCTTTAGCAAGCATTAAGCTGACACGTTTAGTCCTACAGGACTTCCACTGGGGCATAAGCTTGCTAATTACCACTGCGCTATATATACAGAAATACGTAAATCAATTAATTCAATAAACAGCCATAGACCAGACTTAATTGGAATGCCTGGTGGTAGGTGGCATTTGTCTCTCACCTCGCATTCGTCCACTAATCACAGGAGTACTGTGTGGGGAGCACATTGTATACATCATCAATTCATGCTGGCAGACCTGTTAGTCATCGCAAAATTATGGTGGATGACTAAACCTCGGTATGATCGTGATTCATGGCTCACGAAATAGGATGTAGTGTGGGTACCATCATCATCACATGTTGACTTCTGTCAATAAAGCCACACTCATCAACGTCAAGCTCTCTAATTTGAGTCAGCGTCTAGGGGAGCCCACGTCACTCGATAGTCATCAGTACCCAGTTTACCTCTCTCCTGTATGACGAGGGAGCCGTATCTCATATAATCCTTCATATAAGGCTGATCATTCATCAAAATAATATAAAGAACGGATGGCCCCACCTAAAATCACTTTTATCAATTATATAAAATCCATAGATTTACATACAGCAATTACAAGGTTTCGATGTCACTAAAATTATATAAATGTAAAATACATAATTGTATGTTGTGTGAAATGCATCCAACATTGAACTTCATCAAAATAGGCAATTAAAATCCTTGATGTATATGTACTATATGAACAAACCCTTGTGTAAAATATGAATATACACATGGTTTAGAAAGGTACCCAAAAGAAGAACTGAGAACAACTAATATATAATAATATAGATTTTTTAGGCTTGATCAATAAAGGCATTAATGTCCCAGTCTATATGCATCCCATGGGGCGAATTCAATTTTAATTGGTGAACCCAGAATGTCTCAAGACGTGAGACCCCTCTTAGACAGGAATCACCCCTCCAATGGGGAATGAATTTGTCTATCTGGAACTTAGTGCCTAATAGATTTTTATTATGATGATGGAGATAGTGTCTAGGTACTTTATGATTAATGCAGCCTTTTTTGATGCTCGCAATATGTTAGTTCACCCTCACCAAAAAAGTTTGTATAATACGTCCCACATACTGCTTTTTACAGGAGCAGGTGATTAAATACACAATATAGCGGGTAGCACAGGTGGTAAAATGTTTAATTTGGTATTGTTGGGACATAGTGGTGGACTCTAAAGATTCTGATTTCCTTTTACTACAAGTATTATGCAAACATACATTGCACCTGCGACAATGGTAGTAACCCTTAAGATTGTGAAAAAGTGTGGTCCTAATTGGAGGGTCAATGATGTTTGGAGCAATCTGTCCCTCCAAAGGTAATACTCCTCTATAGACAATGCCAGCATGATATGGAAGGACTGGGTCTAATACCCGATCATTCTTGTGTACCTTCCAGTGGTGGTTAAAAATATATTTTATTTCTTTATGTTGTACAGAAAACACAGTGACAAAGGACCACTTGTGTTTAGTATCTTGAGCACACCTAGGTTGATCTGTCATCAATAAATTCCTATCTATTAATGATACTCTACTGATTTCCTCATCTATGTTTGAAGGGTGGTGGCCCTTCTCTACAAATCTTGACTTGAGGACTGTAGCTTCATGGTTATAGTCAGATAGATTTGTGCAATTGCATCTAATGCACAACAGTTGGCTATGTGGGACCGACTTCAACCATGATTCGTGATGACAACTGTTGACCGGAATGTATCCATTCCAGTTGGTGGATTTGAAAAAGTTTTAGCAACCAATTGATGTTTCATGATTGAGATTTCTAAATCCAAAAGTGCATAGTAGTAAAACTAGCCTCATAGCTCAGTTTAATACCTCTGTTGTTACAGTTCAAAGTCATCATGAAGTCACACAAAGTATCTTCATCACCTTTCCACAGCAGGAGGACATTGTCTATGTACCTAACCCAAAGGACCAACTCTGATCTATTGAGGGCATAGATGACAGCCTCCCTCCCAGCAGGCCATAAAGAGGTTTGCCAGGCTGGGGCAAATTTGGCCCCCATGTCCACTACATTCTGCTGTAAATAGAACTGGTTACTCAACCAGAAGTAGTTGTGTTTTGTTGCAAAGCTCAGTAATTCCATGATATATTCCTGTTGGATTCTGGGAATGCTCTCACTCTTGCTCAGATAAAATTCTACAGCTGAGAGCCCGAGGTCAAGTTGTATGAAGGTGTATATAGCTGCAACATCTGCTGTAACTAGCAACAGATCATCACTGTAATTTACTTGCTCTAAAAGGCTGATGGTGTCTTTGGTGTCTTTAAGATACAAGGGGATGGATTTCACTAAGGGTTTTAGATGTAAATCGATATAGCGCCCTATACAGGATGTAACAGAATCAATTCTGCTAATTATGGGGCAACCCGGGGGATGTAAAGCCTCCTTATGGACCTTTGGAAGATAATACATCACAGGTATACATGGAGCCAAAGGTACCAGATACTCTTTTTCCTTTTTATCAAGAATCCCCAACTGTGCTCCTCTATCTACAAGTCTTTATAATCGCAGGTCGGATCTTTCGGTAGTGGTCTCTATGTGTCAAAATCATTAGGGGATTCTGAACATCTCTTTATAGTAAACACTCTTATCAAGAATAACGATACCGCCACCCTTATTGGCTGGATGTATCGTCAGATCTTTGTGTTCGCACAATTGTTTAAGCCCCACCTTGATATTAGCATTATCATATATTCTTTTTTGGGCAAATTATCCAAATCCTTAAGTACCAAGTCACAAAAGACATTGATCGAAGGTGAAACAGGGCCTGGAGGGTTAAAAAGGGAGGGATTGATGAAGCCTGAATGGACAGTGCCTCCCCTTATAACTGTATGTGATGGTCTCATGGGATTAGTAAAAATGTGTTTTTGTATGTTTAATTTGCGTATACATTTCTGTACATCAATAAACGTAGCAAATTTATTAAATTTTTTCAGAGGGACAAATTTGAGTCCCTCATCTAAAATTAGCTTTTCGGCATCTTTAAATGTGGTGTGACTCAGATTAAAAATACCTTTATCTTTTATATTCTCTCTTTTTCCTGGCACACCGCCCCGTTCCCCCCCCCCCCCCCCCCCTAGAGCCACACTTTGCTCTGGGCCTTGTTTGTGGCCTTCTGTCTCTCTGGGAAAACCCCCAGTATGAGAAGGCCCAGGATGGGTTTGATTGAAATTAAAAGGGAATCTGTATTGATCATGTTCTCTGTCCATATACGAATAATGTGAATTGTAAACTTCTTGAGAGTATTCATCTCTGAGAGGTGAAAACCGGTTGCATGTATATATACTCCTTCAGAGCTGACCAGCAAAAGTCTTTTTGAGACCATGTCTGTCCTGCCTGTGGTGGTAGGGGCCAGGGTCAGACACTACACACAGGTGTGGATGGAACATGTGTCATATCCTCGTGTGGTAGCCACTGTTTTTTTTGGACATTGGTGACGGAGAAGGGAGATAATGGTCAAATACATCATGGACCTTCTTCAGAAATGCTCTCTCGGAAGTGCCAATATCTCAGCAGAGCAGAGGATTCTACTCTCCTTTGTTGCTACTAAGGAAAAAAACAGGGGATATTTGCCTGGTACTAGACCTAAAAGGCTTCAACTAGAGCATTTGTCTTGACTCTTGCAAAATGGAGAGCCTTCAATCAATACTACTGGCAATAAATCTCGGGGACTGGATACTGTCTGTAGACTTATCTGATGCATATCTCATCCTGCTTTTCAGAGGTACTTGCGCTTTGCCATCAATCACCAGCACTTTCAGTTTTGAAGCCTACCTTTCATGATGTCTACGGCCCCCAGGACCTTTACAACCTTTACGCTTCCAGTTATTGCGCTTATATCGCGCACCATAATTTGGACGATATCCTGCTGCTTGCCAGCAGCAGGGATATTCTGGTGCAACATTGGAACTCCTAATCTATACCCTTCAGACCTTTAGAGAGAATAATATACTGGAAAAACAACAACTTACACCCTACACAAAGGACAATCTTTCTGGGTGCATTATTGGACATGCAAGCCAACATGGTCAAACTTCCAAGGGACAAAATAGGCCCTTTAATCCGCAGAGTAAAAACTGCATTGTCTGCAGTAACTCTGCCAGTCAGATCGTATCTCAGCATCCTGGGGTCATTAACTTCCACATTCCCTATGATTCCACGGGCCCAATGGCACACAAGAACCTTCCAGAGTTTCTTTCTTGCACAATAGAATGTAATATCCAAACACCAATCAATCATCATCCCCTACAGAGTGAAACAATCTCTTTGGTGATAGACTCGGGTCCGCAATCTTCTAAAACATTGCCCAATCGTTCTCATGCACCCAGAGATGCACATTACCAACAATAGGCAGCCCAGGGGGTGCTGGGCATTCAACCCCCAGGAGATACTTTTGAATACCCTGGAACTCAGGGCAGCTATGCAAGCCCTGTTAACATTCAGTCCAGCCTTGGAAGGCAAGAGGGTACTCCTACGTCTAGACAGCAGAATCACATTAGCCTTCATTCAGAGATGGGGGGCAGGAACCCCACTTTACTGGAAGAAGTCTGTCCCATCGTGGACTGGGCCCAGACACACCTAATAGATCTAATTTCAGTATATGTTCCAGCAGAAGAAAGCCAACTAGCTGATTCATTGAGTTGGAATTTTCTATCCAACAACGAGTGGTCTTTGAGCCCTGAGGCCTTTTCCTTTCTACCCAGAGATAGGGTGTCCCAGAAATAGGCTTGGCGGCAATTCTTGCAAACACCAAATGCTCAGGGTTTTTTTTGAGCGCTCCATGTCCCTCGGCAGATGGCATAGACTACCTTCACCACCTTTGGAGATTTAGCCTGGGTTACATAGCCCCTCCAATTCCTCTAATTGTGAGTATTTTTGGAAAGGGTCAGAAGGTCCTTGAACATAGTCATAGCAGTAATTCCATTTTGGCTTTGGAAGCCATTGTTCACAGAAGGGTCACATGGAAGATCTGATACCTCTTCTTGTAACCTGTGGGCAGCACAGTGGTGTAGTGGGTAACACTCTCGCCTAGCAGTAAAAGGGTCGCTGGTTCGTATCCCAACCATGACACCATCTGCCTGGAGTTTTCATGTTCTCCCTGTGCCTGCGTGGGTTTCCTCCAGGTACTCCAGTTTCCTCTCACACTCCAAAGTCATGCTTGTAGGTTAATTGGCTTCTGTCCAAAATTGGCCATAGTATATGAATGTGAGTTGGGGACCTTTTTGGTGTGTTGGCTTCTTGAGGGTAGGGGGCAATGTATGTGTGGAGTGCTGTGATGTAAATTGACAGTGCTATATGGGTAACTTAAATAAATAATGATATAATAGATGAGCATCTTAATGAGACATAATGTACGGGGATAGGGACAATTGTAGACACTCACTCAGGATGGACTGGTGTCTTTATTCAACCTTACTAATTATATAACCTCGAACCTTCTGCCCCAGGGGCAGTTTCTGTCAGAAACCATGAAATCAGGTCGAGACAAAAGTACAGTTAAATCACACTTGTTTAATAATAAAAATAAATAAAACAAATGTAGTCAAAACATAGCCAGAGTTTAGGAACCGGAACGGATAGTCAGACAAGCCAAACATTAGGGAGCCGGAGATGAGCGTAGTAAAACAGAAAGCAGGCTCTGGAGCCAGAAGGGATGTCAGCCAAGCAAGTCTTTTAACAGGAATGCAGGAGAGCGTCTCTGTGATGTTGACTAAGGCAATGGCAGAGATCCACTGGGCTGAACGGCTTAAGTAGGCAGGACTGATGAGCAGGATATCATCAACAGCTGAGTAACTGTGGAGAGATAGCAGCTGGCAAGTAGCCAACAGCTGAGCGGCCAGCTCTGAGAAGGAAGGGCTGAGCCCAGCCCTGACAGTTCCTGCACCCAGCTCTGGAGAGGCTGCACTTGATGGCCTGGAAACTGAGAGGCAAAGGTTTGTAAAATTGAGTTGCTCCAACCAGGTGGTAGTAAGCCTTCTTCTGGCCAGGAAAAGATCCACAAACAGCATATATCACAAAATATGGCAGAGCTTCCTCTAAGCTACCCAGCAGCAGTCCTGAAATCCGGCGTCCCCAGCAGTGGCCTAAGTCCTGGAATTCTGACAAATAGGGCTTGAAAAAGACCTGAATTCAAGTACCTTAAAATGCCTAGGTGTCAGCCCTATCAATCATTACAGCAACCAACTCATGAGAGCATGCCAAAAAATCAGGACACCCAGAAAGCCGTTATTCCCTGCTTTGAATCTGTCGGTAGTCTTGGAAGCATAATCACGCTCTCCTTTTTATCTGCCACAGTCAACTTCATTATGGGACTTAATACTGAAGGTGTGTTTCCTCATTGCCATAACCTCAGCAAAGCGAGTATCTGAAGTTCCAGCTCTTATTACTAAAGGACCTCACCTTATATTCTATCCAGACAGAGTAAACCTAAAACCAACAAAACAGTTTATTCTGAAGGTAGCTATTATCTTCCTCTTCAATTAGGAGATCGTTCTGCCATCCTTTCTCAATTATCAAGGAACACCGCATCCACTAGATGTTGGATTAAACATAAAGGCATGTCTGACAGTCACTGAACCATTCAAAAAAGCGAATAACCTGCTAGTAATCTCCCATGAGGCTCAGAAGGGGCAAGCGGCATCCTCGTGCACCATATCCTCTTGATCGTTCAAGTTGATAAAGAAGGCCTACTCAAACCTACAGCGTCCAACAAGGGAGCTTGCTCTCAGCACTATAAGCTGTTTACACAGTGCCACATGTATGTGGTCGCTTGGGGTTAAGGCCCACCCACCGAGAGGTGGCTTATATGCATACGGCCAGAGCCAAGTGGTTAAAGCATTGGCAGAATGTGTCCCTTAGCATATACATAATTTTAATTCAGTATTTTCACAAAAGAGTGTGTTCACCCAAAGCTGACATTTTGGTAGATGCTGCCCTTTTACATCACCTGATAATTTATTATGTCATTTGAGGGCTTTATTAGTGAGATTACTGTGCTTGCATTCCTGTGTCTGCATACCTGCTATAGTCCGTATGAGGGGAATCACATGTCTACAGTTTAACTCTTCATTTATTTCATAGTATAGAGCAGGGCAGTCCAATTGCCCAATAGAATGTCAGATACTGCAATACTCTCAGGGGAATTCAATAAGTCCCTAGCAACACTTTTCTGGCTCTATGGTCCTTTTAAATGGCCTGTAACAGATTCAAAAATCCCTGTTTTACCATTTTGGTAGCTTTACTGACACGTGCAACAGACTTAGGTAGTTCTAAAAGCACCACTTTTTGCAAGAGTGCCTGTCACTGTATGCTGTGTAGCAGAGTGGCATGTGTGATACTGAATACCAGTAGGACTATTTTTAATTCAACTGACATGAACAATACAGGGCCTAGTTAATTCCCATTGACGCTAATGATTTGGACCTTATTTTACTCCCACTTACATCATCAATATTAAGCATTTTTAACATACACTGATGGGATTTCTTTTATCAGATTGAAACAGACAATGAGGTTATTTTACTCTCATTGACACCAACAATGGAACTTTTTTTGTTTCCACTGACACCAACGGTGGGATTTATTTTACTCCTGCTGAACTCCTATTGACATCAGCAATGGAATTTAATTTTCTCTCACTGACAGCAGTTAACGAGATGAGGGGGGTACAGTGGAAGATTGCAGGTATGTAGATGGAGCCCTGAGGATATAGCTTCCTGGATGTGTTATCCCTGGTATATGCATGTCTTTCCCTGATTTTATTATGATAGATATGACCATGGGCATCCGCAGAACTTTTTTCAGGGGGGGGCATAATTTTATGGTTACCCATGCTCTGCCCCTTTGACAATGTAATGAAGAGGAGGGGCTTAGTCATTATCCCATAAATCGCAGGCATGTGGCCATCATATGCAGCCTCACTGTGCCAATCAAATGTGACCTGCACAGAACAGAGGGTGTGCAGTATATGTATATATAGGGGGTGGATGGTATTAGTATATACAGGAAGAAAGGTTGGTGTATACAGGATAGATGATGATGGAGGAAGGTCTCTCTCTCTCTCATATATATATATACACATACACACAAACACACACACACACACACACACACACACACACAGGAAGGAAGGTGGGTATATACAGCTACCTGTATATAGAGACTTTCCTCCATCATCACCGACTGCAGATATACATCATATGTCATGTATACAGCTACTGTATATATAGGACAGATGATGGTTATCTGCAGTCAGTGATGATGGAGGAATACAGGAAGGAAGATGGGTGTATATAGCTGTACAGGCAGTCCCCTACTTACAAACATCTGACTTACAAATTACTCCTACTTACAAACAGAAGGAGACAACAGGAAGTGAGAGGAAATCTACCCCTAGGAAGGGAAATTCTCTCCTGTAAGTGTTAATATGGGAAAAAGGTGTCTCCACTGTTGCTATATCACCAATCCTTGTATTCCCTAATAACCCAAAATATTCAAAATCCAATTGTCATTGGGACAGAAAGTGAGGTGAAATCTTCTGTACAGGGTCACAGACAGCTAAACAAATGTTACAGGGGTGATAACCCTTCCCTATGCTATCCAAAAAGCTTAAAAATAGATGTTTTGGCTGGAGCTACACTTAAAAAATTTACCTGTTCCGACTTACAAACAGATTCAACATAAGAACCAGCCTACAGTTCCCATCTTGTTTGTAACCAAGGGACTGCCTGTATACAGGACAGGACCGATGATATGATTTTCACTGATCATACCTGTATGCACTCAACTGCCCCCCTCATCTGTATATATGTCAGGCCCCCACACAGAAATCTGTAAGCACACACACACAGCTCTGCCCCCCCCCCCCCCCATTAACAAACAGCCTCCTCCCTTCACTTGTACTCACAGGCCCCACTTGTAAGGTCACAGTGTTCTTCCTTCTCCCAGGTTCCATTTCCACATGTCCCTTTGAAAATACATTACAGGCAGCAAAGCAAACACAAGGGCACACATACAGGAAGCAGCCAGAGGTGGCAGTAAAGACCTCTGTAAGCTCAATGACACTGATCTGCAACAGCTGTGGACTCGCACAAACACAGAGATCCAGCACGGCTACAGATGCGGCCAAGGCAGACTCTAGCCGATTACGGGGGGGGGGGGGGGGGTTACTCGCCCCCCTTTGCCCCTACCTGCGGACGCCCATGCATATGACCATTGCTATTTTACTATCTGGGTTTTCACCGCCATGCAGGACAAGCGCTGCTCTGTACAGCCTGTATGGGGTATAACACAGATGTTGAGATTTGGCCCACTACTAAAACTGTGCAGATGATGGGACTTTTTTACTCCCACTGACACCAAACAAAGAGTCTAATTCCCCATACACACTATCAGTTTTTCTGCTGAGTTTTTCCATCAGGTTTACCAAAACCATGTAATACAAGGGCCTGCCTGATTGCATACAAATGGAAACTCCTAAGGTTTGACCTCATATTATATGGTTTTGGTAAATCTGAAGGAAAAACTCAGCAGAAAAACTGATAGTGTGTATGGGGCTTTATTTTACTACCACTTACATGACAGATCTAGCCCTCTACTCAAACTATGGATGCAAGTCTGGACCTTTTCAGTTGGACACCACTGTTATAAAGTATAAAGCAACAGGATAAGCTGGAATATGCAAATGTACGCTTTAAAAATCCAGGTGAACAGAACAGTATGAAAAAATTTGGCAGGAAAAACTCAACCTTGAACTATTCAGGACATATAAGAAGTCTGTTTATAAATTGATGTTTTAAATCTTCTTACTGTTATTTGCAAAATACATTTTTAATACAGAGTGCATTATCTGAGTGCAGAGCATGTTGGGCTTTATAATAAGGCTGCCCAGCACCAGCTTTGCATAACTTTGCTGCTGTTGGTTTCAGTTTTGACTTATTCAGCTATGTGTGTAATCGGATTGCTGTTCCACATATTATTAATCCAACTTTCTTTAGACTTTTCTCAAATTAGCCCTACACTTGCCACCTACTGGCTGAAAATGGTAAACATTACATTTTATTTCTATTTTTGACCATATAGTACAGTACATGTTCCATTTATTGTATATAGTGCACTTTTCAGAATATCATCCTATATAAATTATGTGAAAAACAAAAATAAAAAAGGACACATTTCTCAATTATCTCTATATTCTTGCCTAGAAATAATTCTGCAATTACACAACATTTATTTGGAAAATGACAAATGCCTGTGACTATATAGTGCCTTGAGAAAGTATTCATGCCTCTTGAATTTTTTCACATTTTGTCATGTTACTACTAAAAACTTAAATGTATGTTATTGGGGTTATATGTGATAGACATGAAGTGGCATATAATTGTGAAGTGGTAGGAAAATGATAAATGTCTTTAAAAAGTTTTTACAAATAAATATTTAAAAAGTGTGGCATGCATTTATATTCAGCCCCCTTTACTCTGATACCCCAAATCAATTTCCTTCAAAAGTCACCTAAGTAGTAAATAGACTCCATCTGTGTGTAATTTAATCTCAGTATAAATACTGCTGTACTGTGAAGCCCTCAGAGGTTTATTAGAAAACCTTAGTGATTAAACGGCATCATGAAAGCCAAGAAACACACCAGACAGGTCAGGGATAAAGTTGTGGAGAAGTTTAAAGCAGGGTTAGGTTATAAAAAAATATTCCAAGCCTTGAACATCTCACGGTGCACTGTTCAATCCATCATCCAAAAATGGAAAGCGTATGGCACAACTGCAAACCTACCAAGACATGGCCGTCCACCTAAACTGACAGGCCAGGCAAGGAGAGCATTAACAAGAGAGGCAGCCAAGAGGCCCCTGGTAACTCTGGAGGAACTACAAGGATCCATAGCTCAGGTGGAAGAATCTGTCCACAGGACAACTATTAGTTGCACACTGCACAAATCTGGCCCCCTATGGAAGAGTGGCATAAAGAAAGCCATTGCTGAAAGAAAGCCATAAGAAGTCCCTTTTCGTGGTTTGTGAGAAGCCATGTGTGGGACATGTGGAAGAAGGTGCTCTAGTCAGATGAGAACACAATTGAACTTATTGGCCAAATATAGGACAATCTTAGGAGAAAACCTGTTAGAGTCTGCAAAAGACTTTAGACTGGGGCAGAGGTTCACCCTCCAGCAGGCAATGACCCTGGTTCAAAATGTGGAAAATTTCAAGGGGTAGGAAGCACTGTATCTGCTTTTATATAAAATCATAATCGTTCATTAATAGGGATGAGCGAGTAGTTCAGGCTGAGCATAAGTTCGGCCTGAACATCAACCTTTTGGGTGTTCACCAAACACCCAAATTTCCTGTGTGCTTGGTGGGATGTTTGCCAATAGGTTGTTGAGGAGAGGGGCCGGCTGCCACGTCCTTAACAATGGATGAGTCATAAGATGTTAGTGGGCTTCCCTGCTGACAGCTGAATTAAAAAAAAAACATTGCAAAATTTGCCATAAATAGAAAAAAAACACACACGTGGGACTCCCCCCCCAATATATACCAGGCCCTTCAGGTCAGGTATGGATTTTAAAATAAAAAACAATGGCACGTGCTCCCCCCAAAATCCATACCAAACTCTTAATCTAAGCATGCAGCCTAGCAGGCCAGGAAAAGGGAGGAAATGAGCGAGACCCCCCCCCCCCCCTCAACCATACCAGGCCACATGGCCTTAACATAGGGGGGTGTTTTGGGGTGGTGGGGTGCTTTGAGATGGGGAACATTTTTTTAATAAATGAATTGTCAAAAACTGCCTTCTATTTATTTTCACACCTTTTTTGGGTGAATAATTAGGGGTACAACATACCCCATACTCATTCACATAGGGAGGGGTCGGGATCTGGGGATCTTCCAGATTTCGATAAGCCCACTCACTGGCCGCAGACCCCCATAACCACCACCCAGGGTTGTTGGTAAAGAGGCCCTTGTTCCCATCAACATGTGCATCTAACAACTGCCATATCCATTACTAATTATGGTCCGATAAGATTCTTTTATGATTTAATATATCTTTATACTAATCAATTTTTTATGGATGTTTTTCTAATATATTGCACCTTTTCTAATCTGTGTGTGTGTGTGTATGTATATATGTATCAACTACCCCGTGTGTTTGTTAAATATATGAATATTTTTTGGACTGTCAATCATTATGTAATATTAATTTTAAATGGAATATAAAGATTATTAATATAAAAATAATTTGTGGGAGGGAAAGCATTAAAGGATGTGGATGGAATTCTGCTTTGAACAAATAAAACGGTATATTGAAATGTCATGGGTGTTTCTATTTGCTTTATTGTTTTAATAACTTTGCTAATGATTAATTGCTTTTGAGTACCGATTGACCACCAAACAACTGGAACAAATTGCTGTCTATAATATAAGCTATTGCATTAAACATATCTGAATGTGTGTCCCAAAAGTCTTTGCAGACATTAACTGAAACCAATCATAAACTGCTAAAGCTATCCAGCATACATTGTGACTGTGCTAGAATCAGAAAATCAATAAAATTTACATTATTCTCACTTCTCTGTAATCCACTGCAGCAAGACTCCGATAAGCACTGCACAGGGTCAGAAACAGGGAGTGTAGTCAGAAACCTGTGCTAAAAACACCCTCTTTATCTCTTTCTTTCTGTATCACCAATCACATCCATATTTCAAAGGCAGGTTTGACTCTGATTGGTCCTTATTTCATTTACTTGTAAACACTATCATATTGTTATATATCCTTCATGTGTTTTTATTTAATATATATTTTCTTTCTTTATTATGGTGATTTTTTTTTCTTTTTTAAATATATTTTTAGACAGCTATATATTGCAGATGAATATTATGGAGCATGTAGAGCATAATGTTTTCTGCTTCCCTTATGTACTCTGCTGAAAAAGACAGTTGTTTACACACCACAGTAGCTCAAGCTGAAATTTAAATACTGAGTTACAAGAGCAGTGACCCATCCCACTCTCTCCTCCTCCCTTCAGATGGCTATCTCCAGAGAGGCAATTAGAGGCTAAGGGGTCTATTCATTAAAAAAATGCATAGCAGAGAATCTGCACATACATAATTTCTGTGCTCAAAATTAATGATCTTTAGGTTAGTTTCTTTATGAACTAATGTTCTTTTATTATGAGCAGTAGTAAAATGCCACATTATAGTCTCTAGATCAGGGATGTCCAAACTTTTTTCAAAGAGGGCCAGATTTGATGAACTGAAAATGCGTGAGGGCCGACCATTTTTCCTGACATTCTTTGAACCATCAAAATTCGGTGTGTTCGTCCGAGCACTAATACACTGCCCAACAAGAATTCTCTTGCCTTTGTGGCTGTGTGTGGTGAAGAAATTAGCTCAGGCGTGTTATTTGGATACACCGTATTTATTGGCGTATAACACACACCTTCACTTTAAGAGGGAAGCTTCAGGAAAAATGTTTTTTTATTTTAAATACAGAACTGTGAAGCAAATAAGGGTCAGTGCCCATCTGCAGACCCACAATTGCCAGGAACGCAGTGTCCACCATTCCCAGGAACGCAGCGCCCACCATTGCCAGGAATGCACTCACCATTGCCGGGAATGCAGCCCCACCATTGCCGGGAATGCAGCCCCACCATTGCCAGGAATGCAGCCCCACCATTGCAAGGAATGCAGCCCCACCATTGGCAGGAATGTAGTCCCACCATTGCCGGGAATGCAGCCCCACCATTGCCAGGAATGCACCTCCACCATTGCCAGGAATGCAGCCCCACCATTGCCAGGAATGCACCCCCACCATTGCCAGGAGTGCACCCACCATTGCCAGGAATGCAGCTCCACCATTGCCAGGAATGCAGCCCCACCATTGCCAGGAATGCACCCACCATTGCTAGGAATTCACTCACTATTGCCAGGAATGCAGCCCCACAATTGCAATTGCCAGGAATGCAGCCACAAATTACCATCAGTGCAGCCATGGAGGGCAGGACGAGCGCCAAAGACATCCTACAGGAGAATTTCCTGTTTACACAATGGCCTCTTTAAGAGAAAGTCCCGCCTCCTCTGATGGACAGAACAGTCGTCCAATGGCAGAGATGGCACTTATTACAGCTGCCGTGTAAACAGGAAATTCTTCTCCTGTGTGCAAGGCACTCGTCCCGCCTCCTCCCTTCGAGGCAGCCGGACTATATATCTTTTGTGACCCCAGCACTGAGAGATCGCCGGGGGCCACAAAAGATGTATATGTTTAAATAAACAGGCGGGCCGTTCAAAACCGGACCGCGATTGGCCAGCGGGCCGGACTTTGGACATGCCTGCTCTAGATGGAGCTTAGGAGCATAGGAAATACATGTCTTTGTAACAAGAGATACTGTATAACAATTGTAGAGAATGCTGGAGGGAATTGGCAAATAAATGTAACCATTTACATTTATTGGTTACATTAATTTTAGTGATGGACGAACTTCCGACGGGACGTTTCGCGAACGCGAAACGCGAACGGACACAAACGTTCGCGAAAACGACCGTTCGCCGCGGGCTCCATTGACTTCAATGGGAGGCGAATTTCGCAAACCTTTAGGTCGAATTTGCGGCCACGGGGTAATTATTAGGGGGTAGCACGTAGTCCCACCACCTGGACAATAGCATAATACATGTATGAGGTGAATTTGGGATCGATAACTACAAGCATTTTTTTTTTATTTGGGAAATTGTTCTGACAATTCAGGACTATGGAGCTAATGAAGGCAATGGAGGAGAGGGAAGGTCAGGGACCAGGGTAGGCAAACAAGAGGGTGCAGGAGATACAGAGCACTGACAGCAGCACCGTAATACAGAGCACTGACATCAGCACCGTGACATACAGCGCTGACAGCAGCTCCGTGACATACAGCGCTGACAGCAGCTCCGTGACATACAGCGCTGACAGCAGCTCCGTGACATACAGCGCTGACAGCAGCTCCGTGACATACAGCGCTGACAGCAGCTCCGTGACATACAGCGCTGACAGCAGCACCGTGACATACAGCGCTGACAGCAGCTCCGTGACATACAGCGCTGACAGCAGCTCCGTGACATACAGCGCTGACAGCAGCTCCGTGACATACAGCACTGACAGCAGCTCCGTGACATACAGCGCTGACAGCAGCTCCGTGACATACAGCGCTGACAGCAGCACCGTGACATACAGCGCTGACAGCAGCTCCGTGACATACAGCGCTGACAGCAGCTCCGTGACATACAGCGCTGACAGCAGCTCCGTGACATACAGCGCTGACAGCAGCTCCGTGACATACAGCGCTGACAGCAGCTCCGTGACATACAGCGCTGACAGCAGCTCCGTGACATACAGCGCTGACAGCAGCTCCGTGACATACAGCGCTGACAGCAGCTCCGTGACATACAGCGCTGACAGCAGCACCGTGACATACAGCACTGACAGCAGCTCCGTGACATACAGCGCTGACAGCAGCTCCGTGACATACAGCGCTGACAGCAGCTCCGTGACATACAGCGCTGACAGCAGCTCCGTGACATACAGCGCTGACAGCAGCTCCGTGACATACAGCGCTGACAGCAGCTCCGTGACATACAGCGCTGACAGCAGCTCCGTGACATACAGCGCTGACAGCAGCTCCGTGACATACAGCGCTGACAGCAGCACCGTAAGCAGCCCCAGGAGGAAGTCAGCACAGCACAGGGATGGTGTGATCCCCTCATAATAAGAACCCCCAGGAGGAAGTCAGCACAGCACAGGGATGGTGGGAGCCCCTCATAATAAGAACACCCAGGAGGAAGTCAGCACAGCACAGGGATGGTGGGAACCCCTCATAATAAGCAGCCCCAGTAGAAATATGACACCGCTCAACCTCTTCAAAGAGGAGGGTAGGGGCATATAGTACGGTGTGCTTTTTTGGGTCAGGGAAGTGAGCCAAATGAATTAAGAAGGTCTGTGTGCTTGATTCCAAAAATTGTTTATAGACATATACATGGTCTACTGATCACATGTGTTGAATTCCTCCGAGATCCATGCCTCATTCATTTTTAGAAATGTGAGGTAGTTAACACTGTGGTGAGCTAGGCGAGTACGCTTATCGGTCACAATCCCCCCTGCTGCGCTGAACGTCCTTTCGGACAGGACACTGGATGAGGGGCAAGCCAACAGTTCGATTGCAAATTGGGCAAGCTCTGGCCAGAGGTCAAGCCTGCCCACCCAGTAGTCTAGGGGTTCATCACTCCTCAGAGCGTCCACATCGGCCGTTAACCCAATGTAGTCGGACACCTGACGGTCTAGGCGTTCCCTGATGCTGGATCCGGATGACACCTGTCGATGGGTCGGCTGAAAGAATGACCTCATATCCGAAGTCACCAACACATCTTCAAACCGGCCTCTTCTTGCAGGCGCTGTTGGATTGGTACCCGCAAATCCTTCTCTGGGAGTGGGAATTGCTCCTCTGCCAGCGCACGCAAAAGCAGAATGCAGCATTTCTCGAAGCAAGGCCTGGAAGTGCTGCATTCTGACAGCCCTCTGCGACGGCGGTAACATTTCCGCCATTTTGTGTTTGTACCGGGGGTCTAAGTACGTTGCCACCCAGTACTGGTCCTTGACCCTCATGCTTTTTATACGGGGGTCCCTATTAAAACACTGGAGCATGAAGGCCCCCATTTGCACTAAAGTGGAAGCGGTGTGGTGGCCTGGCTCCTGCTCATCATCCAGGATAATGTCGTCCTCTTCATTCTCCTCTCCCCATCCTCGCACAACAGGGATCCCAGAAAGGTTTAAAGCATGCTCTTCTTGCTCCTGCTCATCCGCCCCGGCACCATCCTCCTCTGACTCCTCATCAGACTCCTGTTGTTGACTTGTCTCAGATAGAGTAGCCCCCCCTGGGAATTCATCCAGCATTGCGACTTCCTCATCTTCCCGCTCCTGCTCCTCCACAGCCTGATCAATGACACGACGCAATGCACGCTCCAGAAAGAAGGCATAAGGTACCATGTCACTGATGGCGCCATGGCTGCGACTGACCAGTTTGGTGATCTCCTCAAATGGCCGCAGAAGTCTGCATGTGTCGCGCATGAGCAGCCACTGGCGCGGTGAAAAAAAACCCAGCTCCCCAGAACCGTTTCTTTCGCAGAGTTCATACAGGTAGACGTTAACTGCACGTTTCTGCTGGAGCAGCCTATCAAGCATATAGAAGGTTGAGTTCCATCGCGTCGGGCAATCGCAAATAAGACGTCTGACCGGCAGATGGTGTCGCCGCTGAATGTCAGCAAGGCGAGCCATGGCCGTGTAAGATCTTCTGAAATGGGCCGAGATTTTCCTTGCCTGCCGCAAGATGTCCTGGACCCCAGGGTATTTGACAAGGAATCGCTGCACGACCAAGTTTAAGACGTGTGCCATGCACGGCACGTGCGTGATTTTGCCCTGTTTCAATGCGCTAAGCAGATTGGCACCGTTGTCACACACCACTTTACCAACTGTCAAATTGAGCGGTGTTAGCCACTCATCTGCCTGTGAACGCAAAGCTGAAAGGAGTGCCGGGCCAGTGTGGCTCTTTGCTTCCAGGCACAACAGACGCAGCACGGCATGGCAACGTCTCACCTGGCATGTGGAATAGGTTCTGGGGAGCTTGGGCGGTGCAGTGGAAGAGACGCTAGCAGCGGAAAAGGAGGAGGCAGCTGAGGAGGAGAGGGAGGAGGATGGAGTAGGAGGAGGAGAAGAAGAGTCAGGCCTGCATGCAATCCGTGGCGGTAAAACCAAATCTACACGGGTGCCACGGGTTACATGCTTGACGGCCGTCAGAAGGTTCACCCAGTGGGCAGTAAAACTGATATACCTTCCCTGCCCGTGTTTGCTAGACCACGTGTCTGTGGTCAGATGTATCTTGGCACCGACACTGTGTGCCAGAGATACATTCACTTGCCGCTGAACATGGCCATATAGCTCTGGGATGCCCTTCTCTGAGAAATACTTCCTTCCTGGGACCTTCCATTGTGGTGTTCCAATGGCCACAAATTTGCGAAAGGCCTCCGAGTCCACCAGTTTATATGGCAGTAGTTGGCGGGCTATGAGTTCTGACAAGCCAGCCGCCAACCGTTGGGCAAGAGGGTTATCCGGCGTCATCATTTTTTTACGCTCAAACATTAGGCCCACGGAAGCCTGCCTTTTTGCAGAAAAATGTGAGCTTGGCGTGATGGAAGGTGGAGTGGAGGACAATTGTGAGGAGAGAGGAGAAGGAGAAGTAGAAGACGAGGCTGGACGGTGAGAGCCTGCAGTGTGGCTTTGTGTGTTCCGTTGCTCCCACTGGGCTCGGTGATGGCTGCTCATGTGCCTTCTTAAGGCGGTCGTCCCTAGGTGAGTATTGGGCTTACCGCGACTAACGCGTTGACTGCAAAGATTGCAGATGGCAACGCTATTGTCAGCAGCGGACACGTTAAAAAAAGCCCACACTGCGGAGCCATGTGCCGGTGTCCTGGGAGCGCCAGATGTGACCGTACATGGTCGATGACTCGCTCCTGATACATTTGCAGTCTGCTTTGTCCCTGCTGTGCAATGTAAGTCATTGCTGCTTCTCCTCCCTATCTGCTGGTCCATATCTCCCTCTGAACTCCCCTCCTCTTCCTCTCTTGTGGGCACCCACGTGACATCACTAGACACGTCATCATCAACGTCACCTTCCCCACCGCTATAAGTAGAGTAGGCAGCAACACCGGGGACCAACCTCCTCCTTGGGCTGATCTGGGTACTGGCGTCAGACTGCTGAGTAGCGCTTGTTGCTACCTCCTCTTCCTGATCCAATACCAAGAGTGGCTGCGCATCAGAAATGTCCTCTTGATATGGATCGGAAAATAATTCCAGTGACTCAAGCGGAAGGTATGTGGTGGTGGTGGTGGTGGTCGTGTTGTTGGTGGTAGTGTCTTTGGGGGTGCACATAGCAGAGAGTGAAGAAGAGGGTGCAGATCGAGAGGATGAGGAGGGTGCAGAAGAGTAAGGCTGAGCGAGCCACTCAACCAAGTCTGGTGCATCCTTTAAAGTAATTGAACGCACCTTCTGCAACTTCCCACTTTGGCTCAAGCCTGTTGCTCCTGCCCTACCCCTACCACCCCTGCGGAAGGGCCTGCCTCTTCCTCTGCATGTCATTTTTTAAATGACCCTGTGACAAAACTCTTAGTCCCTATACCGCTGAAGGACTGCTGCAGTATAGGTGAGCGGTCAGCAGTGGTGCACGTCAACCCTATCTATTGTGGACCGATAGCGGTCCTTACAGAACAGCAGACTGTACCGCACTCAAGCCTATGTACCGTAGCACCCTATACCAAGTTACCAGTCCTTATAAGAACTTTTGTGGACCAAGCAGGTTGTGTATTAGTGTTTAGCAGACTGTACGTCAGTCCCTATACCGCTGAAGGACTGCTGCAGTATAGGGCAGCGGTCAGCAGTGGTGCACGTCAACCCTATCTATTGTGGACCGATAGCGGTCCTTACAGAACAGCAGACTGTACCGCACTCAAGCCTATGTACCGTAGCACCCTATACCAAGTTACCAGTCCTTATAAGAACTTTTGTGGACCAAGCAGGTTGTGTATTAGTGTTTAGCAGACTGTACGTCAGTCCCTATACCGCTGAAGGACTGCTGCAGTATAGGGCAGCGGTCAGCAGTGGTGCACGTCAACCCTATCTATTGTGGACCGATAGCGGTCCTTACAGAACAGCAGACTGTACCGCACTCAAGCCTATGTACCGTAGCACCCTATACCAAGTTACCAGTCCTTATAAGAACTTTTGTGGAACAAGCAGGTTGTGTGTTAGTGATTAGCAGACTGTACGTCAGTCCCTATACCGCTGAAGGACTGCTGCAGTATAGGTGAGCGGTCAGCAGTGGTGCACGTCAACCCTATCTATTGTGGACCGATAGCGGTCCTTACAGAACAGCAGACTGTACCGCACTCAAGCCTATGTACCGTAGCACCCTATACCAAGTTACCAGTCCTTATAAGAACTTTTGTGGACCAAGCAGGTTGTGTATTAGTGTTTAGCAGACTGTACGTCAGTCCCTATACCGCTGAAGGACTGCTGCAGTATAGGGCAGCGGTCAGCAGTGGTGCACGTCAACCCTATCTATTGTGGACCGATAGCGGTCCTTACAGAACAGCAGACTGTACCGCACTCAAGCCTATGTACCGTAGCACCCTATACCAAGTTACCAGTCCTTATAAGAACTTTTGTGGACCAAGCAGGTTGTGTATTAGTGTTTAGCAGACTGTACGTCAGTCCCTATACCGCTGAAGGACTGCTGCAGTATAGGGCAGCGGTCAGCAGTGGTGCACGTCAACCCTATCTATTGTGGACCGATAGCGGTCCTTACAGAACAGCAGACTGTACCGCACTCAAGCCTATGTACCGTAGCACCCTATACCAAGTTACCAGTCCTTATAAGAACTTTTGTGGACCAAGCAGGTTGTGTATTAGTGTTTAGCAGACTGTACGTCAGTCCCTATACCGCTGAAGGACTGCTGCAGTATAGGGCAGCGGTCAGCAGTGGTGCACGTCAACCCTATCTATTGTGGACCGATAGCGGTCCTTACAGAACAGCAGACTGTACCGCACTCAAGCCTATGTACCGTAGCACCCTATACCAAGTTACCAGTCCTTATAAGAACTTTTGTGGAACAAGCAGGTTGTGTGTTAGTGATTAGCAGACTGTACGTCAGTCCCTATACCAATGAAGGACTGCTGCAGTATAGGGCAGCGGTCAGCAGTAGTGCACGGCAACCCTATGTATTGTGGACCGATAGCGGTCCTTACAGAACAGCAGACTGTAACGCACTCAGGCCTATGTACCGTAGCACCCTATACCAAGTTACCAGTCCTTATAAGAACTTTTGTGGACCAAGCAGGTTGTGTGTTAGTGATTAGCAGACTGTACGTCAGTCCCTATACCAATGAAGGACTGCTGCAGTATAGGGCAGCGGTCAGCAGTAGTGCACGGCAACCCTATGTATTGTGGACCGATAGCGGTCCTTACAGAACAGCAGACTGTACTGCACTCAGGCCTATGTACCGTAGCACCCTATACCAAGTTACCAGTCCTTATAAAAACTTTTGTGGACCAAGCAGGTTGTGTGTTAGTGTTTAGCAGACTGTGCGTCAGTCCCTATACCGCTGAAGGACTGCTGCAGTATAGGGCAGCGGTCAGCAGTAGTGCACGGCAACCCTATGTATTGTGGACCGATAGCGGTCCTTACAGAACAGCAGACTGTAACGCACTCAGGCCTATGTACCGTAGCACCCTATACCAAGTTACCAGTCCTTATAAGAACTTTTGTGGACCAAGCAGGTTGTGTGTTAGTGATTAGCAGACTGTACGTCAGTCCCTATACCAATGAAGGACTGCTGCAGTATAGGGCAGCGGTCAGCAGTAGTGCACGGCAACCCTATGTATTGTGGACCGATAGCGGTCCTTACAGAACAGCAGACTGTACTGCACTCAGGCCTATGTACCGTAGCACCCTATACCAAGTTACCAGTCCTTATAAGAACTTTTGTGGACCAAGCAGGTTGTGTGTTAGTGATTAGCAGACTGTACGTCAGTCCCTATACCAATGAAGGACTGCTGCAGTATAGGGCAGCGGTCAGCAGTAGTGCACGGCAACCCTATGTATTGTGGACCGATAGCGGTCCTTACAGAACAGCAGACTGTACTGCACTCAGGCCTATGTACCGTAGCACCCTATACCAAGTTACCAGTCCTTATAAGAACTTTTGTGGACCAAGCAGGTTGTGTATTAGTGTTTAGCAGACTGTGCGTCAGTCCCTATACCGCTGAAGGACTGCTGCAGTATAGGGCAGCGGTCAGCAGTAGTGCACGGCAACCCTATGTATTGTGGACCGATAGCGGTCCTTACAGAACAGCAGACTGTACCGCACCCAAGCCTATGTACCGTAGCACCCTAGACAGACCAAGTTACCAGTCCTGATAAAGAGCTTTGTGGAACAAGTGAGTTGTGAATGATTAGCAGACTGCAGCAGAAGGGCAGCAGTCAAGTATAATATTCTTTCTATATTTGGAAGAAAGAATATTATACGTGTACAAGCCTATTACCGTACCACTGATACCAGTCCTGAAAAGAACCTTTGTGGAACTAATAGTAACAGCAAGTCTTTAAAATTATCCTCACTGCCTGACACACTGCTTCCTGCCTGTCCCTATACAAATTGGCAAAAAAGAGTAGGCTGGAACGATTAGCTGGAACAGCTCTTTTGTGGACCTGATAGTAACAGCTAATGATGATGATGATGATGATGATGAAGAAAGACTAATCTGGCTGAGCTGTCCCTAAAATAGCAGCATACAGCGCTCTGTCCCTTTATCTAAACTGACAAAAGAAACTCAGGCTGCTGACCTAACACCTATACCAGTCCTGAAAAGAACTTTTGTGTACCAAATAGCTAGCGTTTTCTCTGTCCCTACTCCACACAGGATCCTTTCCCTACAGTGACAGAAGAAAGAATGTAAAATGGCCACCGGATCGGGTGTATTTATAGGTTAGGGGGAATGTCCAAGTGTCCATGAGCTGTCATGTCTCAATTGGTTGTCCTGTAACACATGATAAACGTGTCACGAAAGGTTAAAGTTCTTGTATACATTAAACACGTAAGTCCGCCGGGGCGAACGACGGAAAAAGGCGTTCGAACCCGCGGACGGCGAAAGTCGGAAATTCGCCGCGAAACGACCGCCGGGCGAACCGTTCGGCCATCACTAATTAATTTTCTAATGCCCTCTATGTTTCTCAGTTACATCTAGTGGCCCGAATGCAATATTCTTTCCCTACTACCCATAATAAGAGAACATTCATTCAGAAGAGAAAACTCTCTTTCAATTATTCATTTTCACAGAATGATTGTAAATGCAGGCTCACTGGCAAATTATTATACAGAGTGTCTGAAAAAAAACTGGTTTTGCTGAACTCTCACTGGGAACCCTGTTTCATGTGTTTGCCTTGTAATAAATGTAGCGCCCCCTGACCTCCAGAGGAGAAAAAGGAGTTTATTACTCAGAACAGAAAACATTTCAGGTGAGAGTGTGGTAGTGCAGAGGACATCACCAATCACATCCATATTTCAAAGGCAGGTTTGACTCTGATTGGTCCTTATTTCATTTACTTGTAAACACTATCATATTGTTATATATCCTTCATGTGTTTTTATTTAATATATATTTTCTTTCTTTATTATGGTGATTTTTTTTTCTTTTTTAAATATATTTTTAGACAGCTATATATTGCAGATGAATATTATGGAGCATGTAGAGCATAATGTTTTCTGCTTCCCTTATATACTCTGCTGAAAAAGACAGTTGTTTACACACCACAGTAGCTCAAGCTGAAATTTAAATACTGAGTTACAAGAGCAGTGACCCATCCCACTCTCTCCTCCTCCCTTCAGATGGCTATCTCCAGAGAGGCAATTAGAGGCTAAGGGGTCTATTCATTAAAAAAATGCATAGCAGAGAATCTGCACATACATAATTTCTGTGCTCAAAATTAATGATCTTTAGGTTAGTTTCTTTATGAACTAATGTTCTTTTATTATGAGCAGTAGTAAAATGCCACATTATAGTCTCTAGATCAGGGATGTCCAAACTTTTTTCAAAGAGGGCCAGATTTGATGAACTGAACATGCGTGAGGGCCGACCATTTTTCCTGACATTCTTTGAACCATCAAAATTCGGTGTGTTCGTCCGAGCACTAATACACTGCCCAACAAGAATTTTCTTGCCTTTGTGGCTGTGTGTGGTGAAGAAATGAGCTCAGGCGTGTTATTTGGATACACCGTATTTATTGGCGTATAACACACACCTTCCCTTTAAGAGGGAAGCTTCAGGAAAAATGTTTTTTTATTTTAAATACAGAACTGTGAAGCAAAATAAGGGTCAGTGCCCATCTGCAGACCCACAATTGCCAGGAACGCAGTGTCCACCATTGCCAGGAACGCAGCGCCCACCATTGCCATGAATGCACTCACCATTGCCGGGAATGCAGCCCCACCATTGCCCGGAATGCAGCCCCACCATTGCCAGGAATGCACTCACCATTGCCAGGAATGCAGCCCCACCATTGCAAGGAATGCAGCCCCACCATTGGCAGGAATGTAGCCCCACCATTGCCGGGAATGCAGCCCCACCATTGCCAGGAATGCACCTCCACCATTGCCAGGAATGCAGCCCCACCATTGCCAGGAATGCACCCCCACCATTGCCAGGAGTGCACCCACCATTGCCAGGAATGCAGCTCCACCATTGCCAGGAATGCAGCCCCACCATTGCCAGGAATGCACCCACCATTGCTAGGAATTCACTCACTATTGCCAGGAATGCAGCCCCACAATTGCAATTGCCAGGAATGCAGCCACAAATTACCATCAGTGCAGCCATGGAGGGCAGGACGAGCGCCAAAGACATCCTACAGGAGAATTTCCTGTTTACACAACGGCCTCTTTAAGAGAAAGTCCCGCCTCCTCTGATGGACAGAACAGTCGTCCAATGGCAGAGATGGCACTTATTACAGCTGCCGTGTAAACAGGAAATTCTTCTCCTGTGTGCAAGGCACTCGTCCCGCCTCCTCCCTTCGAGGCAGCCGGACTATATATCTTTTGTGACCCCAGCACTGAGAGATCGCCGGGGGCCACAAAAGATGTATATGTTTAAATAAACAGGCGGGCCGTTCAAAACCGGACCGCGATTGGCCAGCGGGCCGGACTTTGGACATGCCTGCTCTAGATGGAGCTTAGGAGCATAGGAAATACATGTCTTTGTAACAAGAGATACTGTATAACAATTGTAGAGAATGCTGGAGGGAATTGGCAAATAAATGTAACCATTTACATTTATTGGTTACATTAATTTTCTAATGCCCTCTATGTTTCTCAGTTACATCTAGTGGCCCGAATGCAATATTCTTTCCCTACTACCCATAATAAGAGAACATTCATTCAGAAGAGAAAACTCTCTTTCAATTATTCATTTTCACAGAATGATTGTAAATGCAGGCTCACTGGCAAATTATTATACAGAGTGTCTGAAAAAAAACAGGTTTTGCTGAACTCTCACTGGGAACCCTGTTTCATGTGTTTGCCTTGTAATAAATGTAGCGCCCCCTTACCTCCAGAGGAGAAAAAGGAGTTTATTACTAGAAAACATTTCAGGTGAGAGTGTGGTAGTGCAGAGGACATCCTTAGTCAAATAAAGCAGCAGATTAGAAGACTAGCAGGCTCTTTAGACAAACATTCAGAAAGGTAGACAGCAGTAAAAAAAAAAAAAAGAGCCTTTAATCTGTAACTAGCGATCTGTACTTTTGCAGCAACAACTGTCTCCTATAGCAACTGAAAAAAAACAAGAAGGTGCAGGAATTCTCTGAATGATTCCACCTCGAAGCTTTCCCAGCCTCTCCATGGCCTCCATCCTTTCCTTCATGCCTCCAGGTAGTGAGCAGGCTCTCCCTTGCAGAGCATTGAGCCCATGGCTAGGCCTTAGGCTTCAGTCATACCCAGCAGCAGCTGTTCTTCACACATTCACGCCATACTAGGTTGACCACACATCCCCAGTTTCTGGGGACAATCCCCAAATTTAGGACACTGTCCCCGGACCAAATCTGTCCTGGTTTTGTCCCCAGTAGGGGCAGCATTAGGTAGGCGCTTGGGAGTGCAGAAGCACCCTCAAAAATTCTTTGAGCACCCTCATAGCACCCCCAAAATTCAGGTGCTACTACTTACTTATGTCACTATTTTATTTATTTATACCTGCACATCATCTATTGATGCCAGAAGGCTGGGGACTTTTTTTTCCTGTGGAGGGATACAGCTGCTCCAGCCACATAGGCCGGTTATCTTTAGTTAGACCCAGCAGCCTGATTTCAGAGGCGGGTTGATATACAGCCTCTCTGCTGCTTCCTCAGCCCATGAGAAAGCATTGTACACACCGCCTTCCTCAGCCCGCCTGATTTGACTTCAAAGCTAAGCTGTATCAGGAGGAGGCGACAGCAGATCAATAGGAGGGGGGACAAGAGAGAAGTGGAGAAAACACAGCCTGCTATGGAAGATGGATTACAAGAGGTAGACGGATCATTTCTCAGGCTCTACAGTGCGCCCATGAGTCTAAATAAACAGCTTCTGTCAGCAATGATAGAGCAAAGGCTGTTTTCACAGTGTGTGATACAGAAAGTTAGAAGAGCAGCACCAGGACAGCCTATCTGTGTGTTTTATCCCTCCCTCCATTCATCCATCCCCCCATCCATCCCTCCTTCCTTCCCTCTTTCCCTCCCTCCCTCCATTGCTCCCTCCATCCATCCCTCCATACATTCCTCTCTTCATGCATCCCTCCATCCCCCATCCATTACTCCTTCCATCCATTCATCTTTCCCTCTATCCCTCTTTCCATCCCTCCATCCTTTCCTCCCTCCCGCAATCCATTCATCCCCCCCTCCATCCCTTCCTCCATCCATATCTCCATCCATCCCTCCCTCCACCCCCCCATCCATCCCTCCATCCATCCCTCCCTACATCCATCTATATAACAGTCCCTCTATCCCTCCCTCTATCCAACCATCCCTCCCTCACTCTATCCAACCATCCCTCCCTCCCACCATCCATCCTCCATCAATCCCTCCCTCTATCCTCCATCCATCCCTCCCTCCATTTAATCATCCCTCCCTACATCCATCTATATAACAGTCCCTCTATCCCTCCCTCTATCCAACCATCCCTCCCTCACTCTATCCAACCATCCCTCCCTCCCACCATCCATCCTCCATCAATCCCTCCCTCTATCCTCCATCCATCCCTCCCTCCATTTAACCATCCCTCCCTCCATCCATCCCTTCCCATCCATCCAACCCTCTCTCCCTTCATCGACCCCCATATCTAACCATCCATCCCTCCCTCCATCCATCCAACATTCCTCCCACCAACCATTTCTCTATCCATCCCTCCCTCCATTCATCCCTCCCTTGTCCATCCAACCATCCCTTTCTCTATCCATCCAACCAACCATCTCTTGTTCCATCCATCTAACCATCCCTCCAAACATCTATTTATCCCTCAATCCATCCATCCCTCCCTCCAACCATCCCTTGTTCCATCCACCCATCTATCCCTCCCTCCCATCCATCCATTCCTCCCTCCATCTAATCATCTCTCCCTCCATCCAACCACCTTTCCCTCCATCCAGGCCATCAGGCCAGGGCTTTTGCACACAGGTGGCTGAGCCCATTCAATTTTATTGCAGGTGCAGTTTAAAGCGCGTAACTGACATAAATAGTTGAGAGATAGTACAGAGAGAAAGTTCACATTACTTTTATTAAGATTCAGGGCTCTTGCACACAGGTGGCTGAGCCTATTCAGTTTAATTGCAGCCCATGTGCAATGTATAGCCCATAACTGACATAAATAGTTGTGCGCTGCTGTATTACTATATACAGTGATCATAAACATGAGTACAGCTGCGTACAACTATTCATGTCAGTCACGGGCTATACATTGCACATGGGCTGCAATTACACTGAATAGGCTCAGCCACCTGTATGCAAGAGCCCTGAATCTTAATAAAAGTAATGTGAACTTTCTCTCTGTACTATCTCTCTCTTGTCATGTTAGTATTAATGATACCCTGTATTGAGTTTGGTGGTCAGTACCATCACCAAATGCAATCTTTTCAAGATAATCAGCTAAGTTGCAACTCCGCACTCTATGTTTTGCATGCCTGAATGCTCTGAACTCAGCACTGTGTACATAGCTTGCTCCTGAACTCTGCACTGTGTAAGTAGCACACTCATGATCTCTACACTGAGTACATAGAGCATTCCTGATCTCTGAGCTGTGTACATAGCACAATACTGATCTATGAACTGTGTACGTAGCGCACTCCTGATCTCTGTACTGTGTATGTAGCGCATTCCTCATCTCTGCACTGTGTACGTACCACATTCCTAATCTCTGCACAGTGTACATAGCGCACTGCTGATCTCTGAACTGTGTATGTAGTGCATTTGATCTCTCTACTGTGTACATAGCGCATTTCTGATCTCTGCACTGTGTACGTAGCACATTGCTGATCTCTGCACTGTATACGCAGTGCACTATTATACGTAGCGCACTCCTAAACTCTGTATATAGTGCACCCTTGAACTCTGCACTCTTAATGTCACGCATGCTTTAACTCTGTGCATAGCTCACCCCTGAACTCTACACTCTGTAACGTTGTGCACCCCTGAGCTCTGCACTCTGTACATCGTGCACCCCTGAACTCTGCACTCTGTACATTGTGCACCCCTGAACTCTGCACTCTGTACATTGTGCACCCCTGAACTCTGTACATCATGCACCCCTGAACTCTGTACATTGCACACCCCTGAACTCTGCACTCTGTACATCGCACTATTAGATATTATTATTTGATTATTTATGTTAGAAGGTATCCTTTGTGTTGCTACCATGCAATCTTTTACTATTCTGAATTGTTAATTTTTATTATTGTTAAACCAAAATTCTTTAGTACTGTAAGAATAAAATACAAAATATGCATTGAAAAGTTTTTCTCTATCTTATCTTCTTAATATTTGATAGTCATATCCCAAAAAATTCTAAGTATCTTTTTTTATCTTCATATATACTGTAATTTGAGGAAAATATTCTTATATTATACAATAGTTTAACTTTTGTAAAAAAACAAAACAAAAAAAAAAAACAAAGGTCCCTGGATTTACTTTTGAAAATCTTGTAACCTTGTCCCATACCTCAGTCTGAGTGGACCCTGATCACTTGACCTTCCCAAAAATGTATACTATTTCCCGGCATGCTCAGCGGCCAGTTTGATTGGCTGAGAAAAGTATGCATATTCATAACCTAAGTTCATTGCAACTCATCATACTAATGCCAAAGGTAACAGTGCCACCTATTAACAGAAGAGAGGAACCACAGCTAAACCAGGCTTAGGCGAAAACCCAAACGATCACTAAAATGACAAATCAGCCAGATTAACTGCAAACCAGCAAAGCTAAATGTACTTGTAGCCCCTGTTGGGGACACGGGTGCTACATACATATTATTATTTGTAAACCAAATATTGTACATATGTAAAAAAAAAAAAAATAATAATTATAATTTCCCTCTCAATCATCTGACACTTTTGCAAACTATTATCTGCTTGTTGCAAATAAGTGCATAACATAGCCATGGTTTGCTCTAGTCACTTTTTGTTGAGATGATTACAGATGCAAATGGTCTCTATAATTGAATGGCTATACAATTAATGTATTAGCTGTGATGCAATGCACAAGTAATGGTGAAATTATTAATGCGAATATGTATATTATATTTTTGTCAGATTCAAGTTTAGAGACAAAAGAGAAATGCAAACCGGGAGGGAAATTAGAATACCCCAGTGGATATGTTATGAACAATATCTGGTACCCGAAGACTTGCAACATGCAGACCTACCATGAAGTTGAACAACTAAATGCTTGCATGAAGGGAAGGTTCTTCTATATGTTTGGGGACTCAACCATGCATCAGCTGGTAAATTATTTTGAAATGAAGTTGAAAAGTAAGTATTGCTAGTATAAAACGTTTTTTAAATCTACATATCTTGCTGAGGATAAACGCTGAGGGTGTACCTAGACACATTCTCAGTTGAGTTTGTAAATAATCTATTGTTGCTGGTGGAGGATCTTATGTTACTGGGGTAAAATTGTTGCTGGAAGGGATCTACTGTTTAGGGCGTATCTACTGTTGCTGGCTTCAGGAGAGTCTATTGATGTTGGCTGCTGAGAGATCTGTTGTTGCTGGTGGGGGTCTATTACTGCTGGCTTCAGGAGATCTATTTTATTGCTGTGCTTGTTATAGTTACCAAATTCTATACAAATTACTTGGCTTACATACTGACTTACTTAAAAAATTGATACTTGGCTCTATATTCTCTAAAAGGGGCCGTACTGGGAGCTGGGTAGGGGGTGGAACCAAGGGTCGGTGCTCAGAGGTAGGTAGGGGAGAGGAACCAAGGGTCAGTGCTCAGAGGTTAGTAGGGGGCAGAGACACAAAGTGACTTAGAAGGGAGGAGAAAAAAAGCACTACATATGTACAGTAGACATGTGCAATTAGTTTCGTAACAAACCGAAATTCAGCCGAATTTTGCATCTTGTACCCGAATGTCCGAATAAAAAAATAATGAATTTCAACTAATGCGAAATAAATTATAGCGGATATAACGAATGAATTCAACATGATTCGGTAATTCGTTAAAGATCTAATGAAACAAAAGGTCAACTCAAAGTAAATCTTACAGTCCAATCAGCTGATTAATTTTTTGCTGGAGGTTGGATTACTGGCAAAGTGCATTCCTGAGAACTGAGTGAGAATGGTGTTGTATTGTTTTTGAACAGAGAAGAGATATTGTCATTGTGTGTGTTCATAGATTCAATAAACAAACGACTTTCCAAACTACGAATCATTATCACGAATCAATATACATACATAAATATCGAATTCCAACGAATACGTAAGAAATTATAGTGGATATAACAAATTATTTCAACATGATTTGTGATTCAGTATAACAAATATCGACACTCTACAGAAATAACCAATTATCCAAAAACAAATTAACATAACATAGCGAATATAATATAATGAAATTATGTATTTTATGAATGGTAAAGAACCGGAACTAAACAAAATTTAGTTATTTACAGTGCCTTGAAAAAGTATCCATGCCCCTTGAAATTTTCCACATGTTGTCATGTTACAACCAAAAACCTAAATGTATTTTATTGGGATTTTATGTGCTAGACCAACACAAAGTGACACATGATTGTGAAGTGGAAGGAAAATGATAAATGGTTTTCAAAATGTTTTACAAATAAATATGTGAAAAGTGTGGCGTGCATTTGTATTCAGCCCACCGGAGTCAATACTTTGTAGAACCGCCTTCCGCAGCAGTTTTGGGTACGTCTCTACCAGCTTTGCACATCTAGAGAGTGACATTTTTGCACATTCTCCTTTGAAAAATAGCTCTATCAGATTGGAAGGAGAGCATCTGTGAACAGAAATGTTCAAGTCTTGCCACAGATTCTCAATTGGATTTAGGTTTTGGCTTTGACTGGGCCATTCTAACACATGCTTTGATCTAAACTAGACATGGGCGCCGTCAATAAATTCATTTTGTTCTGTTCCGTTTCGATTCGTAATAAAATTAATTCGTACTTCGAATTTCGTGTCCGAAATCCCGTTCTGTTTCTACGAAATACGAATTGTCGTTAGGTTCGTTAACGTGTACGAACGTTCTTTACGATGAATTTAAAGGCAAAAACATTGCTCATTATGCTTATGACTTGTGAAAGACTTCTGTAATAGAAGTCAATGTAAGTTGCCTGAAGACATCAGTGAAGAACTTTCCTGCTCTCTGGGCAGGCTGCCAAGGAAAGAACAAAATGATACAATGTTTCTTCTTCAATGGGCTGAACTCTGTGTGTAGAAGTTCTCAGTTTAACCATTTTTAAAGACTTAGGCCCCTTTCACACTAACGTCCCGTTCAGGCCCGCCTGTCAGTTTTTCAGGCGGACCTGAACGGGTGCTCCATAGAGCTCTATGGAGCGTCGGATGTCAGCGGTGACATGTCCGCTGACATCCGACCCGCTCCGATCCGAAAAAGTGTGACGGAGGAAAAAGCTATTTTTCCATCCGTCTGCGGATCGGATCGGGTGACGACGGGCACTGCGGTCCGTCGTCATCCGATCTCCCATAGGGGAGAGCGGCGCTGTGACAGGTCCGTCCCTGCACAGTGTGCGGAGACAGACCTGTCATCTCCCTGCTCAGCGGGGATCAGCGGAGTGATCCCCGCTGAGCAAACGGACATCCACGGGGCGGATCAGAACTGATCCGCCCCGTGTGAAAGGACCCTAAATCTTTTCTGACACTTGTTGCTTACAAGTAAAAATCCAGTATTTTCTGCTAGAAAATCACTCAGAAGCCCCAAAAATTATATATATATATTTTTTTAGCAGAGACCCTAGGGAATAAAATAGCGGTTGTTTCAATATTTTATGTGATGCGGTATTTGCCCAGAGGTCTTTCAAACGCAAGTTAGCCCTTTTTTTTTCGGTTGACCTCTAGAGAGCACTGACATTAGCAGCGTGACATACAGCAATGACACCTGCACTGTGATAGAGTGATTTGACACCAGCACCGTGATAGAGAGCACTGACGTGACCAGCGTGTCTATGAGACTCGCCTGATCACGGATTGGAGCAAGGGGTCGATCCCGACCCCTTACCACGTGATCAGCTGTCAGCCAATGACAGCTGATCAAGTGACACAACAGAGCAAAAAAAAAAGCCGATCACCGGCGACCGTGAGAGGGACTTCAGTCCCGATTACGGCCAGCTCATCAGTGCCCACCTGCCCCCTGCCAGTGCCACCTAAATGTTAAAAAAGTGCCACCCATCAGTACCACCCATCAGTGCCCACAGTGCCACCCATCAGTGCCCACAGTGTCACCCATCAGTGCCCACAGTGCCACCCATCAGTGCCCACAGTGCCACCTATCAGTGCCCACAATCTGCCTCAACAACAGTGCTGCACCTCAGTCCCACATATCCATGCCCATCAGTTTCATCTACCAGTGCCCATCAGTGCTGCCCATCAGTGCCCAGCAGTGCCACCTATCAGAGCCACCTATCAGTGCCCATCAGTCCCATCTATCAGTGGTACCTATCAGTGCCCCTTAGTGCCACCCATCCGTGCCACCCATCAGTGCCACCCATCAGTGCCATCTTATCTGTGCCCATCTTTGCCCATCAGTGCCGCCTTATCTGTGCCCATCAGTACTGCCTTATCTGTGCCTATCGGTGCCACCTTATCTGTGCCTATTAGTGCCGCCTTAACTGTGCCTATCAGTGCCCACTAGTGCAGCCTATCAGTGCCCACCAGTGCCGCCTCATCAGCACATTTTAATGAAGGAGAAAAATGACCAGTTTGCAAAATTCTGTAACAAACTATTAAACATGATTTTTTATTTTTATTTTATTTTGCATCTTTTTTTGTTTGTTTAGCAAAAAATAAAACTCCCAGCTGTAATTAAATACCACCAAAAGAAATTGTCAGGCCATACTGTGATTTCTTTTTGAACCGGTTTTGCAAGTGTAAGCAACGGTTTATATGCTGGAATTAGCATAACAGAGGTGCGATCTGAATACCCAAGGTGGGGGCGGGGTTCAGCGTTGTATGCATTTTTCTCTGTTGTATAAACAAAATCCAGTATGTTGTTTCCTCTTGTTGCAAAATCCACATGTTGGTAGAACTTCAGCAAAACTGTCTTTAAGTTTGCATGGTTGAAGTCACCAGCAATAATGAAAAAGCCATCAGGGGTGTTTGTCTGATGTTCTGTTTCTGAGCTGTAAAGTTCATGAAGCGCGTGAAAACACATCAAGCCTGGCACCAAACCAATGGCAAAGCAAACAGAATGGTCAAAGTGTTATAAACACCAATATGGGCATTGAAGCGACCAGATCGGCCGATATCTAAACAGATCGGCCAATCTAGGAAAGAACTAAGCCCATACAGTAATCACTAAAAACTGATAAATAAAACATGTGTCATCCAAATCCTGGACGACAGATATCTGTGACTAGTGGCCATGCTAGATTGAACTTATAGGCAAAATCAAAGCCAGGATGGATTTACAATAATAGATGGAACTAACGCAGCAAATTATTGTTAGGTAAGTGTCAAGTGCCAAAAATATACCTAAATGACACCTCACTTTGAGCACTTTGAGCAAATTGTCCTCATTATGGGCGGCTTCCCTATGTATGAAGTGACATTAGAGACATAAGTTTCACTCCAAGATTCAGATCGGGTTCACATTGTATCTGGTCACATCTCATCAGAAAAGCGCTATACAAATCGCTAGATATAGAAAAGTCAAGCATTATCTAGAAATGCATTGACAGCAACATCAATATTTAAACCATAAGGGGTGTAGGTCTTTATCCTGTGTACCCATGCCATCTCAAGCTTGCAAATACTTCTTACAAGACAACTACCCCTCCAGTAGGGGTTAAATTTGTCTATTCCTAGGAAGATGGTATTGGAAGAATGCCTGTTATGAACATCCAAGTAATGCTTGGATACCAAATGTTTAGTAAACCCCTTTCTGATATTGTTGATGTGCTCATTAAGACGGACCTGGGGGGGGGGGGCGTTTTGTCCTGCCCATATACTACAGGCTACCAGGCACTGCAGTAGGTAGACTACCCTCTCTGAGGAACTCGCAGAATGACGACAAACTACAATACCTAAAAATCTCTTCAAATCTTTTTTTTACGGTTACCAGGTTAGAGTTAGGCCGCGTACACACGGGCGGACTGTTCGCCCAACTTTGTCCGCTGAACAGTGTTTGGGCGGACAGTCCGCTCGTGTGTGGGCTTTCAGCGGACAGTTTCAGCGGACAGTTTGACGAACAAGGTTTTTCGGAATTTCCGAAAAACTGTCCGCTGAAACCTTGTTTCAGCGAACAGTCCGCTCGTGTGTAGGCTTGTTCGTCAAACTAAGTTCCGTGCATGCTCAGAAAGGATTTACACGCCGAAAGTTATAATGCAGTGTATAGGACGTCGTATTTTTCGTCCCGTCGTACGTGCCGTTCACGTCATCGCGCACGGTTTCAGCAAACTGTTCGTCCGTCGTGTGTGGCCATGTCCGTCCATGCTAATTTTGAGCGGACTGTTTGCCGAAACTGTTTGACGGACAAAGTTGGGCGAACAGTCCGCGCGTGTGTACGCGGCCTTACAGAAGGAGGTCTAGTGCTAGAATTATTGCTCTCACTCTGACGATCGCGGCGATACCTCACATGTGTGATTTGAACACCGTCTACATATGCGGGCGCGACTTCCGTATGCGTTTTCTTTGCTGCGTAAGCTTGCGGCGACGGGGGCGCTTTAAATTTTTTTATTATTATTTATTTTAAAATGAATAAATTGTTTTAAAAAAAAAATGGATCACTTTTATTGCTGTCACAAGGAATGTAAACATCCCTTGTGAAAGTAATAGGTGGTGACAGGTCCTCTTTATGGAGGAATCGGAGGTCTAAAAGACCCCCGATCCCTCCTTTGCACTTCAAAGTATTCAGATCGCCATTTTTGGCGATTCTGAATACTGTATATTTTTTTAAAACCGGCGCCATTGCGGCGGTTTGTTGGTCGGGGCTAACGATGGAACGGGAGACCCGGGAAGAGCGGCAGGAGGCGGCGGGTGGGGCGTCCCCTCCCACTCCTCCGGCATAACAGCCGAGCGGCTTTTAGCTGCATCACTTGTTATAGCTGGGAAGCCGATCGCCGGCTCTAAAAATACTGTACTGGGATGATGCCTGCAGCTGCGGGCATCATCCTGGTAAAAGCCCCGAAAGCCGAGTACATACATCTGCGTACACTCGACAGCAAGGGGTTCAATTCTTTGGATGTAACACTGGAAACAAAACTAGTCGACCTCCTAGTCTTGCACCCATTTAAGGAGCATGCTTGGCATCTTCTGCACTGGTAATAACCAGTGAGCTCCCCAAAAAAATGAGGTTTGTTGGTGGGAGGGTTTAAGATATTAGAAGCCAGT
Organism: Lithobates pipiens; assembly: GCF_037356315.1. Classification (NCBI taxonomy): domain Eukaryota; kingdom Metazoa; phylum Chordata; class Amphibia; order Anura; family Ranidae; genus Lithobates; species Lithobates pipiens. The sequence continues at coordinate 463,406,641 of NW_027507764.1, forward strand.
TTGTCTCTTAAAGAGGGAACACTCCTAAAGACCACCTGAGGTCTAATGGGCAAAATGGTCCTTAACCCCCCTGACGGTATTCCCGAGTCTGGCTCGGGGTGGAATTTTTATGCCAAAAGCAGTAACCCCGAGCCAGACTCGGGACTGCATAGCTGGATCCAGGAGGACGCTTACTTACCTTCTCCCTTGGATCCAGCGATGTCCCCGCGCTGTACGAGCGGCTCGTCCTCCGCTCGATTCATCACAGAGCCGATCTCCTTTCCCTGCGAGCGTTGCGACGCACAGGGACGGAGATCGACGCCAAATTCAAAAAGTGAAACACACAGTATGCATACAGTATAATGTAGTCTTACAGATTACATTGCTGTATGTAATAATTTCACATCCCCTAGTGGTTTCTCCTGTGTCCTGCATGCAGTTTTATATTATAAAAACAGTTCTTTATGCCTGGAAACTGGAGATTGTCCATAGAAACCAAAACTGTCCCTTTACATCAAAAATGATTTTAGACCAGCTAGAAAACAGCGATAATAAATTAGCATCACTCGCAGAATTGAGCGATAGCGATTTGTGGGGAGATCCATCATCAAATACTGAAAAGTAATGACAGGGACAATTCTGCAACTGAGCAAATTTCAGTGTTTTTGATTTGATTACATTATTGAATCATTTTTATTATTATTATATTATTATTTGGTATAATTATTTATAGTTATTTATTACATTATAATTTATGATTTCATTTTTCAAACTTTATCATACCCGGGATGTCTGCTAGACTCTAGTTTGGACAGATTTAAGTGAGTTATTCCTAAGAATTACAGGACTACAATATAAAACACCAAATTTTCATGGAAAATAATTGTACCGCTTTCAGCACCTAAAATCTGAAATAATCATACCGCCAGGGAGGTTAATAATCTATCATTCCCCAGAATGTGCTATTGTTTATTCAATATGTTTAATATTATGGTGATGGTTAGAAAAAATTTGTAATAAAAGGAACACCTGTCCTATCACCTCTATCTTGTAGGGGAGGTCTTTCGTTTAATAAATCGTCCCTATCTATCAGTCTGACTTGGTCCAACGTATCTGACAGTGCCTTTTTAGTATAACTCTTATCCAAAAAATTCTGTATTAGTACTTCAGCATTAAAAATTGATCAGATTCTGTACAATTTTGTTTCAGCCTCATATATTGGCTTTTAGACACTGATCGAAGCCAAGAGGCATGGTAGCAACTTTCCACCGAAATGTAGGAATTTCTGTCTGTGGACTTAAAGAATATAAAGGTTACAAACATATCATCTTTAACTGTTATCCTCAAATCCAGGAAGTTAACCTCCCTACAACATGCCTCATAGGTGAGATGTATCCCCCTATTGTTAGAATTGAGCAAGTCCATACACCATATGCAACAGAACTGCTATAAAAATAAAGATACACATACACATACATAGTCAAGTCTGGCTCATGATCTAGTTACTGGCCCATATATACCTTTCATACATTCAAAATTCATTGAGTACTATGTAACTGCCTATGTGTATGTGTATCTTTGTTTTTATAGCAGCTCTGTTGTATATGGTGTACCATTGCCTGTCAATAGGAAATATCCTGTATTATATCTATAATTAATCATGCTCAAGATTTACATTGTTCACCTTATTGCCAAATGTCGTTTCTATGACATGTTACATATTTGTTTTTATACATTTTTATCAATATTCAAATGTGTGCATGTGTATATATATATGAAAATACGTTTTTGCTTGTTTCATACTATTGTTACTAAATAAACGATGTTTATCAACTACTCTACCTCCACAAGTCAATTGCCTCATTTAAAAAATAAAAAATAAATTTCTTCCAAAGTTTAGGCAGATATGTATTCTTCTACATATTTTTGGTAAAAATAATCGCAATAAATGTATATTGATTGGTTTGCAAAAAGTTATAGTGTCTACAAAATAGGGGATAAATTTATGGCATTTTTATTATTCATTTTCTTTTTATTAGTAATGGCGGTGATCTGCGATTTTTATTGGGACTGTGACATTATGGCGGACAGATCGAACACTTTTTACATTGTTTTGGGATCATTGATATTTATTCAGAGCTACAGATAGCCACTAGGGATGAGCCGAACACCCCCCGGTTCGGTTCGCACCAGAACTTTCGAACGGACCCCAAATTCGAACGAACGTTAGAACCCCATTGAAGTCTATGGGACTCGAACGATCGAAATGAAAAGTGCTAATTTTAACGGCTAATATGCAAGATACTGTCCTAAAAAGGGTTTGGGGACCTGGCTCCTGCCCCAGGGGACATGGGTCAATGCCTAAAATGTTTTTAAAAATGGCCGTTTTGGCGGGAGCACTGATTTTAATGACGATTAAAGTGAAAAAAAGTGAAATATTCCTTTAAATATGGTGCCTGGGGGGTGTCTGTAGTATGCCTGTGAAGTGCCACGTGTTTCCCGTGTTTAGAACAGTCCCTGCACAAAATGACATTAAACGGAAATAACACCATTTAAAACTGCTCGCGGTTTTAATGTTATATCTGGTTCCTGCAATATGGTTGAAAATCATTGAGAAAAATGGCATGGGTAGCCCTCCCTGCCCATTACCAGCCTATTTGGGTCTTGTACGCATATTAAAAAAAGGAAATGCGTGTGGCCCCCAGGCCCTATATACTCAGAACAGCAGTATACAGGTGGTGCAAACAAGACAGGGACTGTGTAGGTTTGTTGTGTTAACTTGAATCTGTTTGTAATTTTCAACTGGTACATTTTTAAAGTGTAGCTCCAGTCAAAAAAACTATTTTTAAGCTTTTTGGAAAACATAGGGAAGGGTTATCACCCCTGTATAATTTGTTTTGTCGTACATCTTTTTTCATCTCACTTGCTGTTGTCTCCTTCCGTTTGCAAGTAGGAGATGTTTGTAAATTGGATGTTTGAAAGTAGGGGCCTGCCCTATATGCTCTGCAGAAATGGCGGAACAAGGTGTTGGTTTTGCCACAACATTGTAAGCCCTCAAAGTGACTCTTGGTGGGCGCTGGAGCGCCCTGCTGTGAACGATTATATCAAGAATTGTAATTACATGCCATTGTTGAACAGTGGTAGAAAAATTGACCTTTGGTGGTTGTGGTGCTGGTGCCACAACACTATAAGTCCTCACCGTTACTCTGGGTGGGCACAGGAAGGGGCCCTCCTGTGAAATATTATATCAAGAATTGTAATTACATGTCCCTGTTAAACAGGGGCAGAAAAATTTGGCCTTAGGCACTGCTGCTGGTGCCACCACACTGCAACCTCTTCCATATACTCTAGTTTTATTGCAGGAATTAGCCCTGCTGCAAAGCATTGCATCAAAAATTGTACTTAAATGCCCCTGTTAAACAGGGGCAGAAAAATTGGGCCTTAGGCACTGGTGCTGGTGCCACCACACTGCAACCTCTGCCATATACTCTAGTTTTATTGCAGGAATTAGCCCTACTGCAAAGCATTGCATCAAAAATTTTAATTAAACGCCCCTGTTAAACAGGGGCAGAAAAATTGGGCCTTAGGCACTGGTGCTGGTGCCACCACACTGCAACCTCTGCCATATACTCTAGTTTTATTGCAGGAATTAGCCCTGCTGCAAAGCATTGCATCAAAAATTGTAATTAAACGCCCCTGTTAAACAGGGGCAGAAAAATTGGGCTGATGGCATCAACCAGAACCAGAAATGTTCTTCCAACATATCAGCGGAGGAGGAAGAGGATAGACAATCAACATAACAGGACAGTCACTCAGCATCAGCATAGGCAGTCTTGAAGGGATGTGGTATTTCAAAAAAAAATATTCTGTTACATCAGCTTCAGGTGCTTGGTAGCTGTTGGTGATCCAAGACTGATTCATCTTGATGAAGGTCAGTCGATCAACTGATTCGGTGGACAGGCGCACCCTGTGATCGGTAACAAAGCCACCAGCAGCACTGAAGGTGCGTTCCGAAAGAACGCTGGATGCAGGACAGGCCAGTAGCTCAATTGCATACTGTGCAAGCTCTGGCCAGTGATCCATCCTCAAGACCCAGTAAGCCAGAGGATTTTCGGTGGGAAAGGTGTCCAAGTCTGACCTTGCCCCTAGGTATTCCTGCACCATGTAAATCAGACGCTGGCGATGGGTGCTGGAACCGATCATACCTTGGGGCTGCGGACTAAAAAATTGTCTGAAAGCATCAGTCAGACGGCCACCTTCTCCACCGCTCCTTCTGACCGATGCCTCAGCAACACGTTGTCCAGGACCAGGAGTCTGTAACCTCCCAGTCTCTGGGAACGCGTTGCACAGACCTCTGCAAGGCCTCCCGGAGATGTCTCATCCTCTGCTCCCTCTGCGATGGCAAGATAAGGTCGGCAACCTTACCCTTGTACCGTGAATCAAGGAGAGTGGCCAGCCAGTAATGGTCCCTCTCCTGGATCCGAAGAATAGGAGGATCCTTCCGCAGGCTTTGCAGGATCAGGGAGGCCATGCAGCGTAGGTTAGCTGAGGCATTCGGTCCGGAGTCCTCTGGGTCACTAAGGACAACATGATCCGCAGCTACCTCCTCCCAGCCACGTACAAGTCCACGTGTTTCTTGGGACTGTAAATCATCCCTACAAGACTGCTGCTGCTGCTGCTGCTGATGCTGATGCTGAGTGCCAGCCTCCACCTCCATGCTGACACAATCATCCTCCTTCTCCTCTTCCTCCTCCTCATCCTCTTCCTGTGTGATGGGTGGCACAGCAGGAACACTGTCTGGATAAAGGGGGCCTTGAGAGGCAAGGAAGTCCTCCTCTTCCTGCCTCTGTTCTGCCTCAAGTGCCCTGTCCATTATTCCACGCAGTCTATGCTCCAAGAGGTGGACAAGAGGTACAGTGTCACTGATGCATGCACTGTCACTGCTCATCATCCTTGTGGCCTCCTCCAACGGTGACAGGACAGTGCATGCATCCCTGATCATGCCCCACTGGCGTGGTGAGAAAAAACCGAGCTCCCCTGACCCTGTCCTGGTGCCGTAGTCGCACAGGTACGGCCCTCTGCTGCGTGTGCAGCCGCTGCAGCATGGCCAATGTTGAGTTCCATCTGGTGGGCATGTCACATATAAGGCGGTTCTTGGGCAGGTTCAACTCCTTTTGGAGCTCAGCCAGCCGAGCACAGGCATTAAATGATCGGCAGAAATGCACACAGACTTTCCTGGCCTGCTTCAGGACATCCTGTAAGCCGGGGTACCTGCCCAAGAACCGCTGCACCACCAGGTTAAGGACGTGAGCTACACAGGGCACATGGGTCAGTTGTGCCTGTCGGAGGGCGGAGAGGAGGTTGGTGCCATTGTCGCAAACCACCATTCCTGGCTTAAGCTGGCGTGGCGTCAACCAATTCTCGGCCTGCCCCTGCAGAGCTGACAAAACATCCGCCCCAGTGTGGCTCTTGTCCCCCAAACAAACCAGCGCAAGCACGGCATGGCATCGTTTTGCCTGCGTACTTGCGTAGCCCCTGGAACGCCTACGGAGCACCGCTGGTTCTGAGGAAAGAGCACTGGAAGAGGCCATGGAGGAAGAAGAAGAGGAGGGGGTGGAGGAGAGAGGTGTGTCACAACCAATAGTAGCATTTTGGAGGCGTGGTGGCGGAACAACCTCCAACACTACTGCACCTTGTCCTGCATCCTTCCCAGCTGCCAGAAGAGTGACCCAATGGGCCGTGAAAGACAGGTAACGTCCCTGTCCATGCCTGCTGGACCATGAGTCAGCGGTAATATGCACCTTACCGCTGACCGCCCTGTCCAGCGAGGCAAGGACATTGCCTTCCACATGCCGGTAGAGAGCCGGAATCGCCTTCCGTGAGAAAAAGTGGCGTTTGGGGACCTGCCACTGAGGAACCGCACATTATACAAACTCACGGAAGGGGGCCGAGTCTACCAACTGAAAAGGCAGCAGTTGAAGTGCTAGCAATTTAGCCAAGCTAGCATTCAACCGCTGGGCATGTGGATGGCTGGGAGTGAACTTCTTCCGCCGGTCCAGCAGCTGGGGCAGGGACATTTGCCTGCTATAATCGGATGTGGGTGTACCGCTAGCAGAGTTCCCGGAAGCACTTGGCTGTGACACACCTAATTCTACACCTTTATTCCTCTCAGAGCAGGTTTCAGAGAGGACTGAAGGTCTAGTGGGGTTGGAGAAGCCAGCTGATGAGGAGCAAGGAGAGGTCCGCTTTGTTCTTTGGTGTGGGTCTTTGAGGTACGCTTGCAAACGAGCTGCATGGCAGGTCAACATATGTCTGGTCAAGCATGTGGTGCCCAAGCGGCTGATGTTTTGGCCACGTGAGATACGCTTGAGACATATGTTGCAAATAGCAGCGGTGCGATCTGATGCACTCGTCTCAAAAAAGGCCCACACCAAAGAACTTTTAAAATAACGCGCAGAGGCAGCGCTCTGCACAGGCGGAGCTCTGCGGTGTGATTCAGTCGGTGTGCTGCCCCTAAGCTGGCCCCCGGAGGGCATCTTGCCTCGTTGGACATGTGCCTCCTCCTCCTCCTCCTCCTCCTCCCTCCTTCCAGGCACCCACGTGGAGTCAGTGCCCTCATCATCCCCTCCCTCTTCATCGCTGTAGCAAACCTGGCAGTATGCTGCAGCTTGTGGAACATGACTGCCAGATTGCTGTCCTTCTTGAGCATCCCCTCTCTCTGCGCTCACGCTACTGCCTTCCTCTAGCTGAGTGTCATCATCAGAGCCCACAAAACACTGGGCATCCTCCTGGAGCATGTACCCAACACTGTGCTCAAAGAGTTCAGGAGACTCCTCAGGAGGACGTGGTGGGTCTAGGGAAGGAGTCACTGATGATGACATTGAGAGGAGGGAAGACGATGTGTTGGCAGCTGCTTTGCTACTACCCTGAGACTGGGTGAGAGAGGATGAGGAGGATGAAGAGGGCTTGGTCATCCACTCTACCAAGTCGTTGGCATGTTGCGGTTCAACATGTCCAGCTGGCGAAAAGAAGGACAAGCGTGTCCCATGGCCACGTGCTGATGACAATGCACCGCGTCCACGACCAGCACTGTTGTCTCTAGACACAGAGCCTGCTTGCCCTCTTTTATCGGCTCGCGCCTGTCTGCCTCTCCTTGCTGGCCTTCCAGACATGGTAATGGCCTGAAGGGAGTTGGGTAAAACAGCAGTTGGGTAGTGTATATTGTGCTGGAGGCACACAACACCCACTAACTCCTGCAGATGCCTTTATTATAGAACACCAGAGATAAAGGGGTATATACAGATGTATACTGTGCTGTGCTGGAGGCTCACACAACTTCCAATAACTCCTGCAGATAGCAAGTGGGCTCAAATAGAGAACAGCTATGTAGGTGGATATAGCGGTATGTACTGGGTACAGAGCACGCAGACAGCACGCACTATCTCCTAACACTACTGACTGCAAGCTCTATTATAAAAGATAGATCACTAGCTATATAGGTGAGGTGAATATAGCGGTGTATACTGCGGTCAGGGCACGCAGACAATAACCAGAGAACACAAGAGATAAAGGGGTATATACAGATATATACTGTGCTGTGCTGGAGGCACACAAAACTTCCAATAACTCCTGCAGATGGCAAGTGGGCTCAAATAGAGGAACAGCTATGTAGGTGGATATAGCGGTATGTACTGGGTACAGAGCATGCAGACAGCACGCACTATCTCCTAACACTACTGACTGCAAGCTCTATTATATAAGATAGATCACTAGCTATATAGGTGAGGTGAATATAGCGGTGTATACTGCGGTCAGGGCACGCAGACAATAACCACTACACAACAGCAAGATAGAAAATCGGCCGAAAACGATCGATGTTGAAGGTACACAGAACACCCACTGCTTCAGACACCAACACACTACACGAGGCCGCCGCGATGGCGGCCTTATATAGTGTGGGGCGTGCACTAAACAGCCTGAGCTATGATTGGCCACAGGCATCCTGCCTGTGGCCAATCATGGCTCTCCTCGCTGCTGGCACTGCGATTGGCCAAGCATGCGGGGTCACAGTGCATGCTTGGCCAATCATGAGCCAGCAATGCACTGCACCATCGCAGTGCATTGTGGGCCGTGAGCGCCACACGAATTTGACGCGAACGGACCAAAATGTTCGGACTTCGCCGAACGGACGAACAGCCAATGTTCGAGTCGAACGTACGTTCGACTCGAACGCGAAGCTCATCCCTAATAGCCACTGATTACTGTATAAATGACACTGGCAGGGAAGGGGTTAGAAGGGATTAAGTGTGTTCCCTGGATGTGTTCTACCTGGGTGGGCTCACTACAACATATCAGAGAACACTGCTCCCCGAAGATAGGGAGCAGTAGATCCCTGTCATGTTGCTAGGCAGAACAGGGAAATGCCTTGTTTACATAGGCATCTTCCTGTTCTGCCTCTCCTCGTGGCAATCACAGACCACCAGCGAACATAGAGTTCATGGGACCCACAGTCACACGCCCACTAGGCAGTAAATTCAAAGGGATGTGCAAGTAGGTGTAGGTGCCCATGCCGTTCTGCCAACGTAAATCGGCATGTGGCAGTCGGCAAGTGGTTAATTTAATTTAGTTTTAATCATTTTCAAATGAATTCCCAATTTTTGGAATGATTTGAATAGGAATTGGTTGAAAAATGCTGACCGATTTTAATTCTGTGTGAAGAATAGCTGGTTGTTAACCACTTGCTGACCACCCTTTAGCAGTTTTTACATGTATATTTATACATGACCTGGCCTTCTGGGTAGGGGACACGTATGCATGCAATCGACGGCTCTCTCCTGCTGTGATCACACACAATGGTAGTCCAGCACTGGGTACTGCAGACTCGATGTCCGCTGGCATCCGCCTATTGTTTATTACACAGACAGAATGGTGATCTGCCTATGTAAACAAGGCAGATCGCTGTTCTCTCATTAGGGAAGGCATTGATCCTGTGTTCTGGCAAACCAGGGACACAGACCTATGCCTTCCCTTAGTAAAAGCACCTCTCCCTGAGTACGCAAGCACTGGCTAGGAACACATTTAACCCTTTGATCATCCCTGATGTTAACCCCCTTTTCAGCCAGTGTCATTAGTACAGTGACAGTGCATATTTTTTAGCACTGATCACTGTAATAATGTCACTGGTCCCCAAAAAGTGTCAGTAAGGCCGCGTACACACGGGCGGACTGTTCGCCCAACTTTGTTCGTCAAACAGTTTGACAAACAGTCCGCTCAAAATTAGCATGAACGGACTTGACCACACACGATGAACGAACAGTCCGCTGAAAGTGTGCGCGATGACGTACGTCACGTACGACGGGACTAGAAATAGGAAGTCGAAGACACAGCAAAGCACCCTTTGGGCTCCTTCCGCTGACTTTGCGTTAGTAGAAGTTTGGTTAGAGACGATTCGCGCTTTTCAGACTTCAGCTTAATTTGTCCGTTCACTGCGGCGCAGTCTACCTGTGAGGTTTATATCTGTCTTTCGGTACGCGTGGATCAGTTGTACCTGTTATTAGGCGCTTCTGGTCCGCTCGTTTCTGGGTTTCAGGTCGTTCTTCATAGGTCTGGCTGTTCTTCAGTGCGTTCAGTTGAGCTTGTCTGTCCAGCCGACCGTTTCAAAGCCATGGAGAGTGGACGTACTCGGGAACGAGTTCGTGCTATATTGGGGCTTGGTGTTTTAGTTGTTATGAATTGTTTTTATTTAATGACTATTTTTTTTTTCCCTGTGTTTGACTCCCCAGTGTCCTTCCACGCCACAGGAATGGCAGACTGTGGCTTCCCAATTCGCTGCCCGTTGGGACTTTCCCAACTGCGGAGGGGCGATCGACGGGAAACATGTGAGGATTGTGCCCCCACCCCATTCGGGGTCCTACTATTGGAATTATAAGGGGTTCCATAGTGTGTTGCTAATGGCGGTGGTGTCGGCACAATGTGACTTTCTTTATGTGGATGTGGGGAAGAACGGCCGGATGTCTGACGGAGGAGTCTTTAGGCAGACCGAGTTCTGACACCGTCTTATCACTGGTGGCCTGGACTTGCCACCAGATGCCGAGAATGTGGAGGGTCTACCGTTTGTGTTTCTGGCTGATGAAGCGTTCGGTCTGAGTGAACATCTTATGAAACCCTTCCCCCAAAGGACCCTCACCCCGGAGTGGAGGGTTTTTAATTACCGGCTGGCCAGAGCAAGAAGGGTTGTGGAGAGTGCCTTTGGCATTATGGCCAGCCGGTTCCGTCTGTTACTGACAGCGATCAACCTTGCAGAATATAAACTGAACTATGTGATTCTGTGCTGCTGCATTCTGCACAATTTTCTACGTAAATTTTCAGGTAACCAGTACCTGCAGCCTATTGGGCCTGAGGCTGGACTAATATTTCCAGAACTGACAGGGCTGGATCAAGCCCTTCCTGGCTTAGCCCCCCAAACAGCACGTGAGGTGCGTGACCGCTATGTCAGCTATTTTAATGGTAGGGGGGCTATTCCAATGCCAGCTGACCAATAAAAATTTATTTTTCGTGAAATATGTATTGTCTGTTCAAATTTTTAAGTTTGGTTCTTGTTTGCTTTTCACGTTGCTTGTCTCCTACATTGTCCTAATTCAGGGATATGCAATTGGCCAACCTCCAGCTGGTGCAAAACTACAAGTCAATCATGCCTCTGGGTCTCATGCTTGTGGCTGTCAGTCTTGCTATGCTTCATGGGACTTGTAGTTCTGCAACAGCTGGATTTCCACTAATTGCATATTCCTGTCCTAGTGCATTTGTATAGCAAAGTGGTTTTTGACAATAGGAAATAAGGCCCTTTGTGACAGAAAACACAAAATGACTTCCCAAACTGGTATTGAGTATTGAAAGAAGTAGACACACACACACACACACACACACATCTTTTTTTTGGAATTTTTAATAGTGCACATTCCAACCAGTGCCTCTTTTTTAGATATTTTTTATTTATTTTTTTATTTTTTATTTTTTTGTAATTTTTTTGTTTTTTTTTGGAAACATATAAATATATAGATATATCTATATATATATATATATATATATATATATATATATATATATATATATATATATATATATATACAATAAAATTATAAAAAAAATACATAAAATCTAATTTTTAACTATTTACAGAAAACAAGGGGTTAAAGCCAAATTTTGAAGATGCACACCAAAAATTGGTAATGTCAACATGTGCTATGTACCATCATGAGTGATCAATGGACGTGTTTGGTGTGTGCAATCCCTTCCTCTCACATACTAGAATGAGGAAGGGTTTGCAAACACCAAATGCGTCCATTGTGATCCTCTGATGGCACATAGCACATGTTGACACACCGTGTGCATCTTCAAAATTTGGCCTCTAAAAACTCTGTTTTTAAAACATTAAAAACGCTTTTCCAAGGGAATGAAGAACATGATCGATTGGGTTTTAGGGAAACGGGGCTTAGATTCTCCCTAAAACATCGATCATGTTGTTCATTCCCTGCCTCATAGTGACCAGTTCTCTTTGGATGTTGAGAATCTGGTTCTCCATCCGGTCTATCTGCCCATTTCAGGCCATGATGTCACCAATTAGCCTCTGGGCACTGTCCGCTGAAAATGGCTCCGCGGCTTCTCCTACCACAACCAGATCATCACCTAAAAACATGTGTAGATAAAAAATTGGTTAAAATATACAGCCATTAATTGTTTACCTTAAGCTGGGTTGTCAGACACTCACTTTGTGGGGTGTGTAACTCCACCAGCTCTTCCTCCTCCACATCTAGCCCTGGGCTCGGCTCATCCAGTGGAGCTACGGAGCTTGGTCCAGCGGAGGATACCGAGCTTGGCTGCTCCCTCTCGGACACTGGGCTGGGCAGCTCCAATACCGACGCAGGGCTGGGGCTAAGTGCCCAATCAGGCTGGCGAGGTCGGGGGGTCCTGGGCTGCTCCGCCTCTTGTCTGAGTCTTTGTTCCCCTATGAGAATGAAAAAAAAAAAGATACTTTTAAGCATAGTGATATTTGAGTTCAGAAATTTGAATATGAAACATTGGTTTGAAGTGGTGTACAATTATTAGCTGGTTATTACAAGATCCTAGTTTAATACATCCTTAAAATGACTTTTTTTTGTTAGGCTGTGTTCAGACTGCTGCGATGTGCGAACGCTGCAAATCTACTGTGGTTTCACGCATCGCATGCGCAGTTCGCACTGCCCTATGTGACCTGCTGGGAGTATCATCAGTGTAAAGTTTTATTGACACCTCCAAATTAGTTCTCATTTCACAGTGCAATCTTTAAACTCGGACAGGAATCGGACCACATGGTGTGAACACCCATGTGATCCGATTCGGCTGTGGACTAAAAAAAAGGCCATGTACAAGTTTGGGCCGGATGCGATGCGAATTCAGCCATACTATATGTATGGCTGAAATCGCATCACACAGAGATCACATGTGATTTTCACTGCAGTGCGGTGCAAATCACATTTGATCTCGTACATTGCAGCAATGTGAACCTAGCCTTTAACCAAACTGTGATACTTTATATCTTTTGTCCAAGTTTCACAGACGGACACACTCGAATCATCCCCTGGAGTACCTGTGTGTGATTATGTCCAAAAATGTTCTATGATGTCCCAAACTACACTTAAATGTTTCCCAGTCCAGATGTTGAACCAGCATTTTATCTATCTATCTATCTATCTATCTATCTATCTATCTATCTCATTTTTTTTATTGAGTCTACATTGCACTGAATAAATTTATGAAACTTTATTAAAAATTTATATCCTATAAACTGAGCGTGACAATTCAGTTTATCATGAACAATACAAAAAAATGAATAACTAATTAAAATCTAATCCAACACCAGATAAATTTACACCATTTACAAATTCATGCTATTTACGCCCACATATACGAACAACCATATGCGCTCATTACATGAACTATTAACTACACGAACGATCAAATCCGCCAGATTTACATACAATACCTACACGAACGATTACGAACAAATCCGCCAGATTTACATTCAATACCTACACGAACGATTACGATCAAATCCGCCAGATTTATATACAATACCTACACGAACGATTACGATCAAATCCGCCAGATTCACATACGGTACCTACACGAACGATTACGATCAGATCCGCCAGATTCACATACAATACCTACACGAACGATTATGTCCGACAGTCACGATAAACGCGGAGTTTACTCACTTTTTTTCAGGGCCTTTTTGATGCGATGATATTGCTCCGGCTCCCTGGACTTGATGTCGGACCATCGTTTCCGGAGCTGGTCCTTGCCTCTTCGTACCCCAAATTTGTTGTACAAAGTTGTGACGACCTCCTCCAAGATGCCGCTTTTCCGGACATTGGGTTTAGGGTACGGGCCATGTTCCCCATCATAGTCCTCCCTTCTTAATATAGCCACCATCTCCACCATCTCTTCAAAGGCCATATTGGTGGCCTTATATCTCCTCCTTGCTCCAGAAGCATGGGGGCCATGGCTTTCCTCCGCGCTGCTCACGCTGCTAATAGAATTTGCATCCTCCCTTTTCTCCTATCATTCACCCACAGCGGAACAAGGGTAAAAGGGGCAGGGAAATATGGTCACAAGGAACGTCAGGGGCGGGCGACGCAGGCGGAGCCTGAGCGCATGCGCTGTATATAAAGCGTTACCGCGAGGCCGTACGCTTGTCCGAACGGAAGCAGCGAGTGCTACACGCGACGGTAAGATAGTTATCGTTTTATTTTCGTTTAATTTAAAGCCTGCGTTAGGAATGTGTATATTGAAATTTAATCTTATTGATGTTTAATTGATTTTTATGTGGGTTGGTGATTGAGTGGGGTTGGTGTTTTGTGTGGTAGTGTGGGGGTGGAGGTGGGTGTATAGGGGGGTGGGGGTAGTGTGTGTGTGTGTGTGTGTGTGTGTGTGTGTGTGTATGTGTGTGTGTATGTGTATGTGTATGGGGCAGTAGTGTGTGTGTGTGTGTGTGTGTGTGGGGGGGGAGTGTTTGTGTGTGTGGGAGGGGTAGTGTGTGTGGGAGGGGTAGTGTGTGTGTGTGTGTGTGTGTGTGTGTGTGTGTGTATGTGTATGTGTATGGGGCAGTAGTGTGTGTGTGTGTGTGTGTGTGTGTGTGTGTGGGGGGGGGGGGGAGTGTTTGTGTGTGTGGGAGGGGTAGTGTGTGTGGGGGGTAGTGTGTGTGTGGGGGGGTAGCGTGTGTGGTAGTGTGTGTCTCGCCTACATTGTCACAATATAGTGTGCATTTGGTCTGACTTTTTTTTTTTAGTATTTTTTTTTTTCTTTTTTTGTTTTTCAGAAAATGCAAAGGTATACTGCAGACCCCTTTAAGGAGGAGGCCTTCCTCTCAACATTTCTGGATTTAATTGAGTCGCACAGTAGTCTTTGGGATTCAAAACACCCCCAATATTCAAGCCGTGCTGCCCGGAAGAAGACACTGGAGACAGTTTTGACGTTTTTGAAAACCCGACTCCCCCAGGCAGACACTGACTTTGTGAACGCCAAAATTAAGAACCTGCGTAGCGTGTATAGGCGGGAGCGCAGAAAGATCCTAAAGTCCCAAACATCAGGATCAGCAGCAGGTCAGGTCTATGTACCTAAGCTGTGGTATTATGACAGGCTGCGTTTTCTGGATGACACGTCAGAAGCCAGGCAGTCACTTTCTACTCTTCCGTCTACCCTTCCCTCCACCCTTCCCTCCGCCTCAGGTGAGCCATCCCTGGAAGATCCAGACCCTTCCTTGCTGGACGAAGTTGATGCGCCCAGCTGGAGCCAGGTATATTTTAGTTTCTAAAGTTTGGATTGCTCAAATATTAATGATGTAAAGTTCAATGTTTGAATTGCTTCCAAATCTAGGATTTCATCACAAATTAAATTAGATAGAAGGATACAGTAGTTTACACAAATGTGGCTCAAATCTTGGTGAACTGATGGAAAAATGATGGTGTCAAAATGATAGCCTTTTGTATTTCAAGACAAATGTATTTACAAGTGAGAACTGTAAAATTGTTAGTGATTGATGATTTCAAAATATAGACATATTTTATTTCTTGATTTCTTTGTTTTTTACACAGGAGGCCGGGACCAGTGGTATGGAGGAGGAGGCCGGGACCAGCCACACACAGGAGCTAGCTGGGCCCAGCAGGAGTCGGACTGAAAGCCAGGTCCCTCCCCTCCGCCTAGCCAGCAAAAGGCCCAGGAGGATGGCCCGTACAGAGGAGGAGTCCTTGGCGCTTATACGCCAAGCCACACAAGTTCTGTCCAAACCCCCCAATCCGGAGGAGGCCTATGCCACTTATCTGGCTAGTAAGCTACTTGAAATGGACAAACCACAGCGCAACTTGTGTGAAGCAATATTTTTTGATGCCATCCAACGGGGTCTGAAGGGTGAGCTCACACCCATCACCAAGCTTTACAACGCAGACCCTACTGCTCCTCCTCCTCCTCCTCCTCCTCCTACCAAAAGTCCACCACCAGAGGCACAGCCTCCAGCGACGCGTGGAGGGAAGGCTGGACGGAAGAGTCGCAAGTGACTGCCTGGCTTCAGTCTGCTCTGAAAGAAGACGCAGGCTGTTGTAGTACCACAGTCTGGGGACATAGATCTCATCTGCTGCTGTTCCTGGTCTTTGGGATTCTAGGACCTGGTTGTGCTCCCTATTTACATGCTACGCAGGTTCGGAATTTTGGTGGCCACTCACTTGATGTGTGCCTGGGGGACAAAAGGCTTCACAAACTTCAAAATTGTCTCCAGTGTCGCCTCCCTCTTGATTTATTTTTGTTCTGAGGAAAAATAAACATTTATTATTTCAAAAAAATATTGTATGCTTTTTTTTTTTTTTTTTTTATTTTGGCTTAAAAAACAAAGTTTATTTGTGAGTAGGCAGAAACATATCAAAAGACTGTGGGGGTTATTTACAAAACACACGTTCATGTAAATATGCTAACTTAAAGTGCAATTTTTAAAGCACTGCAAGTGCACTTGGAAGTGCAGTCGCTGTAAATTTGAGGCTTAACATTTGAAATGAGGGGAAGCTCTGCTGATTTTGAACATGCAATCATGTGTAAGCTAAAATGCTGGTTTGGGTATCTATCTATCTATCTATCTATCTATCTATCTATCTATCTATCTATCTATCTATCTATCTATCTATCTATCTATCTCTACTTGCATAGTCCTGCTTGGCCAAAAAAAAATGCAAGTCCATCTTGTTTCAACCCCCCCCCCCACAAAAAAAACAAAAAAAAAAAAAATATGACAATAGTAGTTCCAAAAATATATAGTAATAGATAAATTCTATATTTTTTTTTAGGAAATAAATAAATAAATAAATATATATATATATATATATATATATATATATATATATATATATATATATATAAATTTTTTGGG
Organism: Lithobates pipiens; assembly: GCF_037356315.1. Classification (NCBI taxonomy): domain Eukaryota; kingdom Metazoa; phylum Chordata; class Amphibia; order Anura; family Ranidae; genus Lithobates; species Lithobates pipiens. Next base: position 463,423,070 of record NW_027507764.1, read on the forward strand.
GGGTTTTTATTTTATATATTTTTTTAAGAGATATATATATATATATATATATATATGCCGAAGTTGGGCAGACAGTCCGCCCGTGTGTATGCGGCCTTAGGGTTTACAACCACTTTAAGGAATCTTCATCTACCAACCCATCATTTGTTGGTGTATATATAAAATATTTAAATATATTGTGCATATTTAATTTTAATATAGTAGTTATAAGTAGCTTCAGTAGGGGTCAGTGCAATATTTTGTAACATTTAGCAATTGTTTTTAAAAAAGGTGAAAGTATTTTTATTTGTATTTTTATTCAGATTTTTATTTTTATTTTTATTATGTTATTTATATTTATCATCTGGGTATGTTTCTAATATTTTGTTGATAATGTTGTATCACATTATAATTGAATTTTAAAATATTATGATGTTTAGATATAAATGAACACAGGTGTAGTAGATGAATTACTATATTTTAGGTGTTTTAGTTGAGAATTAAATGGGATAGTACAATTTAGAATGGTACAGTTAGTTATTTGGAGGTCTGCTGTATCAGGAAGTAGTTATTTTGCCATTTAGTGGGTTGGTAGGTGAGTTCTTGATGTCCCCGTTGGTGTGCTGCAGTTCCAGTAACTACCGAGAAGTGACGTGATCGTCACTTTCGATTCAAGGAGTGTAGGTGCACCGCATCACTTCCACTGTAGGTCAGGGCAGAAGTGTCACAACAGTAAGGGCATACATGTAGGAACTCGCGTACGTGGCCAGTATCATGTCCAATAAGGGGGCAGCGACCCCCGCGGTTGTGGGCACTTCCGGATTACTGTGATTGGCTAGTGGCACACAAGAATAGCAAATAAAAGAGTGAACACAAGGTCGACTCCCCACCTACTGTGGTAGCCCAATAGGAGGGCTTAACGTGTATAGTTGGGAGGACCCGAGCCCAAGATGTCTCATTATCGATATTCCAGTATCAGCGGTGAGCTGAAGATTTGACTGCCTGTTTTTAAAGTTTGTAAGTGAGTTCGTATCCCCTGCTTTTGTGAATAAATGAAATACAGAGAGTACTATGGTTCTCCTCCTTTTTATTTCATGGTAACCATATGGAGGATAGGTAAACTCTGACCACTCAGGACTATATGAAAAAGTAGGAGGAGAAATAGGGGGATATCTAGAGCAGTGTTTCTCATTCTTTTTTCAGTTGAGGCACCCTTTAAAATTATAGACAATCTCGAGGCACCCCATTCTAAGATGTAAAAAACTATTCTAATAGTTTTACATAATGCAGCAGCATCCACACATAGGACACCCAATGTTAGAGGTGATTCATTCTTCCAAAGCAAATACACTTTTGAACACTGGTACTGACTAGTATTCCTATGTGACCCGAGTGCTGAGGGAGAGTAGTACAGGAGGGTCTTTGGTTGTTAGGATGCATAAAAAAAGGAGATGCCTTCCGGGGGAGGAGTCTGAGAATGGTGCGTGTCTGCACCTAGCGTCCTGGTGTGCTCCATGTCCCCCGCCGTGCGAACAATGCCGCTGCTGCGGCTTGAGGACCTCCTCTGATCCCCCCTGCGCCGTCCGGACCCAAGGCGGTACCCCGCCATTAGAGTTGATCTCCTCTCTTACCTGCCCCCTTCGTCTCTCCCCCTCGAGTCGGGTTGCGCTGCACGGCGCCGGGCGGTTCTCCCGGTGAAAGTGTGGGCCCCCTGTGGGTCAGTGGAGTTCCCAGCGGTGGAGCGGAGGTACGCCGTCTAATGCTGTTAGCACAGTGCAGTACAGAGTTCGGCTAGCCTCGGTAAGTCTCGGAAGGCTTTTGTAGAGCTTATGAAGAGCTCTGGAGCCATCTACTGGACAAAGCAAGATACTGCGAATGGAGACATAGGATGGTACTTTGAATAGAAAAAGGAAAAAATCTCCAAAGAAGGTCAGTATATGAAAAAAAAAAAAAACAGAATCCGTAGGAAAATGCCGAACGTCTGGCTGAATAAAATCTATACGGCAAACCACCACGGGGTAAGTGAACATATAATATAAAGTATTGAAAACACTCCGCAGTATAATCTCTGTGAATTAAATGAGACTCTTTGGAAAATCTGCTAGATAAATGCCATTGTATACTGGTTTGGTGAGGTAACTGTGGCGGCAAGTAAACAAGAGGTATCGAAGTTAAGTGAACTACTTTAATAAAATAAATAAATGGGAAAATTATTTTGATACCGTGCGATTCCGTGAGAACATCAGTAAAAATAACAAACGGAGGGAAGAAAATTGACTATGCTGTGGTGGACAAAAAGGAATATTAATGTTATACTGTTGTAAATCTGTTGATAAACCCTAAAACACTGGGACAGTAAGAAACCTTAAAATTATATTCTAGCCTGTGGCAGTCGCGGATACCCCATGACAATAAATATAACAAAGAGCGAACCGAGATAGAACCAGGAGAGAAAGAAAAAAAATAAAAAAAAAGGGGGAGAGAAGGGGGAAGGGGATCAGATAAAAATAGTAATAGAGGTGTTTAACTATCTCTGTTTGCGATGAAGGGAAAAACAGCAAAAGCAGGGGTCACCCCGAAATCACCACGCCGGAGCTTGGTAGCCAGCCCTGGGGCAATGAATAAATATGTCACACAGATGGTAGCTACAGAGAAGCAGTATGCTGAAAAATCTCAACCTCAACACACAAAAACCCAACAGACGGAAAGTAGCGATAAAAGGGAAAGAGAAAAGAGCAAAAAAGAGAAAAGAAAACACCAAACGCAAAATATTTCTACACATGAAGTAGAAGTATCACTTGATGGCCTTCCAGAAGAAGAAACAGGTTCCTCAACTGAACTAGATGGCGGAGAAAAAGCTTTAACAACCCCACAGATACAACAAGATAATCCCCAAGTTTTGCCCACTAAAAATGAGATAATCTCTATGTTTGCAGCTCTGGAAAATACCATGAAATGTTAAATGGAAAGACTGCATAAGAATCTGGGACATATACTTGAAAGGGTAGAAGAGGTTGAAAAAAAAGTGGAAAAAGATACGAATATAATAAAGAACCTGGAAGCAGAAATACAAAGTTTAAAAATAATACAACAAGATCAAGCATATAAGATTGAAATTCAAGAAAACAGAGACAGAAGGAAAAATCTAAGAATACGCGGAGTTCCTGACTCACAACAACATGAGGATTTGAGTGAGATAATTAAGAGGATTTGTAACCCCCTAATGAACAAAGAAATAGCTAATGCGATAAATGTAGAAAGGGCATATAGAGTAAGAAAACCTAAGGGTCTCCCACAAGAAACGCCAAGGGATATCATAGTTAGATTTCAAAACGAAGAAGTAAAATACCAAATATGGAAGAATATAAGATCAAAAGCTCCTTTAAGATATGAAGGAAACAACATTCAGATATTTCATGATTTGGCACAGGAAACCCTGAGGCGGAGAAGAGCCCTAAAACCACTATTGACAGTATTGGTTGAGAATGAAGTACAATATAATTGGGGCTTCCCTGCAAGCTTAATAGGAAGAAAAAATGGCCTGACAGCAAGTCTGAGATTTATAGAAGAAATTGCAGAATTTTGTAGAAAATTAGAGATCTCGGTTCCGAGGGGAGAGGCCGGGGGCGAGGGGAGATGTGGGGGAGACGAAAATCAGGTCCTCCCCTCCCTTCCGGGAGGTGGAGGGGGGAGGGGAAAATGAGATAGATAGAGATGAAAATTAGTGAGAGAGGAGAGTCCCAGATTGTTGGGACGTTTTTTCTTTTTTTTCCTCTGCCTGATTTTCTCCGTCGTGTCTCCCCCCCCCCCCCCCTAGGCTTAGCTTTGGGGGGGAGGGGGAGGCGGGTCCGGGGGAGTTTTGGGGGTGGGGGGAGGGCATGGTGGGGGTTGGGGAGCCCCAGGTATGCGGGAGAACCATCTTGCCAAGGAAAGGCGAGATGGGTGATGGCACCGTTAAACAGAATTCCACCCTAGGGCCAAGGGATAAATGGAGCGGGAGGGTTCCAGATAAAAGGTCCCAGACCATTAGGTCAATTTTACATCTAACGAGGGTACAGGGAGGGGGGAAGGATGGGAGGGTAATAGGGTGGAGGGAGGTGGGGAGGGGGGAAGGGTGGGAGGGTTAAATCTGTTGACACGAAACCACTACGCCTAGTAAAGAAAAATAGAAAAAACTTAAGTGTGTACAATGTCAGAAATTAAAATAGCAACATATAATGTGAGAGGAATGAATTCTCCAAAAAAAAAAGGAATAATATACTGAGGGAGTTGGTGGGAAACTCTATAGATATTGTTTTTCTGCAAGAAACGCACTTGGCTTTAGACTTATGTATCAGGTTAAACACACAGATGTTTCCAACCTGGTACTATGCCGATACCCCATGTAAGGGCTCTAGGGGAGTGGCAATTGGGATCTCTAAAAAGATCAACTGGAAAGTGGAAGAATTAAAGGTGGACCCACAAGGGAGGTTCCTTTTTGTGAAAGGACACATGGAAAGAAATAGATATACATTGGTGAACATCTATTGTCCTAACAAAGGCCCAAAGAAATATCTAAATAAAATCTTGAATATATTAGAAACATATAAACAGGGCCACATCATTTTGGGGGGCGACCTAAATTTTGCTATAGACCCACACATAGATAGCACCTCACAGGGTTTAGCACATGAAAGCAAACAATATAGAATTCTAAAAAAGAGGATGTTGCAGCAACAATTAATGGACACTTGGCGAATATTTAATCCAGGAAAAAAAGACTACACATATTACTCTGTAGTACACGACATGTATGTCAGATTGGATTATATACTAGTGGACCATGAATTGTTAGAAAATATACTAGAGGTCAAAATAGGATCCATAACCCTTTCGGATCATGCGCCTGTAATAATAAAATTAAAAGATCCAGGAAAAGAATACAGAAAAGGGTGGTGGAGACTAAATGAGACTCTTTTGGAAAACGCGGAATTTGAAAATATTATTAAAAATGAAATTGAACAATACTTTTTAGTAAATGACTCAGAGGAGATCCCAAGGGCCACACTCTGGGAGGCCCACAAAGCCCTAATTAGGGGGAAATTAATCTCCATAGGATCTTGGAGAAAAAAAAAAGTGAAAAGAAGCAAAATGATTTAAAAAAAGAACTTTATATATTAGAACAAAAGCATAAGGGTCAACCGGACAAAAATATATATAAAGAAATAATATATAAACGTACTCAATTAAATAATAGTTTGGAACAAGAAGCAAGGAAAACCTATAAAAATGTGGCTAAAGAAAGATATATGTGGGGGAATAAGACGGGGAAACACCTGGCTAGATTAGTAAGAGATAAAAAAGCTATTAATTATATAGAAAAGATCAAAAATGCGAAAGGTGAAATACAATATAGAACATCAGAAATAGCAAACGCGTTTTAAACATATTACAGCGCCCTATATTCAATCAGGACCACGGAGACCGATAGTCAGAAGGAGACCAGAAAAATTAAAATACAAGAATACCTGAGGGAGATAGATCTACCTAGGATAACCCCCGAGATGTCTAAAAGTTTAGAGGACCCGATTACTCCTGAGGAAATTGATAACGCAATAAAGGATATGCCCAATGGGAAAAGCCCAGGACCAGATGGTTTCACCATCAGGTATTATAAAAAATTTAAACAGCAGTTGATCCCACAGTTATGTAATCTTTGGAAAAAATTGGCAGAGGATGAACTCCTGAGGAAAGAATCACTCCTAGCAAACATTACACTCATTCCAAAACCTGGCAAAGATGGTTCGATTTGCTCTAATTACCGCCCAATTGCACTGCTGAACACAGATATTAAACTATATGCAAAAGTATTAGCAACAAGGATAAAAAATCGACTCCCAGAATTGATCAACGGAGACCAAGTAGGATTTGTACCAGGAAGGGAGGGCCGAGACAACAGTCTCCGAACGTTGTTGTTAATGGGGAAAGATAAGGAAACCAATCCTCCAATGATCTTGGTGTCGATCGATGCTGAAAAAGCTTTTGACCGAGTGGATTGGTGCTTTATAATGGAAACTTTACAGACTTTGGGTTTTGGCCCAAAAATGTTGAAATGGGTAAATAATTTATATACATATCCATCAGCCAGAGTGGGGGTAAACGGGAGTATGTCGTCCGCATTTGATATGCGAAATGGTACAAGACAGGGGTGTCCCCTTTCGCCTTTACTATACGTGATCGCTTTAGAGCCCCTATTAGCAAAAATACGAAATAACTCAGTCATAGAAGGAATAAGAAGGGGGGGAAGAGCATAAAGTGGCGGCATATGCGGATGACATACTCCTATATATGATCAACCCCCAAACATCGATGCCAGGCCTGATAAGGGAGATCAGAGATTATGGGGCCCTCTCTAATTTTAAAATAAATCCAACTAAAACAGTTATTCTGAACATTGGATTAGGTTTGCAGGAAGAGGAAAAGATACGGCATAAATTCCCCTTTACATGGGAAAAAAAAGAAATAACATACCTAGGGATCAAATTAACAAAGACAATTCGGGGGCTATATCAGGCTAACTATATCCCACTAATAAACGAAGTAAAAGCGTTACTTAAGAAGATGAATAAAGGAACGATATCATGGATGGGAAGAATCAATGTGCTGAAGATGATGGTATTACCAAAAATTATATATAAAATGCAAATGCTTCCGATAAATATTCCAATTGTTTTTTTTAATACATTAAGATCTTTATTTCTAAAATTTATATGGCAAAACAAAAAACCTAGGATAAAATACAATTTATTAACTAGAAAAAAAAATAGGGGAGGGATGGCACTACCAGATATACACAGATATTATTTAGCAATTATTTTAACGAGAGTGGTTGAAAGCACTAATTTAAACACTAAAAAGAAATGGGTAAAAATGTAGGAGATATCGATGGGGTCACAATTACAAAAAAACATCTGGATTCCACCAAAATTCAGATTTATTAGTAACACCACACATGAAATCACCTTAACAGCACTGAAAAAATGGGATACAATACACCGTAAAAATAAATGGCAATACAATTCACCACTAATCCCTCTCGGGGGCACAAGTTTTTTTTCACCAGGATACCATACACCACTAGGGAAACAAATGAAGGATTTACAATTAAAAGATATTATAAGAGAGGGGAAGCTAATGTCAAAATTAGACTTAATGACGAAGTATAAGTGGCAAATATTGAAAGATTGGGAATACCTACAGATACAGCACTTTGTTAATTCTATCCCAAAACCAATAAGAAAAGAAAATAGGTTAACCCCATTGGAAAAACTATGTATAAGGAAAACAGCACTTAACCACTTTAAGACCGGACCATTTTGCTGGTAAATGACCAGAGGTCTTTTTACACTTTGGCACTGCGCTGCTTTAACTGGTAATTGCGCGGTCATGCAATGTTGTACCGAAACAAAATTTGCGTCCTTTTCTTCCCACAAATAGAGCTTTCTTTTGATGGTATTTGATTGCCTCTGCGATTTTTATTTTTTGCGATATAAACGTAAAAAGACCGCAAATTTTGAAAAAAAATGATATTTTCTACTTTTTGTTATTAGAAAAATCCAATAAACTCAATTTTAGTCATACATTTAGGCCAAAATGTATTCAGCCACATGTCTTTGGTAAAAAAAAAGTCAATAATTGTATATTTATTGGTTTGCGCAAAAGTTGTCACATCTACAAACTAAGGTACGTTTTCTGGAATTTACGCAGCTTTTATTTTATGACTGCCTATCTCATTTCTTGAGGTGCTAAAATGGCAGGGCAGTACAAAACCCCCCCAAATGACCCCATTTTGGAAAGTAGACCCCCTAAGGAAATTGATAAGAGGCATGTTGAGCCCATTGAATATTTTATTTTTTTGCCTCAAGCGATTGAATAATGACAAAAAAAAAATTTTTTTTTTTTTTTTACACAAAGTTGTCACTAAATGATATATTGCTCACACATGCTATGGGCATATGTGAAATGACACCCCAAAAAAAATTCTGCTGCTTCTCCTGAGTACGGGGATACCACATATGTGGGACTTTTTGGGAGCCTAGCCGCGTACGGGGCCCCGAAAACCAAGCACCGCCTTCAGGCTTTCTAAGGTCGTAAATTTTTGAGTTCACTTCTCACTACCTATTACAGTTTTGAAGGCCATAAAATGCCAAGATGGCACAAAACCCCCACAAATGACCCCATTTTAGAAAGTAGACACCCCAAGCTATTTGCTGAGAGGCATGTTGAGTTCATGGAATATTTTATATTTTGCCACAAGTTGCGGGAAAATTACAAACTTTTTTTTTTTTTTTTTTTTTTTCACAAAGTTGTCACTAAATGATATATTGCTCATGCATGCCATGGGCATATGTGAAATAACACCCCAAAATAAATTCTGCTGCTTCTCCTGAGTACGGGGATACCACATATGTGGGACTTTTTGGGAGTCTAGCTGCGTACGGGGCCCCGAAAACCAAGCACCGCCTTCAGGCTTTCTAAGGGCGTAAATATTTGACTTCACTCCTCACTACCTATTACAGTTTTGAAGGCCATAAAATGCCAAGATGGCACAAAACCCCCACAAATGACCCCATTTTAGAAAGTAGACACCCCAAGCTATTTGCTGAGAGGCATGTTGAGTTCATGGAATATTTTATATTTTGCCACAAGTTGCGGGAAAATTACAAACTTTTTTTTTTTTTTTTTTTTTTTCACAAAGTTGTCACTAAATGATATATTGCTCACGCATACCATGGGCATATGTGAAATGACACCCCAAAATAAATTCTGCTGCTTCTCCTGAGTACGGGGATACCACATATGTGGGACTTTTTGGGAGCCTAGCCGCGTACGGGGCCCCGAAAACCAAGCACCGCCTTCAGGCTTTCTAAGGGCGTTACAGTTTTGAAGGCCATAAAATGCCAAGATGGCACAAACCCCCCCCCCAAATGACCCCATTTTGGAAAGTAGACACCCCTAAATTTAGGGGTACACTAGTGAGACTAGGTAATAAATGGCGGGTGCCCTGAAACTATAAAAAAATAACTAACCAACCAGCGTCACCTGTAACAGTTATATGGTGATCACTGGTGAAAGGGTTAACTAGGGGGCAATCAGGGGGCTTTATGCGGTAGTATATGGGGGTCCCTGGCGCTATAAAAAGCTGCGGCGAACCTAAATACCTAACTGCCGTCACCTGTGACACTAATACAGCGATCAGAAAAACGATCGCTTATTAGGCTGGGTTCACACTGGAGCGATGCGGGAACGCCACGAATGCGCGGCGGGTTCCCGCATCGCATGCCTCCCGGCGGCAGTTCACACTGCCCTATGCGAACTGCTGGGAGTGTCAGTGAAATGTTAATGACACCCCCAGATCAGTTCGCATATCGCAGTGCGATCTGCAAACTTGGATCGCATGGTGTGAACACCCATGCGATCCGATTCTGCTGCGGACCAAAAAAAGGGTCCCGTGCGAGTTTGCGGCGGGTGCGGCGGGTGCGACACGAATTCAGCCATACTATCTGTATAGCTGAACTCGAATCGCACAGAGATCGGATGTGATTTGCACTGCAGTGCGGTGCAAATCACATCCGTTCTCATAAACCGCTGCAATGTGAACCCAGCCTTAGTGACACTGGCGACGGGGGGTGATCACGGGGTTAAACCTTTATTGGGGGGGTTAGGGGGGTACCTTAGAACTAAAGGGGGCTAACCCTAACTGCCCTAACAGTTATTAGTCACAAATGACACCCGCCGGGTGATCAGGGGGTTAAACCTTTATTAGGTAATAAATGGCGGGTGCCCTGAAACTATAAAAAAATAACTAACCAACCAGCGTCACCTGTAACAGTTATATGGTGATCACTGGTGAAAGGGTTAACTAGGGGGCAATCAGGGGGCTTTATGCGGTAGTATATGGGGGTCCCTGGTGCTATAAAAAGCTGCGGCGAACCTAAATACCTACCTGCCTAACTAGCGTCACCTGTGACACTAATACGGCGATCAGAAAAATGATCGCTTATTAGGCTGGGTTCACACTGGAGCGATGCGGGAACGCCACGAATGCGCGGCGGGTTCCCGCATCGCATGCCTCCCGGCGGCAGTTCACACTGCCCTATGCGAACTGCTGGGAGTGTCAGTGAAATGTTACTGACACCCCCAGATCAGTTTGCATATCGCAGTGCGATCTGCAAACTCGGATCGCATGGCGTGAACACCCATGCGATCCGATTCTGCTGCGGGCCAAAAAAAGGGTCCCGTGCGAATTTGCGGCGGGTGCGGCGGGTGTGGCGGGTGCGGCGAATGGCTGAACTCGAATCGCACAGAGATCGGATGTGATTTGCACTGCAGTGCGGTGCGAATCACATTCGTTCTCATAAACCGCTGCAATGTGAACCCAGCCTTAGTGACACTGGCGACGGGGGGTGATCACGGGGTTAAACCTTTATTGGGGGGGTTAGGGGGGTACATTAGAACTAAAGGGGGCTAACCCTAACTGCCCTAACAGTTATTACAGTCACAAATGACACCAATGCAAAAAAAAAAAAAAAAAAAAAAAAAAAAAAAAAATGACATTGGTGTCACTGTGACTGGGGGGCAGGGGTAATTGGGGGGGTGATCGGGGGGTAAAGGGGGGGTGTGAGTGTGCCTGGCATGTTCTACTGTTTGTGTAGAGTGTTGGTGCAACTCACCGATCCGTTCTCCTCCGTGTCGGAACGAAAAATACCGACACGGAGGAGAGAATACATCACTTCCTCTCCTCACAGGAGAGGAAGTGATGTCACGAAGGATTTTCATTCGTCGGGAGCGATCGCGAGGGGGTGGCCATGAATGAATGGCCGTCCCCTCGTCCGGGATCGCTCCCGCACGAAAACCGACCGCCGCAGGCACCGGGCGGGGGCCCGATCGGGCCCCCGACCCGCGGGAAGGCAGGGACGTACATGTACGCCCTTATGCCTGCCCGTGCCATGCTGTCGACGTACATCGTCGTGCGGCGGTCGGCAACTGGTTAAACATGGTGTCTCACAGCTATATGACTGTTTGTCCGAAATAGAAGGCCAAGGAAATATCCCATTTATAGCTAAATGGGAAAAAGACTTGGGCTATAAAGTGGACGAGACCCAAATGATTAACTCGGTATATGACTCTGTATTCGATATAAGATCAATAGAAGTAAATTATAAATGTTTAAGGAGATGGCATTTTACCCCTGATAAATTACATAAAATGGACGCCTCCAACTCTAAGTTAGGTTGGAGAGAATGTGGTACACTAGGAACAATATTCAATTTCTGGTGGGAATGCCCAGTAATAAATCAATACTGGAGTAAAATAACAGAATATATAGAGAAAATAACAGGGCAAAAAATACCCTTAACGCCAGGGGAGTGTTTGTTTCTAGGAGTAGATGAAAAAACGAGTAAGCATCTTAAAAGAAGAATAAAAAACTCACTAGTACCCATTTTACTTAATGCCGCAAAAGCCATAATTCCAAAAAATTGGTTACAGGTGAAAAAACCCTCGATTTGCGAATGGATTCAAAGAATAGAATATATCAATAACATGGAATATCTAAGAAATATGGAAGAAAATAAAATGAAAAAATATCGCAGTACATGGGAAAAATGGAGATTATTCAAAAAGACGCAGCATTATACACAAGCATTAATGGAATAAAGAGTAGTGGAGACGAGGAAGGTCAACAGATAGTGGAGAAGAGGGAAGGGTGGGAATGGTTAAATGTAATCAAGTCAAATAACTAAGATATTGGTAGCATAAATAGGATGGTAAGGATAACTAAGTAGATGTCAGTTGAACGGTTGTCTTTGCTGTTTTTTTTTTTTGTCTTTTATCTCTTCTTAACTTGAACGGTTTTTCTTTTGTAATGGATAAATAATAAATAGATATAAGCAATAAATGAGAAGATAAAAAAAAAAAAAAGAGATGGTGAAAAAGATAAAGATATCTTGCTACAATGATGTTAAAGCGGAGGTCCACCCTAAAATGGACCTCCGCTCATCGGAATCCCCCCCCCTCCGGCGCCACAATCGGCACCTTTCAGGGGGGAGGGGGGTGCAGTTACCTGGATAATCCAGGTAACTGCACCCACTTCCGGGCTAGCTCTCTGCGGAAAGGGGCGTACGTTACGCCCCTTTCCGCAAGCGCCCGCCCCCTTCAGCAAGTGCCCCGCTGCCTGCTGGGAAACACACAGCTCCCAGAGGCAGCGGGGACCCTCCGGATTGCGCCGCGCGGCTCGCGCATGCGCAGTAGGGAACCGGGAAATGAAGCCGAAAGGCTCCATTTCCTGATTCCCATACCCAAGATGGCAGCGGCAGGACCTGACAGACGAGCGAGCGATCGGCTTCGGGTGCCGACATCGCGGGCGCGCTGGACAGGTAAGTGTCACTATTTAAAAGTCAGCAGCTGCTGGCTTTAAAAAAAAAAAAAAACGCGGAGTCCCGGTGGACTCCCGCTTTAAAAGAGATTATAAGGATTCTGATAATCAAACTGATTAGAATCTATCAATATACGAGCATTTTACTGAGTGGTAAAAAAAAAAAAAAAAAAAAAAAGGATGCATAAAAAAAAACATGGCTTTGTGTGATTAAAAGGCAAACTTGATCCACCTGCAGCAAAGGAGGGGCACAAATAGAGGAAAGGTGCTGATCACCCCAAAAGTACAAAAAAGAAAATAAAAATGTCCCCAAAGTGGGGTTTTTAGGCAGCAAAGGAAAATAATTGATGCAATATTAAATGAAAGTAATTATTTATGTATAGTATCAAAAGCATGACATGATAGTTAAAACAACATGAGCTCCAGTAGGAAATAAAAACTAAACCGAAAGTACACTTGCAGACAGAGAACTTTTCATAGCAACATTAGTAATAAAGATGTTGACAATTGTGAAAAATGAACTGACGCATTTCAACCCAAAATACAAGGGTCTTCTTCAGAAGTTTAGTCTGCTAAAAGAGATATAGTATGGGTACACATGTCAAAATTATATGCACACAGTAACAGAAAAAGTAGATGCTGTACAGTGCAAACATGCGGTATAGTTACATAATCGTGTATATTTCACCGGAAGAGTACTTTCTACATGGAGATGAATGAATGAATGAATGAAATACTTGTATCGCGCACAATGCGAACTGAATCGCCTCTAGGCGCTGTGGCGAGCTTTGATCATCTGCTAAAAGAGGAAGGTCTTGAGTTTTTTCCTAAAAGCCAGGTGATTTTCTTCCTGGCGGATGTTGATTGGTAGAGCATTCCATAGCCAAGGCCCTTGGACAGCGAATCTCCGATCACCCTTGGATTTATGCCGGGCTTTGGGCACGAGGAGGAGGTTTTTGTTGGCTGATCGAAGACTGCGGTTTGGTGTGTAATGATTTATTTTCTCCATTAGGTATTGCGGAGCTTCTCTATGCACGCATTTGTGGGTGAGGCACAGGGTCTTGAACGTGATCCGATTTTTTACGGTTAGCCAATGTAAGCTCCTCAGTGAAGGAGAGATGGATTCCCAGGGTTTTTTTCCTGTTATCAGCCTTGCCGCTGATAAAAATAACCCCGAGACTCTTCGCTTTGGTCTTTGGGGAGATAGTCTGCCCAAAGACGGTTGGTGGAGACCAGGAGGTTTTGGTTGCGGGCTTATGATTTGGGTGTAAGATGTAAGTGTAATGATTTATTTTCTCCATTAGGTATTGCGGAGCTTCTCTATGCACGCATTTGTGGGTGAGGCACAGGGTCTTGAACGTGATCCGATTTTTTACGGTTAGCCAATGTAAGCTCCTCAGTGAAGGAGAGATGGATTCCCAGGGTTTTTTTTCCTGTTATCAGCCTTGCCGCCGTGTTTTGGATCAGTTGTAATCGTGCAAGTTGATATTGTGGTAATCCTATGTAAAGCGAGTTTGCGTAGTCCAGTCGTGAATTAATGATTGTTCCAACTACCACTGCTTTGTCATTCTTTGGGATAAAAGGGATGAGTCTGCAAAGCATGCGCAGCAGATGGTGAGATCGACTGACTACAGATCCTATTTGCGCATCCATTGACATTTGTGCGTCTAAAATAACCCCGAGACTCTTCGCTTTGGTCTTTGGGGAGATAGTCTGCCCAAAGACGGTTGGTGGAGACCAGGAGGTTTTGGTTGTGGGCTTATGATTTGGGTGTAAGATAAGAAGCTCTGTCTTTGATTCGTTCAGCTGGAGGGAGTTGGTGGTCATCCAGTCCTCTATTGATTTGAGGCAGTTTTCAAGTTGTTGTTGGTGATCTTTTCTTCCATTGATCCGGAAATAAAGTTGCGTGTCGTCAGCGTAAGAGTGGAAGCAGAGATCTGAGCATCTGATGATTTGAAGGAGTGGGCGAATGTAAATGTTGAAGAGAACGGGTGACAACGGAGAGCCTTGAGGGACTCCGCAGGTGACTGCCCGAGTTTCGGAGAGGAATTTTCCTAGTTTCACTGTCTGTGACCGATTTCCTAGGAAGGACGCGAACCATTGGAGATCTATGTCTTGGACTCCGGCTACTTCTGTGAGGCGGACGAGTAGAGTATTGTGATCTACTGTATCAAACGCTGCACTTAGGTCTAGCAGTACGAGGAGACATGGCTCTCCGTCATCTGCTGCTTCGAGGGCGTCATCCCAAATCTTGAGGAGAGCTGTTTCTTTTCCATGACCCGGGCGGAAGCCTGATTGCAGCGGGTCCAGGAGTTTGTGAGTATCCAGGTGAAGTTGTAGCTGATGTACTACAGCTTTCTCCATGATCTTAGAAATGGTGTTGAGGCTTGTAATTGGCCTACGGTTGTTTGGATCCTGAGGGTCCAGGTTTGGTTTCTTGAGTAGAGGTTTAACGATGCCTTGTTTGAGGATGCTGGGAACAATCCCTTCGTGGAATGATCGGTTTATGAGGTGGGTTATGGTTGGAGCCACGATGTCGGAGCATTCTTTCAGTAGTTTTGTGGGGATGATGTCAATAGGTGAGGTACTGTCACGCAGTTTATTAATGATGTTTTTTGCGGTGTCTACGGTAATTGGGGATAGTGAAAATTTTGGCGGTTGCGGTATGTTGGTGCAGACATCCTCTTTATGTATTTGCTGGCTGAGGTTGGATGTTTTCTTCTGACAAATTGTTTTCCTGATGGTTTTGACTTTACCGATGAAAAAATCCGACAGTTTGTCACAGTAATCCTGGGATTCGCTTTCTGGGGGTTCTAGGCACACCGGATTCATTGATTGATTAACCAGTTTAAACAGTTCCTGTGGTTGGTTTGCGGCCGTTGAGATTGTATATGAGAAGTGGTCCTTTTTGGCATTGAAGATTGCTTTCCGATAATTCTCTGTGAGACCTTTGTAGTTAAATAGGTTTTCCTCGGTGGGTTTTCTTCTCCATGTTCTTTCCGCTCTTCTGCGTTCTTGCTTTAATACGGAGAGGGAGCTATTAAACCATTCAGCATTTTTCTTCCTGATGAGTGCCCTGCGTTTTGGTGCTACCGAGTCTGCTGATTGCAGTAATGCCTTGTTCAGGGAGTTGAGTGTTTCCTCCGTATAGTGGTTTAAGGTTATTGTAGATATCTTTTTGGACAGAGTGGTTTTGAAGGCTTCGGAGTACAGTTTTTTATGCGATCTGGTCCAGTGCATTGTTACAGGTTTCCGTTTTGCGTTGGTGATGTTGGTAGCGATTTTGAATTTGATGGCGTGGTGATCCGTCCATGGCAGAGTTAAGTTGTTGCATATGTTGACGTCGATGTTCTGTTTGAAAATGAGTTCCAGGGTGTGTCCTGACCCATGCGTGGGAGTCTTTATCAGTTGCTGTAGACCCAGCTCTTCTAGTTGATTGATGCAGGCAGTCGCGATGGGGTCTTTAGGCTCGTTTGCCCAAAGGTTGAAATCTCTGAGTGCCAGGAAATTTTTGAATTTTAGGGTGTGCATTGCAAAGGATTCCGTGAGGGGTGAAAGAAGATTGGACTTTGGTCCCGGTGGTCTGTAGCACAGTAGAATTTGAGTGGTGTCATGGGGTGTTGGTTGAAGATGTAGCGTCAGGGTTTCCATAAAAGGCACTGGGTTCTGAGATGATGGTTTAGTGAGATCCAGGTGACCTTTAAAGATCACTGCTAGGCCTCCTCCTTTTTTCCCTATCCGGTGTTCAGTTAGGATCCTGTAGTTTTCCGGCACCAATTCGGTGAGGATGGTGTTGCAGTCAGAGGTTAACCAGCTTTCGGTGATGAAGAGGCCGTCTACATCGTTCTCGATGATGAAGTCGTGTACTTCCAGACTATGTTTGACTGCAGACCTGGCGTTAATCAAGGCGCAATCTAATTGTAGTGGTCGAGTAGATGTCTTCCTGTGGTTGGGAGCTGCTTGTCGTCCGGTTTTTAATAGTTGTTCTCTTTGAAGTATTTTTTGTATGGAAGATGGCAATGTGGTGTTGATGTTCCTTAGTCTGTGCAGAACTTCAGCTGAGTATTTGAAGTAGCACATGGTTTGTGGATGCTGTTGATGGTACTATGGGCCTAAGATGATGATCCTGATCAGGGTATTGATCCTGAGGTGAGGCTAAGTATCAGACTTGTCGCCGTGCTTGAGGCTATTAGCGCGCAAGTTGATCCTTTAACCACTTGCTTACTGGGCACTTAAACCCCCCTCCTGCCCAGACCAATTTTCAGCTTTCAGTGCTGATGCACTTTGAATGACAATTGCGCGGCCATATAACGCTGTACCCAAATGAAATTTTTATCATTTTTTTCCCACAAATAGAGCTTTCTTTTGGTATTATTTAATTACAGCTGGGAGTTTTATTTTTTGCTAAACAAACAAAAAAAGATGCAAAAAAAAAAAAAAAAAATCATGTTTCATAGTTTGTTATAAAATTTTGCAAACAGGTAATTTTTCTCCTTCATTGAAATGCGCTGATGAGGCGGCACTAGTGGGCACTGATAGGCTGCACTGGTGGGCACTGATAGGCTGCACTGGTGGGCACTGATAGGCACAGTTAAGGCGGCACTAATAGGCACAGATAAGGTGGCACTGATAGGCACAGATAAGGCAGTACTGATGGGCACAGATAAGGCAGCACTGATGGGCAAAGATGGGCACAGATAAGGTGGCACTGATGGGTGGCACTAATGGGTGGCACGGATGGGTGGCACTAAGGGGCACTGATAGGTACCACTGATAGATGGGACTGATGGGCACTGATAGGTGGCATTACTAGGTGGATCTGATAGGTGGCACTGCTGGGCACTGATGGGCGGCACTAATGGGCACTGATGGGCACTGGTAGATGACACTAATGGGCACGGATATGTGGCACTGGGGTGCAGCACTGTTGTTGAGGCAGATTGTGGGCACTGATAGGTGGCACTGTGGGCACTGATAGGTGGCACTGTGGGTACTGATGGGTGGCACTGTGAGCACTGATGGGTGGCACTATGGGCACTGATGGGTGGCACTGATGGGGGGGCACTTTTTTATTATTTAGGTGGCACTGGCAGGGGGCAGGTGGGAACTGATAAGCTGGCAGTCCCGATCACGGCCGCCAGTGTTTGGCTTTTTTTTTTCTCCTCGCGCTGTCAGCGCGAGGAGGAAGAATAGCCGTTTACCGGCTCTGTTGTGTCACATGATCAGCTGTCATTAGCTGACAGCTGATCACGTGGTAAGGGGTCGGGATTGACCCCTTGCTCCCATCCGTGATCAGGCAAGTCTCATAGACTCGCTGATCACAGAGCGCGCCGCGCGTGGCCCTCAGGGGGCGCGCAGGCCGCTCGTGCACGGGACAACGTCAATAGATGTCATCCCGGCAAAGCAGGTCCGCGCTGTAGCCGTCATTCGGTTAGTGATTAAAAACCTTTTCTCTCCTCGGGTAGCTCCAAGACACTCCACATCAGCACGAACCGGACCGGGATAATAATCAGGCAATATGACTTGCGAGAAGTCACACTTGAGATAACCCCCCAGAAATACAGATCGAGCGGCGATCGAGTGGGGGGCAAATCACACCTTTGGCAGAGATCCAGGATGAATTAGTCGGCCTGCCCACAATATATGTAGCCAGTCATACAGAAAATTCACATGGCAGCAACACACTAATAAAAATGGGGGATGTGATAAAATCAACGCATATCCCCATGCATGTAGTATGCATGCGTGCATGGCCCTCCATTCATCCAAGAAAGATATGTGTCTACTTATGAGAATAAGTAAAAAATAGATGTGAATAAATAGAGTAGAGGGTCAGAGTGACACAGTGCATTAGCTCTATGAGTAGAGACCACGTCCCTTGAAAGTATATGGTCCACATGATGAGAGACGGGTGAAAAGTGCAGAGATGAAAATGGAGTGAGAGGGGATCCACCTGCTGGCTTATATACAATTTTTAATCTATTTTTTAATAAATTTTTAGGCATTTTGCCAAGGCACTCCTGAAGATCCCTCAAAGCACCCCAGGGTGCCTGGGCACCCTGTTTGAAAAAGGCCTATCTAGAGCAGGAGTGGATAAGGCTCATCAGACTCTGTAGTGGGGTCTGATGAATGAGGTGAGTGCCACTACTTACAGAGGTGGTGCTTCACTGAACACTTTTTGTGGAGGATTTATTGTAACGCTTAGTACACAGTGGTGAAGAACATGAGGACATGTTTATACACATTGATTTAAGAGACTAAGTGCTGGTTCACACTGGGGCAACTTCAAAGTCGTCCGACTCTGAAGCTGCCCCGCACAGCGTGACCTCAGAGCGGCCTGCAAACTACTTCTTTATTGGAAGTCAATGCAAGCCGCTCCGAAAACGCCCCCAAGTAGTACAGAAACCCTTTTCTAAGTCGGAGCGGCTTGAGTTGCTCCCATTAGAAAGGTTCCATTGCACTGCATGGAGTGCAGCTAAGTCACCTGACAGATTGCCCCAGTGTGAACCGGCACTTAGTGATGTTTATTTTTATGTTTTGCATCTCATTTTTTTTACTGTTTATATCATCACATTTTGGATTTCTATTAATGAATTGAGTGGCACTGGTACAGATACTACTGTGCTGTTACTGCCAGTGTGCTTACACAGACACTGCACTGATGATGATGATAGTAATAGTGATGGCTGCTGCTGATTTCCCCCCAGTCTGAGCCTACCTTCTCCTCAACACTTACTTGCTGAAGGAGACAGCCAATAAGAAAGGTTGATGTGACCACCAGATCCATGATACAGCCTTCTGGGCTCCTGTATATGAGCTCATGGGGTCCAAGGAATATGATTTAGACCACCCAGGAGCCGTGGGGTATGGGGAAAGCATTCACAATCACTTTAAAGTGGTTGTAAAGGCTGAGGCTGGGTTCACACATCGGATGTCAATTTTATGTTACTTTTCTTTTTTTGATGCAGTTCTGATGCAAATTTGAAAGGCTCAGGACCGGATTTTTGTCACAGCTGCAATTTCAGTGCTGGCCAATACATAGTAGATAAAGGGTACCAACTGAACACATGCGCTTCAGAAGCGTTCCCATAGAACTCAATGGCCTGGAATTTGCACCTAAACCACACCGCAGTGCTCAGAAAACACACAGGAAACGTTTTAAACTCGCACTGCGGAAGCACCACATATATGTGAACAGCTTGAATTGAAATCAATGTTTTTTTACATGTCATGCAAATTAGATGTGGTTCAAAACTCATATATGTGAACCAAGCTTGCATTCTATGCACAAAGGTAAAAAACCTTCAGTATGGAGCTTCCTCCCTAGCCCCCCTAATACTTATCGGGGCCCAATCCAGTGATGTGCATGAGAGCGACCGCTGTCTCGGGTCCTCTGTCTCCTCATTGGTTGAGGCACAGCAGCATGAGCAATAGGCTCAATTCTCAATTACAGTCAGTGAGGAAGGAGTGGGGAGTAGAGCTGAGCCCCATTCTGTGTGTCCTATGGACGCTCAGAGCAGGGCTGTGGAGCGAGAATGCACAAGTTCCCCCAGAGCAAGCGGTTTTGTCTGGGGTTCAAGGAGGAGGTGCCAGTAGTGCTGGAGGGGGACCCAAGAGGAGGAGGATTGGGGCTGCTCTGTGCAAAACCACTGCACAGAGCAGGTAAGTATAACATGTTTGTTATTAGAGGCAGGATTGTTTTTTTAAATATCACTTTAATTATAGCAGTATACCGATGCTCACCTGGTGATCTGGCCTGTAAGTTGTTTTTTTTTTTAACAGGATAATCTGCCCTGCAAATGTAGCAGTTAGAGGGTTGAGACAAACCATTTGCCATTGATAGGGGTGCTTACAATAATCAACTTTTGTTTATTTATATAAAACATTCCAAAAGGAACAAAACCATTTTCTGTAGCTGTCTA
This sequence comes from Lithobates pipiens, assembly GCF_037356315.1. Classification (NCBI taxonomy): domain Eukaryota; kingdom Metazoa; phylum Chordata; class Amphibia; order Anura; family Ranidae; genus Lithobates; species Lithobates pipiens. The sequence goes on from NW_027507764.1 coordinate 463,443,386, forward strand.
AAAAAGCGTTGGACTGAAATCTGGCATTTGGCTTCAATTTGTTAGTTTATCTAAATCTGCTAGTGTATCTAGTCTGCACCCCCCAGACTGACAACGCTGCTAACCAAAGGTGTCTATGATGCGTTCATCCAGAGTGAGAGCACTCTAATACAGAAGGTGTGTTACTAGCCAGATCACCAGGTGAGAAAAGGGGAAAAACTTAATAAAGAAAACTAATGCAGCCACCACTTTTAATTATTGGTAAGCTGCAATATTTTAAATTTTTGGTTTTAAGTTTAAAGAATATGTCATCTCAACATTTCATATTCCTGATATGTGCCTGTTATATCATGTACTTGTATGAAAAAGTATCCTGTTCCCTTTGCATTGCTTCATTTTTGTGAAATCCCTGGTGTTCTTGCCAGTCTTGCTGCTTTCCTATTAAAAACTGACCACACTAGGCATGAGAGCACATTGTGGTCTGTTTTCTAGCTATGCTGAAAACTCATCCTGCTCCCCTCCATTGATCAGATTTCTGCCAAAGTCTATGATTTTTTGCAGCTAAGAACAGAGAGTATGTGATAATTTCTCTCCTGGCTGATTCATTCTGTTTGTACATCAAGTGGCCAGGAATTCTCTTCATTTATACCACACACTTATCCTAGATGAGAATCTGGTATAATTGTTTATGGGGAACAATACACAACTGCATGGGTTTCCTTCTAGAAATACACACTAGACCCTTAACAAACAGACAAAGATGCAGTGCTCTGAGCAGGGGAACCTCCTGAGCTATAGGATAGAGTCCACTAACGGGTGCTCTCTCAGTGGCTTCAATGTCCTCCAGACAACATTCAATCAGCAAGCCAGGTCACAGCATAAACCTCAAACTATTTATAATGTGTAGAGAACTCCACCCACCGAGCAAGCAATAAACCAATCATGCTAATTTAAACCGATTTAAAATTGCAAGACTGCCGAAAAGAAACCACCAATACAAAGAGACACTACAGACCGCGCATTTATAACATCAGGAAAAATAAACCATAATTCAAATCAAAAAGATATATAAACACAATAATATACAAAAAATTAAAATTGAGGAAAATTAAAGATACCAAAACAAAAAACAAATATTATCCTAATGTAGCCAATGGAGAAAATAATCATATACAGTATCTCACAAAAGTGAGTACACCCCTCACATTTTTGTAAATATTTCTTTATATCTTTTGTGTGACAACACTGAAGAAATGACACTTTGCTACAATGTAAGTGAGTGTACAGCTTGTAAAACAGCCATTAACCCCCCTAGCGGTAATCCCGAGTCTGGCTCGGGTTGGGATTTTAATTACAGGAGCGGTAACCCCGAGCCAGACTCGGGATCGCATCGCTCGATGCAGGGGAGGACACAGGGAGAGTTACTTACCTTGTCCCCTGGATCCAGCGATGTCCGCCGCGCTGTGTGATTGAGCTGTCCTCCGCTCGATTCAAAGTGCCGAATGCCGCCGAGCTCCGTTCCCTGCGACGTTACGGCGCACTGGAGCGGAGAACGGCGGCAAATTCAAAAAAGTAAAAGTACACAAAACACACACAGCACTGTAATCTTACAGATTACAGTGCTGTATTACAAAATTACACACCCCCTTTGTCCCTAGTGGCCTGTGCAGTGCCCTGCATGCACTTTTATATTATAAATACAGTTTTTTTCTGCCTGGAATTTGGAGATTGTCCATAGCAACTAAAACGTGTCCCTTTTTCAGTGTTTTAGGATTTGATTACATTACTGAATATTTTTTATTATTCTTTATTATATTATAAACTTTATCATACCCGGGATGTCTGCTAGACTCTGGTTTGAACAGATTTAAGAGCGTTATTCCTAAGAATTACAGGACTACAAAATAAAACGCCAGATTTCCATGCAAAATAATTGTACCGCTTTCAGCACCTTATTCCAGACTGAATCATACCGCCAGGGAGGTTAATGTCTAAACCGCTGGCAACAAAAGTGAATACACCCCTAAGTGAAAATGTCCAAATTGGGCACAAAGTGTCCTCTTCCGCTCCTGCATGATGACATCACGGAGCTGGTGGATGTTAGAGACCTTGCACTCCTCCACCTTCCATTTGAGGATGCCCCACAGATGCTCAATAGGGTTTAGGTCTGAAGACATGCTAGACCAGTCCATCACCTTTACCCTCAGCTTCTCTAGCAAGGCAGTGGTCGTCTTGGAGGTGTGTTTGTGGTCGGTATCATGTTGGAATACTGCCCCCCCCCCCGGGAGGGGATCATGCTCTACTTCAGTATGTCACAGTACATGTTGGCATTCATAATTCCCTCAATGAACTGTAACTCCCCAGTACCAGCAGCACTCATGCAGCCCCAGACCATGACACTCCCACCACCATGCTTGACTGTAGGTGAGACACACTTGTCTTTGTTCTCCTCACCTGGTTGCCACCACACACACTTGACACCATCTGAACCAAATAAGTTTATCTTGGTCTCATCAGACCACAGGACATGGTTCCAGTAATCCATGTCTTCAACAAACTGTTTGCAGGCTTTCTTGTGCATCATCCTTAGAAGAGGCTTCCTTCTGGGATGTTAGCCATGCAGACCTATTTGATTCAGTGTGCAGCATATGGTCCGAGAACTGACAGTCTGACCCCCCTCATCCCTTCAACCTCTGCAGCAATACTAGCAGCACTCATCTATTTCCCAAAGACAAACTCTGGATATGACGCTGAGCAAGTGCAATCAACTTTTTTGGTTGACCATGGCAAGGCCTGTTCTGAGTGGAACCTATCCTGTTAAACCACTGTATGGTCTTGGCCACCATGCTGCAATTCAGTTTCAGGGTCTTGGCAATCATCTTATACCCTAAGCCATCTTTATGTAGAGCAACAATGCTTTTTTCAGATCCTCAGAGAGTTCTTTGCCATGAGATGTCATGTTGAACCTCCAGTGACCAGTATGAGAGAGTGATAACGCCAAATTTAACATACCTGCTCCCCATTCACGCCTGAGACCTTGTAACACTAACGAGTCATATGATACTGGGGAGGGAAAATGGCTAAATGGGCCCAACTGGACATTTTCACTTAGGGGTGTACTCACTTTTGTTGCCAGCGGTTTAGACATTAATGGCTGTGTGTTGAGTTATTTTGAAGGGACAGCAAATTTACACTGTTATAAAAGTTGTACACGCACTAGTTTACATTGTAGCAAAATGTAAATTCTCTAGTGTTGTCACATGAAAAGATATAATAAAATTTTTACAAAGAATATGTCAAAAATGTATGAAAAAACAATACACAACTGAAAATAAATATCATATAGACTGAACCTTAAATGACAACTGGATGTTAATACTACTTAAGAAAAAGATCCACATCATACCTATGGGTCATGCCAGTGGGAATTCTTGTGTGGAGGTTAAAGATCCACCAGACCTCCCTTTCAAGGAGCTTCCGGTGGATGTCGCCCCCTCTAGGAGATTCTCTAACCTTTTCTAAAACACAAAATTACATACTAGATCCTTATCCTTGATGAGGGTCTGGTGTGGATGTTAAGAGGGACCTCACACAATAAAACAAAAATGTAAAAAAAAATATTATTTTCATAGTCAATGAAGTCACCCGGAAGACCCTTAGTTTACATTCCACAGTGGGGACCAGGAGCTCTTATTCATAGTGAATAGTCACCAGGAGAGGATTGTGTCAGTGGTTGGTATTTTTTTTTTTGGCAAAGTAGGTGGGCCTCATTCATTATGATTAACAAGGATCTGCATCTCTGGACAACACGACTGATGATGGATTTACATTGTGGGACATTTTTCAAAGATTTTTATTTTTTAATAAGGGACTTGGGAAAAATGTGTCTTAGTTACTATTTACGTTTTGTTTTTGTGGATAAGCACATTCATATGGTGTGGAGTCAGGAGGCTTCTAGATTCCAATTCACCCCTTCCAAAAGTGAATTGGCAGCCTTCCAGTCCTCTATTCTCTAATGTAAACACAGAGAAGGTGTTCTGGAAAGAAGTTTCTGGGAGAGCTGTGCTGTAGTGAAAATTACTTAAGTGCTCTGCTGTAAACTTTGAGGATGAACTGTTCCACAGTGCCTGCAGCAACAGAGGTCCGTGAAGGCTTGTTTTTATGTTTACAAACTATTTTATTGGGTACAAAGAAGTGGTACAAAAAGCTTTTGTCATATACCATAAAAGGTACAATAAAGGTAGTTTACACATAAGGATAATCAAAATAAATTGTGTGATTGTGAAGGCTTGTTTTAAGGAGCATTCACTGCTTTACTGCGTAAGTATGTGTAAATATAAAAATATAATTTGTTGGATGTGTATGAGGGAGATTCCAACTAGGTGTATGTGCCAGTGAGGGTATCACCCTTGTTTAAAATATATAACAAAACAGAGTAGAGTAGATAATAGGACTTTAAATACCCCTCCAGTGATTACAAAGATACAATTATATATACAAAATACAAGATTTATATCTACCAATAAAAATAAAAAATAAAAAAACATATTAAATGTCACAGCTTGCATATTGTTACCAACAATCATTATCCTCTATAAAAATGCATGGCTATTGGTCGAAATAGAGAGCTTTAAGTTGACGCATTTTGTGGAGATCACCACTTCTTCAGGACCTTCTATCTCTCACATGAATACATATGACCAAAGGAATAAATTCTAAGAACAGAAAAACACATTTATAATTTATATATCATCAGAGAAAATAATTACACTTATTTACAATCATCATAGGGGTGAGAAAATATATTATAACTGTTCTAAAAACAAAGCTAGGGGTGGGGGAGGAGGAGAACAGAAGAAAAAAAATGTACCTTTTCATGGAAAGGTACAATATTTTTTTTTCTGTTCTCCCCTCCTCCACCCCTAGCTTAATTTTGGGAACGGTTATAATGTATTTTCTCAACCCAATGATAACTGTGAATAAGTGTAATTATATTCTCTGATGATTTGTAAATGCGAGGGTGATATTTAGGCTGGGTTCACACCTCCGATGGATGCAGCTGGCAGCAGCGGTCCGGTGCACCCCAGTTCTCCATTTCAGGGATGCATTTTTGCCTGAATTCAGCCCTGAAACTGAGCCAAAGATGCACAGTGTTCCTGTGCAAGCCGCTCTGCAGCCACAATGGAGATATGGGAACCGGCTCCTTTGACAGCCAGTCACAATCTCCTGTCATGCGATTTGGATGTGGATTCAATTTGGATAGGTGTGAATCCAGCCTGAATAGAAAACATTTTTTCTATGATTTTACTTTGGAATTTTTAATCTATGAGTATATGGATCACCATATGTTAAATCAGGTGAACTGGTGGATTTTAAGATGTTTTTCTTTCTCTTTAGCCCCATACACACTATCAGATTTTCTGCTGATTTTTGCCTTCGGATTTACCAAAACCATGTAGTAGAAGGACCTACCTGATTGCATACACATTGAAGCTCCTAAGGATTGACCTCATATTATATGGTTTTGGTAAATCTGAAGGAAAAAATCAGCAGAAAATCTGATAGTGTGTATGGGGCTTTATTCTATGTTATCTCATTGTTTACATGTATTGTTTTGGACCTTGTTGTATAACTTAGGTTTTCAAAACCTACCAAAAGAGTTACAGTATAAGATAATTTGTTTTGTTTTTCTAGACATAAAATTTCTCAATGTCCATGAAGAACACTGGTCACAAAAGCATTTAGGTGTTGACACTGAAAGAAATATCCTTGTTCTTTGGAAACATCATGCAAGGCCATTTATTCATCTTGTATTCACAACCCTCAAAGAGGAGCGAACCACCCCACGTGAAATTGACCTAATAGGAGGAAACCCATTCACTGTGATTATTGTCAACATTGGGGTACATTTCAGATTATTTCCTGTGCATCACTACATCAGGAGGCTGTACAATATCCGACGTGCCATAGAACGCCTGCTTCTGAGAAGCCCAGAAACAAAAGTTATCATCAAGACAGAGAATACAAGTGAGATGGCAGAAGATTATGAATCAATGAGTGATTTCCATGCATATGTTCACTATTTCATTATGGAAATTATCTTTAAAGATATCAATGTTGGTTTTATACATGGTTGGGACATGACTACTGCATTCAATTACAATCAGATTCATCCTCCAGAAGCATATGTGAGAAATGAGATCAACATGCTAATGACATACATCTGTAGCTGACCTGTCAGATAAAAAGATTAGTCATTATAGTTTTATATTCCCATTTTTGCATCATACTAGAGGTGAAGTGGGAATATGTAACTATGATAGCTACTGTGCAATTTGGTACAATCTGAACGTAATGCTAAAAATCCCTGGCACCCTTGCTTCCCACCATGTTTTCCTGTCTCAACCCAGCTCTATGATTTTGACCACACTGCCTGGACATACCTATAATTTCCTAATTGTTTTTTTTAGCAGTGGTATTGGGGCCAATTTACTAAAGGCAAAAAGTCTGTTAACTTTGCAAGGAAAGTTGCACTTTGCAAGAGAATTTGCCACAGAGCTTAGCGAATCAGGTTAAGTTCTACTGATTTCTATAATCCAATTGTGGGCAAGCAAAATTGCTGTTTGTTTTATTTTCTTTGAACATGATTGAGTATTCTTGGCAAAGTGAAGCTTCGTCATATTCACTAAGCTATGGTGCAAGTTCCTTTGCATCTCTAATACTTTGCATCTATAATACATTGATGCTTTAATGCATTTTAACCATAGCTAAATGTCAGTGAATATGAATAAACCTTCACCCACATTTTGTAATTGAGGACAGTTCAGGCCCAAAGCAAATTTGTGTGGATCAGTTTTCTTACCATGGTGTAGGCCCACGTACACACGGTCTGAGATTTTGCCAACCAAATCCGTCGGATTTTGCCTGTTGTATTTAGTCCGACGGATTGTGTCCGAAACTGTTGCATACATGCGGTCGGGCCAAGTTGGCGAAAAATCAGATCTTTCAGAACGTGATGACGTAATTTCGTTACGATGGGACTACATTCAGGCTAGTAGCCAATAGCTTTGATGTAGGAATTTGATCTGAGCATGCGTGGCACTTGGTCCGATCAAAATGCTCTACACATGATCGGATTAGGTCCGTCCGGCCCAGTTGGTAGGGAAATATTTCCAACATGTTGGAAAATTGGGTTGGACGGAGATTCGGACGGAATCAGTCTGATGCATACCACACACAGTCGGATTATCTGACGACACGGTCCGATAAGACTCATTCCGACAGATTCTCCGACCGTGTGTACAAGGGCTAATACCTCTTCATTATCAGGCCATTTTTAAGTCTTCACTGCTATGATAATTTGACTGATCATTACACCATCATGCAAACACCATACCCAAATGAAGTTTATATACATTTTTTTCGGACAGATAGACTTTTCTTCTGGTGGTATTTAATGACTACAGGGTTTTATATGTTTTGCTATATAATGAAAAAAAGAAAGGGTGGTGGGGGCCCCTGGGCTTGAGTCACTTTTGGGCCCTACCTTCTATACATTACCGTATTTATCGGCGTATAACACATACCCCAAGTTTAGGAGGGAATTTTAAGGAAAAAAACCTTTAGGGGGGGAGTTTAAGGAAAAAACTTACATTTAAATGCCCATCAATGTAGCCTTATCAGTGTCCTTCTGCAGCCTTGCCCATCCATTTGCAGCCTTGCCCAGTGTCATTTGCAGCCTTGTAATTGCAGCCTTGAAGTTTAAATATGGCACGGGCAAGATACAGAGTCCTCTCTGTATCTATACAGGACTTAGAACTCCGTCTGACTACTTAGATCTTGAATTTTAAAAGCAGCAGCAACCCTGCTTATTTCACAGATTTGCTAATCTGACAGAAGTGCACTGCTTTTAAAATTCAACATCTCCGTAGTCAGACGGAGTTGTAAGTACTGTATTTCACTATATACTAACTTTAATGTTATAAATATATTTAAAATGCAAAACTCCGGTGGGTGTAACAACATGTTTGCTTTACCCCTTTTTAGTGTATCCTTACTGTGGACAAGTGTGGGGTGTAGCAAGATGGCAGCGATGGAACGTCACTTCCGTAGCAAACTGCAAATATGTCATAACAGCGGCTCTCGGGTCCTCTCGCAGTCCCGAGCGGAGCCGAGAGTAGCCGAGTGTATTCGGCTCACAGTCACACCCAGTCCCTGTGTTATGTCCATCATAGTGCAGGACTGGGCGTGACTGTGAGCAGAGCTGAGCTGAGTACACTCGGTTATGTATCTCAGCGGCGCTCGCGGGGCACCCTATTGGGTGGGGGCCATGGGCTTGAGCTGTGTGTTCTCTGTTGCTTGTGGCAGGATGTGTTTTTAAGCCCTGGCTATGCTCTAACTTTTTGCATTGGTGTTTTGTCTCCATGTGCCCCTGACCTACGTTCCAGTGTTCCTGTATTCTGATCCTGGACCCTGACCCTGCAGCCAGATTTTTCCTGCTTGCTTTTTCCATCTCCTGTTACCCTCTCCATGTCCTGTCTAGCTCCCAGCTCTCTGGATCTACTGATTACCAACAATACAGACCTGATCACGGATGTGGAAATACGAGGCAATTTAGGAAACATCAATCAGAGGTCATTTGGCTTCAGAATAAATCACACAAATAGGAAACATAAGGGGGATACAAAGACACTAAATTTCAAAAGAGCCAACTTCCCTAAACTACGAACCTTGTTAGAAGGCATGAATTGGGATAAAATCTTAAGAACAAAAAACACAGAGGAGAGATGGGTTTGCTTTAAGAGCATATTAAATAAGGGCATTAGCCAATGCATCCCATTGGGTAATAAATTTAAAAGAGCGAGCAAAAGTCCTGGATGGCTTAACTCCAATATAGAAATTCATATTAAAGCAAAGGAGAAGGCCTTCAAAAAATACAAGATTGAGAAATCATCACCGGCATTCCAACTTTATAAAGTATGCAACAAGAAATGTCAAGGGGGGAATTAGGGCGGCTAAGATAGCACACAAAAGACACATAGCAGAAGAGAGCAAAAACAATCCCACAAAATTCTCTAAGTATGTAAGCAGTAAAAAAAAGAGGGCAGACCATATTGGCCACATCAAGAATGAGGACAGACGTCTGGTTACAATGGATGGGGAGATGGTGAAGGTATTGAATCTATTCTTCTTCTCAGTCTTCACGAGGGAATCGGGGGCTTCAGTAACCAAAACTGCAGTGCTTATCCTTAGGACACATCACAGGAAGCACCTCCAAGGTTAACAGAGGACAGAATTAAAATTAGACTTGGGAAGCTTAACATTAATAAATCACCAGGGCCAGATGGCTTGCATCCGAGGATACTTAGAGAACTCAGTCAAGTAATTGCCAGACCATTGTTCTTAATTTTTACTGACAGTCTACTGACAGGAATGGTACCAGGTAATTGAAGAAAGCCAGTGTAGCCCCAATATTTAAAAAGGGTCTAAAACACATCCCTGGGAATTACAGACCAGTTAGCCTAACATCAATAGTATGCAAGCTGCAAGCTCTTGGAGGGGATGATAAGGAACTATATTTAGTAATGAGAACTGTATCATTAGCAGTAATCAGCATGGATTCATGAAGAATCATTCTTGCCAAACCAATCTATTAACTTTCTATCAGGAGGTGACTTGCCATATAGATAAAGAAAGGCCTGTAGATGTGGTGTATCTGGATTTTGCAAGAGCATTTGACACAGTTCCCTGTAAATGTTTACTGTACAAAATAAGGTCTGTTGGCATGGACCATAGGGTGAGTACACAGATTGAAATCTGGCTACAAGGGCAAGTTCGGAGGGTGGTGATAAATGAGGAGTACTCAGAAAGGTAAGAGGTGAGTAGTGGGGTCCCCCAGGGTTCTGTGCTGCAACCAATTCTATTTATTTTGTTCATAAACAACCTGTAGGATAGGGTAAATAGTTCAATCTCTGTATTTGTGGACGATACTAAGCTAAGCAGGGCAATAACTTCTCCACAGGAGGACAAACCTTGCAAAAGATCTGAAAAAATTAATGGGATGGGCAGCTACATGGCAAATGAGGTTTAATGTAGAAAAATGTTAAATAATGCATTTGGGTGGCAAAAATATGAATGCAATCTATACACTTGGGGGAGAACCTCTGGAGTAATCTAGGATGGAAAAGGGCCTGGGGGTCCTAGTAGATGATAGGCTCAGCAATGGCATGCAATGCCAAGCTGCTGCTAACAAAGCAAACATAATATTGGCATGCATTAAAAGGAGGATCAACTCCAGAGATAAAACGATAATTCTCCCCACTCTGCAAGACTCTGGTCCGGCCGCACCTGGAGTATGCTGTCCAGTTCTGGGCATCAGTCCGCAGTAAGGATGTACTGGAAATGAAGCGAGTACAAAGAAGGGCAACTAAGCTAATAAACGGTCTGGAGGTTATTAGTTATGAGGAAAAGGTTGCAAACACTGAACTTATTCGCTCTGGAGAAGATACGCTTGAGAGGGGATATGATTTCAATTTATCAATACCGTACTGGTGACCCCACAGGAGGGATAAAACTTTTTAGCGGAAGGGAGTTTAACAAGACATGTAGCTACTCATTAATATTAGAAGAAAAGAGGTTTAACCTTAAACTACGTAGAGGGTTCTTTACTGTAAGAGCAGCAAGGATGTGGAATTCCATTCCACAGGCGGTGGTCTCAGCGGGGAGCATCGATAGTTGCAAAAAACTATTAGATACGCACCTGAATGGCCGCAACATACAGGGATATACAATGTAATACTGACATATTATCACACACATAGGTTGGACTTGATGGACTTGCCGGGAAATGCCGGGAAACGTAATCAGTGTAAACCAAAAATGTTTTTTTGTGCGTTGCGCTGCTGGATTATATACGTCCAGGATGGGGGGAGGGGGGGAAGGGGGGGAGTTTGTGGGGAAAAAATGGAAAAAACAGAGGGGAGAAGAATGGGATGGGGAAATGGGGGTATCTGCTGTGGTTTTTGGTGTATAACAGATTTAGGGTTTCAAATCTGCTGCTCCACAGAATTTTGCAGTTCTTAGTGAATATGGCGGAAAATATGGCAGATGATAGTCAATAGGTAGCTGGCATGTTTTGATACAGAATCATAAGTTATAGTCAATAGTCAATAGTTATAAGAGGAGGATTTCTTAGCACAAGCAGGTAGGCAGCATGTTCAAGGGTAGAAGGCACCTTTAAAAGATATACAAACAGAAGAAAAACAGCGCCAACCTAAGTGCAGTATTTTAGATCACAGGTATTTATTTGTAAAGTAGTACACTCACTCTCTATCGGAATGTTTCAGGCACATCACGTTTTACGTGTAAGAAAAGCTTTTGGGGGACATCACAGGGCTCCCGGGGAGAAGCGGTTCCTCTTTCAGCTGTTTCTTTCGTCCGGTGGCGCCGGTGGTTCCCAGCGTCTCACGGCCCGGTGTCGCAGCGTCAGGGAGGTCCGTTCGTTGGTCGTGCGGGGTCGCGCTGTGCTGACGTTCGTTGCACGCGTTCAGAGCATGCGTGCTCCTTCCTCAGGCATATCGACCACCATATTGGAAGTGGTCAAATAGGGAGAAGGCAGTTCTGATTGGTCCATCAGGTTAGGGTGCCACCCTCTGTGGGGCGGGGTTATTTCGGCCAGGGCCTGGTGTTAGTAGGCTATGTGTTGCAGGCTGGCTGCATATCATTGTGCGTGTACCTATGTAGAGGACTTGGTCATTGTGGAAAAACCTTTTTAGGAGTGGTATATTTGTGAAATAAAAAAGTTTTATTTATGAATATATGGGTAAAAAATAATATGGGTAAAAAATAAAAATAATAGTAAAAAATTATAAAAGATGGAATTTTTATTATTAAAAGCAAGAGGATTTTTGCAAAGAAAAATAAAATAAAATAAAAATAAAAATAAATATAAATATAAAAATAAAAATTAAAATTAAAATAAACAGATGAAAATTATATGAGTAAAAATAAAAACAATCAGTGTTCTGTCTATCACAGGAGCTGGTCTAAAAGACGGGAATTTGTTTCAGTGGCCAGCTGCTGAACATTGCAGTGTGAGAGGTACACAAGAGGAAGAGGGAGGGAGGGGAAGACACTGCACTTGGGCCTCCCAGGGTCAGCCCTGTGTGCCGCTGCAGCCACAGCGCAAAGCGGCCCCAGGGCAGGCAGCCTACCGAGAAATTTCATGGTAACCCAGTAGGTCAGTCTGGCCCTGCTGCTAATGCGAATGGTGTTCCTGCTGTGAAAAAAAACACAGGAACGCCATACCCATGTGTTCCTGCAGGTCTCGAGCCCTGGGCAGGATGTTGTTCAGTGATATCCAGCCATTTATTCAAGTTTGTGCAGAGTTTCCTTTGTCCAGTATGTTTACAAAACTAATCTGGAATACCATCACTTCTGCTAGCTTTATTATTAGCAATGCTTTCTATGGCCCACTTGACTTCACTCCCCAGGTAATCTGGTTCAATGTCAGTGACTGCATCATTAAGGTTATATGGGACATTCATATCTTTCTTGTATAGTTATTCTGTGTATTCTTGCCATCGGTTCTTTTTCTCTTCTGCTTCTGCCAGGTTCTTGTCATTTTTGTCTATTATCATGCCCATCTTTGCACAAAACTTTCCCTTGATAACTTCAAATTTCTTTAAAGCTCTCTAGTCTTTCCCATTCCGTCATTTTCCTCTAATTATTTGCATTGATTGTTTAAAGAGGAAGTAAACCCTGATGGGTTTACTTCCTCTTTTTTTCCCTGCAAAGGTAAAGCATAATGGACTACTATGCATCGCATAGTAGCTCATTATGTGTCACTTACCTGACACAGGAGCCAGCGAAGTCGCCGCTGATCCCTGTAGTCCGCCGCGTCCATCTTGCTGGTGGCGTCTCGCAGCTCCGACCAATGACAGCGGCGCAACCGCGATGACGTCACTCCCGCGCATGCGCACGGGAGTCGCGCCTCGCAGCTCCGCAGCTGTCATACGGCGAAGCCGCGATGACGTCACTCCCGCGCATGCGCACGGGAGTCGACAAATTTGGCAAATCCATTCTTGGATTTGCCGCATTTAGTGCGCCTGCGCGCCGCTGTCTACGGCGCATGCGCCGTAGACAGCGGTGCCCATTTTCGGGCAAATATCTCCTAAACCATATAGGTTTAGGAGATATTGCTTGGACCTACAGGTAAGCCTTAATCTAGGCTTACCTATAGGTCCAAGTTGTTTGGAAGGGTTTACTTCCTCTTTAAGAAGGTCTTTTTGTCTCTTCTTTGAAGTCTGCATTGAGTTGGGTATATTTTCCCCTTTCTTCATTGTCTTTTGCTTTCATTATTTGTTCAGCTACTTGTATAGCCTCATCAGACCACTTTGCTTGTAGCTGTTGAAGGAGGCATGGTTAAGCTTCAAAAATGTGTCCCGACTGGCTCACACAGTGGTTGAACTGACAGCTCCTCTCACTACTCCAGCTGGATACATTGTCTTTGGGCAGACATCCGATTTCTGGATATACCATCACAGCCACACAGGGCAGCCTGACGCAGGTTTCCTGCACGGACTCCAGTTTCATCTTGCTCCCAACCACAGCAGGATTTCCTCTCCACCAAGGACTACCACACAGCTCCCAGCTCATTACAATCCACTGTGGAATGTCATGAGCTCCCAGCTCATTACAATCTACTGTGGAATGTCATCCTCTCTTTCCCCCTCACCAGCTTGTGAGTTCATTTTGTTTTATATGGTATTTTACTTAACAAATTATGCTACACTATGCCGGTTCCCTTTCCTCAATTGTCTTTTGCCTTCCTTCTTTGTTCAGCTATTTGTATAGCCTCTTTGCTTTCTTGCATTTCTTCTTCTTTGGGGTGCTTTTCATTGCTGCATCTTGTACGATACTAAGGTTAAATAAGTAAATAATTTCAAGATTCAAACATTATTGTAAAGACCATAAGGATCCTGCATAAATACCGTAAATAAATATTTCTAAAAGTGTATGCAAATTATTACATAGTTACATAGTTAGTCAGGTTGAAAAAAGACACAAGTCCATCCAGTTCAACCTTAAAAACAAATAAATAAAATAAAAAATAATCGTACAATCCAAATACCCAATTTTATGCCCACAATTGATCCAGAGGAAGGCAAAAAAAAAACCAGCAGAGCATGCTCCAATTTGCTACAGCAGGGGAAAAAAATTCCTTCCTGATCCCCCAAGAGGCGATCGGATTTTCCCTGGATCAACTTTACCTATGTTAGTACCTAGTTATATTATGTACATTCAGGAAAGTATCCAGGCCTTTCTTAAAGCAATCTACTGAGCTGGCCAGAACCACCTCTGGCGGGAGTCTATTCCACATTTTCACAGCTCTAACTGTGAAGAAACCTTTCCGTACTTGAAGATGAAATCTCTTTTCCTCTAGACGTAAAGAGTGCCCCCTTGTCCTCTGGGTTGACCGTACAGAGAACAACTCAACACCAAGTTCACTATATGGACCCCTAATATATTTGAACATGTTGATCATATCCCCCCTTATTCTCCTCTTCTCAAGAGTGAATAAATTCAGTTCCTCTAATCTTTCCTCATAGCTGAGTTCCTTCATGCCTCTTATCAGTTTGGTTGCCCTTCTCTGCACTTTCTCCAGTTCCCCGATATCCTTTTTGAGAACTGGTGCCCAAAACTGAACTGCATATTCCAGGTGAGGTCTTACTAATGCTTTGAACAGGGGCAAAATTATATCTCTCTCTCTGGAGTCCATACCTCTCTTAATACAAGAAAGGACTTTGCTCGCTTTGGAAACAGCAGCTTGGCATTGCATGCTATTATTGAGCTTATGATCTACCAAAACCCCCAGATCCTTCTCCACTATGGATCCCCCCAGTTGTACTCCCCCTAGCATGTATGATGCATGCATATTCTTAGCCCCCAAGTGCATAACTTTACATTTATCAACATTAAACCTCATCTGCCACATAGTCGCCCAAATAGACAGTGTATTGAGGTCGGCTTGTAAATTGGAGACATCCTGTAAGGACGTTATTCCACTGCATATCTTGGTGTCATCTGCAAAGACAGAAATTTTTCTTTTGATCCCAGACCCAATATCATTTAAAAAGGTGTTAAAAAGTAAGGGTCCCAGCACTGAACCTTGGGGTACACCACTGATAACCTTAGACCATTCAGAGTAAGAATCATTAATCACTACTCTCTGAATTCTGTCTTTTAGCCAATTTTCTATCCATTTACAAACTGATATTTCCAAACCTGTAGACTTTACCTTACACATGAGCCGTGTGTGGGGAACTGTATCGAACGCTTTTGCAAAATCCAAGTATACCACGTCCACCGCCACCCCTCTGTCCAAGGTTTTACTTACCTCCTCATAAAAAGAAATCAGATTTGTCTGACAACTTCATGAATCCATGTTGTCTGTTGCTTAAAGTGTTTTTGTTCAGCAAGAACTCGTCGATGTGGTCTTTTATTAAACGCCCCAGTATCTTCCCAGCTATAGAAGTTAAGCTAACAGGTCTATAGTTACTTGGTAAAGACTTTGATCCCTTTTTAAATATAGGCACCACGTTCGCCCTGCGCCAATCCAGTGGGACTATTCAAATCATTAATGAGTCCCTAAAAATTAGATACAATGGCTCTGAAATTACAGAGCTCAATTCTTTTAGGATCTGTGGGTGGATGCCATCAGGGCCAGGTGCTTTAGCCACCTTTATTCTGTCTAAATATTTCTGGACCATATCACTTTTGAGCCATTGGGGATCATTTGGGGCTGTGTCACTATCACCCCCATTATGGACATGCGCTCCCCCATGCTCTTTTGTGTACACAGAGCTGAAGAAAGTATTTAATAAATTAGCCTTCTCTTTGTCCCCAGTCACCCACTCTAGATTATTTTGTAAAGGGCCTACATGCTCAGACTTGACCTTTTTACTATTAATATATTTGAAGAATTTTTTGGGGTTTGTCCTACTATCTTTTGCAATCTGTCGTTCGTTTTGAATTTTTGCATCCTTGATTTCCTTTTTACATATTCTGTTAAATTCTTTGTAACATTTAAATGTCACTAGTGATCCTTCATTTTTATATTTTTTAAAAGCTCTTCTCTTATAGTTTATAGCTTTTTTAACTTTGGCTGTGAGCCACATAGGTTTTGTTTTTAGCCTTTTAAACTTATTGCCCATGGGAATATACTTTGCAGTGAGGTTCCCAAACAGTCTTTTTGAAGAATTCCCATTTCTGTTCTGTGCCCATTGAAGCAAATATTCTCTCCCAGTCTAAGTCCTGGAGAGCAGCCCTCATCCTTGGAAAATTTGCTCTCTTGAAGTTAAGTGTTTTTATCTTACCCATATGTATTTCTTGTTTAGCGCTAACATCAAAGGAAATGATGTTATGATCACTGCTACCCAGGTGTTCCTTTATCTGGACATTAGTAATAAGCTCTGCATGGTTTGAGATTACTAGGTCCAACAGAGCTTCATTCCTAGTTGGGGCCTCAATAAACTGGACCATAAAATTGTCATGTAATAGGTTTATCATTTTTTGCCCTTTAACTGTCCCAGCAGTGCCATTACTCCAGTCAATTTCTGGGTAGTTAAAATCCCCCATTATTATCACTGTCCCAGCCCTTGCAGCCCTTTCCATCTGTGCAAGGAGCCTCTACCTCCTCATTAACATTGGGTGGTCTATAACAAACTCCAACGATTAACTTTGAACTACACCCATCTAAATGCAGTTCCACCCATAATGCTTCAGACTCATCACACTCTCCATCCACCAGGTCCTCTTTCACACTTGCTTTGAGATCACTTCTCACATAGAGACAGACCCCGCCACCTTTCCTTTTTACCCTGTCTCTCCGAAAGAGTGCATAGCCAGGAATATTAATAGCCCAGTCATGTGAGGATTGAAGCCAAGTTTCAGCAATACCGATTACATCATAGCTCTCCTCATGCACCACAGCTTCCAACTCACCTATTTTGCTTGGCAGACTTCTGGCATTGGTGTACAAACACTTTAATGCATTATTACATTTTGCTCTGGTGTTTTTCATATTTTTAGTAGTACAAATTGCCCTATAGTTTTCAATGGCTGTTTGCAACATGGGAAATTTCTTGTCACCTGCCATATCCCACCCCCCATATATCCCCATTTCACCCTCCATTAATGTCTGACCCCTAACTGACCTGTCTGCCCAATGTAATTCTGGTTCACCCTCCCCCCTCAAACCCAGTTTAAATACTCCTCCAGCCTTCCCATAAACCTCTCCCCCAGCACAGCAGACCCCCTTCCATTCAAGTGCAAACCATTGTTAGCATATAGGTTGCACCCCAATGAAAAGTCAGCCCAGTGCTCTAGAAACCCAAATCCCTCCTCCCTACACCAGGTCTTTAGCCATGCATTCAGCTCTCTAATCACCCCCTGCCTTTCCTGTGTTGCGCATGGCACAGGCAATATTTCAGAGAATATCACCTTGGAGGTCCTTCCCTTCAACTTGCAGCCTAGTTCTCTAAATTTATAAGATAAATAGTACACAAATAAAACACAAATAGACCTATAGAAATGAGGATGAAAAAAGGAAGAACAAAAGAAGGATAAAGAAAACATGGATAACTAATTTCCTGATATGGAGGGATGGCCTGATGGAGAAGCATACATGCTCTGAACAAGTACCATGTCTGCCGCTTCCTCCTTCAGTGCTGACATCAATTTCACCAAGACCCAGACCTACCAGGAAGTGCTTGGACCCACCAGCACAGTCGAGGGTTTGGCTCCAAATCCATCACAGTGGGACCAGCAGGCCCGGACCGGCTCACCACAGTGGTGTTACCTAAATGAGCATTTTTCCTTCTTACTGTTTTGAGTTGACACTTTGTTGTTTAATAAAGCCAGTACTTTTATGCTACACTTAGAAGGTGCTGCTTCTGTTCTCATTTATCTACATACAGAGTCCTTTCTAGCTCTTCAACCAGCAGCAGCCACTAAGTGAAGCACCTGGGCATACTTAGATTTCTGCTAGTGCACCTTTTCTGTTTTTGGCCTCTAACTGCAGTAAGACTTATTTATTACTAAGAATAAAGATAAAACACACTCACATGGATGATAAAAACAAACTCATAATCCATAAATGTGATGCTGTTACAGTGCTCTCCTCTCATGGCTCCTCTACAGTCCTTTCCACCATCTAGCAATCAACAGCTCAGCTCTGTGCATGCTCCGAAAACACATTACCGCCCTGTGATGTCAGTAATTAACAAGTCTTACTGAATTTAGAGGCTAAACATTCTAGAGAGTACATCCATTAAACCTACCAACCTCTTCACTATCTGAGCTTCCATCTCCAATCCACCACATTCTCTTGTCTCGAGCTGGCTGGGCAATTGTTCCCCCGGGTTTTGGCGATGCTTCTTGCCGCCGAGAGGCACATGGGGTACACTGCTCATTTTTCCTAACATAAATGCCTTCATAAAGTCATAATGAGGCATCATAGTGGCTTTTATAGACTTTACTGACCTTTTCTTTGAATATCTTATGAAACATTCCATGGTGGAATATACTGTACATTTTAGGCCCAAACACACAGCCATTTCTTTCCAAATGGCATGGCATAACAAATAATCCCACTGAATACAAATTAGGAGGGAATACTGTGGTGTTTACCTGCATGCAATAAACAATATTGAAAAATCTCCCCAACTTTATATGACAAAGGGATAGGTTAAAGAAGAATGCACATCCAGAAAGGCACTGCTCATTAAAGAGAAACCTCCCTTACAAAAGTAGGTGTTTCTTCTGGTTTCTATTGCTTTCTTTCTAGGAACATAACTGTTACTGGTTTCCACAGGCAGTGACCCTAGAAGCTTTATGGTTTAATGGCATTTTTTTTTTTTTTTTTACTTATTTTCCAAAATTACTTTTGCTGTTGACCTTTTCTTGTGAAGAATAGAATCACAGGACAGACCAGTGACTTATCTAGTAGTCCTCTTTTTTTATGTTTTTTTTCCCCCTCAGCTTATTGAGACAATCAGTATCTAGTCACCTTTTCTTTCTTTAGCATCCAAATTGTCAACTTTAATTTTTTTTTCAGCTTGGAAAGGCAATCTGTTTATAACAGTTTTGTTACGTTTCCTGTTTTTTAAGCCACCTCCTGTATGCATCCATGGCATTAGACTAGTTTATGGATAGTGACAATGGCTAACTGTACCTAATAATGTGTGTTGGCACAGCCAATTGTAATTTCCACCAGGGGCACATAGGAGAGGGAGACAATCCAGGGGTGAAAATGAGATACCAACGTTACCCTATTTGACTATGAACAAGGACAATATGACTTAACAAGGACCTTCATGGCACAGTCACCAAATATTATGTATGAGCCAATTGCATATTTAACAAAATTGAAAACAACTTAAATTACACTGCTGTGAAAGCTTATATGAGATTTTTATAGGTTGCATTTCAACATACTTTAAAATGTATTTGCTCCTGAAATTTTTTCTGACAAAACCAGATGTAATCTCTATAATGTATTAAAGCTTGACACTAAACTTTCCTCAGTCTACTGTATTGTTTTTTTTTTTTGGGGGGGGGGGGGGTTCTTTTTCTTGTATTGACTTTTTGCATTAAGTCTGATTTTCCTGTATTTTCTCTTGTTTTTTGCAAATATGATTATTTTTATATAATTTTCAGTGTCAATTTAGATGTTATGTTAGCATTAACATCTATATATTTATATAAATCCAGATTTAATATGCTGTACTACAGACGTAGGAAGAACAAAACATTTTTCACATATTCCGTTTTTTGTTGGAGTTCAGTAGCACTACTAGTAAAAAAATAAATAATTTATAAAAGCATCATAAAGAAAGTCCAAAAGATATATCCTAAACTGATGATTTATTGGTTCGCATTATTGATTGTTGCATCTACCACCTCCAAATAGACACATCAGATACCCTATTAAAACCTTGAGGTTGTCAACCATGTCAGCACATGCAATAGCAAAAATAAATTCACCACAAATAACAGGAATATAAATAAATGTATCATCTTTCATCTTTATTACAAAATAAAATCACAGTCTTAAAAGACATGGGGAGAAATAACTCCAAATTGTAAAACCAAAATATTATTTTGTCCCAGATACCTGTACAGTATACTCTATACCAATATTTGTAACCTATATCACATACAAAAAGATGACAAATATTATAATATTTCATTAGGCAAATGGGCCTCATATAATCATCACATTGTAGTATGTGGAAACATCTACATACTACATTATGGTGTTTATATGAGGGCTAATTGCCTAATGAAATGTTCTAATATTTAATATAATTTTCTATGCAATATACAGTTGTAAATTTTGTATACTGTATATGTATATGGGACAAAAGCGTACTTTGGTTTTAAAATTTGGAATTATTTAACCTTGTGTCTTTTAAGAATGTCGTTTTTTTTTTTTTTTTTTTAAATTATACATTTTTTTATTTCCTTCTTCCTCTTATAAAAGTAATACTATTTAGCAAAAGCAAACTTTGGTTTTAAAATTTGGAGTTATTTAATCTTGTGTCTTTTAAGAATGTGATTTTTTTTAAAATAAAAATTATACATTTTTTATTTTCTTCTTCCTCTTGCAAAAGTAATACTTTTTAACATTAAAATATTTTTTAGTTGATCATGTTGATATGGATGCATACAAGATTTATAAACATATAGGTGTATCTAAAGCATAATCACAATTGTGGTATCTGCTCCTGAGAACTGTTTAAATGGTTGGTCAAACAGCCCCTTAACACAGAATTTATAAAAAGTCCAGAAGAAAAGGTTCTGCACTTAGAAACTTTTCTTGCCACACCGCTCTAGTGTTGAGAGCAAGCATTTAGTGACACATTTAGTGGCAGCTGTCGTTGGGCTCCAGATGTCCTTCTGCCCACTTGATCTGACCCTCCCTATTCCCACAGAGAGGAATGTGGAGCAGACATCCCTGGGATCTGTCAGCTGTCTATATCTATCCATGTGTCACTTTCATATATGGACAGAGCAGTATAGCAACATGTGACAGAGTGCTGCTAAAAACAGCTTGAGCACTTTTCAAATGATCCTTTAAACAATGTCACCCAGCTGAGGAAACTCATAGGATATTTGATCACACGAGTCCAGGAATTATTTGAAGAGAACAGACCCGGAAACTCATCACCACAGCCTATTTCTCCTGAAATTACTCTCCTCCAAATAGCTAGGAGATGAGCACCTCGCTGGCTTACCAGTCCTTGAGTAAAGAGCAGCAAACTATGGATAACTTGGAGAAGCAACTTATATGTCCAATATGTCTGGAAATGTTTTCCAAGCCAGTGGTAATCCTTCCTTGCCAACATAATCTGTGTAGGAAATGTGCCAGCGACATTTTCCAGGTAAGATGTTTTCAAAGCTAGAACATGTAACATCACAGAGAGTAAAATCCAATTTAGGTTACATAATAGACTGAAAAAAGTTATTGCATCTATTATAACAATGCAGAAGATTAAATAAACTACGACTAAAATGAACACATTTTAATTTTAATTAACTGACCAAAAAACATTATCTGGCTATGAACCACTGTGTATTTTTTGTCTCATTCAGTAAGATAAAAGACAATGTGAAATATTTAGTAACCCAAAGCAATCTTTAGAATTCATCTTTCAATAACCTGACATTCATGAAGTAAAATTTGATTGGTTGTTATGATTTACGCGCTTTACATTACCTTTACATTTGTGCTACTTTACATTTGTTGGTTGCTTAAAAGACAAATGTGCTTGTTTTTATTAGTAATAGAGAAATGTGCTAGGTAACGTCAAGTCAGGGGTCATCTGTGTTCTGTGTCCTCCAGGCTCATAAGAAGTGACATCTGATCAGGTTTTCAGCAGTGCGCTTGACAGTTTTATGTATGTTAGAATCCATCTGAATCATTATGTATAATGCTAAAAAAAATAAAGTTACGGTAATATAAAAAAATATATAATATACACATATGCAATTAAATCCTGCAACAATTTCTAAAATGTTTATGAGTAAACATTTAAATTTGAAAAAATCAAAAAGAACATGCATTTAATGTGTAATAAATGTTACACTAATGCTAAAGAGATGCAGAATACCAGCAGCATAGAGAAAGGATCTCAAAGTTTACAGTAGCAAGCTTGTTAGAAATAGAAACATATATAATGACACTGACTGATGTTTTTTCTTCTAGTAATGGATAAAAAGCCAAAGCTTTACAGACTTTGCATTGCTGTTTTACCACTATCACTGGAATAGCAAGTGAGGGGGAGTTCTATTTTAAATATACACTGCCACGCATCTATTCCACAAAATTTAGCAAACGGGAGAAATAAAGATGTAACTTTAGGCAAGTGATCAGCAAAAATATCTTTATAAAAATAAGTATGTATTTTTAGGTACATTGCATTATCAATGGAAATTGTGTTTGTTTTTTCGCATATCTCCATCTAAATGTTATTTCTACATTATATTTTTGAATTTATTGCTCTCTGGCATTACTAAGTACATGCAAAAAAAACTGTCCAAGTTGCCCATTGTATACAAGACATGTCACATTTTTGTAGCCAAATCTCACAGGGGAAGAAATGAAAAGTTCTTTACTTGTCACACTCAGTGTACCTGTATGCAGTTCAAATTGTGTGCCCTTATCAACTATTACTTAGTATACAGTATATTATGTCAGAGGCAACCTAAAGGTGTTGGAACACAGGTACCAAAACCTTCAGTCTGCATATCTGTAAAAGCAAATATAAATATTGGTTAATGAGTTTTTGCACCTGCACTGTGAAGACTGTAAGCTATTTGCACTGGAAGTAGAGTGGTAATGTGGGATTTCAGTATACTTTATGAGTATTTACTATATATCTATTCTTGGCACCAACAGACAGTGCTGAGAATTATTTAACCCTTAATTACCCATCTAATATCTCATTCTGGATAAAAATCCCCTAAATGGTCTTAGGCAAGCAACCAATTCTTGTAGATTAATTTTCTTTTTAACTTAATAAATTGAAGCAAATATCTGATTGGCTGTTACAGGTACACTTTCCCTTTTACCTTCTACCTGTTTTTGAATTTGAGAACTAATGGCCAGCTCAAATCGCAACTCACTTCTCCACTAATATAGTAAATAATCACCAAACATACTGTAGGTTTCCAGGTTTATGGAAGTACACAATTGTCAGCAAAACCTAAAATTTTGAAAAAATCCAACAGGCTGGGTTAGTAGAGTAGAGGGAGGTGAAGGTAGTTAGTAAAACATTCTTATAGTTATGACATGCTGCTCTTCACGAAAAGCTTAACCTGAGATTGTCAGTGACCTGCGACCTACACCTCGATTTTTTTGTTATGGAGAGATCTACCAGCATACCTTACTTTTGGAATAGGTGTGGTAACAAGCTAATGTTGCTCAGACAAAGACAAACCAGCAGCAGTTGGAGGACTGGGCAAATAGCAGTACAGAGCTTGTCATCAACACACCTTTCTCAGCTGTACACATCCATCTCCACAGATCTCATTTTGAGACCCTTTGAGGCCTTTTCCTGCTTTTACTACACTCATGTAAAAAAAAAAAAAAAAACAACAACATCAATATCTCAGTCAGTATTGCCACTTTGGTTTCTTTACTATTGAAAATGTTCTTCAATATGTATACAGCTGAGCACTATGGAAGTATAATATTTACATTCTGTAAGATGAAAATTACATTAATTTGTTTTACTATCATGTAAATAGGCTTCCAACCCATATTTACCAACCAGAGGAGGAAACACTGTGGCCACAGGAGGTCGCTTCCGTTGCCCATCCTGCAGACATGAAGTGGTTCTGGACCGACATGGAGTGTATGGCTTGCAAAGAAACTTGCTGGTTGAAAATATCATTGATATTTACAAGCAAGAATCAACTAAATCTACAAGGTACCTGCATTTGTTATAATTAGCTTGTGTTGTTTAGTATAATGAGTAAAAATTATTATTAAAGTTTTATTTTTTGGGGCTTATATTGGAATTGTTAAACCAAATATTTACCATATTAATAATAATATATAATATTAGTGCCCAAGCCATTCAGTGCATTTTATAGATTTAGCATTACTGGTATCTGTGCAAATCTGCTGTAGTTATGTTGGGCCTTTCAGTTCATTGTGTGAATTTTCAAGAAAATCAGTGCAAAGCAAATTATAAACTGTGGTAACCCATGGCAACCAACTAGAATTTTTTTTATTCAAAACAGCTGGAATGTTATTTCTGTTTGTTTGCTATATGTTACCACATTTTGCATATCAGTTTTGAACTTTATACTGTTTGCACTATTAATATGCATTGCACTTTGCACTTTTAATATGCTTTTTAAAGCCAATCTCCATCTTCAATTAATTTTAAATAGTTTTGTTTAACTAGCTGGTCTAAGTTAATTATTACCTTCACTACTAGATGTGTCTGCTGTGAGCACTCGTCATCTACATACAGTATACAGCGCTGTGATTCAGCAGCAGGATGGGAAGTTTCCACCCCACTCCCACTAACCCACGAACAAAATCAAGTCGAGATGAGAGCTGCTAAGCCATTCAAAGGGAGCTTTGTATTCTTTGAATGAATACAAAGCTACCTATATTTGGCTGAGGTGGAGAGGTAGGCCAATGATGTCACAGTCTCTTCATTCATAGAATACAGAGCTCCCTGTGTGAAGGCTGAATAACAAGAGCATGGTATCCCATTAAAAACTTAGTTGCATTTATTCACTCCATAAATTAAGCACACACACATTAAGTCAGCTCTGTGTCAGCATGGACAAGTAGAGAGTAAGATGTCATCACAAGCAAAGACTATATGTAGCAGTGGTAGTGAGCAATCCCAACAAAGAAGGAACACCTTTGAAAAGTCCTACAGCCCCCCTGCCAGACATAAAGTACAGCCACATGCAGGAACAGTGGTAGGAGACACTACACTACACTACACTCTACAGTGAACACCAGCTGTCATATTGAGTGGGTCCCTCCTGAGCCAGCTTCGGGATTGCTGACACAGAGCTGACACAGAGCTACCCTAACGTAAGTGTGCTTAAAGCTGAACTCCATCTTTAAATATACTTTACGTAGTTTGTTTGGGCCAGCTTGGCCCAAACAAACTATGTCCCTCACTTACATGTGAGATTGATGGATGTGTGGTATAAACTGTATGTAGCTGAGGCTATATACAGCATACCAGGCTATGTTCTGGGTTTGAGCCAAAAAGTACAGTTTCATACCGGGATCACAGTAGAGTCTATCACAGCCATGCTCAGCCATTTCGAGAAAGCAATGTATTTTATCAATGAATACAAAGCTCCCTCTGATTGGCTGAGTAAGAGGTGGTGACATCATCAGCACATCTCTATCTGCAAGTCTCAGTTCAAACCTTGAACATAGTGCAGCTTATGCCACATATTCAATGGCCTCACATGTTAGTGAGGGACAAGCTGGCACAACTACTGTATAACATACTGTATATCCAAAAATGGAGATCAGCTTTAATGTATGGAGTGAATAAATGTTACTATGTTTTTAATAGGATCCTGTGCTCCTCTTCTTTTGTCTTTATGCCCAGTTCGGAACAGCCCAGATACTGCAGGGTCCCAGGATTTTTAATGTATTGTCTTCTTTTCTGCCCTTTGGGACAATACCTGCTGTAGTTTCTATCCTACATTGGTGACTAGAAGCTGACGTCATCTGTGTATTATGGCAGTTTGTTTTCATTATATGTGAATGGCTGAGCAGCACTTAGCCTGGCTCGCTTTTGGTCTGAGAGTGGGACAGGAAATTCCCATCCCATGGCAGGAACACAGCCCTGTACTTTATGTAAGCTACATACATTTTCTACAGCACATACAGTGGAGAAAGTAATACATTTGAATTTCCTGAAATATTTTTTCCCTTCAATATTTTCTGTGGTTGTATATTGCATTATGGTAATTCCATCTTTTTTTTACTTTGTGAAACAGCTTACTTTATCTAATAGGTAGGACTGTGGTTAAATGGTTAGCACTTATGCTGTGCTGCGCTAGGTCATTGGTTTGAATCTTGGCTATTATCTGCATGGAGTTTGCGCTCCCTGTGTTTTTGTTTGGTTCCTCTAAGTACTCTGGATTCCAACAACACCCCAAAGACATGCTGATAGGTTAATTGGCCCTAGTATGTGGGTATATATTGGCTCTGATCATGTGTCATCACATTTTGCATTCCAGCCTCAAGCTGAACAATTGGGATGGTTGAGGAAAGACCTGGTGACCCATGGAAAAAAGGCTGTAGAATCTAAAAGAGTCAGATATGAAAAAACAGATAAATACCTACAGTTAAATACTTTAATGCCCTTGATCTGTACAATGTAACTTTACAGAGAAGAGAGATAGATATATTTAGGCAGCTGCCTCTTGACCCTTTGTGTTATCCTGATTTTGCTGATACATTTGGATTGTAGATTAATTAGAAATCACAGACATTCAGCTGTGTCTGTAAAAAACAGGACATGCTGTGAATCCTGAAACATAACAGGTGATGCTGAAGGCTGTAGGTTTCTGTGTTCCACAATCTGCTTATAACAAGAAATCTGAGAGGAAAACATTTGAGTTATATAATATGCTTGATGGCCATGGTGAATATAAACCCAATTGGTTTGACAAATACTTTACACATGACACATGATGACTCCCTGCAGGTCAGTACAGGACAGTCCTTGTGAAATAATTATCACATCTACAAAGTATCTGTCTGGGATGAAAACATGGCTAACATTAGCTCTGATGTTTTATTTCCATTTCCATTCATTGCAGGGTCATTGTTTAGCCTTCTCTTTGCTAAGCTGGGTACACACGGAACCGGACGACTTTTGATCAGTGCGTTCAGCAGTCCGTCTGACAGAATCCGGTCTAATGACCGCCTTTTCTTTTTTTTTCCACAAATAATTTTTATTCTTTTTTCAAAGTAACAGCAAGCAAATACAAGGCAATATTAAGACTTCAATCTGTACAGAGCATCATGAACGGCCAACATGACCTTACATATACTCGTTAATAAGCAGCAAAGTTGTAACAATTAAACACAGCAAATTCCAGACAGTAAGGCCGCGTACACACGCGGGGACTGTTCGCCCAACTTTGTCCGTCAAACAGTTTCGGCAAACAGTCCGCTCAAAATTAGCATGGACGGACATGGCCACACACGACGAACGAACAGTTTGCTGAAACCGTGCGCGATGACGTGAACGGCACGTACGACGGGACGAAAAATACGACGTCCTATACACTGCATTATAACTTTCGGCGTGTAAATCCTTTCTGAGCATGCGCGGAACTTAGTTTGTCGAACAAGCCTACACACGAGGGAACTGTTCGCTGAAACAAAGTTTCAGCGGACAGTTTTTCGGAAATTCCGAAAAACCTTGTTCAGCGGACTGTTCGCTGAAACTGTCCGCTGAAAGCCCACACACGGGCGGACTGTCCGCCGAAACACTGTTCAGCGGACAAAGTTGGCCGAACAGTCCCCGCGTGTGTACGCGGCCTAAGTTTCCAGTAATGGAACTGTAAACATTGTATCACTTAGGTACACGCCTTCATTCCAGCTTGCTCAAGGTAGCATTGCGCCCTACGTTCACTCCAAACTGTTGCGCCCATGATGTCAATGGCGCGCATGTGCGCTAATAACTCCTACCAGATAGCTGGGGGGGGGGGTGTGGGAGCTCCAGCAAGATTCGGCTGGTCGTCCCAACGACTCCCAAATTTGAGCGATGCCCGCTGACAAGGTTCTCCAGCCCCACCCCCTTTGCCATGAACGCCATCAGTGATGTCTGTATGACCCTAGGGTGCGGTTAGTACCGCAGATGAGCTGGACAGGAAGAAGAGGAGGGTAGGGAAAGGAGAGAGAGAAAAAAAAAAGAAGGGGGAGGAAGGGGGGGGTGGGTGGAGGTAGGAAAGGAAAGAGGGGACCAGCTATGACCGCCTTTTCTTAAATGAACATGCTGATCTGTGTATTCTGGTGGGGGAGTAGGGAGGAGTCCCCTTGTCAGAATACAATTGTTCAGTGGGCATGGAACTTTACATGGAGCATGTCATTGTGGATAATATATCAATACATCAATATATGGATAGGTATAATTAATATTAATTTGATATAATTTACCCCTAAGGGTGGTCCATGATGTTTTGAGAGCCTAATCAAGAAATAATATAATATAATAATATATAGTACAAATGTAATCATAAAGAATTTGCATAATTGATTATAATAATAATGGTAGATTTATTGCATTACAATCAATGGACATGATTAATACACTGATTACAGATAAATAAATCCATAGTGATTACATATTAAACATACATTCATATAATAGATGACAGATAAAAATGAATAATGTTGAAATTCATGGTTGATATAGGCTAAGCTGGGCACCCTTGGTTGACATCCCGACATGGTTTATGGCTTCTTGATAATCATCAGGGGTAAGATGCACATGTATGCTGAAAATCAAGTAAATGAAATTACCATTAATCTATAGAGTCTTCTAATGAGAAGGGAATACCAGAGACAACAAGCTGAAAATACTTACAGAGGAAACCGTAAGTTATGTCCAATTCCAGCAATGGGTTTATAAGGTTGTCTGGAATGAACTGTCTCACCCGGGGTTGAGGCAGGGTAACACCCGCCCATCTCAAAAGTTGGGGAAGGGGCCAGGGAAAGCAGCTGCCACGTTCAACCTGTGTAGGTGTCAGTGTCTTTATTTATTTCCCAAATCCCTGTATCCCTTCAAACTTTCAATACTCCCCGCAGTCACCACTAATTGTGGAAGATAGTTCCACATCCTTATTGCCCTGAGCGAAAAACCCCCCTTTAGTTTAGGGTTAAACCGCTTCTCCAATCTCAATGTGTTACCCCTTGTCCTCTTACACTCCTTGAAACTGAATAATTTTTCTCCTATGCTGTGATCGCCATTAAGGTATTTGTAAATCGCTATCATATTTCCTCTCAAGCATCTTTTCTCAAGCGAGAATAAATTTAGTGTTTGCAGTCTTTCCTCGTAATTGAGGTCCTCCAGTCCCCTTATTCGTTTTGTTGCCCTTCTTTGTATCCTTTCCAGTTCCAGCACATCCCTTTTGAGGACTGGTGACTAGAACTGGACAGAATATGCTAGACGTGGTCTAACCAATGTTTTATAGAGTGGTAGGATTATAGTTTTATCCATGCTAATATTCTGCTGGCTTTGGTAGCTGCAGCTTGACATTGCATGCTATTGCTCAATCTGTTATCTACTAGGACCCCCAGATCTGGCTCCGTCCTTGATTACCCCCAAGTGCATTACTTTACATTTCTCCACATTAAACCTCATTTGCCATGTAGTTGCCTGCTCCATTATTTTGTCTTGCTGTAAAATTTCTATATCTTAATGTGAAGTTATTGCACTGCTTAATTTTGTGATGTCTGCAAAACAGAGATTGAGCTATTTATACCTTCCTCTATATAATTTATGAATAACTTGAATTGAATTGGTCCCAAGACAGAACCTTTTGTTGGACACACCCCTGTTACCAGTTTTTAACTCTAGAACAAGTCTTATTGACCCTGCCTGCAGACCTCAGCTTGTAGATTAAGCGCTTATGGGGGAATGTTTCGAATACATTTGCAAAATCCAGGTAGACTCAATCCATGGGTCTTCCCCT
Source organism: Lithobates pipiens (assembly GCF_037356315.1). NCBI lineage: Eukaryota > Metazoa > Chordata > Amphibia > Anura > Ranidae > Lithobates > Lithobates pipiens. The sequence continues at coordinate 463,473,134 of NW_027507764.1, forward strand.
GTCTAGATGACAACTCATTTCATCATAGAATGTTAACAGGTTGGTCTGGCAAGAATGACCATTTGTAAACTCACGCTGATGACTACGTAAGATATATTTTTCCTCAGTAAATTCTTGGATATAGTCCCTTATCATCCCCTCCAATAATTTACCAACAATTGATGTTAGACTGACTGGCTTGTAGTTCCCAGGGATTTGTCACTGTCCTTTTTTTTGAATATTGGTAACACATTGGCTTTTATCCAATCATGCTGTCCACAAAGATTAGGAACAATGGTCTGGCTATAACCTGACTGAGTTCTCTAAGGACTCTCTGGTGTAGGACATCTGGTCCTGGTGATTTATTTGTAGTAAGTCTATCTAGTCTTTCCTTCACTCCAGCCTCTGTTAGCCACAAGAGTATGCCCTGTGATGTGTCCCCAATAATACTTCTGTGGTCGGTATACCTTCCCTTTCCTGCATAAACAATGAGGAGAAGAAGGCATTTAGTACAGTTGCCATCTCTGTGTCGTCCATAACCATCCCCCCTTCCTTGTTTTTTTTTTATGCAGGCAATATGCTCTGATTTTGCCTTTTTACTGTTAATTGTATTTTTTTTTTTTTTGCTTTTACTTTCTTCCGCTAAGTGTCTCTCGTAATCTTTTTTGGCTGACCTGATTGCATTCTTATACTTCTTATTGCATTCCTTGTAGTGTTTGAATGTGTTGACTGCGACCCATCCCCTTTATATTGTTTAAAGGCCATTTTTCTCTTTAATGAGGATTGGAATGCACTGTGTGATACCTTTGTTTAATATATTCCTAAAGCATTCCCATTTTTCTTCAGTTTTTAATGTTTCCAGGATTTGGTCCCAATTGATGTCATGTAGTAATGATCGCAGTTCCAAAAAATTGGCTCAATTTAAATTTAGGGTTCTTCTGCTATCCTTGTGCCTCCCTTTTCTATGTTTTACATTAAATTTGATCATCCTATGATCATCCTATAATCACTAGATCCCATGCTGTCCCATAGTTCACATCTGAGATCAGACTTGGATTGTTCGTAATTAATAAATCTAGCAGGGCATTTTTACTAGTATGGGGAATCTACCAATTGCGACGTAAAGTCATGAAATGATGGGCCTTTAATGAGTGAGCTGTCCCCTCTCCCCAGTCAATATCAGGATAATTGAAGCCCCCTATTATGATGACATTTCCCTGTCTGGCTGCCATTTCTAACTGTGATAATAGACCCAGCTCTTCCTCCTCCTTTAGGTTGGGGGGTCTATAAGATACCCCTACTATTAATTTCTCACTTAATTCTTCTCTGTGAAGTTATACCGATACTGATTCCACCTCCCCCTCATCCCATTCACCATGTCACTCCCCTCTGTCACTCCCCTCTGCCACCCTTACATCATTTTTTACATATAGACACACCCCTCCCCCTCTTCTACCTTATCTGTGTTTCTGATACAAGGAATATCCAGGGGTATTCCCTGTTGCCAGTCAATCGTGTGAGCTGTTAAACAAAGTTTCAGTTATTCCCACAAAGTCTAAGCCCTTGTACACATGGTCGGACACTCTGCCAACCAAATCCGTTGGATTTTGTCCGACGGATTGTGTCCGAAACTGTTGCATACACACGGTCGGACCAAGTTGTTGGAAAATCCGATCATTCAGAACGTGATGACGTTATTTCGTTACGACGGGACTACGTTCATGCTAGTAGCCAATAGCTTTGGTGTAGGAATTTGATCTGAGCATGCGTAGCACTTTGTCCGATCAAAATTCTCTACACATGATTGGAGTATGTCCGATTGGACCAGTTTGTCTGAAAATATTTCCAACATGTTGGAAAATTTGGTCCGACGGATATTCTGACGGAATCAGTCCAATGCAAACCACACAAAGTCGGATTATCCGACAACACGGTCCGATAGGACACATTCCGACGGATTCTCCGACCGTGTGTACAAGGGCTAAGTCCTCCTCATGTAGTAGCAGATCCAGTTCCTCCATTCTGTTAGCTAGGCTCCTAGCATTTGGGAATACTTCTCTTAACAATGTATGGGTGCATATTAACTTCCCCATAGTTTTTATCGGGTTTTTTAATTGCCCTTGCATTCACCCCAGGATTAGAAGTTACAGCTGTATTATCCCTTCTAAATCCACTATTACCTTGTAAACAACTTCAACCAACAGTTTGCAGCCTTGTTTATTCCCGATCAAGTTATCTGCGTTGATGAGTACCTGATTACATTTTCTGGGTGCTTGTCTTTCAAATAGTATCTCCCCAGCAAGCGTGCCAGATATGAAGTCAAGTTGTATAAGCTCTGTGACAAGGGCAACAGGATATACATATAGTTTTAGGGTTTACGAGGGAAGAGACAGACATGTGGAGCCCCCCAACTGCCAGACTACATAGGGAGGACTGGCAAGATTGTTTTGGACTTGGTGTCACCCTTATTCGGAAAGGGGTACCACTTGCACGTGGACAAATATTACACAAGCGTGTCACTTTTTAGTTACCTTTTTGATTGTGGAATTTACCTCTACCCAAAGATCACCCCAAAGAAGATGTAGTGTCTGCAGAAAACACGGCTATAGGCGTGACACCCAATTTATTGTCCCTCCTGTCCTGACCAACTTGGTCTCTGCATCGGTGAATGTTTTCGTTGCTACAACACCCTAGTGGAGTATTAGCGTAGGGTACAGCACTGCACAGTCCTAAGGCCCACTTACACAGGGTCTCGAAAGATGAGATGGCCATCACATTTTGAGAGACCCTAATCTGGAATGTTTACAGTTAAAATAAAAGTGCAAAAAAAAAACACAAAAAAAAAGAAAAGAGAAAAAAAAATAGTAGATTATTTTATTTTTCTTCTCACCTTCTTGTTCTCTCTCTATTGTTCTCTATCTATTATTCACTCTCTATTGTTACAGTATTTTATGCTTAACTGCAATGTTTTGTTTTTACTGTGTTTTATTGTATTTGCTTTGCAGATATGGTATGTCTTACTGTTATACTGTACTGTAACTTTGTTTTAATGTTAGCCATTATTTGATTTGCAGGTACGCCATTCAGCTGCAGCACAGGTTTATATATTCTGACAGCAACAGGGTTTGCTCTCATGATATGTAAAGCTCTGACTCCAGCGCTGTAAGTCTGTGACTCCAGTGCTGTTTTATTGTGTAAATGTTTTATTTTTACCATTGTTTGCTTTTCAGGTACACCATTGCAGCACGGATTTATGTATTTTGACAGCAACAGGGTTTGCTCTCGCAATGCGTAAATTAGCAACTCCGTGACTTTTTGGCAGTCTAGCCCCATACAAGAGCCCCAAAACCAATCACCGTCTTCAGGATTTATAAGGGTGTAAATTTTTTATTTCACATGAAATGCAAAGATAGCACCAAAAAAAAAACGAATTACCATTTTGGAAATTAGACACCCCAAGGTATTTGCTAAGAGACATGGCGGGTATTTTGCAGCTCTCATTTGTTTTTGAAAATGAAGAAGAGAAAAGGAAATTTCTTTTTATTCTTTTTTCAGTTTTCAAAACTTTGTGACAAAAAGCGAGATCTGCAAAATACTCAACATGCCTTTCGGCAAATATTAGATCAAAAAGCACGTGAGGAGAATTGCTCTATAGGATTTGGCACTGCTCCATCTTTAAGACCCCTGCAGTACCATCCTGTGATGGAGTCTTGGTATACTTTTTGATTCCTTTCAGCAAATAGCTTTGGGTGTCTACTTTCCAAAATGGGGTAATTTGGGAGGGGTTTGTGCTATCTTGGCATTTCATGGCCTCTGAAACTGTGATAGGCAGTGAGGGAGTGAAATCAAAAATTTACATCCTTAGAAATCCTGAAGGTGGTAATTGGTTTTCGGGGTCCTGTACGTGGCTAGGCTGCCAATAAGGTCTCACACATGTAGTTTCCCTATCGCTGTACTCAGAAGAAGCAGCAGAATGTATTTTGGGGTGTAATTCCACATATGTCCCTATGGCATGTTTGAGCAATATATAATTTAATGACAATAATACAAAATGTATTTTTTTTTCCATTTTTCAATCACTTGTCCAAAATGGGGTCATTTCGGTGGGGGGGGGGGGGGGGGTGCTATCTTGGCATTTCAGGGCCTCTGAAACTGTGGTAGGTAGTGAGGAGGGGAAATCGCCATTTTACACCGTTAGAAAGCCTGAAAGTGGTGATTGGTTTTTGGGGTCCTGTACACGGTTAGGCTCCCAAAAAGTCTCACACATGTGGTATCGCTGTACTCAGGAGTAGCAGCACAATGTATTTTGGGGTGTAATTCCACATATACCCATGGCATGTGTGAACAATATATAATTTAGTGACAACTTTGTGTGAAAAAATAAAAATAAATTCCCAGAAACTTGAGGCAAATATAAATTATTCCATGGGCTCAACATGCCTCTCAGCAAATGGCTTGGTGTGTCTACTTTCCAAAAATGGGGTCATTTGGGGGGATTTTGTACTAGCTTCGCATTTCATGGCTTCCGAAACTGTGATAGGTAGTGAGACATGAAGTTGAAAATTTACGCTCTTAGAAATCCTGAATGCGGCAATTGGTTTTCGGGGTCCTGTACACAGCTTTACTCCCAAAAAGTCTCACACATGTAGTATCCCCATACTCAGTACTCAGGAGAAGCAGCAGAATGTATTTGGGGGTGTAATTCCACATATGCCCATGGCATGTGTAAGCAATGTATCATTTAGTGCCAACTTTGTGGAAAAAAGAAAAAAAAACTGTGTAAAAATTATTTTATTTTTTTGTCATTTTTCAATCACTTGTGACAAAAAATGTAATATTCAATGGGCTCAACGTGCCTCTCAGTAATTTCCTTGGGGTGTCTACTTTCCTAAATGGGGTAATTTGGGGGGGTTTTGTACTGCCCTGACATTTTAGCATCTCAAGAAATGAGATGGACAGTCATAAACTAAAAGCTGCGTAAATTCCAGAAAATGTACCCTAGTTTGTAGACACTATAACTTTAGCCCAAACCAATAAATATATGATTATGCCGTGTACACACGATCGGACTGTCTGGCGGACTTGGTCCCAAAAGTCTGGCGGACTTAGAAAGAAGTTTTGACTCAATCCGCCCGTCTGTGTGCTAGTCTGCCAGACTTTTGAAATGAACAGACTTGCCCACACACGGAGTAAAGTCTGTTCATTTTTAATGTGGCTCCAGGTAGACGGAACTAGAGAAGGAACTTAATGTTGCCGCCTCCATCGGTGAGATTGACACCTCGCTAGCCCCGTCACCTGGTATGGATTTAAAGGGGAACCCCTACGCCGAAAAAATGGTGTGGGGGTTCCCCCAAAGTCCATATCAGACCCTTATCCGAGCATGCAGCCCGGCCGGTCAGGAAAGGGGGTGGGGACGAACGAGCGCCCCCCCCCCCGAGCCGTAACAGGCCGCGTGCCCGCAACAATGGGGGGTGCTTTGGGGAAGGGGACCACCTTGTCCTCGCTCTTCCCCACCCCCTTTCCTAACTGGCCGGGCTGCATGCTCAGATAAGGGTCTGATATGGACTTTGGGGGAACCCCCAGGTAGTTTTTTCGCCGTAGGGGTTCCCCTTTAAATCCATATCAGGTGACGGGGCTAGCGAGGTCTCAATCTCGCCGATAGAGGTGGCGACAATGACTTCCTTCGCTAGTTCCTTCTACCTGGAGCCACATTCAAAATGAATGGACTTTACTCCGTGTGTAGGTAAGTCCGTTCATTTCAAAAGTCCGGCGGACTCCCGCCATAGTCTGGCGGACTGTCTGCCGGACCTACGAGTGTGCATAATAGTAACACGTGCCATGTTAGGTATCTATTTACTCAGCACAACATTCTCTTTTAAATTTAACAAACCTAAAATTGGGTATTATGTTGTATGTGCCTACAGTTTATTAAAGTGTATTTTTTCCTAAAAAAAATTGCTAAAAATTTGAAATATACATATAATGTTTGATTTTTTTTACATGTATGAGAGAAATGTCAGAATAGGCCTGGGCAGTTAGTGGTTTAAGGCCACAAATGATCATGTTCATTAAAAGAATGCTGTCTGAGAATGGGCAGTCCAGAGGAACCAGCACTTTTGGAATCTTTTGGAGTTTTGTAAGACTGATTGTTCAGCCCTTTCTGCTTCTTTATATGACATTTTATACTGTATATGTCAGAACAGAAACTTACAGTATTTCATCTCAGAAAAAAAGTAAGACAACAAAGTAATACAGAAACAGCAAGGTTCACCATCCAAACAAAAAAAAGATGGAAATGATGAAGAAACACCACTGAGGTGGTAATTGGCTTGTTACATGTACTTTTCCGTTACAAAAATGTTATCATGAGTCATAATGATAGCAATATGACCACTATATGACAAGTCTCTCACACATAGCACATGTCTACTACACCAGCTGTCAAATTATGTTTTTTCCACCTACTGAGTATATTGTCAGGATATCTCATCCTGGGCATTCACTTAACATTGCTGAACTCCTATCTTTGACCCCAGTGCTCATATGAAGGCTTTCATACACCATGTGAAAAAAGAACCTTTTGTGCAAGTGTTGATACTCAGCAAACAGAAATGGATGATTGCAGTCTAATTATGCAGTTTACCCTACTTTAGAATAATTTCAAGGGATATTGAGAAAATCATATCTATTCCAGGCTTCATATACTTTTGGTACTTTGTTGTAAATATACAGAGGTTACTGGTTACTGAGGTTACTGTAAAAAAAAATATATATATACTGTATATATCTTTAGTAAGGGGCAAACGCATATAGTGATTGCATTTTAATGGAGTAAATGCTATTGGTAGTGGGAAACCTTGCACATGACTTGGTCACCCAGGAACAGTCCAAGCAATAATGGGAACTGGCAGAAACCCAATGTGTGGCACTTTAATTATGACATGATGCCTTTTTTGATGAGAGTACTGTTTCTATATTTATAGAATATATACACCATGTGCTTGTACCAGGGTCCTGGGCTCTATCTGGATATTTAAAGCATTTTTCCTTCTTTTCCCACTCATATTTGTGGAGCTTCCATCTGGGCTGCTAACCCAAAAGGTCTTTTCTGACTCATCATTGTTGTGTAAGCGAGGCAATATGTTTTGTTCATGATTGTGCATTTATTTGGTATATATGGTTGAATTATATGTTTTATGAATTTTTAGATCTGTTTTCTTTCATTGTCCTGAGGAAGCAGAGTTGCAAAATATGTCAAGATTGTCAAGATTGTTCCTCACATCCACCACTACAATATTGTATCACCATTTAATATTTAATCTTGAGTCGTTAGTATTGGCATATGATAGGGTAGTGGTGTTATGGGGGACTAGAAGGAGAATATAATCATGAAAACCACCTAATCAAAATAAGGGATTTTAAATTATATACATGTAGAACTTACTCCTACTGCAAGAGCTGCTGGAGATGATGAGTTCCCTGTTATGCCATAACTCTCTTAACTGCTCTGTCCAAACTGACATACTTGGTCAAAGACTAAAAGTAATTTAAGTGTTAGTACACTAACACTATATAATAAGGCACAGAAATAAGGCCACAGGCAGCTTGGTGATAAATTAGCTGAAAGTTTTATGGCAACTCAAGCAAATAAGCTGTAACTCAATAAACAGATAATTGCACAGAATGAAGGGCACTATTCTGTGACCCACTAACTGGCAATCAAAAAGGCTATAGCAAGGTTAACTACAACAGGGTAATTTGAGTCTCTAAGTGGCAATAAACATTGGTAAATAAGAGTTGTACCGCCCCAATCTAAACCCTTATAATATATAATCTATAAATCACAAAATCATACACAATGATATACAATTTCATATAAAGTGCAAGTGCAATAAAAGTGCCAAAGCGCTGTAAATCTTCTTAAATAAAGTGTGATAATCCATGCCACTCCCCCACAAATCTTATTTCACTCTGTGATTGGTGCTCCGTGCCCTTCTGGGACCAACTCACCAGGTGGTGTTGACCACCTAAGCTTACACTGAGGTAGGGCAAAAAGTGCTGGATCACAGACCCACTGTGTGTGTCAATTTCCAAGGTCAACCTCTGCAAGACACCTCACGTTCATACAGAAGAGGAATCAATCAGACTTCATTGCGTAAATCTGTTTTATTAAAATCTTCTTTAACAGATAAAAAAAATCACACTCACAATGCTAAGTGCCCAACCTGGCACTCCAGAATTATCTGTCAAAGCATAGTAGTTAGTCACCGCTGCTCCTGCCAGCATGTTTTCCACAAAGCAAAGGTGGAGTGTGAACTTAAAGTCATTTGCCCCCCCCCAGCCTGCATAACTAAATGGCATTAATTAATTCAGAGGAATAGAAATGGCCCTGGTATATACCATGTGCATACAACCCCAAAAGCGGATGGGAATATAAAGTACCTGGTGCCCAGTAATTAACGTTGGCTGACTTTAAGTGGGGCTGTTCTTTAGAGGGTACACTGTTTCTTTAAGAGTATGGTTAAATGATAAGAGATAGGCTGCTAAATAGAAGAAGTCTCTATTTGGGCTTATAGTGTGTTGCGCACATTTAGGACATGTAGTTCAACTAACTGTAACCCACAAGTTCCATAAATTGGGTCCTATATTCTCACACAGGCTGTAGTCTCAGGTCCGATCCTGAAATATTTAGCGAACCTCTCTCATACTCAGTCTCTGAAGGCAGCTTTGGCAGACTCAGATGCAGGTCCATATTCCCTCCCTGGTGGAGGTGAGCAGGCACAGCAACAGGTCATCTTAGCTCCTCACCTGATGGCTGTGGTCCTGACAGGCTGAGAGCACAGACCCTGACTATAGGTCCACACTCTTCTTTCTCCTTGCTGAACTGGTTTATTTTTCTCTTAATTTGCCCAGTGCAGGGATTTGTGGGAATTCAAGCCCACAGCCTATCAGCCTGCATAGAAATGTATGGTGTACTGTTCCTTTAAGGACTCCATGGGGTTGATTTACCAAAACTGAAGAGTGCAAAATCTGGTGCAGCTCTGCATAGAAATCAATCAGCTTCTGTTTTTTTAGTCAAAGCTTAATTGAACAAGCTAAAGTTAGAAGCTGATTGGTTACCATGCACAGCTGCACCAGATTTTGTACTCCTCAGTTTTAGTAAATCAACCCCCATATCCCAAAATCTACTGCGACACAGCAAGTCCTCTCTTTCATGCTTCAGTTGGCTCAAGCTCTCCTGCTCCCTGGTTGGCTCAATCTCTCTGCTGGGGAGAGGGGAAATCCAAACTTTGGCAACAGCAGAGAGCAGGCACATGATGAGTCAGCAAGGCCTGGTCTCTCCTATTAGTAAGGGCCCCCCATAGCAATCCATCACCGGGATCTGGGCCTCTGTCCCTTTTATATCACACAGGACTGGTATACCAGACCCAAGAAATCCAGGAGAAACACAATTATCCCTAACCTACCCAACTAGGGCAGCAATAACCACAATCTACCTACAATCTCCCCACTCTCCCTAGTCTGGTTCATAGGATCTTCCTGGCTAGCTCCTTAAATGCTCCCTAAATTCTCCCCGGGACCTAATGGGTTTCCTCCTGTCATCATAGTCCACAGTCCCATATCTAAATATATCACTAGCAAAGTCCTTCTCTCATCTCTATTCCTGCGCTGTTGATCCCTAGTGAGAGAAAGAAAACTGTGTGGTTCCCACCCCCTGAAGGGGCCCTGAAGTCAAGCCTCCACTGAAAGGGTTTGTCCCCAAAGAAACAGAATTTTTATTCACAGATTAACTTATCCTATACCCATGGTGTGTTGAGTATAGGATATGGGTTGTCACTTACTGGTATTATGGTTTGTTGAACTTGGACCTGGTGAACCTGTTTACAGTGTTGATGGCTTCTTCAAAACCATTCCCTCCACAATTGTATGTCAGTGTTCTGGGTGTTGAATTTGTTGCTTAACCCCTATCTCCATAGGCTCAGATGGATCTTCCGGTTCTAAACTAGGTGATGATATACTGACTGCAGCATAGGATGTACACCATTTGGTGGTAGATCATTGTAATGCCGCATACACTTGTAGCAGACTATCGGGCGGACTTTCCGCCGGACTTTCCGAACGAGATACTTGCCCACACACGGCACTTTTTCAGTGGACTAATACGGCGTACTAAGTCAGCCGGACTATCCGCCGTACTTTTGAAATGAACGGACTCGCCCACAAATGCGGAGGAAAGTCTGCTCATTTTGAGCGTGTCTCCAGGTAGCTGGGGCCAGCGAAGGAGGCGTCGCTGACCCCGTCACCTGGTATGGACTTAAAGGGGAACCCCTACGCTGAAAAATTGGTGTGGGGGTCCCCCCAGGTCCATATCAGACACTTATCTGAGCATGCTACCCAGCCGGCCAGGAAAGGGGGTGGGGACGAGCGAGCTGCCCCCCCTCCTGAGCCTTACCAGGCCACGTGCCCTCAACATGGGGGGTGCCTTGGGGAAGGGGGGGCCGCGCGCCCCCCCAGAGCACCTTGTCCCCATGTTGATGAGGACAAGGGCCTCTTCCCAACAACCCTGGCCGTTGGTTGTCAGGGTCTGCGGGCGGGGGGGCTTATCTGAATCCTTTAATAAGGGGGCCCCTGGATCCCGGCTCCCCACCCTATGTGAATGAGTATGGGGTACAATGTACCCCTACCCATTCACCTGTGAAAAAAAGTAAAAAAAAACACAACACACAAGGGTTAAAATAGTTTATTGCACAGCTCCGGGGGTCTTCTTCCGTCTTCGGGGTCTTCTCGCCGGACTCCTCCGCTATCTTCTGCTTTTTTGCTAGCTCTTTCACTAGCGGAGGAGCCCGACTTTCTTCTTCGCCGCCGCCCTCTTCTTCCGACTTCGGGGGTCTTGTCCCCCTCTTCGGTTCTTCTTGCCAGGCCACCGCGCCTTCTTCTAGCTCTTTTACAGGCAGTGGCCCGGTCTTCTGTCGCTGCTGCGGCCGTCTTCTGTTCTTCTCTTCTGGAGATGTTGCCTCGTCGCGGTCTCCGGTCACAATGGCAGGGACGCGGCGTGCAGGGACTTATATAGGGACATCACCGGATGATGTCCCCACCCATTATGATGTCACAGTCCCAGAGGATGCTGGGACTTTGACATCATAATGGGCGGGGACATCATCCGGTGATGTCCCTATATAAGTTGCTGTGCGCCGCGTCCCTGCTATTGTGACCAGAGACCGCGACGAGGCAACATCTCCAGAAGAGAAGAACAGAAGAACAGAAGACGGAAGAAGACCCCCGGTGCAATAAACTATTCTAACCCTTGTGTGTTGTCTGATATGGACCTGGGGGAGGACCCCCACACCAATTTTTCGGCGTAGGGGTTGCCCTTTAATTCCATACCAGGTGACGGGGGCCAGCGATGCCTCCTTCTCTGGCCCCGGCTACCTGGAGACACACTCAAAATGAGCGGACTTTTCTCCGGGCGGGAAAAGTCTGTTCATTTCAAAAGTGCGGCGGGCTGGCACACACACGTCCTGATTGTCCGCCGAAATGCGAGTCCGGCGGACAGATTGGAGTGCAAAAATACTTTCTTAGTCCGCCGGACTTTTGGGTAAAAAAAAGTCCGCCGTTGCCCACACACGGCGGGATTCCGCCGGACTTTTCCACTGGATTGTTTGATCGTGTGTATGAGGCATAAGTAGACCTCTGGGGGTCAGGAACAGACAATGGCTAGTGCTACAAAGGTTGTCTGACAACCAAGGGTTTGAAAGTAATTAATAGAAGATTAATAGATAACCATCATGGGGGAACTTCTCTGTCCTGATGCCCCAAATCTCCAAGTCTACAAGTTCTTCAGTCCTCAAAGGGGCAGGTAATTTAGGTGCTTGCTGTAGAAGTCTTGGTACAGCATAGTTACTTGAGCCCTCTTGTAGATTTCTTCTACTACCGGTAATTCGGTTTAGCTGCAGATACAACTGGCTAGCCTTGTATTCCTCTCTCCATTCTACAATGCCCAAGATTACACTTGGTACAATATCTCAAAGGCTGTTGTACATTTCTTCCCTGTACAGTGGAACCCAATGCCAAGGAAAGTGCTTTCAACTGTTTCTTTGGTGTATTCAGTAAATTTCTGCTTAAAGGTTCAAGCTTCTTCTTATGCATGTGTTGACTTGTAGATAGCAGATGTGGTCAGACATCTGATTGGTTCTGGGAATATATTTAGAGTTTCCTGACTGCTTTGCAGGTAAAAGCTCACGTAATGCTTTTATTACCTCTTCCATAGTATCTCTCACCAGTGATGGACCGAATATCCCCCAAACCAGTTTGGTTCACACCAAAACTCCCAAATATGGATTTTTTTTTTTTAGTAGTGATTTTGATGGTGGTTAAAGTGAAACTATAAAAATGAAAAATTCATTTTAAATATAGTGCCGGGGAGGGGGGGGGGGGGTCTGCCTGTAAAGTAGCGCATCTGTACCATGTATAAACCTTCTGCAGCCATGCTAAAATGAAAAAAAAATATATGGATGATATGGATTTTGAGGGGAACCCCATGGCAAAATGTAAAAAAAAAATGGCTTACCCCCCCCCCCCCAAATCCATACCAGACTCCTACCTGAGCATGCAGCCTGGCAGGCCACTGACAGCTGCTCATTTATCCATTGTTAAGGACGTGGTGGCCGGCTTCCCATCCCACTCCCTCACTGTGCCCTGATTGGACAAAGCCTTGCACCTGACCAGCTGTGCATTGCTTCAGTCAATCAGGGCTTAGAATGCACTGTGCAGCACACAGGGCATTGTGGGGTGCTTGGTGGGCAAACATCCCGTCAAGCATCCTACAAATTCAGGTGTTTCGGCGAATGGCGGAGACCACGCTGGACTAACTCAATCAGTCCCTGGTCATGGGTGGGTGATGGAGTGGCGCCTGGGCTGCTATCTCTGGATACGGCCTTAAGGTTGTTTCCACATGTGAACTAGGAAGTAGGAAGAAAAGAGCACCCAGTGTCCAGTAAATACAAGTTTAAAGGTGAATTTGAAAGCATTTATTGGAGATTGTAACAAGTATGACAAGTGTGACAAGCCTATGCATTTTGGGGGAACAGACTCCCCCTTCTTCAGGGCTGTTACTGTATGATAATAAATGGGGAAGAATCCCAAACAGATGTATCTGTAGCACAAGGATCAGACAGATTTATGTCTGAGTGTTGGCTGTGCTCGCTGAGGCGGCATCCAAGCACCCCTGGTAGTGGGAACAGGGACTGCTAGGGCAGTGGAAGTGAGCAGATATCAGGAATCTGGAGCAGTAAACTTGAGCTTGGAAGCACAGAGATCCACCGGGTAGAAATATGGAGTCAGGTCACCAGCTAAGTTTGGCAAACAACCTAAAGGGATAACATTTTCCTGTATCTCTTCTGAAATGGATTTTCTCTGAGTTTCAGGTATCCAAAACAGCTTTACTTTAACATACAGCTCTGTCACAATGCCTTGGAAAATGTAATTAGTTTGGTAGAGTAATTTTGAAAACACCTTATTTTTTTGCAGTAACTCTCTCCCCTCCTGAATCAATGTACAAGACAGTCTCTGGGATCCGATGGGGTTTACTTCCTCTTTTGATTTTTTTGATTCTTTACACGATAATAATCCTTTTATTCATTAAGGTTTTTTGGGGTTTCACAGTACAAATATTAATTAGCACAAGGATTGTGCATGTGCAGTGGTATTATAGGTGTTACACTCCCCCTATAAGGGGATTCTGTTTAGTATCACAGAATGTTTTTGATTTTTTTCAGCATCACAGAATATTTTTGAGTATTATTCGGTTCCTTTTGATCCTTGTTTCTTTATATATGTGTTTTTTTTTTTTTGGGCTTTTAACTAATAATTTTTTTAGTTTTCTTTGGTGAAAAAAGTGATGAACTCAGGGAGCTTATTTATGTAGGGTAACTAATACAAATGGTGTGTAGTTGCATGTGGTTGGATTTAGGATACTAAGAAAAAATCTGTTTGACACAATCACAGTAATTGGGATATAATAGTAAACACGGATTTAGTGTATATAGAGCTTTTAAGGAAAATAAAAGGTTAATGTAGGTTTGGATGCAACATCAGTCTGAGGTAGCGCCAGCAGCCCACAACAATTATCCAATATATGCATTGTAGACATGTCACTGGAGAAGTGATCGAGGGGGTGTACATCTCACCTAGGTTGCTACACAGTGTGAGATGGTAAATCCAGGATGGATCAGTTTCTCAGCAGCGATATGCTGCTGAGTTGTTATTTAATTTTGCCGGGCCTGGGTTTATATGGAATGGCAGGTAGGTTTGGTAGAGGGACCTGTCATTCCACATCCCCCGATCCAGTTCTGGGTTTGGGATCAGGTGAGCTTTGATCCTAATTAGCCTGGGAAGCTAAAGGCACTGCAGGGTCTGCAGGTGGTTGCTCTCAGCCAGGGAATGAACAATCTGTGTGTTGAAGGAAGCTGCAAGCACAGCCACTGCTGGAGCTAAAACTCACCCTGCGATATCCAGGCGAAAGACGCTGTGTTTGTAAGTGTCAGATAGGTGAGCAGAACCTGTTAGTAAGCGCCCAGCCGGGCTAGGACTTTTATTTTTGTTGTACTTAGAAAGCACGGTGTTGCTGTATATTTTGTTTGCTGGACTGTTTGTACCACGAATAAACGCCAAGATCTGCTTTATAAATTCCAAGTCTGCTGTGAACTGTGTCCAAACACACCCTACCCCGGGAAGATCCCTTACAATTGGTGGAGGTAGCGGGCAACACGGTTGCTAGGGGCAACGGTGTGGACAGACTTGGCTACAGCTGCTGATGTCCTGGGTGAAAGCTGCAACTACACTCCAAGAACAGTCCAGCAACATGGAGGAGATGCTGAAGCAGTTTATGCAAGTGAGTTTGCAACAACAGCAGGCTCAGACAGAGGCCAATAGACGACATGAACAGTCCATGGCTGAACAACAGCAGGCGCAGACAGAGGCCAATAGACGACATGAACAGTACATGGCGGCACAACATCAGATGCATAAGGAAGAGTTGCAAGCTTTGCGCCAAAGCCAACAACAACTTATCGAGCACCTGATAGTAAATCGAGAGGCGCCTGTGGTTGCTAATCCACCCACAATGGAGGGAGCCGCTCCAGAGATTTTTTTTGGGAGAAGGACTGTGCAGAAAGCGCTGCAAAAGATGACTGCTGAGGACGATGTTGAGGCCTATCTAACAGTATTTGAGCGCGTGGCTGAGCGAGAGAAGTTACCAGCCGCTGAGTGGGCAGAGGTAATTGCGCCCTATTTAACAGGTGAACCTCAAAAGGCCTACTATGACCTCAGTGAGCAAGAGGTTAAGGACTATACTCGGCTAAAAGAGGAGATACTTGCCCGACTAGGAGTTACTACTGCAGTCCGTGCCCGGAGGGTACGCAACTGGAGCTACAGTCTGGACAAATCAGCGAGGTCCCAGATGTATGACCTAATCCATTTGGCAAGAAAGTGGTTGGAGCCAGACACTTCTACTCCTGCACAAATCCTAGAGAAGGTCGTGATGGATCGCTACCTCCGAGCGCTTCCTACTGACCTGCAACGCTGGGTGGGACAAGGTGATCCTAGGAACGCAAACGAACTTGTCAACCTTGTGGAGAGGTTCCAGGCGACTGAGGACTACCTCCGTGATGTTCCTGCAGCATCTTCACCTCCCCGGAGCGCCAGATCTGTGCCGTCAGCTGGTAAGAGACTTCCATCTATTGGGGGAGTGTGGAGGGGTGCTGATGGGGGGAAAAGGGCTCAAGTGGTGTCTCAGGGACAAAAGACTGGTGATGGTCCCGGGTGGCTAAGGGGCTCTGAAAAGGACTCCTTGCCAAAGAGACCAGGCCCTATCCAGTGTTGGAGATGCCATGAGGCGGGACACGTGTCTGCCCATTGCCCTCTTACCTCTGAACCCATGGAATGTGACGCTAGCCGGCGTCAGTCGCTATTTGCGGAACCATCTTGTGCTGCAGTTCCTGGACTAGAGACTGAACCGCAAATCTGCAACATCACAATCAATGACTTTCCTGTTAAAGCGTTAATGGACTCAGGAAGCCTTGTAACCTTGGTGCATGCTAGCCTGGTGACTGGGGACTTAGAGTCTAAAAAGCATATGAGTGTTGTGTGCATACATGGTGATACAAAAGTGTACCCTATAGTGCTGGCTAAAGTCGAGACTGAACAAGGCACCGTACAATATGAAGTGGGTGTGGTTAAAAACCTCATGCATAATGTAATATTGGGGCGCGATTTTCCATTATTCTGGGCTCTTTGGGAAAAAAGAAAAATCCCCAAAAGGAGTGAGGATACCTCTAAGGGGGTTGCCTTGTCCACTGTGAATGATAAAAATGTGCAGGATGAAAATGATTGTTTTCCTTTGCAGGTCCTGGCTGGGGAGGAGGAGGCTCCTCCCACTGAGCAAAATATACTAGACTTAGAGGTGTCTAGCGATAATTTTGGGACTGCACAATTACAGGACCCCACTCTCAAAAATGCGAGAGAGCAGGTTGCTGTTATGAACGGGGTACCTCAGGAACCAGATGCTGAAAAAAGATTTCCACATTTTTCGGTGACTAATGATCTTTTCTATAGAGTCAATAAGGTTAAAGATGAGATTGTGGAACAGCTTCTGGTACCTAAGCCGTACCGGCGTCAGGTGCTTGACATGGCACATAGCCATGTTCTTGGGGGACACTTGGGGACTGACAAAACGCGAGAGAGGGTTCTCCAGAGGTTTTTTTGGCCGGCCATATATGATGACATTAAAAAATACTGTCAGTCGTGCCCCACATGTCAGGTTAGTGCCCCAGTGTCACATTTTCGCAGTCCTTTGGTTTCGCTCCCTATTATAGAGGTGCCTTTTGAGCGTATTGCCATGGATTTAGTGGGTCCCATTGTAAAGTCAGCTAGAGGACACCAGTATATTTTGGTAGTCCTGGATTATGCGACCCGCTATCCTGAGGCTGTACCCTTAAGAAACACTGCATCTAAAACAATTGCACGTGAGTTGTTTTATATGTTCTCTAGGACTGGGATCCCCAAAGAAATCCTAACAGACCAAGGTACGCCATTTATGTCGAAAGTAATGAAGGAATTATGCAAACTATTTAAAATCTCACACATCCGTACCTCTGTGTACCACCCCCAGACGGACGGATTGGTGGAGAGATTTAATAAAACTTTGAAACATATGTTGAAGAAAGTGGTGGCAAAAGATGGTCGTGACTGGGATCATTTATTACCCTACCTCATGTTTGCTATTAGGGAGGTGCCCCAAGCGTCCACAGGGTTCTCACCATTCGAGTTGGTCTATGGTCATCACCCTAGGGGTCTACTGGACATTGCAAAAGAGACATGGGAGAATGAGTCCACCCCATACAAGAGTGTTATTGAGCATGTAGCACAAATGCAGGACCGTATAGCCACTGTTATGCCCCTGGTAAGGGAACACCTCCAGAGGGCTCAAGAGGCCCAAAGTAGAATTTACAACCGGTCCGCAAGAATCAGGACATTCAACCCAGGCGATAGGGTCCTTATACTAGTCCCCACTGTTGAGAGTAAATTCTTGGCGAAGTGGCAAGGTCCTTATGAAATTGTTGAAAAGATCAGTGAGGTGAACTACAAGGTGCACCAACCAGGTAGAAGGAAGCCTTTCCAAGTTTATCACATAAACTTGATCAAGCCCTGGAAAGACAGGGAATCCTTGGTGGCGACAAATACTGTTAATGATTTGTCACAACCAATCCCTCCAGTCAAGGTAGGTGATACTCTATCAGTGTCACAGAAACAGGAGGCTCAGGAATTTTTACAGAAAAACAAAAACAAGTTCTCTGACCTCCCAGGGCGTACACACCTCATCCATCATCACATTGAAACTGAGCCTAGAAGCAGAGTAAACCTTAAGCCCTATAGGATACCGGAGGCACGTAGGGAAGCCGTATCTGCCGAGGTAAAACGTATGCTTGCTCTGGGGGTAATTGAGGTGTCACAGAGTGAATGGTCCAGCCCAATTGTGCTAATCCCAAAGCCCAATGGAACTTGGAGGTTCTGTAACGATTTCAGAAAGTTGAATGAGATCTCCAAGTTCGATGCGTATCCTATGCCCAGGGTAGATGAGTTGATTGAGAAGTTGGGTAACGCCAGGTACATAACCACTCTCGATCTCACAAAGGGCTACTGGCAGATTCCACTTTCTGGTGAGGCTAAAGAGAAAACTGCATTCTCCACCCCTGATGGGCTATTCCAGTATGTAGTGATGCCATTCGGGTTACATGGAGCGCCTGCAACTTTCCAGAGGTTGATGGACTTGATTCTGCGACCACATCGTGATTACTCAGCTGCCTACCTCGATGATGTGGTCATTTTTAGCCCTGATTGGGAAAGTCACCTCTGTAAGGTACAGGCCGTGTTGGATGCCATAAGTGATGCGGGGTTGACCATAAATGCCGAGAAGTGTGCTCTAGCCCTAGAAGAGGCCAAATATCTGGGCTACATTATTGGGAGAGGGTTGATTAAGCCACAGCTAAATAAAATTGAGGCAATACAGAATTGGCCTAGACCCCTGACAAGGAAACAGGTTAGAGCTTTCCTGGGTATTACGGGGTATTACCGTAGATTTGTGCCGAACTTTGCCTCAGTTGCTGCTCCACTAACTGACTTGACAAAGGGCGGAAAGACAGCAATGGTCACGTGGACCCCAGAGGCCGAGAAGGCTTTCCAAAGCCTTAAGTCTGCCTTGTGCCAACCACCTGTGTTAGTTACCCCCGATTTCAGGCGAGAATTTCTGGTCCAGACAGATGCCTCTAACACAGGCTTAGGTGCAGTACTCTCACAAGTAGTGAATGGTGAGGAGCATCCAGTGACGTACTTGAGTAGAAAACTAACCCCGGCCGAGAAAAATTATGCCATTGTGGAGCGAGAATGTTTGGCAGTAAAGTGGGCCCTAGAATCTTTAAAGTATTACTTGCTAGGCAGGAAATTTAAGTTGGTGACAGACCATGCCCCCCTAACATGGATGAAGTTAAACAAGGAGAGAAATGCAAGAGTGACTAGATGGTTTCTCTCCCTACAAAACTTTAATTTCACGGTGGAACACAGGCCAGGGAAATTACAGGCAAATGCTGACGCATTGTCAAGGGTAAGTTGTCTGTGGGGACAAAAGGCTCAGCCCTCCGGTCTGAAAAAGAGGGGGGGGATATGTAGACATGTCACTGGAGAAGTGATCGAGGGGGTGTACATCTCACCTAGGTTGCTACACAGTGTGAGATGGTAAATCCAGGATGGATCAGTTTCTCAGCAGCGATATGCTGCTGAGTTGTTATTTAATTTTGCCGGGCCTGGGTTTATATGGAATGGCAGGTAGGTTTGGTAGAGGGACCTGTCATTCCACATCCCCCGATCCAGTTCTGGGTTTGGGATCAGGTGAGCTTTGATCCTAATTAGCCTGGGAAGCTAAAGGCACTGCAGGGTCTGCAGGTGGTTGCTCTCAGCCAGGGAATGAACAATCTGTGTGTTGAAGGAAGCTGCAAGCACAGCCACTGCTGGAGCTAAAACTCACCCTGCGATATCCAGGCGAAAGACGCTGTGTTTGTAAGTGTCAGATAGGTGAGCAGAACCTGTTAGTAAGCGCCCAGCCGGGCTAGGACTTTTATTTTTGTTGTACTTAGAAAGCACGGTGTTGCTGTATATTTTGTTTGCTGGACTGTTTGTACCACGAATAAACGCCAAGATCTGCTTTATAAATTCCAAGTCTGCTGTGAACTGTGTCCAAACACACCCTACCCCGGGAAGATCCCTTACAGCATGAATACCTGTGTCTTTGTTCTTATGTTAGCTATTTTTTAATAGTGTGAGAAAAAAATGATGCCCCCTGCAGTCATGGTACTGTAATAAGTGTGTAAAACAACAGTTGTTAGACCCCTTTCACACTGGGGCATTTTTCAGGCACTTTAGCACTAAAAATATAGCCTGTAAAGCTCCTGAAAAAATGCCTCCTCTGCAGTGCCAGTGTGAGAGCCCAAGTGCTTTCACACTGGGGCGGTGTGCTTGCAGGACATTAGAGCAAGTCCTGCAAGCAGCATCTTTGAGATGGTTTACGAGCAGTGAATACACTGTTCCTCCACCGCCCCTACCCACACTTCACTATCCAGCAAGATACACGTCTCCTTGAAAAAATTTTTACAACTGTTTCTACAGAGAAATCAATATTACGGTTTATATACTACACTTGTCTTGGATAAATCAATACACCTTTTATTAAACTATTTTGTAGCAGCTGTTTTATACCTCTTGGTTATTTTAGTCAGACTATGAGGGGTGTACTACTATGCCAAATATGTTAAAGTCATAGCCATAGAGGACCTGTCACATATGAAATCATAGGATAATGTACTCTACTGTATAATCTTGAATGAAATTCATTGTCTGTATTTTTAACTCTCATTTTGATTTCTAGATACATGGTATGTGTTGGTAAATCTAGTCAAACTTTTGAAAGTATTGTTCAAATTGTTGGAACATTACCTATTTTTATTGCAATTGAAAACCAGCTATTATATATCATGAGGTCTGACTCCTTAACAGCCTGCAAGTATGTATCCAGTGGTTTAAAGATAGTTTATTGATTGACAGTACAGTTTACAGCAGAAGTGGCCCCTGCTTCATGTTAACCACTTCCGCCCTGGAAGGTTTTACCCCCTTCCTGACCAGAACACTTTTTACAATTTGGCACTGCGTTGCTTTAACTGGTAATTGCGCGGTCATGCAATGTTGTACACAAACAAAATTTGCGTCCTTTTTTTCCCACAAATAGAGCTTTCTTTTGATGGTATTTGATTGCCTCTGCGATTTTTATTTTTTGTGATATAAACGGAAAAAGACCAAAAATTTTGAAAAAAAATAAAAAATTTCTACTTTGTTATAACAAAAAACCAATAAACTCAATTTTAGTCATACATTTAGGCCAAAATGTATTCAGCCACATGTCTTTGGTAAGAATGTACACAGATTTTAGTTTATGACTGCTTATCTCATTTCTTGATAAAATGGTAGGGCAGTAAAACCCCCCCCCCCCCATGACCCCATTTTGGAAAGTAGACCCCAAGGAAATTGCTGAGAGGCACGTTGAGCCCATTGAATATTTAATTTTGTTGTCCTAAGTGATTGAATAATGACAAAAAAAAATTATTACAAAACGTTGTCACTAAATGATATATTGCTCACACATGCCATGGTTCTATGTGGAATTGCACCCCAAAATACATTCTGCTGCTTCTTCTGAGTACTGAGTATGGGGATACTACATGTGTGAGACTTTTTGGGAGCCTAGCTGCGTATGGGGCCCCGAAAACAAATCACCGCCTTCAGGATTTCTAAAGGCGTAAGAAACGCCTCCCTACCCATCAGAGTTTCGAAGGCCATAAAATGCCAAGATAGCACAAAACTCCCCCCAAATGACCCCATTTTGGAAAGTAGACACCCCAAGATATTTGCTGAGAGGCATGGTGAGTATTTTGCAGCTCTCATTTGTTTTTGAAAACGAAGAAAGAAAATAAAAATGTATTTTTTTTTCTTTTTTCAATTTTCAAAACTTTGTGACAAAAAGCGAGGTCTGCAAAATATTCACCATACCTCTCCGCAAATAGCTTGGGGTGTCTACTTACCAAAATGGGGTCATTTGGGGGGGGGGGGGTTGTACCATCTGGGCATTCCATGGCCTCCGAAACTGTGATAGGCAGTGAGGAGTGAAATAAAAAATTTACACCTTTAGAAAGCCTGAAGGCAGTGCTTGGTTTTCAGGGTCCCGTACGCAGCTAGGCTCCCAAAAAGTTTCACACATGTTGTATCCTCGTACTCAGGAGAAGCAACAGAATGTACTTTGGGGTGTAATTTCACATATGCCAATGGCATATTTGAGAAATATGTAATTTTTTGACAACTTTCTGCAAAAAAAATTAATAATTTGTCTTTTTCCCGCAATTTGTGTTACAATATAAAATATTCCATGGACTCAACATGCCTCTCAGCCAATAGCTTGGGATGTCTACGTTCCAAAATGGGATCACTTGTGGGGGTTTTGAACTGTCCTGGCATTTTATGCACACATGCCATGGTTCTATGTGGAATTGCACCCCAAAATACATTCTGCTGCTTCTTCTGAGTACGGAGATACCACATGTATGGCACTTTTTGGGAGCCTAGCTGCGTATGGGGCCCCGAAAACAAATCACCGCCTTCAGGATTTCTAAAGGCGTAAGAAACGCCTCCCTACCCATCAGAGTTTCGAAGGCCATAAAATGCCAAGATAGCACAAAACTCCCCCCAAATGACCCCATTTTGGAAAGTAGACACCCCAAGATATTTGCTGAGAGGCATGGTGAGTATTTTGCAGCTCTCATTTGTTTTTGAAAACGAAGAAAGAAAATAAAAATGTATTTTTTTTTCTTTTTTCAATTTTCAAAACTTTGTGACAAAAAGCGAGGTCTGCAAAATATTCACCATACCTCTCCGCAAATAGCTTGGGGTGTCTACTTACCAAAATGGGGTCATTTGGGGGGGGGGGGGTTGTACCATCTGGGCATTCCATGGCCTCCGAAACTGTGATAGGCAGTGAGGAGTGAAATAAAAAATTTACACCTTTAGAAAGCCTGAAGGCAGTGCTTGGTTTTCAGGGTCCCGTACGCAGCTAGGCTCCCAAAAAGTTTCACACATGTTGTATCCTCGTACTCAGGAGAAGCAACAGAATGTACTTTGGGGTGTAATTTCACATATGCCAATGGCATATTTGAGAAATATGTAATTTTTTGACAACTTTCTGCAAAAAAAATTAATAATTTGTCTTTTTCCCGCAATTTGTGTTACAATATAAAATATTCCATGGACTCAACATGCCTCTCAGCCAATAGCTTGGGATGTCTACGTTCCAAAATGGGATCACTTGTGGGGGTTTTGAACTGTCCTGGCATTTTATGCACAACATTTAGAAGCTTATGTCACACATCATCCACTCTTCTAACCACTTAGAGACATAGCCCTTTCTGACACTTTTTGTTTACGTGAAAATTTTTTTTATTTTTTTGCAAGAAAATTACTTTTAACCCCCAAACATTATATATTTTTTAAAAGCAAAGACCCTACAGATTAAAATGGTGGTTGTTTAATTTTTTTTTCGCACAGTATTTGCGCAGCGATTTTTCAAACGCATTTTTTGGGGAAAAGACACACTTTTTTTAATTTTAATGCACTAAAGCACACTATATTGCCTAAATGTTTGATGAAATAAAAAAGATGATCTTAGGCCGAGTACATAGATACCAAACACGACATGCTTAAAAATTGCGCACAAACGTGCAGTGGCGACAAACTACATAAATTTTTAAAAGACTTTAAAAGCCTTTACAGGGTACCACTTTAGATTTACGGAGGAGGTCTACTGTGAAAATTACTGCCTTCAATCTGACCTTTATGGTGCTACCTCACATGTATGGTGCAATTGCTGTTTACATTTGATGCCAGACCGACGCTTGCGTTCACCTTTGCGCAAGAGCAGGGGGAGCAGGGGTACTTTTTTTTATCATTATTTTTTATTTTTTATCTTATTTTTAAACTGTTCCTTTCATTTTTTTTTTATCATTTTTATTGTTATCTCAGGGAATGTAAATATCCCCTATGATTGCAATAGGTAGTGACAGGTACTCTTTTTTGAAAAAATTGGGGTCTATTAGACCCTAGATCTCTCCTCTGCCCTCAAAGCATTTGACCACACCAAGATCAGTGTGATAAAATGCTTTCCCAATTTCTCAATGGTGCTGTTTACATCCGGCGAAATCAAAGTTATGAAATGCTCGTAGCTTCCGGTTTCTTAGGCCATAGAGATGATTGGAGCCGTTCTGGTCTCTGATCAGCTCTATGGGGGGGGACATTCCCTCCCGCTGTTTGTAAAAGCAGTCTAGAGGCTAATTAGCTTCTAGAATTGCTTTTACATGAAAGTCGAAAAAAATGATACCAAGATGATACCTAAACCCACAGGCATCATTCTGGTATAACCACTTAAAGTCCAGAAACATACCAGTACATTGCTGGTCCTTGTTGGGCATATATTGTAATCTTTATTTTCATGCAGCCTGTGGGCTGAACAAAAAACACTGTTGCTGTCAAGATAAGGAAATCAGTGCTGCAGCTGAATGGCCTAAAAAATATAGGCTGAAGCATGGGGGCATCCGCCCCAAAAGTTAGGAGCAAATCACTCCTCCACCCCTGCTGCCCCCATGCTTCAGCATATATGCTCATTTTTTTAACTGTGGTGGTGAAATCACCTTCGACAGAGCTGGAGTCACGGCTTTATGTATCGTTGGAGCAAGCGCTGTTGCTGTTAAGATAAATAAATCCGTGCTGCAACTGAATGACGTACCTGCTAAGCAAATGATGGTTAACAATAAAACAAAGTAACATTACTGTATAACAGTAAGACCTGCAAAGCAAATACAAAAAAAAATAGTAAAAAAATAAAACATTTTTAACTCAATCTGTGCCTAAAATATATATATGCCGAAGCATGGGGGCATCTGCCCGCAAAAGCTAGGAGCAAATCACTCCTCTACCCCTGCTGCCCCTATGCTTTTTGCATATATGCTCTTTTTTATGATGAAATCACCTCCTACAGCGCTGGAGTATGTATGTATCGTGGGAGCAAACGCTGTTGCTGTCAAGATAAATAAATCCATGCTGTAACTGAATGCCGTACCTGAAAACAAAAAAATGGTTAACAATAGAACACAGTAAACAGTAAAGTATAAAAAAATTACATACCTGAAAAGCAAACATGATAAAACATAGTAACAATAAAACATTGCCAAATAGAATACAGTAAAAAAAAGCAGAACAATAGAGAGAGAATAGAGAGAGAAAGAACAATAAAACGACAACTATTTTTGTTTTGTTATTTTATATATATTTTTTACTTATTTGTTTTTTTTACTTGATTTTTTTTTTACACTTTTTTTTGTAACTGTAACTGTTGTAACTGTAAGGCCGCGTACACACGCGGGGACTGTTCGCCCAACTTTGTCCGCTGAACAGTGTTTCGGCGGACAGTCCGCCCGTGTGTGGGCTTTCAGCGGACAGTTTCAGCGAACAGTCTGCTGAACAAAGTTTTTCGGAAATTCCGAAAAACTGTCCGCTGAAACTTGGTTTCAGCGAACAGTCCCCTCGTGTGTAGGCTTGTTCGTCAAACTAAGTTCCGCGCATGCTCAGAAAGGATTTACACGCCGAAAGTTGTAATGCAGTGTATAGGACGTCGTATTTTCCGTCCCGTCGTACGTGCCGTTCACGTCATCGCGCACGGTTTCAGCAAACTGTTCGTTCGTCGTGTGTGGGCAAGTCCGTCCATGCTAATTTTGAGCGGACTGTTCGCTGAAACTGTTTGACGGACAAAGTTGAGCGAACAGTCCCCGCGTGTGTACGCGGCCTAACGGTTCCAGGTTCGGGTCTCTCAAAATGTGATGGCATCTTTGGAGACCCTGTGAAAGTGTGTCCTAGTCTGTGCAGTGCTGTACCCTACGCTAATACTCAACTAGTGTATGGTAGCGTTCAAAACATTCACCAATGCAAAGACCAGGATTGTCAGGACAGGAGGGACAATAATAGCGGGTGTCATGCTTATATCCGTGCTTGCTGCAAACACAATATCTTCTTTGGGGGGCTCGTTGGGTAGGGGTACTCGGGAGGACATACGGAAAATGCCTCTCATGCAGCTGGCTTACTGCATTTGGATTGGGAAGGTGAGGTGGAGCACCGTCTGGATCTCTGGAATTTAAGGAAGGATCCAGTCCATCTTGAAGCTCTGTATAGCACATGAGTGTTCAGCAAATCCAATTGAAATAAATAAACAGACACTTTTTTGTACCAGCATCTGGCCTTACGGGCAACTAGGTACGGCGCCAACAACTGGTCGTTGAGGTTCACCCCTCCCATATTTTGGTTATATTCTTGGACACAGAGGGACTTCCACAACACTAGTGGCTGTAGGAATTTGGACCGTCGTGTCTGCATGAAGGAAGGTAAGAACGAAAACATTCTTATTATCCCTCCACTTCACAGCGAGCAAATTACAGGCATACCCCACTTTTAAGTACACAATGGGGTTTATTTAATAAAGCTGGAAATTGCAAAATCAGGCTCACTTCTGCATAGAAACCAATGAGCTTCCAGGTTTTATTACCAAAGCTTAATTGAACAAGTTGGAGTTGGCTGGCTCTCTCCCCCAGCCTAAGACGGGAATCTACAAGCCTCTGGGGTAAGTCCCGGCAATTAGGTCGCATGGTGCCACTCCAATCTGATAATCAAACAAGTGACTAAAAAGTGGCACGCTCGTGTAATAATTGTCCACATGCAAGTGGTACCCCTCTCCGACTAAGGGTGACATCAAGTCCCAGACAATCTTGCCAGCACTCCCTATGTAGTCTGTTTGTGGGCTCTACGTGATTATCTCTTCCCTCTCTTCCCTCGTAAACCATAAAACTACATGTGTAGCCTGTGGCCCTGTCACAGAGCTTATACATCTTGACCCCGTTTCTGCAACGCTTGCTGGGAAGATACTGTTTGAAAGACAAGCAGACAGAAAACGTAATCAGGGACTCATCAACACAGACAACTTTATGGGGAGAAAACAAGTCTGCAAAACATTGGTTGAAGTGGTTTACGAGGGGCCGAATTTTGTAGAGCCAATCATATCCAGGGTCTCCATGAGGACGCCAGAGTTCATTGTTGTTGAAATGCATGAACCGCAAGATCTGCTCGTATCTACCCCTGGTCACGGATACAGAGAACACTGGCATATGGTGCATTGGGTCAGTGGACCAATATGACCGCAACTCACTCTTTTTATATCCCATGAGGGGGGATATGACCTGAGTAACAAAATATACTGCGTTGTCTAGACAGTAGCAGCCAGCACAAAAGTGTAAAATAAACAGAAATAAATATGGAAAATGTGCAGTGCTAAACAGATAATAATCAATATCAAAAGTAAAATTGACATGTGAAGAAAATTAGTAATCAATGTGAACATATAATCCTGTGAAAAAGTAATGTCCAAAATATAAACATGAAGCAACACAAGCAAGTCCCAGTGCAGCGATGGATGCAGCAGGTTAATAAATGGGCAAGTTAACCCAACCAGGAGGAGAAAAGAGAGGAAGAACAGGGAACATAGTGTAATTCCGTAAGGAATATTTATTATGTATACATAAGAATTGCACTTACATTTCCAAAGTAAAAACAAGCGCTTCAAATCAGACAGTAACCAGGGGATCAGCGTAACAAACCGATGTGTTTCGCCTAAACGGGTATCATCTTGGGTGCTGTTCCATAGTAGTTACTGATATATGAGCCCACCATAATGAAAAGCAGCTCTGACGCTCATTACAGACACTTCTGAGGTTACTTCTGGTTTTGGGCAAGAAGTGTGTCCAGATGGTTAGCATGCTATTTCTAGTTGAGACCAAAATGGCACCGGCAAGTGTGTTACAAGCCTCGTTCTGGAGTGCTGAAACAGGAAATAGCCCAATATCACACAGAACGGTCTGAATGTATATCACAAACCGTGACATAAGCGCTGACACTAGCACGTAACTGAAAACAGCTAGGTGGAGTTACAGCGAAGTAAAAAATCTATATTTATTAATATAATTGTAAATTAAAAGGAAAAGGCAAAATATTGGAAGG
This sequence comes from Lithobates pipiens, assembly GCF_037356315.1. NCBI lineage: Eukaryota > Metazoa > Chordata > Amphibia > Anura > Ranidae > Lithobates > Lithobates pipiens. The sequence goes on from NW_027507764.1 coordinate 463,500,854, forward strand.
AAAGAAATATTGAAATGTAGTGATAATCAAAACAATGGCGACCATCTTAAAGGAGACCTATATATTAAATGTGACACATTAGTTAAGTGGTTTGGACTGAAAAAAGAATATTGATAGACAATATTCAATGAAACCACCTTAGATGTTCACCACCTTAGATGGGGCGCCATTGCTGAGCATGCTCACTTGTGCTGGTACATAGTTGTAGAAAGATGGGGAATTTATCTCTTCTAAGACTTTCAATGATATTTCATACATATATGTATATATATATATATATATATATATATATATATATATATATACATACTGTATATATATGTATATAGTTTATATTATATATACTTTATTTAAGCAGTTTAAAAGCAGATCGTCTTTAAACAATATACCACATATTTAAGTACCATTTAGGCTATCATGTCATGCTCGAAACATTATTTCCATGTGCAATTCCCATGTTTCTAGCACGACTAATGTTTAGGTCTCTGTTGTCTGGGAGCTATAGTGAATTCGATTTTGGGAGTATTTTTTTCCCATAAGCAAATTCATTTTAGAGCTAATTAGCCGTGTTTTAGCTATTTTGAGAGTATTTATTCTCCCATTCTCATATTAGCTCTATAGTAAATAAACCCTAGTGCATTGTTATGCATTACTGTAATACAGATTGTGAGGGGAATAAGTCCTTACAAACAATAAGAGAACTTTTGGGTAGAGAAGACCCAATTAATTCACAAATCAGGCAAATCAATCAAGTTATTAACAGTGCACAGACTTACCTATGATAGATTTACATTGCTCTTTTATTTATATTACTCTATTATTTACCTTTGCTTCCTTTGTGTGTGCATGACTTTCAGCTAAAGGGTAGCTGGGAAGTCATCTGAAGTCAGATAGTTGCTCCCCCTGTGCATTCCTCAACCTCATGCTGAACACACATGCTGTCTCAGCATTAAAAAAAAAATAAGAACATTAGAAATTTGTAGATGTTTTGTGTTTTTCAAAATGCATCCAGTCCTTTTTGGGCTGAATGTGCACCAGAATGAGTTACTGGGGAAAGGTAGTCTGTATTTTACAGCAAAGAAACCTTTCTGCAGGTCTCTCTCTTTCCTCTTGTAGTTGCTGGGCACTTGAACATGGCTGCCTCTATGGGGGAGATCTACTAAAACTGGACCATTCTGAATCAGGTGCTGCTGTGCTTAGTAGCCAATCAGCTTCTAATTTCAGCTTGTTCAATTAAGCTTTGATAATAAAACCTGGAAGCTGATTGGTTTCTATGCACAGCTGCACAAGATGTTGCACTCTCCAGTTTTAGTAAATCAACCCCTATTTGTCCTGTGACCACTATCACTGCGACTTGAAACTGAAGGAAAATCTTAAAACTTGTCATTGTCAGGCCCATTGTCTAAGATAGCTTGCTGGACACTGGAACATTTCATCTCCAGTATGAGCGGTAGCTAAATTTGGGCATTAATAAACCCAGAAACATTTATTATATTGAAGCCTACAAATTCTTAGATGTGATAGCTGCATTAGTGTTCTTTTTAGCCTTATTTTAATCTATGTTCATCTGATGTTCTAGCCAGTAAATATGTTGTTTTTCAAAAGAACAAGCTCTCTTCCAGATGTATCAGTTACAGAGATGGCACAAACCATTTAACCATGATAGGGGTGCTTACAGTGATCAGCATTTATGTAAAACTTTTATACCAAAAGATAAAACGTTTTGTTATAACTGATTATAAAGTGTTAAATGGAGTTTGCCTTGTGTCAGTGTATTTAAATCAGCTAGTACATTTAACCTTACCCTGCCCTCCATACTGACAATGCTGCTGTCTGCTATGCCTCATGTGGTCCAGAATGGGGACACTATAATACAGGAGGTATGTTACTAGCCAGATCATCAGGTGAAAAAGCCTAAAAAAGATAACTAATACAGTTACCACATCTGATGATTGATAAGCTGCAATATATCACATTTCTGGTTTTGGGTTTAATACCACTTTAACCATCATTGAGACTGTTATAACAAACCAAAGGCATTGAAAAAAAGAAACTCCTAAGAGGAGAAGTGTTTGTTAAATCTAGATGAAAATAATAGTAACTGCAAACATATAAACAACAATAAAAACTCAGGTTTTGCAACCCTAAATTGTTCATATCTACTTTATTCACAAGCTGATTGTACCCCATACCTAACCTCCTTGGCGGTATTCCCGAGTGTGGCCAGGAGCTAAATTTCAGTACCATTAGCGGTAACCCCGGGCCACACTCAGGACTGCATTGCAGGATCCTGGAAGAGGTGACTTACCTTGTACCCACGATCCCACGATGTACTCGGCCGTATTATCCGCCCAATGCTCTGTACGTTTCCGGGTTCCCTTCCCTGTGAGCACCACAACGCAGGGGGTGGAACCGGTGGCAAACTCAAAATGTATAAATCACAACACACGCAATGCATTGTAATCTTATTGGATTACATTACTGTATCAAATCATTCGACCTCAGTTTGTCCCCAGTGCTTTGTCCAGTGCCCTTGCCTGCAGTTTTACTGCTCTTTCTGCCTGGAAACTGGAGAACGACCATGGCATCCAAAAAGCGTGCCTCTACATCAAAAGCGGTTTATGAAGTTTTCAAGAAGTAGAAAGTTAAAAACCAGCGACCAAAGATGACATTTGGAAATTTCTGGGTCTAATAATTTTTCAGGGAGTGGTGGGGAAACCCCAGCAGACGTGGTATTGGATAACCAATAAATTACCTGCCACCCCATTCTTTGGCATGATCATGTCGAAGTACAAATTTTTCCCAATAATTAAATATTTTGCACTTTCAAAACAATGAAGATGAATGAATGATTCTGAAGAATTTCCAACAGAGCTATGTGCCAGATAGAGTCATCAGCATAGATGAAAGTCTCATGGCCTACAAGGGAAGGCCCAGCTGGATGCAATACATGGCATCATAGAGAGCACGATTTGATGTAAAATCCTTCATGCTATGCGAATCGACAACTGGCTACATTTGGAATTCAGTCCTATATACTGGGATAGGATCCAAATTCAACCCAAAATACAGCAATTATGGTATGGCAACATCTTCCGTTCTTTCACTGATTGAGCCATTGCTAAATCAGGACCATTGTGTAACTACAGACAATTTTTACACATCCCCTGAACTTTATGAGTTACTTCTACAGAACAAAACTTATGCCTATGGAACCATTAGGGCTAAACGGCGTGACATGCCACCAATCTTTGGCAATAAGAAGTTCAAGACTGGAGAAATGGCTGCCTGGAAGAAAGGCAAAATGATGGCACTGCAATGGCGTGACAAAAAAGATGTGTGCCTAATGAGTACAATCCATAATACCTTCACTGATGATATGATACGCACAAAAGGTGGGAAAGACATCATGAAGCCACAAGTAGTGATAGAATACAACAACACCATGGGAGGTGTTGACAGAGCCGACCAAGCAATGACATTCTATCCAGCAATGAGAAAACAACAAAAAAAGTACTACAAGAAGATCTTCAGGCATCTTCTTGAGCAATGCTTGTGGAATGCCTACATTCTACTCAAAAAAAAGCGTGACAAGCCTGTGGCTCATGCTGACTTTATTTGGAAAGTTGCCAAACTGATCTTTCTGAACCACCAAACACTAATGGCTGTGAATAGAGCTGGACATTGTGCTGCTGGAGTTGTAAACACGGAACGCTTGACTGGTCATCACTTCATGGACTACAGCCCACCAACCGAGAAAAAGTCATTTAAGATTTTGTGATTCAAACTTTATCATACCCGGGATGTCTACTAGACTCTTGTTTGGACAAGTTAGTTATTCCTAAGAATTACAGTCCTACAATATAAAACGCCAAATTTCCATGGAAAACAATTGTACCACTTTCAGCATTAAAAATTTGACATAATCATACCACCAGGGAGGCTAAAGGGGTTTTAAAGACAGCAGATTTTTTATCTTAATGCATTCTATGCCCCCCTAACATTTTCCTGAGGTCCCTCTCTATCCAGCGATGTCCACAACTTTCTCAGCCATCTGAGATTTTCCCTCCTGATTGGCTGAGACACAGCAATGGGGCCATGGACTGCTGCTGCTGTCAATCAAAGTCGGCTAGCCAATCAGGGGGGAGAGAGGGCTCGGCTGGGTCGGGGCTCCGTGTCTGAATGGGCTGTGACTCAGCTTTGGTGCCCCCATAGCAAGCTGCTTGTTTTGTGGGCACTGGACAGGAGGGGGGGACCAGGAAAGCCAAAGAGGGACCTGAGAAGAGGAGGATCTGAGCTGCTCTGTGCAAATCCACTGCAATAAAGCATGTAAGCATAACATGTTTTATAGAAGACTTTACAATCACTTTAATGATTAGTATAACCCTTAATCCCCCTCCCAAGATTAATGTCAAACGACTCATCTCCCTGCAGTTACCCAAAACTTTTCTGCAGTAGTAGTATTTAATCATTTTATGTCGCTTTCAAACTCTCAAACTAAGATTGTTTATTGTAGTGATAACCATAGACTGGTCATGGACAGGCGGATTTTGGAAAAATACAGTGAGTATTTTTTGATGTCTGTGAATGTTCTCATGTCATGGTATAGCTACTAATTTGTCATATTCAAATGGACCTGTTCTATAATCTAGAAGCTGAGGAATCCATTTCGACTAGTGGTGATGGTGAAACGTCTTCAACAAATTAAGAACACATCTAGTTGAAGATAGATAACTACTACTAGCTATTCTTTGAATATTCCTTGAATATAAAAAAAAAAATACAATGGTGTTGTATCATACTTAGTACACACAATGATAAATTAAATTTATCTAAAGAAATTTTTTAATAGTTTTGGACAGAGTAGAAAATAGTCTGTCAGGTTTTTAAAGCTGTCGGGGAGATTCTCTCACTATTTGTCCTGGTAATCACTTTTACTGGGGCTTAAAAGTGAGAGAAAATCCTATATTTTTAGTTGCCAACAAAACAGAAATAGAGAGGAAAACTTTAAATGGGAAGACCTAGTCTGGTGAAAACTACCAGGGGATTTCTCTCACTGAAGAGAGAGTTATTTCCTCACTTCCTATTATTTTACAGGATAGTAAGTAAAATAAACTCCAATGGGACACAAGTGGCTCAATAATGATAAGGGTTTTAACCATTCTCTACACTATAAAAAATTAGATATATTTTATTGACTTATAAAGGGAGGCTAGCATCTTGGCAATTTTTTTCAAACTCCACAGAAATGGAAAGAACTCATTTCCCTAGAACAGCTTGAATCATACAAAAGATCCCAAAATGCTTTCCTGATGTTTGATAATATAAATAAAGAATGTTAACTAAATAGTCTTTATTCAAAGAATATTTGCCAACTCTTGTCATTCATGACCATTCAAATAGGTTCATTAATAGTAAGGCCATAATATCTGGTTGTATGTGAAAGCCAGTGCTAAAATGATTTCTATCATCTGTACTAAGCCAGAGGAAGTTGTGTGATGGATTTCTGTATTCCAAAAATAAGTTGTCTTCACCTGTAGTCCCATTTAGCCCGGATACCCCTCCTAAAGCCATAAGACGTTCTGCAGTGCAGTCATTTTATTGATCCACCCGATTTGTACTTTTAGATTTACAGCTCTTCTGTGAGTTCCAGTGAGTCAGCAGGTCTAATGAGTACACACCTTCCAGCCGAACAATCACAAGTTTATTTCCCTGCTGGCTAGCAAGTGGAGGTGTTGATAATATGACATTTACTCATTGGATACTTCTTGAAAGCAAGTGATTAATTAGAGCTTGGCAATTCGTTTCTTAATTCCACTCAATAAATAATGTGATATTTAAAAATTGATTATGTTCCCGTAGAATGCCTATAAATGTCACAGGACTCTTCTTTTTTTTTTTTTTTATATAAAATATTATATCCCAGTAATGCAAATCGTATTATTTCTTTTCAAATTAAATAAAGAAACAAAACAATAAAAAGCATTTTCATTTGATTATAATGTTTTTTCTTGTGTATCAGCAAGAGTATGCTAATGTTTACAAATGGTAACATACATTAGCATTACAAGTTATTGACTTGTGCTGGGACTAATAATAGCTTGTGTATGTGACTGCAAAGGCATGTTGGATGGCTGTTACAGGAGTAATCCCATGAGATTAATCTAACAAAGGTAATACAAGGACTTACCCAGCAATCTCAGTAATGAATGACTACCTAATTATACCACCGGAGACACTAGGGATAACTAATTAGTGAAAGCTTCACCAACACCATTAAAAGTGCCCATGGAGGAGTTAGTTGCTACCCAAGAAAGGTCAACGTAGACCTCCTATAATTGTAACCTGCATAGATAGCCAGTTCCTGGGGCAGGAGAAATAGTTTCATGAAGACAAGATACTATGCATTTCTTTTTTTTATTTCTTTTTATTTTATTTATTTTTTAATGCTACTTCAGCAAATTTTTCACGAGGCCCCAATCAACTTTACGTTCATTTACGTCTTCCTCGTCTTCACATCATTGTAGCTTTATGCTTTTAAATTTAATAATCTTTATTCCATTTTCTTTTACATTTGTAATACATCTTAGTACACGTCGACATTTTTTTCTTTCTTTTTAAAAAAAAAAAAACAATAATATATCACTATTACAAAAATAATTTCTCATGCTATTTACTGTTATTCTTATCTTCTATAAATTATCATCCTCTATATCATTAACCCATCCCTCCTCCCCCCTTTCCCTTGACACCACCATTCTACTGCGATTTTCATTTTTTCTTTCCAACTCCTTATCTCTTTTCTTTTACTTCCTCCCTTCTTTCCTTCCTTTCCCTCCTTCCCACTACCCTCTTCTCCTTCCCGCCGTCTCTCTCGCCTTTATTACCTCATCTTTGTGTTACTTTTTTTGGGAGGTTTACTCATAGCATGATTTAAAGTCTACATCCCCTTTCTTAATTTTAATCTTAACTCTCCTACTCGTTTCTAATCTATGGGGTACCCCATCTCATCAGCCCATGGTCTCCATATTTTTTCGAACTCTCTCAGGTTCCCCCTTTTTACATAAATTGTCTTCTCTTTCCATATTAATTCACTGATGTCTTGGATGCATTCACTCACCAATGGGGCCCTCTCCGCCTGCCATCTTTGTGCTATTATTCTGCGTGCTTGGAACAGGCAGCGCACAACTGCCACCGTGGTGCATTTTTGTTCTCCCCGCGCCTCCCTGTAACCCAGCACGCAGATTATTTTTTTTTTAAATAATTCATCTTTATTGAGAAAAATGTTTCCGTACAAAATAACAATATTTTCCACAGTTCACAAAAATCATCATTTCATACATATACAATACAATGGCGAGGGCGTACCCAACCCATACTCACGCCGGGTTCGCCCTCCACCCCATCTCCCCCCCTGACCCCCCCCCCCTCTTCGAGCACACCCTGCTAGTACCAGCTCTTCCAATAATGGTCGGCTGGTTGGAGAGTAATAAGCACTTGTTGGAATAAAAGGCAAGGGAGAAAAAAAAAAAAAAAAAGAAAAAAAACCCGGGGAGGCCAGAGAGAGAGATCTATCACCCCCATCCAATCCGGCAGACACTAGGCCACCCTCTCAGTGGACTCCCCTAAGGGGTAGCCCATGTCGATCAGCCACGGATTCCATATTGCCCCAAATTTTTTAAGATTATTTTGTTTTATAAACATTGCTCTCTCACACCAGATGGTAGCGTTAATTGTGTTGACCCATTGTTCGATTGTCGGGGGATTTTTGGCTTGCCAATTTATAGCTATCAGCCGTCTGGCCTGGTACAAACATCTCAGGACAGAAAGCTTGATTAAAGGGGGGATTCTATCCTCCTCAAGAATCCCCAATAGACAAGTCCTAGCCTCTGGTTTCAGAGTGATCTTATAAATCCTATTTATTCTAAGTACTATTTCTAGCCAATAACCATACAGTTTTGGGCATTTCCATACCATATGGAAAAGTTCCCCAGATGCCCCGCATCTGGGGCAACTATCACTGGATTTCCTACCCATTTTCCACAATCTATAGGGAGTGTAATATACCCTATATATAAGAAACAGATGTGATACTCGCTGCGACGGAGATATAGAGACCAAATTCCCCTGTGCAAGAATCTTGTCCCATTGTTTCTGAGTTATCGGGCCCACATCTCCTATCCACCCCCTCCTGCTCTTATCCGGGCCCTCTCCCTTCAGGATCCTACCCCTAATCTTTGTATATAGTCTGGAGATCTGACCTTTTTCTTGCCTATGGTCCATGAGTCCTTGGAGCAGGGGGGATTTCAGACCGTTCAATCTCAAATGATCCATATTGAGCTTGGATACCATGCCTCAGCTGTAAATATTTATAAAACGTCTTATTGGGGACATCAAATTCCTGTCTAAGGGCTTCAAAGGTTTTCATTACATTCCCTTCGTATAGTTGCACCAACCTATTGATGCCCTGCCTGCCCCATTCTAGAGATATATCTATATTATTTAATTCGCATAGGGATCGGTTATGCCATAGGGGCGTATAGATGGTTACTCCCCCATATCCCATACTTTGCTTTACATTATACCACACCTTCCTCATTAGTATGTTAGTAGGGCATCTATGAGCAAATGAGTTAGCCTCCAAGGCTTCAACCAGTAACTTGTGAGGTGCCCCAACCATCATCAATTTGTGGTTTGAAGGCCCTCCCTCTTGGAGCCCTGCCCCCGCTAGATGCTGGAGTTGGGCAGCTAAAAAATATGCTCTCAAATGGGGTATGGCCAATCCTCCCTCCGCTACGGGAAGCTGCATCGTCTGAAGGGCGATCCGGGCATGCCCCTTTTTCCAGATTAGGTCCCGGATAAGAGAATCCATTTTTTTGAACCATTTCTGGTTAATCCAAATTGGAGAATTATGTAGAATATACAGTATTTGGGGCTGCCAGATCATTTTTATTAAATTTCAGCGTCCCGCCACGGAGAGAGGGAGGCCACACCACCTATTAAGTTTCTGTTTCAATTTTGTTAAAAGTGGTACTAAGTTCTCATTAAGATACTGGTTCACTTCCCCAGAGATCCAAATGCCAAGGTACTTCAGTCTAGGCACTATCTCTAGACCTATAACCGTTGGTGATGCCCATTGGTCCCCAAATCTGGTTAGCGGCAGAAGAGCTGAATTGCTCCAGTTAATTACAAGACCAGATTGTTGACCAAACTCCCCCATCATCTGCACTACCCTGTTCAGGGTTGAATCCACATCTCCAATAAAGAACAGGACATCATCCGCGAACAGGGCGATTTTATCTTCCTCTACTCCGCGCCGGAATCCCCGGATGTCCGGGCTTGATCTGGCCAGGACAGCCAGGGGCTCCATGGCTAATACAAACAAGAGGGGAGATAGTGGGCACCCCTGTCTTGTACCTCTCTCCAGCTGAAAAGCCTCGGAAAACTCAGTTCCCATCTTGATTTTTGCCCTAGGTCTATTATAAAGTAGTTTTATCCATCGGATAAATTGAGGGCCGAAGCCAAACCTCTCCAGCACTCCCCACAGATAGTCCCATTCCAGGCTATCAAAAGCCTTAGTCGCATCCAAGGCCAGGATAGCTCCCGACCCATCGTTATCCCTGGGTGTTTGGATATTTAAGAAGACTCTTCTGATGTTAGTACTAGTTGTCCTGCCCGGGATAAAACCCGACTGGTCTGGATGTATTCATTTATAGATGTATTTATTTAGACGGGTTGCTAAGACCTTGGCTAGGATTTTAATATCCGAACACAGCAGAGATATTGGCCGGTATGATGACACTTCCTGTTGATCCTTCCCCTCCTTGAGTATTAAAATTATATTGGCTTCCAGCATCGAGGGGGGGAGTTCACCTACCTCTAGTGCATGGTTCAATGTTTTCAGGAGTTCCGGCAGTAGCGCTTCACCATAGCGCTTATATATTTCTGCTGGCAACCCGTCTGGGCCTGGGGATTTATAATTAGACATTGCGGCTACTGCTTTTTTTAGCTCCTCCAGCGTAAGTGGTAGATCAAGACTCAGTTTGTCCTGTGCTGGTAATGTTGGGATCGCTGCTTGGAGTAAAAAGTCAGTAGCGAGAGTGTCTTGACCCCGCAGTACTGATTTATATAGGTTGTTATAGTAATCATGGAGTACTCTCATGATTGCAGGGGGGCTAGAGACAAGGTCGCCATTTGGCGACTTAATCACCTGGACTGTTGTAGGAGAGCTATTGGTTTGGACCAAAAGGGAGAGGGCTCGACCCACCCTCTCTCCTTCGCCAAAATAGTTCTGACGATGAAATATTCGCCTGTTTTCTGACTTTTTTAAAAGAGACATTTTATAAACTTGTTGGCTATCAAGCCACACCTTCTGACTTACAGGTGACGGGGCTTCTATATATGCTCTCTCCGCCAAAGCAACACTATTTCTTATTGCTGACTCCTGTTCTCGGGCTTTCCTTTTGATTATTGCGATTTGTTGAATTAGTAAGCCTCTAATATAGGCTTTTAGGGAATCCCAGACCATTCCGGGTGAAGCTGAGCCCTTGTTTATTTGAATATATTCCCCTATCTTATCTAGGAAGGGGCTAGAGCTATCCATTAACTCCAACCAGCCAGGGTTTATCCTCCATTCCCCTGAGCCTATTCTAGTTCCCAGGGCCACAGTAATAGACAGGGGGGAATGATCTGAGACTCCCCTTGCCCCATATTCTATTTCCTGTACCACCTCTGCTGCCTCTTTATTACCAAAGACCATATCAATTCTAGATAGTGTATAATAGGTCCTAGAAAAACAGGAATATTGTCTCTCCTGAGGGTATCTCGTTCGCCATAGGTCGCTCAATCCTATTTCGGACAAAAATCCCTGCAATCGCCCTGCTCTAGCCCCGTCAGGTTTAGGAAACCTATCCAGGCTCCCGTCTAGTATTTCATTAAAGTCACCTAGTACTATCCACGGAACTCCCGGCTTGTCCAAGCAAAACGCCAACAGTTTATACATAACCTCCAGCTTAAAGGGAGGGGGGATATAGATGTTGGCTAGGATATAGTATTGCCCTCTCATCAGACCATATAAAAAAACAAATCTCCCCTCCTCATCAATAGAGGACTCTTTACACAGAAAATCTGTGCCCTTCCTAACTAAAACGCTCACACCTCTTGAATATGATGTATGGAAGGAATGGTAATATGTCTGGAATTTACGATTGTTTAGCTGTGGAGCTGTGCTGGGGGTTAGGTGCGTCTCTTGCAGGAAAAGTAAGCCAGGACCTCCTCTCTCTGTTTCCATCATAACCGCTGCTCTTTTCTTTAAATCTCCCAACCCCCTCACATTCCATGAAATAATACTTACACTATTCATAGTCGTTGGTAGTTGCTAGGTTAGTCGGGGGAGGGGGGGAGGGGGGGAGGGAGACCCGCCCTCCCACGACAGGCCCCCTCCCCCCTCCCCCCCACACTCCCCCTCAGCCCCCCATACCCACAGTGTGTGCTCGAAGATCCCCCCATCCCTCCCTCCCCCCCGCCCTCCCCTGCCCACCCAACACCCTCCTCCCTCCCCCCGACCCCTCTCCTCCTCCCAACAGGGCATCCCCTAGGGGTCTCTATAGTGGCCCTCTTATGCATTCACCCAGGAGCCCAGGGCGCCCTACCCCGCCTCCCCATCCCTCTATTACACCTGGAAATCCATCCTATCTATTTCCACACCTGGTATTTTAACCCAGCCCAATCTAAATCAATCATTCAGTTAGACCCATCCCCTAAAAAAAAAAAAAAAAAAAAGAGAGAGAAAGGAGGGGAAGGAGGGAACCTGCATCGAGAAAATCTCCTGCAGATAACCCATCCATAAACCTCCTTCAATAATTCAACCTACATGGACCCTAACTTAAAAAAAAACAACGACAAGTTGTACTATTTCCCCGAATGACGATATTTAATACTCCTTGTCCCCTAGATCCTATACACGTGCTAAACTAGTTGCACTATTATTCAATTCACCCAAATATAGTGAATAGGGAGAAAAAAAAAAAAAAAGGAAAGGGGGGGGGCCTGGCATAGCCATATCCCATTTATTAAACAAAAAAAAAAAAAAAAAAAAAAAAAGTACTCCAACTCTAAGCTATAAATACATTTGTGCATAGATTGTGCATACAGTATACTAAGTAATTAATTTTTCCTTCGTGTCAATCTCGTATGTACTGTGCATATTACAGTGTCCCAAAAAAATAAAAATACCACTTATGGGCTTGTGATTCTATTTGTGCGTTCAATCCTATTAATTAATTGCTACTTCATATAGGTCTCAACTTAATCCTGAAAAAAAAAAAAGGGAGAGCGTGAAAGAGGAGAAGAAGAGGGAGGAGGAGGGGGGACCAAGAGGGATCCCCAGCTGCTCAAGCCCAATAACGATGGGAGGCACTAAAGGTCCCCTTTATGTTCCTCCAACCACCGCTTAACCTCGTTTGGGGTACTAAAGAAAAGGGTTGAGCCCAGGGCGGTCATACGTAGTCGGGCCGGGTATAGCAATGCATAGGCTATATTATGTTCTTGAAGGGTGCGCTTAATAGGGATAAATTCTGCCCTCTGCTTCTGTAAGTCCGGTGAGAAATCCGGATAAAATGACACTCTAGTCCCCTTGTAGAAAATGTCCCTTAATTCTCTGACCCTTCGCATCAGGATAACTCGATCATTATAGTTCAAAAATTTCAGTATCAGCGGCCTAATACGGCCCTCTAGTGGCCTCACTCTAATTGGCACTCTATATGCCCTTTCTATAGCAAAAAATGCTGTAAAAGAGTCATCCCCCAGAAGTTCTCTAAACCACTTTTCCAAGAAGGCTATGGGATTAGAGCCCTCACTCCCCTCTGGTAGACCAATCAAGCGTACATTGTTCCTGCGGTTTCTGTTTTCAATTTCATCTAATTTTGATGACTGAATGGTAATTTGCTTCTGTAATCCAATTATTTTTTGCTGGAGTGGATGAAACTCATCCTCAATCGTACTTAGTCTTTCCTCAAGTACTGTGGTTCTCTCCACAGTATTGCTCAACAATTGACCCATGGAGTGTAAATCCGTCTTAATGCTAGTTAGCTGGTTGTCCAGGCCGCGAATAGAGTCTTTACATTCATTGACTGCCGCCAATATGTCACGCAGCATAGGTTCGCCTTCCCCTAATGATGTAGATGTTAGTGGGCTTATTGCATTATGTATTGCCGTGCCCTCTACTAACACCGGGTTATTTACTTTATTTCCGGTAGGTGAAGCAATAGGGTTTGATGCTAGTTGGCTAGTACTTCTCCTGTCCGAGGTCGCCCCTTGTGACCTTGCCTGCCCGGCTGACTGGTGGTGTCCTTTCCTGGTTGGTGAAGTTGCATGAGCATAGCGTTCAAGCTTTGCAGCTGCTGCCGCTGAGGCCTGGCTTGCTTTTTCTTTGCCCGCTCGGGTTTTTTGATTCCCGTCACTATGTAGTGTATCCTCCGTGGCCCTTTTGCTAAGCATGGTCTTCACCTAGGAGCAGCTTTAACTAGCAATATGACAATAATACGGAAGCTATGTATCAATGATAGGTAGGGCCCTCAGATCCCCCTGGGCTCTGTGTAATTTCAGTGCAGTATAATGCGGTTAATACAGCGTCCTTGGTCTAAGTGTTTACCCACCTCCGGGTTGATGTGGTTACAGTTTTTAGTTTTAATGTAATTGTGATATAGCACTAAGTGGCTTAAATCATACAGTGCCTTTGATCCCTTGCTTCCCTATTCCGTCCATCCACAATCCGACCCAGCAGTTAGAATTTTACCGGTCAGGGAACAGGGAAGAGTAAGGAGATGGAGGGGGGGTGTCAGCTTCATATAGTCTTACTTATTACCAATGTTCATTCTAAATAAGCCTTATCACTTGCACTTCAGTTATATTGCTCACTCCTCACCCCCCCCTCCTCGTCACCCCGTGTTACCGCTTAGCCAGGGCCGTTGCCACCGGCTACTGAGGTACTTTACTTTGTGGTTCCGGCTTCCGAGGTCTCCGTTCTTGTAGCGGATTTCAAACAGCCCTCCGTGGCGCTATGCTGCATGTGCGGTCTCGCGTTGACTCGGACCAGCGGCAGGGCTTCCCTTCGGATCCGCTCGGCTACCTTCGGGTACGCCGTTCACACTACGCTGCTCCACGGAGACACTGTGTTCTCGCGATAGTTCGACCCCTCGCGAGATCTTCCTCGACCAGCCTCGGGAACGAAGACGCCGCTTCTCTCGGGCAGCTACCGCAGGTTATAGTAGGAAAAAGTAGGATAGGACGGTCATGGTATGGGCTGTTTGTGCTCAGAATTAAGCATTACATCCAGGTTTCTAGCGAGGGAGCAAAGGGAGACGAGGCCCGGGCGTCCTCTCACTCACTCACTCTCTCATCCGGCCACGCCCCGTATTCCCTCAGCAGCACGCAGATTATTGGATCCATTTGTAATTCTACCTCAAAGACTTTATTTATAGTTTCCACCACACCTCCGCCAATATCGAAATAACTTTGGACAACGCCACACCATGTGCATAAGATCTCCCTGTCTTTGGCACCTAGGGCATCTGTCATTATCTCTCCTACCAAACTGGTATAGTCTCTTAGGGGTATAGTAAGCCCTATGTACCAGCATCAGGTGCGAGATTTTTTGTGAGGGGGAGACTGATGTCATTGGCCCTAATTCCATTATTCTCCTCCACTGCTCATCTGATATTTCCCCCAAATCCTCTTCCCATCTCCTCTTCTGTTTCGAGTGATCCATTTCCTGATTAAAATTTTAACATAATTGTTTATATATTGCCGATATACACCCACTGGCCTTATCCCTTGTAGGTAGCTTCCGAAGTAGAAGTATTTTATCCCACACTGGCATATGTACCCCAAACTGGGCTGCCAGCGCATGTCTCAGCTGAAGGTATTTATAAAAGGATTGTTGTGGTAAGTCATATTCCTCCTTTAGGTCCGAGAAAGACCTTAGAGTGTTACCGTCATAGAGTTGGATCAGCCTCGTTATACCCTGTCTTTCCCAAGTTTTAATCTTTCCTATTGGGGTTAGTTCCGGAAGATTTTTGTTATCCCATAGCGGCGTAAGTTCTGACAACCCTGTATACCCCATTAATATTTTTACTGTTTTCCACACTTTACCCATCATAAGAGTTACAGAATTTTTGTGCCGGAAGGAGTCAGCCTCTAATACCTCAGCCACTGTTTTGTGAGGGGCGCCTATCAGCATAATCCCTCTTTCTAAGTTACTTCCGGTTTCCGAGTCACAACCCGCCAGGTGCTGGAGCTGCGCTGCCAAATAATAATTCCTAGGCTGCGGCACCGCTAAACCCCCTCTATCTATTGGAAGCTGTAGCGTCTGGAGTCGGATCCTAGCTGTACCCTTCTTCCAGATAAGTTCCCGAAAGAGGGTTTCCAGTTTCTTAAACCATTTTTTACATATCCATACTGGAGCGTTGTGCAAGATGTACAGCAGTTGAGGCAACCATATCATCTTAATCAAGCTACACCGGCCTGCCACCGATAAAGGAAGCCGGCTCCAGACGTCACACTTTCGTTTAAATTTATTTAGTAATGGCATTAAATTTTTATTAATATACTGATCGGGGTTTACTGTCAGGTATATACCTAAATATTTCATAGCTTCCACCACCCTTACCTTGGGAGCCCCTGACGCCGCCACCTCATCTAGGGGGTCGACTCGGAGCAATTCTGATTTCTCCCAGTTTATAACTAACCCTGTAAATCTTCCGAAACCCTCTTTGACTGCCTGCCCCAGGGATTGATCGGTATCCCCCAAAAAAAGGAGGACATCGTCCGCGTATGAAGCGATCTTTTCCTGTCTCTCTCCCTTTATTTGGAACCCTGTAATCCCGGGTCCGACCTAACAGCTATTGCCAGTGGCTCCATAGCCAGCGCAAAGAGCAGAGAAGACAATGGGCAGCCTTGCCTTGTCCCCCTGCTCATTTCAATCTTTTCGGAGAGCTTGTTATTAACCCTTAACCTTGCAATAGGGGCATAGTACATCATTTTGATCCATCCAATAAAGGAGGGCCCGAGACCTATCTTCTCCAATACGCACCATAAATACTCCCACTCTATACTGTCGAATGCCTTAGTTACATCCAGTGACATTATAGCTCTTGCCCCCATATTCTCTGACGGGGTCTGCATATTCAAGAATGCCCTTCTAATATTCATACTAGTAGTTCTTCCCTGAATAAATCCCGTTTGGTCTGGATGAACCAGTTTAGTGATAAATTGATTCAGCCTATTTGATAAAACCTTGGCTAGTATTTTAACATCCAAATTCAGTAATGAAATCGGCCGATAGGAAGCTACCTCTAATGGATCCTTTTCTGGTTTGGGAATCACAATAATAATGGCTTCTGTCATCGAGGCAGGCAGTTTACCCTTCTCCGCAGCACCCCTTAATGTCTTATACAGTTCTGGGAGCAGCATCTCTCCATAGTATCTATATGCATTTCTAGTTCTCACACACCCTTATTATTTTTTCTCTACATCAGGGGTCAGCAATCTTTTTCCACTTAAGGGGAGTATTCAATGTATGTGAACGCATGAGGGGCCGCATTCCCCTGCTAATAAATGAAAATAATAACACATTACACATCCCCCACACCTCTGGACCCCTTTACATTACACAGCCCTGCACCTCTAGACCCAGTTACATTACACAGCCCCCATACCTCTGGACCCCTTTACATTACACAGCCCCCTTGCACATCACCCCCATGTCATGCTTTAAAGTGAAAGTCTGAGTGCTTTCCCACTGGGGTGGTGCACTTGCAGGACAGGAAAAGAAAGTCCTGCAAGAAGCATCTTTGGGGTGGTGCGGGAGTGGTGAATACACAGCTCCTACACCGCCCCTGCCCATTGGGATGAATGGGCAGCGCTGCCGAAGCACATGAAAAGCGCATTGGCAGTGGCGCTCTCTGGGCTCTTTTAACCCTTTATTTAGCCATTAACGGGCATTAAAAGTGCCGCTATAACAGCAGTAAAGTGGCGCTAAAACTATCAGCGCTTTACTGCTGCCATCCCCACCACCCCAGTGTGAAAGGGGTCTTAGTGACATACAGTATGCAAATACTCTAGACATTGGGGGCAACTCAATAAAGCATTTGCTCCATTTTCTGGCAGTAAAGCCCTAATAAAGGTCCATGATCAGATTCAAAAATCCCTCATGGAAGTTTGAGTAGCTTTACCAAAATGTGTGGCAGATTTAGGTAATTCTTATTATAGCAGAACTCTATTTATAACAACTTGATAAAAAATAAAGTTCTTTAGCAAGGAACATACATTCCACATTAATAATTATGCTACCAAAATTAGCATTTGTATAAATTGCCTCCAGCATTGTTTGTTTTTTTCTAGCTGGATGCTGCCATTTTTCTGAAGCCCAGAGCCCCAGAACAGCAGTATATCATAAAGTTGAACTAAACCCATCAATTTCACAGTTTCAAAAAACAGTTACATTTCTGGAATGTTGGAATTGCCAACTGTCACATTTGCGTGTGTCCTTAACCAAACTGTCAACCAAACATCAAATGGCTGGAGTGATAACTGATCACATGCGCACCACCATGGCCATTGCAGATCAAACAAAAGCAGTTTCCTTGGCTGTAAAGGATAGGAGGGTTTCATTCCACTACAAGGTTGTCAGCAGATCGGCCTCTACAAACTCAGCAGTGCCTAAAAATGCCCAAAAATATAGAGCAACTGAGCATGTGCATAGTAGGGTGAAACAGTGTATTCAGGGCCGTTTTTAATATTAACTGGACCCTGGGCAAACATTTTCTTGGGCCCCCCTCCATGCAATTTCGCTCTGAACCCCAACATCCTAAAAAACAAACCCCTTTTGCCACGCGTTAAAAGGTCACCCTGGTGCTCTGAGACACACAATAAATAGACTTAAAATCAGCTTACTTCAGCAAATCAGACAGCTACTGCAATTGGTTGCTAAAGATTACAGCATATCATTACCACTCATTGACTGGTTGCTAGAGGTTACAGCATATGATTACCGCTCACTGACTGGTTGTTAGAGGATACAGCACACAACACTGATTTGTTGCATAAGGCTACACTATGCTTGCCGAAAAGTGGTCATGGTTAAAGTGGTAAAAGTGGTTAAATACAGTTTACGATGACTTACATATCAAAGACATCATGAGATTTGATGTTATACCTCTTCTAATTCCAAGGCAAGCCAGCAATGGACAGACTGGAATGCTGCATTGGGGAGGGGGGGACAGGGTTGGCAACCCCCCCCCCCCCCCCAGAACAGGACTGGGGAAGGAAAGGGGGGAATGGGAATGAGAAAGAGAGAGAATGAGATATGAGAGAGAGATATGAGAGAGAGTGAAGAGAAGGAGAGAGAGGAGGGAGGAAAAATGGAGAGAGGCAGAGAGAGAGAGCAAGGGGGGAGAAAGGGACAGCTATACTTGTATTAAATCTCCTGCCCAGCAGCTCATAGATCGCTTTTCACAGCACACTGTTGGCAGTGCAGGGAGTTGGAGTGGGGCGGAGTTAGGAGGACCCAAAAGGCAGCAAAGTGTGGGATTGGACAGGAGGATGTGATGAAGTGAGGGAGGGGCTGGGAGAAAGGTAGTGACAGGACAGGATAGGAAGCGATTACAGCCTGACTCCCGAGCAACTGTTCTTAGCTAGAGAGATTCTGCCTTAGAACTTGCTGGAGTTCGGAATGAGTGTTAAAAATACCACTCCCCTGGGCTTATTGTTGGGAAATACGGCACCAGCTGCTTCCGCTGCCTGTACCCCGATAATGGATACAAAGTGGTAGGGCTCCTACTTCCTCTGGGGGCCCAATGGCAGGTAGTGGGGGCTCAAGGGGCAGTTACTTTGCCCCCCCCCCCAATAATAACAGAGCCTGGGGCAGCTGCCCTGTTTGCCCCATGTTAAAGACAGCCCTGAGTGTATTACTGGATTTTAAACAGTGCAGGTGCAGGTGTTTCATCACATATGGTGCCCCATCACATTTGGCTACCCACTGGAGTGTGCATGAGCGACGCAGCCATATGCGTTCCAACACTTTTAAAACTTTAAAGTGTGTTAAAAGTGACAAAAACACTTTTAGCACTTTTTATTTTTTATTTTTTTAAATGCTTTTAAAAAAATGTTAAAAGTGACAAAAGTTTTATAAGTGTTAGAACGCATATGGCGGCGTCGCGCATGAGCACTCCAGCGGGTAGCCAAATGTGATGGGTCGCCATATGTGATGAAACACAGGCACTTCTTTTTAATGGTTTACATAGCTATACCTGCAAAAAGAGCCATGCCTGAAGTAATCTGGCAGGACTTCATTTTCTGACTAAAGTTCCACTTTAATGCCACTTTTACAATTTGGTACTATGGCTGCACCACATTAAAATATATTTACCTCAAGTTCCTAGATGAAATTGGAAGTAATTTAAGTGAACCGTGAGTCATTTTTTCATCTTACCATCTATTAAATCTTCTTCCCTTGTTGTTTTAACTTTGGATAGTAAAACATTTTTTTTTCTGCCAGTAAATACCTCATATAGCCTATTTCCTGTTTCTCGTGTGGTAAAAAGCCTAGGCTTATGACATTATGCACAGCTTTCTCTCTCTCACTCTGGTGAGAGTTTGCCAGGAAGGGAGGGGGGATGAGTCATAAGAGGGCCAATGAGAGCTGCAGAGCTGGAGGTGTGCCTCTGTGTAAATCCAGGAAGTGAATAGGCAGCAGCTTCAGCTGCCCACAGTTAAAATGGATGCAGTCAGACTCAGTGGAGGGAGATTTATGCTGCATATTTGGCAAGTACAGAATCACAGTATATATAAAATAATATGTAAAGTGGTTGGAGGGAAGCTTCAGAATGGCAAAGATGTTTTATTACAAATTATGTGAGCAGACTGCAGTTCCTCTTTAAGACCAACTTTAAGTTGGCACACAGAGACAGGCAAAGTGCACTATATAGCAGGGAGGGCATGTCACTGGTTGTCCCCACCTGTCACTGACATTGACAGCCAACAAGCTCCTAGAAAACAGTGATGCTGACTGTGGGTAAACCTGATGGAGAAATTGAGGGACTAGTTCCCCATCAGGTCTGCTCTCTCCTTGTGACTGACAGGGGGCATTGGATGGGTTCCATAGCCAATAGCCAATAGCAGACTGTCTATTGGCTATGGATGTGCCCACTGCCCCCTGTCAATCACAAGGGTAGTAAACCTGATAGGGATTTAGTGTCCCTCAATCTTTATCAGGCTGCGCCCACCCAGTTACAGCACTTCTTGGGCACTGTCTGTGTGATAACTGCAGCGGTCGAGCAGGACCATGTCAGGTACATGAATTTGGAGCAAGAAATTAATTTATCGAAGACCCTCTTTATGACTTCTTCTGAGTTTGTATTTACCAGTACTGCCGTAAGAATATCTTTGAGTTTCAGGCATTGTAATTGAGAATGTAGAACAACAAATTTTCACGTTCTCAAGGATGCTAAAAATTCAGACACCATGAAAATCTACAGCACTACCATGCCAAGATATTTTAAAAAAAAGATTATGCATTTTTATAAAAACAAAATTTTTTTTTTTTATTTAGAGCAGGACATGTTGCAAATTCTTTCCAGCTGGGACACAAGCAAAACCAAACACATTTAACATATTGTAGGATGAAGAAGGATTAGAACTTCTGGCAATATTTTTTATTGTTATCCATGCTTTTGTGTCCTGGTAACACCCCCACCCCCATGTTTCTTGTAATTGGTTTCACAGGTATAGAAAGTTAGGCAAACCTCCCCAGTAGGGTTACATACAGAAATAAAAACCTGCAACTAAGTAGACACTGTCCAAAGCTTTACATTTCAGAGGAACAGTACTCATTTTCAAAAATCTATTTGTGTTTCTGCTCCAAAAATCCAGAGAACCCTTTAGAGGATCTTTATATAAATATATATATTTATATAGCATCTTCCTGTGCTATATACCGTCCCTTATTACTACTACCAATATTATCAAGCACGTCCAAGGCAGTTCTGAATCTGATTGGTTGCTGTGTGAAATGTTTTACCACTGACATTTTTTATGTATCGCTTACCCCCACAGGAGCCACGGGATATGATGAGTTCTCTATTCTGCCATGACTCTTTAAGCTGCTTAGTCCCCACTAACTCTCTGTTATGTAATCACGCATAGGCCACAAGCAACAGGGTGGTAGATTAAATGGATGTAAATAGTGCAGTTAAGCAATGCATTAATTAGCAAACATGCAAATGAACACGTTCAAAGATGTGGTACTAGATAATGTGAACACTGACCCATAAGATGGCGATTAACTGAACTGTAGTAATGCTAAACCAAAAAATGTTTTAACTGATGTAAACAGGGTTAAGAGTACTGATATTAACTAACCCCCCAAATAAAAGTCCTCCTGTGCACACTACACATGCAGCCCCAATAGTGGATGTGTGTATGTGTTCATGAAAAAGGGTACCCCCCATAAAGTACCTAGTGCATGTAGAATAGATACAGGTGGGACTTTATATGAGCCGTGACCATCCGGTACACTGAGCTCCATCCCCGATATTTGAACAAAAAGAAGGGAAGAAGCAAAATTAAAAAATTATACATGATAATAACATAATCAAATTCATATTATAGTATATACTATAATATGAATTTGATTAGGTTATTATCATGTATAATTTTTTAATTTTGCTTCTTATAATATTGATTTATCATTAACTTATTTATTGTACTATCTCCCTGTGCATCGCCATTACATTATAATTTTATTGATTGATTTATTTGACCCTCAGTGTCTTGTTTCATATAAAGTCCTGTTGCTGCCCCCTCGTTGTCCCTTCTTCCCTCCTTTTTGTTAAAGTACCTAGTGCATAATTGTGAGTACTACATGGCTATCGTTGGGGCCCTTCTGTATGGTGCTGCACGTCAAGATGTCCCTTTAAGAGTGTGCAATGGATGGCTGAGGGGCTGCTAAGTATGGAACAGACTCTATTGCATTAGCTGTGTCAGTGTTGGGATAAGCACAGATGATTCAGCTTACTTCTCTTGGTACACAGAAAACTGGTCCAGATCACTTGACGTTCTGCTGTCCTCAGATACCCGGGACCTGGTGGCTCAGTCTTCACAAAAAGGTCCTCAAAAGGCTCAGAATCTCAGCTCTGGTCCTTGCTGGTTCTCCCTTGCTGTAGACATACAGCAATGGGTTCCAGAGCCCAACAGATTCCCAATAGTTTCCATTCACTTGTATTGTGCGGTTCTCCTTTAAGGACTACAGTTCCCAATATCCTTAGCTGCCGCTATATAGCAAGTTCTTTGCCCTTTGATTGACTCAGAGCCGATAAGGAGGGAGGGGGAGCAGGGGCAGAAGCAAGTGGAGGATAAAGTAGGCAGACACACTCATCCCGCAGCTGTACCCCCCCCCCCCCAATGCTTCATTCACTCTGTACCTGCTTAAAGCGGCAGCTGGGGGGTGGGTGGGGAATTCACACAGTCCCAGCACAGCCAGTGGGAGAGGGAAAGCCCACAGTCTGCAGCCAATCTGTTTACACAGAACCCAGCAGTGTAGACAGGGGGTGAGGGAGGTGAAGGAGAGCGGCACACAGCCAGTGGCAGCACCCAGCTACATTTATATCAAACTTTCTAATTGTGAGAGACAATAGGGAGCCTGCAGCGGGTGTGTTTGGGAATAGTTCGTCTATATCACAAGCAGGGGTTCTCAGATCACCAAATTACTGACCAAAGGGACATGGGTGGACTTGTACAAAGCAATACCTTGATAAAAAACTGAAGTGCTAAGCAGGTAGGCTGTGCTTGCTATATGTATGCCATTAAATTTTAACCCAAACCCATTTTCTTAATTTTTCTCAATTTTCATGTAAATCAATAGAATAAATGTGTCATATGCTGTAATTTGCTAACATATGCTGTGATTTTTTTTCTCACAGACCTGAAAGGAAGTCCAATCAACCAATCTGCGAAGAGCATGAAGATGAAAAAATTAACATATACTGTCTGAACTGTGAAGTGCCCACATGCTCCATGTGCAAAGTATTTGGAGCTCATAAAAACTGTGAGGTTGCTCCACTTGCTCAGGTGTTCCAGGGCCAAAAGGTACGTTTTCTATTTTTCTCATTTCTATATCAAACGTGGTTTAACTGTATTATTTCATGGTTGTATGCAATATCAGATTAAATAGGTTAAAGGTGGGCCTAATATGTAATGGAAAGGACCACTTTTATATATGTTATATCTGCAGTATGATGTTTAATTCTTGTTACATGGTAAAATATTGCAGCACTGGAAACCACCGTTGTTCTCACTAGCAATAAAAAAATTCAGACACACTACTCCTTCTGGAACATGCTAGAATTACTAAATTCAAGCACTGGGCAAAATAAAATATTATCTGCAATACATGCACATTTTCCTGTGTTTTGTTTCTTTAAAAATGCTGCAAAATGAACTGTTGATTTTGCCAGAAATTCAGCAAACTCCTAACTCTCTGTAGTGAACCGACAATTCTGCCTCTGCTGCAAATTTCAAGCAGTTCTATCACTGTCCTCTACTGGACTACAGCACACCTACACCCTATTTTAAGGAGATGAAACGAGTAGGGAGGTGTTCTGCAGACCAACAGTAGAGAACTGGTCAGTGCTGACAACATCCTTTGGGTGTTTTCATCACAGCATTAATAGCTCACTACAGGAAGTTAGGAGCTCACTGGGTTTCTGGCAGGATAAACAGGTATTTCTCTGCACTTTCAGTACTTAAAAGCAATGAGGAAATGTGCCTGTATTGCAAAGATGCAATTTTTTTGCTCAGTAATACACTATGATCAGTAGCAGAGAGGCCACTACTGATGAGGCAGAGGTAGCTGGGAAAGTGATCTGCAACCAGGTGTAAGGGTCTGCACTGTCAGAACCAGGCAGCCAGGCTTTAACCTAATGCCGTGTACACACGATCGTAAATTCTGCCAGCAAAAGACTGATGAGAGCTTTTGGTCAGAAAATGCGACCGTGTGTATGCTCCTTCGGACTTTCGCTGGCAGAATTTCCGCCTGCAAAAGATTGAGAGCATGTTCTCAATTTTTCACTCTGAAAAAGTTCAGATCAGAAATTCCAATCGTCTGTAACAATTCCGACGTGCAAAATTCCTACGCATGCTCGGAAACAATTCAACGCATGCTCAGAAGCATGGAACTTCATTTTCTCGGCTCGTCGTAGTGTTGTACGTCACCGCGTTCTTGACGGTCGAAAGTTCCACGAACTTTTGTGTGACCGTGTTAGCAGAAAAACCATCCAATCCGCTCGTGTGTACCCAGTTCCTCAAGAAGACTGAGCCACTCTGTGGAACCCCTCTTTGATTGCTTCCAAAATACTACAGTTCCAGTCGAGTAGCCATTTGTCCTTGGACCTTGGATCTCCAGCCATTTGCATGTGCCACCAGAGCTACCCTGGACTTTATTGTGAGGGATGCTGTTTATGAGGATAATCACAAGTAGCGGTGCTTTGTACTGTTTTACTGAAATAGTGATCCTCAGCTTGATTTTTTGTTGTTATAGAATAAGAATGAGCTCAGTCGTGTTCGCAACTCCATGTGCCTGCGCTCGCCAGGAAGCTGGCACTCCACAGTGCTAATCACAGGCAGTGAGACATTTCCCAATCCGTGGCTACACAGATCGGGAAATGTCTCACTACCTGTGATTAGTGCTGCTGAGTGTCAGCTTCCTGGCGGGCACGGGCACGTTGAGTTGCGAACACGCCTGAGCTCATCTTTATCATAGAATCTCATAGAGACTATGCTACACAGCCACTTGATGGCCTGATTGAGTCACAGAGACATTGTTGTGAAGAGTTCATGTTTGTGAAGGTTTCATAATTAGCTTTTTATTATTCTTCATTGTACGCATATTTCTTGCCTTCCTAAACCTGTTTTGCATTATTGCTTCTAACTTTGAACTTGTTTAGCAAACTGCAATTTACAGTTACTCCCTGTTTCATCATTCAGCTGATTGCATTTCTGTTAAATCCCTATTCTAAAAGACATATTGAAACAGGCATGAAAATCTTAGATGTGATGCAGCTTCCTTTGGTTGCACTCATTCTGGTAACAGACAAGGACATTTATTTAGCAAATACTGTATGTCTAAATTGCATGCAGTAATTCAACAGTCTTTAACCACCTCACGCGCCTCCCAGAACAACCGCTCTCGCACGCCTCTGGGGACCCACATTGCGGCAATCGGTGATGCAGAGGCTCTTTACCACGATGTAAACGGGAAGAGCATTGGCATTTCCGATCGGCTGCTTTCCTGACAAGGGGGGTCTGTGCCGATTGTTTATTAGTGCAACCCCCCTTGAATGCCCGCCCAGGACTACCAGGATGCTGCCAGGACCACCAGGGATTGGCACCACCCAGGACCACCAGTTATGCCACCCTAGACCACCAAGGAAATGCCAATCAGTGCCCAGGCAGCTGCCTATCAGTCAGTGCCCAACCCCAGTGCCTCCCAGTGCCAGTGCCGCATATCAGTGCCCATCAGTGCACAGCAGTGCTGCCTATCAGTGCCTAGCACTGCTGCTTATCAGTGCCCAGCAGTGCTGCCTATCAGTGCCACCCATGAGTGGCCATCAGTGCCGCCTATCAATGCCCATTGGTGCTTCATATCAGTGCCACCCATCAGTGCCTCCTACCAGTGCCCATCCTCAGTGCCCATCAGTGCTTCCTCATTGGTGTCACCTCATCGGTGCAACCTTATCAGTGTCCATCAGTGAAGGAGAAAACGTACTTATTTACAACACTTTATAAAAGAATCAAAAGAAAAACGTTTTTTTTTTTTCAAAATTTTAGGTCTGTTTAGCAAAAAATAAAAACCACAGAGGTGATCAAATGCCACCAAAAGAAAGCTCTATTTGTGGGAACAAAATGATAACAATTCTGTTTGGGTACAGTGTAGCATGACCGCTGAATTGTAATTTAAACAGTCACAGCCCTGAAAGCTAGTAAATTGGCTTGGGCAGGAAGGGGGTGTAAGTGCATTGTATTGAGGTGGTTAAAGATATAATACAGTATATACAGAAAATAGTAGAATATACAGTATACTTGAAATACTAATTAGACCCCTTTCACACCGAGGGCATTTTGCAGGCGCTATAGCATTAGAAATAGCGCCTGCAATCCACCCTCAAACTGCTGCTCCATTGTCTCCAGTGGGAAAGCCCGAGGGCTTTCATACTGGAGCGGTGCGCTGGCCGGACGTCAGGAAAAGTCCTGCCAGCAGCTTCTTTGGAGCGGTGAAGGAGCGGTGTGTTTACCACTTCTCCACCGCTGTTCCCCATTGAAATCAATAGGGCAGCACTGCAATACCGCCAGCAAAACGCTGCTATTTTTTTAACCCTTTCTCGGCCACTAGCGGGTTAAGTACAGCCCTCTCTTCTTCTACCATCTGCCCCTCCCTATAAGTTGATGGGCAATTGACAGTGACATGTGACATATTGTGACTAGTTGTTTTTAAAGCGGAATTCCACACAAAATTGGAACTTCCCCTCATTTGTCTCCTCTCCCCCTCCGGTGCCACAATTGGCACCTTTCGGGGAAGGGGGGCAGAATACCTGTCTTTGACAGGTATCCTGTTCCCAGTTCCGGTAATCTGCTCTGCCACCTCCTCCCTCCTCCTCCCCCTGTTGCTGGGCCAGTAGGAGAGAGGAGCGGGGCCTCGCACATGCACAGTAGGGTTCCCGGCGTGAAGCCGTAAGGCTACACTGCCAGGTTCCCTTACTTGTAATGGCAGTGGCAGCACCCAACAGCTGATGCCAACATCACTGGACTCCAGGACAGGTAAGTGTCCTATTATTAAAAGCCAGCAGCTGCAGTATGTGTAGCTGCTGGCTTTTCATTTTTATTTTTTTGGGAGGACCTCTGCTTTAAGTGGCCACAGGCTCACTTTGCTGACTGAGATAAAACTTTAATTAGGACAGAACATGTGCAGTGTTATTAAAACATTATCACCAAATCAAGATCATACTATAAGACTTTTTCTCCTAAAATAAAATATTTTTAAAGATATCTAAGGTTTATTTGTTAGGATTAATGGTGAAACCTCTACGAATTTCTAATTGCTCTCTTTGTCCCCAGTCTCTGTTAGCCTGGAAGACTGCTCTCCAGGGGACAGAAAGTAAGTGGATATCTAAAATGTTAAGCTGGCCATAGTCAAATTGAAGTTCAGCTGGTTCAGCAGGAACAGGCTGAACTTTGATCCGTGTTTGGCTTTTTTTTGTTTGACAGAGGTCAATCTTTAGATCGCTTTGTTAAAAAAAAATTACCCATGTACGGCCAACTTTATTTAGAGTTGCCACTGTTACAGGGAAAGTGGGAAAATCTATTTATGGAGACATTCATTCCAGTGACAACTACTCAAGGTAGGATTTCCTTTCACTTTGAACAGATTTCCTAATTTCCTATTGCAATGAAAGGAAGTGACGAGATATACACTATCTCCAATGCAGACAAAGATAGCTATAAAATCCTGACCGAGGTTCTAATTTCTCCCTACTCTATCCAAAACATAATGAACGAAATTAAAAATAAAGATGCATTTGCCTTCTTTAATTTGACTTGTATTCTAGATTCTACATTGTAAAAGTCCTTATAGAAACTTAAAAGTTTTATTAAAGGCTTTTCAATAAAATGAACTATTCAGTCAAGGGTCCCTAGTAGCTTAAAACACACTGTTCATAGTTTCATAGTTTCAAGTAGGTAAGGTTGCATAAAGATAATAGTCCATCCAGTTCACCCTGTGTAGGTGTACGTGTGTCAGTGTCGATAATCATTTCCCATATCCCTGTATGTTGTGTTCACTAAGATGCACATCCAAGAATCTTTTAAAAATATCAATACTCCCCACTGACACCACCGATTGTGGAAGAGAGTTCCACATCCTTATCACCCTGACAGTCAAAAAACCCCTACGCGGCTTAAAGTTAAACCACTTCTCCTTCAATCTCATCGTGTGGCCCCATGTCCTCTTACACTCCCTGAGACTGAAATGTTTTTTTCCTACGCTGTGATCACCATTGAGGTATTTGAATGCCGCTTTCATATCTCCTCTCAAGAGTCTCTTCTCCAGGGAGAATACATTTTGTACGTTTAGTCGTTCTTCATACTTGAAGTCTTCCGGTCCCCTTATTAATTTTGTTGCCCTTCTCTGGACTCTATCTGGCTACAGCACATCCCTTCTGAGGACTGGGGACCAGAACTGGACAGAGTACTGCAGTTGAAGCCGAACCAGAGGTTTTTTTTTGTTTTATAAAGGGGCAGGGTTAGCGTTTTATCACTGGAGTAAATTCCCTTTTTGTGCAAGCTAATAGTCTGTTGGCTTTGTTTGCTGCAG
Source organism: Lithobates pipiens (assembly GCF_037356315.1). NCBI lineage: Eukaryota > Metazoa > Chordata > Amphibia > Anura > Ranidae > Lithobates > Lithobates pipiens. The sequence continues at coordinate 463,529,274 of NW_027507764.1, forward strand.
CTTGACATTTCATGCTATTGCTCAGTCTTCTACCAGGACCCCCAGATCTTTCTCCATGCTTGATTTCCCCAGAGGTTCTCCCTCTAGTGAGTAGTATGCTTTTATATTTTTAGCCCCCAAGTGCATCACTTTACATTTCTTTACATTTCTCAACATTAAACCTCATTTGGCATGTAGTTGCCCACCACATTATTTTTTCAGGTCGTTCTGTAAAATTTGTATATCAATATATATGATGTGAAGTTATTGCCCTGCTTATTTTAGTGTCATCCACAAAAAAAATAAGATTGAGCTATTTCAGAAAAATATTATTTAATGTTATTGCCATACCACTAGCCATTTGTGGCACACCCAAAGCCTGTCCAAAAAGCCCCCGTAATGTTCACTTTCCTCTTTCTATTTAGGTGCTAGAACGTGGGAGACATTGAGTAAATGCCCCCAAGTTGAGTGCTCTCCCTACTGTTGAAAACCGAAGACTAGCACCCGTCAAAGCTCTCATATGTTACTTTGGTCTCAGACTAAGTGCTGGCTTCAGGGAGTTCCTCTCCACTCAACAGACTTCAGCAGAATAGGAATAAGCCCATTTCGGGTGAAGTGCATCAGTGGTAGCACTCTCCTTAGTTTAAAACCTGTACATACACAGTGCACTCTCATCCCCCTGTAATAGCAGAGGCTGAGCTCAGTGGCAATGTGACCAGGAGAAAGATATTGCACTACGCATTTTGAACTGGGTAGAGTGCTTGCTCCTTTGACGATAGGGGAAAGCTCTCAACTTAGGCCAGGTCCTAGCAACTATCTAGCTTTGGGAATGCGAACAATATTGACGTTTTTCTGCCAGGCTTTGGGGTCCTGAAAATGGCCTGGAGATATGGCAGTTAAACTAAGCAATATTTTTCTAAACTACACAGTGTATTTTAACCTACTGAGACTCCTTGACTGCTTAGTTCACTTTATTGAAAATGTGAACTTAGCCTTTAAATTCCTTTTCTGTTTATCAGGACTTGGACCATATTAGAACCCATTTACTGCATAATACTTAATGTTTCAGTTTGTATGTGTCATTCATGTACATGCGTGTATTATGCCTCAGATGCCCTCTTTCAATGATAACACATTAATTTCAATGAATATGTTATTGCAGAGATGTTACCATATATATAATGACATAATTATATTTAATTGGTACATTTAGCAATGATTCTTTGGTAATTTCATTCAGACTATGAGGATAACTAGGAACACAATACAACACCTTCTGCAGAGATGATTACCCCTTTTTAATGTGCGATACCTTCATTCCTTTTATGTTAATCTTTGGTGGATTCAACTCTTTCCCTCAAAAGAGATGAAAGCCAAAGGCTTTAGTAATTACTTTTTGTATCAGTATATATATAAATACCTAACTATAACTACAGAGCTATTCAAGAATTAACTTGCAAAGTTGTTTCAGAATAAGATGTCCCTTCACTATTTATCTAGGACACTGAGACAGAATGCTCAAGGGACACTCCCTCCATTTTCTTTAAAATAAAGTCTAAAAATATTCAAGTTGTTTCCTTTTTTTGTTTGTTTTTTTGGTTATAAAACAGCAATAATGTGATACAAAGCAGACATCTATATAGATAGCTGTAATAGTGCAGCATTTACTAAATGTGCAAAACATAAATATATATTTAAAGGTGATCTATGGTCACATTATACACTTTGGTTTTATAATATCAGCATTGTATTAACAATACAAACAATAATTATTCGAGATAATCTAGAATAGGCTTATTTAACCGGTTCCCAACAGGCTCACATTTACTGCGGCACAATGGCACCGCTGCACGAAATCCCTTACATATCCGGGGTTCCCTTTAAGAGCTGCACGGCGGGGGACCCGATGCGCATGGCTGATGTGGTTAACAAAATTTCCTCTCATTTCCTGTTGTGTTTACAGGACAGAAAGTGAAGAGAAATATCATGAGTTGGCCACACATAGCAAAAAGAGCTGACATTCCCTGATCCATCTAAAATGAAAACAAAAAAACTATAGTAATGCATGTTAGAAATTAGAAATTTAACCTACCAGTTTCGAGGTGGATTGTGCAGATTTATGGTTTGCAGATAACCAATGATAAGTACAGATCACTACAACAATTGAAGGTCATATTTTGTATATATCCATCTACATTACTGTAAAAATCACCTGATTCAGTGACCACACTATCCCACTCCATGTTGTTACTTTCTTAGTAACAGTAATGGCTATCTATGCTCTGATTACATAAAGACCTTGGTATAAGGTAAGCATACCATACATATAAAATGAAATATCTCTTTAATAGCTGTGATCAGCCTATTACTGTATCACCTTAATGAAGAAGGCAGAAGGCTTTCTGTATTTTCTTTTGCATCCGTAATATATATTTCTTCCAAGTTTAAGTATTTGGGTGTGGGACTTCAAATAGAGTAGAACTGCCACATACAGTAACTGCACCACTCTATAAATGGTGACACAAACATATAATAAAGTGTATAATAAAGGAAAAGAATACATTACAAAATATTATACCTTCTCTAACCTATAATTAACTCTCTGAGCAATGAATAAAAAAAAAAAGTACAGGTCTCAGGAGAAATAAATATTTCACTGGACTAACTACAATTGTTTATTTTTTTATTTGTTAGAGAAAAAAAAATGTATCTAACAGGTTTGGCTACCATAACCGAAAATCATCACAGATCCTCTTGCCTGAGCTAATTTCTTTCATTGTTTAGTTATTTATTTATTTTTTAATAATGGGGAAAAAAATAGTCCCCCACACCCTTAAACAAAACCTGACACACTATGTACATGTGCTAATATACACACATGAGGGCTGTAATTGAGCAGGTCTCCTGCTATAGTGGTGTCAGTGCATATATATTGCCTCATTATTTGGGCCCCCTCTCAACACAGCTCAGTAATAATTGGCACTAGCAATTTGGATCAACTGGTTCCATGGAGTTGTAACTGGAGTCAGTGGGAGGTTATTTCTTCCCCTGCTAAATAAGCTGATCAGAGGGGTAATTATACCTCTTTGCCATGCAATTTGTGATTTAAAAAACACAGAAAATTAAAAAAGACTAGAAAATGAACAAAAATCTTTCCTCTCATAAACTACTTAATACAAGGGTTAGAATCCTATTAAGTTTTTGTTACACTTTTATATCTCCTTATAGTCCAATACCATCACCTTATGGTTTTTGCTTCCTGCAAATACTGCTTCCTGTTCTAACACTCCAGTGCTGTATGCATGTCAGACTGGACCGGGTGGAAAGGAAATGGAAATGGCTCAAAGAGGCTGGAGGAGATTGGCAACACTGAGATGAAAAAAGGATAAAAGGATAAAAAAAGTGATAAAAAAGTGAGAATATTATTTTGAAAGAAGAGCTTTGATAGTTGTTTATGATATAATGATGACCATGGAGTTGACTTATTAAAACTGTAAAGTACAAAATCTGGTGCAGCTCTGCCTAAAAACCAATCGGCTTCCAAGTTTTTTGTCAAAGCTTAATTGAACAAGATGACATTATGCAGAGCTGCACCAGATTTTGCACTCTCCATTTTTTTCGTAAATCAACCCTTAAATGTTATCTAGTTAAGAGTTAGATCTGCTTTAGAAGGAGATCAAAGAAACATAAGACAATTTAAAGATTATTTTAATTTATTAAAGTTTAAGGAAGGGGAGGAACACTTTCTTTTAATTACTAACAAAAAATGTTTTGTTTTTTAAAAAAGGTAAAAAGAAAGTAAAATACCCGGTGACAAAATACCACATTAGAAGAGCCCAGTAAAGCAGATTGGGAGATTTCCTGGTGGAGTACTGTAGGCTGTGTGATTCATTGTCACTAAAAGCTTTCAAAAACTTTGCTAGGAGTCCACTCCCTTATTGTTTTCATGATCAAATTCTAAATATCACACCTGTCAGAACAGAAAGTTTCACTTTCACGAATTATAATTTCTGATTCGTGGTTACTTTTAGTTACATTTCCTGCATATAAAACAAACAAAAACTTTATATATACATTTGCTAATTTAATATCATTAATTTACCTTGTTTTGTAACTGACTGTGTTTCTTTGGCTAGTCTGAACTGTCGGAAGGCATTGCGGTCTTGGTTGGATGTAACGACCGGATTCAAGCAGTGATTTCACAACTAGAGGAAACTTGTAAAACTGTGGAGGTAAGAGATGCTGAATGTGACGTTTAGAACAATTCATTTTTTTTGTTGCCATTTTATTATTACTTTATTTCAATCGAATTTCATCATTTCCAAAATTAGTCGTATGCTTTCTAAAATTAAGTTTTAGGATTTACATATTGAATGTGTTCTTTTGGAAAAATAAACTTTTGGATAGTAAAGTGCAAGGGAGTATTATAACTGCTTTACTTTGCTGTAACTTTAAATATAAAATGTTTCATAAGAGGGTCAAATAGAGAGGTACCAAAATGTTCTTTTTCTTTTATTTTTTTACAGAACTTTTTTTCACTTCTGTTAAAGTCCACTCTGTTGCCTTTAGAGTCCTGAAGCACATTTGCATATACTGTCTGACTCCTAATCTGGTGCAGATACACTTTTTTGCAGAGTATTTAGTTAAAGTGGTAGTAAACCCGCTATTTTTTTTTTTTTAACACCTGCAAAGCAAAAGGCATAATGAGCTAGTATGCACCGCATACTAGCTCATTATGAAATACTTACCTTAGAACGAGGCCCCGACATCTGGCCCGATCCACGCCAAGGGAGCTGACATGCTCCCTCTGCGTTTCTTCCGGGTATCGCGGGCTCCAGCGCTGTGAGTGGCCGGAGCCACGATATCGTCACTCCTGCGCATGCGCGCGGGAGATTTCATTCCGGCCGGTCGGCCACTGCCGGATTTTCAGGCTGAGATTCCCCTTGTGCGCATGCGCCGCTGCAGTCAGCGGCGCATACCGAGGGGAATATCTCCTAAACCGTACAGGTTTAGGAGATATTTTGTTTACCTACAGGTAAGCCTTATTATAGGCTTTCCTGTAGGTAAAAGTTAAAAAAATGAGTTTACAACCACTTTAATTTTAAATTATGTCTTCCTATCTCTTTGAGACCACAGGGAGGAAATATCTCCATCAGAATTTCTGAAGTCTGAATTATGTATTTTAGAAACATACACTACTGCAGTAAATGTTTATTAATGTTTTTTTACATATTATCCATACTCCAACCTACTTTCCTTCTAAAGCTGAAATGTATTTTTGGGTGGAATTATCCATTTAATCAAGTAATATGAGCCTAAGGCTGGATTCATGCCTATGCATTTTAGCTTTAGTGCTTTTTGCATTTTGCAGATTTGCACTATAGAACGTGTTCCATAGGAAATCATGTTAAACAGACTGTAGTGCAACTCAAAGCACTAAAACTGCATAGGTGTGAATCCAGCCTAAATGAGATAATTGAGTCTGGAGAATACCCTGGTGCCTAGATTTGGGATTTGACCAGTGTTACATGCAGTGAAGTGTGCGTATAGACAAACCCTTTTTTTATTTTTGGATAAATTGGGTTACATCATCTGTAAGGTCTTGATGGTTGTATTTTTCTTCATTTCCTGCACCAATGATGCCAGAGGAAGTAAAACGAAAACTTTGCAAATTGAGGAATTTTCTCTTTAGGAAATTATGACCAGAAAAGGTTCATATTGGGAGATTTACCTCACCACCTGTTCTCGTACGATACCAGATCTTATCATTTTCATTTAATTAGTACAGTTTTTGTCAAAAAATCCAAAACAAATGCAATTCAATTTATTACATCACTTCCAAATTTAAATTAACTTTAGTAACCTCTTCATTTTTGATATGTAGACTAACATGCAAAAAAAAAAAAGGATGATCATTTGTCCAATAATCTCATTGTGTATACCAGGCTTTACTCTATCCAAAGCTAAAATAAAAAAATGTGCCAATACATACACTTTAAGGCCCCACCAAACACAGAGTTGAAACATATTCTCAAAAGGTATAAATATATGTTACATCTTGCATCTGGATTTTGCATGTTGTGGCATGTAACAAGCCTGGCATGCTCCTTTACTATCCCAGCAACCAGGAAACTCTGCTTGTCAAATAATTTGGCAGGGCTAATGTATTACATTATGGAAACACTCAGTCTCATAAGTATGTAAGAGCTACTGGATTACATGTGAACGATTGTCTACATTATTTTGATTTGTGCCTGGCCAAGTACAGTACTTCTGCTCCTGTGCCTAAAGTTCAGTATTGACAAGGTTTTCTGTGAGCCCATTATGAGACTTCCCCGCACCTCCTATCAATGTCATACATTTTCTTTAAACATCCCTGTCCATACTTAGATAAGAAGTGGGGGGGGGGGGGGGGGGGGGGTTGGGGCATGTTCTGTTTCAAACGCTGTATGTCCTATGCAATGACATACCTTTTATACCTAGCCTGTGTAGACCACCATAGCTGCTTACTGATTTAGCAGAGTCTAAAGACAAATTAAACAAAAATATTACAGCGCACACATGCAAAACTGACATTTACCTCCAGCAATGCTTTTTTTTTTTTTTTTTGTTCCACAAGTTTTTATTGGGTGAAAAAGTGGACATAATACAGTTTAAAGTAAAAAAAATACATAGAAGCGCATATTATATATGTAACAAAAGTCGAGTACAATTACATAGTAAAGTAAGGACAATATTCAAACAGGTAATACATTAAGTAAGAGATCAAATAAACATATTATTACACCGTATTAACGGAGGTCAGCTGTTTGTTGAATTGAATACATATAGAGAGGGAGAGGAAGGGGTGGGGGAGGGTGGAAGAGAAGAAAAAAAAATAAAAAAAAAATAAAAAAAAATAAAAACATTGAAACTTACAGATTATATTTCATTTATAAATGAGTTAATCTCCTAATTCCGTGCTTCATTACTGAGTAATAGTTGCTTTATATTCTTGAGAATTATTGTATTCTATCCATTCATGCCATGTTGCATAGAATCTTGTGATTTTTTCCTGAGAAATACTAATGAGCTCTTCAATTTGTTCTATCTTATTTATTCTCCGAAACCATTCCTTTTTTGTTGGAACGGATTCGGAGCGCCAATGGAAGGGGATACAGTGTCGTGCAGCGTTAACCATAAACATTGGTAATGATTTCAGATATTTTTTCCTAGGGATATCGTTTATATGAATGAGGTATTGTGCGGCATTAAAGCTCAGGGGTTCTGAGGATATCTTGTTGATGGTTTCGTGAACCGCTTCCCAAAAGGTCTGAATTAAGGGGCATGACCACCATATGTGGATCATCGAACCTTCCTCTCGGTTGCATCTCCAGCATTTTTCTGAGATTGTGGGGGAAAATTTGTGTAAAATGGAGGGTGTCCTATACCATCTGGATAAAATCTTATAGCTGCATTCCTGAGTGGCTACATTTAGAGACCCTTTGTGTGCATAAATATGTATTTTCTCCCACTGTTCTTCGGATATTGAGATGTCAAGGTCTCTTTCCCAGTTTTTGCATGTTGTATTGGCTAAGTCTGGTGCCCCATCAAATAGTGAGTTATATATGATTGAGATGAGATGTCTGTGTGGTGTTTTTTTCGTACAAAGGTCTTCCACTGTCGTTAGGGGTTTTGTCCAATGATGTGATATCTGTTTGTTGGTTAGGAAATGTCTAATTTGAGTATAGATCCAAAGGGGTATTTGGAAGGGTGCTATAATGCCATGAAGGTCTTCTCTAGAGAGTATTTTCCCATATTTAAAGAAATGATTGGTGAGAATTTCCTTATGTGGCCAGTTGTGTTTGAGAAAATTTCTTTCTAAACCTGGTGGGAAGTCAGGGTTGTTTACTAGAGGGGTGAGGGGACCATACCAGGGAGTGGAGTTCTTGGATTTGAATGTGCTGTTAAAGGTTTCTAAAGTGGGTCCAATTAGGGGATGAGTCTTGATATCGCTAGAGTGAAATTTAGGGTTAATCCACGGGAGTGAGTTAATTGATAGGGGAAATTGAGATTGTTCTAACTTTTGCTAACTTTTGTTAACTTAACTTTTGTTCTCATTTGGGGTAGGATTCCTATATGAATTAATACTGCGTCTATGAAATCCCATGCCACCCTATCGAACGCCTTCTCTGCATCGAGGGAGAGAAAGAATCCTTGTTTTTGTTTCGAGGTTAGCCAATGGATAATGTTTAGCGCTTTGGTCGTATTATCTCTACCCTCTCTGCCAGGTATGAAGCCCACTTGATCTAATGTTATTAAGGATGTAAGTAAAGGTAAGATTCTGTTTGCTAGGATTTTTGCATATACCGTATATACTCGAGTATAAGCCGAGATTTTCAGCCTCTTTTTTGAGGCTGAAAGTGCCCCCCTCGGCTTATACTCGAGTCATCGCTGTCTGCCCGCTCGATCAGCGTGTCGAGCAGACAGACAGCGGCCATTCTATTCAAAAGCCGCGCCTCCGGCTCCGCCTTCGCCTGTGATAGGCGGAACACTGAATTTCCCAGCAGCCTGTGTTCCGCCTATCACGGACATCGTATCATCCTCGTACTACGGACGAGGATGATACGACGTCTGTGATAGGCGGAACACAGGCTGCTGGGAAATTCAGTGTTCCGCCTATCACAGGCGAAGGCGGCGGCGCAGCTTTTGAATTTTACAATGGCCGCCGACGAAGAGGGCACGGGACGGAGGCAAGGCAAGGCACGGCACGGCACGGGACGGGACGGGACGGGGGCAAGGCAAGGCACGACACGGGACGGATGCAAGGCAAGGCACGGCACGGGACGGAGGCAAGGAGGCAAGGCACGGGACGGAGGCTCGGGACAAAGGTAGGCTGGACACACACACACACACACACACACACACACACACACACACACACACGGATGGATGGAGACACACACAGGGATGGATGGATGGATGGATGGAGACACACACACACAGGGATGGATGGATGGATGGATGGAGACACACACACACAGGGATGGATGGATGGATGGATGGAGACACACACACACAGGGATGGATGGATGGATGGACACACACACACACAGGGATGGATGGACGGACACACAGGGATGGACGGACACACAGGGATGGACGGACACACAGGGATGGACGGACACACACACAGGGATGGACAGGCATGTCTCACCCTCGGCTTATACACGAGTCAATAAGTTTGCCAGTTTTTTTGGGGGTAAATTGGGGGCCTCGGCTTATATTCGGGTCGGCCTATACTCGAGTATATACGGTAATTTTACATCTACATTAATTAAGGAAATTGGTCTATAATTTGTGACTTGGGTTAAGTCCTTACCTTCTTTGGGAATCACAGTTATATGTGCTTCTAATAGTTGTTTAGGGGGTTGGTTTTCTGCATGTAAAGAATGGAAAGAGTTCAGGAAACGTGGTTTTAATATTTCAATAAAGGTTTTGTAGTATTGTAGGGGTAATCCGTCAGGGCCTGGGGCTTTTCCTATTTTCATCTCTTTTATAGCTTTATCTAATTCTGTGCCAGAGATCGGTTGTTCTAGTTTTTGGGCTGTTACATCTGAGATTCGGGGTGGACTGTATTTACTTAAAAAGTCTTGAATGAGGTTGGCTCTCAGGTCAGAGTTTTGTGGGCTTTTGGGATTGGAAGGGATATTGTAAAGAGATTGGTAGTAAAGTTCAAATTGTTTTGCAATCTCCTCATTTGAGGATCGTAATTTACCTTGTTTATCCATTATCTGATGGATCGTTGCTGAGGTTTTTTTGTTTTGTACTGCTTTAGCGAGCAGTCTCCCACTCTTGTTGCCTTGTTCGTAGTAGATCTTGTGTCTTAATATATATTGCCTTTTTGTTTTTATATTTAGTTCCTCTGCAAGCTGTTTTCGCGCACTTGTAAGTTCCTCAAATGTTGAGATTGCAATAGTTTGTTTATGCGTTTTTTCCAGATTGTGGATGTGGGTTATCAATGAGTTTATTTTGGCTTGTTTTTCCTTCTTTATTTTGGCTAGTTTTTTTATAAATTCTCCTCTAATAACACATTTGTGTGCCTCCCACTGTGTGATTGAAGAGGTTTTCCCATTTTCGTTTCTAGCAAAGTAATCTTTTAATATGTCATTGAACTCGGAAACATCTTTGGGGTCTTTCAGTAAGGATGTGTTCAGTCTCCATGTTTTGGTGCTGGTATTTTTCTCTGGGAAGGTCATTGTCATGGTGATTGTATGATGGTCAGATATCGTCATTGGTTCAATAGTGCTGTTGCTCAGAAGGGGAATGTCCGGTTGTGTTATAAAAAAGTAATCAATTCTTGAATATTTTTGGTGAACATTGGAGAAGAAAGTATATTCCTTGGTTAGGGGGTTGAGGGTTCTCCAGGAGTCATGTAGCATAAGGTTTTGTAACTGAATTTTAATTAGTTTCAATGCTCTATATGGGAGACTCGATGTTCCATTTGAAGTGTCTATTGCGGGGTTAAGTGGGATGTTGAAGTCTCCCCCTAGTATGATAATTCCCGACGCGAAGGTTGTTAAAAGGTCTGTGGTTCGGCGAAAGAAGGCTACCTGTTTAGTATTTGGGGCATATATATTAGCAATGGTCATGGGATGATGTCCTAGTTTGCCTTTCAGGAAGATAAATCTACCTCCAGGATCTGTCATAGTGTCTTGGAGTTGGAAAGGTGTCTGTTTGGAAATCAGAATCGAGACCCCTTTTGTTTTACCTTCTGGGTTTGTGGCATGGTAAGCGAATGGGAACCTTTTGTCTTGTAATTTTGGGGCTTTTTCAGATTTGAAATGTGTTTCTTGGATACAAATAATATTTGCTCTGTGTTTATGAAGCTCATTAAGAAGTCTAGTCCTTTTTTCAGGTATGTTAAGACCTTTGGCATTAATTGAGAGAAATTTAATCGTTAGTGGAGTAGATGTTTGTTTATAGTCAGTCATCTCGGAGTGTTGATTTTCATTACTAGATAGGTAAGTATTTAAAAAAAAAAAAAAAGGGGGGGGGGATAGGGTGGGATAGAATGGAAAGGGATAGGGGTATGTGATTGGTGTTAGACCGGGGGTAGATATAGACCTGCTAGTCTACCCTACGAAAAATCCGGTATGTTCAAAGGGCAAAGATGGTTGCCCTTTGTGTGAGATCGGGGTCCACTCGGGGTTCAATGGATGCTTGTGTTTGCTTGGTAATTATTGGAATATTAACCAAAAGGAAGTGTTTTCTTTTATCTCTTATTTAATTTTTTCCTTTCTTTCTTCTTTAAAGATACTTTTTCTAACAAAAAATAACTTCCTGCACTCGGGAGAAGTCATTCAGCATAAAATTGGGTAGTTTAGGGCATTTATCGAAAACGTGTGCCAGAGAAAGGGATGGTATTTAACCTAGTATCAAATGGATGGCTTTAGAAATGAGACGTTGTGATTTAAACTCATGTGTACACATGTGGAAACGTATTTGGAAGGTTGTTTTTTAGATCTACCAAAATATATAGCTTTATTGATACAATCTTGTATTTCTAGTGCCCAAGAGGGGTTAGTAAAACGATTAACTGGTCGTTAGTGTAGGCTTTCAGGACTGGTCTAAGGGATGGTTACAACAGGTGTATAGTGTGCTAAAAACAGTGAGCCAGCTTTAGGTCACTCCAGTAGTCCATATTTGTATTTAACGTTACAACATTAGAATCAATTGTTGCTCATATCATAGTGTTTATTTTAAACCGTTGGAGATAGTGTATGATGTGTAGTCACAAAATTTTTACCATATGTTAGTAATAACTGGTCAAAATGGAGATACTGAATGTGTTGTCTCTGCTCTGAAGTTAGTGTCTCTCCTGGTGAAATACAGGGGGGGAAGGAAAAAAAACAAAATTGGGTTGCTTTCTAACGTCAAATGGAGACACCTCCAAACTTCCAAGGGGGCGGATCTCTCCCCCGGGGTTACTACTATTAAAAACAACTCTATTATAATTTCGAACTTCAAACATTTTTGACCCGTATCAACATTGTAAACCTCTTAAACAACTTATACCCGGTTTTCTTATCAAGATAATCTTATCTTTGGTATAAAGAACAAGTAAGAAAAAACATTTCGTAAAATGTAGATATATATCTAGCAGGTTGTAAACTGAGTGATATGTTCGTTAACCTTAGGGTGCATGGAACTGCACACTCCCCTTTTTTTTTTTTTTTTTTCCCTTCCCCTTATGTTAACCCTTAGATAAGGTCACTGTGCATGCAGTAACTAGATTTGTTAACATAGCATTAAAGTATCCTGAAGACCTTATAAACCTATGCATTCCCTGTTCTCCTTATTCTCCTTGTCTTCATTACTTCTTTTTGGTATCATAGCATACCATTAAGCGTTGGTTGTCTACTCTGTGGCTTGGCTGGTCTGAGTTGTTTAGAAAATTGTCTCGGCTAAAGGGGTGTTTATTACCATGAAGGATCGAAAGATCCGCATCAGGGGGGGAGGGGATGTTTCTAATCTGGGTTAGTGGGGTGATCTAAAACCACATTAAATCCGCGGGGAGCATAAAAGTTAAGTATAGAAGATATGCCCTCTCATTTCACCCCCGCCTCCCTCCCAAGTTCCTTCGTTCCCTTCTCAGAGTTTCTTACCAGGTCTTGCTTAAGAAGTCCTTTATAGAGAGAGGGAGAAGAATGAGAGACATAAGACAATGCGGAGCAGAGTGAGAAGAGAAAAAGTAAAGATATAGCAATCAGAGAGAAAAGAGAAGGGTCTTAGTAGCGTGAGGTAAGCAAAGTCAAAGTTTTTGAGGGTTTCTAGGAGCATGACTTATCCTGGAAGGTAAGCGTTCAGGTGTCCATTTGCTCTCGGTGATCCATGCGATCCCTGCGTCTGGGTGGGGAGATTCCGGGACTTCTTTGGTGAGCGTTTCTTCTGCTGAAATGCGGAGATGGTGATCTGCGACAGCGGTCTCTATTCCTCTGGGATCTTGGAGTGAGGTTGTTAGAGATTGCGATCCAGGATTCGTTCGGAGTGAAGGTGCTATACCAGTCCGGAACTTCAATTCTGGGAAGATCTAGGGTTTCAGAAAAAGCCTGGAGGTCTTCTGGTGTGCGTAATAGTGCTGTGTGGCCCCTCCACGTGGCTGAAAGGCAGAAAGGAAATTTCCATCTGTATGGAATGCCTCTGGTGCGCAGTTGCTCTGTGATCGGGCGTAAAGCTTTGCGCTGCTGCAGCGTGATATTTGATAGGTCTTGGTACAGTTTGATTTCATTTCCATTAAAGATTATTCTGCCTTTTTCTCTTGCTTTTTTGAGGATTGCTTCCTTCAGGGGAAAGTTAACAAGGCAACATATTATGTCTCTAGGGGGATCATCATCTCTACCCCTGGGTCTAAGAGCTCTGTGGATCCTCTCGAATTCAATAGGGGAATCAGGGGGTCTGTCCAGAATGTCATTGAATAGAGCAGCTGCCGTTTGTTCAACTGGATTTTGATCAGCCATTTCAGGGACCCCTCTGATTCTAATGTTGTGTCGCCTCCCCCTATTGTCCAAATCTTCTATGCGGCGGTGCATATCAATAATGTGATTGAGATGGATGTCTGCATTTCTTTGCACCTGTTTTATTGCTTCTGCCTGGTGTGCTGATGTTTGTTCTATTGCTCCTGTCCTTGCTGCAATGCTCTGTATGTCTGATCTGATCTCATTAATGGCAGCAGAAAAGGAGGCTTTTATGTCCATAGACATGGCCTGCAGATTGGTCTGGAGGTCTGCTAGGCTAAACGAATGATGGTGATGTGTCCCTTGATTTTGTGCGGCGGAGCCGCCGGGCGGCATGAGCGGCTTAGGCGAGGCCGCGGCTTTGGGGCCTTCTCCGTGCTCTGTCCGGAACATCGCCGGAATGCTTACCAGCGGCTGCTGCTGATGCTCCATCCGAGCCTGGGGTGCTGGGGGACTCAAATCTTGTGTTCCCTGGCGTGGATGCTTCAGAATTCGCCCTGATTGCGGTGGATTGTTCTCCCGAGTGCCGGAGCTAAGGGATTAGGCATCCATCTTCGTCCGGAGTTAGGCCACGCCCCCCCTTTTTTATAACACCTAGACATTTTCAAAAAACATTATAAAAAAATATGGGGATTTGGTCACACCATATTGCTATATGGTGCTTAAGCCCACTTACTATGACAAAATACCCCATGATTAGTGGGTCCTACACTATCCATTGATTGGGAGATCCTGCTTCTCTGAACCATGGGAGCTATAGTCCTCTATATGGGAGAACATGAGGTCTCCAACCATGACACATGTGGTCACTAATGCGAGGTACTTGTTGAGGGAGTGAGGTGCTCCACCCAAAAGGATTTGGTCAGAATCCATACAGTAGACAAACAAGATATTTGGGGGACACACCCTAAAAAATGCACTAAAGATGGTGCTGCCATAAGACCATACAAAAGAACAGGTACTTGCTCCCTCAGCAAGTACCTCTCATTAGTGACCACCTATGTCATGGTGGAGACCTCATGTTATCCCATATAAAGTAGTATAGCTCCCATGGTTCAGAGAAGCAGGATCTCTCAATCTATTAATAGTGTAGGACCCACTAATCATGGGGTACTTTGTCACAGTAAGTGGGCTTAAGCACATATAGCAATATGGTGTGACCAAATCCCCATATTTTTTTGCTAATGTTTTTTGAAAATGTCTGTTTTAAAAAAAGCTGTGCTTGAGGTAAATGTCAGTTTTGCATGTGTGCGCTGTAATGTTTTTGTTCTGTTGTATGGTCTTATGGCAGCACCATCTTTAATGCATTTTTTAGGGTGTGCCCCCCAAATATCTTGTTTGTCTAAAGATAAATTAAGACACAGAAGTTGATCGACTTCTGTTGAAGAGACATGTTGGCATTTTCTCCTGATAAGTGGCTATGGCCAAGCAACTGCAGCCAGTGATTAGTGTATTATGACATACAATTTCTCAGTGGGGGCGATATCTGTTCATCTTCAGCTTTGATTCTTCTAGGAAGGCTGTCCACAATGTTTATGAGTGTGTCTATCGGAAAGTCTGACCATTTTTCCAGAAGCGCATTTGTGAGGTCAGGCACCGATGTGGACCAGAAGGCCTGGCTCGCAGTTTCTGCTCTAATTCATCGCAAAGGTGTTCTATCAGGTTAAAGTCAAGACTCTGCAGACCAGTCAAGTTCCTCCACCCCAAACTCGCTCATCTATGTTTTTATAGACCTTGTTTGTTCACTGGTTCGAATTATTTAGTTGAGGGAGATTATGGTGTGGGGCTGTTTTTCAGGGGTGAGTTTGGCACATTAGTTCCAGTGAGGGGACTCTTAATGTGTTAGCATACCAAGACATTTTGGAAAATGTCATGCTCCTTACTTTGTGGGAAAGTTTGGAGATGGCCCTTTCCTGTTCCAACATGACTGTGCACCAGTGCGCAAACAAGGTTTATACAGACATGGATGAGCATGTTTGGGATGGAGGAATTGACTGGTCTGTACAGAGTCCTGACCTCAACCCGATAGAACACCTTTGGGATGAATTTGAGCGGAGACTGCAAGCCGGGCCTTCTCATCCCCATCAGTGTCTGACCTCACAAATGCGCTTCTGGAAGAATGGTCAAATATTCCCATAGATACACTCCTAAACCTTGTGGACAGCCTTCCCAGAAGAGTTGAAGCTTTTATAGCTGCAAAGGGTGGGCCAACTCAATATTGAACCCTACGGACTAAGACTGGGATGTCATTAAAGTTCATATGCATGTAAAGACAGGTGTCCCAATACTTTTGGTAATATAGTGTATGTCCTGCAGCCTCTCCACATGCACTATACTCTATACTCATAATGGTTGAATGTGTTTTAAATGGGTATATTTTATATTTTTCTCTGCTGGCTTCAGTTTATTTTTTTCACACCCTGTCCCTGAGTCCAGATGTAATTCATTGCTATCCAGTTGCATGTATTTTTTAAAGGGCATATTTCCTAAATGTTGCTTGCTACAATTTAATGTTCCTGCGTAATGTGATTTAGCATAAAAGCTTATTTTAGTATTTATGAACTATGTGGTGGGGATTTGTACCTAGGAGATTGTGTTAAATCTTATATGATATTTTAGTGATTGGGTTTACATCTACTTTAACAAACTTTGAGTTTTTCTGAAATGCAGTGCTGGGGTTGATTTTCTTATGTGTGCTGCCGATATACACAGATCTGAACCCTGAATCCTGTATAATAATAATAACCCAAAACCCCTTTATATCTGTCCACAACAACTTATTGATAGCCTTTTCAATTGTCTAATTGTCAATACCTAAACTATGTTTTTTTCTAATAAATGGGGTATTGTTCCAGAATTTATTTAGACTTTGAGTTTGAAATGATTAGCATTATGCAGTTGTTGGTGACAGACCAATATAAGATTTTTAACTTTTTTTAGTAAAAAGTAATTTTTTTAAAGAAAAATTAAGAGCAAGAACAATGTGAACCTAAACCACCTCACCATGACCTCACTCACATTCACCCACAATCCCCACCCATAAAATAAAACTTAGGTAAACACTGGTTGGGCCTATTATCCCTGATTAAAATGGTCTTGCTTTTGACCTCTGCGGTATCTTAATTTTTTTAATAAATTTTTTTATTTAGGAACTTTTATGTCGTAGGAAATAGTCAGTGGGACTTAACAGAACACAGACACAAAAATGATACTAGTTCATAACTAGTTAATTAAAAAACATTCACAAAATATTTTTTTAGTAGCTGCGTAAACACACCTAGCCCTTACACAATGAGCTGCATATGTGGGTACACTCTGATTGTTTTACTTACCGTGAAATACTTTCTTAGCATTCATTAAAGCATTTGTTACCCCCAAAATGTCATATTCCTGATAGGTACCTGCTGTACCATGTACTTGTATGAGAAAGTATCCTGTTCTCTGTTTATTGCCTCCCACATGTGAAACCACTGGTGTACCTGCCAGTTCCTCTGCTTTCCTATTAAAAACTGACCACACTTAGCAGGAGAACACATAGTGGTCAGTTTTCTAGCTATGCTGGGAACTCAGTGTGCTTTCCTTTAATGATCAGACTTGTCCTGGCACTCCTCACACTGTACAGCCATTCACTGGGAAGTTCAATGTGCTGCTACTTCTCCTCCCCCCAGCTCTTATGCAGCTGAGAACAGAGAGAATGTGATCACTAAAGGGGAAAAGGGTATTTACAATGTATTTTTATATCTATACAAAAATGTTTTGCCTTCTAACAGAAGGGGTTGTTTTACAAGGTGATAATTTACATTAACTTTAAGGGACAAAGGGTGAAAGAAATTTCCGAGACATATACTGCCACCGGCAGGAGAATTGGACGCTGGCAAAAAAAACTATTTGGCAATATGCTGCCATTTTGTTTAAATATATTATTAATAGTGATCATAAAAAGATATGAAAAGATATCAGTTGCACTCTTCTTGCTATATTGATTATATTGATATATTGATTATCAGCAAAGTGACTGCATACAATATGTCTCCACCCAAAAACCAACCTTCCAAGGGTATCCAAGACTTCCTCCCCAAGCTGGCGACTGTTGTGAGAATCTTCCAGACCGATGGAGGAAAGGAATTCCCCAACACCAGGGCTGGATTCGTGGGCCACCTAGGTGCCGGGTGAATTGTTGAATCCATAGACTGAACTTTATTCAGTTGAGTTGCAACAGTTTGAAACAGAATCCTATACCTGACGAAGGAGCATGCATGCTACGAATGTGAGCGCTCTAGCCACGCCCATCATTCTCCAGTGTCTGACGTGTCCTGTGGACGTGCCCTGCTGATGTGCCTTCGGTGACATCCTCCAGCCTCTGAGCTACGGATGCCACTGGAGCAACTGGGGACTGACAATATCACTGCTGCCCAGCTTGGAACCAAAGGACTAACCAGCACAGCTGAAGAGAACTATACTGTAACCAAATGCTTGATCACCACTGCCAGAATGTAAATGTATTTTAAAGAAAATTAAAGCTGATGTTTTACTAATTTATTAAGCTTAGCTGGCACTGCTCTTTTTCTCCTCTTTCTCATTACCTCAAAGTTGCTTTTGCTCTCCTGAGCCCTCATCCTCTACCAGAACCTTTAATATAGGTCTGGACCAAGAAAGGAAAATGTATCAAAATCCTCCTAACAAGAAATAGATATAACCACCATTATCACCATTAGCACTTTAACCCATCCATTTATTTACCTCAAAAGTGGCTCCTGCTAGCGCTCCATCCCATCCTCTTTGTAGCAGAACTGGGCAAACAGAACTAAAAGAACTGCAAAAGCAGAGAGTTGGAAATCTCCTAGACTGCAAACTCCTAGTCCAAACGTAGGAGCAAAGAGTCAGTAGTTTGTCTTGCAGAATAAAAACTATGGTCTGAGCAGTATCTACAGAAAGACAATGATACCTCAAATAAGGAGTTGGTTCCAGCACTGGGTTCTACTGGTTCAGGTAAAATTGAAGCTATGCAGGGTTTGAACAGCTTGTTGGACACTGACTGATCCTGTGTTGACTGTTACTTCAATAGGAAGTTGTCCAGGCATCCCAATATGGTGAAACCTTGAGGCCATAGCAAGGCTAATACAGAGGCAACTACCTTGGTAATAACCCGAGGTGCAGTGGAAAGAACAAAGGAAAGGGCAACAAACTGGTAGTGTTATCTGCCTACAGCTAAACTCGGGTAGCATTAATGTACTGAAAAATTGAGGCCATGCAATTGGGTATCCTTGTTACACACAGAGGCCATAAAGTCTCCCCGATGGAGGGAAGCAATAACTTACCTGGTAGTTTCCATGAAAAATATTCACACTTGAATAAAGACACTGGGGGGAATTCAATAAAGCTGCTTTTTCTGGCAATAATGCCACTTATTAATCTATTGCACCAAATTCATTAAGCATATGCAACACTTTTTGTTCTGACAGCTACTCATGCACCAAGCGGTGCAACATGCACCAAATTCAATAGACAGGTGCATGAATTAGATGCATGCTGCACTACTTTTAGAATGCAAGCAAGGAACTTGCAAAATCTGTCAGTCTTTATGAATTCCAGGGATTGAGATCTCTAGGGTCCAGAGTGGAGCATATGCCAACTTTGTATTTGAGAACTGTAAAAGGTTTTGAGGAGAAAACATGAAACCCTTTGCTTGTGGTAGAGCAGCAATTACTCCCTAAGAGTGGCAATGATAGCAGATTGACAACGTGTAAACAATGTGCAGGAAAGGGATTGAGTTTGCAGCTCCTGGGAACCATGTATTTTTTTCAATTATTGGAATTGTTTTAAGTCTAGGAGGGACAGAGGCCAACTGAGACCCCCCCCCCACACACACACACACACATACATTGTGGCATTCCCTTGTTGTGAGGAGGACTTGCTTGCAGGGTTTAAGGACTTTTGTGTCCAAGGTTCATAATGGAATGTGTTCCCAGACCTAACCTTGGACAGGCTTTTCTGATGCACTGGATCCCAAATCACTGGAATTTCCTTGACTGGAAAGGTCAGTGTTTTGTGAAGACAAGGAATGATTGTGTCCACCAAAGGAAAACTCTACTTTTGAATAAACTCCATAGGTTATTTATCTGGGAAATGCTAAACAATTTGTCTGAAATAGATCAGTTGCACGATTGAGTGTAGAGAAAAGATTTGACAGGTTGGGGACTTTTAGGAGAGCCCAGACAAGTAACTTTGTATAAAACAAATGCAAGTTACTCCAGTTCTAAACATGTACATGTGTCAACATCCAATATAGTTTATTTAAGCACAGGGGTAATGCCATCAGACTAAAGCTGGTTACATACAGATCACAATTTGTTTGTTTCATCAGGGATCATCCATGATTATTAGATCAGCTTCTGTGGAACAGGACTGCCAGAAAACCTTGTTTGATCAGCAGCTTGCAGCTAATCTGCTGTAGTGCTGATCAGAATATTCTGAGAGTCCCCGCTGTCCACATACAATGTCCCTGCATTCGCATTGCTTTTGTGGATGCAGAGATCTGTCAGGTTTTTTTTTCATTCAGCCTGTTGGCTAAATGAACAAAGACTCACAATGTGTACCCAGTTATAGGCCTCCTTAAGCACACACTCATCAGAATGGAGCCATTACACTGCTCATCATCCTCGGCCTAATGTACTGCAGCTGCAGACATATCAGAAATAAACTCTGTTGGAGAATGTGAAGTTCTATGCTTATATCCAAATGTGTTCTAAGCTAACTACCATGGCAGTGATTTTGTGTGTAAGGCTGGGTTCACACCGCTGCGGGGGGAGAACCGGATGTGATTCGCACAGCAAATCACATCCGATCTCCGTAGCGCTGCGAGTTCAGCCATACAGATAGTATGGCTGAACTCGCAGCGGTCCCGCAGCAAACTCGCACGGGACCCTTATTTGGGTCCGCAACGGAATCGGATCGCATGGGGGTTCACACCATGCGATCCGATTCCTGTGCGAGTCGGCAGATCGCACTGCGATATGCCGACGGATCTGGGGGTGTCATTAACATAACATTGACACTCCCAGCCGTCCGCATAGGGCAGTGTGAACTGCCGGCGGGAGGTATGCGATGCGGGAAAACGCCGCGGATTTGCAGCGTTCCCGCATCGCAGCAATGTGAACCTAGCCTAAAATCTGTGACTGTCACTGTAAGGAAGCAACAAATGGAATCCGTAGAGAACCCTTGCAAAGGAGCATTAAAGTGGCGAAGGCTTCTGTGAAGGTGAAATAAGTGGTGTGAGGGCATCCATATGGCACAGCAATATGTGGGGCAGCACATAGACACAGTGCACTTGTGACTCAAAGGGGAGTAGCACAGACTCAGTAAAAAGGGTAAATTCAAAAAGAGATGCAGTGCCTGTTCCTAGTAAGTGCCTGTGATACATGAAGTGTTTGTGAACAGAGCTCCAAACTATTAATCCTAATAAGGAGATATCCAGGCACCAAAAGGGCAAAGCCCACGTATCTCACCACAACAATGGTCAAGAAAATGCCATACTACCACAAACACCATAATCAGTACTGGAGAATGGCAATGCATGACTCGGGAAGAAAAAGCCATTCAGAACACCCCTTCACCCCTCTGGTGGGCACCTACACTATGGAATCTTCACAGACAGAATTACTGTACCTCAGTGGCTATTACCATGGGCCTAGACCTGTACAATGCTTTGAGGCTAACTAATACGGGTGTCTGGAAAGTGTTGTTAGCTGAACCCAGAGCCCAAAGGTCACATTACAGGCCGAGCCCAATCTACCTCACAAAGGGGTCTGGATATAGACTCAAAGGTAGCAGCAAGAGTCATCTGACCTGGAAAACTGTTAAGTGGGTTCTCTTGGATCTGCAACTAATGAAGACTCTGATTTAATCCTTGATTAAAAAGACAAAATGGTTGTTGCTTTTCTCTGAGGAGAAAAGACGTGCGTTCCCTAGCAAGAAACTGAAGCTTGATTGGTAGGAAGAGATTATATTGACTAAAAGTTATTTTTTTTTTCTTTGTTGTACCCTGCTTTTGTACCCTGTAAGAAAATATTTTCTGTTCTTTCCTTTTCAACAACAAAAAAGGCGATTCTGCCATATACATTGAATTGTTTAACCAAAGTCAGTTGGTGCATTCTTATCAAACTCTTCATATTTATCAGGCAAGGGAGTAATGTCTGCTTTGGAAATCAGAAAAAAAAAACTTTGATCTGCTTTATCTTCATGCAAACAGAGCATCCACGTAAGCTGAGTAGAACACCTTTTGCTTTGGCATCCACATCAAACTTCTATGATCTGGAGTACCATTTGGACCTAGCAAGACCACTCCAGAGGTATAGGTCCTATTTTTATTCAAACATGTGACCACTTAAAGCGGAGGTCCACCCTAAAATGGACCTCCGCTCATCGGAATCCCCCCCCCCTCCGGCGCCACAATCGGCACCTTTCAGGGGGGAGGGGGGTGCAGTTACCTGGATAATCCAGGTAACTGCACCCACTTCCGGGCTAGCTCTCTGCGGAACGAGCGTAGGTTACGCCCCCGTTCCGCAAGCGCCCGCCCCCTTCAGCAAGTGCCCCGCTGCCTGCTGGGAAACACACAGCTCCCAGAGGCAGCGGGGACCGTCCGGATTGCGCCGCGCGGCTCGCGCATGCGCAGTAGGGAACCGGGAAATGAAGCCGAAAGGCTCCATTTCCTGATTCCCATACCCAAGATGGCGGCGGGACCCGGCAGCCGAGCGAGCGATCGGCTTCGGGTGCCGACATCGCGGGCGCGCTGGACAGGTAAGTGTCACTATTTAAAAGTCAGCAGCTGCAGTATTTGTAGCTGCTGGCTTTTAAAAAAAAAAAAAAAAAACGCGGAGTCCCGGTGGACTCCCGCTTTAAAAGCATTTCACTTACAGCCTTACCACTCCTTCCCCTCATGTTAGCTGAAACAGGGTAGGCACTGCCTTATGAACAAAAGACCTTTCGCCTTCACTCCTTATAACAAGACTTATACTGTTATATGCTTTACTACTGTTCTGATTATGTGTAGCCTGGCCCAAATAAAAGTGCCACAACCAGATAAATCTAATTACAGAAGAAATATGTAAAAAGTGGAGGACGTTATGAAACACATATTATCTTAAAAGTATACATAATTTATTAATTGGTGCAAAATGTTGACAAAAATAAAAACATGGAAAAAAACCAACAACTTCTTTTAGAATAATAGCAATAGTGAAAAATTAAAAAGATATTTGTGACCCCTTAAACATTATTCCATGCCTGTTCATGTGGGTAAATACAAGCCTTTTCATACGTATTGTTCACGAGATTTACAGTTGCGGGTGCAGTGCAAAGAGGTAAATCTCAACGTGTTTCTCGGATAGATGACTCAGTTTCATCAGGAGCATAGGGAAAGGAGGGAAACATGGAATCAATACAATCTTTTCCAATCAGGAGTCCAGAAACTCAAAACAGCCACCCTAAGGCCGCGTACACACGCGGGGACTGTTCGCCCAACTTTGTCCGTCAAACAGTTTCGGCAAACAGTCCGCTCAAAATTAGCATGGACGGACATGGCCACACACGACGGACGAACAGTTTGCTGAAACCGTGAGCGATGACGTGAACGGCACGTACGACGGGACGAAAAATACGACGTCCTATACACTGCATTATAACTTTCGGCGTGTAAATCCTTTCTGAGCATGCGCGGAACTTAGTTTGACGAACAAGCCTACACACGAGGGGACAGAATTTCCGAAAAACCTTGTTCAGCGGACTGTTCGCTGAAACTGTCCGCTGAAAGCCCACACACGAGCGGACTGTTTGCCGAAACACTGTTCAGCGGACAAAGTTGGGCGAACAGTCCCCGCGTGTGTACGCGGCCTCACAGAAAACACCACACCCCAGGAAGCAGCGCCATATACAGTTTCTATAGCAATGGTCAATTTAAATCTGAGAGTCTGACTCTCCTAGTAGAGGGTTCATTTAGTCAAGGCAGGTAGAGGAAACTTCCCTTTTGGACCTCACATATGGACAATCTGAGTCAGAACAGACACAGGACACTCTCCTTTCAGAAGCACATATGGAGATAATGGTAATCATTTCTTAGGGTGCTGAAGACCCCAGTGATAAATATTGACAGGAGCTCTTAAATTTCCAGGGAGGGGCTTTGAAAATGTGACTCTTTCGGGACTAATGAATTTGTATTGAACAGGCAACATTGTAGGTTCTGGTTAAATAGAAATATAACTATTTTTAGGGTAAGCAGTGAGCAGTATTACCGTGTAAAAATATTTTTTTCAGTACAATTTGTGTAATTCTACAAGCACTAAAAATACCCATATATCTGTTTTAAATTTAAGTCCACTGATGCTTTGTCTATTTTGAATTGCATAAGCAGCACTTAAAGGTCACATAGACACACTGTACCTGAAATAAACCAGTCTGAGAAATCTTGCAATTTTTACATGTCAGAAGTGAATAATAAACTTGGCAGTGGATCCGCTCACTGAGTCATTCAGGTAGAGCCATATAGAATGCTTCTAATGAGTCAGATTTCTAATTCAGCTTCTGTTCAGGGACTAGTCTTAATGGGGGGTTCCATACTCATATCCCTAGCAAGTGCATGCACTCTTATTCCTCACTCCTATTGACTGATAGTTAATTTATTTTCCTCTGACACGTGTAGCAGTGGTACAACTCAACTGTAAAAAGGGGGAGCTTTAGGTTACCACCATTCTAACAAATTATTATCAACCAATATTGTGTTTTTTGTGCTCCAGAGTGGATACCACTGTTATACCCATGGGCTGCCTTAGATGATCTCTACAGATGCACAGACATGAATACAGTGTGTTATCATGCTTCATTCATGTGTTGGTTTCTGCAGCAGTCTGATAAACTGAATATCCAGGTCAGGAAATTGGCAAACATTAGAATATGTGTAACTGAACAACCTCATCTTTAGGTTAAAAAACAGAACCCCATCCAAACCAGAATGGTTACTATTAGTCCAACTGAGTTATCTCCAAACTTGTTCTTTATTCTTTCAAGTTCTTTGTACTCACTTCACAGAGACATGTTACAAGTCAACCTTTCTCCATCTGTTAGCTGCACAATCTCATGTTCAGAGCAGTTTGCCAATTACAGAGATGTCAGCCTGGACAAAATGATGAAGAAGTGGCCAATTTAACCCAGGGACATGTCCCTTTGCAAAAACACATTGCTTACCTCCATCTCCTCTCTTTCTTACAGCCAACTGCCCGAGGCTGTGGGATGGAGAAACTTCCAGTTAATGATGTAATCAAAACAGCAATAGTGGGATGCATAAATACATTTAAAAAACAGAAAAGAATAAATGTGCTAAGAAACACCCTGTAAATAATTACTACTCTACAAGTTGCTTACAACTTTATTTAGATGTTATTAAAATGTTATTGAACACTAATGTTAAAAATTAACATCACAACATAACATTTACATCTCAGCTGGTTTAATAATCTTTGCTGGTTTCAGTTCCATTATTCAGTCCAAAATCTTTTTTTTTTTCAGAACAGCATTTCCATGTAGCATCCTCCAAGGTAGGTGCTAGAAGAGAGTATAGTTTTTAGTTTTTTTGCCTAACAGAAGGATCGTTAGGAAAATTTTGAATGCTCTCTGCCTACCAGGGAGCAGGATCTATTAGAGAGGTCTACTCATGGCGCTCAGATGCAGCTCAGCTTGTCTGAATGTTTCACACTGGTCCAATAGGGAGGCATATTGGAGGAAACCTGACAAGTGAGGGCACAGACATTGTTACAGCCTTGGCTATTGGCAGAGGAAAGTGCCTTATTGCATGTTGGGTGACTGTATAAATGCCAAGGGCACATGTGATCAGGGTCTTCAGCTGGAAAACGGGGTTCCGGAGGAAGGGGGCGACTGCCCCTCTTCTGTAGAAGTTACCATGCAGCCTTGGGTAGTTGACCTAAGGGCCTGAAAGTCAGGGAGTAGCTGAACCCAGAGGTCCTGCAGGGCTGACTGGAAGGGAGACACAAGGAAGGATCTGATTCTGCCTACTGTGAGTACAGATCTGTGTCGTGAGGCCTGTCCTGTTGGGGCCACCCCTTCAGCTAGAAGAGTCAGTGGATGGGTGTCAGTCAAGGGGATGCTAGATAGTGTCCTCAGGATAAAGTAGTTGTATCAAGAGAGCAAGCAGACTTAATTCTTCCATACATGGTTTGTCCTTATCTACTGTGAATAATTCAGTTTGAGTATCCCACTATTCCCTTCTCCCATCCAAGTTCCACAATAAACATCAAAAAACCCAAATATCCTGGACTTTTTATTGAGTGAGGAGCAAAGGGGGGTAAAGGGGGATATGTGAAAAACCTCTAGCAGCTGTCTGCATGTAATCAGAGGGAGGCCTAGGAAGTCAACACACAGCAAGTTCTATACTGCTAAGTCCAGCTGCTCTGTGCATCAACATGCACGGGTGACACAAAGAGCTGGAGCTCAATATGACCTGAAACCAGCCCACCTCTCCACCCACCTCCTATATTTGACAGCTTGGCATTGTGCATGTGCATTGCCAATGCACACATGAGAGGTGATTGAAGATGTAG
Organism: Lithobates pipiens; assembly: GCF_037356315.1. Lineage (NCBI taxonomy): Eukaryota > Metazoa > Chordata > Amphibia > Anura > Ranidae > Lithobates > Lithobates pipiens. The sequence goes on from NW_027507764.1 coordinate 463,555,354, forward strand.
TCTTGCCAGCCTACATTGCAGAAAGAGAAGGTGTATATTTCCCAACAAGAATTTATAGGGGAAGCGATGTGCCCAGAAGACAGGGTTGTGTTATTATAAGAAAAGTAGTTCAAACCTTTAAAATAGAGTACAAAAAAAATAATGGTTGCAACTAAATGAGAACTTGCTTTTATAACAAAGGTTTGTTAATACTTTAAATGCCCCAAATTCTGCCTATCAGTTCAAAGGAGAAAGTCTAAAGGAACAGTGAATTTGACCCAAGCTCTACTCCACCTGCAGCAAGTCATGGTTTTTATGTGGTACCTACCTAATAACATGCTTTTTCTTCTTTCCCTTTAAAGCGAAAGCAAACTCTCCTATAGTTTTCGGGCAAGGAAGCTGTCATCTTGGCCTCTGTTTAATCTTCAACTGCCATGACACTGCACATGTGATCAGTTATGATGACACCAGCCATTGGTTGGTTTGACAGTTTGGTTGAAAGCATAGTCAATGTGATAGCTAGCATTTCTGGCATGGCGGGAATGTAACAATTTTTTTAAACTATTAAATCAATGGGTTTTCAGTTCCGCCTTAAAGGACAACTCTACTTTTAGGGAAAAACTATAGCAAATAAAAACAAAATACAGTATACCATATACAATTACTTTTTTAATGGCTCACTGCTTTTCCCAGAAACCTGCACTATACTAATCAGATTTTAAGCAAACCTTACAATAGGAATTTTAGTCTTAGTGAGATTTCGTTTTAGTGAGATACTTCCAATGGTTAAATACTTCTAATGGGATACAGACACTGCAGATTTTCTCACCAGAACACTAGGGGATCTATTTATATTACATTCCTTGAATGACTGTCACTCACATTCATGCATGCTGCATGAATTCCGGCTGTAATCCCCATGATTGACAGCTTCATCTAGTGGTCAAACTGGTATAGTTTTCTGAAATACGTCACTGAGAAAATACATCACACTTTGGCCACTATATGGAAATAACAATCATAGGGATTACCCTATTAAAGAAATCACAGTCAGAATGTGTGCAGCATGCATGAATGTGTTTTACATTGGTCCAACAAATGTTTTATAAATAGGCCCATAAGAACTCATCAGCTGATTTTAAGAAACTATTCACTTCCATTCAGAATCAGTATCCAAAGGACATGATAAAATAATCAGCTTTTTTCTTCAGAACAGAAATGGTAGGACTCTTGTAAAAATTCCTGCAATGTACATTGATCACCCAGAGGGGATTGTTTTTTTCTTAACAAAAGATAAGTTACTTATTAGGCATGATTATGTAGCCTTTGAACCTGCAAGTGGTGGAATTCATAGTCAAGCAGCACATTCAGCTTATGGAAGAGTACGCTATTGTAATGCCTGGAATTGTGCAGAAGTAACAGGAGGTAGATGCAGGCTGGGCTGGTTCTGCGGCAGACAGCCTTCGGGAACTGAGAAGAGTTTGCTGGGACTTCACTTGTAGCAGTGGTCCTTCTGCAGAGCTGGTCACAGGTTGAAGGAACTATTTTATTCTGCTCCAGCATTGTGCAACATAGCATAGGGCTTAAGGGTGGAGGACTCTGGAAAAAGCAAGCCCAGCCTCTGTTTGGGGGCTCTGATTGCCTAGCAGCTTATAAGTTGCAAGCAGGTCACACAAATAATAGTAATGCTGGGGGAGGGATTGACCGCCTGTCGCTATTCTGCAGCTGATCCCATGTATTTTACAAGTTTTCAGGAGACCAATCAGGGGTAGGGAACCTTTTTGGCTGAGAGAGAGCCATGAACACTACTTATTTTAAAATGTAATTTCGCGAGAGCCATGCAATATGTTTAAAACATTTTTTTTTTTTAATCGACTAATTTCAATCATAACTGTAATATCCACATCTCCCCTACGATTGTCTGCTTGCTTACCACTACACAGGCAGGCAGATCCACAAGCAGTTGAGGCAGGTAATGATGATGTCAGCGCGCCACTCACCTAGGCCGCCGCCGGGTTTACCAAGATGGCCGCAGCTCCGGAGCTAGGCCGATGCTGCGGCCTTTCCTATGGGCTCAATGCACGGATTGGCACACCACACAATCTGCGGATTGAGAGGTGAGAGCCAGATGCAGCCATCAAAAGAGCCACATCTGGTTCGAGAGCCATAGGTTCCCTACCCCTGCCTTAAATATTGATGTCTCCTGAGTTTCAAAGGAGACTTAAAAACTCTGTGATAACCAGGCTTGTCTGCAGTGATTTATGAGTTCTGTGAATTTGAACCTGTGTTGATGGGCTTTGGGTCTGTGTCATTGACATTATTTCACATTGTTTGTTTCTTTGATATGCTTAGTAACTTGCTGTTCTTTTTTTTGATTGTTGTATTTCATATAAGGATTTGGAAAAGGCCTTCTAATTTTTATCTATAGATCAGGGAAAGTAATTTGCGTTACAAAAAATTGTAGCCTGCCCATCAGTCATCCCCTTGAGCTCATCACAAAATCAAGAAAGTCCAAGGAAAATTACGCATACCAAATTCTCACTCATAATAAAAGATTAATTATTCAGCTACAGTTTTTTGTGCTGGTACTAAAATAGATTTTATTATGAATGAGGATCTGGTAAGCTGAATTTTGGTTGTGTGTGTTGATTTCAAAGTACTGCTAAAATATGCCAAAGTCCTGTATTTCAAGATATAGTGCCTTGAAAAAAGTATTCATACCCCTTGAAATTTTCCACATTTTGTCATGTTACAACCAAAAAAAAAAAAAAAATATTTAATTTATTGGGATTTTATGTGATAGACCAACACAAAGTGCACATAATTGTGAGGTGGAAAGAAAATGATAAATGGTTTGAAACATTTTTTTACAAATTAATATCTGAAAAGTGTGGCGTGTATTTGTATTCAGCCCCCTTACTCTGTTACCCATAACTAAAAATCCGGCGGACAAAATCCGACGGATTTGGTTGTCGAAATGTCCGACCGTGTGTACGGGGGCTTAGTTGTGCACTCCACAAAACTGGCTTTTATGGAAGAATGGCAAGACGAAAGCCATTGTTGAAAGAAAGCCATAAGAAGTCCTAAAATGAAGGTTAACTTAATAACATATGGTGATAATGGACACATATACAGATGAAACGTCCAGTGAGCCACTCTGGGCTTAAATTTAAAAAAAACAGTCCGAAAAACACTGTGACAATCAAACAATGTTGAATGAGTGGTATACCAGGTGAGTCAGGAGGAAGTTAAGAGGAGACATAGCTGGAAATTTAGCAGAGGAGCCAATTGGAGGCGAAGGCTGTACCATATCTATGATCCATTTCTGCATACACCAAAGACGGACCCTCTGAAGACCACTGTCCAAAATATTTGATTCATCCATGCTGTAACCTTATAGCAGTAAGATGAGGGGTTGGTGCACATTCAGGTGTCACCGCAGTGGATTGGCCTTGCGTCGGTCATTTGTTTTTTTATGTTTCATGGTGAAGGTATATACCACTCATTCAGCATTGTTTGATTGTCACAATGTTTTTTGGAATGTCTTACACATTTTTTGATATTTGAGCCCAGGGTGGCTCACTGGACATTTCATCTGTATATGTGTCTATTATCACCATATGTTATTAAGTTAAAGGGGTTGTAAAGTAAAATTTTTTATTTTTTTAAAATAACAAACATGTCATACTTACCTCCACTGTGCAGCTCGTTTTGCACAGAGTGGCCCCGAACCTGCTCTTCTGGGGTCCCTCGGCGGCTGTCTCTGCTTCCTCCCGCAGGTGCTTCTCACGTTAATGCGAGCTCCCTCGCATTGGTGAGAAGCACTGCGGGCGCGCTCCCGTGATACAGCCGGCGGCTATAGCCGCTCGCTGTATCACAAGGCCCCGCCCCCCGGCGCGCTGCGTCATTGGATGTGATTGACAGTAGCGCGAGCCAATGGCTGCGCTGCTTTCAATCCATCCACTCCAGCCAATCAGCGGTCAGGCTGAGCGGCGAAGAGGACGGCGGGGGCGAGCGCGGGATTTTCGAGGGGTCAGGTAAGTAAAACGGGGGGACTGGGGGCGCCGGCAGTGTGAGATGTTTTTTCACCTTAATGCATAGAATGCATTAAGGTGAAAAAACATTTACCTTTACAACCCCTTTAACCTTCATTTCAAGATTGCAACCACCAACATTTTCACCTGTTTATACTTACCATTTACGATTAGGGATGTATTGTTTAGTGGTTATCATTATTACTATGTGTTAATTATTATGATTGTTGCACCTTACAATACTTCAGCACTTAGTAATTTGTGTTACAGTTCATGATTCTACTGTTATACACTTCTGTGTTTAATTATGTTTATTTCATATCTTGCACTAGCACCTTATTGTAGTCCACACTATTTGCTAAAGGGTTCACAGCGCAACATCATAATTTACCCATTCACTTTTTTATCTATTAAGGATTAGCTAACTAGGCGTTTGCTGTAGTGTACCCTGTAACTAGTTGACAGCGTGGGAGTACTATGTATATTTTACCATAAGAATTCATGTTTACAGTTTGCAAGAAGCCATGTGGGGGACACAGCATGTGTGGTGGAAAACTAACACTGCACATCACCCTGAACACACCATCCCCACCTTGAAACATGCTGGTGGCAGCATCATGTTGTGGGGATGCTTTTCTTCAGCAGGGACAGGGAAGCTGGTCAAAATTGATGGGATGGAGCCAAATGCAGGGCAATCTTAGAAGAAAACCTACAAAAGACTTGAGACTGGGGTGGAGGTTTACCTTCCAGCAGGACAACGACCCTAAACATACAGTCAGAACTGCAATGGAATGGTTTTGATCAAAACATATTCATGCATTAGAATAGAACAGTCAGAGTTCAGACCTAAATCCAATTGAGAATCTGTGGCAAGACTTGAAAATTGCTGTTCACAGATGCTCTCTATCCAATTTGACAGAGCTTGAGCTATTTTGCAAGGAAGAATGGGCAAAAATATCACTCTCTAGATGTTAAAAACTAGTAGAAACATACCCAAAAAAGACTTCCAGCTGTAATTGAAGCAAAAGGTGGTTCTACAAAGTATTGACTCAGGGGGGCTGAATACAAATGCAGGCCACACTTTTCACATATTCATTTGTAAAAAAAATGTTAAAAACCATTTATAATTTTCCTTCCACATCACAATTATGTGCGACTTTGTGTTGGTCTATCACATAAAATCCCAATAAAATCCATTTACGTTTTTGGTTATAACATGACAAAATGTGGACATTTTTAAGGGGATGAATACTTTTTCAAGGCACTGTACTTGAATCTGACCTATGAGAAGCAATAAGCGTAAAAAACTAAGTAATTGTACAGCACTACAAAGCAACAATGCATCATGCATATAATTAGCAAATATTGCCACCCTCATATTCATATATTTACAATCTATACCAAAAAACAAGGTTTTAAGCACAATAAAACACGAGTAGATTATGATACTGAACTTACTGTCATATACTGTATATGTATATAGAGATCATGGCAATCAGCACATTGATCCAAAACTTGAAACAATCTTATGAACGTGTACAAGTTGTAACTACGAGTGAACAGGAACTTTTTTCCTCAGTACCTGGAACATCTCCTTGATAGTACTGGAAAAGTTTGGATTTGTCAATGTCCTTCCCAATTCAGTAACCAGGCACTTCTCAGGATGCCACTTGTCGGCCCTCCTCCAAAGAGTCCTTCCCCGGTCACTTCCACAAGCTGTGGTGCCTCTCCAAGCTGAGAGCACACCTGGACACCTTGAATCCTCCCTCAGTTATTGCGCCTCAGACCAGCTGGTTCAGAGACTCGGGAACAGACGGATCCCTACCCCAGACCAGACGGGTCTATTGGGGGTAACCAGCGGAAGCATGTTGCGGGATGTCAGACACCCCGTGACCGGGACCCCTCGCGGGGCTACCCCGGTCCTGGAACCAGAACAGACCACACGGGCCTCACGGACTCCTCTCCCTAACACGTGACCTCCAACATCTTAAGTACCCCCTCCCAGACTCCTCAGCGAGGCCCGGAACACCCGCTGATTGGTTCCGAGAAGGCTGATACCTAAAACGTCCAACCAGGCCTGGTTCTGGCTTGTCATGTGCACCTCACTACACACATGACAAAGCAGAACTTCCAGCATAGCCCAGCCAAAGTGATGTCAAAGTCAACCTACGTAATTAACCCTCAGAACCCTGTTCTGAGGCAAAATGTAAATTTACACCTGTATGACACTTTGTCCAAAATGTCATCCACTACACATATATATATATATATATATATATATATATATATATATATATATATATGTGTGTGTGTATATATATATATATATATATATATGTATGTATATATATATATATATATATATATATATATATACTGTATATACAGTATATTTAAACGTATTTATAGGATAGTCTATGTTTTCTAAAATGTAAAGTTTCCCTTTAAATCTCACTAAAATAATGATATCGTTTTTGATTTTGGATACCCTTTATTTCAGCTAACATAAATAGTGCATGGATAAATAAGTTAAGAAGGAATATTACATGTGCTTACTTTAGAACTACATAGAGCTAAACATCTTTTGCCATAATACACATTACTATATGGTGCTATTTATTTTACGAGTAAAAAGTATAACCACCATATTCTGGCAACTAACAAAGAGACCTTCGTTTTAGCAAATACATATAGGAAGATCATTGTGTAATATACATATTTTTATATCTTGGTCTGCTTCCGGAACATGTTGTGTGCACTGTACAGAAAGCCCAAACACAGATGGGACATATCTGCAAGGGTAGCTACTGGCCAGTGAACCTTATTACACTAGCCAACACAATGCAAATTATTTATGATTTTTTTATTTAATATCACCCAGCAAGTACTAATGTAACCTGGAGGTGGTTACTTGTACGCAGTAAGAACATTTTATTTTAACATTTTTTAAAACGCCACACGATTATTTAACTAATTCCTGTTTGCCTTTATTTGTGAAATTATTTAATTGTATCAAAATAGAATACATTTTTTTTTTCAAACTACTGAACATAAGAATGTTGGTTTTGGGAAATCAACATATACAGGTTTAAAGTAAGAAGCGGCTGAAATCAGTACCGGTAACTAGGAAAAAAATAGTACTTTTACCTTTTTTTCTGTCATAAAAGAAGAGCATCTAATAAACAGTTCAGTACCCAACATGCTGGAAAATGCTGTGCTTGGACTCACCAAATGAAGCTGATCTGACAGAACAACTTAGATACTGCAAAACATAAAAGATTCCTGAGCATCATGTTAAAGCACAATTTTATATACTCTGTGTGTGTGTGTATATATACATATATATATATATATATATATATATATATATATATATATATATGTATGTATAATTCCCTTTAAAGTAAACATTTCTTGCTTGTGTAAGAACAGGCACTGTGAGTTTCCTGATAGTACCCTTAGGCTCCATGCACACTTGGCTTAAAAAAACGTTCCCTTGGCAGAAAAAAACGCTCATATATAGCGTTTTTGTACAAAGTTTAGGCCAGTTTAGGAGAGTTTAGCTTTTTTTTCTGCCAGAAAGCTCCAATCAGAAATGCAAACCAGAAGGTTTTTTTTTCCTGCCTCTAAATGTTGAGCTCAAACTATGCCTCAAATTGTCCTAATGTACATGGACAAATAGGATAACATGGAGCTCAAGTCCATAAAGACATGGATGAGTGATTTTAGGGTGGAGGAAATTGACTGGCCTGCACAGATTGCTGACCTCAACCCAATAGAACACCTTTGGGATGAATAAGAGCAGAGACTGCGAGCCAGGCCTTCTCATCTACATCAGTGCCTGACCTCACAAATGCACTGCTGGAAGAATGATCAATCATTCCCATAGACACACAACTAAACCTTGTGGACAGCCTTCCCAGAAGAGTTGAAGCTGTTATAACTGCAAAGGGAGGGCCAACTCAATATTGACTGGGATGCCATTAAAGTTCATGTTGCGTGTAAAGGTGTCCCAATAATTGTGTGTGTGTGTGTATATATATATATATATATATATATATATATATATATTGTGGCAGCAGGCAGGTAAAGTCACCTGGTTGTATCCAGGATGGGAAATATGTGTGCCCTAGATTCAGGCTTTATGCAGACTTGTACAACTAGAGGAGAAGAGTTAATGAGCCCAGCTGAAGTAAGTGGGCTCATTAAGACCTCTACAAAAAACCCCAGCATGCTTAGGGAGATGCTCCATCCTGGAACCAGTTTTGTGTTGTATAGACTGGGGAGTGTGACACCTGTTCTGTGCGGTGAGTTAACGCCTGTGTGGCAAACCTCTGCAACAGAGACAGGGACTGGTGCAACACAAGGCTGCACTCAGTTGTTAGACAGGGAATCTGTGTGTGTATTTAGAGGTCAAGCTGACCAGGATTTATTTTCATGTTTTTTCTTTTGTTTTGGCTGTTATATTTTTTACTGCATGTAGCATGAATAAACCGCATCTTTGTTTTTTTTTTACCTACAAAGCTGTCTGCTGTGCCTGATTTTGTGTTGTGAACCCATCCAGGGGGTCACACACACCCGCTGCCGAGCTAACCCCTCACAATATATATATATATATATATATATATATATATATATATATATATATATATATAGATAGATAGATAGATAGATAGATAGATAGATAGATAGATAGATAGATAGATAGATAGATAGATAGACTGTATATACATTTTTTAATTTAAAAAATGTTCCCAATTAAGCTAATAACCAAACACTCATTAGTGCACAGGGGTGGACACAGGGAGACTTACTTACCTTGTCCCCTGGATCCAGCGATGTCCGCCGCGCTGTGTGATCGAGCTGTCCTCCGCTCGATTCACAGTGCCGAATGCCGCCGAGCTCCGTTCCCTGCGGCGTTACGGCGCACGGGAGCGAAGAACGGCGGCAAATTCAAAAAAGTAAAAACACACAAAACACACACAGCACTGTAATCTTACAGATTACAGTGCTGTATTAAAAAATTACACACCCCCTTTGTCCCTAGTGGTCTGTGCAATGCCCTGCATGCACTTTTATATTATAAATACTGTTTTTTCTGCCTGGAATTTGGCGATTGTCCATAGCAACCAAAAAGTGTCCCTTTTTCAGTGTTTTAGGATTTGATTACATTATTGAATAATTTTTATTATTCTTTATTATATTATAAACTTTATCATACCCGGGATGTCTGCTAGACTGGTTTGAAGAGACTTAAGAGCATTATTCCTAAGAATTACAGGACTACAATATAAAACGCCAGATTTCCATGCAAAATAATTGTACCGCTTTCAGCACCTAATTTCAGACTGAATCATACCGCCAGGGAGGATAATTACGGCTCAGAATGGGAGTTCTTCTAAGCCTATCACACCTTCTAAATGACTGCATGCCTAATAGATAAAAGGGTGGTGGGATGGACATCAAATATCCTTACGTCAGATATAAAGGGCTTAGTTACAAATATCAGAACTGTCTTAAAGCGGGAGTCCGCCGGGACTCCACGTTTTTTTTTTTTTTTTTAAGCCAGCAGCTACAAATACTGCAGCTGCTGACTTTTAAAATAGTGACACTTACCTGTCCAGCGCGCCCGCGATGTCGGCACCCGAAGCCGATCTCTCGATCGTCTCTCGGGTGCTGCCGCCGCCATCTTGTGTATGGGCATCAGGAAGTGGAGCCTTTCGGCTTCATTTCCTGGTTCCCTACTGCGCATGCGCGAGTCGCGCTGCGCAATAAGGATGGACCCACTGCCTCTGGGATCTGTGTGTTTTCCAGCAGGCAGCGGGGGACTTTCGGAAAGGGGCGTAATCTACGCCCCTTTCCGCAGAGAGCTATCCCGGAAGTGGGTGCAGATACCTGTACTGTACAGGTACCTGCACCCCCCTCCCCCCTGAAAGTTGCCAATTGTGGCGCCGGAGGGGGGGAGGGTTCCGATGAGTGGAAGGTCCACTTTAGGGTGGACCTCTGCTTTAAGAAAATGCATACTTGCAATCCACTACAGTGACAAATAATATTTTATCAGCTTCTCCCTGACTTTTCCATCAAGATCCACCCTGATAACATCTCCAAAATATGCCCCTTCTTAAAGCGGAATTAAACTCTGTCAGTCAACATTAACTATTTTTAATCCTTATGCTGCTCACACTAGTAAATACATAGAAATATATATTATATTTGCTTTTTTTTTATTTATTTTTTTTACATTTATTCAATTACTTTCTGTTTTTTGGCCTAGTCCTAAGTGATGTCATACATCCCAGGAGTCTTTGTTTGAGAATTGTATTTTATTTCATTGGTTAGGAAGGATCTTCACAGCTAAGCACATTCTCCTGCCTGCATGCTTGATCTAAGGGCAGATGGATTCCAGGAAGTAAATGCTACATGAATCACCTACCCTTACTCAAGATGGCCGCAGCTAGAAATGCCAAGAGGGTGCTTCTCAAAGTGCTTTCTAAACAAAATAAAGCATGCAGATATGGCTATATGGGTGAGTTAGCTTCGACTATTAGAAATTAAATAAATAGCGTTTTCAGTTTGTGCTGCTCAGATACAGTTGAGTTCTGCTTTAAACAACAACACCACAAAGCTACTGACTTATTCCCTGGTTATCTCTCACCTTGATTATTGCAACTTTCTCCTCGTTTGTAGGAGACCTGGGTTGCGATGATGTTGGTACAAGTCCCACCCCATTTCTTCTTGGATAGAGTACCCACATACCTGTCTTTGTAGCCACCAATTTGAACATATTTCTCCCAGCCAGCGGCCTGCTCACGCATTCCCCCACCTGAGGCCTAATACATGAAAAAGTATATCACGGTTAACATTCTGACTGAACTTTGGCGCAGAACACATAGAGCAGCGCAAAAGGCACTAGCATAGATATATATCCTGCAGCCAGGGGTGTAACTATAGGGGGTGCAGCAGTCGCGACCGCAACTGGGCCCTGTGCTGCAGGGGGCCCATGCAGCCCCCTCTACATATGGCCGGCAGCAGCATAGGCAGCTAGGGGTAACAGTGCACCATGCACATGGGTGGCTCGAAGTGGAGGGTGACTAGCAGAGCTCCATGCACGACTATCGCACTGGCTGCTCTTTAGTTGTGCATTCCCCGCATGACCTGTGTCCTCGGCTGGCTCCTCAGAGTACCCCTCTCCTGCTCCATGCATTGCCGCTCAGTATGATGTCTGTTCTCCCCAGCCAGAGTTCCGTCCCCCCCCCCCCCGAGTCCGGCCCACACTGCACTGCATACTTCTCCCAGGTAAACAAACTTTAAGCACACAGATGCAGTGCAGCCCTATGAGAGCCGGCTCCCCGGAGGACACTGCAGGCTTGTCTGCCAGCCCCCCTCCTCCTCCGTCATACACAGATGATGAAAGTTCTTTCTGGGAGATATGCTGATCACCCGTCCAGCACACTGGATGGAGCCCAGGCCAACATGGATGAGTGCGCGGCCTGCAGCTTGGTCATGGTGAGTGAGAGGACCCCATCCCCCACACACCATTATTTACCCCCTCCATCCCCCCTGGGGACAGGGACCCCTTCTCACCTGGGGGCAGTAACTTCATCTGCCCTGGATAAAAGGACCTCAACTCTTCTGGGGACGGGGACCCCATCCTGCCTAGGGACAGTCCCTCAATGGGGCACCTAAAAATTCAAAAGAAAATAATAAAAAAAAAACTACTGATGCCAGTGGTGGAACTACAGGGCTCACAAAGGTCATACCTGTGACCACGCCCTGGAGTTCCACCGCCAGACTCGGAGGGAAGGGCCCTGGCTGGGGTTCAGGGGGGCCCTGAAGGTTTTAGTTACGCCACTGCCTGCAGCTGTCTTTTCAGTGCAGAACACAGCTCATTTATTTTGGCCATCTTTCTCCATTCCTCTTCTAGGGAGCTCCACGGAGTTGGGACTACTTCTCCATGTATAATACATTTCTAACCTTAAAGCGGGATTCCGCTGTTTTTTTTTTTTTCTTACCTGTGTCACAGGTGGGCGACTGCTACCGTCGGTTAGCATCCACGCTCTGCGTTTTTTTTACCCCCGGCGCGACGATTCTTTTGCTTGGGATAAGTTTTAAAAAAGTACTCGGCGTTTTCCATTTTAAGTGTGGGCGTCTGAAGCCCACAGGCATTTACTTCCTCCATTTGATGAGGCTCGGCTCCCAGCATGCTCCGCTCCATCTCGCGCATGCTCACTGATAGCAGTGAGCAGCACTGTAAAAGTTTCTTGTTACCATCACAACGGGCGGCGTCCCGGAAGTTCCCGCCCTGTTGTGATATATATATGTGTGTGCAATGGTGGTAATGGCAGATACAGCTGCCTGCCCACTTTAAAAATGGCAAATTCGGACACGCCCTCGTCACGTGACCGGCGTCCTCCCGAAATCTCACGAGATTTCGCAATTTCATTGTCCCCCCATGGATTCTTGGGAAATAGCTTAGATATTTCCCAGGGACCATTGCGAGGAGGATAACCACGCCTACTCCCACGGGAGGACAGCCCGGAAGTCAGCAGAAACATCTGAAATATAAGGTAAGTAATGAATATTTTTTTTTTCAGGGTTCATTTAGGTAAGTATGCTATCTTGTGATTTTAATAATATGAAGTTGAATTTTTAGGTACAAAACCGCTTTAAGCTATCCAACACCAAACCAAAGGACTCACAGCTGTCACGGGATCCACCACCAAACCAAAGGACTCACAGCTGTCACAGGATCCACCACCAAACCACAGGACTCACAGGAGTCAGGAGTGACAAGATCCTTCATGATAACGCTCTGACCCTGTTTCCTAATTATGCTCCTGCATTGTCACACTGTTACACAGGCTGATTGTAGATAGTACAAGTTTTTGTTTTAACACACATTGGGGGTTATTTATGAAAGGCAAATCCACTTTGCACTACAAGTGCACTGCAAGGATTGAAACTGGGGTTTCTATGTGGCCCTTTGGTTGGGTAATGGATGATTGTTGAAGTAAAAGTAAAATTTTCAACCAACCGTAAGAACCACAAGGTGCTTGCTGTTATCATTGTTGTCTAAATTCATTGGATTCCAAGGACTTTACTCCTCCAACTTCAGGGGTTCTACTCAACATGCTCTTGTCTAATGCCTTTGTTTTGTACTAAGGTTTAGTTCCCAGTGGGGATTATATCTGAGGTGAAGTTTACCCAATGTTTAGAAAGTAGAACCACAGTAACAAAGTAGACCCAATTTTGGAAGGACATACAGAAAAGTTTCTTCTGACAACCATTTTCTCTTATTATCTATCTGCGCTGCCAGGCCCTGTGCTCCACTTTTCAACTCAAGTGGCCAGACCATTTTTGCAGTTTTTCCATTGTTTTTTTTATTTTTCCCATACAGCTTTCAGAGTTTATAAACAACTCCCCAAACCATACATTTTCTTAAAGCACATGAACTGTACAATAACAAAAAAATGTGATACCGATTTTTTAGGCACCACAATAGTTGCGCAAATGTTTAGCAAACTACTATTTTCACAAAAAATACACTAAAATCATTATTAGTGAATGAACACAACATAACTTACAAAATTCCCTCTAAATTCCTACTAAAGCTTCCTTCACATGGGAAATACTAAAGTGTATGACCAAGGAGGGCCGTGTTTACCTGGATGGGGATGCCCAAGTATTCTGTGCATCCCAATGCAGGCAGACCCATTAATGCCAATTGGGATGCAGCAGCTGCACGAGCAGGACTGCAGCTCCCAATCTGACATCCACGTGGGTGCACAGACAGTTTGAGCTCAGGGACATGCACACGGATGTCAAATTAGGAGCAGCGGCTGTGTTTGTACAGTTGCTACATCCCTATTGACTTCAATGGGACTGCATGCACAGGGATACAGGAAACACCCGTGCTTCCCCATGTGGGTAAACGTGGCCTTTGTAGGGGCACATGCTGTAGTATGCCCAGTGTGATCAAGGCCTCACTATGTTCTTTTTTTTATTATTACTTAGTCTTTTTTTTATTATGTTTTTTTTTTTACAATTTTATTTTTTATATTTTGTACTTGGGGGGGGGGGGGGGGGGGGGGCTTTGGTGAGATATTAGAGGTCTAAACAGAACCCTGGTGTCTTTTTTTTTACATAGAGAAGACAGTCCCTTTCTCTGCAGCCTTAGCTGCAATGAATATGAATGAATAGAAGTCTCTTTATAGAGAATGCTGTTCATTCACAAAACTGAAGCATAGTAAACACTGATTACTATATGCTCCAGTGATGAATGGGCACAGTAGCGATCTGTACTGATCACTCACTTTGTCCTTTTAAGGAGGGGAAGGGGGCTGTCGAACACATGTTTAGCAACCCCCCCCCCCCTGCCACTCTCCATCCCGACAGCTTTGTTTTGCCTCAGCAACAGTTGCAGCCAGTGGGAGGGAAGGAGGGAAAGCCAGCCAGCAGCACCATATGCAGGAGGTGGGGGGGTTGACCGCAGGGGGGGTCGAAACAGCCCCCGAACCATCAGGTTAGTTCATATTATTTTGCTGCAAACAGTACTGTAGGTCCATACGACGTATGGACCTGGCAGCAAAAAGGTTAAAGGTGAAATCCGAGCTGGAGAAAATGTTAACTGCTCATTTTGGTTAGGAGATTGACATGAGGTAAGATATGTACTTTATTGTTCACTTATGCAGGCTTCCTTTGCATTGCACACCCGGTCCTCCAAAGCTACTTTTCTTTGCTTGCCCAAATGGTCAAAGCTATAAAACATCATAACATGTAATGCAGGACCAATAGCTTGCCCACATCACATCACAGAGCAGAGGTATAGCACCAGCTGCTGAGGGAACAGGCAGAAGGTAAGTAGTTGAACTTATTCCTCATCCCTTAGACAAAATGGGCAGATAGCCCTTGCAATGTGGAGAGGGACCCACTGCATGGGTAATTTGTCTCCAGCACAGAGATCATAAACTTATAATATAATACTCAGTGGCGTACCAAGAGGGGGGGCAGGGGGGCGGTCCGCTCCGGGTGCCGCACATTAAGGTGGTGTCAGTCCGATGGTTTGCAGTGTGATCTGGAGAGGAGATGGCAGCAGGGCCATCATAATGAATGAGCTCCCCGGCACTTTCCCAGCTTTGTAAGCACCAGAAGTTAAACGGGTCGGCAGGGGGCCCAGCGGTGCGGGGGAGGGCAGCTGCCTGTCTCCCCAGTCATCCAATCAAGCAGGCTGTGCCTCGATGATCTTCAATGTCTCCTGAGTCCAGAGGCAGCTGGAGTTGGTGGGCGAAGCCAGGGGTGTGGCTGCATCCTCCACTCCTCCCAAAGACGCATTCACTGGCTGATCCTGCAGCTAAAGGAGGAGAAAGAGGAGAACACACAGAAGCCACGAATGTCTACAGCTATGCTGTAAGTAAGCACATTGTCACTGTATACAGCCCTATCTAACCCATATGATACCCTATACAGCCCTAACCTGCCCCTATAATACCCTATACAGCCCTAAACTGCTCCTATAATACCCTATACAGCCTTAACGTGCCACCATAATAACCTATACAGCCCTAACCTGCCCTTATAATACCCTATACTGCCCTAACCTGCCACCATAATACCCTATACAGCCCTAACCTGCCCCTATAATACCCTATACAGCCCTAGCCTGCCACCATAATATCCTATACTCCCCTAACCTGCCACCATAATACCCTATACTGCCCTAACCTGCCACCATAATACCATATACTGCCTAGACCTGCCACTATAATACCCTATACAGCCCTAACATGCCACCATAATATCCTATACAGCCCTAACCTGCCACCATAATACCCTATACAGCCCCAGCCTGCCACCATAATACCCTATACAGCCCTAGCCTACCACCATAATACCCTATACTGCCCTAACCTGCCACCATAATACCCTATACTGCCCAGACCTGCCACTATAATACCCTATACTACCCTAACATGCCACTATAATACCCAATACAGCCCTAGCCTGCCACTATAATACCCTATACAGCCCTAGCCTGCCACCATAATACCCTATACTGCTCTAACCTGCCACCATAATACCCTATACTGCACAGACCTGCCACTATAATACCCTATTCAGCCCTAGCCTGCCACCATAACACCCTATACTGCCCAGACCTGTCACAATAATACCCCATACTGCCCTAGCCTGACACCATAATACCCTCTACTGCCGAGACCTGCCACTATAATACCCTATACAGCCCTAGCCTGCCACCATAATACCCTATACTACCCTAACCTGCCACCATAATACCTTATACAGCCCTATCCTGCCACCATAATACCTTATACATCCCTACCCGGCCACCATAATACCCTATACAACCCCTAGCCTGCCACCATAATACCCTGTACTGCCCTGAAGAAGCAGGAGTTTCCCTGTGAAATTAGTTGACGTCACTCCCCCTTCATGTGAATGTCTGTCACTCAGAGCATTGTGCATCAGCATTCAGGATCCATGGCATGGCTGTTTATTGGCATATAATGCAGGACACGGCTTTCCTGGCAAATGCTATCCAGTTGACACTCTCAAAGTCCGGACATAAGTGAATATTGTGGCATAGAGATACTGATTGGTACACGAGGTGTTTCCTCACTCCGCTGTTTGATATCCACCTTTATGTGAACACTATTGCTTTTCCATCGTAAGTAGAATGGACTACTGAACACAGCAGGCTGTGGAAAACTACCTGCAGGATATCACTGTCTACATCTCGGGTAAGGTAGATCATACCATATACCTACCCGCTATACTTCTGTTACTTAGACTGTTTGGTTTCTGCTACTAACGATCGCTGTGCAAGCTATTTTCCTGTGTCCTATGGACTGCAATACATATCTTGATGCTGCCACATTGCTTAAAATATATATATGTATCTCTTTTCTATGGCCCATATATTTATGCACATGCAGTGAAGATGTCCCCCTATATGTTTGTCAGTCTGTTAGTTTGTCTGTATTTGTCTGGTTATTTGACATTCGATAGTTAATGGTGGAGGTTATTGATTTTATACTTTATGTAGTCAATTACTGTGTATTTATACATGTAATACATTTATTACATATACATATACATGTATTAGTTATTTTTCCAGACACTATATCTCTGTGATTCTATATGTGGTAACTTTTCTACGCCTTTTTTCTTTTGGTGTAGCCTCCCTCTTTTCCTATACTGCCCTAACCTGTCACTATACTACTCTAACCTTCTTAAATTGAGTTGCAGTTGCAGCAAATCATAACACTTGACACTGATGCTCAAAAGAAGCTCCTTCTCCTTTTTAAGCGACAAGCTTCACGTGCTGCGATTTTGGCGATTTGGTTGGAGAAATAGGATCCACCCTGGGTGCCAAATGCCCTAGGTACGCCCCCCTGATAATACTGTAGCACTTTAATTGGATTTTAATAGTCATTTAGTCGTTTAATTCTATTAATATTCTTCTAAATATAGAACCTCTCTGAGCATAGGATAGTTATCGCAGGTTTTACTGGACAGTAATAATAGAAATATGTGCTCTGTCATTGTATGGACTTTTGAAAACAAGTAAGCAAGTTTAGGAATAACAGATTACTATGTGACATTTACACACTCAAGCTACTGGAGAGAATCATTTATTTTTCTGTCTGTCCCCCTCACAGGTTTGTTCTTTCAACTTGCTTAAGGCCAATCAGTCACAAGTTAAGTCACGATGAAATCTATGATTCCAATTAGAGGGCCACCTAAGCCATTAATTATTCTTCAGCAATCTGCCAGATTTGGCTGAAACTATAATAAGCTTTTCAGGGTCACTTTGTATCTCAGTATACTTCATGTAAAATGAAAAGTAATTCATAGTACTGATCATAGTGGCTGGTGGGGTTTGATATTGTAGTTTTTAGAAATATTTATGTTTTAAAGATGCTGTCTGCTATGGGGAATATGTTTATAGGTGGCACATTTGAGAGCAGAAATTCGGAACTAATTTACCATCATCAAAATGATACTAAACTCTGGTTAAAACATTCTATTCAAGTAGGTATTCTTAACTTACAAAGTACCTTCTATTACCCTCTGCCTGCTCCAAATATAATTTAAAAGAGATGTATGGGTTTTGCTTGTTTTAAAGAATCATACTTACCTAGGTAGATACAGCATCAGACCGATGCTGCATCTGACCCCTGGCGCCTCTAACACTGAGAACTGAGTGATCAAACACCGCTGATCACTTAATTCTCACAGCTCCCTGAGCAAAGAGCTGGTGTCTGCCAGTCAGCAGCTCTCTGCTCTGCCCCCCGTGCTCACTGGAATGCTGGGCTGTGGAGGGGGTGGGAGCGGACGGTTCAGTCTCTCATTGGCTGAGAGGCTGAGCCGGGTTTCGGTCCAAACATGTGAGCAGATGCCGACTCCATTGTTGCAATCTTGCTTGAGCCTGGACCGACTTGGTGACATCAGTCGACAGCAGGCTTTGGCCTACTGTCTGCTGAAAATGGGTCACAGGAGTGCGGAACAAGCTACACTTCTGTGATCCACAGGAGAATTACAGGCAGACAAGCTTTGGCCGCCCTTCTCCTTTAAGACTTTCTGTTAGAGTGTGCGTCTGTTCATTCTCCATGGTCTCACTGAATGTAGGAATGTAGCCACCCCCCAAGATATACTATGGACTATGGGATTTGTAGTGTGCAAAGTGTGTGTGTGTGTGGGTAAAGGAGAGGCTTGGAAGTTCATGGAAGATATTACAAGGAGTTAGAAAAACACATTAAAAAACTATTTCATGAAAAATAGACTACAGGGCCATTAAATAGTGGATCTATGCTTTGTCAGTGGTACTTTGAGGGCGATATTAACCCCTTCCGGGAGTAAAAAGCACCCCGCTAGCTTCCAAAAAGCACTGCTAAAACAACAGAAAAGCAGTGCTTTACCGCCAACATCCTCACCTCCCCAGTGTGAAAGTAGCCTTAATTTCACTTTACAGCAAAAGATACTGTTTAATGTCACTTTAATGTCAACCAAAAGTTCTGCTTTAAGGACTCCTAACCACGTGATATGCCACATTTGGCATGTCATTTCAGTTTTTAGATACACTTTAATCACCGTTCATTTTCACAACTGTGCAAGCATATCCATGAAAACTATATAATTACTCCCTCATTTCATTTTATTTCATTTGTCTGACTGTTGAAAAAGAAGGGAGTCAGGGCTTGGAGGTCTCATGTAGTTGAAGCAGTTATATAGGTTTCATGTTTCAAGGTAAAGAATTTCCCAAATAAAATTTTTTTAAAAACAGGGAACCTCTGGATGAGTCAGGCAGTCTGTTTTCTTTCAAGCAAATCAAATATATTCTCCCATCTGCTTAATGGCAATCTCCATAAAATGCTCAGCTCCTTCTTACTGTGTGGGATTAACATAAGGCAGAGTGCTTTACTGTTGTATGCGGGCCATACTGGTTCATGCGTATGGATGAAAATAGCTTTTCCATCCCTAATTCATCCATTTTAGAGGCAATTAGAAATCTGCTAAAGAAATAAAATCATTGTTCAGATGAATAGAAGGCTAAATATAAGAACTCAAAGCAGCAATTGCAAGGCCTTGTTTTTTCTTGACTTCATTAAAGGGACAATTGCCACAACTCAATTTATAATGACTTAAATATAACAAATTGATTTTTTAATATTTTATATTGTGGAGTGTCATGACCACACACAGTCGTTTACTGAAACCAACCCAGGGATTTGCATCTGGTCTGCATTACATAGTGATCATGTAAAATACAATCATACATGGATGTTTTTGTATCATAGGTGTGTTAGGCTTGATGCACACCTCTGCATTTTTATTGCTTTTTGCATTTTGCAGATTTGCACTACAGTCCATTTAACATGGTTTCCTATGGAACACGTTCTGTAGCGCAAATCTGCAAAATGCAAAAAGCACTAAAAATGCATAGGTGTGAATCAAGCCTTAGGGTCAATGAAAATTGCTTTATCAGACCTCAACACATTGAATGGGTCCTTCTGTGTTAGACCCCTTTCACATTGGGGCAGCCCAAGGATTAGAGCTAAATCACCACTTGTTTTAGTAGCACTTTAGCGCAGTTTAAGCAGTGCTTTTTGGACGCTAGTGGGGTGATTTTAGCGACCAAAGAAGGGGTTAAAAACGCCCATGTTGTTCAGGTGCTTCGGAAGCGCTGCCCATTCATTGCAATGGGCAGGACGATTTTGGGAGCACTGTATACAAAGATCCTGATTGCAGGACTTTTTCCAAAGTCCCGCAAATGCCCCGCTTCAGTGTGAAAGCACTCAAGCTTTCACATTCGGGCGGCATGGGAGGCAGTTTTCAGGTGCTTTACAGGTGCTATTTCTAGTGCTAAAATGCCTGAAAACTGCCTCAGCGTGAAAGGGGTCTTAACGATTAATGCATATAGCTGATACATGTTTGATTTGTGATATACACATCTTCCGCATAGAAGTTAATAATTACTAAGTTCATTGGAACCACTGCGTAACCAAAAGTGACAACTGTCCTTGGACAGCTGTTCAAAGCAAACAGCAGAAAGTAAACCAATGAAAAGAAAGGCACTAATACATATGTGATAATTACATGTGAACAGGATAAAAAACAATCCAAAGAAAAATCCAAATATACTTGAGGATCCAAAGATGAAAAAAAAATATTTATAAGAATTATTAATAAATATTACACAGTCGAAAAATATATATGTTTTCCCCCAATCACCATGCTCCTGGTCTTAAAGGGGCCCCAGATACTCCAGGAGCATGCTGATTCGAGTTTTCTTCAGCAAAATTTCAGGGAAAAAAAAAACATTTGGACTGTGTAATATCTATTATTAAATTCTTATAAATAACATTGTTTTTTATCCTTTGTTCACATATAATTATCACATATGTGTTAGCGCATTGCTTTTCAGAGGTGGTTTATTCACTTAAAGGGGCAGCTTAGCTTCACATAAGCTTCACAGCATATTGTCATTTTTGGTTGGCACCAGGGCTTACTATGATTTTTGAAACAGCAGAAAGTAGCAAGGTCAGCAGACTGATAAGCAGATCAGGCACAGATAAAACAATTGTAAAAAGAGTTCAGATTACAGAACAGTAGACAGCAGAATGATTGATAATAACAGTCTGATGATCAGGTTAAGCACAGACAAGCTGAATAGAAATGTACTCGCAGTAAATGCAGAGCATTAGCAGACAGATCAACCTGTAATCAGGCACCGGCTGAATGTCCAGCACTCTCTTATGCCCTTCTGATCAGAGCAGGAGTGCGCTGCAGAGACCAAAGCTGCAGTGCTTATTAACCACATACTGACCGCTGCACAACGATGTACGTCCCTTTTTTGAAGAGGGATATCTTGGTAACGGCAGCAGCTGCTGCCATAACCAAGGCATCCATCTCAAGAGGCGGAGGTTCGGTAAACGATAATGGTGGTCTCTGCGGCAGATTTGCCAGGAGATCACAGTTATCGGCGGCGGGAGAGGTGCCGCCCCCCCTCCCTTCACTCTCCCGCGCCCTCTGCCGCTTACCGGAGCCGTCGGCAGCGGCAGAGGCGATTGGGTCCTGTCACTTCCTTGGTATCAAGACGAGTGAGGCTAAGATGGCCCCCACCCATCTCTATACCATAGCAGGGCAGAAGCGATGTCAAAACATCACTTCTGCCCATACCTCTTAAAGGCACATTTTTTCAATGTGAATTTTTCAAATGACAATTTTTCTATTGCATTTAAATCCAAATATGAGATTTGAGGTCTTTTTGACCCCAGATCTCATATTTAAGAATACCTGTCATGCTTTTTTCTATTACAGGGGATTTTTTTTTTTAAAGTATAAAAATAAATAAAACAAAATAAGAAAAAAAATGTTTTTAAAGAGCCCCATCCCGACGAGCTCGCGCGCAGAAACCAACGCATACATGAGTAGCTCCCGCATATGAAAACGGTGGTCAAAGCACACATGTGAGGTAGCCCTAGACCTCCTCCTTAACTCAAAACATGCAACCTGTAGAATTTTTTAAACGTCTCTATGGGAATTTTTAAGGGTATAAGTTTTACGCCATTCCACAAGCGGGAACAATTTTGAAGCCTGACATGTTGGGTATCAATTTACTTGGCGTAACATTATCTTTCACAATATAAAAAAAGTGTACTTGTAAGACCGCTGCGCAAATACGGTGTGAAAAAAAGTATTGCAATGACCGCCATTTTATTCTCCAGGGTGTTCGAAAAAAATATATAATGTTTGGGGGTTCTAAGTAATTTTCTAGCAAAAAAAGTGTTTTTAACTTGTAAACACCGAGTCTGAAAAAGTCGGAAAAAGAGGCCCGGCCCTTAAGTGGTTAATGACCTGCAAATCGTGAAGGCTCAAGGCTGATGTCTGTTAAAAGGAATGAGCTTATCTTAACCACTTCAGCTCTGGAAGATTAACCCCCTTCCTGACCAGGCCATTTTTTGTGATACGGCACTGCATTATTTTAACTGACAATTGCTCGGTCGTGTGACGCTGTACCCAAATGCAATTTATGTAATTTTTTTTCCCACAAATAGAGCTTTTTTTAAGTAGTATTTGATCACCTCTGTGTTTTTTATTTCTTGTGCTATAAACAAAAAAAGTCCGACAATTTTTAAACCAAAAACAAGATTTTTTACTTTCTGCTATAAAACACATCCATTAAAAATTTTAAAAAATTTAATTTCTACATCAATTTAGGCCAATCTGTATTCTGTTACATATATTTGGTAAAAACAAATCCCAATAAGTGTATATTGATTGGTTTTTGCTAAATTATAGGGTCTACAAATTACGGGATATATTTATGACATTTTTATTAATTATTTATTTTACTAGTAATGGCAGTGATCTAGCTAGTGTTTTGGTGTAGTGGGGGAGTTGTTTTTACTAGGAGAAGGCTTGGATCCCTGTCCCTTTGCAGGAACGCAGGATCCATGCCTCCCTTAATGCCGGCGGACATTGGGTTGCAGGACCTACTGTGTAGAATCACAGAAGGAGCGAGTTGCTGGCAGAATCACTGTGTAGAATCACAGAATTACTGTGTAGAATCACAGAAGGAGCGAGTTGCTGGCAGCACGTACTCGCACCAGCTACTCGGAAGTGCAGAATCGCATATATATATAGATATATATTTATATATCTATATATATATATATATATACGTGATCCTGTGCAGTGCGGCTGCCCTGTAGCAGTAAAACTGCTATAGGGTGGTCGCAACTGGTTAACCTATGTAATACTTTGTTCTATGCCCCTGTTGTTGGAATAACCCCAAGTCTAAACACAGCTAATGCAATATGTAAACCTTTAGATAAATATAAAATAAAGGTACATAGTTACATAGTTATATAGTAGGGGAGGTTAAAAAAAGACCATCAAGTCCAACCTATGTATGTGATTATATGTCAGTATTACATTGTAGTTTTTGAAACTATTGATGCTCCCGCACTGAGACCACCACTTGTGGAAGGGAATTTCACATCCTTGCCGCTCTTACAGTAAAGAACCCTCTACGTAGTTTAAGGTTAAACCACTTTTCTTCTAATTTTAATGAGTGGCCATGTGTCTGGTTAAACTCCCTTCTGCGAAAAAGTTTTATCCCTATTGTGGGGTCACCAGTACGGTATTTATAAATTGAAATCATATCCCTTCTCAAGTGTCTCTTCTCCAGAGTGAATAAGTTCAGTGCTCGCAACCTTTCCTCATAACTAATATCCTCCAGACCCTTTATTAGCTTAGTTGCTCTTCTTTGTACTTTTCCATTTCCAGTACATCCTTCCTGAGGACTGGTGCCCAGAACTGGACAGCATACTCTAGGTGTGGCCGGACCAGAGTCTTGTAGAGCGGGAGAATTATCGTTTTATCTCTGGAGTTGATCCCCTTTTTAATGCATGCCAATATTCTGTTTGCTTTGTTAGCAGCAGCTTGGATTGCATGCCATTGCTGAGCCTATCATCTACTAGGACCCCCAGGTCCTTTTCCATCCTAGATTCCCCCAGAGATTCTTCCCCCAGTGTAAAGATTGCATTCATATTTTTGACACCCAAATGCATTATTTTACATTTTTCTACATTAAACCTAATTTGTCATGTAGTTGCCCACCACATTAATTTGTTCAGATCTTTTTGCAAGGTTTGCATATCCTGTGGAGAAGTTATTGCCCTGCTTAGCTTAGTATCGTCAACAAATACAAGGATTGAACCTCATCCTCCAGGTCGTTTATGAACAAAATAAATAGGATTGGTCCCAGCACAGAACCCTGAGGCCGCGTACACACGCGGGGACTGTTCGCTCAACTTTGTCCGTCAAACAGTTTCAGCGGACAGTCCGCTCAAAATTAGCATGGACGGACTTGCCCACACACGACGAACGAACAGTCCGCTGAAACCGTGCACGATGACGTGAACGGCACGTACGACGGGACAAAAAATACGACGTCCTATACACTGCAATGCAAACTTCGGCGTGTAAATCCTTTCTGAGCATGCGCGGAACTTAGTTTGACGAACAAGCCTACACACGAGGGGACTGTTCGCTGAAACAAAGTTTCAGCGGACAGTTTTTCGGAATTTCCGAAAAACTTTGTTCAGCAGACTGTCCGCTGAAACTGTCCGCTGAAAGCCCACACACGAGCGGACTGTCCGCCGAAACACTGTTCAGCGGACAAAGTTGAGCGAACAGTCCCCGCGTGTGTACGCGGCCTGAGGGATCCCACTACCCACCTCTGATCATTCCGAGTACTCCCCATTTATCACCACCCTCTAAACTTGATCCACTTACTCACCCTATGATCCATGTCAACGAACCTTATTTTGTACTTTAAATGTTTATGGGGAACTGTGTCAAATGCTTTTGCAAAATCCAGATACACTACGTCTATCTAGATGGCAAGTCACCTCCTCATAGAAGGTTAATAGATTGGTTTGTCAAGAACGATTCTTCATGAATCCATGCCAATGAAAAAAAAAATTGCTAAATTGCAAGAGGTTTTGATTTCTTTCAAGCAGCCCCCCCCCCCCCCCCCCAAACAATGGGGTTGATTTACTAAAGACAAATAGACTGTTCACTTCGCAAGATAAGTTCCACTTTGCAAGGGAATTTTCCCCGAAACAGTGAATGTGGTGAATCTATCATTCCAATATACAAAACAAATTTATTTTTTACAGTAATACAGCAAAGATGGGAGCAACAGCATCTAACTGTTTCAAATGAAAACTCCTAAGCCCTTACTGTGTACAAAAAACAGCATTTATTCTCCTAAGTGTACTGGATGAATTTAATGTGTGATCCTTAATTTACATCTAGTTTTCATGCTAAGTTCTAACAGTTCTTTCCCATTAATTCTGCGGGGATGCTTTATAGCTTTTTGGTTTCAGTTATCATGTTTTGTGAAAAGAAAGAAAAACTGCGTTGTATTATTGCTTGCACATGATTGGATGATGAAAGTCAGCAGAGCTTCACCTCATTCCCTAAGCTAAGCGAAAGTGAAGATTCCCTTTCAAAGTGAACATCCAATATGCCTTTAGTAAATCAACCCCTAATGTTCAAAAATACATTTCATGATTCATTATAAAAGTTTGGAAAAGAAAAACACACTCAAAACTGCAATAAACTATAGGTCAAGCATGTCTAAAATACAGGCCTTTTAGGATGCATAGATGTAAAGGAGTCTTTATAATCAAGGACGATGACATTTCTCTGATTTTAATATCAATGTAGTTCTGAAATGTAAGTAAAAAAATCTCAATTTTACTCGTGCCTCTAGAGATTAAGTTTCAACAGTAATGTACTTTGTCTGCCTCACCATCTGTTTTTTTATGACTTCTCGCTATTATCTAATGTTTCATTTTCTTGTTGAATTGAATTTAGTTGTTCCAAACACACTTAGGCTTTAATTATACATTGACAATACATTCTTTGTCAAACAAAATAATCTTTAAAAAAAAAGAAAGTAAAATAACCAAACTGTATAAATTGGTGACCAGTAAAAGTAAATTCTCTTATAAATCAGCAAGAATACTCTGCCAATCATAAACAAACCGTCATTCAGGTATACAGTAAGAAACTATGCGGGCATTAAAATATGACCTTATACTGAAAATGTGAAAAAGTAGTTTTTGGTGTCAGGAATTCAGCTTTCAATGTAGAAGGGTTTAGTGTTACAGTAAAATCGCTTAGAATGACCTATTTCATCTTTTCTATACTTAACAACTAGGGATGAGCTTCGTGTTCGAGTAACATACGTTTGACTCGAACATCGGCTGTTCGCCCGTCCGGCGAATTCCGAACGTTATGGGGCGTTTGCGCCAAATTTGTGTGGCGCTCACGGCCCACAATGCACTGCGTCATCGCAGTGCATTGCTGGCTCATGATTGGCCAAGCATGCACTGTGACCCCGCATGCTTGGCCAATCACAGCGCCGGCAGCGAGGAGAGCCATGATTGGCCACAGGCAGGATGCTTGTGGCCAATCATAGTTCAGACTGTGTAGTACACGCCCCACACTATATAAGGCCGCCAGCGTGGCGGCTTTGTGTAGTGTGTTGGCGTCTGTAGCAGTTAGTGGGTGTTCTGTGTACCTTCAACACAGTATACACCAATCGTTATCGGCCGATTTTTCGTTCTTGCTCTTCTGTAGTGGTTGTTGTCTGCGTGCCCGGACCGCAGTATACACCGCTATATCCACCTATATAGCTAACTATCTTGCTAGTTTTAAATAGAGCTTGCAGTCAGCGTTAGGAGAATGTGCGTGCTGTCTGCGTGCTCTGAACCCAGTATACACCGCTATATCCACCTATATAGCTAACTATCTTGCTCGTTTTAAATAGAGCTTGCAGTCAGCGTTAGGAGATTGTGCATGCTGTCTGCGTGCTCTGAACCCAGTATACACCGCTATATCCACCTATATAGCTAACTATCTTGTTCGTTTTAAATAGAGCTTGCAGTCAGCGTTAGGAGATTGTGCGTGCTGTCTGCATGCTCTGAACCCAGTATACATCGCTATATCCACCTATATAGCTAACTATCTTGCTCGTTTTAAATAGAGCTTGCAGTCAGCGTTAGGAGATTGTGCGTGCTTTCTGCGTGCTCTGAACCCAGTATACACCGCTATATCCACCTATATAGATAGCTATCTTGCTCTTTTTTAATAGATAGGTTGCAGTGTCGTGGCACCAGCACCAGTGCCTAAGGCCCAATTTTTCAGCCCCTGTTTAACAGGGGCATGTAATTACAATTCTTGATATAATATTTCACAGCAGGGCCCGTTCCTGTGCCCACCAAGAGTAACTGTGAGGACTTATAGTGTTGTGGCACCAGCACTAGCACCACAACCACCAAAGGCCCAATTTTTCTACCACTGTTCAACAATGGCATGTAATTACAATTCTTGATATAATCGTTCACAGCAGGGCACTCCAGCGCCCACCAAGAGTCACTTTGAGAGCTTATAAAGTTGTGGCAACACCAACATCTTATTCCACCATTTCTGCAGAGCATATAGGGCAGGCCCCTACTTTCAAACATCCAACTAACAAACGTCTCCTACTTGCAAACGGAAGGAGACAACAGGAAGTGAGATGAAAAAAGATGGACGGCAAAACAAATTATACAGGGGTGATAACCCTTCCCTATGTTTTCCAAAAAGCTTAAAAATAGATTTTTTGACTGGAGCTACACTTTAAAAATGTACCAGTTGAAAATTACAAACAGATTCTACTTAACACAACAAACCTACACAGTCCCTGTCTTGTTTGCACCACCTGTATACTGCTGTTCAGAGTATATAGGGCCTGGGGGCCACACGTATTTCCTTTTTTTAATATGGGTACGGGGTTCCCCTTAATATCTGTACAAGACCCAAAGGGGCTGGTAATGGGCAGGGAGGGCTACCCATGCCATTTTTCTCAATGATTTTCAACCATATTGCAGGAACCAGATATAACATTAAAACCGCAAGCAGTTTTAAATGACGTTATTTCCGTTAAATGTCATTTTGTGCAGGGACTGTTCTAAACACGGGAAACACGTGGCACTTCACAGGCATAGTATAGACCCCCCCAGGCACGATATTTAAAGGAATATTTCACTTTTTTTCACTTTAATCGTCATTAAAATCAGTGCTCCGGCCAAAACGGACATTTTTAAAACTTTTTTTTTGCATTGACCCATGTCCCCTGGGGCAGGAGCCAGGTCTCCAAACCCTTTTTAGGACAGTATCTTGCATATTAGCCATTAAAATTAGCACTTTTAATTTCGAACGTTCGAGTCCCATAGACTTCAATGGGGTTCTAACGTTCGGGGGGTGTTCGGCTCATCCCTATTAACCACTTTCAGACTGGACCATTTTGCTGGCTTAAAGGGGTTGAAAAGTTCATTTAAATTTTTTTTTAAATAACAAATATGTTATACTTACCTCCACTGTGCAGCCCGTTTTGCACGGAGTGGCCCCGATCCTGGTCTTCTGGGGTCCCTTCGGCGGCTGTCTCGGCTTCGCCCCGCAAGTACTTCTCACGGTCATGCGAGTTCCCTCGCATGGTGAGAAGCACTTGCGGGCACGCTCCTGTGATACAGCTGGCGGCTATAGCCGCTCACTGTATCACTCGGCCCCGTCCCCAGCGCGCCACATCATTGGATGTGATTGACAGCAGCGCGAGCAAATGGCTGTGCTGCTTTCAATCCATCCACTCTAGCGAAGAGGATGTCGGAGGTGAGCGCAGGACTTTCGAGGGGTCAGGTAAGTAAAACGGGGGCGGCTGGGGGAGCCGGCACTGTCAGATGTTTTTTCACCTTAATGCATAGAACAACCCCTTTAAGACCAGACCACTTTTTTCAATTCAGCACTGCGTCGCTTTAACTGACAATTGTGCGGAGTATGTGAAGATATGTGGAGATAAGGGACAGACTTAAGCCTCATACACACGATCCAATTGTTGACCAACCAAGCGTCGGATTTTTGTCTTCAGGGCGTGTGCCTGGATCTTGTCTTGCACACACAATTTTCAGCCAACAAACACGAGACGTACTACGTGAATATAAAGAGGATGTTAATTTCTCAAGCGCCACCCTTTGGGCTCCTTCTGCTAATTTCGTATTAGTAGAAGTTTGGCGAGTGTTGATTCATGCTTTTCAGTTCATTGCTGAACGGTCGTTCGTCAACCAGCCATGTTGCATAAACGGAGGAGAGAACATGTGATTATTGGGCTAGGAGTTATTGCTTTGACCCAAGTCCAGTCCAGGAACAGGAGGAGAAGGATTTCTTGGACCAAAAATCAGTGGCTTAATCGTGACCAATTATGTCATAAGCCATTGCTGCAGGAGCTCCAGAAAAATAATATGGATGATTTTCGGAATTATTTCCGGATGAAGGACCCCTGCTTTCACCAACTCTTGGCATTGGTGTACTCCTATATTAAGAAGCAGGACACATGTATGAGGCTTTCCACCACTCCAGAGCAAAGGCTCATAGCCACCTTTCGGAACTTGGTGATGGGGAGAAGTCTCCAGGACCTCAAGTTTACGATTGGGATCTCCCGGATTCATTATTCCAGGGACCTGCTCAGCCATCATTCAAGTCCTGTAGAACGACTATATTAGGGTAAGTTTTTACCTTTAAGATCACATTCTATGTATTTATGTTTGGTAATGTATTATATTAATTTGTTGATTACATAATTATCAATATTGCAATATGCTGTGAATGTCCTCATTGTCCTCATGCATGCTGTCAGCTTTTCCTGCTCTTTTTTGGCCTACATGGATATTTCCCTTCATTAAACTCCCCAACATGCTATCCTGGGCCCATACACACCTAGCCTAAAAAACTTAACAATGTTTTTGGTCAACTACATTTTGGGGCTTACCCTAACCAACCCCTAAAATGTGTATAAATGTTATTGTTGTCCTCAAATTCAGGCAGAGTGCAAGAGGCCATTTTTTGGGGTCCAAACTCATTTGGAACCCTCCCTCCCCCCAAAAATCCTAAGTCATCAGATCCAAATACTCTATCTGCTGACTTTGCAAAACCCATACACACTATCCCTCTTTTGTGTTCAAATTTCTATATAAATTCACCAAACCATGTAGTGCAAGGGCCTGCCTGATTACCTACAAGTTGAAATGTATTATGTTTTTGTCTCCTATTATATTGATTACTTAAATCCTAATGTTAAATCCTAATGCTGCAATTTGGACAGTGTTTATCCAGCTTTATAGATTGACACCTCTTACCTATCCACTGAGCTGCCAATAATGTAAGGAAGGAGAGGCTGGCCAAAGTATCACTGATTATTTATGCAGACAGCTCTCATGGAAGTGAAGAGGGTTGCCTGTCCAAAACATCTACCCATTACCCCCCCCCTAAAAATTGTCTAATGGGCAACCAGAGGGGGGAGGAATCAGATAAGTTGACCTTCCACTATTGTCTTTAAATACTCATTTAAGTGTATCCTTGTGTTGGCTAAGCATGTTTGGGTCAAATCTGCTTGCAATGTTATGTGCAGAAGTAGTCATTTCTTTTTCTTTTTTTAATCCACAGTTTCCATCCAACCTGGCAGGACGTTGCAGCCCAGTTCCATCATAAGTGGGATTTTCCCAACTGTGGTGGTGCTATAATTGGCAAGCATGTCTGGATTGTACCACCACCCAACTCTGGCTACTATTATTTTAATTATAATGGCTTTTGCAGCATAGTCACGCTAGCTGTAGTGTCTGCAAACTATGAGTTCTTGTATCTGGATGTTGAGAAGAACAGCCGCAACTCTGACGCAGGAGAGATTATGCAGACAGAGTTCTACATGCGGCTCCAGAATGGCACCTTAAAAGTGCCACCTGCTGAGGAGAATGTTGAGGGCCTCAATTTTGTTTTTGTGGCAGATGAGGCCTCTGCTCTGGGGGAAACATCTGATGAAGCCGTTTCCTATGAGGAACCTCACCCCAGAGCAGAGAATCTTCTATTACAGGCTCTCGTGCCAGAAGGGTGGTCGAAAATGCCTTTGGCATCCTATCGAGTCATTTTAGGCTGTTTTTGACTCCAATCAACCTGGCACTCTACAAGATAAACCATGTGGTCTTTTGCAGCTGTATTTTACATATTTTTTTAAGGAGGAATGCTACCAGCTACCTAGTCTCACTGCCAAGTGATGTGGACCCTACAGTGGCAGGCCCAGCTGAAGAGGCTGCAGCTCGTCTGTCTGTGGGCATGCTGACGCCTATTGTAAAATGCCCATGCTGGATTGCCCTTACAAACTGCCCATGATTTACGGCAGAAATACCTGGAATATGTTGTGGGTAGAAGGGCAGTGCCTTGGCAGCAAATTGTAGATGATCATTTCTAAATTTTTATGTAGATCATAAACTCCTATTTCATTTGAACTACTGTTGTCTGTGTTTCTTATGTGTCTAATATGTTCCCAAATGGGCTTTATTTTGGCCACTTGCTCCAATAGTGAAAATGTACTTTAATTGCTACATGAGGTGACAATATCTTCTTCAGCTAACTATTATGGTGTGCTGTGGGTCTGCTACACTGACACATATTATTTATATCCAAATATTGCTTATATTATTTTTTTTTTGTTCTGATGTATGTACTCCATCTGGTCTTATGCACGGTGCTTGAGATGAGACCATCATTTTCGGATTTGGTCCTTTGACTGTTCCACTGAAAATTCACACTTCAAAATGGCGATGACCTTCTCCAAAATTAGGTCCTTTTGGCTGTCGGGCCTTTCGTAATTGCACAGCTTGTAGTCCTATTCATGCTTCTATAGGATGCGTACCATCTCACCCTTGCTCATGAGG
This sequence comes from Lithobates pipiens, assembly GCF_037356315.1. Lineage (NCBI taxonomy): Eukaryota > Metazoa > Chordata > Amphibia > Anura > Ranidae > Lithobates > Lithobates pipiens. The sequence continues at coordinate 463,587,209 of NW_027507764.1, forward strand.
GTTGCTTTGTGCCTCCCCCAACACCGCGGGCTGCCTGTAATCTGCCAAACCTGCCACGTTGTCCCTCCCAAATTTTCCGCAGTGTGTGTTGCATGCAGAAGAGAGATGGTCAAGCCCCAGCGGCATGGTGCACTGAGAGTGGACTTTGATGCATGCACAGTGTGTATAAAGCCAGAATGCACATCTGACCGTAGGTACGATCTTGGAGTGGAGGACGAATGATCTGCAAAACAAGAAAGGAAACATAAAACAAAGGTACAATTGTAAATTGGGGCATAGGTGAGTAGTGGCCTATACTGCTTAGATTGAGGCCTATATTTGGACTAACTTATGGGTTAGGCCAGACATTATGGTGTGTCTTTTGCTCTGTCTTGCAAGCATCATATCATTTACCATGATGGATACATTTACTTCGCTTGATTTTCGACCCCAATTCATTGACCTGTACCGGGAGCTGCCCTGTCTCTGGAAGGTCAAGAGTAGAGACTACTCCAATAAAATATTGAAGAAGGCAGCTTTGGAGAAACTGCTAGAGTTGGTGAAACCTGTGTACCCCATGGCAGACTTCAGCTACATAAAGCAAAAGATTTCTAACCTGAGGACTACATTTAAAAGGGAGCTGAACAAGCTCCTGGACTCAGAGAGATCTGGAGCAGCAGTGGATGACCTATATGTCCCCAGGCTGTGGTAGTACAACAGCCTGTGGTTTTTGACTGACCATACAGAACCCAGACCATCGCTGTCTACACTGCCCTGGACATCTGCTGAGGCCACAGCTCCTGAGGTCTGCACAGGTCCTGTTGCACAAGATGAAGATGTGGAGGATCCAAGGTTGACCCAGGTATAGCATTGTTGAACATATTTGTATCCAAAAATATAATGATGATAACTATATGTTATTGCTAAAATATTTCTGCCTTAACAAAGTGGTTTCCTTATAAATAGACAGTAGTGGCTAAAAATTATTTGAACAAGAATGAAAAATGTTGGGGTCAGAATGATAGTCTTTTATATTTCTCCACATTCAATTTGCAACAGTGAGGAGATCAAAATTGTGTGTGATTGATGACCAAACCCTTAAAAAAGATTCTAATTATGTCCCATTTTCATACACAGGAAAGTCTCAGTCTGGAGGAGACAACGGCCAGCAGCCAGATGGAGTAGCAGATCCCTCCCCTATGCCCTACTGCTAAAAGGGCTAGGAAGAGCAGGAATCTGGAGGCCACAGCTTCCTTCCTCAGCCAGGCCATTACTGCGTTCCATACAGACCCAGATGAGGCTGAGGGATTTGCTGTGGTGACAGCCAATATATTAAGGCAGATGGCCGGTGAGCAAAGGAGCAGGTGTGAGGAACTCATCCTACAGCTCCTCAATAAGGGGGTGAGGGGCCAATTTTCAGAAAACACCCACCTGTGTGATTTTGTGGCCCCACCTCCACCACCTACACAGCCAACCCACACACCACAGCCACCCCACCCACCACAGCAGCATGGCGGTCAGTGGCAATACCAGCTCCAAGACCCCCAACAAGCCCGCTGGTCTGAGGATTTGAACCCCTTCCCCACTTACTAAATTCTATTATTTTGTTTGTTTTGTAATAATGTTTTTGTTATATTTTCTATATTTTTGGATACATAGAATGCAGTTTTTGGTTAAGTTCTTTTTATTTGGATGACAGATAGCATGTCTATTTTAATTTATTTTATTTTTTTCTACACAATAAAAAAAATGTGGAGAATAATACTTGGCTATGTGTTTTACTTCAAATGACAGTTTGGGAGTAGGCAGTTACATTTTAAAAAATGCAATGTAAAATTAACAAGGGACACCAACATAGTTGTATCGTTGATCTTAAAAACTCAGGGATAATGGTGTTGTTGTAACTTGGCCAAAAAAACAAACAAGAATTATAACAATATTATTGATCACTATAAAACAAAAGCCTTTTAAAATACATTTGCCATAACTCCATCAGTATCACCAGCAAAGCAGCTTCATTATTATCCCATTAAAGAAGAAGAGAATGTGCACTACATTTTGATATTTCATGATTTGCCGCGCCACGGATGTTAATTCTCCATTACGAACGCTAGTTTACAAGACCGTCCGCTTCCGGCTCATTCATTGCTTCTGATCGTGCTTGTTTGTACTTTCAACTTTTGTGTGACAGACTTGTGTACTGACCATCAGAAAATCTGACAATCGACCGTTGTCCACCGAGAATTTACTAGCCTGTCATTCAACATTTGTTGGCCGAAAGTTGGACAACAATTGTCAAAAGGAGCGTACTAACAGTAAGATTTTAGGACAACGGTCTGTCAACAGACAATCCTCTGCCAACAATTGGATTGTGCGTACAAGGCTTAAAGGAACAAGGTTGAGAAACAGGACATCGTTGCAATATGTCTTAAGAACCTTAATCCTTAACCTTTTGTTAGAAAAGAGTCTTGCACATCTATATAATGAAATCTCTGATCACAGTACAGACAGGGTTAATTCAAGTGAAAACTGAGGAGTTTTTTTTAAGTCTGGAGTTTTCAGATAAGGGCATTTAAAAGTTAAGCCACAAGTTTAAATATTTTTTTAAGTTATGCTATGTGAATATGGGAATATATAGCCAATGTAAAGTATATGTTATCCCAATTTGGCTACAAATGTGGAAATACGCTTTAAGTATATGGCATTAGGTAACATAACAGTGACATTACATGCTACTTATGCCCATGAACTTTGCCCAGAAAGGATTAGCATTCAAATGGAGGCTATAGTTAAAGAATTTGGTTTTCCTGTGTTGTTGGTTCTTGCCTAATCCTCAGGCATGCTCTTTAATCAGTCCATGGGTGAGAGCAGATGGCCATCCCTACTAAGAATAAGAACACTGACCTTGTCAAGTGTTGCCATTGCCCACTCACAGGGCCTGACCTTGGAACAATATTCATGCCGTAAACAAGGTTAAAGTTAGTTATAATTAATTTGCTGTATATTAACTTTATACCTATATTAAGTATTAATCTGAACAGTGGTGTATTTTGGTTTACAGCTATCTTAAACCTACATATTAAAATCTGATGCGTCATTGGAAAATGGGGGTGGGGGGGGCAGTCTGCTGAGGAATATCTTATATATTAATGCAAATAGAGAGCACAACAAACATTTACCAATTTATGCTGTGGCAGGTATATCTCAAAATTAACCCTACAACTCTACAATAATATAACCTAAGTTAAATGAACAAAGTAGAGGGGGTTCCTGACACACACATCATACAACATGTGAGTGCACTATACTAAATAGAGATGAGAGTCAGGTTCACCCCTACCATGCGTTTTTGAAGCCACTTGATCAGTGAAGTTCATTAATTGTGAACTTTTGGCCATACGTTAGGCTCACAGAAGCCATATTGTCAGTGTGTTTTGGAGCCCTTAGGAAGAGTTGACAGTTGTGTATAGGTAGAGATACCGTTTTTATCTTTTTTTTTCTTTTTTTTTTTAAGCATAGTACTTTACATAGTACTGGTACTTTTTTTCCCGGAGGCAGTGCCAGCTTCCCATGGTGTTTGTGATTCACTCATTCCTAATACCTAAAGCCTAACCCAATATTTTAATGAACATTAAATAGTTTAACTGACAAAAAAACAAGATATTTGCTTCAGTGGCTGTGAGCGCTGTATGAAATATATCTAGCCTCAGCTACATAAAATATACATCCTTGTGTTCCAGCAGCAGGTCAAGGACTTCTTGTCCCACTTCTGGAACAAAATCGGGGTTGGGCTGAGTGCTGCTCAGCCATTCACAGGAAGCTTTGTATTTTATGAATGATTGGCTGTCATAGTAGCCACATGATCGATGCCCATTCTGTTTTCTCCCAATCATAATTAGAGATTAGAAGCTGTCTGTGATACTGTAGCTTGGTACTGTGCTGCAAGTGTGCAGTGAGCACCCTCTCAGCACAAAAACCTCAGCTGCCACGGAAGCATTTATGTAACATGTGGGCATTAAGGCCCACCCTCCTTGCTGTCACACATTTGTGTTACATTGATGGCCTCCCTTGTGCACTCTCCCTGCGCGTGCTGTGATCACAGAGTCACTGAGACTCAGGTGATCATCGATCCTCCGAGTAAGGGGCCAGTCCCAGCCCCTTGCCATGTGATCAGCTGTCAGCCAATGACAGCTGATCACATGAGCAAAACAAAAGCTTGGTGATCTTTTTTTTTCTCCTCACGTTGACAGCGGAGGAGGAAAAAAAAGCCGATCACGGGCTCATCTTAAAGGGACATCGGTCCCGAAGAGGAAGAGGCAATTATGCCTCATTTATGCCATCTGACAGTGCCCACAGTGCCCACAAGTGCCACCTATCAATGCCCACAAGTGCCACCTATCAATGTCCACCAGTGGTGCCAATCAGTGCCACCTAGAAGTGCTGCCTATCAGTGTAACCGATCAGTGCCCATCACTGCCACCTATCAGTGCCCATCAGTGCCGCCTCATCAGCGTACATCAATGACAGACAAAAATTAGCCTTTTTAAAATTTTATAACAAAATTTAAAATATATATTTTTTTTTAATTCAGTCTTTTTAAAAATTTTTAACAAAAAATAAAAAAACAAACAGGTGATCAAATACCACCAAAAGAAAGCTCTATTTGTGGGAAAAAAATTATAAAAATTGAATTTGGGTATAGTGTTGTATGACCGCTCAATTGTCATTCAAAGTGTGTCAGCGCTGAAAGCTGAAAATTGGTCTGGATAGGAGGGGAGTTTAAGAGCCCTGTAAACAAGAGATCCGCTTTAGGGCCGTTGTCATTTTCTTCAAGTGGATTTTGCATTAAAATACAAGTCTATAGGAATGAAAAACCCACTTGCAGCAGGTCAGAAGGAGATAAATGGCAGGTCAAATGTGCAGTCCATGAATTCTGAGGCCGCGTACACACGGGCGGACTGTTCGCCCAACCTTGTCCGCTGAACAGTGTTTGGGCGGACAGTCCGCTCGTGTGTGGGCTTTCAGCGGACAGTTTCAGCGGACAGTTTGACGGACAAAGTCTTTCGGAAATTCCGAAAAACTGTCCTCTGAAACTGTGTTTGAGCGGACAGTCCGCCCGTGTGTAGGCTACTTTCGAAATGAGCAAACTGTTCCCGCTCGGAGGGAAGTCTGCTCATTTCGAGGTAGGCGGGGCCCGCGACGGAGACGTCGCGGGCTCCGCCGCCTGGAATGGGCTTAAAGGGGAACCCCAACGCCGAAAAAAATCGGCGTGGGGGTTCCCCCAAAGTCCACAACAGACCCTTGTCCGAGCACGCTACCCGGCCGGCCAGGAAAGGGGGGCGAGCGAGCGCGCCCCCCCTCCTGAGCCGTACCAGGCCGCGTGCCCTCAACATGGGGGGTGCCTTGGGGAAGGGGGGGCCGCGCGGCCCCTCCACCCCAAAGCACCTTGTCCCCATGTTGATGAGGACAAGGGCCTCTTCCCGACAACCCTGGCCGTTGGTTGTCGGGGTCTGCGGGCGGGGGGCTTATCGGAATCCGGGAGCCCCCTTTAAGAAGGGGGCCCCCGGATACCGGCCCCCCACCCTATGTGAATGAGTATGGGGTACAATGTACCCCTACCCATTCACCTGTGAAATAAAGTACAAAAAAAAACACAACACAGAGAAAAAATATTTTATTGCACAGCTCCGGGGGTCTTCCGTCTTCGGGGGTCTTCTCGCCGGACTCCTCCGCTATCTTCGTGTAGCTCTTTTACTAGCGGAGGAGTCCGGCTTTCTTCCTCCCCGCCGCCGGCCTCTTCTCCCGACTTCGGGGGTCTTGTCCCCCTCTTCGGTTCTTCTGCCGGGCCACCGCGCCTTCTTGTAGCTCTTTTACAGGCGGTGGCCCGGTCTTCTGTCGCCGCCGTCACCGCCGCCGCCTTCCGTTCTTCTGTCGCCGCCTTCCGTTCTTGTTCTTCTTCTTGTTCTTCTTCTTCTTCTCCAGGAGATGTTGACACGTCGCTCTCTCCGGCCGGAATGCCAGAGCCGCGCTGTGCGGTCACTTATATAGTGACAATGGGGCGGTGTCACATGGTATATGTCACATGGGTTGGTCACATGGTGACCCCGCCCCTTACGATGTCATAGTCCCCATGTGACATCAACCCATGTGACCAACCCATGTGACATATACCATGTGACACCGCCCCATTGTCACTATATAAGTGACCGCACAGCGCGGCTCTGGCATTCCGGCCGGAGAGAGCGACGTGTCAACATCTCCTGGGGAAGAAGAAGAAGAACAAGAAGAAGAACAAGAACGGAAGGCGGCGACGGCGACAGCGACAGCGGCGACAGAAGACCGGGCCACCGCCTGTAAAAGAGCTACAAGAAGGCACGGTGGCCCGGCAGAAGAACCGAAGGCGGCGACAGAAGAACGGAAGGCAGCGGCGACAGAAGACCGGGCCACCGCCTGTAAAAGAGCTACAAGAAGGCGCGGTGGCCCGGCAGAAGAACCGAAGAGGGGGACAAGACCCCCGAAGTCGGGAGAAGAGGCCGGCGGCGGGGAGGAAGAAAGCCGGGCTCCTCCGCTAGTAAAAGAGCTACACGAAGATAGCGGAGGAGTCCGGCGAGAAGACCCCCGAAGACGGAAGACCCCCGGAGCTGTGCAATAAAATATTTTTTCTCTGTGTTGTGTTTTTTTTTGTACTTTATTTCACAGGTGAATGGGTAGGGGTACATTGTACCCCATACTCATTCACATAGGGTGGGGGGCCGGTATCCGGGGGCCCCCTTCTTAAAGGGGGCTCCCAGATTCCGATAAGCCCCCCGCCCGCAGACCCCGACAACCAACGGCCAGGGTTGTCGGGAAGAGGCCCTTGTCCTCATCAACATGGGGACAAGGTGCTTTGGGGTGGGGGGGCCGCGCGGCCCCCCCTTCCCCAAGGCACCCCCCATGTTGAGGGCACGCGGCCTGGTACGGCTCAGGAGGGGGGGCGCGCTCGCTCGCCCCCCTTTCCTGGCCGGCCGGGTAGCGTGCTCGGACAAGGGTCTGTTGTGGACTTTGGGGGAACCCCCACGCCGATTTTTTTCGGCGTTGGGGTTCCCCTTTAAGCCCATTCCAGGCGGCGGAGCCCGCAACGTCTCCTTCGCGGGCCCCGCCTACCTGTACACGCGCTCGAAATGGGCGGATTTGCCTCCGCCTTACGTGGGCGAGTCCGTTCATTTCAAAAATTGAGCGAACTGTTTGTCAAACAGTTCGCTGAAACAGTCCGCTCGTGTGTGGGCAAGTCCGCTCATGCAAATTTTGAGCGGACTGTTTGCCGAAACTGTTTGACAAACAAAGTTGGGCGAACAGTCCGCCCGTGTGTACGCGGCCTGACTGATCTCAGAAATGTCTCAATCTCATGATGATGACAGCATCAAAAATCCAAAGGCCCTAATGCTGCATACCAAGGCATTGTTCTGCGTTTTTCATATTCAAGACAGTTGAATGGAGCACTTGTAAATTATTTGCAAATGAACAGCAATGCGATTGCATTGACATTTGGAGTGTCTCACTAAATAATATTATCAAATAAAAAAAGAAAACAAGCTGAAACACAACAAATTTTATAATAAACATGGTGGCTTATGCTCAAGTAGTAGATCAGCAAAGATTTGCAGATTTTTGGTAGATTATATATTTTTTTCTATTTGCACATATATTTCCTTCATCATAATTACACACATCATTAAAAAATTCAACATTAAAGCACAAATCTTTTTATTTTTTTCATTCTGACTTGCGAAAGGTAACATAATTCTGCATTTTTTTTGTATAAGGTCAGTTTCTCTTACTTTAGTGAATGGGCTGAAATTTAAATTTGCAAAGACTTCTCAATCACTTGCACATGATTGGATTATGAAAGTCGGCAGAGCTTCACCTAATTCATTAAGGTCTTAGAAAAATTCCCTTTCAAAGTGAGAAAAGACAATACTATATGACAATATGGTGTGACGCTTGCAAGTTTACCTATACAACAATGTAAATAAATTTCCTTTAGTGACACTATACACATAGTACTCTACTGTACAGTATTGTACTCTAATGCACTTCCCTCAGTTACATCCTTAAAGTGGATGTAAACCCTCTCCTATACCCAGTGAAATGAATAGCCTCAGATGATATACAGAGATAAAACAAATCCTCCTATATAGGTTTTACATGTATATCTGCTGTCTTCAGCTTTCTACACTTTTTAGAAAGTGCAGATCATGTTACAAATCTTGTTTCCTCATTCAGCAGTGGGTGTGGAGCCTGGGCATACACATAGGCAGGGGAACAAAGGAACATGCAGAGCTGTACTGTGAATAGTAAAAGCTCTCTGCTTATCTATCTCTAATCATCCTTCCGACACAAATTTATATATATCATATATATGTACAATATATGTGTCTAGGTCAGATTTCTTCATGAATGGGGTTCACAACCCCTTTAGCTAAGTTAATTGCATGTTTCGGTAACATGCATAAATCAATAACACACAACATTTTAGTTATAACAATCACTGTGTAATATAGTGTATAAATATTGTAAACAATATAAATTCTGTGCAAAAGTCAGCAAGACAAGTCTCTGTGTTAGACAAGTCTACAGTGCTCTTTAAAAAGTGTCTTGTGCCCAGAGGTAGAAAATCCAATATCTTTACTTATTGTGACTAAGTGCTCCCCTTGTGTACACCACACTCACCAGATCTCCATAACCCCATATAAATGGGTTTAAGAGCTTTATGAGTATATCTTTCCTCCAGCGGCTTTATCCAGATCCGCTCCCCAGGACCACGTCTTCATAAACTTTTCTCCAGTTTGTATATGTAAAAGGAAAAAAAGCCAGGAGGCAGCCTCCAATGGTGTAATTCTGCATTTATTGGCAATTTAAAACAATTAAAGAGGAAGTAAACCCTGATGAGTTTACTTCCTCTTTTTTTCCCTGCAAAGGTAAAGCATAATGGACTACTATGCATCGCATAATAGCCCATTATGTGTCACTTACCTGACACAGGAGCCAGCGAAGTCGCCGCTGTCCCCTGTAGTCCGCCGCATCCATCTTGCTGGTGGCGTCTCGCAGCTCCGCCGCTATCATTCAGCGAAGCCGCGATGACGTCACTCCCGTGCATGCGCACGGGAATCGACAAATGCGGCAGCTTCATTCTTGGAACTGCCGCGTTCAGTGCGCCTGCGCACCGCTGTCTACGGCGCATGCGCCGTAGACAGCGGTGCCCGTTTTCGGGCAAATATCTCCTAAACCATATAGGTTTAGGAGATATTGCTTGGACCTACAGGTAAGCCTTAATCTAGGCTTACCTGTAGGTCAAAGTGGTTTGTAAGGGTTTACAACCACTTTAAAATACAATTACGCCATAACAGTGCTTGGATATGCAAAAGCTACAGCGCATGTAAACCACTTCCTGGAGCCCTCTGCTCTCCACAGACCAGAAGTATGAAAGTAGAAGTGATATAGTAAGCCCTCCCAATTAGTTTCATTACACTGACGTCTTCAAAGTTCCTGAAGACCCATTTATAGGGGGTCATGGAGATCTAGTGAGTGTGGTGTTTACAAGGGAGCACATATCAGTCACAAAAAGTGAAGATATTGGATTTTCTACCTCTGGGCATAAGACACCTTTTAAAGAATACTTTATGAACACTGAGGGGTTGATTTACTAAAGGCAAATAGACTGTGCACTTTGCAAGTGCAGTTGCTCCAGAGCTTAGTAAATGAGGTAAAGCTTCACTTTGCAGAAAGTACCCAATCATGTGCAAGGAAAATTTAAAAAAAAGCTGAATTTTTGCTTGCACATGATTGTATGATTGAAGTCAGCAGAGCTTTTGCTCATTTACGAAGTTCTGTAGAAACTGTTCTTTGCAAAGTTCACAGTGTATTTACTTTTAGTAAATTAACCCCTGAATCTCAACACAGTTTATTGGATAAATGTACCTCAGACAGAGGCTAGTCTTGCTGTCTTTGGCACAGAATTTACATTGTTTACAATATTTTTGCACTATATTGGACAGTGATTGTTAATCATCAGTCAGCTGCGTCCAGGCTCAGACATCTGTCCCGGGGTTGCAGCTAAGTGCTCTGTGTGCGGCTACATGCAATCATCAGCGGAAGCTGTCAGCGCCGCATTTGTTTAAATGGGCTGGGTGGCCAGTGCTAATTGCATAACCCGGTCATGCCTGCAGCAAAAATCTGCAGATTCTTGCCACAGGAATCTGAGAGCCATAACAAACTGGGCATGTGAAAGGGGCCGAAGAGAGCCTTCAGAGACAGGGTCACACCAGAGGCTACATCACAGCTCTGGACCTGGAAAGAGCTCTGTGACTAACAGTACGCAAACATCTGGAAAGCACCATCGTGCATTGCCCAGTGCCTGAAGGTCACATTCCAGCCTAGCCTCATGATGTGCAGAGGCCTACCCACAGAGAGAGTCTTCAAAGACTGGGTCAACCAGAGACTGTGCCTGGACCCTAAGCACACTATGCGGTCACTTAATACAGTACCCAAAGGTCTTTAAATCATTACAAGCAGAACCCAATTCCCATAGGTCACTTTCTATTCTAGCACCGCAAACTTCTAGACCAGCGGGGTCCAGGTACTGCCCCCAAAGCTGTTGCTGATGATACATTGAGCCGGATATCTGCTGTGTAGAGATTATCTCAAACAACATACTATGATTCAGAGGAAAGGGCATCCAAACTCCTGGGACACTAGCAAAAAAACTGAACCATGATAGTTATATGCAGGGTTATAGGGACTGGCATTTAAGGGTTTTTCTGTTTGCTAGTGTCCAAACCACCTGTAGGCAGTAGCATATAAGCCAAATATTTAGGAAAGTCTACATTCATAAGTCCCTTAATGAACAATAAAGAAAATTATTGTTGGGCTTAAATACACTTTGAAGGAAGGGGAAAATAATGGATCTATTCTTAGAATGAACAAGCATTCAATTAAGTCATCAACAAGTGACACACCACATAATATTAGATTTTTTTTTTTTGCCCATAGTTTCACTTTAAGTTGCATTTTTTACTTTTATTTTTTTTTACTTAGACTATTTTAATTACAAATTTTATTGTAGGCTTTAATAGCACAGACAGTGCCCAGTAAGAATGTGGCGTCATAACATTTGCAGATGAAATATTATAAATGACCCTTCAGGTGACTGATTATATCTGCATTGTCCTTTGGAAAGAGCATTCTAATTGCACTATGCCGTAAGAACAATCATCTTCCACTTGTGCCTTATTTCACCCTTTTACGTGTATCCTGGTTAAGAATGAAAAGTGTTAGTGACTTGGTCATATTTCAGTTCAGGTCACTGTCTCATGAGCTGGCTTTATTTGATGTAATGAAAGCTAGGTGAATGTTTATTGGATTTAAATGTGAAGGCTTATTGGTTTGAGATAGGATGAAAAGAAGAATTTGAATGCAAAAAAAGAAGAGGAATGAAGATCAAAATTACCTTTATGCCTTCAGTAGCTGCATACAGTGATGGTAAATGGCTGTGGCTTTTAATTCCACCGAAGTCCAAAATGAGCTCATCTGTTTGAATGTAGTAAAAAGATGATGCTATTATCAAAGCAATAACTATACTCAAATAATCATTATTTAGAAGTGTGCCTAAAACATATTTAATTAAGGACATTTTTATCACATGTAAGAAATGCATAAGGGGATCAATCAGCACCCTGCTGATTTGAAACTTGAAAACTAAAGCTGGCCATGCATAAGATTTCTCTTATTCAAACTCTCTGGCTGAAAGAGAAAAATCACTAGATTCCTCTATTCAGGAATTCAAATTGGACAGCTGAATCTACAGCAGTGGTGACTGGTGGGTTCTTCTTTTGGGGGTGGCAAACAAACAGGACCCCCCCATCAGCGTGGCAGGGCACTGAAACAGCACCTCACTGTGGGCGGTCCGTCGCTTACCAGCTTGTGTGGCAGGGCTTGGTGTCCTCTCCTGCTCCTCTGGAGTGCGGGCAGCAGCCGCCGCAGCTCTGGCGCCACCCCTTCTGCCTAAGCATTAGGCATCCAATAGGATCGCCTGATGCTTTGGCCAATCGGGAAACAGGTCTCACAGACCTGCCTCCTGATTGGCCAGGAGGAACTTTACTGTGATAAAGAAAATTATCTGCTTTGCTCAATGCTTTGTTAATGCTCTCCTTTTTTGAAACCTATTAGAGCCTCTGGCTCTAATCAGGTGCTTCAAAAAACACCCACTCCTCATTGGCATCCATGGCCCGGCACCACTGATATGTAGATCAGGGAGCCGGATGCATGGATAGGGGAGGCGGAAGCCACCGATCTACAGTGACCACTATTCTATTCTGACAGCCGGCATCCACAGCTGCCAGAATACCCTAGCAGTGCCAGCATCCAATCCAACCAACAATTTTTCTACCCAACTTTTACAACAAAAGTACATTTTTTCAATTGACTTTTTGTTGAGCTGGGTGGTGTAGACAAGTGTCACCCATAGAACGAATTTTCACCAATTAAGCAGGAATCAGCCAAAATTCAGTCCGTGTATGGCCAGCTTAGGAAAGCAATTTAACTCCACTAAACACAGCCCAACACGTTTATTTTAGTCTGAGCTTCTGATTATCCCTTGTAGGTAGTTACAGCAGAGCTGGATCTAGCCTGTCTGATGTGGGGGTGCAGTACAAAATGTCAGGGGGCAGAAGAAGGGAGATCAGCAGGGCAGAGGATAGGGTCAGCCATTTTTAGGGCAGTGTACAGGGAGTCAGTATGGCAGAGGATAAGGTCAGCAGTTTTTGCAGGGCAGTGTACAGAGGTCATTAGTGTACAGGCATCAGCAGGGCAGAGGACAGGGGTCAGAAGGGAATTGTAGGGGGACAGCACGGTGGAGGACAGGGGTCAACAGTAAGTGAGGCAGAGTTCAGAGGTCAGTAGTAGGTGAGGTAGAGTTCAGGGATCAGTAGAAAGTGACACAGATAATTGATTTTGCCTAACAGTGGGAGGGGCTTAAAGGGGGATGATTAAATGGAATTTGTGACTAGTCGCTGTATACATAGCACACCTAAACCACAGTCCGTGTACCCACAAAATACTGATATTTACTATTTCACAAATGACAGTCTCATGGATACACAAAAGCCTCAGAATGAAGCACTATTTTTAAAAATGTAACCGTTTTGCTCACATATACTTTTCTGCACACAAAAAGTCATCATTTTGTCTGTCTGAGCCTACCTTAAGGAAGAAATTCAATTAAATCAGCAACTGTTGGGACAAGGAACACCTTGATCAGGACTCTGAAATGTACAACATGAGGTATAGAGTGAAGGGGCCAGGAGTAAGTAACATACAAAAGAACATATAGAGTGCAGCACCTGTTTACATCATATTCCCCCTTACATCAAGAATCCCCATCAGAGTCTTCAGAGTCCTTCCCTTTACATCAGGGTCTCCAGGGTCACCCCCCTATGTCATTGTCCCCAGAGTCACCCCCCTAACATCAGGGCCCCCAGAGTCCCCCTCGTGCATCAGAGTCCCTAAGGTTCCTCCCCTTATCTCAGGATTTCCGGATCTTTACATAAGGATCTCAAAAGTCACCCCCTTACATTAGGGTTCACAGAGTTCCCCACTTACATCAGGGTCTCCAAAATCCCACACTTACATTGGTATTCCCATAGTTCCCACTTCTGCCTTTTCGTTAGGGACACCAGAGTCCCCCTTTCCCAAAATCAGGGTCCCTAGAGTCTCAACCCTTACATCATGGTGCCCAGAGTCACCCCACCTTACTTTACACTTTCTAAAGTCTCTTTACTTGCATCAGGGTCCCCTGATTCATCCCCACCTTACATCAGGTTCCCCACAGTGACCCCTCCTTACATAAGGGTTCATAGAGTCACTCCTTCTTACATAAGGGTCCCCAGAGCCACCCCCCTTACAAAAGGGTCCCCACAGTTACCCCCCTTACATAATGGTCCACAGAGTCACTCCCTCCCCCTTACATCAGGGTCCCCAGAGTCATCCTCCCTTACATAAGGGTCCCCATAGTTACCCCTTTTACATAAGGGTCCCCAGAGCAACCACTCCTTATATAAGTTTTCCTAGAGTCACCCCTTCCTTACATTAGGGCCCCTAAAGCTCTTCTGCTTACATCAAGGTCCCCAGAGCTGCCCCTCCCCCAAATTAAATTAGGGTTTTCAGAGTTTCCTCACCTCCCTTGGAACACATGACAGAAAGTATAAAACAGTGCTGGCAGCCTATATTATACAATACACATCCTGGTGATTAGTGCCATATACATAAATGTGTTTGTGACATATAAAATCAAAACACAACAAAATTATATATAATATAATATGCACAAATCTGTAAAGTGCTTGGTGCTCCAAAACTTTGCAAAATATGAGGTAACTCCCCCTTCAGTGACCCCACTCACCAGAAACAATAGTCCCTCAGCTTCGCAGTCTGGAATCAAAAAAGGCAGTGATCTATTATTCTGGGGATATGTAGGATGGTTCCTCAACAAACTCTTCCAAGAGGGTGCTTTACGACAGAAAGGATATGCCACACTCCATAGATGGGAAAATAGAGAAAAAAACTCATAGTGAAATACCGCTTAACATAAATTATCAAGCTTATTACAAACGCCACTTACAGGATATTTGGCAAAGACAGGCATCAGTAAAAAACATCTGAGTTCGCCGCTGTATGGCATGCCTTCCACAGAGGTGGAAATTGTGTCAAATTGCGTCAATAGTTATGATGAACCGGAAGTATGTTGACGTGTTTCCACCCACCAGGGCATCATCAAAGGACATCTATTCCCTTGGAACACAGTCCACTGCTTTCCATTATAACTGCAGCCAGCAGCTACATGAGAATGCCGGGAGGCGGGCACTGGCCAAAAGTCTGGAGGAGGAAGTTTCATCCTCCTCTCTGAATACTGGGGACGGAGCTAGCACTTGGAGAGAAGAAAGAAATGGCTGCACATCCAGAACTTCCGATTGCCTTTTATTTTGCTTCACAAAGATAACACCAGAGACACCAAACTGTGGTCACATAGACGCATTTCACACATACATCTTGTGCTTAATCATTACCATCTATGTCTCATTGGGGAGAGTTACCTTCACTTCCTGTTCCATAGCCAAAAGAGAAAGTGAGAATAAATCCTTGCTAATTAAGGGAATCTCTTGGGGCTCTCCAGGTCACCAGAACTAGTATCCCAATTGGAAGATTTACCCTCTTTTACTTTTCTGGGGACAACACAAATTTTAGATTTCCTTTACTTTCACTTTCAATGATAATGGTAAACAGGACAGTTATGCCGCATACACACGACCAGACTTTTCAACATCAAAAGTCTGACGGAATGATTCCGGCAGACTATTCGATCGTGTGTGGGCTGCAGCGGACTTTTGATTTGCAAAAGTCTGACAGACTTTAGAAATGGAACATGTTTCAAATTTTTCCGAAAGAACTCCGCCGGACCCAGTTCCTACCGAGAAATCCGCTTGTGTGTGTGCTAGTCCGACGGACAAAAACCGATGCGAGGGCAGCTATTGGCTACTGGCTATGCACTTCCTTATTCTAGTCTGGTCGTACGTCATCACATTCGAATCCGTCGGACTTTGGTATGATTGTGTGTGGCCAAGTCCGTTCATTCGGAAAGTCCGTCAGAACTCTGTCAGAACTCCGTCAGAACTCCGTCAAAAGTCTGTCGGACCTAAGTCCGGTCATGTGTACGCGGCATTAGAGAGGGTGAATCCCCCAGACGGGGGCACAGACAGCAAAAAAAAATAATTAATAAGGTGTTCTAATACATCTCCACTCCAAACTCCAAACTAAAACAGTTTTAACTTTAGTTATACTTTAAGGCAAGCATTATTGCTAATTTTGTGATGACCTAGAAAAAAACTTTGTACTTGTCTCTGTTGTTTATCTATTCATAAGTGTCATGTGCCTTATATGCATGTCCTCAATTTCAGTTATGCATTAGGGCAAGGCTTGGTTTGTCTGCTCTCTGGAGTTTATTTTTCAATAAACCTGATATTGAACACTGATATCACTCATGGTGCATTGACACCGATTTCTAGCACCAAGCATTCTTATGCATAGATTTGGTGGGTACAGCCATTTCTCATTTTCCTTTCTAAAATAACTTGTAACGTTGGAACAAACAGAGGCAGGAATCAGACCTGAAATCAGTTTTATAGATAAGTGTTGATTTAGGAAACAAAATGAAAAACAAAATGATTATATAATACACCACATGGGAGCTACAGTGTAGGGGTCGGGAGTATTTAATGTACAGAATGGTATACAGAATGCAGCAGTTAGGATTATATAACACTGTGCCCCTTACATTGCTGGTCAGTAGTAGTAAGAAATGCCTAAGCCCTTGTACACACGGTCGGACATTCTGACAACAAAATCCATCGGATTTTGTCCGAAAACTTGTGTTGCATACACACGGTCGGACAAAGTTGTCGGAAAATCTGATCGTACGTAGCGTGATGACGTTATTTCGTTACGACGGGACTACATTCAGGCTAGTAGCCAATAGCTTTGGTCTAGGAATTTGATCTGAGCATGTGTGGCACTTTGTCTGATCGGAATTCTCTACACACAATCGGACAAAGTCCGATCGGATCATGTTGTCGGAAAGTTTTATAGCCCAGCTCTAAAACTTTGTCCGTCGGATATTCGGATAGTCCGATGGAGCCCACACACAGTCTGATTATCTGACAACACAGTCCGATCGGACATTTTCCGTCTAAATGTCCGACCATGTGCACAAGGGCTAAGTGTCAATGGGAGGGAAAAATGCCCCGTCATAGTCAGTCACAGCAAAAATACCCTGATGTTGATAAAAGATGACAGATGAGAAGTGGTAAGTCTCCAAGGGGAATAAGTGTATTTACCAAGTTCAGAGTGGTGCATTTTACTAATTATATACTGTGCTGCTTTACAAATAAGAGGAGCATTACATCTAGTAGCATTTTCCGTAGAAGAAGATAAAGTAAGTGTTGATAAAGGTTGGGGAAACTTTTTGATGAATGTTTTGAAGCATTAGAATTCTGCACAGTTGTTATATTTGTTATATATTGGGTGAATGATTCACAGGCAAATGCCTATGATTTATGGTAGATCTTAGGTAAATATCCAGCAAATCTGAGATTTGACCTTTTATAAACCAACCCATTAGTCGAGTTATTTGTCTTTCAGGAAAACTGCAAGAGACAAAAAGAACAGCTGTGTGAGAAGTTTGATTATTTATATGCTATACTTGAAGAAAGAAAAGGGGAACTAACCCAAGTAATCACAAGAGACCAAGAAGAAAAATTTGATTATGTTAAGTCTTTAATAAAGAAATATGCAGATCATACGGAAACAGTTTCAAAACTGGTGGAATCAGGAATTCAGTTCATGGATGAGCCAGAAATGGCAGTGTTCCTTCAAGTAAGTCCATATGACCACAAGGAATATCTGTAGATTTTATATATTCACTCTCAACTGTGCATTTGAGATTTGGAATTGTTTAGAACAGTATACAAGGTGTTTTAAGCTTTATTAACCATGATTTATGTGGTAAAAAGTAATTTTTTAATAATGTTCTTCATTGTCCAGACACAGAGAACTGATGGACACTCTCAAACCAAATGCAAAATTCTACTACTAAATAGGGGATTCAAGTAGAAGATACTAAACCTGCTATTTGCCTTCTGTTAATTACTTGGTAGTAGCAGCTTGAATGTAGTTAACAGTTTCTGATTGAATATATTAATCCTAATACTGCAATGTTGCTGAATTTGTGATAGAGTTGGTTAAATACTAAAGCTTTGCAAATTTTTACAGAACCCCGGTAACTCTTCTGATAAATATAGGGATACATTGTTTGGTAATCCATAAATTTGATTTGGGAATTTTTGTTTATGCATATATTTGCCAGGGGAAGCTTACTAGATAGTTGTGATCCTCTATCAAAAATATAACACCATCATGAAAGGGAATGCTATGTAGATTTTTTGTGGAAAATATTAATCTTTAATTTTAATTTTGTTTTGTATGCTTCGCAGAATTCCAAGGCTTTGCTACAAAAGTGAGTGTCGTTTTATACGGAAATTATTATGAAAAATTGTATAGCTTAGCTTGGAATTATAAATTTGATCTTATGCTCTTTAATATTTAAGAATAACAGAAGCATCCAGAGGATTTCAAATGGAAAAAATTGAACCAGGATATGAAACCATGAATCACTTCACAGTGGACCTAAACAGAGAAGAGAGAATACTACGTGAGATAGATTTTTATAGAGGTATGCACCATGTTCTGGAAGTATGTTGCATATTAGGTATAGAAAATATTTGCCATTAAAATAAATGAAACTATTTATGTTGGTGAAATTGTTTGAATACAATAAATAAAATCTTAAGGTTTTACACAAAGGAAGACATTTTATATACAGTATCTCAAAAAAGTGAGTACACCCTCACATTTCTTAAAATATTTTATATCATTGAATGTGACAACACTGAAGAAATTATACTTTGCTACAATGTAAAGTAGTGAGTGTACAGCTTGTATAAAAGTGTAAATGTGCTGTCCCCTCAAAGTAACTCAACACACAGACATTGATGTCTAAACCACTGGCAACAAAAGTGAGTACACGCCTAAGTGAGAATGTCCAAATTGGGCCCAATTAATCAGCTATTTACCTCCCCAGTGTCATGTGACTCATTATTACAAGGTCTCAATGTGTGAATGGGGAGCAGGTGTGTTAAATTTGGTGTTATCACTCTCACTCTCCCATACTGGTCACTGGAAGTTCAACACGGCACCTCATGGCAAAGAACTCTCTGACTATCTTAAAAAAAGAATTGTTGCTCTACATAAAGATGGCCTAGGCTGTAAGAAGATTGCCACGACCCCAAAACTGAGCTGCATCATGGTGGCCAAGACCATACAGTGATTTAACAGGACAGGTTCCACTCAGAACAGGTCTCGCTATGGTCAACCAGAGAAGTTGAGTGCACGTGCTCAGCGTCATATGCAGAGGTTGTCTTTGGGAAATAGACTTATAAGTGCTGCCAGCATTGCTGCAGAGGTTGAAGGGGTGGGGGGTCAGCCTGTCAGTGCTCAGACCATACGCTGCACACTGCATCAAATTGGTCTGCATGGCTGTCATCCCAGAAGAAAGCCTCTTCTAAAGATGATGTACATGAAAGCCTGCAAACAGTTTACTGAAGACAAGCAGACTAACAACATGGATTACTGGAACCATGTCCTGTGGTCTGATGAGACCAAGATAAACTTATTTGGTTCAGATAGTGTCAAGCAAGTGTGGCGGCATTCAGGTGGAGGAGCAAAGGTCTCTAACATCCACCAACTCTGTTATGTCATCATGGAGGAGTGGAAGAGGACTTCAGTGGCAACCTGTGAAGTTCCATGCCCAAGAGAATGTTAAGGCAGTGCTGGAAAATAATGGTGGCCGCACAAAATAATGACACTTTGGGCCCAATGTGGACATTTTCACTTAGGGGTGTACTCACTTTTGTTGCCAGTGGCATAGACATTAACGGCTGTGTGTTGAGTTATTTTGAGGGGACAGCAAATTTACACTGTTATACAAGCTGTACACTCACTACTTTACATTGTAGAAACATGCAATTTCTTCAGTGTTGTCACATGAAAAGATATAATAAAATATTTACAAAAATGTGATGGGGTGTACTTACTTTTGTGAGATACTTTATATCCACCTCTCCTGTCTGAGAACCTTCCCTGCATTGGTATGGTCTAGTGGGTGAGCCAGTGACTTTTGACATCTAATCAATGGTCCATGTCACACTAGCAATTCTGTAAATGTTGGTAATTTACTGGTTACAGTTAATAGAATAGCAAACGGAACAATCATGATCAGAAGCAGTGGAAAGATGACCAAAGACAGAGAAGGCATTTGTTGTGCTGTAATGCTTTTCAATACTTCTGCTGTAAGAGTATTCCATAAGTAGGAAGGAACCATCAACTTGGCTGAACATTCCTGATTAAGCAAATGGAAAGATATATGCATAGGCAGATTTTGACACTGGCATTTATTGGCCACTTCAGCCCCGGAAGGATTTACCCCCTTAATGACCAGGCCATTTTTTGCAATACGGCATTGCGTCACCTTAACTGGCAATTGCGCTGTCGTGCAACACTGTACCCAAAGAAAATTTACAACAAAAAAAAATGTATTCATCAGTTTAGGCCAATATGTATTCTGTTACATATTTTTGGTAAAATAAATCGCAATAAGTGTATCATGATTGGTTTAAGCAAAAGTTATAGCGTCTACAAAATAGGGGATAGATTTAGGGAGTTTCTAATTTTTTTATTTGTCTTTACTAGTAATGGCGGCGATCTGCGATTTTTAATGGGACTGCGTTGGACAATTCTTTGGGGACCAGTGACAATATTACAGTGATTAGTACTAAAAGAAATGCACTGATCAATGTATAAATGGCATTGGCAGGGAAGGGGTTAGCACTAGGGAGCGATCAAGGGGTTAACTGTGTTCCCTGGGTGTGTTCTAACTGTGTGGGGGATGCGCTTGCTGGGACAACACAGAGATTTGTGTTCCTGATCAAAATGGATTATTTGCACCATTTGCACTTTACATAAGGTTCTATATTTATTGTATTGTTTGTACTTTATATCTTACATTTCTGCATGTTTTCTATATGAAGCTGATATATCGCTACATTAGTTTATTCATTTTTTGTAGATTTGGTATCACAAATTGAGTGTTGGCAGCTTTATCTGGACACAAGCAGGGTCTAATTTTTTTTAATTTGTAATATGTTTACATGTGCCTTAACATATTCTACTTCCAAATGATGTAGAAGATGAAGAGGAGGAAGAGGATGCAGGAGAACCTGAAGATTCTGAAGAAGTTCACACAGAATCTTCCGGTGAAGAGGAAACAGCAGAGCAAGTAACTCAGAGCCCTCAACCCACACCGGAATCCACCATCACGCCAACAAGTACCAGCCAAGAACAGACCCCCCCTCAGGAGACAGATCAGCAGAATCCAAGTCCCCCTGCCCCACAAGTAATTTAAACACCTTAACTCACACTAACATTAATAATGCTGACTTCATGATTAAACCCACCAATTATGTGAATGTTTGTTTAACATGCAACTGACACACCAAACACTTTGATGTTACATATTAATGAAAACCTACTAGTAGAATTTGCTATTTTTAGAAGATGTATTCATTGTGCAACAACACTGATTAGCAATTAAATGTATCAGTTTAATAGATAAAGGAAATATGACATTAATGTACTTACTAAGAAGCCATAGGTGAAAAGCAGACATTAAATTATTTGATGATGACCTTTGCATTCTTTGCATTTTGGAATTTGTTGCTAACATTGACAAGAATATCAAATATTTACCACTCTTATGATAGCTATATTGCGTTAGTTTTCTACAAAAGCCATATATTAATTTCTGTGTTTTTGACTTTAAAGCTAAAGTTTAGGCATGGCACTTTTTACATAGTTACACTGGTTCAGCTATAGTAGACACTGCTACTATAGTGAGCTCCACTAGCTTCCAGCAACCATGCCATGAAGAGGCAGGGTGGTGATGTCATGATCTCCACCTCGTCCAATCAGAGAACATTTTGCATTCATTGAGAGAATGCAAATTGTTCTCTGAATGACACCTGTGCTGAGTGGGCATGCTCCTGTGTTTAAGAAAGCAGGGCAGCTAATCAGCAAAGGACCTGAAAGCCAGTGGCAACCACTGTAGTAGCTATTTCCACAACAGCAATTACCAGCTTCCACGGACATCCCATAGGTATGGTACATACATACTTACATTGGTTCAGGCTGGCTCAATATAACAATATATGTACCTAAACCTCAGCTTTTATTTTTATTTATTTTTATCTTTATTTTACCTGGCATCTATAATTTAAAAATGAAGTGCCCTATAGTGATCAGTAGAACAGATTGTAATGCTCACGGAGGCAATAAGGTCTTCCTAAGGCTAAAGGGATGATCTGCTATTGCTTTGCAACATTTTGTATTCTTACATTTGAGTCAAATCATTTTTGAGATGTTTGTTTACAGAGCTAGGCAAAGAGAACTCTACTCGCTTTCTGCCATACCATGATAGCTAAGGTTTGACTGTAAGCTAGATTCCAAGTTACTACTTCAGCCATGGGTTGTCCAAGTATTTCTACTGGAAAGAGGAGCAAAAGAGAAAGCATGCTCTATGTGTAGGGAACAGATATAAATAGTGTTTTGATATGTGCTGACCATAGCAGTTTGACGCAACACGTGCGTTTGCAATTATCAACATAAAGAATCTAACAAACATTCTTATGCCACGTACACACGATTGGAATTCTGGCCAGAAAAAGACCAATGAGAGCTTTCCATCGGAAAAGGCGACCATGTGTATGCTCCATTGGAATTTAGCTGTCAGAATTTCCGCCAGGCAAAAATTGATAGCATGTTCTCAATTTTCCAGATGGAAAAACTTTCTACCGGAAATTCCGTTCGTGTGTATGCAATTCCGACACGCCAAAAATCGTGCATGCTCAGATTCAACTATGAGACGGAAGCTATTGGCTACTGGCTATTAAATTTCCCTTTTCTAGTCCCGTGGTATGTGTTGTACGTCACCACGTTCTAAACGATTGGAATTTAGTGTGACCATGTGTAGGCAAGACAGCTTGAGCGGAATTCCGTCAGGAAAACCATCAGAGCTTTTTCCGACGAGAATTCCGATCGTGTGTATGCGGCATTAGACAATAAGCAACATGTGTACAGTTATTTTAAAAGCTATTTTAATAAATCTGCAATTGGACCCAATACACAACTTAAAGGAGGCAAATGGGTTTGTTAAAAAACAAACATCTATATTCACCTCTAGCATCGATGTGATGCTGCAGCTGTCCCACACTGGCTTTAAGCCTGAGAACTGAGCAATCACATGACAGCTGATCACTTAGTTCTTGGTCTGCTTAGAGCAGAGAGCAGTGACTGTCAGTCACTGCTATCTGCTTTATTCTAATGAGTGCAGTACAGAGAATGGGGCAGGAGCAGCTGGGTTCACCTGTCAGAATCAGAGGAAGAACCGGATGACAATCAGGCAGTCAGATGGATCCCAACAAAATTGTTGGGATCCTTCCAGAGACTGGAGTGGCTCTGCCTTGTCAGCTGATAAAAATTGTACATACACAATAGGTTTACTGTTTTACCTGCCAAAACATTTGTATTTTTGTTCAACCATTCATGTGATATGCACACCTCTGCCAAGAAAACCACTGCTTTCAAGTTCAGTTCTACAGCTTCCTAAATCCCCTTCCTGCTTATTGAACAGAGGAGAGGCTGTTGATGTATTGTCCAGTAAGCAGGCTAGAGGTAAGAATGTGACATAGAAAGCTGCTTTGCTGAATTAAGAAATAAGAAGGGCATACTCCTGGCTGTCAGGTGGGGCTGATGATGGTAAATCGCAAAACTGATCGTGCAGAATTAGAAAACTTTTGTTGGGTAAACTGTATATTTAGCTCTGTTTAAGTAATTATATTTAATGAATTTGTATTGGCCCATAATATTTAGCATAACCTAAAAAAGTAAACATAGTAATAAAGCCATGTGTGTTATTGCACAGTTAAAGAACACATATACATACAGTATATGATAAACATTTGCAAAAGTTTGCAAAATTTGCAAAGCAAAACATTGAGCAGGTGTTGTTTTCAACACCCTAATCACTTTAACAAGTACAGAAATAATATGATTTGAACTAAATTAGAGAATTTGAGATAGGAATCCCCACAGCTTAGGTAGGACTAGAATTCTATAAAATTTTATTGAATCATGCTGACAATTTGTTTGTAAGGAACTTGTAAAAAAGCTCACCTTTATGTAGGTGTCAGATTTATGTAAAGATTATACGGAGGAATGAAGATTATGTAGTTTCAGTTAGACAGTTTCAAATATACTCTTTGTCATGTGTGTCTATAAATTGTCATTCAATTTGTTACCTTCTTCACTTCCCTCTTCTCTCCTACACAGACAATATTAACATCTGCTCATAGCTGATGGTGTGAATGACATTAATTATAGAAGAAAAATTACTGAATTGGCATTAATTAGGAATCATTATCATTTGTGAATAATTTAAATCATGTTTATTCTAAACTCTTTTTTGCAGTTTGCAAATAATAATTTATTGTGAAAAGCTTTCATCTCCATCCTTACCTTACAATAGCTGTGGATAAGAGTTTTATATTAGCCTTATCTTTTGTGTGAAACATACACAACATTAGGTTAGTACTTTTCTTATGAACAATAGAGGTCCTGTGATCCCTCTTTATCTTCTTTTAGGAATACTAAACATCACACAAAAAAAAAACCTTCAGGTATTTGGGCTAATAGTAATCCTCACAATAGTGTGCGTAAGTAAACCTGTGCTAGATTGACATATCTGACATTTGCAAAACGGTGAATCACGGTGTGTCCACTGCTTTGTCAGAAGATTCCAAAAAAAAATTTTTTATATTTTTTAATAAATATATTAATGTTAAACAGATTATGTAATGTATTTTTATATAGACCTAACATAAGTACCTGAATTTGACTTGTTATTAGCCTTCCATTAATCTCTGCTCTGCAGGCTGCAAAAGACCAATGAGATTCTGCAGAACTGCTCAGGGCTTTTTACCCAACATTAGAAGGTGGAGAGAGTTTAGTGATGACCTTCTCCGTGTGTTGCTGCCCTTTACTTTTGCAATCTCAGGCTGGGTCAGGTCCTAGAATAAAGGTAATTACCGCTACAGGTGGTATCGCTTGTGTTCACACCATCTTAGTATATAAGAGATGAAGGGTGCCAGCTCAGCAAAGTCAAATGGCAGAAAATGGAGAAAGGTCAGCCACACTCCAAAATAATGCCTTTATTAAATGAAGATTAATCCATACATCAATCAGATATATAAAATAATTTCAAATCATAAAAGAAAAGGAAACTAAATAATAAACATGTAATATAAAAATGTGAAGATTCTAAAAAACATTTTTGTTTTGGACATTTATCAATGTTTATACCTCACTTAATGGTTTTATTGGGTATTTGGCAGACACATGAATATCATATGTTATGTATTTGATTTAGAAATATATTATATGTAAGGAGTGCCAAGGAGAGCGATCTGTTGCCTCCCATTAATCTAACCCTGAATTTATAAGGTCACTCCAATATATGTTTATTATTTTGTTCCCTTTTCTTTTATGGGTTGAAATTATTTAATATATTGGTTGCCTTGATTGCCTCTGTGATTACTCCTCCCTCACGTGTGTGAAAGGTTTTTGCAGGGCCACAGCTGATTGCTATCTGGATTAGATACAATTAGTCAGGTGACCACCATATAAAATTTTGTTGTGTATAAAAGACAGATTGCGATCGGTAGTCCTACAGCTATGATTAAGTTCCATTTACAGTGCGAAACATGTCAGATATCATCTGGACCTGTGTCTCTGATTGATGTATGGATTAAGCTTCATTTAATAAAGGCATTATTTTGGAGTGCGGCCATCCATTTTCCATTTTCTGCCAGATCCTAGACTAGTTTGCGTAGGTTGACTGCTGAATAGTAGTCCCGGAACTTGGTATTGCTGTCTGACAAAATAGGGTGGATCACAAAATCAGCTGGGCTGAATTATGAAAAGTTTGGCAGTCAAAACCAGTACACATACTGTATGTATATGTTTCGACTTTGCATGCAGCTATGTGCATGGAGTTCAGCCTTGCAGAAAAGCAGGCATTAAAATTACAGTTGTTAAAATAAGTCTGTGGGATTGTTGGTAATGAATTTAGCTGTTTGTAATCCCCTATCATACAAACTTTAAATGTTATAGTAATTACCTATACCATATATTTATCTATCAGTATTACTAAGCACAAAATCAGATTTCGGTAAAAATAGGTAAATTATGTTTGGTGACCTTATATAATGATACATCACATGTAAAAAATAAGTGCATACCACCCATGTTTGCTGGATTACTTCCTCCAGCAAAATATCTCTTGCCAAAACAAAAACAAAAATTATTGTGTGTCTAAATTTTCTCTAATCTATTCAAATAAAAATAAAAAAATTGGTTCCACATTAACCTCATCTATGATGTATTCTAGTAAAGAAAAGATCACAAAATGATTTCCAAGATGTACCCTTCCTTTCGCCATCATCCAAAATGCATATGCAAGGACAGAAAATACAGAATCATTATGAAAATTTTAGTGATATTCAATTACATTTACATGTAAAATTGTAGCAATTTACGATCTATAAAAATTTTTATCTATCTATCTATCTATCTATCTATCTATCTATAGATCTATCTCTCTTTTAATATATGCACAATATTTACACATTATTGAGTGTTATAACACCAATTTGGTACTAACAAAAGTATTTTTCTGACAATGTTTAGAACTCTAACTTCTGTGTAATAACTAACCTAGAATTTGAAAAATAACATTATAATCTGTGGCTTTCTTCTGTGGAGTACCACAAGCAATGAACATTAACATCTTGATTATTTTGTTTTCTTATCTTGGGAAGTTCAAGGGATGTATTGCTTTGCCTTATAAGCTGAATTTCAGATGCACTATATACAGAAGTTTGAGCAGCATTCCAAAAGATAATGTCTCTGTTTATTTTATCTGTCCTGATAAAGGGTAGTGTTGAGCCAAGTGGTATTCAACAGACGCCTAATGCTCAAGTGCTCTCAGCAACAGAAACTTCAGACCGCTTGTTATACCCTAGCTGGTATAAGAACCAAACATGGCAACAATCCAGCTCTAACAAGGCCCCAGTGACTGAGGCTGTGGGTCCAGTAAATTCTCCCATTCCAAAGGAAATGACTGTAAAGAATGTAGATCCACCAGCAACAACTTTTAAGGAGAGCATAGCAGGGACTGGTAAGGACACCAGTTCATCTGCAAATATGCCACAGGTTAGTGAACCTCTCCATGTTGTATTTGTGAGCAATGAGCTTGCTAGGCTTGCAAAATCATAAAGAATGCCTTGCTATATCTGTGCTGCTTCATCACTACATATGTTCAAGTGAAGAAAAGAAGCAAAATATTGTAAGCCGCATTCTAAAAATATTTTTTATTAATAATTTTTATAACTTCCATTTTTGTATTCTTGTTTTAGCTGTTCTGAATATACATTTGCTAAAACTTCCTAAAATGTTCTAAAAAAAAACTCAAAAAAACAAGTAGCACTACAATTTAGAAATGTAATCCTTATTATTCAGCAATGGGTAGTACTAATAAAACGAGAGCCAAAAATCACTGTATTGAAAAGCAACCTATTTTGTTAATTGTTTATCTCTCAAAACAGTAAAATAGAATAGCACATAACATGCACATACAAAAGGTAAAATGTTTAACCTTATATCATAAATGTTACCTTTTAGTTCTTAAAGGGTTAGTTCATCTTTACAGAAGAAATGAAAACATGAACTAACTTTCTACACTCTCCCCACCCTCCTGGTCCTTGCTGCACTTACCTCTGTGGGTGATACAATTTCACTGTTTACGCAGCCTGGTCAAGCAACTCAGGGGTTTGAAAACCATGCTGCTCTTCCTCTTCTTTTCCTAGGGACACCAAGATGGTTCAGAGCGGTTCTGATTAGTCAGTGCCAGCACATGACCAATCGGAACTACTCTGATCTGTCCAGATGTCCCTAGGGAAATAATATGAAGAACAGCATGGTTTTGAAACCCCAGGATCATTTCTCCAGGCTGCGTAGACAGTAAACTGTATCACCCACGGAGGTAAGTGCAGTGGAGACAAGGGGTGGGAGGGTGAGGAAGGTATAGGGTGTTAGTTCACCTTTTAAAAAAAAAAAATTAAAAGCTGAGCTAACCCTTTAATTTTCTCTTTACTCAATATTATGTTTTTTCAAGGTAAAACATGTCTGTCTATAGATCAGCTATGAGCACTACCAACAGAGTAATGAGGAAACTGTAAACAATATTCTTTACACAATACAACAGACATTTACAATTATATATAGCTTTTAATAACCCTGCGTTCCAAGTACTCCCTGGTATTCGTTATCTTATCTCTAATATACACTTATACAGTTATTACCAGCACTTTATGGCTGTATATCAACGGTTTTTAAACAATCCCCAATGTTAAATAAAACATCACTGCACTACAAAAATAACTGATATAAACCCAATTTTGTTCAGAAGGGAAATTATATCAGCAGTAGAAATGCAAAATAATGAAGAATACAGACTAAAAGTAAAATGGTTACTAAAAGACTCCTTTAAAAAAAAATAGAAACATTACAGGTAGAAAAATGTTCGAGGTATGTAAATAATTATATATAAGACTCGCATTCATTCTAATCAAAACTAATCTTTGCTATTCATATTACCTTCAGTGACTTGAAAGGGTAACTCCACTTTTGAGGAAAAAAAATCTAGCAAAAAAAAAGAAGTAAAATAGCATATAAAATATAATTGCTAAATTCTCATTGGTCCAAGTGGTTGTAAATGAAGAAGGTTTTTTTTTTTTTTTTTACCACTAAGCATTCTCTGCATTAAGGTAAAAAAACCTTCTGTGTGGAACCCCAATTTATACTTACCTGTGCTCAATCTCAATCCATGCCCTCTCCTCACGGGCATGGATGCTGCAGTGGGAGCCATTGGCTCCTGCTGCTGTCAATCACAGCCAGTGAGCAGAGAGCGGGAGGTGGGGCCAGGCTACTCTGTGTGTGTGTTACTGTGTTTTTTTTTTTACAATATCTTATATAGTCCTTTGTATTGCCTATATCATTTACATATATTTTTGGAGACTTTTGCATATTTTTATTTGATAGAATATTTTTTTTTTGATGGAATAATGTTACTTTAACCACTTGCCGACCGCCGCACGACGATGTATTCGCCGCGAGATCACCGCTATCGGCGGCGGGAGAGGTGCCACCCCAACTCCCGCCGCCCTCCCGCACCTTCCGCCGCTTACCGGAGCCGTCGGTAGCGGCGGAGGCGATCGGGTCCTTCCGTCGGCTGGGCATAGAGACAAGTGAGGCTAAGATGGCCCCCACTCGTCTCTATACCATAGGAGGGCGGAAGCGACGTCAAAACGTCACTTCCGCCCATACCTCTTAAAGGTATTTTTTTTTTTTAAATGTCAGATTTTCTTTTTTTTTTTTTTTTTTGCATTTTAGCCCAAATATGAGATCTGAGGACCTTTTGACCCCAGATCTCATATTTAAGAGGACCTGTCATGCTTTTTTCTATTACAAGGGATGTTTACATTCCTTGTAATAGGAATAAAAGTGATCCATTTTATTTTTATTTTTTTAAAAGTGTAAAAATAAATAAAATAAATTAAAATAAATAAGAAAAAAAAAAAAATTTTTTTAAAAACACCCCGTTACGACGAGCTTGCGCACAGAAGCGAGCGCATACGTGAGTAGCGCCCGCATATGAAAACGGTGGTCAAACCACATATGTGAGGTATCGCCGCGATCGGTAGAGCGAGAGCAATAATTCTAGCCCTAGACCTCCTCTGTAACACAAAAAATGCAACCTGTAGAATTTTTTAAATGTCGCTTATGGAGATTTTAGAGGCTAAATGTTTGACGCCATTCCACGAGCGGGCGCAATTTTGAAGCGTGACATGTTGGGTATCAATTTACTCGGCATACCATTATCTTTCACAGTATAAAAAAAAATTGGGCTAATTTTACTGTTGTCTTATTTTTTTATTCAAAAAAGTGAATTTTTTCCAAAAAAGAAAGAAAAAAAACAATATAAAATGTTTGGGGGTTCTAAGTAATTTTCTAGCAAAAAAAACTGTTTTAAACATGGAAACACCAAGTCCGAAAAAGAGGCCTGGTCCTTAAGTGGTTAAGGAAACTGACATGACCATGATTGAAGATCCACAGCTATACACAGTCAATAATTTTCTGTTATTGCACCAGTCTGTACACTGTCTCTTGGTTTTCCTTTCGAGATAATGGACCTTATTAAAGGTTTCTGAAAAGGCTGTTACTGAAATTCCGCTACTAGTTTTTTACATCTTTTGTCGATTTTCATGAACAGATCCTTACGAGTTCCCTAGCTCCACTCAGGTGTCAAAAACAAGACAAAGGGTCTTAGGACCTGCATTGACAGGTTTTTTAACATCGTAGATTTGCATCCTCATACAAGTCTATACGATCCTCAGTAGAAGGCCAGCTGCAGGTCATAAGCACCCGCAAATGACTTCTGAATGGTCTTAGAATTATCTCAAACTGTTTTCAAAAATATGTCCTCTCGACACAAGCCCTTAGCCCATCGACTCAGGCCCTTACTCTTGCCTAAGAAGTGCACATTATTATGATATTAGGGAGAGCACATTGGGAGGCAATAAACTTACCTTGCTGCTGCATCAAGAGGAAAGTCTTTGCATGAAAGGGAAGGCACGACCAGGGAGGAGCTGAGATATATGAGTCCCAGAGATATAGAGAAGGCCAGTGAATGACACAACTCACTTTTATCCACAAATAATTGCACTGTCAGTTTTGGGTGGACTGGTCCCTTAAACTGTTCATTATCTTGAATCCAAGAACTATGTACCAGTACTTACAACCATGTATGGTATAACTTTGTTCAAGTGTTTTCTTATTTTCTCACAGGGATTAGTTCTCTGCCTATCAATTCTGACATTATTTATGATACTGCACCACCTGTGGAACCAAATTCAATACATGTTTTTTACAATTATGGGTAGGAACAAGTTTATATTTTTTGAGTACTAACACATCATCATCATCATCATTTTGATTATCATCATCCCTTTAACTACTAAGTTTCAAGGCCGCTTCTAATTTTTTAAAACATTACGCAAGCTAATGTATATTTTGCTAAAAGTAATTGAAGCATTCTGAATGTATAAATTGGTATAATAAAGGCTCAGGTCACCCACTGAATCAGCCCCTGTCTTACTTCTGTGAAAGAGTGTGCCAGAGAGATCTTCCCACTCGAGATCCTAACCTCACCTACCTGCCATATCAATTATGAGAGGGTAATAGGCTTCATTTATAAAGCATAACAGAAAAAAGATAAAAGGGCCTAAATATGTGTGTGCTAAAACACAAATATGTCCTCAATACATCATGTACCCAGTGTCACTCTAGTCTACAAATATAGCATACACAAAAAACTGGGTTGTCCTAATCAAGGCTGAAAGGAACCAGAGGACCAAAATGAGCAACACAGTATACAATGTATAGGAAAGTGAAAAATAATGAGAATTTTATTCATGAATAAAAATCACTATAAAATTCCTTAATAGGAGACAATAAAGTAGATACTAGAAAAACTTGACAAACAGCCAGAGACGTCAGCATCAAGTCTCTGGCCCAGAAGCAGCTACGTGATCTTTATTGCAAAACGTGTTGACGTCATCAGCGTCATGTGACGCCTCTCTCCGTATCCCTGAAGTTCACCCACAGTCTGTGCATGCACGAGAGGTTGAAGGAACCCAGTAGCAGCTGCTATACGCAGAATGCGTTTACAGCTGGATGAGAAGCAAGCACTGGATGAACAGGATGAAACACCAGTATGATACATGATGGGGTGTTCTCAAACATAACGGAGGACGGACACCAAACAGTACCTTGGATGCAGATCCAACATAGATTGCATCACAACAGGAAGATATCGCATGCTAAATCTTTATTCTTGACATTGCTCAAGAAACTGTATACGATAAAGTGGATTGCTGGCAAATAGACCTTGGAGCTGTCTTTATGCTACACTATATACTGAGTGTCATCTTTGATATATCCAAATGCCAGAACATACAGGAAATGATTGTATTTTCGAACCGCTTCAATCCTCAACATCTAAGTATACTATAGATTTGTCCTAATTCCACCCTTTTTGGCATTATATGGGCACTATTCCCATTGTTTTTCTACAGGATTTCATTTTTTGGCAGATATATGGAAAGATTATGGACCGTTTCTATTCATCCTTTATCAGTTGCGCTTCACTTTCAGGTGCCATCACTCTCCATCTAGGCTGTCTTCTCTATTATCAGCAGACATTGACTTTATCAGGGTTCCCCTCATATACAAGTTAGTTTCCTCCCGAGACACAGTTTCTTTCCCTTTTCCCTTCCACTTTCCCTTTTCCCCTTCCTTTACATTCATACCGTGGGCATCCATATAGGGGTACCAGGGACCCCTATATGGATGCCCATGCTTTATTATTCACAATTGTGCGTCATCACATACGTTACTGACGTGGCATTCGCATCCATATAGATTCTTGGCGTCCGGATGATTGTTTATTTGTTTTTCTTTTTTTCTGTGTGTTTTGTCTATGTCCTGTGCTCTTTGTAGCTACACCCATAGGTGACTTGATGCTGACGTCCCTGGCTGTTTGTAAAGTTTTTCCAGTATGTACATTATTGTCTCCTATTAAGGAGTTTTATAGTGATTTTTATTCATTAATAAAATTCTCATTATTTTTCACTTTCCTATGCATTGTATAGTTTGTCGCTCATTTTGGTCCCCTGGTTCCTTTCAGCCTTGATTAGGACAACCCAGTTTTTTGTATATGCTTAATTTATAAAGCAGCAGTATGACCTAACACCAGCCATAAAACAGTTTTTTATAGTATTTTTTTATAGTATTCTTTTTAAAGACACCCGTATTCTAGAATGTTTACTGTTTAATGCAAATAACTCCCCAAAGCATACTGCAAGCTCCACACAGCGCTCTGTGTCTTATGACTAAAGTGTTAATTGCAGGAATCATGTAAAGTAATTAGTGAAATATTCTAGGGAGAGGAACTAGTGGGATCTGCTCTCTGTGATAAACCCTCTGTTTAAAGTCTCTGTTTTTGGATTTTTTTATTTGTCCATCTATACAGAAAATACAGTAGCATAAGTAAAACTGCGATGGACTATAGATATGTGAGCTTGTGTGGTGATATATTTTCATTCAAATTCTCAAAATATAAAAAACAAAAACAAAAGTTGATTGAGCTTGCCAGGGGCTTAATTTATTACTATTCTTTAATTTTATTTTGTACAGAAAAATATTAACATTTTTATAATATAGTTGAAGAACCTGAAGAATACAGGAGGTCATCAAGCATACCACTATGGAAATAGCAACTAGTGTTAGTCTATAAATCTCCTAGATCTAGCTATCCAAGATAACTCCATTCAAGAATACACACATTGCAGGTATACGCATCCTAAGATGGCTTTATTCACAGTAAAAAGTTAAGCTGATGCTACACAGAGTTCTCTGAATACACTTACCAAGCTAAAACCTTACCCATGTACTGCAGACTTGAAAAACGTTTTATTTTTCATTATACTTGGGGTAACTTGTAGGTTGTACTAAACTGCATAGGTTTCTCACCACAAAAATAAAGCAAATGTTCAGTCAACAGCTTTTGCAGGCATATTGTACTTAGTTTTCTTATAAAAGTATATGCTTTTATCATTTTTGATATAAAAAATTTATTTATGAGTTTGACATTTGCAATCTAACCTCCAGCACATTTTTTTGCTGTGGTTAAGACAATGCTACACCCACAGTCCTTTATAAGACCCCTTTAACATGGGCTGTCCGATCAGGTCCGCTTGTCAGTTTTTCAGACAGACCTGATCAGACCCTCTAGTTTCTACTATGGACCGCCATCTGATCTGCTTCTGTCCACCAAAAACAGACGGATGGTGGTCCTATTCCCCATCTGTCTGGTGGATTGGACCAGATGGAAAGGGGCAGGTAGTCCGTTTCCATCCAATTGTCCCATAGAGGAGAGCGAGACTGTGTCCGTGTCCTCTCTGCATAGTGGAGCAGACACCTGTCATCCGCCTCAGCCGAGAGATCCCTCGGTGAGCAAGTGGATTCCAATTAGCAGAGGCGCTCGTGTGAAAGGGGACCAAAAGAAAAACTTTTACATCTATGGTCAATTTTATTATATATATATATATATATATATATATATATATATATATATATATATATATATATATATAAATATATATTGTATTTATTCTAATTTTATACTCTTTTACATATGTTTTACAATTTATATAAAGGGTTTTGTTAAAAAAATAAATGTTTAATACAGAAGCATCCTTAACTGAGGATTCTTAGGGCATACTGGGGGGGGGGGGGGGGGGGGGATTTACTAAAACTGGAGCACTCAGAATTTGGCACAGCTGTACAAGGTTTGCTTAATTAAACTTTGACAATAAAACATGGAAGCTGAGTGGTTTCTATGCAGAGCTGCACCAGATCTTGCATGCTTTAGTAAATAAAAAGGTTTTCTAAGGAGAAGAAATACAGCAGGAGTGATTTCCTTTTCCTATTTGTTTATTAATATTATTAGTTACATTTGCAATACAAAAATATCATATACCCAACAGAGAGGCAAAAACAAACTAACAGGGGTACATATTCAGATAACACTTTATACCTTACAAAATTCAGGCCCTTGTTACTTATTGGCCCTATTTTACTTTGACTCCCATTCTTTTCCTTTTCCTATTCCACTCTTATCCCTCTTGCACTTTTTTAGTTTAGTATCCCTTCCTTTACTTCTTGATCTCATCCACCATGCACTGCTATCCCTTCCTACTCTTCCCCCTTTACGTTTAGATATCCACTTCCTCACACCCTCTCCCCATCTTATTCTGTGCCATTTAAAAAACATTTCAACTATACAATTGTGTTTTTAAAAAAAATATCTTGTTAAGCTATATGTTTTGTAATCTGTGCTCTAATTTTTATAAGAAGGGTATATGGGGGGAACTTCATCCCTCCTTGCTCCCCTATTAAGGCACATTAAGCATTAAGTGAGTCTGTGTTCCATTCGTAAAGTGATACACGTGCCACTTTTATAGAGAGCCCCTTTAAGGTATGTGGACTTTCATCTTCATTTTATTTATTCTTTCTCCTTTCCCCAGACTGTCCCCCCCCCCCCCCCCCACTTCCCAAATAGGGAGTATTACTAGGGAGATTGTATTCACCTAATCAATAAGGGGAGATTCCTTTTAAACACTGTGATAGAAAATTCCACTGGTGCCAATTTAAGGGACTCTGTTGCTGCATTAAAAAGACAAAAAAGCGCTCTTTGCAAATAAAATAATTAATATTCATCTGTCCCATTGCCTGTGCTGTTGATCTTAGCTGTCTTGAAGAGCTAAGCTTGCTGAAGATTCTTCAGAATCCAGTATTATGCCTGTTCCCCCTCTGCACCCTCTGGTTTCATTTGCCAGCCCCTATGTCACCATAGGTAAACAGTAGTGACATAGAGGTCAATAAACCATAAATACAGTGGGAGCTGGGGGAATACAGACATACAACACATTACCAATTGTTTTAGATGCTGAAGATTCTTCAGCTAGCTTAGCTCTTTAAGAGAATACTGATCAGCTCGGGTAGCGGGACAATTCTTTATTTTTTAATCAGAATTGCTTTAGGGAAGTAAGCGGGGAGGGCGAGGAGAGCACTATAACAATGTGAAAAGGAGCTGAGTAATGTAAAAGATTTTTAAATATTTAATTTTTTTACCAATAACCAATAAATAAATAACTATAAAATATACAAAAAATATACAGGTGACCAAAATACACCTTTAGGTTGGGGCAGGCAGCCTTGTTTAGCCATTATCAGGATACATTAATTTCCCTGGGTACATTTTTCAAATCAGTACTGTTTCCTTGGAACAAAGAAGGCGTCCAGCAGTGTATGCTCAATGCATATGCACGCTTTGGCAATAAAGGTAAATGTTTTGCACTAAAGTAGGACAAAGGTATCTTTTTATTCTGTTGTCTTTTTTTTTCTCTTTGTGACCCCATAAGGAAGATTGTCTCTCACTTTCTGTCCCATGAAGGCATAAACAGCAATCAAACATTGTCACAACTTTGAACCCTTTCTCATACTACTTAGCTTTTTTCCAAATTGGAGAGATTTCACATTACTTCCTATCCTTGGGTAACTCTCCCTCATAGATACACTAAAACAGAGGTTCTAGTCTCATTCACACCATACAAGCATAAAAACGAATGGAAAAACATGTAGATTTGACTTGCACAGAATAAATATTGCTTCATCATACCATGTGCAGAGACGCGTATTTTTCTAGTCTAGGTCTCTGCAAGGTAAAAAAAAAAATTCTATGTGCCCTGTTCACACCATAACGTTGGTTTCATGCGAGTTTTTCTTCTGCACAAAAAAAAGACACACATGATACCATTGTTATGACGTTTTCTATGTGCCCTCGCAAAGACAGGTGCAGAAATAGTCATGGTGAACGAGGCATTATGCTGCCTTTCAGGGTTCAGGTCTTTTTTAGAATTAACTTAAATGTTTAGTTTAGGGTAGAGTTAAAGTGTAAGTAAAGCCAAAATTTATTTATTGGTTTGGGATGTGGTAGGAAAAAGGTAAAATCAATGTCAAGTAAGTTTTTTGCTGTCAGTGCCTTGCTAGAAATATTTTACCTCACTTCCTGTTTCAGAGACGCAACAGGAAAAAAGGAAATATTACCAAAGAGAGGTGAAATCACACCTTAGACCAGTGGTCTCCAAACTGTGGCTCTGAGGCCAGATGCAGTCCTTTTCTTGCTTTTATCTGCCCCTTGAGGCATTATTCCTACCACTGACACCAATGGGTCATAATTCCTGACACTGACACCAACAATGTGGCACTATTCCTTCTACTGACACTAACAATGGGGCATAAGTCCTTTTGCTGACAACAAAAATGGTGCACTATTCTTTCCACTGACACCAACTATTTCTCCCCCTAATATCAAAGATCGGACATTGTTTACTCCTACTGACACAGTCCGGTCCCCCAAAGCCTGAAGGACAGTAAACCGGCTCTTTCTTTAGAAAGTTTGGAGACCCCTGCCTTAGTCAGTTAGACCCACTAGAAAACGTCCACTGCTCTTTTGCTCTTGTGACAACT
Source organism: Lithobates pipiens (assembly GCF_037356315.1). Lineage (NCBI taxonomy): Eukaryota > Metazoa > Chordata > Amphibia > Anura > Ranidae > Lithobates > Lithobates pipiens. Next base: position 463,624,211 of record NW_027507764.1, read on the forward strand.
CACTTGATTTTTTTCTTGGTGACAGGGGTCACCAGTGCAAATAGGCTTGTGAATTTCCTCAGTAGGAACACAGACCACCGTAAAAACTTGAAAGGTGGTCTAACCCTACTTATCCAAAACTTAAACCTTATGCCTTTACATACACTGTTGACATTTTGCTAGCTAGTTAACTGTCCCATCCCTCATGGGTTATCAGTCTCTGACCTTAAAGCGTAACTCCACTTTTGTTGAGAAAAAAAAAATTCCCCTCTGGATGATCGATGTACATTGCAAGGATTATAACAACCTTTGTTGCAGATTCCTACCTTTTGTTATTCTGAAGAAATCCCTGTTTTTTTCTCTGTGCTGAGTAGGTCTAATGGGTCTAATTGGAGTGGTTTCATAATTACCATTATTCATAAGCACCTGCACAGCACTAATGAGGAAATCTGCTAGGCCTTCACCCATTTAGACATGTTCCTGTTGAAAGTATTTCACCAAAAACTACATTTTTGTTGCAGGGGATGCCTGAAATCTGACTTAGGCAGACTTCTGGGAAAATTGGTCAGCCAATCACACAAGCAGGAATTTATTTTTCTGGGGTGTGTTCAGTACACACTCTGTGTACAGAACAACTCCAGGTAGATAAATTGCATTACATTTACAGAAAATTACAGTGCCTGCAGATTGAAAAGGATAGGTCGTTTTTTAAAACATTAAATGACAATATGGCTTGTGTCGCAATTGTATTCACTATATTATTTTTTCTTTATTTGCTATTTTTATTCTCCACGAAAGTGTAGTTACCCGTTAAACAAGTATGTACCTGTAGGCCAGTAAAGTCAGAGAAAAGTCAGATGTCTGTATTTGCTTGTTCCAGGTCCGTGACTAAAAACCAGTGTCCGGGGCAGACATTTCAAAATAGTTTTAAGGAAATATATCACCACTTTACCAATTTGACATAAACAATGACCTACTAAATATATGACAATATCCCTTCTCTTTTGACTGTCAAATAATGCTAACTTGAATATTTGCATTTACCGTAAGTAGTTTGTATAGAACAGTAATACGTATTTCACTATTTATACTGTAGATGTCAAAACTACGTTTATAGGTTTAAACTGAACTGTTTCATCAAATACACTGAATGTTTGTAATAAAGAGTACAAATAATGAATAGTTAGGAAGGTTTTGGAGGTGATGCTTAATTTTTTGAGTTCAGTGGCTCATATTTCTATTTGAATCTTCCTGATTAATCAGCTATTCTGCTTCAATTATTAGCAACGATATTAACTTCCTGGGGTAAGGAGGACTACCTTACTTATCGAGCAATCTGTAAAGTACATTGTCCGAAGGCGGTATACTGCTTAAGAAGTAATTTATTAATGTCCAACATAAGCCTTTGTAGTCTCATGTCAATAGTAACCTGGATGTACACATTTGTAATTCCGTTAATTGTTACTTCAATCAACACAAGACATTCGTTAGATAGGATTTCAGAAGATATTTTTTTTTGTTTGATTTGTGCATTACCACTTTTTTAAAATAATTTAATATTCTTGACTTAAATGAAACTTCATACGAGTGTAAAATAAAGACTGTCATTTTCAAACTTTTCTTAAAAATAAAAAATTGACTGGCTGTAACGTTCATCCCATACATTCACATACCTGCAGCATCTAATATCCTGCTTTTACGGCCAAATGCCAGACCACGCTGACTGGCAAAGCTTCAGCGTGTTTGATGGTACCTAAGCCCTCTTTCTGCTTTCTTCCTCCAGCGCATTCCTATTGCCCAGTGAGACATCTCTTCATAGTGATGGGCCAAAAGTTGTATGTGGGTGTGGGAGGGTGTCAAGCTCCAACACTGCCTGGATGAAAGTAAGTGTTGGAGTTTGTCTGTTATGTACAGGTTTCACATTTTGAACACAAAATACATTCCCTAAATATTTTACTAATTGTAGTAGACTTTGACAGCCTAGCCATTAAGGTTATGCAAAATGCAATGAGATGTATGTGAAAACTGTTTTATCCAACAACAATCAGTCAGTTTTTCAATTTTGATGGGTTACTGTGGAATGCTAAATCTGCTATAAATCAGGGTTGAGGCCACCAGTTGCTACTTTTTTAAATTATAATGATCAACAAATCATATTCTGCTTTAAAAACATAACACATTTAACCCTTTCCCACCGACGTAACACATATAATGTATGCAACCCACTGTACTGGGGACATATATATGCGTATCTGCATTTGTGCTGGGAGTGCGATGCAAAGTGCGCTCGCAGCACAAACTCCATGAGCTTATCGAGAGCCCCGGGCCCCGTACTAACATACGGGACCTAGACTTCCTGATTTAGTATCACCTGATCGCTGTGGTAGCCTCTAAGCGGCGCCATGCACAACGTGAGGTTTCAGGGTATTATTACTCTGCACAACATGTCAGGCATCATACCACAGGGTGAATGTAATTTATTGCATGCTTGGAAACTGTATTGTTATGTAGTGTAGCGTTGCAGTACAGGGTGGAATGTACACCAATGAAGTATTTGTTTTTGTATATTTTAATGCAAAATAAAATATACATTTTCAACAAAAAAGTGATCAGTCACTGTGAAGGTCACCCCGTGTTTGTCTCTCACTCTCTCTGTGAAAGAAGAGGAAACATATAATGTATCTTTCTCTTTCCTTGCAGAAAGGAAAAAAAAGTGTGTGTAAAGAAACAAATTAATAATAATAGAAAAAATCTGGGAAAATACCTAGATTAAGGTCTTATTTAGGCCAGTGCCAGGGTTAGTGTTTGGGTCAAGTAAGGGTCAAGGTCAGGGTCAGTATATTTTGGGCAGAATTTTATTTTTATTTTTTTAAATTAGCTTCAGTGTCAGTTAAGCCTCGTACACACGATCAGATTTTCCGATGGGAATTGTGTGTTGACAGGCTGTTGGCTGAAAATCCAACCGTTTGTACGCTCCATCGGACAATTGTTATCATATTTTTCGTGGACAAATGTTGAATGGTAGGCTGTAAAAATTTCCACGGACAAATGTCTGTTGTCAGATTTTCCAAGCGTGTGTACAAAGTCCAAAGTGAAAACACGCGTGCTCGGAAGCAAGGACTAGCCAGAAGCGGTCGGTCTTGTAAACTAGCATTTGTAATGGAGAATTAACATTTGTGACGCAGCAAATTATGAAATCTCAAAATGTAGCGCTCGATCTCTTCTTCTTTAATGGGATAATAATGAAGCTGCTTTGCTGGTGATACTGATGGAGTTATTGCAAACAAATGTTCTAATTTTCAAATTTTCTAGTGATATCAAGAATAATATTATTATGCTTGTCATTTTTTATTTTTTTTGGTGCCATACCCTAACACCGATATCCTGTAGTTTTTAAGATCAAATATATAACTATCTTGGTGTCCCTTGTTAACCGATTCCCGACTGCCTCACGCCAATATACGTTGGCAGAAAGGCACGTACAGGAAAAATCACATACCTGTACGTTGCCCTTTTAAGAGGCGGCGGGGGCGCGCGCGGCAAGCTCTGTGAGTCTGGTCGTGAGGCCCGTGGACTCGAAGCTCCGTGAGTCTGGTTGTGGGTCCCGTGGACTCGATAGCGCCACGGAGAGGAAGAACGGGGAGATGCTAAAGTAAACAAGCAACGGTGACACTGATCTCTGCTCCCTGTGATTGGAGCAGAGATCAGTGATCTGTAAAACACAGCCAGACAGACCCTTGACCCCTAAACTGCCACCTAGTGGTTAACCCGATGTCCGATGTGTCCGCCATAATGTCGCAGTCATGATAAAAATTGCTGATTGCTGCTATTTATGTATCGGCCTAAACTGAGGAAAAACATTTTTTTTATATATTTTTGGAGGATATTTATTAAAGCAAAAAGTAAAAAATAATGCCCTTTTTTTCAAAATTGAACTCTTTCTTTGTTTATAGTGCAAAAAATAAAAACCGCAGGGGTGATCAAATGCCACCAAAAGAAAGCTCTATTTGTGGGAAAAAAAGGACGTCAATTTTGTTTGGGAGCCACGTGGTATGACCGCGCAATTGTCAGTTAAAGCAACACAGAGCCAAAACGCTAAAAGTGCTCTGGTCAGGAAGGGAGTAAAGTCTTCCGGGGCTGAAGAGGTTAATTTTACATTGTATTTTTTAAGATGTAACTGCCTACTCCCAAACTGTCGTTTGAAGGAAAACACATAGCCAACTATTATTCTACACAATTTTTTTACTGTGCATTAAAAAGAAAACAAATAAAATTAGACATGTTATCTGCCAATAGAACTTAACCAAAAAGTGCATTCTATGCATCCAAAAATATAGAAAATATACCAAATCAAATCATTATTTATCCAAAAAATAAAATAAAAGACTCATGCATGTGTTCTGCTTCTTAATATAGAGGGGTCAACAATGCCAAGAGTTGGTGAAAGCAGGGGTCCGTCATCCGGAGAAATTCCAAAAATCATCTGGATTATTCTCCTGGAGCTCCCGCAGCAAAGGCATATGACATAATTGGTCATGATGATTTATAAAGCAACCAATTTTTGGTCCAAGAAATCCTCCTCCTCCTGTTCCTGGACTGGACTTGGGTCAAATAACAATAGCAATAACTCCAAGGCTAATAATAAATAAAACGTTATCTCATCCGATTCCACAACATGGCTGATTGACGAACGGACGTTCAGAGACAAACTGAAATGCGCAAACTGAAAGGGGCAAACTGAAAAATGCAAAATGAAAAGGACAAAATGAAAAGCATGAATCAACACTCATGTCACTTAGTTCGTGTTTGTTGGCCAACAATTCCTTGCCGTTTGTATGCAAGACAAGTTCCTGGCCTACACCCTCCGGACAAAAGTCTGAGGCTTTGTCTGCAGAAAATCCGATCGTGTATACGAGGCATTAGTGTCAGTGTGTTTTTAGGTAGTACAAAAAAAAAAGAATAAAAATGCGAACTATTGCTTCTGGGCTGTACTTCTGCAGGTACAATCAACAACTGACATACACATATGTGGTATCGCTGCAATTGTAAGGAGCAGGAGACTTTATATAGGGTTATCCTTTGGTGGTAGGTTACGGTAGTAACAAGAAATATACAGCTAAATTATAAAAATATATTTTTTACTATTTTGGGACAGTTTTGCTTTGGTAATACAACAAAAATCAGGAGATATCTATAACCATTTACTACCATGAAAGCCCAATGTGTCCTGAAAAAAACAAGGTATAATCCACCTGGATGTACAAAGTAGTGATGATATGTATGGTTTTACAAACGCATGTCAAAATTGCAAAATTGTGCTTAGGCATGAAGATTTGTTTTACCCTTAGGCGTGAAGAGGTTAAGAACACATATTGTGAAAGTAATAAATGGTTGTTGTTTTGTTCAAATATTTTAGATAAAAGCAATTGTGATAGGAAAGCAGAATATAAAGTGCAGCAAACTGAACTTTTGCTCAGAATGCAGGTAATCATTAGTAGTTTCACAGTGCCTATATTCAGCATTAATACTACTGCTAAATGTACACAATCAATAGTAGTGTTATGAAAGCCATAATGGCCCCTCTGCAAGCTAAGCCTACCAGAAGAGGTCCTCAAAGCAGTGTCTGGTGTTTTTGGCTTAGATCCCCCATGCACACAACCTCCTGCTCTATCCACAATCTTCTGCAGAAAGCCTGCAAAGGTGACAAGGGCCTGCTTCTTTAATCGACTGCAACTGCTGAATCTGCCACCGTCAGCACTCTGATGGACTGGTGCTTAGAATAACTGAGAAGAATGTCAGGAATACCTTCTAATGTACTGTACCGGATCAGGACAGGATATCTTTTACAACATGGATGGCTGAATGAATGGTGCATCAAAATGACTTGAAATCAATTTATTTAAAAAAAAAAAAGTGGTACAGTTTTAGGTGAGATATGCTTAGGCATCCCTGAGTGTAAATTTAACTCCAGAACCATACGTGACCTGTGATTTTCCCCTTCAACCAATTCTGCTCTCACTGCTTCTGTCTGCCAGAAATATCTACCTTAAATATTTATTTGGCCTAAAGTGAGAACTTTCTGACTCATTGACAGGCACAACAACAGGAGCAATGTGAATGGGAGGCTGGAAAGTGAACAAATTAGCTGTACATTTCCAATATGTGCTCTCAAAATAATTATAAATGAAGACCACATTTTTCTAATCTTGAAGACCACATTTTTCTAATCTTGAAGACCACATTTTTCTAATCTTGCTCAGTGTTGGTCAAAGTTCTTCTTAAATCCTTTACAGTTTCTAAATGACTGTATATAGCTTTAGGTTTTACTTTTCTATGATACATTTCTTTTCCCTAATGACCTAAAAAGTAAAACACTAATGTCAAAAAAAAAAACACATAGAAGCTACAATTCTGTGACATCTAGCCCACATTCTAGTTCCGGGGTTAGGTCACTAGCCATAAGACTGACAGCTCCCAGCCAACTCTTCTTATGCGAATAATCTGCTCTGTGACAGATTTATATTATTAGTTAGAATTCTAGACCTCCAACTTGCTAGATATTTGTGTACAAGAAACAATATACGCTATTGTTTCCTTCTAAATATGTATTTACTCCTTGATATGTATTTATGTCATCATACATATGAATGTTTAGCATATATCAAGATTCATGAAAAGGGCTGTATGCAACAATACAAGATAATTCTCTACATTTGTATTTATGTTTATTTAATGACAAAGTCTCATGAGAAATGGAGATGAGCAGCCCATGTACTTTTCCCATCCAAGAGTAAAGTAGACCTCTTTTTTTCTGTATACATTTACTTGTAATATTTTTTATGTTAATATGAATAAGGGAGACAAAGATTTGTGGAAACAGCCAGAAGAGTTTTAGCACATACATTGACTATATGCATGAAGTTTGGCTGATATACAGTAGATAGAGATAGATACAGATGACACACACACCTGAAAGATACCTGACACATTGCAATTTAGGATTTATGGATAGAAAAAGAAAAGCTCTGGACAGCCGCACTCCGGATCGAATCTGGAATAGTTAATGCCTTTATTTTTCAAGTAAAAAATCACCACATCACACGAACCACAGCAAAAAGAGAGAACACAAAACAAGAAAAATACTGACGCGTTTCGCGCTGAAATTATCTTCAACTATCAACTATTCCAGATTCGATCCGGAGTGCGGCTGTCCAGAGCTTTTCTTTTTCTATCCATTGGTTTCTGCAATTAGCCTGCACCTGAGACTCCCCTTGTCTGGAAACTCAATAGTTTTTCAAGTAGATTGGCCTGGTGGTTTTCCTCTCTCCCTACCGAATTTCTGGACTCTTTGCATAATTTAGGATTTATGTTTTCCCTTCCCATCCTATTCTCATATATTATAATCTTTGGACATATTAAACAACACCTGTCATTTTACAGCAATTGTAAAAGCCTGCAAATGAGATGGACGGAAACTTTATTTTTCTCAGCTCTTCTCTTTTATTTAGGCTAACACAAATATTCAGCTTGTACAGAAAATACCTGTGGAACTTGCCTGAAATTAAGTGTCCTTGTCACATCCTGTAGGTTGAAAAGAAAGCTTATATTTCTTGTGTAAATCTAATCAATCCACCATGTAATGGAGATGAACAAAGGCAGACATGTTTGAAATCAAGTCTGCATGGCTCCCTTCCATAGATACAATGAAAAAATGAGTGTAGCTTCAAAGGAACAGGAAGTGTGTTATTTGCATGATTACCAGATAAAAATGAAGGGAAAAGCCTGTATAAACAGAAACCCTTTTTAACATCTTGTGAGCTGAAAAATATTACTTAGATATGCTTTATTGTCTCAGGATATGGTTAAAGTGCTTTACCGATGCAAAGCAAATCAAGAGGTTCACTTTGATTTAAAGTAATTTTAAAGTCAATTTTTTTTCTATAAAAATAACAAACATGTTATACTTACCTGCCCTGCGTAGTGGTTTTGCACAGAGCAGCCCAGATTATCCTCTTCTCGGGGGCCTCTTCTGTGCTCCTGGCCCCTCCCTCCTGGTGAGTGCCTCCACAGCAAGCAGCTTGCTATGGGGGCACCCAAGCTGAGCTGCAGCTCCGTGTATCCAATCAGACACCGAGCTGCAGTTCAGCCTCGCCCTCTCTCTCTTCTGATTGGCTAACTGACTTTGATGCCAATGGCGCCACTGTTGTGTCTCAGCCGATCAGGAGGGAGAGTTTCCGGACAGCCGAGACACTGCTGGACAGAGATGGAGTTCCAGTAAGTATTAGGGAGGCTGAGGGGGGGTTGCTGCACACAGAAGGCTTTTTAGAATGCATTAAGAGAAAAAAAAATTCTGACTTTGTAAACCACTTTAAGGCTTTTCATCAGCTTATATTTAACATTCTTATGCCCTGTACACATGGTCGAACATTCCGAAGACAAAATCCGTCTCATTTTTTCCGATGGATTTTGGCCCAAACTTATCTTGCATACACACAACATGGAGAAGAAATCCCACCGAGGAAAACCACTTTAACTACAAAGGTCTCACAGAGAATTATCGGAAAGCAATCTTCAAAGCCAAAAAGGACCACTTCTCATATACAATCTCAACGGCCACAAACCAACCACGGGAACTGTTTAAACTAGTCAATCAATCAATGAATCCGGTGTGCCTAGAACCCCCGGAAAATGAATCCCAGGATTACTGTGACAAACTGTCGGATTTTTTCATCGATAAAGTCAAAACCATCAGGGAAACAATTTGTCAGAAGAAAACATCCGACCTCAGCCAGCAAATACATAAAGAGGATGTCTGCACCAACATACCGCAACCGCCAAAATTTTCACTATCCCCAATTACAGTAGACACCGCAAAAAACATCATTAATAAACTGTGTGATAGTACCTCACCTATTGACATCATCCCCACAAAACTACTGAAAGAATGCTCCGACATTGTGGCTCCAACCATAACCCACCTCATAAACCGATCATTCTACGAAGGGATTGTTCCCAGCATCCTCAAACAAGGCATCGTCAAACCTCTACTCAAGAAACCAAACCTGGACCCTCAGGATCCAAACAACCATAGGCCAATTACAAGCCTCAACACCATTTCTAAGATCATGGAGAAAGCTGTAGTACATCAGCTACAACTCCACCTGGATACTCACAAACTCCTGGACCTGCTGCAATCAGGCTTTTGATACAGCGTTTGATACAGTAGATCACAATACTCATCCGCCTCACAGAAGTAGCCGAGTCATAGATCTCCAATGGTTCGCGTCCTTCCTAGGAAATCGGTCACAGACAGTGAAACTAGGAAAATTCCTCTCCGAAACTCGGGCAGTTACCTGCGGAGTCCCTCAAGGCTCTCCTTTGTCACCCGTTCTCTTCAACATTTACATTCGCCCACTCCTTCAAATCATCAGATGCTCAGATCTCTGCTCTAATGGAGAAAATAAATCATTACACACCAAACCGCAGTCTTCGATCAGCCAACAAAAACCTCCTCCTCGTGCCCAAAGACTGGTATAAATCCAAGGGGGATCGTAGATTCGCTGTCCAAGGGCCTCGGCTATGGAATGCTCTACCAATCAACATCCGCCTGGATGAAAATTACCTGGCTTTTAGGAAAAAACTCAAGACCTTCCTCTTTCAGCAGATGATCAAAGCTCTCCACAGCGCCTAGAGGCGATTCCGTTCGCATTGTGTGCTATACAAGTATTTCATTCATTCATTCATTCACACAGTCGCACAAAGTTGTCGGAAAATCCGATCGTTCAGAACGTGACATAGAACACGTGACATAGAACACGTACGATGGGACTATAAATGGGCCAGTAGCCAATAGCTTTTGTCTTGTAATTTATTCTGAAAATACTTGCCACTTTGTCTGTTGGAATTGTCTACACATGATCGGAATTTAAACGGTCGTATTTTGTTGTCAGAAAATTTTAGATCCTGCTCTCAAACTTTGTGTGTCGGAAAAAGTCTGATGGAGCCCACACATGATTGGATTTTCCGACATCAAGATCCGATCGCACATGTACAGGGCATTACACTTCTACAATGTTCAACTGCCAGGAATGAAAGGAAAGTCTTGCAAATCTGTGATTCACAGGAGCCATAGCTTACACAGGACTATGAACATGCCATGTGAGAGCACTGACAGGCCCAGTAATATCACATGGAGCAATGTTCCTTCATACCCAAAAGTGCTCATTACGTCCATTGGTTTTCCATGCTGGACAGAGTGGTAGGGGTGGGGAAGATAAACGCAGGCTAGTGTCATCAGATACTTTGGCCTGTTCTATGTAAAATAAAATTGATGGATATTTTACAACACTAACTGGCAGTTTAGTATACCTGTCCAGAGTTTAGCTTTAATAGTATTGGCATTGCACACTAGCTAGAATTGCCAGGCTATTAGTATGTTTAACAAAAAACTTTTGACTCATGCAAGGTATCAAAATGCACAAACAAGTTGCTTTTCATATGTGTCTCAGCCTCCATAAAGCTCTGGTCACATCTGTGTATTATTTGTGTTGCGGGTACAATGCATTGCAGGCATATGATGCATTTTAGGTGCTTTCTTGCATGCATTGCTAATAAACACACACAAATTGCTGGAATGAGTGTCAAGGATGCAGCAAGCACAACTTTTTACAACTCACTGCACTTTCATTGTTATGTGTGTGTTTTTTCCCTTTACACCCCTATTCCATTTAAGTTAAAATAATTTGCTTCAGTCCTATTTTTACTTTTTATTTTAAAAATACATTTATTAAAATACATATAGTGTATTTCAAAAAGAATTACCTGATTTCAAATGATTATATTTAATCATGAAAATGTCTTACAGTTACATAACAAATTACAAACTATTAAGTAGGTCTTCAAGTTTCTCTCACCGTGTTATAAATGTTCTGCAGACGATAGCTGAATTTGTCCCCAACGCGTCTGAGAATGTCTTCTTTCACAGAAGTTACTGCAGCCATGATTCTGTTTTCAAAGTCATCCAAGTCAGAGGGTAATGGTGGAACATAAACACAATGTTTTACATATCCCCACAAGAAAAAGTCCCAGGGTGTAATGTCAAGTCTTGGGGTACCTTGTGACCTTTGTAGAAATAAACGAACTTGGTTGTGCCAATGCGGCAGTGCTCCATCTTGCTGAAAAATGTAACCTTAAAGCAGTGCTCCACCCAAAAAAAATCAAAGCCAGCAGCTATGCATGCTGTCAAGTGCTGCCGCTGCCATTGCGGGTAAGGGAACACGGCAGTGCAGCATTATGGCTTCACGCCGGGAACCCTACTGCTCTCTTCTCTCCTACTGGCCCGGCGACAGAGAGAGGAGGAGGGAGCCCCAGAGTGATGTCACAGGCTGTGGCCCAAACTCCCATACACCCGAACTCACGGCCCGTGGCCCGAACTCGAAAGACAGTTATACTGTCCCCCCTCCCACCGAAAGGTGCCAATTGTGGCACCGGAGGGGGAGAGGAGACAAATGAGCAGAAGTTCCACTTTTGGGTGCTTTAAGAGTTTTTATTAAGTTGTGGCAAAAGCCAGTCCTTCAGCATTTCAAGCTAGGAATGTTGTATAACAGTTTTTCCCTCAAAAAAGAAAGGACCATAAATCTTTGTAAACGATACTGCACAAAACACATTTTTGGTGAATATTGCTTATGCTGTGCATGTTTGTGTGGCTTCTCAAGTCCCCATACGCGAACATTGTGACACGAAACTTGAAACATTGTTTCATCACTAAAAATCAGACACGGTAAGAATCTGTTGTCCTCCATATTCTCTAAGAACATATGACAGAAATATAAACCTTTTCTTCTGTCACTTACACGAAGAGCTTTCGCCAGTTGCAAATGGTATGGCCTTGTCATCTTAATACACGCCAAACAGTTGAGGTATCGTAAGTTCTCGGCTAGCATGACAAGTGGACTTGTGCGGGCTTCATTGGAAAGCCTCTTGAATTCATTGCACATTTTCCTCTAAAGTGTGTCTAAAGTATGTAGCCTTCCCCTTACATAAACACCCTGATTCTTCAAATTGTTTATACCAACGACTACTGTTCTTTGCTACAGTCAATCCCGAAACACTGTTGAAACTCCTGCTGCACCGTTAATATAGACTCAGCCTTGCTAAGTTGAAAACATAAAATGCCTTCTGTTGCTTAGATGTCATCTTGTTAACTACTAGGGGTGCAATGGATCGTCACCGATCCGTGATCCAAATGGGTCACCCTGTTCGGATCGGCACATGCCGCTATCCACGGAGCGCTCCACTTCCTCGGCCTTAGGAAAGGCCACAACTTCGGCCTAGCTCCGGAGCAGCGGCCATCTTTGTACACCTACCGGCTGTTTACAATGTGATCGCTCCGTCAAATGTCATGACGCCGGTTCATCTCTCCCCTCTGTGTACCGATCTGTACAGCGGAGGGGAGAGATCAGATGGCAGCAGCGCTGTGGGCTGGATCTGTAGTGCCCACAGCGCTGCTCTGTGACAATTGCAGTCACAGCCATCCCTCCTAACTCTGGCAATACTCTGCAATACCCTGCCAATACTCTGCCAATACCCTGCCAATACTCTGCCAATACTCTGCCATACCCTGCCAATACTCTGCTATACCCTGCCAATACTCTGTCATACCCTGCCAATACTCTGCATTACCCTGCCAATACTCTGCAATACCCTGCCAATACTCTGCCATACCTAGCCTATACACTGCAATACCCAGCCATACTCTGCAATACCCTGCCAATACTCTGCCATACCCTGCCAATACTCTGCAATACTCTGGCAATACTCTGCCAATACTCTGCCATACCCAGCCATATCCAGCCATACTCTGCAATACTCGGTGATACCCAGCCATACTCTTCAATACCCAGCCATACTCTGCAATACTCGGTAATATCCAGCCATACTCTGTGATACCCAGCTATGCCCAGCCATGCTCAGCCATACCCAGCTGTACCCAGCCATACTCAGCCAATTATTCAGTGGGGGAGGTGACGTGGATATTACAGTAGGGGAGATGATGTGGATATTACAGTGGGGGAGATGTATATTACAGTGGGGAGATTGTGGATATTACAGTGGGGACCATATGGTATTTTGGAATAAATGGAATTTTCACAGGTTTTTGCAAATTCAATTATTATTTTCTGATCCGAAAAATGATCCGATCCTTGTCTCTGATCCGAGGAATGATCCGATCTGTGAGTTATTTGATCCTTTGCACCCCTATTAACAACTAAGGTTCTATTTGGGCTCTAGTAGTGGTATCTAGTGGCCGTCATTCGAAAATCTAGGCCACGCCCGTTCAAATAGTACAGGTTTCATTCTTTGGTGGTGCGTGGTGGCACAGATATAGGTTTTTAAAATCAGGTCATTCTTTTTGAAACACACTGCATTTATACACCAGATCCTAGAGCTATTATAATTGTGAAAAATAAAGCCCCTTATCCAGTCTCTTAATATACACATGCATATTCAACCCCACTGTATACCTGATCTATAAGTTCAATAATTATTGACACATTGAGTTTTCATGGAAATATACAGTAGGTTCCTATGCAAGTCCTGCTAATTGGTTGCAAGTTAATTATAAAAATCATATGACCTGTGTTCCTAGAGGACCAGTTAAGACTGACCTAATCTTTCAAGGCTTAGCTGAAGCTAAGCTGCATTCTCTGTTAACTCAGCACTTCTAAAACACACCAATAATTTTAGCCTTCCTGGCTTTGTAGAAATTAAAATATGGTGCTCCAAATGCATGAAAAAGCTACCTAAAAAGCAAATAAGGTCTTGTCGTGAAAATAATGCACAGTGAGTATTAACACATGTAAACCATACACAGTATACTACAAAAAAAAACAGATATTGCACAACCAGGCGGTGTTATAGGAACCCATTACCAAGTGTAAACCAGTAGCAATATCAGAAGGGAAAACCATCTTATAAACCAGGAAAAAAGTATGCATTTAGTTGCTTGTAAAGTCTGCTGTAAATTTAAATAGTATGTGTAGCCAAAACATTTTTTTGTTTAGGTTTGCATAGAGTTGGGAAGGATTACAATTCCCGCTGGGTTATTTTTTTATTTATTTTTTGCTATCCGTGTACCTTTGGAGAAATTTCCCTTCACTTGCTGTCCCAGAGACACATCAGGAAGTTAGAGGAAGTCTCCCAAAGGGAGGAACATTTCCTTCTTAGACAGCTGTCCCCGAAATAGGTGTCACTATTAAAAGATTTCCCCTTACCTCTTGTTTTGGGGACATTTATAAAATGTTGTATTTAAATATTAGTAAATATTTCCATTGGGGACACAGACCTCATTAAAAACCTATAACCAGGGATAGAGAAAAGGGTCTAAAACACAGTTAAATATAATATTTGTATAATTATTTAAAAATAAATAAATACAGAAATGAATTTAATCAAATCTACACAGTAAATTTGCAAATACCCCAAAACAATACCAGATTTTACGATTTCCGTCTACTTAAAAATTGGAAAAGAAAGACCATTCATGCTTGGAAACGAAAGAATACATTACAATACAATACATCACGTCACTTCCAAAGTTGTAATTTGTCATATAAGAATTTTCGTAAATTGAGTAACCTATTCGTTTTCAATATGAGACTAGCAAAAAAAAAAATGAATGATCTTTCATTTAATTTTTTCATTGTGTATATGAGGCTTAAGGCACACTAATGTGAGTGTATGAATTGCACACAACTTGATCTACTTCATCTGATCGATTTGGATATCTGCTCTGTCCTATATGCAATTGCAGTTTTTATCTGCTGGACCCATTCATTGAACATTACACTATTTCAGCTTTACATTTAAATGCATGTGTTATTATTCACATGTTGACAAATTCCCATTTGAGCAGTTACATATGGACGAACTCATTAATAAGATGGATTGCATTACTTATACCATTTCATTCTAACCAAATCGGCTTTTCTGCTGTGTGGTGAATATAGATCTATATTGCCTTCTGATGGGAATATATTCATGTCTCTAGTACACATACACAATCTATGCATGCTTGGCTCGAGCATAGTGCCATATCTCTAAGTTACCCTGGGCAGGCATAATAATTCTAGTGACCTAAGAAATAGCTTTGCTGGAATCTTTATGACTGGTGTTTTTTCTTGGATTTTACATCTTGGCTGCCACAATATGTTGATGATATAGTATTTTTTCTTTTTATGGTGGTGCCCCAATATTAACTGTGTTTAGGGCTTTTTTTCTCTATCCCTGGTTAGATTTATGAACTAGATGGGTCATCAGTTTTATAAGTTTGCAAGGTATTAGGACTAATTAATTTACAAAGTTCCTTCAGAGGCATTTCCCCCATTTTATAACAATAAAGACAATAAAAACTGTTTAGTTTTGCCTAAAGATACATTTTAACATGTTTAACAACTTTATTTTTAGCTTTGGCAGACATAGTTAACATTGGAACCCCTGTTAGCTTTTTTTTCTGTCCGTGCTGGGGAGACTCAACATTTGTCCAGGTGACCATTGTCACTGAGACAAGAAGTGATAAGAAATCTAAAATTTTAGAGTTTTTATCAGAACATAAGGTAAGGGGAACTATATGGCTTCTAGCAATAACTGTCTATGATGGGGAATTCAAGTTACTTTGGAGTGATTTGCTCTCACTTCCTGTTAGTTCTATGGGAGATGAAGTAAAAAGAAATCTCCCAAGAATAACATAGACAACAAAAAATAAAAAAAACAGGGGTTTTAACTCAATCCAAATTAGGAAAAAAAGTTTTGGCTAAACATGCACTTCACTTTACATCTAAAAATGGAAGCAGGGGTAAATGGGACTGTCGTGTACCTGAAAGGAGACTGAAATGATGAGGTCGGCCTCTCTTGTATCTGCAGCCCAGGCCCCACTGGGAAAGAAACAGAGGGCACCAAGGGACAGGAGGAAGATGAGTGCCTGCTGATGTAGATTGGGGAACTTGCGGTTCCAAGGCAGCAGGAGAATCATCAGATCAGGAACACTAGCCATGCACGGTAGTTCAACTGAGGTTAAGGAAGCACTCCACTTGCACTGTGGGGGCAGGACATGTGGCTAGCCAGAGCTCTCAGCAGACTTGCAGCAGGAATACTCAGCGAGGCACAGAACTGCAACAGCAGACAGCTGGGCAGACGCTCAAACAAGTTGTTAAGCCAGTTTCAGCGACAGAAGCATGGTCACAAGATTAGACTGGGTCATCAACAGGTGGGCAGTAAGGTAGAAAATCAGGAGCAGAGGCAAAGTCAGGAACGAGCCGGGTCAGGAACTAGAAACAAGACAGAAGTAAGATCTGAGATCAGGTCAAGAGCAAGATGGGTCAGCAACCAAGGGAACACACTGGAGATATACAGGACACAGGGAACAGCTGAAGATCAGACAGAATTAGAGCACAGGCAGAGTAATCCTTAAATAGTATACATCGCTCGCATGCCCATTCGCATGCAAACATTGTCACACATTGCTGCACGCATGTAGCCATTCTGTGAACATTCATGCACTCATGCGCATTTCTATTAGCCAACATCTTCATGCATGCACATTTCTGTATTTTCTGACAGGAACAATGTGATTTCAGTGAAGATACGGGACACTCCTACTAATTAAAGGATATGGACACATTAAGTACACTTATTCTTTAAATGGCGCATACTCCCCTTCCACTTGAAACCCCTCCCTCCTTCCCCCAATGTTACACTTACCTATCTATGGCCCTCTGTAAAGTCATTACTGCAGTAGCATCCCAGGTGGGCTCTGAATCTGCCTTTATTCTTATGGAAAGGTAATTTTACGGTGCCATTAGCATAATTACTCCTGCAATGGGGGCAGCATCAGGCTTCTACAGCAGGCATAAAACCCACTGGTAGAGATTCAGAGAATCACAAAACAAGACATGGTGTTGGAGTCTGGCTCAATGTCAGCATGAAGGGGCCGCTCTGATCAACTGTTCTGTTTTAATGTAGCTAGTACTTAGCTACACCAATAAAAACAAGCTTCAACATTTTTAGCTTTATAAAGAGACTTCTGTGAAAAAGACCAATGAAGAAAATGATAACATGTTCACTTGTTTTTCAGAAATACTATTAATACAAGCCATAGTAAAGCTTAAAAACATAAGAAACTTACCATCAACTGTATGTTGATACAAAAAATGTGCACAGTGCATACAATGGCCTTTAATTTTAACATGGTATGGAATAGAAATTATCTGCATATGTTTTACTTGGCAACATTCTGGTACTGTGTTTTAACTTTATGGTCTCTTTAAAATAGTTATCAAAGGTAAAGCCTGGAAAGAAAATGTCTAATGATATAACCAGTCCCATGTTAGTTAAATCTATCTATTCTCCTACTGCTCTTTAGCTTCCACAAACAGTGAGGGTTGACATAGGGACATAGAGTTTTCATTTATGTCTTGGAAAGCCAATTACACACTAACTTGATAAGCAGAGTATTTCCCGAAGGCCAGTATCAAGCACTGGCAATGGACATCACTCACACAGCAAAAAAATATAACTTGACAATAACATTCGTTATGAGAATATTGGTTGGGGAGGCATTTTAACAACAATACCATTTGGTGATTATATTATTACAGAAACATTTAAATCAGTGTTGTTAGACATTTGCCAGGGGTCAATGGGAGGCCATATAATAAAGAATATGTGGAGAAAGTGCAGTTTATTCTGATAGGAGACAGTATAACCGTTCAGGTTAGATACATATCAAAGCAGTAGTTTCCAATGCTGTGTTAAAGGGGTTCTGCACTCATAATACAACATTTGCCCATTCTGTTGCCTCTAGTTAATATATCTCATAATGCCACCTGTTTTTTTTTTTTGATTCACCTACCTTTTGTAATCTTCAGTAGTTTATTTTAAACCCCTGCGGCGATGGGCGGTCTCTTGCGGGGATCAGCGTAATTTCCTGTTGAAGCCCGCACTGTCTCCTGGGATCTCGTTCGTGTAATCCCAGGAGACATTGCGGCTAATGCACCCGACATCTCGCGAGATTTCGGGTGCTACAGCCGACATCTCGCGAGATTTCGGGTGCTACAGCCGACATCTCGCGTGATTTCGGTAATTACAGCCGAGATCTCGCGAGATCTCGGCTGTAATTACCAAAATCACGCAAGATGTCGGCTGTAGCACCCGAAATCTCGCGAGATGTCGGGTGCATTAGCCGCAATGTCTCCTGGGATTACACGAACGAGATCCCAGGAGACAGTGCGGGCTTCAACAGGAAATTACGCTGATCCCCGCAAGAGACCGCCCATCGCCGCAGGGGTTTAAAATAAACTACTGAAGATTACAAAAGGTAGGTGAATCAAAAAAAAAAAACAGGTGGCATTATGAGATATATTAACTAGAGGCAACAGAATGGGCAAATGTTGTATTATGAGTGCAGAACCCCTTTAAGCACAGAAACCACACACTAAAAACTAAAGCAGGCCATACATGGAGCAAATTTCTTCCTGCAACCACAGGTTGACAGGGGAATTCCTCCCACTGGGTCAGTGTAAGCCGTCCCCGCCAGAAGAATACAGTGATTATTGTAGGGGCTATACCAGGCTAGTAATCCAAAATCCGGCAGGCTAGTTGTACCCAAGTTGATCGAATGATCAGCATAGTACATTCAGCCTGCCTATACATGGTTCAAATCTCTTGAAGAAACTGATGAACTGGCCAAGATTCAAACTGTATATGGCCAGGCTAAGAGTGCCAGGATCCGGCTTTGAAAACTCTTCCATAGTGGACAAATCAGTACCGTTAAATGGAGCATAAAATGCCCTCCACTAAAATATTATGAAGCACATCATTGCCTTCTTACTAATTAAATTATATATGTTTTGTTGCTATTCTGTTAGAATCTGGATATGTTACAACAGAAAATTGCATCGTTTTTAAGTCAGTTATTTGCTGTACCCAAACTACACCTACATTTTCCAAAATAAAATAAAGGCACCCTTAAAATCATTGTCAAATGGCAAAAAAAAAAAAAGAAAGAATAACATGCATTAACTTTAAGTGCAGGATTCTGTTTCTGCAATACCATTTTTTTAGGTTTTCACTGTTCTAATCATCTTGGCCATTTGCAGTGAGGGCAGAGGAAATTTTCTCCCTTTACTTCCTGGACTCACTTACACACATGCTCAGTATAAACACTACTCAGAAATCATTTTGTTTGAGTACTGACTGCACACATGTGATATTGGCAGTGTGCATGTGCAGCCTTCTCAGAATTACCTGAAAATTTCCGGGATATGTGACATTCATAATCCAGAAGTATGTAGGCAGTGGGCAGTCCCAGACATTTCATTCTCACATATGCAAAAAAGCGCAAGTGGGTGGAACATTACCACAAAAATGGAATTCTATATTTTTTCATTACGGGAGAAGGTTCAAAATAAGACTAAAGGATGTAGAAAATGAAGGTGAAGGCCCACTTTAGAACAGAATAGGCAAAAAAGGCAAGGTCCACTTATTTTGTCAGAGCTCTGACCCCATGTTAAATTACTAGTGCCTGTAACATAATCCTTTCTTGGACATAGAAAAACAATAAATAAAAGTGTTAAAAAAATGTAAAAAAGATGTGCCCCTGGGAGGCAGGTAAGGACCTGCAAGCAGCTTAGTGGACTAGCATCTCAAACCTCAGGGTAGAATTCCTGACTCCTTGTGAGGTTGAAAAGAATTGGGTGCCAGTCACTTTAAAAGGTTGATCATAGGGCTGTAAACTCAAGGAGAGAGGGTTAGGGCACAGAATACCTGAAAAGCGGCTAAAATGTAAATCCAGGAGTATCGGTTCTCAACAATCAATACAGAAATACCCTTTATAGTGGTTATAAACCCTTCTATATACCTAGTGAAGTTACTAGCCTCAGATGATACATAGAGATAAAGCAAATCCTCCTGCATAAGTTGAACCTCTCTACATCCATTCAAAGTGCAGAATTTATAAAGCTTGTCTGATCTGTCAGAAAAAAGGGGACAGAGCTGAAGTTACACCTGCAGAGCTCAGTGAGGAGAGCTGAGAGCTGATTGGAGGGAAGGGACACACCCCCCTTCACATAGCGCACAGAAACAGAGCTGAGGCTGTCACCTTGCTGTGGCTCCCTCCCCATCACCTTTTTTCTCTTAGTGTCGGGAAAGCTTGTCAGAAGTGACTCATGCTGATAGCAGAAGAACGAAGCAGCAGACAAAAATGACACTTAGTGTTCTAGATTGAGACAAAAAAACACTATTAAGGGTTATGCTTTAAACATATTTCTTGTCTGAGATTTACAACCAATTTAAGCCTAGACCAGCAGTCTGTACTCTTCTGACTGTTGAGTAACCTTAGGCAGTACAAATACCTTTACCATAAGGCAATCAGACTTCCTGCAATTTCCACTGCCAGAAGCTTGTTCCCAGCTTTCCAGGGCACTCTTCATCAGAAAAGCTTCTTCCCTTGGTGCTTCATTCCTCCTCTATAATCCTTGAAGCAAGGCAAGGTGTGACCTTCAGGCCACAGACACAGGCAGCAACAACCATCCCCATAAAGCAGGACTGTGAGGCAAAAAAGTGGGTGAAGCTGTGGAATAATGATTCTATTCCTCTGTAATTATTCATCTATCCAGCATCACTGGTTTAAAAAAGCAGAACATGAATCCTCATAATACTTTGAATTCCTTCTGACCCAAGAAACATGTGGATGTGGGTGGCACAGTGATGTAGTGGTTAGCACTCTCATCTAGCAGTAAGAAGGGTCACTGGTTCAAGTCCCAACCATGACACTACCTGCCTGGAGTTTGCATGTTCTCCCTGTGCCTGCTTCGGTTTCCTCCAAGTACTCCAGTTTCCTCCCACACTCCAAAGACATGCAGGTAGGTAAATTGGCCCTAGTATATGAATGGGGACCTTGGATTGTGAGCTCCCTGAGGGTGGGGACCAATGTGAGTGTGCAATGTACAGGGATAGGGATAATTGTAGACACTCACTCAGGATGGACTGGTGTCTTTATGTAACTATGATTAGCAAACATGGTGTGCTTGGGAAGTTTCTCTATATAAAGTCTCAGGCTGTTATTTCATGTGTTTTGTGGGGAGTGGGTAGGACCCTGTGGCAGGTAGGCAGGTAGGCAGGTAGCAAAATACTAGAACCACTACTTTTTTTTGGAAAAAGAAAGCCTGTTTGGCAAACTACACATTTTTTTTAATCTCAGAAGTCTATAACCTACTATCAAACTTATTGTAAAAAAAATAAAAAATAAATAAACAATGTTTTTGGGCCAAAAACAAAGTTTTACTGTAACAAAATATGTTGCTTTTTTTAGTCCTTGCTATCTTAATCCTAGGCAGCACAGCTTTTTAGTGGTCAGCACTTCTGCTAGGACACTGCATGTTGTATCGGTGCTTGCATGTGTTTCATCTGGGTATATTGGATTCCTCCCACAATACAAAGACATGCTGGTAGGTTAATTGGCTCCTGTCAAAATTGGCCCTAGTATGTGTGCGTATGCATGTAGGATAAGGACCTTAGATTATTAGGCCAGTCACAGATTGTTCGAATCTCGTCCGGTTCCTGCTGAACCGGGCCAAGATTCAATCTCTGTGTGGGCGGGCTGAATGTACCAAGTGGAACGATTGTGTTCGACCAGCCTGCCAGATTCACTTGCGATTATCGCTAGAGATAATCACTGTCTTTTTCCAGTGGGGGTGGCTCCCCCACCTGCCCCACCCCCCGCCAGGAGCTGACACCTGCTCGGCAGGAGGGATTCCCCTGTCAGCCCCTTTCTGTGTTGATGGGGGAATCGTGCAAAGTGAGAAACATCCCTCCAAAGTGAGGGAATCCCTGCGTGTCCCCAGGATCACCAGAACTAGTTTGCCTATTGGAAAATCTCCCCACTATTACTGTTCTGGTGTCAACCCAGAATTTGGGATTTTCTTTTACTTTCACTTTTGATGATAATAGTAAACTCTCTCCACTGGGGGCACACACAGCAATAAAAACTGATAGGTGTTTTAATGCCTCTCCAAACTTTCCAAAACATAAGAAAAAGTTTTGCCTTTAGCTACACTTTGGGGCTTTTTCCTTGAGTACCTTGTTGGTTTAAGAACCAGTACTTTATTTACAATTAAGGATTAATATAAGTGCTCAGTAAATGTGGGCAGCAAATCCTGCCATGCTTGCCTAAGTAGCATGTTTGTTAAAGATGGGATATTATCAGTAGACATTTCTCAGGATGCCACCAAAAGAGTGTATTGTCACCTGATTTAAAAAAAATACCAAGAGGTTCATTAATCCACAATATATTGTAAACTACTTGACACGGTCATCTTTATGTACAGTACATGTATTTACTGAACTTACAAAGTAAGTCTTCATTGCCTCTGTTAACAGAAAACAAAATTATCAGAAATATGTTTTACAGCATCTGCTATTGGCTTTGACAAAATATACAGTGCAGGAAACATCGCAGGGTAAATAAGGACAGGAATATTGACGGCAATGATGGTATCTGAATTTAGTTGAATGTAAGTGCCTTGGACTGTTTCAGAGGTCAGCCCCAACCCAAGTAGAAGCCTCCAGGCATCTAGATGAAACTGTATATACAGCTTGGGAAGATATGAACTGTAAAACTGTGC
This sequence comes from Lithobates pipiens, assembly GCF_037356315.1. NCBI lineage: Eukaryota > Metazoa > Chordata > Amphibia > Anura > Ranidae > Lithobates > Lithobates pipiens. The sequence continues at coordinate 463,646,869 of NW_027507764.1, forward strand.
AACAACTCGGGTAATGGAACTAGAGACTAAAATATTTATTAAGCTTAGCATTTCAGAAGGCTCAACCTTGCATATTTACGTGAATGCAACAGATTCCTGATCTTAGAAATGGCATATGAGCTGCATGGCACATTATGAGTGTAGATGCCTGTGTCTTGTTACAGCAAAGGTCAAAAGTCTATGGTCCACCTTTGTAGAAACTGGAAGACCTCTATCACAGCGTTATCTCATTTTTAACTGATGAGCTTGAACTAAAATGTGCTAAATACCAAAAAAAAGGCCTAACGAATGATTATGGGGTACTGTTTATTTCCATTTGAGCACAGACTTTATATAATTACATAATTAGTAAGGTTGAATAAAGACACTAGTCCATCCAGTTCAACCTGAGTGAGTGTCTACAATTGTCCCTATCCCAGTACATTGCACACTCACATCGATCCCTACCCTCAAGGAGCCCACAATCCAAGGCCCCCGTTCATATACTAGGGCCAATTTTGGACAGAAGCCAATTAGCCTACCTGCATGTCTTTGGAGTGTGAGAGGAAACTGGAGTACCTGGAGGAAACACACGCAGGCACAGGGAGAATATGCAAACTCCAGACAGGTAGCATCGTGGTTGGGATTTGCCTTGTTAAATCTTTTTATTAAATTTCAAGAAAAAAAAAAGGGAAGTTTACAGATCATAACGAGCATCATATCATGAGTATCGTAAATTAACAATATAGTTATAATCAGGTATTGATCACATAGATTAGGTATGTTATAAGTGAAAGTATAAGTAACATAGAGATTGTATACTATAATATTATAAGTACTGAACTAAATTAGGAATGAACTATATGAGAGAATTAATGAAATATGCCTCCAGACCACCTGTCCACCCCAAATGGGTTCGTGGTTGGGATTTGAACCAGTGACCCTTTTTACTGCTAGGTGAGCGTGCTAACCACTACACCACTGTGTATGCACCTATATCAGGGACCCTCAAACTACGGCCCTCCAGCTGTTGCAGAACTACGCATCAATTGAGGTATTGTAAAACTCTGACATTCACAGAGATGACTAGGCGTTATGTGAATTGTAGTTTATGAACAACTGGAGGGCCATAGTTTGAAGACCCTTGACCTATATGAACCTGCCTGATAAGGTTAGAGAAAGCTTAGAGTTAGCAGAAGACATCTCCATTCCTCTCTATAGCTTAAACATTGCGTGATGTTACAATTTCCATTTACTCACAGACTTAATGTAGTACACACCTGTATGTGTACCTGTCAGATATTGTATATTGTTTAAAAGTTTAAAGATTAAGTTATGCTATTTTTCTGCTGATAAGCTAGAGTTTACAGTATAACTAAAGGCAATAAATTTTTTGTTTGTTTTGAATAGAGTGGTGAGGAATTAGAATGTCTGTCGGTTTTTATTGCTGCCTGTGCCCGTTAGGTAGATTCCCCCTCTCCTGATTACTATTACCATTGATAGTGAAATTAGAAAAAAATCTCAAATTTTGGGTTATGCCTAGAAAAGTAAGAACAGGGAAATATTCCAATGGGGACACTAGTTCCGGTGATCTTGGGGTCCCAAAGGAATTCCCTTAAGTTGTGGTAAATGATATCTAAAGATTCTATTATTATATCAACTCAGATGTCTAGTTCCCATACTTTGTGAGGATGCATATACTATATACTGGATGGTAAAATAAAGTAAATGGAAATATACACATTTGTTATATCATTATTGTACAGGGAGGAAGAGAAAGTTTTTTTGGATTGAATTGATTGTTCTTGTTATTTTTTATGCAATTATAATAAAACATTGACATTTTGGGGATTATATGTTCATTACTCACCTTAAAAATCCTAATGTTGTTTAGTCTGGCTATTTTACTTCAAACTATTTAGATGTGGTGCCATGATCTCTTACAAATCTGGGGACTGTATATTACATTTACCCTTTCTGGAGCCTAAACATCACATGATGCCACCATTTGTATTAGGTGAAGCACCAGAAGATTTGGATGCCCAAATGCAGGCATTGTGTGACCACACTCAGACATCTATAACTGTCTTATTCAGCTCTATCACTCTGCAGATTAATAAAAAATAAACTGACTTTGAGGGGTGAAGGTGGTTTTGATCTACTAAATATGTTATTATCACTCTTGATTAACTGAACTCTGTGTTACCATCGAACATCCAATTTATGTACAGAGGAAAAAACAAATGTTTGGGTGTTTGCCAATACTGGCTCATTAGAAACTTTTGGACTTTTTTATTATTTGTCCATTAGTTACGGTTTATTCACACCTTGGTATTTATATTGTTTCTTTGATCAAATAGTCATGCTTTATTAACAATACTACAATTTCTGTTTCATATTTCAGTCATCAATATTTGTTTCTGTACATTAACATGCAGCTCTTACTAATCGAGAGTGAACTAACACAGCTGTGCCATGTGGCCATATACAAAATAATGTACTGTATATCCTGTTATCTGTAATTGTTATGATCTGTTGACTTGCATGTATGTGTGGTCACCAAGGTTTGAGGTCTGGTGATTGGATGTCTTATTACACATTCTTCTAAAACCACAGGACCCCTAATATATATATATAAAACATTGTTTTTTCGACCTTCAAACTAGGTACCCTTACATTTTGTCCATATGCAAGAGGATAGCTTTTATCACCCCCCCCCCCCCCTTATGATGGCAACCCTTCCTGGGCAGCTTTGGGCGCTAAAGAACCGAGTGCCTATCTGCCCCAAGTACTGGTACTTGGGGGGGGGGGATCATTGCCATTGCCATTGTTGAAGGGCATATGGCCTGACTTTATGAAAGTAAGTTGCACAGTCACTTCTCCCTTGCCATGCCAATAACAAACCACCTACATGCCTGGTGTGTCAGAATGGTAGTATGGGGAGGGGGTTTCAGGGGACAGTGAGCTTCCATGGACATTGCACTTTAATTGTAAACTTTCTTAATTCAGCCTGATGCATGCACAAATGAAAGCATCTAGCTAATGTACAGTGAGAGTAAGCAGTGTCTTGAGGAACAAGTTAGTAAATGTTATCTGAACCAGAATGGGCAAGCAAATCTGAATGCCAACTGTGCTTTATAAATAATAAAGTGCCTCCCTGAAATATCCATATCAAATATGACTATATAGTAATTATGACCCAGAGCCTTTTTGACCAGTGAAATTATATATTCTTCCAAAGGAAAAATCTAGCATTGCAGCATGTCAGTTTAGACACACAGACATCCGTTGCCCATGCAAATACTTTTATATCTGGATAGACAGTCTTCTAAGAAATACAATCAGTTTCTGCTGTTATTTAAAGGGCTGAGATATCTTCTTCTTTTTTTTGAGGGATTTAATGGAAAATGTATTTTTCATTTGAAAAATTGATAATCCTTTGTTGACTGATATACACCAATGAGGATCTTTGAGGTTCAGCTGTTTATAGTGCATAAAAAAACTGTTTGGTAAAACAGAAATCTGACCGGGAAAGCTGTTGTTTTCCATCCAAATGTCAATTTTACTTACCCAAAGCCATGGTCACATGATGATCCTTCTCTCATCTTCCCTTTAGTTATTAGGGTCCTTCTTTGGATGTCCACATCGTGGCCTGCATGATGTGGACATTTCCTATTGGAGTAGGCTACACCTTCAGTGGTTGTGTCCAATCTCATAGGCTCTAGAGTCAGGAGAACTCAAAGAGACGATGAGGGGACCAGTGCCCAAGAAGAAAATGAGCAGGAGAAATATCTGGTCCCCAGAGCAGGAAATTAGCTTGGCTCATAGAGGAAACTGTGACTTTGATCCATTCTACTGCAGGATGGTTTAGGAAGATTTGTTTGGAACTAAGGCTGAGGAGTATGGTAATTAATGCACAATGCACTTTTTAAATGTCATTTCTTTTTCTTGGAGTTGGGCTTTAAAAGGGTATCTCAGCAAGAATTACATGGCAAAAAGAAGGCTAAGCAACACAGGTTAAGCCTCTTAGAGCCATTTTTTACACTACAAACAGCTGACTAGCCAGCAGAATGAAAAGTTTTCTTCTCTTTTGCCAAAAGTGTAAACCCTTTTTAAAGAAGATCTGTACTAGGAAAACTGAATTGATTTACCAAAGAAGTAGAGGCTGTTTACTTGTGAATATGTTCTTAGTTTAGTAAATACTGTGAAGCTGTGTTCACTCTGGCTTGATATGTTAATGAAATATAGGCCATTAGACTAGCAAAGACATTTTTTACTTTGCAAAGCTTTGTAAATGAGGTGAAATTGTGCTGACAAAGATCCAAACCTTGCTGCTTGGGTATTCTTTCTTAACTTTAATTTCCCCTTAGCTTCACGTCATTCACCAAGCTAAGGAAACATTTAACTTTCTAATATAAATATGTTCTACTGTTTTCAAACCCCCATGAATATGCAGTCATGTGCAAAGAAAATTCAAAACAGGATTTCTGCTTGTATAAGATTAGATCAGGGATAGGCAACCTCCGGCACTGGTGCCACAAGCGGCATGCAAAGCCTCTTTTGCTGGCACTTGACTCCCTTCCCATCAGCAGAGCAGTGCAGGGAAATTTCAGAGAGACACTAATGTATTCTAATTTCATATTTCAGCATGCCGCACCTGCACTGAGCGGTGGGGCAGAAAAGCAGGGTGGTACAATGGTGGGGCAGATGTACAGGGGTTTACAGTGGTGGGGCACATGTGCAGGGGGTTACAGGGGTGGAGCAGATGTGCAGGGGGTTACAGTGGTAGGGCAGGTGAGAAAGGGGGTAAATTGGTGGGGCAGATGAGCAGGGTGGAACAGTGGTGGGGCAGATGTATAGGGGGTTACAGTGGTGATGCAGATGAGCAGGGGGTTCAGTGTTGGAGTAGGAAAACTGGGGGGGTAGTGCAGTGGGGCAGATGTGAAAGGAGGTGTATTGGAGGGGCAAATGAGCAGGGGGTTACAGTGGTGGGCAAATGTGTATGAATGAGTGACTTGTATAGCGCTATCTATGCAAACTGAATTGCCTCAGGGTGCTTTACGCCGCTGGTGTCCATATGCAGTATAGAGCAGTCCTTTTCTGCTATGGGGTTCCGACACACTTACAAACACATACACATATTTGGCCAGTTTTTTGACAGTATCTAATTAACCTACCAGCATGTCTTTGGAGCGTGGGAGGAAACCAGAGTACCCAGAGGAAACCCATGCAGGCACAGGGACAACATGCAAACTCCAGGCAGATGGTGTCATGGTCGGGATTTGAACCAGCAACCCTATTAGCTGCTAGATGAAAGTGCTAACCACTACACCATTGTGCAGGGTAGTACAGTGGTGGGGCAGATGTACAGGGGGTTACAGTGGTGGGGCAGATGTGCAGGGGGTTACAGTGGTGGGGCAAATGTGCAGGGAGGTTACAGTGGTGATGCATATGTGCAGGGGGTAACAGTGGTGGGGCATGTGTGCAGGGTAGTACAGTGGTGAGGAAGATGTGCAGGGGGTTACAGTGGTTGGGCAAATGTGCAGGGTAGTACAGTGGTGGGGCAGATGTGCAGGGGGTTACAGTGGTGGGGCAGATGAGCAGGGGGTTACAGTGATGAAATGGATTTGCAGGGAGGACAGTGATCTGAGGTGTGAAGTTTCAGGAATTGGGGCATGAGAGTGCAGGATGTTAAAGCGGGGTTCCAACCTAAAGTGGAACTTCCACTCATTGGAACCCTCCCTCCCTCCGGTGTCACAATTGCCACCTTTCAGGGGGGACGGGGGTGCAGATACCTGTCTAAGACAGGTATTTGCACCCACTTCCGGGCATAGACTCCCACGGGAGTCTATGCCTATTCCTGTCCCTGCGTGCTGTTTGCTGGGACACACACGCGTCCCAAAGACAGTGCAGACAATTCCTATTGCGCTGCGTGACTCGCACATGCGCAGTAGGGAACCGGGAAGTGAAGCCGCAACGCTTCACTTCCTGATTCCCACACCTAGAATGGCGGCGGCAGCAGCCGAGAGCCGAGTAAGCGATCGGCCTCGGCTGCCGACATTGCTGGATCCTGGGACAGGTGAGTGTCCCTTTATTAAAAGTCAGCAGCTGCAGTATTTGTAGCTGCTGGCTTTTAATAATTTTTTTTCACAGTGAAATCCCTCTTTAATTAGCAGTTTACAGCATTTACTTTATAAAAAATCCTTTTCGTGAGTGTAAACTTGACATTTTTTTTGTTATAAAATTGGCACGCTCATATTCTTTGAAAATATTTTTTCAGCACACTGTGCTCAAAAGGTTGCCTGCCCGTGGATTAGATGATTGAAGTGAATACTGCTTCACCTTATTCACTAAGCTAAGTGAACATTTATGTTGCAAAGAAACATGCGCTATTATTTTAATAAATCAGTCCTAATATGTAGTTTACCATTGCCAACCTCCTCATTTGAAAATGCTGGATGTCATTTTTAGGAAGTTTTTCTTTTTCTCTGACTTCACTTGCTGCATGCTTGCACCTAATCAGTGATTATTGAGATCAGAGACAGCGGTCACATATTTGTCTCATGATTGATATCCTTCAAGGATCTGTTTAGTTATGGTACATGCAGTAGGTGAATATATTTGTGTACATCTCTCCTACAGTTTCCATCCAATCTGTGAATGTCTTGTATCTCACACAAAGCTGATTTTCTTACAGACTGGATCTGAGGCAGCAGCCCTAGGAGATGCACAGGGGACTCCAGAAACGAATCAGTCTGAAAACACAGACTCTTCACGTCACGTCTTCTCCTTCTCCTGGCTCAATTCATTACCACAATAATATTCCTTTTACGAGAAACTGCTCTTGTCCACTGTGTCAGTATACAGATCCCCTACACCCACTGTGAACAGTGCTACTACAGTACTGCAGCTCTTAATAATACCATTGTTTATTCTTTTCTCTCTCTGCTGTTGTACACTTTATTTGTCACCCTTTTAGTGATGGGAAATATTGTAATGTGTGATTGATAATAATGACAATGCTTACAATGTAAACCAAGGCATCGTAGTAAACCTGCCAGGTATAGTTTCCAGGGCTTCTGATCTTGTGCAGACTTTACCGGCTTCATAGTGAAACTAGGATCAGGATGACAGCCCTGGTTTCTGCAGCTTTAAAAAGCAAGTCAGTCATTGAAGCCCCCATATTTGTGTCTAGGTTTACTTTAAAATAAAGTCCAGTCAATAAAGCTGAGCTCCTTGAAAAGTAAAAGCCTATCCTTCCAATGGGGCCATGCCAGCGCTGCACGGGTTAACTGCTTGTTTGTGTCTGGGGGATCATATAAAGCAGTTTTACTTACAATGTACTTGAACCTCTGCACCTGTAGGCTGCTCCCCTGCACTCTGGGGGTCAGTGCCCCCTGATGTCATCAAGAATGATTCAGGGACTATAGCTCTGCATTGGACATGAGGACTCTGAGGACAGTCCATTGCCATTTTGGGGAAGCAGAGAACTAGGTAATTAAAAGTGTCATTACCAGTGGTGGCCTGCTCATAAGGGACTAATGCGCACTGCCCCTAATCTACATGCAGGGCGCTGAATGCATGGATTCCAATGGGATTTTTTTTTTTTTTTAGAAGCACATGATTAGAGCCTGAGGCTCTAATTGGCTTAAAAAAAAGGTGGGCTCGGGGCTCAGAGCACTGCGCCCTGAGCCCACCCAGTTGTGTGAATTAATATTCACTATAGTCCTCCTGATTTTCCTCCCGGACAATCAGGAAAATCAGGAAGCGGGTCCTGAGAACCGATCGGCCCAGAAGAGAAGCGCTCGTATTGGAAAAGAAGATGTAGAAAAGGAGTAGATGCAGGGGAGGCTGAGGAGGATGAGACGCCACCCGCCACCCGCCACCCGGAGGAAGTGCTGCCCGCGACCTAGATGGGGTAAGTGCAGGGCTGGTGACCGACCAACCGCCGGGGGGAGGGGTTTGGTGGGGATTCATCTGCCTGACCAGAGGGATGGGTGCGGCTGATCCAAACAACCGGTGCTGGGGGGGTGGCAGGTGGATTTTTGTCACCCCCCTCGAAAAAAAACATAGCACCAGCTGCCACTGCTCTGGACTAAACAAGCATTTAACACTTGCAGTGTGGGTACAGATTCACTGCAAGGGAGGACTTTTACTTTTCCCAGGGGTTGAGCTATAAGCTGAAAGTTTGTCTTAGAGGCCTCTGATGGTAGTTTCTGTTTTTAAAGGCCTATTCACAATTCTGTGTTTAAAAAAACACATGTATTTTTTAACATGCATTTTTAAAGCAAAACTACTCTCTATTTTTATTTTTTTTTTGATTATAATTTGCTGTGCCTCGCATTTTTTAATATAAAAACAGCTTTTGCTGTACTACTAACCTTCACTGCTGAGCTATCTTTGGCAGTACTTCTTTTCTCCCACCAGGGGGCCACAGTCTTCCTGGTTGAATGATAGCCAGTGTCAATCAACACATTCCTATAAGACTAGGTTGTCATAGATGTACCCCCTGGTGGAATACATACAACTTGGACTTACAGTATTCCTGGACTGAGTGGCACTTACACACCATTATATAAGTCCAGAAGGAAGGACCGCCACAGATCAGCCTGTGAAATACAGGAAAATGGCTTATATAAGGCTGTAGTGAGAAAAGAAACATACAAAGGTGCTTTAAGGAGAAAGGGTGGGACTAGAGTTTAGCCTTAAGTGCATTTTAATACCATTTTACATGTGTTTTCTCTATTGGCATTCACATTCTTTATGCAGTTCTATGCCTTAGAAGACATGTAAAATGCAACTTTAGTATGTTTTATAAGCATTTAACATGAAGATGTCATTGATGGAAACCATATCAAAGATGCATCAACGAATCAAAAAAAAAAAAAAAGTGTACCACATAAATATACCCAGTTGAAAACTATACAATTGCATTTAAGGGTATAGAGTATTCTGAGAGCTTTAGGTGTGTTAAAGGTGTGCAAAAAACACACCTAAAGTGAGGATAGCCCAAAATCCCAAGCTGGATGGTAGCTCAGGGCAATGAGGTACCTGCTCAGATTCTCTGAACATTATGTGAGGGTTATGGAACTGGCATTTGCCTGGGAATCAGAGGATAGCCGCTTCCATCAGAGGCTTCTCAGACAGTTACTTGGCATGATAACAAATTTTCTCTAACCAATCTATTTGAAATAGGGATAAGTCTAGAGCAGTGATGGCGAACCTCGGCACCCCAGATGTTTTGGAACTACATTTCCCATGATGCTCAACTACACTGCAGAGCGCATTAGCATCATGGGAAATGTAGTTCTAAAACATCTGGGGTGCCAAGGTTCGCCATCACTGGTCTAGAGGGTCTTAACCCTCAGTACACCCTCTTAACATAGATAAATTTATTGACCAAGTTTGACATTTTTAGCTGTTTAAATTGATCAGAGCAATGCAATAACTTTCTACTACTACTAAACGTATGTTCACAGGACACGTACAATCATGTTTTTGGAACCTTTAAGAGGATGTTTCTGTGGTGACAGTGTTCCTTAAAGCCATAGAATAAGAATTGGCAGTTTTAGATCTAAAATCCATCCACTGAGTGACAGTTCTCCTCCCCTCCCATCACTAACTTCTTTACTCTTCATAGAGTATGGATCCAGAACTCGTGCCTTGACAACTTACAGATGTAAAAAGGAAGGTTTGGAAGAACCTTTCCCATCGTTTACTAGTTAGCAGGTTATTCTGGGATCTGTAAGGTTTTTAAATGTGGTCATTCTTTATCTGATTCTGACTAGCAATTCAACCAGCCCAAGAATAATTTTAAGTGGGTAGTATGGGGAATAAATGGAGAAGGGATGTTATATTTGTCTTATCAATTGGAAAGATTGTCAAGCACATTTAAACAACTTCACAGTTAAGATGACTTTCAGCTTCTCCAATGTTGTTTCAAACAATCCCAAAGAGAAAACTAATTTTTTTTCATGAATAAAGGAGTTGTGAGGAGCTGCATTAGAAATGAAACACAAGTGACTGTGTGTGAGAGATACCATCATGATCAGTGAAATGTTAAGTTTACTAAGATGTCAGAAATTAGTCTAGAAGACATAATTCACAGCCTGAGCCACCTGCTCAGCTATCAACAGGCAGGAACATCAGGGGAGATTTACTAAAACTGGTGCACACAGAATCTGGTGCAGCAGTGCATAGTAACTGATCAGCTTCTAACTTCAGCTTGTTCAATAAGGTCCCTTTCACACGGGGTGGACTCCGGCAGTGGATCGTCCTGCTCAGCGGGGAATATCTCCACTGATCCCCACTGAGTATGTGGATGACAGGTCTGTGTCTGCTCCGCTTATGCAGAGGGGACACGGACACATCCCGCTGTTCTCTATGATGTGGTCAGATGGAAATGGATCGCCTGTCTGTTTCCATCCACCAGATGGATGGGGAATGGATCCCTATTAGTCTGTTTTTAGCAGACAGGATCAGGTCAGATGTCAGCTGACATCCGCTGCTCCATTGAGAACAATGGAGGATCCAATCGGGCTCATGTCAAAGGGGCTTTAGGCTTTGGCAATAAAACCTAGAAGCTGATTGATTACTATGCACAGCTGCAGCAGATTCTGTGGGAAAACAGTTTTAGTAAATCTCCCCCAATGCAACCACAAGAGGGGAGCAAAGGTTTGGTGAGCAGCAACCTAAAATTCATCATAGTGCCAGACATACAACTGTTAATTATCTGGAGTCTCAATAATGGATAGGATAAATATACTGGTGATGATGAAAGCTAATCCCTTACTTTTCATTACAGAAAAAAAAAAAACTACTATTGTTTCCCTGCATATGCACAAAAGTGAATGTTGTAAAAGTTAAATCGAGTTTTGGTTCAGAAAGGAGGTTATCACATCATGCCTTATAACAGATGAGAAGTCTTCCAACGCATGGCCAACTACAGGGCTAGTACACACCAGATGGGTTTTACCAGTTTTACCATACATGCATTAACACATGCTGTGTGTTGTAATATAAAGATAATACCAGCACACCAATAATAAAGTGTAAAGCAGATTTACTGTGGTTAGGAGCCACAAAGTACCCCTTTGTCAAGCTGCAGATACACTTTAACCCTTCTCAGGTATCTTATGTGTGCTGATTTTATGCACATTGTTTATAAATCCTGTGTCACCATTTATTATCGCAGTGCTGTCGTCTATTTTTATATTTTGATTACTGTGCCACCATTTGCAGTGGCATGCTTTAATACTCCAAATAGTCCATGGTATTATGTGCAGGAAGGATGATTCTACTTGGTCATACATTTCTACACAAGTCATTAAATATATACGCTATGCAGCTCAACTCAATGCAACAGTGTGAAAGCACCCTGGATAACAATGGGTGCTCTTATATCTATTTATTTTATTTGTGCTGGGAAATGTAGTCAAATGCATGACTAGTGTGAACAAATCCCAAGCTTGCTACATTGAAACTATTCTAACTATTCCTGATCTCTAACACTGAAGGTAACTGAAAATGTAAATGCTCATCCCTCTTTCAGACTTACACCATAGGTAACAGTGCATCAACGAGTACCTATGTATTACCTTTATTAAGGCATACTGAGATCTGTAGTGCATACAACACCACGTGTAGGCTTGTTACATAAGATAATGTAATGTGCAGTGACAACATGCAAACCTCAGCAACAAACGGCAATCAATAGGATTCCAATTTTCCATAGTGTTTTGGTAAAAGGAAGATAAATTCCCACTGGATTTCTAAGATTGCACTGATCAAAGGACACCTGTTCTCAGAGGATTAAGGATAATGCCCATACTGATCTCTTCCTATTAAAAGAGCTGGATGTCTGCCTGTCATGTTGATCCAATGATCCCAATACTTTGGGGTTGATTTCCTAAAACTGGAGAGTGCAAAATCTGGTGCAGCTGTGCATGGTAGCCACTCGGCTTCTAATTTCACCTTGTTCAGTTAAAGTGATTGTAAAGTCTCATTTTTTTCTATAAAGATAACAAACATGTCATACCTACCTGCCCTGTTGCAGTGGATATGCACAGAGCAGCACAGATCCTCCTCTTCCCGGGTCCCTCTTCTGTCCTCCTGGCCCCTCCCTCCTGTTGAGTGCCCCCACAGCAAGCAGCTTGCAATGGGGGTACCCAAGCCGAGTCACAGCTCCCTGTGTCCATTCAGACACAGAGCCGTAGCCCAGTGCCACCCACTTTCTCACCTGATTGGCTAACTTTGATTGACAGCAGCAGGAGCAAATGGCACCAGTGCTGTGTCTCAGCTAATCAGGAGGACATCGTTGGACTGAGATGGACTCAGGTAAGTATTAGGGGGCGGGTCGTGGGGGGGGGGGGGGTTCTGAACACAGAAGGCTTTTTTATCATAAGGCATAGAATGCCTTAAGATAAAAAACCTTTTTACTTTACAACCCCTTTAAGTGTAAGCATATGTTTCCCTAAAATAAACTTGATCTTTTAATTTTGTCAATAAAGTAATACATATTCTGTGATAAAAAAAACAATTAAAAACTAAAGCGCAAACAGCCAAAATAGTTTACTTGCATGATTCAATGCATATACAGGCATACCCCACTTTTAAGTATACAATGGGGTTTATTTTCTAAAGCTGGAAAGTGCAAAATCAGGCTCACTTCTCCATAGAAATCAGCTTCTAACCCCAGCTTGTTCAATTAAGCTTTGGTAATAAAACCTGGAAGCTCATTAGTTTCTATGCAGAAGTGAGTCTGATTTTGCACTTTCCAGCTTTAGTAAATAAACCCCATTGTGTACTTGAAAGTGGGGTATGCCTGTACTGTACATCTAAACCTAAATCTATGGAGGAACTGATCACATTTCTGATCAGCAGATCAGTGATAGAGATTGCTATGGGTTATTGCACTGTACCTTCATTCGTAAGCCCAAGAATAATGTATTTTAGAATCTGGTAGTTTGTGGATTAAACTGAACCTTGTCATGAGAAAGCCTGTGTAGATCTGAGAGTACATTCTGCATAAGGGAGTCTTTACTGACAATCCAGAACAGCAGCGTAAAGTTGAATTAATAAGGATCCTGTGACTCAGCCATGCAGCAAATCCACTGCAACAACATGCATTATAATAATTATTTCACACAGTAAGTTATCACTTGCAATCTCTCTAGGGGGGTCTTGTTTTATGGTTTTGTTCCGACCACCCCAGAATTTTAATCTCATTCCTTTCTGTTGGATGTAGGTGGGTGTACAGTAAAAGCTAATTGCTGTATTTTTAATTTGCACGAAAATACAGGACCATGCTTCTTTTCTTTTTCTTTTTTTTTTTTTTTTTTTTGCCCAAAACAAATGGACATGGACAGATGTAGCTTTGCAGATTTTATTAAAAATATAGATAGATATTAAACGTTATGTTTACACACCAATGTTGTGCCAGCTCTGAAAAGATGTTTTTTTATTATGGAAATGTATACAATAAACTTTTGATGCAAAATAAATTACAGCTATGTTTTTTTTTTCCCTTTCTCCACCTCCCAGAGGAAACCCATCAGGTCCAATGGATTTCTTTGAGCTAATTGGTCCAGGCCTTATCTTAAACTGGTATTCCTATGGATAGTTAGATATATTACAAAAGTAACCCTCCCCTCCCAGAGAGTGTAAAAGAAAAATAAGTTACAAATTACATCTGTTGCCTTTTTTTTATGTTTTTTTTTTTTTTTTTTAACTGCAGTCAAATACACCCTGTGCATGCTGAATAACAGATACAGGCTCTGACCCAGGGACCAGCAGCAGGGCATTGCTTGGCAATGTGATGCTGGCCCCATAGGCACCCAAGGGGTTGCTGAGTGCATCCTCTATGTCTGAAGCTATAGAAAAATAAACAAATGGTATCAGGGCAGCACAATGGTACATCATACTGTATAGTTTGTGCTAGATGGAGGAAACTCTTTGGTAGATGACAGCTGGGCTCTTATTTCCCAATGATGTCCATCAGTTTCCTATTGCTGTGGGCTTGCTGGGCTATCTGCTCGGCTCTGGCCATTTCCAAGACTTCCCGGAGCAGATGGAAAGTGAGATCCAGGGAAATGGGGGGCTCCTCCGAACGTTTTCCTCTTTCCGTGGGCTCCTCCTGAGCGCTGAATGGAGAGGAGTCGGCTCCATCCACCATGCTGCCGGCTCGGAGCTCCTGCTGGCCGACCCACTGCTGAGGTTGGAGCTGCTGCACCGCCCGCACAAAGTTACTGGACGAGACGTCCCCGACTCGGCTGCCTCCCAGGGGGGACTTGTGCAGGTTCCCCAGGCGGAGGAAGTACTCTTCTCCCATACGGAGTAGAAAGGGGTGGTATTCGGGAGCCCCATTAGAAGATTTGCTGCTGAAAGCTCTGCACTCATGGCAGGGGAGGAGAGCCACCAGGAGGATCCCCGTACACACTAAGACTTGGAACTTCATGATGGAGGAGATCTAGAACAGAACACACGGGGAGACCTGGAGGGGGAAGAACAAGGGGACAGTCAGGGAGACTGCAGGGGACACACAGGACAAGGGGACAAGGGAGAACATAGAGACTGCTTGGTGTCTGCTCTCCTTGGTGCTGAAATAACTAAACACAGGCACAGAGCCATCAGCATTCACACCAAGTCATAGTCTACTCTCCCATCACATCATTCATCATCATCATCTGTCACACTCCATCCTGACATCTGGCTGTATCATTACATGGAAGGATCTGCTACTCTGCACAGTATGTGATGCTGATCACACCTGTAGTTCTATTGACTGTAACTGTTTCATTATATCATATAATATAATATCATATCATATCATATAGCTTCTGATAATATATTATATCATATAGCTGCTGATCATATTATATCATATTATATCATATATCTGCTGATCATATCATATATCTGCTGATCATATCATATAATATCATATCATATATCTGTTGATCATATCATATTATTTCATATATCTGATCATATCTTATCATATCATATTATATCATATATCTGCTGATCATATCATATAATATCATAGCATATCATATATCTGCTGATCATATCATATCATATATCTGCCGATCATATCATATCTGCTGGTCATATCATATTATATCATATATCTGCTGATCATATCATATTATATCATATATCTGCCGATCATATCATATCTGTTGATCATATCATATTATATCATATATCTGCTGATCATATCATATCTGCTGATCATATCATATTATATCATATATCTGCTGATCATAGTACTGGAGGAATTTAGTGTGCTAGAACTGTTCTGTGCAAGACTGCTAAGTATCATCTCAGGATTGTACTTGTCACCTGCTAGAATAAATTCATTCTCCTCCCTGCCTTATCTACAGATCATATCACATAATATCACATCTCCTTCTATCAATACCTAAAGACCTAACCACTATGGACGGCTGGCATGTTACTGTTTTTGTTATTACTGTTATTTTCTGATTTAATGTACTGGTCTTGTTACCTACTAGAATAAAAAAAATCTCCTCCCTGTCTTATCTAAAGATCAGATCACATCTCCCACTACCAATATCCATCTCTCTAATCACTATTACACGGACAGCTGGCATGTTACTGTCATTTACTGATTTATTGTACTGGTCTTGTCACCTGATATAAGACAGTCACATCCTTGCCATATCTTTAGATCATATCAAATAATATCACATTTCTTACTCCCAATTACTACCTAGTTACCTGTACTGCATGGATGGCTGGCATATTACTGTCATTTACTCATTAAATGTACTGGTCTTTAGTGATGGCCGAACGGTTCGCCCGGCGGTCGTTTCGCGGCGAATTTCCGACTTTCGCCGTCCGCGGGTTCGAACGCCTTTTTCCGTCGTTCGCCCCGGCGGACTTACGTGTTTAATGTATACAAGAACTTTAACCTTTCGTGACACGTTTATCATGTGTTACAGGACAACCAATTGAGACATGACAGCTCATGGACACTTGGACATTCCCCCTAACCTATAAATACACCCGATCCGGTGGCCATTTTACATTCTTTCTTCTGTCACTGTAGGGAAAGGATCCTGTGTGGAGTAGGGACAGAGAAAACGCTAGCTATTTGGTACACAAAAGTTCTTTTCAGGACTGGTATAGGTGTTAGGTCAGCAGCCTGAGTTTCTTTTGTCAGTTTAGATAAAGGGACAGAGCGCTGTATGCTGCTATTTTAGGGACAGCTCAGCCAGATTAGTCTTTCTTCATCATCATCATCATCATCATCATTAGCTGTTACTATCAGGTCCACAAAAGAGCTGTTCCAGCTAATCGTTCCAGCCTACTCTTTTTTGCCAATTTGTATAGGGACAGGCAGGAAGCAGTGTGTCAGGCAGTGAGGATAATTTTAAAGACTTGCTGTTACTATTAGTTCCACAAAGGTTCTTTTCAGGACTGGTATCAGTGGTACGGTAATAGGCTTGTACACGTATAATATTCTTTCTTCCAAATATAGAAAGAATATTATACTTGACTGCTGCCCTTCTGCTGCAGTCTGCTAATCATTCACAACTCACTTGTTCCACAAAGCTCTTTATCAGGACTGGTAACTTGGTCTGTCTAGGGTGCTACGGTACATAGGCTTGGGTGCGGTACAGTCTGCTGTTCTGTAAGGACCGCTATCGGTCCACAATAGATAGGGTTGCCGTGCACTACTGCTGACCGCTGCCCTATACTGCAGCAGTCCTTCAGCGGTATAGGGACTGACGCACAGTCTGCTAAACACTAATACACAACCTGCTTGGTCCACAAAAGTTCTTATAAGGACTGGTAACTTGGTATAGGGTGCTACGGTACATAGGCCTGAGTGCGTTACAGTCTGCTGTTCTGTAAGGACCGCTATCGGTCCACAATACATAGGGTTGCCGTGCACTACTGCTGACCGCTGCCCTATACTGCAGCAGTCCTTCATTGGTATAGGGACTGACGTACAGTCTGCTAATCACTAACACACAACCTGCTTGGTCCACAAAAGTTCTTATAAGGACTGGTAACTTGGTATAGGGTGCTACGGTACATAGGCCTGAGTGCGTTACAGTCTGCTGTTCTGTAAGGACCGCTATCGGTCCACAATACATAGGGTTGCCGTGCACTACTGCTGACCGCTGCCCTATACTGCAGCAGTCCTTCATTGGTATAGGGACTGACGTACAGTCTGCTAATCACTAACACACAACCTGCTTGGTCCACAAAAGTTCTTATAAGGACTGGTAACTTGGTATAGGGTGCTACGGTACATAGGCCTGAGTGCAGTACAGTCTGCTGTTCTGTAAGGACCGCTATCGGTCCACAATACATAGGGTTGCCGTGCACTACTGCTGACCGCTGCCCTATACTGCAGCAGTCCTTCATTGGTATAGGGACTGACGTACAGTCTGCTAATCACTAACACACAACCTGCTTGGTCCACAAAAGTTCTTATAAGGACTGGTAACTTGGTATAGGGTGCTACGGTACATAGGCCTGAGTGCAGTACAGTCTGCTGTTCTGTAAGGACCGCTATCGGTCCACAATACATAGGGTTGCCGTGCACTACTGCTGACCGCTGCCCTATACTGCAGCAGTCCTTCAGCGGTATAGGGACTGACGCACAGTCTGCTAAACACTAATACACAACCTGCTTGGTCCACAAAAGTTCTTATAAGGACTGGTAACTTGGTATAGGGTGCTACGGTACATAGGCCTGAGTGCAGTACAGTCTGCTGTTCTGTAAGGACCGCTATCGGTCCACAATACATAGGGTTGCCGTGCACTACTGCTGACCGCTGCCCTATACTGCAGCAGTCCTTCATTGGTATAGGGACTGACGTACAGTCTGCTAATCACTAACACACAACCTGCTTGGTCCACAAAAGTTCTTATAAGGACTGGTAACTTGGTATAGGGTGCTACGGTACATAGGCCTGAGTGCGTTACAGTCTGCTGTTCTGTAAGGACCGCTATCGGTCCACAATACATAGGGTTGACGTGCACTACTGCTGACCGCTGCCCTATACTGCAGCAGTCCTTCAGCGGTATAGGGACTAAGAGTTTTGTCACAGGGTGATTTAAAAAATGACAGGCAGAGGAAGAGGCAGGCCCTTCCGCAGGGGTGGTAGGGGTAGGGCAGGAGCAACAGCCTTGAGCCAAAGTGGGAAGTTGCAGAAGGTGCGTTCAATTACTTTAAAGGACGCACCAGACTTGGTTGAGTGGCTCACTCAGCCTTATTCTTCTGCACCCTCCTCATCCTCTCGATCTGCACCCTCTTCTTCACTCTCTGCTATGTGCACCCCCAAAGACACTACCACCAACAACACCACCACCACCACATACCTTCCGCTTGAGTGCAAATGGGGGCCTTCATGCTCCAGTGTTTTAATAGGGACCCCCGTATAAAAAGCATGAGGGTCAAGGACCAGTACTGGGTGGCAACGTACTTAGATCCCCGGTACAAACACAAAATGGCGGAAATGTTACCGCCGTCGCAGAGGGCTGTCAGAATGCAGCACTTCCAGGCCTTGCTTCGAGAAATGCTGCATTCTGCTTTTGCGTGCGCTGGCAGAGGAGCAATTCCCACTCCCAGAGAAGGATTTGCGGGTACCAATCCAACAGCGCCTGCAAGAAGAGGCCGGTTTGAAGATGTGTTGGTGACTTCGGATATGAGGTCATTCTTTCAGCCGACCCATCGACAGGTGTCATCCGGATCCAGCATCAGGGAACGCCTAGACCGTCAGGTGTCCGACTACATTGGGTTAACGGCCGATGTGGACGCTCTGAGGAGTGATGAACCCCTAGACTACTGGGTGGGCAGGCTTGACCTCTGGCCAGAGCTTGCCCAATTTGCAATCGAACTGTTGGCTTGCCCCTCATCCAGTGTCCTGTCCGAAAGGACGTTCAGCGCAGCAGGGGGGATTGTGACCGATAAGCGTACTCGCCTAGCTCACGACAGTGTTAACTACCTCACATTTCTAAAAATGAATGAGGCATGGATCTCGGAGGAATTCAACACATGTGATCAGTAGACCATGTATATGTCTATAAACAATTTTTGGAATCAAGCACACAGACCTTCTTAATTCATTTGGCTCACTTCCCTGACCCAAAAAAGCACACCGTACTATATGCCCCTACCCTCCTCTTTGAAGAGGTTGAGCGGTGTCATATTTCTACTGGGGCTGCTTATTATGAGGGGTTCCCACCATCCCTGTGCTGTGCTGACTTCCTCCTGGGTGTTCTTATTATGAGGGGCTCCCACCATCCCTGTGCTGTGCTGACTTCCTCCTGGGGGTTCTTATTATGAGGGGCTCCCACCATCCCTGTGCTGTGCTGACTTCCTCCTGGGGGTTCTTATTATGAGGGGATCACACCATCCCTGTGCTGTGCTGACTTCCTCCTGGGGCTGCTTACGGTGCTGCTGTCAGCGCTGTATGTCACGGAGCTGCTGTCAGCGCTGTATGTCACGGAGCTGCTGTCAGCGCTGTATGTCACGGAGCTGCTGTCAGCGCTGTATGTCACGGAGCTGCTGTCAGCGCTGTATGTCACGGAGCTGCTGTCAGCGCTGTATGTCACGGAGCTGCTGTCAGCGCTGTATGTCACGGAGCTGCTGTCAGCGCTGTATGTCACGGAGCTGCTGTCAGCGCTGTATGTCACGGAGCTGCTGTCAGCGCTGTATGTCACGGAGCTGCTGTCAGCGCTGTATGTCACGGTGCTGCTGTCAGCGCTGTATGTCACGGAGCTGCTGTCAGCGCTGTATGTCACGGAGCTGCTGTCAGTGCTGTATGTCACGGAGCTGCTGTCAGCGCTGTATGTCACGGAGCTGCTGTCAGCGCTGTATGTCACGGAGCTGCTGTCAGCGCTGTATGTCACGGTGCTGCTGTCAGCGCTGTATGTCACGGAGCTGCTGTCAGCGCTGTATGTCACGGAGCTGCTGTCAGTGCTGTATGTCACGGAGCTGCTGTCAGCGCTGTATGTCACGGAGCTGCTGTCAGCGCTGTATGTCACGGAGCTGCTGTCAGCGCTGTATGTCACGGTGCTGCTGTCAGCGCTGTATGTCACGGAGCTGCTGTCAGCGCTGTATGTCACGGAGCTGCTGTCAGTGCTGTATGTCACGGAGCTGCTGTCAGCGCTGTATGTCACGGAGCTGCTGTCAGCGCTGTATGTCACGGAGCTGCTGTCAGCGCTGTATGTCACGGTGCTGCTGTCAGCGCTGTATGTCACGGAGCTGCTGTCAGCGCTGTATGTCACGGAGCTGCTGTCAGCGCTGTATGTCACGGAGCTGCTGTCAGCGCTGTATGTCACGGAGCTGCTGTCAGCGCTGTATGTCACGGAGCTGCTGTCAGCGCTGTATGTCACGGTGCTGATGTCAGTGCTCTGTATTACGGTGCTGCTGTCAGTGCTCTGTATCTCCTGCACCCTCTTGTTTGCCTACCCTGGTCCCTGACCTTCCCTCTCCTCCATTGCCTTCATTAGCTCCATAGTCCTGAATTGTCAGAACAATTTCCCAAATAAAAAAAAAATGCTTGTAGTTATCGATCCCAAATTCACCTCATACATGTATTATGCTATTGTCCAGGTGGTGGGACTACGTGCTACCCCCTAATAATTACCCCGTGGCCGCAAATTCGACCTAAAGGTTTGCGAAATTCGCCTCCCATTGAAGTCAATGGAGCCCGCGGCGAACGGTCGTTTTCGCGAACGTTTGTGTCCGTTCGCGTTTCGCGTTCGCGAAACGTCCCGTCGGAAGTTCGTCCATCACTACTGGTCTTGTCGCCTGCTATAATATATACAATCACATCCATTCCATATCTACAGATCATATCACATAAGATCACCTCTCCTGTGTACCAATAACTACCGTTACCTGTACTACATGGACTATTGGCATGTTACTGGCATTTACTGATTTATTATACTGGTCTTGTCACCTGCTGTTATATATAAAATCACATTGATGCTATATCTACAGATCATATCACATAAGATCTCATCTCCTACTACCAATAATTACCTAGTTACCTGTACTACGTTGATGGCTGGCATGTTACTGTAGTTTACTGATTAATTGTACTGGTCTTGTCACCTACTATAATAAATACATTCATATCCATGCCATCTCTACAGATCACATCACTTAAGTTCTCATCTACTACTACCAATAACTAGTTACCTGTACTACATGGACGGTTGGCATGTTACTGTCATTTTAATGTACTGTTCTTGTCCCCAGCTATAATAAATACCATCACACCCATGCCATATCTACAGATCATATCACACACGATCTCATCTCCTACTACCAAAAGCTATCCAATCACCTATACTGCATGGATGGTTGTCATTTACTGGCAATAGTATGTTTTTTTATATAATAGGTGAATATCTGTTGAATCTATTAACGCAAGCGTTTATCATACCAGCCCACCACAATTCACAGCCTGCTAATATAAAATTCTGCAATATGATTTATAATAGTACCAGTGATGTAGCTGTGGATCACATCAGATACTTATATACATGTAATATTAACACTGATGCATGAACTCATCCCACCCCAGAAGATCACAGTTATATATTCCAATAAATTAACTCCGCTAATACATTCTGAACTTCACCGACTTTACCAAACTGAACCTAAACTGGCATCACATCAAATGCCTGAACCGATTCAACCGATTCTGGGGCATTATTTCAATCGACGTTGTTCCTTTTGCTACAGTGAAGAATATGATTTACCTGGCTATAGCTGATTTATATTATAAAAATGATTACATGTAGCACACACCACTTATAATATTATTAATACTGATAGTGCTGATCAATCAAACATCACAATGTACTCATGGCAGCAGTGATTATATAACACACATGCATAGATCTCTATCTATCTATCTATCTATCTATCTATCTATCTATCTATCTATCTATCTATCGATCGATCTATCTATCTGCCTGTCTATCTATTTATCTATCTATCTATATATATATATATAGATAGATAGATAGATAGATAGATATCTATATATATCTATATATGTATCTAGATAGATAGATAGGCATAGATAGATAACTTTTCCAATAATGAACACACATACACACACACACACCTCTTCTAATATATATATATATATATATATATATATATATATATATATATATATATATATATATATATATATATAACTATATATCCCCACCTAATACTGATGGCAGCATATGTATTGGGTATATATTAAAATAAGAGCATATTATCAATAACAATTTGTAGTTGTCACCTCCAGCAGAGAAAGGATTCCCTCTTCAAATAAGCCTGAAAAGGGAAACCCCACATAAGAGGCTTACTTACTTATATCTGACTTACAGTAAGTTTCCTACCCTCCACCTAAAATCTTAATGCATTGTTAGCACTTACCTGCTGGTTGGGGGTCCTGTTGTCTGGATGGTGCCAGAGACACAGAATCACAGCATGAAAGGTGAGTGATCTGTAAGTCCCTGTGTGCAGTTGGTGTCCCTCTCTCCTATGATGACATAACTGGAAGTTGGAGCAGGGCTCTCTCACTCAGGGAAGCCTTGATGCTGGATTTTATAGGTAGACTCTCTTCCACAATCACGCAGCTCTTGCCTAATAAGCTGACGCTCTCTTGACAACTATTGCGTGCTGATCTTCTACTGAATAAATAATAGCTCCTTGGAGCAATGGGCAGAGTTTTGCTAACACAACAATGAATCTCTTATCCAATTATCTTCTCAGATATTTATCGCCTCTTTAGTGACGTCAGTGACACCTAGAGTGATATTCACGAGGCTCCCATTGACAAAAAAACTTGAATGAAATTTTGCAAGTGGGCTAAGCAACAGCCAGTGAGGGCAAAGTCGTACCTATTATATCAGTTACCATAGCCCAGCTGATGCCATGTACTCATAGTACATTTGCAAGGGGAGTAAATAACCAACACAGTCACTATAGGGTTGGATTTCATCACTGATTTACTATGAAGGTGATTTTTTAGATTTCTTTTGCATTTAAGGTTTCATATAAAACGGGATAAAGAGCAACTATATGTAACCAGGCAGCTATTCAGTGAAAGTGCTAGAAAATGAAAGCTGATTATTTGTTAGGAATAAAACTGCACATCAGTAAACTAAGATGTACAGAAACACTGATAATGAACAAACTGCAGTAACCTATAGCAACCATTTAGATTTTTTATACTGTAGTGGTATAAACAAAATAATGATTTGGACACGGTTCCTAGTATATGGCTCTTTTAATCATGTTAGGTTGGCCATAGATATTGGAAGGTGTACAAACTTACATGTATGATCTGGCTCCTCTCAGGGGTAATTCACGCCATCTTCTGCGTTACAATGAGGAGGCTGGTGTGCGATGCGGTGCCGTGTGGTCCGGGCGTAGTGCTGTTGGTGCATTGCAACGTTCACTTTTATTTTTAAGCCAACTTTACTAAAAATGTTGCACAGTGGCATTTCATTAAAGTGTTACTAAACCCAGGACCCTGCATTCACCATATCTGGTCTCCCACAGTGCACAGAACATGGAAATGTAATTTTTTTAGAACATATAAACTGCTAAATACATTTTCTCAGCAGTATATAACAGTCTTGTGACTTCTATCAGTGTCTGGCTGAGCAATGGTTAAAGATTGTAGGAGGAGTTTTCATTCTCCTCTGACTGTCCTATGAGGCTGCATGACTCCTGACCCCCTGGACAGTGCTGATTGGAATTGTGCCTATGGCCCCTTTCACACGGGACGGATCAGTAATGATCCGCCCCGTGATGATCCACTTGCTCAGTGGGGATCGCTCCGTTGTCCCCGCCCTGTCAGCTCTCCGCTCTCCTCTATGGGGATCGGATGAGCATGGACCGTCTGTCGGTGTTCATCCGATCCGCTCTGCAGACGGATAGAAAAATAGGATTTTCCTCCGTCTGCAGAATCAGACAATTGTGGAGGCGGATGATATCAGGTGTCTGCGGATGTTCAACCACAGAAACCCGCTATCCCATAGGAATGCATGTATGTCCATATTTCAACCGCAAATGGATGGATGAAATACGGACATAATGTCCGCATGTGTGAAAGGGGCCTAACACATGCACCCTTCCAAAACAACAACTCTCTAGCAATACACAATTAACTGAGCATGTGCAGAGTGCCCCCAAGGCTATGTATTATCAGGAGTTGGATTGGGAACAGTGGAGAAAGGGAGGAGTGGAGAAGACAGGATCAAACAGCCTTTTTACACAACGCGCTGTTTTCAAATAGTGGCAGCTAGTACAGGAAACATCTCCCTGTACTGGGAGGAGGGGGGGGGGGGGAACAGCGGGCAGTGACTACAGCAATGGGAACATGTTACATGTTCCACCCTAAAATGGGGTGGAACATGTAACATGTTCCCAAAGGTAAAAATTATCCATTAACCTACCGGCATGTCTTTGGAGTGTGGGAGGAAACCCATACAAGGTGAACATGCTAACACACAGGCAGTGTCATGGTTTGGACTTAAACTGATGACCCTAGTACTGCAAGGCAGAAGTGCTAAACATGAAGCCACTGTCATGCCCATCCATCTAGCTGTTCCAGAAGAAACCAACTGTCATGAAACAGTTAAAATGTCTTATCAGACTACTGCTTTCTCATATCTTTTTTTTTTTTTCATAACCACTATGATGCGCAGTTACTGTACTCATAAGAAATATTCAGATTTAGGCTATTAGAAGTTTAGTGAAATCAGATTACTGAAACATTTCCTAATTACCTGCCATTTAATAGTAAGCAATACTGCTCTTTATAGTTGTGACAGTGTGGTACCCTGTCATGACAAAAAAAGCCAGTCTGGAATAGGTTTAGTAGAAAACCGGCACACTGATGGTGCAGGTGTGTGCTGGGTTCTTACGGTAATCAGGACTATAGTTCAAGGCTCCACCCTCCTGAGGAGTCTATGTGTGTGGTTGCAAGAGGTGTACATGGCTGCATGTTGCTGTCTGACAGAGGTGGCTCTTTAATTAGGCAAATTAGGAGGTTGCCTAAGGCCTTGCGGGTGCTTCATTTGCCTAACACAATGTCCCTTGAGCCAGTTGTTTTCATGGAGAGTTTGTGGCAACGGGAGTGTGGCAGCAAACAGCGATGATGCCGTGGGAATTTAGGGAAGGTGGTCAGCGAGGAGGGCAGTTAGACCTGTGAGAGCCCAGGAGGGAGAAAAGCTCTGCCATCTCCCCGACCACCGAAGAGGCGTGCAGGAGTGCCTGGACTCCTCCAGCCTCCTCTCTGCCACAAGATCTACAGTGAGGCACAGAGGACATGCTTACTGGGGGCCTATAGAAAGAGGATAGGCAGGAAGCAGAGGCTGCCAAGGATGTAGAGCTCATCTTCAGGACTTCTCCAGAGCCTCTCCCATCCTCTGGAACTTCCTGCCCCCGTATATCTGATCAGCCCCTAACCTCTCCACCTTTAGGAGATCCCTAAAAACTCACCCTGAAGCCTATCCGACACCCACCTAACAACTGTCCCCTAGCCACCCCCCATCAAATCATTCCCTGCATCTATCACCTTTTGTACCACCACCCCCTCCCTTTAGAATGTAAGCTCTACGAGCAGGGCCCTCCTGTACCTTCTGTATTAAACTGTACTGTAATTGTGCTGTCCGCCCGCTATATTGTAAAGTGCTGCGTAAACTGTTGGCACTATATAAATCGTGTATTATAATAATAATAATGTCCGCAGCCTCTGTCCACCTCCTGTAGTATGTCAGCAGCCTCTGCCTACCTCCTGTAGTATGTCTGCAGCCTCTGTCCGCCTCCTGTAGTATGTCCGCAGCCTCTGTCTACCTCCTGTAGTATGTCCGCAGCCTCTGTGCACCCCCTGTAGTATTTCCGCAGCATCCGTCCACCTCCTGTAGTATGTCCACAGCCTCTGCCCACCTCCTGTGGTATGTCTGTAGCCTCTGTCCATCTGCAGTTTCTGTCCACTTCCTGTATCATGTCCGCAGCCTCTGTCCACCTCCTGTATCATGTCCGTAACCTCTGTTCACCTCCTATATTATGTGCACAGCCTCTGTCCACCTCCTGTATCATGTCTGCAGCCTCTGTCCACTTCCTGTATCATGTCTGCAGCCTCTGTCCACCTCCTGTATCATGTCTGCAGCCTCTGACCATCTCTTGTCTTTTATCATGTCTGCAGTCTCTGAGGGAGATCCTAGAAAGGAGTCAAGAGTGAGAGAGCCGCCGGGATGGGGGTTACTGAAAGAGATAGACATGTGTGGACTGTGGAGAGGAGACTATAGAATAAAAGCAGAGCTGCCAAGCTGGAGCTGTTTCACTGAGCCCTGCATGGTGCACCTGAGAGGAGGTCAGTGACAGTGCTGCCAGGCCACTCTGAGGGGGATCACTGATGTAAGGGGGGAGTGAATACAAAAATGTAAGGGGGCACTGATATAAAGGTTCCCCCCTATATTAGTAATCCCCCTTACCTTTGTGTATTCACTCTGCGGAAGGTGGTCTCTGATCACAATCCTGCAGACTCTGATGTAAGGAAGAACTCGGTGCAGGCTGGGTTATAGTATCCTGACCTTCATGTAAATTGAGAAATATGTTTTTTGACTTTTGTTTAACTTAAACACATTTATCACGTTTATAGTTCAAATATTGATATGTGCACTATTTAGCATTAATAACATTAATTGTAGGTACTTTTTTGCAGTGCCAGTAAAGAATGTGTATCTGTCAGAAAATTTCATAATTTTTTGCCAGTGAAAAATTGGTGCCGTTTGTAAATTTTGGCATTCTGCCAGTAAATTAAAAAATTCGGGAGGTTGGCAACACTGCTAAGGAGCCGCTAGAAGGAGCAGAGCAGTAAGAGCACTTCTGGATCAAGAAGGAGACTGGCTGCTGCACGCTACTGGCCATCGGGTACTGGGCATCATACTTATACATACCCACACACAGAGCCTGTACAGGGGGGGCAGAGGAGGGACTGCAGATAGGGACAGGGCTATGTGGTCTCTCTCATCTCCCCCCTTACCCCCACTCTCTCAGCCCCCTCTATCTCTCAGCCCCCCTCTCTCTCTATCTCCCCCCACACACTCTTTTTCCCCTCTCTCTCACACCCCCCCTTCACTCTCTCTCACCCCCTTTCCATTTCTTGGCCCCCAGTCCTCTCTCCCCCTCTCTTACACCTGCTCTTGCCCCCTCTCACTCCCCCCTCACCCCATCTTTCACTCACCCACTCTCTCTCTGCCCCCTCTCTCTCAGCCACCCCTCTCTCTTTTCCCCCTCTCTCTCACACTCCCCTTCCCTCTCTCTCACCCCCTTTCTATTTCTCAGCCCCCATCCCTCTCCCCCTCTCTCACTCCCCCGTCTCTCCCCCCATGTCTCTCTCACCTCCTCTCTCACACTCCACCCCTCTCTCTCTAAGCCGCCCTCTCCCTCAGCCCCCCTCTCTCTCACCCCTTTTCCTCCCTTTCTCTCACACCTCCTCTCACCCCCCCTTTCCCTCTCTCTCATCCTCTTTCCATTTATCAGCCCCCATCAATCTCTCCCCCCCTCTCACACTCACTCTCTCTCCCCCGTCTCTCACCCCCCTCTCACACTCCACTCCTCTCTCTCGCAGCCCCTCTCTTTCTTAGCCCCCTCTCTCTCACTCCCCCTCTCTATTCCACCCCCTATCTCTCACAAGCCACCTTCTCTCACTCCCCCTGTCTCTCAGCCCTCCTCTCTAGCCTTATTTCTCTCCCACCTGCCCCTCTCACCTCCTCTCTTTCACTCACCCCCTCTCTCTTACACTCACCCCTCACCCTCGCACCTCCCCGCTCTCTCTCCCATCCCACTCTCTTTCACCCCCGTT
The DNA here is from genome assembly GCF_037356315.1 of Lithobates pipiens. NCBI lineage: Eukaryota > Metazoa > Chordata > Amphibia > Anura > Ranidae > Lithobates > Lithobates pipiens. The sequence continues at coordinate 463,674,732 of NW_027507764.1, forward strand.
TCTCATTCCCCTCTCTTTCTCTCTCACCCTCTCTCTCTCACTCTCCCTTCTCTTTCTCAGCCACATCTCTCTCACCCCACCCCCTCTCTCTGAGCCCCCCTTTCTCTCACCCCCTCACCTCCCTCTCTCTCTAACCCCCCACTTCCCCCTCTCAACCCCTCCTGCTCTCTCTCACCCCTTCTTTCTCATCCTCTTTCCTTCTTTCCCTCATCCCACCTGTCTCCCAGCCCCCCCCTTTCTCTTATGCTCCTCTCTCTTTTACCCCCTCACACCCCCCCCCCCCCTAATTCCTATGGTGGCTAACCTCTGCAGAAAAGATGTATATGATTTCAGGCTGCTCCAGTCTGGTCATGTTATCTCCTGTGTGAGCCAGTGGTGTATGCAGGGGAGAGGAGCAAGAGCCAAAAGCACATGGGACATGGGAACCTATGGGTGATTCAAGTGCTTCAGGCTTTACCAGCTGTTGTCAAGTGCTCTCTCCTTTCCCCTGCAGCCACCGCTGACTAACACAGGGGATCTTGTGACCAGCCTGGAGTGAGCTGAGAATAGGTAAAGCCACAGGTTAGAGGGTGCAAATTACTTGCCTTGCCAAGGGCGCTGGCAACCCATGCTATGCCACTGCGCATTGCCCCAGTTTTGAGGAACAAGGGACCTTAAAGCTTCTGTGTTTAGGCAGTGTTAGGAGCCCTGTCTCACTTAAGTGAGCCTCGCAGAATTATTCTTTTTTTTTACCATAACCATGGGGGCATGACTCATGTCTAAGTTTTGCCTCACAAAGTCTAGAACAACCTCTGCTGCCTGAGACAAGACAGATTCCCGAGCCCGGGAGACAAAGCAGCAGGGAACTGCAGGAAAGAGACAGAGAGTTGACAGAGGTATGGCATTTGTGCACGAGCACTGGGATATTGTGTTATATGGTCAGGAGGACCAAGGCACGAGGCCTGATCAGTGGGGCTGTCAAAGAGAGCCAGGAGGCTGAATATTGTTAATTTTGGATTGATGGTGGAAACCCCCTGTGGGGGAATACTGACTGCTGTGAACTTTTTTCTTTCTGTTTAACATAAACGTGGGCAGAAAAAGCCCTGAAAAGGCATATCTGGCATGGACTGAACTCACTGGTAAGCACGACATTTGAGTTAAACAACCCCCAAGTTGTCACAAGTGTTATTAAATCTAAATTTGAAAAAGACTTCTATCAGTTTGCATTAACAGAAACATCAGTGAGGATGATATACAGTATATTAATTTATTATAGCGGCCAATGGGATAACCTCATTTATTTTCTAACTGACAAGAGAAAACTGGTCAAAACAGGCATCTACTTTTATTCACTTTTTATAAACCAATTTGAATGTGTAATTTAGTCAGTACCTAGGTGAACAATTATGAAATAAAAAAGTAGAAAATGCACATCTTCTGCATATTTTAAGGTCTGAAATGGTATAGTGTTAAAAAATAACAATTAGGAAGAGTATGGTTTGCATTCTAAAGGGAATCCCACTTTTTATAGGAAAAGTGGCAACATAAGTCAGATAATCGCTTTTTTATTGAAGGCATTTTCTTTGCTTAACAGGATGCAGCAATTAACTGTTACATTGCACAATATCCAATTCTCATTTCTCTGGCCATTATCTGAGTCAATACTAATCCGTAATAGGGGAATTTGCAGTTAAATGAATATAAGGTTAAATAGGAAAGAATACAATGTTTTGAATAAAATTTGCAGGCTTTTATATGCACAGATTTACTCAGCCATTGTATACGCAGGAGTAAGGATGAGCTTAGCGTTCAGTGCGAACAAAAGTGCAAACACGGCCCATTCACTTACATGGCTGGGAATCCTCTGCCACATAAGCAAATTGGCAGGAAATGGAGCAGGTTACACCATTGCCTAAATATAGCCACAAAGCCATATTTGGGCAATGCCGTCAATGGCAGTGGCTTCTGGCAACTGCCGCTTCCTTATAAACCACTGACATCACCAGTGCTGTGTCTTGGCCTAGGCCAACAAGGCCAGGGCCTAGGGCGGCACTTTGCAGGGGGCGGCAAATAAGCCACCCCTCTTTAAAAAAAACCCCCCTGGTCCGTTTTCCCAAGTCCCAGTTCCCGCGGCCGCCTCCCGCACAAATACAGCGGGCAGTATATGGAGCATGCTTGGCTGGCAGTGGAGGGGGGGGGGGGGGGGGGGGCCGTGACGATGACGACTGGCAACCACCTAAGCAGCCGTTGATTGGCCAGACTTGCTGCACATAATTTGACTGGCGGAGGCAGAGCCCAATGCTCCACCCACCCTCCTCTGCACGGCTTTCTTCTTCACTGAATCTTCTCCCCAGCCTGGTGGAATAGGAGAGAGGAGCACGAGGGACAGCAGTTAAAATTGGTTATGTTACTATCACTTATATGGGCACTGATATGCTGCACTGATAGGCTGTACTGATATGGGCACTGATAAGCTACACTGATATGGGCACTGATAAGCTGCACTGATGTGGGCACTGATAGCCTGCACTGATATGGGCACTAATAGGCTGCACTGATATGGGCACCGATAGGCTGCACTGATATGGACACTGATAAGTTGCACTGATATGGGCACTGATATGGACACTGATAGGCTGCACTTATATTGGCACTGATGAGCTGCACTGATATGGGCCCTGATTTGGGCACTAATAGGCTGCACTGATATGGGCACTGATGAGCTGCACTGATATGGGCACTGATAGGCTGCACTGATGTGGTCACTGATAGGCTGCACTGATATGGGCACTGATGAGCTGCACTGATATGGGCCCTGATGAGCTGCACTGATATGGGCACTGATAGGCTGCACTGATATGGGCACTGATGAGCTGCGCTGATATGGACCCTGATGAGCTGCACTCATATGGGCACTGATGAGCTGCGCTCATATGGGCACTGATAGGCTGCAACTGATATGGGCACTGATGAGCTGCACTCATATGGGCACTGATGAGCAGCACTCATATGGGCACTGATAGGCTGCAACTGATTTTGGACTAATGAGCTGCACTGATATGGGCACTGATAGCCTGCACTGATGGGCACTAATAGGCAGCACTGGTTGCCCCTGATGAGGCCACACTGATGGCCACTGATGAGCTGAACTGTTGGGCACTGATGGGGCTGCACTGATGAGGCTGCACTGATAAGGCTGCATTGATGGACACTGATAGGCGGCACGGATGGGCACTAATAGGCTACACCAACTGACCCTGATGAGGCCACACTGATGGGCACTGAAGAGGCTGCACTAATTGGCACTGATAGGGCTGTACTGATGAGCACTGATAGGTGGCACTGATGAGCACTAATAGGCTGCACTTGTTTCCCCTGATGAGGCTGCACTGATGGCCATTGATGAGCTGCACTGTTGGGGACTGATGAGGCTGCACTGCACTGACAAGGCAGCACCAATATGGGTGATGATGGGGCTGCACTGATGGGACTGTACTCATGGGCACCGATAGGCTGGACTGATGGGCACCGATAAGACTGTACTGATGGGCACTGATAGGCTGCACTGATGGGAACTGATCAGGCTGCACTATTGGGCACTGATGAGGCAGAATTTTTAAGCTGCACTGATAGGCTGCACTGATAAGGCAGCACGGATGGGCACTGATGGGCTGTACTGATGGCCACTGATGAGGGCACTGGGGTACCCATTTGTAATGTACAGAGCGGAGTAGGTGGGGCTATAAAAATAAAAGGTGGAGCCTAAATAGGAAGGGGTGTGGTTTACAGATAGGGTGTGTCTTAAACAGAAAGGGGTGTGGCCTTGATAGGAAGGGGTGGGCCATATTTTAATTAGTGGGTGCATGAGTTTAGTCAGGCCAAGGGCAGCACAAAACCTATATACACCAGCTCATTCACTTACATGGCTAAAATTCCTGACCGCATAAGGGAATGGGTAGGAAAAGGATCCTTATTTCCTAAATATGGTACATTGCCATATTTGGGCAATCATGTCACCACTATACCTGCCCTTTCCTTTATATAACCAGTGGACAGCTTGGGCCACTGTCATACGGCTAGTATAACCGTCAGGGATTGGTCATGTGCAGCGGGTCATAATGTTTATTTTTTTTTGCCAAGTCATCAGTGGCAGGCATCATGATTGATGATGGATTTACAGTGAGATACTTTTTAAAGGATTTCTATTTTTTAAATATAAATAAGCGACTTGTCAAATGTTTATGTGCTTTTATTTCTAGGCTACAATTCTTTTATTGTGAATGAGTAGGGGTGCTATGTACCCCATACTTCATAATTCATACTACATAATTCACGTGGGGGGATGATATCTGTGGGCTTCCTCATTATTAAAGGGGGGCTTCCAGATTCCAATAAGTTCCTCACCTGCAGACCCTCACAACCACTGGGCAAGGGTTGTGAGGAAGAGGCCAAATAGTCTGGTATGCGTTTTGGGGGTTCTCTATGCAATTAATTTTTTCATTTATGCAGTAGGATGTGCTACAGCAAAAATGACATTTACAAAGAAAAAAATAAATCTGTTTAACCACTTCAGCCCCGGACCAATTAACAGCCTAAGGACCAGAGGTCTTTTTACAATTTCGCACTGCACTGCTTTAACTGGTAATTGCGCGGTCATGCAATGTTGTACCCAAACGAAATTTGCGTCCTTTTCTTCCCACAAATAGAGCTTTCTTTTGATGGTATTTGATTGCCTCTGCGATTTTTATTTTTTGCAATATAAATGGAAAAAGACCGAAAAATGATATTTTCTACTTTTTGTTATAAGAAAAATCGAATAAACTCAATTTTAGTCATACATTTAGGGTAAAATGTATTCAGCCACATGTCTTTAGTAAAAAAAATGTCAATAAGGGTATATTTATTGGTTTGCGCAAAAGTTATAGCGTTTACAAACTAGAGTACATTTTCTGGAATTTACACAGCTTTTAATTTACGACTGCCTATCTAATTTCTTGAGGTGCTAAAATGGCAGGGCAGTACAAACCCCCCCCCCCCCAATGACCCCATTTTGGAAAGTAGACACCCCAAGGAAGTTGTGGAGAGGCATGTTGAGCCCATTGAATATTTTTTTTTGTCCCAAGTGATTGAATAATGACACAAAAAAAAAAAAAAAGTTTGCAAAAAGTTGTCACTAAATAATATATTGCTCACACATGCCATAGTTATATGTGGAATTTCACCCCAAAATATATTCTGCTGCTTCTCCTGAGTACGGGGATACCACATATGTGGGACTTTTTGGGAGTCTAGCCGCGTACGGCACCCCGAAATCCAATCACTGCCTTCAGGATTTCTAAGGGTGCAAATTTTTGATTTTACTCCTCACTACCTATCACAGTTTCGAAGGCCATAAAATGCCAAAATAACACAAAATTCCCCAAATTACCCCATTTTGGAAAGTAGACACCCCAAGGAAGTTGTGGAGAGGCATGTTGAGCCCATTGAATATTTTCTTTTTGTCCCAAGTGATTGAATAATGACACAAAAAAAAAAAAAGTTTATAAAAAATTGTCACTAAATGATATATTGCTCACACATGCCATAGTTATATGTGGAATTTCACCCCAAAATATATTCTGCTGCTTCTCCTGAGTACGGAGATACCACATATGTGGGACTTTTTGGGAGTCTAGTCGCGTACGGCACCCCGAAAACCAATCACTGCCTTCAGGATTTCTAAGGGTGCAAATTTTTTATTTTACTCCTCACTACCTATCACAGTTTCGAAGGCCATAAAATGCCAAAATAACACAAACCCCCCCCCCCCCAAATGACCCCATTTTGGAAAGTAGACATCCCAAGGAAGTTGTGGAGAGACATGTTGAGCCCATTGAATATTTTTTTTTTTGTCCCAAGTGATTGAATAATGACACAAAAAAAAAAAAAGTTTACAAAAAGTTGTCACTAAATGATATATTGCTCACACATGCCATAGTTATATGTGGAATTGCACCCCAAAATATATTCTGCTGCTTCTCCTGAGTACGAGGATACCACATATGTGGGAGTCTAGCTGCGTACGGCACCCCGAAAACCAATCACTGCCTTCAGGGTTTCTAAGGGTGCAAAAATTTGATTTCACTCCTCACTACCTATCACAGTTTCGAAGGCCATAAAATGCCAAAATAGCACAAAACCCCCCCAAATGACCCCATTTTGGAAAGTAGACACCCCAAGCTATTTACTGAGAGGCATGTTGAGTCCATGAAATATTTTATATTTTGCCACAAGTTGCAGGAATTTTACAATTTTTTATTTTGCACAAAGTTGTCACTAAATGATATATTGCTCACACATGCTATGGGCATAAGTCAAATTACACCCCAAAATAAATTCTGCTGCTTCTCCCGAGTACGGGGATACCACATGTGGGGGACTTTTTGGGAGCCTAGCCACGTACGGGACCCCGAAAACCAAGCACTGCCTTCCGGATTTAAATATAAAATGCTACCAAAAAAAACTGTTAGCGATCGCAGGGATCAGGCCTGACTCTGCGATCGCTGCAGTTATGTGTTTAGTGTTTTGTAAGTGACAGTGATCGATTGATACTGCACTTGGGTGGGCTGGGCAGAGGGGCAAAACGCAGGTGCCAGCAGGTATCTGGGCTGATCCCGCTAACAATGCATTTTTTTGGAACCCTAAACTGCTGGGGATGCTAGTATAGATCTGATCAGATCAGATATTGATCTGTTCAGATTCTATACCACTACGGGAGGTGTATGCTTTGCGTGTGGGTGTTAGCGGTACTGGCACTAACCTAGCGCTGCCTGGGGCGACGCAGACCCTGACCCTAAAACCTAATTGATATCACCCGCCGGGTGATCAGGGGGTTAAACCTTTATTGGGTAATAAATGGTGGGTGCCCTGATGCTATAAAAAGCAAACTAACCAGAGTCACCCGTAACACTTATACGGTGATCACTGGTGAAAGGGTTAACTAGGGGCAATCAGGGGGTTCAAATGTTTATTAGGTAATATATGGGGTCCCTGGTGCTATATAAAAACCTGACGGGAAACCTAAATAACTAACTGGCCAACCAGCGTCACCAGTGACACTTATACTGTGATTACTGGTGAAAGGGTTAACTAGGGGCAATCAGGGGGTTAAAACCATTATTGGGTAGTATATGGGGGTACCTAGCGCTATAAAAACCTGGCGGTGAACCTAAAAAAATAACTAGCTACCTAGCGACACTAATGACACTAATGCAGCGATCAGAAAAATGATTGCTTAGTGACACTGCCAAAAGGGGGTGAAAGGGTTAACTAGGGGCAATCAGGGGGTTAAAACCATTATTGGGTAGTATATCGGGGTACCTAGCGCTATAAAAACCTGGCGGTGAACCTAAAAAAATAACTAGCTACCTAGCGACATCAGTGACACTAATGCAGCGATCAGAAAAACGATCGCTTAGTGATACTGGCAAAAGGGGGTAAAAGGGTTAACTAGGGGCAATCAGGGGGTTAAAACCATTATTGGGTAGTATATGGAGGTAGCTAGCACTATAAAAACCTGGCGGTGAACCTAAAAAAATAACTAGCTACCTAGCGACACTAGCGACACTAATGCAGCGATCAGAAAAATGATTGCTTAGTGACACTGACAAAAGGGGGTGAAAGGGTTAACTAGGGGCAATCAGGGGGTTAAAACCATTATTGGGTAGTATATCGGGGTACCTAGCGCTATAAAAACCTGGCGGTGAACCTAAAAAAATAACTAGCTACCTAGCGACACTAGCGACACTAATGCAGCGATCAGAAAAATGATCGCTTAGTGACACTGGCAAAAGGGGGTGAAAGGGTTAACTAGGGGCAATCAGGGGGTTAAAACCATTATTGGGTAGTATATCGGGGTACCTAGCGCTATAAAAACCTGGCGGTGAACCTAAAAAAATAACTAGCTACCTAGCGACACTAGCGACACTAATGCAGCGATCAGAAAAATGATCGCTTAGTGACACTGGCAAAAGGGGGTGAAAGGGTTAACTCTAGGGGCAATCAGGGGGTTAAACCTTTATTGGGGGGTGGTAGGGGGCTACCCTGGACCTAACACTAACTGCCCTGACAGTTTTTACTTTTACAACTGATCAGTGATCAGTAAATAAATGATCACTGCAATCAGTGACACTGTGACTGGGGGGGGGGATCGGGGGGGGGGGATCAGGGGGGGGGGGTTTGTGTGCCTGTGTATGCCTACATGTCAGTGTAGTGTTGGTGCACACTTACTTTCTGTCTTCTCCACGTAGTCCGGTCAAAAAGACCGCCCCGAGGAGAATGACATCACTTCCTCCCTGCCTGTGTATACAATACACAGTGGGAGGAAGCTTCTCATTCGCCAGGAGCGATCGAGAGGGGATGGCCAGAAACCAACGGCCATCCCCTCATCCCGAATCGCTCCTGAAGCGAACCGGACCGCCGTATCCAGCGGGAGGGGGTCCGATCGGACCCCCCACCCGCTGGAAGCAAGCACGTACATGTACGTGCTTGTGCCTGTACATGCCATTGTGATGACGTACAATGGCATGCGGCGGTCCTTAAGTGGTTAAAATGCTAGCAATTACATTCATTGCTGGCTTGCTGAGGCCTTGATAGGTAATCATGGGGTTCTTTCATTTTTTTTTATGTTTTCAGGTAGATCTCCAATTCTCCAAGGTTATCTGCCCCTACTGCCCCTACTATAAAATGCCATTTGAGTGACAGCTTTGAGTATTATGGGGCTACTAACATCACATCCTAGATGGTGCGCAGAAGCAATCTCAGGGCTTGGTAATGTCTACGCAGATAAATAACATGTATAAAATACTTTGAATGCACATATAATCTTATAGGAATTTTTTCTGTTGAAATGAATGCTCTGGCAAAATGTAATGGGATAAAACCTCTAGACTCCAAGCCCATAATACGTTCTGTTTCTCTTTTTTGACTAATTTTCCAGCATCAGCTGCCACTCTTCCTTTTACCCAATTGCCCACAATCAGCTGCCTATTCCTCTGCCATATCAGCTATTGCTCTTTCTTATTTTTTCTTTGTTTTTCCAAATAAACCTTCATTACGTGATAATGGATTACCAGAGAACTATAGGTTAGCTAGAGAAATAAAACAGTGATAGTTAAATCCTTTCATGCTGGACCCATATGATTGAATCTTGGGACTGAGCTGCATAATAACCCATATGATTGAATCTTGGGACTGAGCTGCATAATAAAGTTGATTCACTTACCTTGAGCTATAGACCTCTGTTAATGTCAGGTTTGTTTTTACAACACTGAGGCTCCAAAGAAATGTACAGCAAGTGAAAAGGAGCCTAGAGTTTTACCTACTAGTCAGATAAAAGACTACATAATATTCAAATGCGTAAAATGAATATGTATTTCATATTAAACAGAATAAAAGAAAAAAGAAAAAGAAAGTATATTACTGAACTCCTGATTTCAAAAATTCTGAGAAAGCCTCAGAAATGAACATAGCTACATTCTACCAGAATTGGGTCACTAATGAAGGAAAATTACCGTAAGTCCTGAGTATTAATGGGCTTCAGTTTCCAAGATACAGCTTCAGGTCAAATTGCATCAAAATAATTCAAAATTAAGAGGGGGATGTGCACTTATGCTCAATAACTTTTCTGTGAAATGTGATATAGCAATGAGAATGGTGCCATACCAATCATTATAAATGTATCTTTTTATTGATACTAATAACATAACTTTCCATTTATTTATTGTTTTTTCATATAACATTTTCATGCTCCCTCCACACCATTGGGACTGCAAAAGGCATGGAAGTTTTCCTCTTGTTTAGCCAATGATGTAGATAAGTTGTACATGTAATGCAAAAATAGTGAGGGGGCTCAGCGCTTGTTCTGATCCCCTATTTTGCATCCAAAATGCCTTTTTTACCACTGCTGTCATAATGCACTTTTGAGATGCAAATGTTACCTCACCACAAATATAGCAGAAGTTATCTGTGTTACTTACATAGTTTGAAGGCATCTTGACTTCTTAGGGGAAATATCACACAATTGTACCAGATGTAACTGTATAATGCATAGAGCTGACCAAGACAAATATACCTTGCAATAAAAGAACAATAAATTACAGTTAGGTAAATCTTTAGTCTCAAAGTGAAGATAAATGTATACACTTCCATGTGGTACCATTTTCATTGTTCTACCATACTTTGTTGAAATGTTACGAGGCATTATGATCATAAGACACCTCCCTACCTTATAGGCAAATATAGGCGCCTGTGTATAAATCTTTATTGTGAAATATCTTGAAAACTTTACCCAACCAGCACCTTTATCACCTGTTTTCTAATTTATCTAATCAAAATATGAAAGAATTGGCATATTTTATCTCTGAGGTCGATAATTTCCTAAAATTTGTAGACCGGTGTTTTAACCTTGAACCTAATAAATAAAGAAAATCTGTGCAACACTGTTATACATTCCATTTATATTCAGGTACGGTTTCATAATAAAAAAAAAAGAAATATTATTTATTCTATAAATATTGCTTGTATAGATGCAGAATTAATTTGTTTATTAGCTTTCTGTATCCCCTTGGTAATTTAGACAGGGCATAGAAATACCCGCCGCTAAAGCTAGAATCAGCCCTAAATGTAAAACTTTAAAGTTAACTAAGGGAGAAAGGAGAGAAAGCAGATAATAAAAACAAATTAAGACTGACAAACGGTAAATAAGAAGTTAAATAAAAACTTTTATTTAAAAAAAAATATTTTGACGTAACACTATCAAATGAATGCATACTCGTTGAACAGGTTATTCAGAATTGTGAACATTGATACAATGATTGCCAGATTTCTAGTTTCTGCTTTGCCCCCAAAAACCAATCTGATCCTTTCATTAATGTTTAGCCCCAGGGGTCCTTCGGGAATTTCAATAATTTTTGCAGTGTGAAGAGTTTCTTGATCCAAACAGCTGTCTCTTCTGGAGTTGCAAATCAAATTACAGTCCCTGCACTACTGATTTTCCATTACTGATTACTCACTAATAGAAATATTAATGCAATAAGTAAAACTAAGTTGTACATTGCCTCATTAGTTTTTATTATTTGCTGATCATTGCCTGCTTTTCTTCTGTAAATATTCGTGTAGCTGACTGAAGAGTTCATACATTTTGCATTAACACCATGCTTTTCTAGACACCTTGTGAAAGTGTGGTGACCCTGTGAAAAATTAATTGGATTGACCCAGGGCTCGATTCCTGTGGGAACGCATGGGAACGGCGTTCCAGTACTATTTCCACAACGGAAACGCCGTTCCCATTAGCCGCCCGAGGCTATTGAGTGCGTACTCCGCCTCTCCTCGGCCGCCCGAGTGACTGGTTGCTAGGCTAGGGCAGCTCCGCGTCTAGCAACTGGTCACATGACGTCGGCCGTACACGTGGGCACGCACTGGCAGGAGTCAGTGGGCAGTGCGCATACGGCCTCCAGCGCAGCCAGCGACAGACACATGCCGCTTGGATCCGGACTGTCCCCTCCCTCCCCTCTACCCAGTGCCAGACAGTCCTGGCCTCCTGGGGCCACAGCCGCTGCACTGCTACCAGTTTACTTCTTTCCTGAGAAGTAAACCAGGTTAGTCACTAGTTTGTTATTAAGTTGCACTCTGCAATACCCTGCCAATACTCTGCATTACCCAATACTCTGCAATACCCTGCCAATACTCCGCAATACCCTGCCAATACTCTGCATTACCCAATACTTTGCAATACCCTGCCAATACTCTGCAATACCCTGCCAATACTCTGCAATACCCTACCAATACTCTGCAATACATACCCTGCCAATACTCTGCAATACCCTGACAATACTCTGCAATACCCTGACAATACTCTGCAATACCAAACCAATACTCTGCAATACATACCCTGACAATACTCTGCAATACCCTGCCAATACTCTGCAATACATACCCTGCCAGTACTCTGAAATACCCTGCCAATACTCTGCAATACATACCCTGCCAGTACTCTGCAATACCCTGCCAATACTCTGCAATACCCTGCCAATACTCTGCAATACCCTGCCAACACTCTGCAATACTCTGCAATACCCTGCCAATACTCTGCAATACCCTAGCAATACTCTGCAATACCCTGCCAATACTCTGCAATACCCTGCCAATACTCTGCAATACATGGGCAACACCAAATCCAGAATACACAATACTCCCATTCATGAAAAACTCCAAGCAAAATGGTTTTGAGCCATCTGAGGACCCTGAATTTCCCAAATCCTCCCTGCAGGGTTTGACCAAGACTTGGTATTGTTCCTTTCATAGTAAAACCTTTAGATCTGTCCACAGACCCCCTCCTCCCTTCTTTCCATCCCCCCCCCAAATTTTACATTCCTTTCCCTGACTACCTTGATACCTTTGTTGTTGTGATCAGCTCCAGTGGAACACTACTTTTTCAGAAGTATTTGTACTCCATGTTTACTTTTTGACTGTTATGTTTCTGCAAGCTGTGGCAATTTGTTCTACTTGCCGCTAAATTTTCAACACATGCATGTTTGTAATTTTAGTAACTCAAATCTCAAGATTGAACAATAAAATAATATCTGTTGATCCCAGCAGGTAGGTCTTTGTTCTTGTACATTTTGTCATAGGATGACAAGGCTCTGTTCCTAATTGTTTTCCTGCTTGCCAACCTGTCACCTGTGCTTTTAGTGAAGGCCATAAGCAGTTGGTTGTGCTGGCACTCATTAAATAGGCATTTTCTGCTGTTTTGATTATCAGGGCACCAGTTCTGAGGATGACAGGAGTGGCAGAAGTGGCTGCAGGAGATCAGCAGCGCCGAAATGCAACAAAGGATGAATAAGTATCTTGGGAACATTGAAAAGGACATTTAACAGATCTGCCATTTAGGTGAACTCAAACTATACCAATAAAGTCTCTAAGCCATGGTTATTGTAACAAACATACTGGGAAACAACCATAGAAGAGCATAATGTCTCAGCATGGCCACCACCCTGGTAATTGGTCCTTCTGATTCACAAAGCGCAGAGATAAATACCATGGCCATTAGGTCAGGTGTACAATATGTTTTCTTTCAATCTTTGGTCAAACCTCTCCAGGTTGTCATAGTAGCTGAGATCTCACGTTTTTATTTCACCCTTGGCCCCTGCTATTTTGTGCAAACATTGTATCTTGCGTTGTTTAAAGGTCTGTCCATCAAATGGTACTGAACGTTTAACAAGTTTGCCAAGGACAAAGGGCAAAAGAAAAGAAAAAGAGATAGTGGTATGTGAAACAATACTCTCTAAAAGTATTTTTGATTAAGTCAGTTTAAATTATTGCATACAACATAAGCAAGGTGATAACTAGGGTTTTTCTGCAAACACTGAATAATATGCGGTGTTTGGGGCAAATTCAAAAGCCGCCGAAACACAGTTAAAGTCTATGGGGCACTAACATGAGGAATAAAATTTTTTAAAGGCTTTTAAGCAAATAAATTTTCATAAAAAGTGTTTGGGGACCCAGGTCCTGCCCCAGGGGGTATCAATGCAAACCTTTTTTTAAAAAATGGCAGTTTTTTTTCGGGAGCAGTGATTTTTTTTAATGCTTAAAGTGAAACAATATAAATGAAATATTCCTTTAAATATCATGCCAGGGGTGTCTATAGTATGCCTGTAAAGTGGCACATTTTTCCAGTGTTTAGAACAGTACTGCAGCAAAATTACATTTCTAAAGGCAAAATTGTAATTTAAAAATTTAAAACTGATTGCGGCTATAATGAATTGTCGGGTCTCGGCAATATAGATAAAACTCATTGAAAAAAAAAGCATGGAGCCCCCCCCAGTCCATTGCCAGGCCCTTTGAGTCTGGTATGAATATTAAGGGTAACCCAGAACCATTTCAAACAAATTGCATGGGGGTCCCCCCAAAATCCATACCAGGCCCTTCAGGTCTGGAATGGGAATTAAGGGGAACCCTGCACCAAAATAAAAAAAATGGCATAGGGGACCCCCAAAATCCATACCAGACCCTTATCCGAGCACACAACCTGGCATGCTGCAGGAAAAGAGAGGGGACGAGAGAGTGCCCCCCCTCCTGAACCATACCAGGCCACATGCCCTTAACATGGAGAGGGGTCCAACCCCAAAGCTCCTTGTCCCCATGTTGATAGGGACAAGGGTCTCATCCCCACAACCCTTGCCCAGTGGTTGTGGGGTTATGCGGATGGGGGGCTTATTGGAATCTGGAAGCCCCTTTCAACAAGGGGACCCCCAGATCCTGGCCCCCTCATGTGAATTGGTAATGGGTACCATTTCGCAAAGAATGGTAAAAAGATAAGAGACAGCTTGGGACAAGTCCTTTATTTTAAAAAAATAAAAATAAAAATGTCTTAGCGATGTAAATTCGGCCAATGGACCAAAAGAAAAAAAACGCAACCGTTCTGCATTCATGCAAATACATTACATAAAGCAAGAAAAAAATGATATGCTGTTTGCCGCCATGCCCGATATTATAATAATATTAGATTTTTATTGTTTCACTTTAAGCATTAAAAAAATTACTGCTCCAGAAAAAGCAGTCATTTAAAAAAAAAAATTTGCATTGATACATGTCCCCTGGGGCAGGACCCCGGTCCCCAAACACTTTTTATGACAATAACTTGCATATAAGCCTTTAAAATTAGCACTTTTGCTTTTCCATGTTCGTGTCCCATAGACTTTAACAGTGTTCGTGTGTATTTTTTGCCTGGTCAGTATGTTCTGGTGCAAACCGAACTGGGGGGTGTTAGGCTCATCCCTAGTGATAACACGTGTTAATTTTGTTATTACTATCTTAAATTTAGTTTTGTGGGATCATATTTGTCACATAAAATAATAATTTGTGAAATCTAATACTGTCTTTTGCTGATATATTTTATATGACAAGTGTTCAAAGTATAATCTACTCAAAATGTGCATAGAAATTTCCTCCAAAACCAAGACAAAATATGTAATATATTGCTATTTTTTTATATGTGATCCTGATAGTTATACACTTTCTGTGAATGGGGGAAAACACTGTGTTCTGTATCTATGGGGGAGTTGCACTTTCACCCCAAAACAGTGACAAAGGATTGAAATGCATACCAGAAAGCTGCCCAGTTTCAAATATGCCAGAAAGGCTTCAAATCTGACTACACCCGAGCTATGCCCCTCTTGCACCCAGCAGGGAGTAAATCACCGGGTTAACTTCAGTGGAGCTTTGATGAGTGCTCTGTGTTTATGCCGGATTTCTGTGTTTTGGGGCTACTGAACACGTCCCCCTCTTCTCATCTTCAAAACATAGTCTATAGACCACCAAGAAAAGTTGTAACAATACTAGTTGAGCACAATGGAGCAGAGGCGAACACAGAAAGGCATTAGTTCACCAGATGCCTGGCAGGATCAACAGGTTATTTTTTATCTTTTGAAATTATGGGGCTGATATAACAAAATTATTTCAATAGTAATATCTAATAGACCAAAAGGAAGCAAATAAGAGAAGTTACTTGTTAGGGTTGTCTGCAGAATAATTATAACTCGCATCTTGGCACTCGGCCTTTGGCTGCACTACTTGCTAAATTTCTATGGTTACCAATATTGTTCAAGTTCTCTCATCTAAGCACCGCAAGTGTGATCTCTTTAACTGATCCATTTGTGGTGAGATAGCTGTAACTTACAGCCCCAGTGGAATTAGCAGACAGTGACTCGGTCCAAATTACATCTTGCAGATCATAGAAAGCTTTAATCAAAAGTGTGTGCAGATCTTCACAGGTGAACCTCAGATAGGTCAAAGATCAGAGTATGTCTAGCTCCAGCAATTACATGTGCTCTGAACAGAAACTAAGGACTGTAAAGAGCATCCCCTAGCTACAGAATAAGGAAGAGACAAAATTATTTAAAGGCAAACATACAACAATGCATGTATAACATGATAAATACCCCCACATTACAAAGGACCAGGAAATAGGGACTATGACATTGCAGTTTCTTAGTTTCAGCACATATTGAAGCATAAGAGGAATGGAGCACTGCCCAGAATCATGTGAAAGAGGCTGTAGTCTACCCAGGAGCTCTTCAATATGGCTGTTGACGTATGAAATAGTCTGAATATGTTATATATAACTTGAGCAGACATTTTGCTACTTTTCTTTAAATGAATCCTTCAATACAGTAGATGTAATACAATTACAATAGTGAAAAAAAAATAATTCCCGCTCCTGAGGATATCAGCAGCATCTCAAAAAAATTAAGACATGTCTAAAATATATATTTCAATGGTACTTTTTTCAATGCTTAAATATAACTTTACCTGACCCACAGTAATGCTATTTCTTTTAACTATCACACACTCTCCCTTTTGTAGAGAAATCTGCTTTGTCAGACTTTAAAAGCATGTATAGCTGCTATGGTGAGTCCACCTGCTATTATGATGGCCAAAAAAGATTCTCTAGCCCACACAGAAATAAGTTAATGGTGCAATTAAATATAAGACATAATATGCAGGCCCTTGTAATACCACAAAAGAAAAGAGACCAAAAAAAGGAAGCAATAACATCATTTGCAAATTGACTGCAATTTTTAAATAGAGTTTTAGAGCTATTAAATAAAGGGAAAAAATGAGCATATAATAACAATGGTATGATTCACAATTCGATAAAAAAAGGTTTGTTAAAGTTATGTATCATATCATTGAATTATGACATGGTTATCACAATTTTGTGGGTAATCATATAACAAGTAGTTCATTTATTTTATTGCCTTATATATAAAAATATAGGAAAATAGAAATAGTAGAAAATCAAAAATGGGCATTGCTTTACAGCAGCTTGTGCTAAAAAAAAGATATAATTTTACCAACTGCAGACTGCAGATGTTATGCTAGAGTATCATATTTTGTGAAATGTTCTTTTTACATTTGTTTCAAAAACAGAATCAAGGAATTCAGGGGAACATCAGATTGCGAGTAAAGCAGTTAATGAGCATTTTGCAATACAAGCTATTATTTTTCTTAAATCCTGACATGGTTTGCAAGTGTTGTCTTACAAAACGAGCAGGATTCCAGCCTCTGTGGTGTGCAGTACTGCATTTGGCCAGAGGTGCAGGGGCGCCAGTGACACCCTGAGCCATTTGGAGCAGCTCGGAAATACTCGGAAACACTCAGAAATACTCAGAAACACCAGGAAATACTCAGTTTCCGAGTGTTTCCGAGCCCTTCCAAGTGTATCCAAGTGCATCCGAGCGGTCTACGAGTATTTCTGAGTCTCTCTGGCACCCCCCCACCTCTGGCCAAATGTGGCATTGCATGCAATAGAAGTCAATGTGGAACAAATTATCTTCGTTTCCATTGACTTCTATGGGGAAACTCGCTTTCATATGTGAGTACTTTGGATATTACAAGCATTCACCTGGAATGGATTATGCTCGTAATCCAAGGTTCCACTGTATAGTAAAAAGCTAAATGCAGTCAACTCTATTAATAAATCAGCCTAATTTATCAAACATGTAGGAAGAAGTGTCATGCATGTTCCTGCACACTGTAATAAATGTTTATATGTAAAATAAAGACTTTTAACAAATAATAAAAAATAAATATAAAACACAAGTATAGGCTCTGATTAAGGGGGGTGGGATCCCAGAAACACATCAATTTTATTAGTCTCCGCAGGGCACAGAACTAAGCAACAAAATCATGTTGACACTGATCTGTTGTGTTGATGTTACACATGCGTTTCTACCAAAGTTTATGGGTATTTTTTTTATTTACTTTCCAAAGAAAGGGTTGCCTTGCTTCATGAGGCCAAGGAACTTTGTTTTGTGTTTTTCTGTGTGAATCCCTTAAAGAGGAAGTAAACCCTGATGAGTTTACTTCCTCTTTCATTCCCTGCAAAGGCAAAGCATAATGGACTACTATGCATCGCATAGTAGTCCATTATGTGTCACTTACCTGACACAGGAGCCAGCGATGTCACCGCTGTCCCCTGTAGTCCGGCGCATCCATCTTCTCAATGGGGTCTCGCTGCTCCGCCGCTGTCATTCGACGAAGCCGCGATGACGTCACTCCCGCACTTGCGCACGGGAGCCGACACGCGCGGCATCTTGGTCGTTGACAGTGCCGCGCTCAGTGCGCCTGCACGCCACTGTCTACGGCGCATGCACCGTAGACAGCGGTGCCTGTCTTTCAGCAAATATCTCCTAAACCGTGTAGGTTTAGGAGATATTTCTTGGACCTACAGGTAAGCCTTAATCTAGGCTTACCTGTAGGTCAAAGTGTGTTGTAAGGGTTTACAACCACTTTAACTGACCACAATGCCTAGAAGACAAAGGGTATGGGGGACTGCCGTGAGAGACGTGTAACAATGCAAAAGAAAAAAAAAGAAAAATACTGCCCAGGGGGAGAGGTTCCTCCTTTTTATGAAACTTCAAGGGAAAAATACTAATCCTTGATGCCGTTAAACTGTACAAAGTGTTACAGAGCAATACAATTCTCATGAAAAGAGTAGGCAACAACATATTCTAGCAAATTCCAGAATCACTTATTTGAATGTGTGATTTGTTATTTTCAATTTATATGTACCTTGGGTTAAATTCAGCAGTAGCATCCCAATCTGAATAATTTCAAATTGAAAAAAGTATTTTTTTGTGTTTAGTTTGCTTTGTGGGGTTTGTCTGTGACACCCCACCTTTGTTTGAATTGGCCAGTGTCAAAACATTTTTGCCATGTTTCATTGTATAGCTTGCCATCTTATTTTTGTTCTTTTTTTTTCCAATACCAAAGTGCATTGTTTCAAACATTTAATAAAATGTAAAATAAAAACACTCAATCCTCATTCTAGAGATGAGAGTTTTTTCCTGAAATAAAAATCGTAATTTCATATTTCAGAGCCACATGAATATGTAAACCACTTCATTGAGCCGCAGTGTAAGAGGGTGAGTCAAAGTTGTGTTTTTTATAGACAGCAGCCAGAAGTATTGTACAAACTCGCTGAAAATTATATAAACAGCATTATAAGACCACGATTGGTGAGGGAGAGATAAGTCAGTTTTAGGCTGAAAAAAAAATTACAAAATATTTGTATAGGCTTCATTTTACTAGGCCACGATTTCAGAGGCAGACATCAGGCGGGTTTTATCACCAAAAAAAAAAAAATATTACTTACTAAAACTGTACTATTTCAAACACAACAGCTGAAAAGATTTTACAACCTCCATAGTCAGCATTTAGGTAGTTGGGGTAAGCAACATTTTAAAATTGACAGCAGCAATGCACAGCATGCAATTTTTTTATCCCCAAAACACATTAAGGTGTATATATTTCATGAAGGATGGAAAACAGATACTAAAGACAGCATTGCAGCAGTTGGTGAAGGACACAATTTAAAAATGACATACTACATACAGCTTTTCAGACCATAGGATCCACAAACAAGTGTATATTTTTCACTGGAAAAATTAAGTAATTTTGCACAGACTCTATAAACATTATTTAACAATCTGCTCTAGGCTGCATTTGCAAAATTACACACTTATTACAGATTTCAGAGTACTGCTTGGACCTTGAAGAAGGGGACATGAAAAATTATATGTTAGTGTAAATAAATAAATAAAGTATCATGGACAGTGTTCAGATTTTAGGCCAAAAATACACAATAAAGCATATATGTTTCAATGAAAAAGGAACAAATATTGTACAGATGCTATAAACAGCATTTTAACACTTGTTGTGAGCTACACTTAAAAAAATACATGCCATGTGTAGATTTTCAGCCCATAAATCTATGATACAATGATACAGGTATCACAGGAAAAAAAGAAAGAAATATTATAATAACTCCATAGACAGCATTTAAATAAATTTAGTGGGTCACATTTTGAACAGGAAATAGCAGTCACATAAAACATAAAAAGCCACGTATATTATTGTAATGTGTGGTACACAGTGCACAGTATTAAAGCACCTTTAGTAAGCTGCATTTTGAACATTTTGAAAGGCAACAGCCATCGTTTATTAAAATCATCATCAGAGTGTATTAATTTTACAGAAAAAGAACACCAAAATATTGTAGTGAGTCTGTGCACAATGCCTAAACACATATACTAGCCAGCATTTTAAATGGGAGAGACAGCAGCTAGCTTTTACTCAAAAAATAACTTATGTAAAAAAGACGGCAAAATATTGTATTTATGCTATACAAAGAATATAAGCACTTTTCTAGAGTCCAGAGAGGACTAGAGGACCAGAGTCTGTCCTTATCACATACTCACACAAATGCTTGTAGTGCAGCTTTACAAATGTTAAATTGTAGCACATGGGTGTAATACATAGTAGGTGGTTGGAAGGCATCTTTTGTTGCCGCAGCATGTGGACTAAGCAAACAAACGCTGGGTAGCCTTCTCTTGTCTGCCCAAGGACATCCTGAAATCCAAGTTCCTAACTAAGAGGCACTGCATCACCAGGTTTAAGACATGTGCCAGGCAAGGCACGTGTGTGAACTTTCCCCACTGGGGTGCAGACAGGTGGGTGCCATTGTCACACACGACCCTGCCTGGCACATGATGGTGATCAGGCCAATGTGTAGGCTCTTGTTTGCTTTGGGTGAACTGGTGCTTCTGACAAGTCAACAGATGTGGACATTAAGAAGAAGGGGGTAGAGCTGAATGAGCTGTCACCATCACCAATTTGCAGGACACAGGGCACTCCCTCTAGTTCCAGTGGAATGCCCCATCCTGCATCCTTCCTAGCCACCAGCTGGGAGGGGAATTTTAAGCCTATGCCTTTTCCTATGCTTGGTCCTACTTTATGTGGCCCCATGGTGACCACCCTTCCCACTTGAAGTGCCATAAGGTAAGACTCACACACTGTTTGTCAGACTGCCTTCCCTATCGCTTAAGACTGCAAATGTTGCACAGGACACAGATTCTTTTGGAGTAGTGGGAGAATCTTCATCTGTGTTCCCTGCAACTTCTGCCATTTCTACAGAAAAAAAAGAAGTCTGATAATGATGCTGCCAATCAGTATCATTCAGGTGCAGCTCTCACCAAGTTTGGTGGTGAAAAATCATGTGTCTCCTCTTGCATGTGATACCCAAATGGCATGTACATTTACCACCCTTGCGACATCACAGTCAGAAGCGGCAAACCACCATTGTGCTGTTGGAATCAGATGTGTTAAAAGAGGTCCATACTGCTAAGCTTTGTGGCGTGGCCCTTAGGATAGCAGTGCCCTGAACTTATGGTGACTTGCCATGCATTGGGATAGCATGGCTGCTCCGTGTATCCCTCTGCAAGCTGCCCCTGCCACTGGATGAAATCTAGCCTCATTGGGGGGTTAGTTGTAAAAGGCACACTTGCAGCTGCTTTTAAAAATGCACTGATTTGCGCCTGGGAGGAGAAGGAGGAAGAAGGCCTAATTACCCATTTGATAACCTCCTGTTAATGCTCCAGCTGCATAGCATGGTCATTGCCAGAAAAAAGGCAGATGCGTCCTTCCTTTTAAATGTTCAGCCTGACCACTGCTTCATCCTGCTGTTTTATCCCCTTCATCCCCTTACTAAAAACACATGAAACACCTCTCCCTTTAGGCCTCCCAGATATTATGAATACAAGGGATTGCCTAAATTGGGATTGATGATGTGATGCTTTTGTACCCTTAACGATGTGTTGATTTAATCCACTAAACTGTAGCATACTAGTATGCTGCAAAACAAATGGCAGATCTGCCTGTGTAAGCAACAAGTTCACATTGCTAACCCACCTCCAAATAAAATGTAAAGACCCTAGCAAAATTATATTGCAATAAAATATACCTCCATAAACAATAACATCTAAACACCAAACTACAACCATATAAACCCAAAACACTAAGCCCCAAACTCATGGTTGACCAGAATCCAAAGCTCGTCCTTAGACTTTGGTTTCTTGAAAGGCATGAATTATGAGACATTATTAACTTTTTTGATTTTGAACGATGGTATTGGAAGTCTTATGGGATTCATAAAATATCACATCACTTACTACTCTATACAAACCAATTATGAATGACAGTGGAAAGTATTTATGTTTGATAGCTCTAAGATTCCCAACATTATAATTAATCACTGAGACCCTTTGGTTTGCTGACCTGAGGACCAAAAGTGACAATAAGAGGCCCATGATTATGTTTTTATAAAAATAGCATATTGGAAGAACCTGAGAAAGTAATCATAGAAGCAGAATGCACAGTCTGAATCTTATTCTTAACAAGGACCTACAGGTGAAAAGTTGAACCCACTTTGTACAATCTGCTTTACATTTAAAGTGTAGGTTAATCTTTTCACAAAAAAATTAAAAGGATAAAAAACACCCTTCTCCCTTCTGGTCCCACTGTATTTACCTTCATGTATGATTAGCTGTTAGTGCCCATGGAGCCGGTGCAGTGGTCCAGGAATTTGAAATCCCCGGTCTGCTTCCCCTTATTTTTGTAGGGATTCAGGAATGGATCAGAATGATTGGTTGAAGTAGTAACTTGCCGGCAATGACCAATAAGAATCACTCTGATCGTACAATCATATTCTCACATATATGGTTGACCTAATCTAATCGAATTAGCTACGCTAATCTCTAATTTTCAGGATGAAAACAAAAGAACAGACAAACTATTATCTGTATGTGCTCCAAAGTGATATTACTATTTAATATTTAAATTAGTTTTAAAATTCTGAACAATATATAAGAGAAACATTAAAATTACATTTTATTGTCACCATTATTACTATGACTTGACCTAATTTAAAGTATTAATCAAGTCGAAAACGTTCTTCTGCTATTAGGGGCTCCAATAGAGAGATTTATTTCCTGCTGACAACAGTTTCACCAGACAGGTAGTGAGGTGAAATTTCTAAAAGGGACAGAAATAAATTTTTTAAAGGGGTTCTAGTCTTCCCTACTCTACTCAAGAAAGGCATTTCTGTCTTTGCTGGTGGTAGATAATTCCCCTTACTTCCTGCCTGGTAAAATATCAGCAGGACAGGAAATGAAAGGAAATCACTCTAATGGAGCCTCAAATATCACTAAAACCTCACAGGGGTTCTAATCCACTCCAACCAAAAGTTTTGGCTGCACATACACTTTAAAGTCGATGTCCCAGTCATTTTGCTATTTTGCATAAAAACATTCAGAAATATCACAAAGTATAGCAACAGTATATTTATGTTTTAACTTCCAAATAATGTCTTGCAAATTGTAGAAAGCTTTAAACCAAAACTTGTACATGTCTTCACAGATAAACACCAGATGGGTCAAAATATTATAGTATGCCTTGCTCCAGCAATTCTGAGCTCAGAACAGAAACTAAAGATGCACAGCAAAGAGCATCCAAAGCAGAAATTTAGCTGGAAACTTGATAGTATTGCAATGAGTAAGGCTGTAATAGCCGAAACGTGTCAGCGTTGATCCTTTGAATATGATGTAGCCAAATGAAGGATACTACTAAGGTGTTATCAAGTTGCCGGCTAAATTTCTGCTTTGGTTGTTCGAAGTGGGGAGTGGGGATCCCCTCACCTGAGTACCGACTCTCAGAAAGTATTTATCAATTGTTGTTTGAGCTTGGGTATCTTCTGCTTGTATACATTGAAAAGAGGGTGGGAATAGCTATATAAAGTATCTACGATGATTTAGACCCATAACAGTAAAATCAGTCTTTACATGCAGTAAAGCATGCTTGTTATACTCATTGTGGAACCTAAGGGGTCAATCTCGGCATTGTGTAGAAAGGCTGTGTGATCCTGTCGTCTCTGATCCTCCCCTTTTTTACTGTCCCAATCCATCTCCAGATATTACAGAGCCTTAGAGACACTCTGCACATGCTCAGTTTGGTGTATATTGCTAGAGAGTTTTTTTTTGTTTTTGTTTTTTGGGAGGGTGCATGTGATAAGCACAGGGAGAATCGGCACTGTCCGAGAGAGAGAGTCAGGGGAAATGCAGCCTCATAGGACAGTCAGAGGAGAATGAGAACTCCTCCTACCAGCTTTAATCAGTGCTTAGAAGTCACAAGACTGCTATATACTACTGATGAGTAAAGGTATTTAGCAGTTTGTATTTACTAAAATATTTGCATTTCCATGTTCTGTGTACTGTGGTTGACCAGATATAATGAATGCAGTGTCCTGGGTTTAGTAACACTTTTTAAAGGCAAACAAACAATAAGGTATGTGTAACATTAAAGAGATACAATATATAATACATTTTATACACGCAGAATACATAAAATAATACAATGTATTTTTCTCCTTGCTAAAGGAGAATTGTGTAAACAAAAAAGACATAGATCAGGGTTCAATATAGTCAGTATATAGTGAGGGCCAGGGTCAAAGGTCAGGGCCAGCATATTTTAGGTAGGATAAAAAAACATTTTGTAAATTTGTAAAAAAAAAAGTAAAATGGCCACTATTGTTTCTAGGCCCTACTACACATATAAACAATAAATAACATACATATAGAATATGTACTATCGCTGCAATCATCAGAAGAATTTATTTTGTGTTGTTTTTTTGGTGGTAGGTTATAGTAATAGAAAGAAATACACAACAAGTTTCAAAAATTATATATTTTTTTGCTATTTTGTGTTAGTTTTCCTTTGATAATTAAAAAAATAATAACAATCAGGAGATATCCATTACCATTCACCACCAAAGGAAAGCAGAATTTGCCCTGAAAAAAATAAGTATATCGTTATCAAGATAAGTAGTTGTGATGATATGTACAGTTTTATGTACACATGTCAAAGTTGCAAAACTGTGCTCAGGCATTAAAATTTGATTACCCTCTGTCATGAAGGAGTTCAAAAATTGTATTTGTGCTCCAGCCAAGTGACTGTGCCATGGGTGAGAGGCACTGTACCATGAGTGAGAGGCAAAGTCTGGGAAAATGATATTGTCTGTCTGCTACAGGTAGTAGGAAGCATGTCCTAGTGATCACTTTGACATTTGTAGAAATGTGGATGCAGAAGGCGTAAATCTGTCTCATATCATATCATATCTCCGTGACTGCCGCCCCTTTCTGCCAATCCCTTCACTGGCTTCCCCTACCCCACCGTGTAAAATTCCAAATGCTAACCATAACATACAAAGCCATCCACGACATTGCCCCTATCTACATCACCAACCTCATCTGTAGATATTGCCCAAATTGTCCACCCTGCTCCTCCCAGGACCTCCTGCTCTCTAGCTCCCTTGTTACCTCCTCTCATTCTAGCCTTGAAGACTTCTCCAGAGCCTCTCCCATACTCTGGAATTCCCTGCCCCAGTCTGTCTGATCAGCCCCTAACCTGTCCACCTTTATGAGATTCCTGAAAACGAATTTATTCAGGAAAGCCTATCCCACACCCACCTAACAACTGTCCCCAAGCCACCCCCATCAAATCATTCTCTGCAGCTATTACCTTTTGTACCACCACCCCCTCCCTTTAGAATGTAAGCTCTACAAGCAGGGCCCTCCTGTCCCTTCTGTATTGAACTGTAATTATGTTGTCCCCCCTATACATTGTAAAGTGCTGCGTAAACTGTTGGCACTATATAAATCATGTATTATAATAATAATATCAAAGACATACCTAAAAACATTCAAGAACACTAGAGACATTATGATTTGCATGATTATGCCATCTCTGTGTGAGTATCTCCGTCCAGGAAGTAGATGTTGACCTGGATGATGCCTGAATAAACATGGCACTGGTCCTTCTGGAGGGAAAAGCAGACAAGCTCATTTTCAAAAGGAGTACTGTGATTTCTGTGAGAGGTAATAAGTAAATAGCAAGCATGCATTAAACATGAAAAATATATGTGAGATTAGGTCTACTTTAAAAAAAAAGATGAAACAAGCACTAATTATTAGTAGTTTACAGCAAGCCAACCAGTTACAAATTATCTTTCCTTAATCTCACTAGGCTAAACTCCTAAATTGCTACAACGGGCACCATGGAGATAAAAATGGTCCCTGTTTATTTGTATAATTTCTGTTCTGTATACTTTCTCACATACAGCCTTCATTAATGGATCATCAGTTATGTCTGCTCTATAGATTAAGTCTCTGTGTATTCTCATGGGCTTTTCCATCTGCTGCCGTACTTAGACTTCTCCTGTCCTTTTTGCTGAATGGCTGCCAGGCAATGATATGTTAAATAAAATGGATCAAGCTATCTAATTATTTGTTAATAGCCCTGCAGTCTAATTGGGACATTTTAATAATTATGTTAATAATTATTCATTTCTGTTTTTCAGAGTAATTCATCAGTGATAAAATAAAAGTTTCTACTGGAATCTTTCTGAGACATTTCCAATGTAAAGTCTAGCAAATGTGATACAATTATATAATGGAAAAAAAAGGTGGAGGGGTTCACATATCAGAAGACAGTTGGAAATATACACTATATTACCAAAAGTATTGGAGCGTCTGCCTTTACCCACACATGACCTTTAGTGGCATCCCAGTCTTAGTCCGTAGGGTTCAATATTGAGTTGGTCCACCCTTTGCAGCTATAACAGCTTCAACTCTTCTGAGAAGGCTGTCCACAAGGTTTAGAAGCTTGTCTATGGGAATGTTTGATTATTCTTCCAGAAGCGCATTTGTAAAAACAGGCACTGATGTGAACGAGAAGGCCTGTCTTGCAGTCTCCGCTCTAATTTATTCCAAAGGTGTTCTATCGGGTTGAGGTCAGGATTCTGTGCAGGCCAGTCAAGTTCCTCCAACCCAAACTCACTCATCCATGTTTTTATGGACCTTGCTATGTGCACCGGTCCAAATAATTTGGTAGCGGGGGGATTATGGTGTGGGGTTGATTTTCAGGGGTTGAGCTTGGCCCCTTAGTTCCAGTGAACAAACAACAGACTTGGAGGGGCACACACTAAAAATGTGTTTACATTCAAGATAGTGCTGCTATAACATATAGTATGACCATATAGTGTGACCAAATCCCCATATTTTTGAATATGTTCAGGTGTTTTTAAATAGCCTTGCAGGATTTAAATGTCATTTTTGTATGTGTGTGCTATAATCTATTTTGTTTAGTTCCAGTGAAGGGAATTCTTAAGATGTCGGCATACCAAGACATTTTGGACAATTTCATGCTCCCAACTTTGTGGGAACAGTTTGGGGATGACTCCTTCCTTTTCCAATATGACTGTGCACCAGTGCACAAAGCAAGGTCCATAAAGACATGGATGAGTTTGGGGTGGAGGAACTTGACTGACCTGCACCTCTGACCTCAACCCGGAGCTGCGAGCCAGGCCTTCTTGTCCAACATCGCAAATGCACTTCTAGAAGACTGGTCAGACATTCCTATAAACACACTCCTAAATCATAAGGATAGCCTTCACAGAAGAGTTGAAGCTGTTAAAGCTGCAAAGAGTGGGCCAACACAATATTGAACCCTACGGACTAAGACTGGGATGCCATTAAAGTTCATGTGCATGTAAAGGCAGGTGTCCCAATACTTTTGGTAATATATTGTATGTAGGTGTAACTGAAACAAATGTGTGTTCATGCATCAATTATCATAACAAAAATGAAAAAAAACTTGTTGGGGGTTGGATCATACCCCCCATATCTGGTCTCTGACTAGCTTTAATTTTCTGTTTACTCTTTTTAGTTTTTATAGTTTGTGTATATTTGTTATAGTCTTATCATGGAAAAGTATTGTTTAACAACTTAATTTTATTTTCCTTTACTATAATGATTTTGAACGATCTACATTTTAAAAGGTTATCAATGTTTGAGTGTTCATTTTAAGTATTCGCAGGTCTTTTACATACATTGAAAAGTTCCACTAATTTGCAGCCCTCCCCCCAAGAGATTTTGGGTTGTTGTGAACATCTTATTAATAACACATAATTAAAATCGACGTCATTTGCTCCTAACAATCTGGTACTTCCTCTTGCCAAAAAGCAGAAGTTCTCTTAGCAATATAATTTCTACCATTAAGTTTTCAGCCTGTTTTTATAATTTCATTGAGGTCTGTAAGGGATGCAAATGACAATAATCCTACAAGTCTACAAGGAGGCCTCTGGGAAATTCAGAGGCTTAATGCCTTTCTGTTCATGCATATGTTGTAACAATAAGATAAAACAAAAGAATGGACAATTTAGTCCAAAACAAACCTAATCATAATTTGACGGGTTGGGGCAGTGATGTAAGTGCCCTTATGCCTCAAACCATTTCTAAGCAATGGCTCGACTGACACAAAGAATCTTAATTTTCTTTTATTTATTCACGGTGTACTGGGACATCAAGCTAAGCAGGTCAGCCATACCTTCCGTTTTCTATTGTGAGTAAAATATGGGTTTATGAGATTTGCGAATTATTGCATTCTGTTTTTATGTAGATTTTATACAGCTTCCCAACTTTTTTTGGAATTGAGGTTGCACTTTAAGTTTTTTTAGGGTGTATCTCTAGACTTCCTACAAGTTCAATAGTCCTGTAATGGTTTCAGTGGTGGGCACACAAGAAACATAAGTATGAGTTGATTACCCCACCTCACTTACACCTAAAACTTAGACTGGCAATGGTCAAGATGAATTAGGTCATAAAATCAGCCTACTTGCACGTTATGGTCTTGCAAAATCACTATAAAAAATGCCCAAACCAAATAGTCAATTAAATCAAAGGACCTATAGAATTAAATTATAACAATGTTTATTCTGCTGCCGCCATTGTACAAATATGTTTCAAAGCTATATTTTGTATATACACGATACAACTATTTTTATTCACACACAAAGGAGTACCATTTTAAAATGATGGGATTTCTAGCTGCTTAAATCCCTTCCACTATGTGTACAATGCCAACTGAATTCTTTTTTTAATTAACCATATGTACAGTAAATGTCATCTTGTTTTAACTCAACTGTTATGACGTGAAATCAAAGGTTATCAAGAAGCATGCTTCTTATAATATTCATGCGTAATGTTTGAAGGGTACTTACAGTTAAAACCACATTTCAAAATTATCATTAAATCCAGAGATGTAGGCAGCTAACGTCATATGCAAATCTCAACTTTTCTGTAATGCTTGGCTCCTAGGTTTCCCTATTGGGTTTAAATTATGCTTGGTGACCTCACTGATCAACAGGGGGGTTTGGTAGAAAGAAGAGGTGAGGTCAAGTTTGGATTTTCCAGGAGGAGTGAGGATTAGCAAATACCTCCAGCTTTTTACATATATGGATCATACTGATATATATATATATCTTTTTTTAATTAACCTATGCTTTTTTTCATCATATGCTTAGGTTAAAACATACAGTACAGATTTTAAACAGATTTACTTTGGATCAGAAACTTAGCAATTTTTTTTGCTTATTAGGTAGTTTTACTTTAAGCATTTGTTATTGATACCCCAACATTTCGTATTCCTGATATGTGTCTGCTGAACCATGCCCTTGCATGAGAAAGTATCCTGTTCAGAATTGTCCTGACATGCCCCTACTGCACAGCCATTCACCGGGAAGCTTAGTGTGCTGGGCTTCTCCTCCCACAGCTCTTATGCAGCTAAGAAGAGATGGAATGTTATCACTTATTAATAAAAAGGGGAAAAAGGGAATTTATATATATTTTTTATATCTATACAGAAATGTTTTGCCTTTCATTTGTATTTTAAACTGAATGTGTTGTTTTAAGAGGTGATAATTTACAATCATTTTAAATGACCATTACAGGTGTATACTATTCGTTAGCAATATGTTAAACTGTGAGCAGCGCACACTATTAAATGTTTATAATTTATCCCAGTTTGTGCAATATGTGGTTCAGCTAATGCATTGCCTGGTTGGAGAAGCAGCCTGGTGTCTATAGCCTAGTTACCTTTGTCATTCTCAACTAGGGTGCAGTTTATATTTGACTAGGAAGTCAACTATATGCATGTTAATATCTCCCCCCATAACACCACTTTCAGTTCTGAGAATTATTGTTTGTTTTAACAACTGATGTTTCATTTACTAGTCCTTTAATAATAGTAGCATAGTGCATATCAGTCTTAAATTATTGACCTTATTTTGGGAGCTCTAGACTATTTATGAAAAATTTCTATAAAATATTGTGTTAGTAGTAACGCCAAAATGTTACACTGAAGAATTATCATATTTGAATTGTAGTGTATTAAAGATTAATATTTTTGGGCCTTGCTCCACGGACCATGTAAACATGGCATCTTGACATTTAAAGGGGAATCTATTACTCAAGGATGTCAGTATTACCAGGCCATTCCTTTCAGGCTGACACTGTTGATCAGATCGATCAGCATTTTTAGCCATCATCAATCAAGGAAAAAAGACTTATGCAGCATTCTGATAGAGAAGTGTGCGTAAAGCTCACTTTATTTTTAGATGGTATTAAACATTTTCTCAAGGTATTGCTGAAAATTCAAATTCAAGTGATTTGTAATGATGTGTAATTTACCGTGGAGTTTATCAAATGCCACCGCTTCTTTAAATGCGTCAGAATATGGACTTCAACATTGAGACTTCATTAAGATGTAAAACTTGATTTCACCTTTGAACAATACACAATTGCGAATGATGTAATCTCTTAAAATAAAGTAGCCGTCCTATACCCACAACAAAGAAAATAAAAAGTTCTGTCTATATCATAAAATGATTACTTTTGTGTTGGGTAGAGAGTAATCAGAGCACATGAATGTAACACATTACATTTTAGATTCAGCTATTTTGAAGTTGTTTGCAAATTTATCAATATGTCTCTTAAAGTGTATAGCAATGTTTTAGCTTTGGATACAGTAGGGAAGAGTTAAAATCCCTGCTGGGGAATTTCCCTTCTCTTCCTGTCCCAGAAAAGCAAAAGGAAGTTAGAGGAAATCTCCCAATGTGGGGGAAATTACCTACTTAGATAGTTATCCCTGGAACTGGTGTGCCCATTATAAGATTTACCCTTGCCTCTTGTTTTAGGGACATCTCTAAAATGTTGAATTTTAACTTTTATTGTTTGTTGATGACAATGGTCACCACTAGAAATAGAGGGGCGAATCTTCTCAATGGGAACACAGATAGTAATCCAACATTGCCAAAGGTTCAAACTTGTCCCATATTTATTCAAAACTGAAAAAAGTTGTGTTATTACTAGAGGTACACTTTTACTTTATTATTTCTGTGTCACGTGTCAAAATGTAATGTTACTTACCTCAAATGTGAAAATTTTGGATACCTAAATTGCAAAGTAGAACAGAGGAATACTGATTTAAAAAAAAACTAGCAGCTTCTAGCACACTTATTCATTTAATGTAAGTTTTATCCTTCGTGATAATTAAAAAAGAAAAAAAAAAGTAAGCTACAGGAGAAAATTATAAAAATGTGTGTGTTAAAAAACAAAAAAAAAGCTAAAATAGTTTCAGTCAGGATTAGGGTCAAGGTTAGAGTTAAAGGTCATGTTCAGAGTCAAAGTCAGTGTCAAAGATTGAGGTCCAAGGTCCAGATCATTGTATTTTAAATAGCATTTAACAAAAAAAAAAACATTTTTTAATTTAGCATCAGAGTTAGTTTCAGTGTGTTTTAGGTTGGAAAAAAGCGAAATGTGCAGTATTTTTCCTGTGTACTACGGGTAAAAGCAACAAATAATTTACAATAAAGAAGAGAAGGCACACCAACCGTGCATATTACCCAAGTGGTGTCTTTATTAATGTATTAAAAAAGTATAAAAAGAAGTATACTTACAAACACATTAATGATAAAAGCATATCAAAGTCCATAGTAGCCACAAAGCAACCAGGTCACCAAGACTGTCTTCAGCAAGTTATAGGACTTTCCAGAAACTGATACGTTTCGAGGGGAGATCCCTTCTTCCTCAGAGCCACATTATTATTCATTACCCAAGATACCACTTGGGTAATGAGCAAGGTTGGTGCGCCTCTCTTCTTTGTTTTACAAAACCTGTGCTTTCTTTTGAACTACCCAAAACCTATGATAAATCCACTACCATTACACCACCCTTGAGTGCAGGAAAATACTATTGTACTGTCCGTTTATCAAATAATGTACACATATGTGGTATCCTTTGATAATTGATAAAAATCAGGACATATCCATTGCTATTTACCACCAAATGAAAGCATTATTCATCCTGAAGGAAAACAAGGTATAAGTCACCTGGATACATTAGATACAGTAGTTATGATGATATGTACACTTTTACTAACACAGAGTTGGGAAACTGTGTTCAGGAGGTAAGATTTGTTTTAGACTCATCATGAAAGGATTAAGCTGTCTTCAAGGCTTTTTAGGATAAAACAACATTTTTATTTATCTTTTGAAAAAGAATAGTAGGAACGATAAACTCAGTTAAAAGAATCTGCTTGGTTATTATTTAGTTATTTTATGATTCTGCCATGATTTCGAAAGCATAGACATTATAAAAAAAGACTGATATTAAGAAGATGGACATGAAATTTTATGTCATTTCTAAAGTCGAACATGTGCAGACATAATGACCTTTCACAGTTCCCGGAAAGGCATTGTGTGACTTTTGTAACATATATTTCTGGTTGACATCACTTGACTTATGCATAGAGAAGAATAAATTCAATGACCTTTTTCTTTATTAGGTAATTGGTAAGTGAAGGTGTACATCATCACAGACGCAGAATGTATAGCTTTGCAACAAGTGATATTTAACAGAATGTAGGAAATGTGTTTTTTTTAAACATACTGTATGTAATGTTCTGTATGTAATTTATATAATATCCTGTGCCCATGATGTCATGGTCCCCGATGTAATTCCTACTACCCCTGAGCTCATTCTTGGTTCTGTACAGAATTAAGTAACTTTCTTTTCTTTATTTCTTCCTTTACATCCTATTTATGTTCCCTTATTTACCTTTTAAGTATATTACATTTAAAGCCCACCTAATTATTCATCTCCATAGGATCTACAAAAATGCCCTCACTTAACGATTGATCCTACCACTTCGCCAAGAAATAGATGAATGTTAGACCTACTCAAGCTGCCACTTTATATCTTAGTATTAAAGTAACAAATCTACCAAAACTATAACAAGGTAAATAGTGGCGCTTCATAAATACTCAGTGTTACACTATATAACTCCCAGTGAAAGTGCAAAAAAAAATCACATAAAGTCCAATGTGAACATGTCCACGACTGAATAAGTGCATCAATCAGTTCATAAAGGGTAAAACTGTTGATAATTAGACGACTTCCACTCCACACCATGTGCCACATGTGTCACTGCTTCCCCATAAGATGTGCATTCACCAGCAGTAATTGCCTAACACTCTCATGCTCTGCAGTAAGGCATTGTACCCCTCAGAGCTGTAGATGATCCAAGCGCTTCCTCCATGAGTAAGTGAATAACTCCTGTGTATACTGTATAAGACACAAAAGGAGACCCAATAGTGCAATAACGTCTGATAATAATTTAATTTTAAAAGCATAAAAGAGACCCACGGGTATTGCACTCACATGTAGTCAAGCTATATTTCGCATTTGGTTGAGTACCGAAACGCCAGCATATCATGGCTGAGGCGGGACCAAAACATGAACTTTTTGTGTCTCACTCGACCAGTGCTGACCTCCTAGCAAGACGTCACTTCCAGTGCTTCTTGTAAAGGTCACTTCCTTTATGGACTGATTGATGCACTTATTCAGTCATGGACATGTTCACTTTGGGCTATGTGATTTTTTTTGCACTTTCACTATGTGTTATTTAGTGTAACACTGAGTATTTATGTAACACCACTATTTACCTTGTTATCGTTTTGGTATATTTGTTACTTTCACACCTAATTATTAACTAAAAACCATTGTACCTAGTTCCATCTGTACAGTAGGCACCGTGGTGCTTTTAATTACAGCCACCATTCCTATCTTCAGCCTCGATCTTTGCCACAGTCCCCTTGCAAATCTCATTACTTACGAATATGGGAAACGTGCATCCTCCCCTGACCTCCCAAAGTGCAGTGCTTGGTACCTGAGTGGACAATTACAAGGCCTACATCAAATATACTTCCATCCCTTTAGGTCTGGTATGTATTTAAAGGAGAAAACCCTCACAAAAAAACAAGAAAAAAAGCATGGGGTCCTCCCCAAAATCCATAGCGACATCATTGACCATATATAGTCATAAGAGAGAGGCAACTGGAACAGATGTTTGCTGGGGGCCTGTGTTTTTTTAATGATGGGCCCGCGGGCACTGGGCATCATAATTTTTGTGGCTCTACTTCCCTGGACAATGTGATTGATGGTGGATGTAGATCGGGAGGTATTTTTGGTTAAGGAGAGGGGCCACATGCTTGTCCCCCTCTTTCCTCGCCTGCTAGGCTGTATTCTCAGAAAAGGGTCTGTTATGGATTTTTGGGGGAACTCACACTTTTTTTTCTTGATTTTAGCATGGTTTTCCCCTAAAATCTGAATATTGGACTTTTGGGGGTACTTTACTTAGTTATTTTTTGATGGTTTTGTGCTTGGGGCCCCCCTTAAAGTTTTAATCAGGATTAGAGGTTCTAGTATGAATTAGGGAGACCTCCCATGGCTTTTTTTCAACTATCCCTGGCTCCTTTGATTACATGGCCAGAGATTTCCAGCCATATAAGTAAGCAGGGCCAGTGATGTCACTGGTTGTTTAGGACTCATCAGTGCCAGCACCCACCAGCATCCTTAAAGTGATTGTATCCCCCGCTTGGACATTTTTACCTACAAGTAAACCTATAATAAGGCTTACCTGTAGGTAAAAAGAATATCTCCTAAACCTACACAGTTTAAGAGATATTGACCCATGCGCTCTGCAGATCCGGCGTATACTGCCGGAATGAAGGGATCCCGAGTGGATGCACGGCAGTGACGTCATCGCGGCTCCAGCCACCCACAGCACCGGAACCAGCGATCCCAGAAGAAATGCAGAGGGAATATGTCAGCTCCCTCAGCGGTGACCAGGCGCCACTGCAGGGCTTCGTTCTAAGGTCATTATTTCATAATGTGCTAGTATGCAATGCATACTAGCACATTATGCTATTGTCTTGCAGGGGTTTCTTTTGTTTGTTTTTTTCCGCGGTTTGCTACCGCTTTACCAGCCACTGACAGCAGAAAGCTACAGTATCATGTATAACAGTGGTAGTAATGCATTTACTCAATGTAAGGGTAAATATTATGGCATTTGTCTGAATGTCCAAACAGCTACAAACAGAAGTTTGAGTTATCCTTAGGGTCGGTTCACACTGGGACGACTTGTCAGGCGACTTAACCGCCTGACAAGTAGCGTCCCGTTCTGTACAATGGAACCGTTCTAATCGGAGCGACACAAGTCGCTCCGACTTAAAAAAGGGTTCCTGAACGACTTTGGGGGCGACTTGAGGCGACTTGCATTGACTTCTATACAGAAGTAATTTTGCAAGTCGCAGCAGTGGTCGCGTCCAGGTCGCCTGAGGCAGTCGTGCTATAAGTCGTGCTGCCTCAGCTCGGTGTGAACCGGACCTTAGAGTTTAGGGGTGGTCCACATGTTTTTCTTTTTTGTTTGCATGAGGTTTGCATTGATATCCATACTAGGCTCTCATCAAGGATAAGAGCCTGGTACAGATGAAGGGAATCTCTAGCCATTTGTATACAAATGGAATTAAGCGCACAGGAACTGTCATTTACTGGCAATTTAAATTGTATTTGTTTTCTTTGCAAATGTCAGTTTTTGTAGTAGGTTGCATACATGTGCTACTTCACAGGCAGGTGCAAGACATCCTCCAAGTATGTTATTTAAAGGGATTTTGCATTTTTTAATGTTTCACTTTAGGCATTGTTAAAATTACTTCTCCCTTTTTTTTCTTTGGTACACTGCCCAGTTTCCCATGACCTTTGTTTGACAACCCCATGCCTATTAGCCTAGACAATGCCTATTGATCTTTTTTTCCATTGATTTCAATGCGTTTTGAATTTGGCATCTGAACTTAGGTAACGTTTGCCAAATGTATACTGAACTGAATCCAGGTACATTCAGCTCATCACCAATCTGGAGGATTCACTTGCTTTTATGGTTTATGAAGTTCTACATGACCTACCGATAACTTGAAAGTCAGCTCTTCTGGTGAGTGCTTTTCCCTAGAGGGCAGCAATGGTAGCATGTGGACGCATTGGTAATGTAAACTTGGGAAATAATACTTCTCACTGAAGATATATTTGGTATTGGAATAATTCATATGTTTATTCAAATTGAATGAATATTGTATAGGTTTTATGTTGATGTAATTTTGCACTTATTTGCTTAAAGTGTGGCACATTTTCACATTCATTCTAAGTGCTGCAATAATTGTAATATATTACAATAACAAATCAAACTATGTGCTCACTGAAAACACTCTACACTTTTCCTTTATTTAGGCATTATGCATGTTAATAATGATAAGTCTAGTAAGCTATAGCAATCTGATTTGGTTATTACCAAAGTGACAATTTGTCAGTGCAACTTAAATTCTGACTGACACCTGTGGATAGTCACACTTTGCATATGTAGCCATACCCCTGTAGGGGCTGTTGAATATTGTGGTTCACCCGCCACCCTGCCCAGCCCGACATCCATCTCTCCGGCACTCAGATACATAGAACAGTCCATAAGCTTTTTTTTTTTTTTATTATTATTATTGAGGGGATTGAACTTGGATAGGAAAAGGAAATTATGGGATGCCCAGGAAGATTCAGTATAAGTTGCTTGGGACTATTGTATACACTCCTGCATATACACTCAGTCTTCTCTCCAGCACAACTCTTGCTTAAGACCTCTTTACTTTACTCCTCAAGCACTTCACTTGCTGCAGACTATTACTCCTCCAGCACTCTACTTGCTGTAGACCCTTACTACTTTAGCACTTCACTTGCTACAGATTCTCAGACCAGCTAGCACCACATGGCTAGGCCTGACACTAACTCAGCCAGGCCTCAGTAAATTGCCTTTTTCAGTCAGGGGCCTCGGGCAATGATGTAGAAATAGTTCCGGTGCTAACTGTCCTCAACTTGGCTACTGATCCCAGTAAACCGTCTTCAAGCCCTGCCAGCCCTCTCAGCTGCATCTGCTTCTTTCCACTGCCCTTCCTACAATCCACACTTCTGGTTCTGCACTCATCCCAAACTGCAAACTCAAAGTTCTCTCAAGTGTGCCTCCCCAGCCCTTTCCGACTGTGCTTCACTCACCAGCCTTCCTGGCTGTGAACAGTTGTACTCTCTGAAGTCTCTTAGCAGTGCTCTCACTTGCTGTCCTCGCTTTGCTCTCTCATGTGCCTCTCCTCCAGGACCTCTGCTCCTCCTGGCTGCACCCGAGCCCAGGCCCAAGGTCACCCCCTAGACTGGGGAGCTCACTGTGGGCCCTGAAAGCCGCCACACTCTCTCACTCCAGCTCTTCCACCCGACAACCCCTCTACACTGGGTATTTAAGGGGGCCTGTCCCCTTCCGATCCAAGTTGGGGATTGGTCAAGGCTCCTCAAAATACCCCAGGCAGCTCCACCTCTCCTCTCCTCCTCTCTTTCTAGCACCTTCTAAAAAAAAGAGGGAGGTGACGCTACCTGTGAGTCACCCAGCCTACCCTGAGCCACTCCCAGCCCAGAATGAAAACAAACAGGCCTAGCCACCAGCTAGGCCTGCCTAAATTTTCCTACTCTAAAGAAAAATCTAACCTCTAGCACCTACCTAACTAGTGGGTGCTACACATATTTCCCTTTGCATTATATTAAATATATACAGTAAACAAATGGCCACTGCTCCTACCTACAACTGACTTTTGCAGCAAGGAGCACACGGAAGGGCGACGCATGTAAAACAAAAAATTCCCAGTTCAACTGGCAATGTCCAGGTGCTTCTACTGTGAAGGCTCTAAAAAATGTGTAGAGTTAGGACTGCGGATAATCATGGGGTGCCTTGTCACGGCCTCTGCAGTCTATGCATATATTTGTAAATGGGTGCTAACTTAACACTTGTTTTTAATGCTAACTGTTAGACAGGATAATTTGGCTGGTTGCAGGCTGGCTGACGAGTTGAGCTGGGGATTTTTTTTTAATATATATTATATAGGCCCGAAAAAAGAAATACCAAATAATTACCACATAAAATATTGACTTGTGTAAGCATGTGCGGAAACATAATAAATGATTCAAATGACAGTGTATTGTGTACTATCTGTTATTTCAGGGAACATAGACAAATGGTGAAGTCCATATATTATGTTAATTTTTGAATATGTCAGAAGTTTTTTTAAATTCTACATATAGTAGTGTAATATGTGGGAATTATGCCTAGTATACAGATCACATAAAGCATATAGACACACATGGCTTAGTACTGTAAGGCATTACCACGTGTTTATATATTTTATCATGTCCTGCTTGTGAAATGATTCATTTGCCCTCAGACTAGCATGACAGCTGCACCACGCAAGACTCATTGCAATATTTTGAAGATGTGATTTCCACAGAGCACTTCAGCCGTCACTAAACCTTAAAGCCGATAATATATTCATAACTGACATAAGGTAAAAGAAATGCGTGCCTCCCAATTCTGTAATGACACATAGAACTTTGAGTCATCATCTTGTGCTTGGTCTTTGCGAGTATTATGCTTATATGTAGTTTGAAGTCAATTTTAACCCTTTTTGATGTTGAAAATTCAAAGGCACTTTAAAATGTTAAAAAGCAAGATACATAAATTATTTTATTTTTTTTATAAAAATGGATAAAAGTAAAACAAATTTTCCATAAAAACACAGCGGTGGATTATACTGTGTTGATTTTTTTCCTTAGCTGCCTTTTGTTTTTTGCTTCCTGGCACTCTATACTAAAAGCAGTAAGACATCTTTCAGTCCTCATCAAATCACCAAGATCTTCTTCTCCCCAATAAAAGGATGACGTGGGCACACACTCAGTGGTTTGCTCCAGCTTCTGCACAAGAGGTTTCCAACATGTTGACAATCTCTAATATTATTATGTTCCTATTATTTTCCTGATGGTAACCTCTAAAAAGTCTGATTATCCCAAGCATTACTGTAATATGACACATTACTACATTTCATCAAGGCATATTACTACCATTACAAATGGCAGTTACTGGCATAAAGCCAAATGTTCTTGTATGCCTTATACAAGAAACTGGTTTTCACACATCTTCCTTGTAAAGGTGTTCCTGAAATGTGTGTTTATCATTAAATGTTATTAAACCTCTGATGGTTTAAATGCAACTAAAATGTTGACTAGGCGGTCCATACTAATCTATTAAATAGCTATAAAGCCCCATACACACTATCAGATTTTCTGCAGATTTTTTCCTTCAGAATTACCAAACCCATGTAGTGCAAGGCCCTGCCTGATTGCATACAAATTGAAACTCCTAAGGTTTGACCTCATATTATATGGTTATGGTAAATCTGAAGGAAAAAATCAGCAGAAAATCTGATAGTGTGTATGGGGCTTTAGCTTAACTGGGAGAAGTGTTTGCATTTTGTAAATTGCATCTTTTATTGCCCAAATTTCCTATCTTCTCCTGGAACTTCTAGCTGGAAGTGAAGCAGAAGCATAATGTGGAGCACCTGTCTTTCCTTATAGCAATAATGTAGCGAAAGACTACTACTTCCCCCATCCTGGGGGAGCTCTGTAATATATTCCATGGTCCCCCTTAGAGGCAATAGGGTACCCCAAACATTGCACCAGAATTGGATGGAGTTAAACTCAGACCATTATTTCCCAGATATTGAGAGGAGATGAGAAACACAATTTGATCTGCCTAGTTGTCTGTAATTGAACTTTACAGTAAAGAATATCTTTACTAATTCCCTCAATCATTTGGACGTTGTCCTGTTATATAGCACCATGGAAAGATCCCTTAAATGTACTGATGTGAAGTGAATATGTCAGTATATGCCTGTTTCAGTAATAGTAAGGATAAAGCAGTGAATGAGACTGAATGTAAAGGAGATAAACCCTGGTGACTTGATGAACAGTTTGAAGCCTGTTGTCCTGGTATCCTGACAGAATATGAATGTAACTTAGAAGATGGGACTAGATACAACATAGAATAATTCTCCATCTATTTGAGACTTCATGGCAAGTAAGGCAAAACATCCTGGTTCTTTTTGGGTGCACTAGGATTAAGTAAACTACGAGAAGTGAGTCATTGTTTCTGGTGAAATAACAACATATAAACTTTCATCTAAAAAACAGTATTGCACTATATTGGTATGAATAATAGATGGTAACATGCTCTTACATTTTAATCTCTAACACTTGAGGAAATTGAGGCACAGTCTATGGGTCTGGGAAGTCATATGGACCTGGACTTTAACCAAGAGTATGTTAAGGCTTACAAAGGAAGGTCAGTAAAATGTACAGAATTCCTGATTGATATATTATTGTAAGGAACGACTCATGCAAGTCAGTTGAATATCTATTGAACAGTCATCTATGAGTGGTTGGCGGCAGGCAGGGCATCTATCTGTAGTTGCAGGCTGCTCACCCCCACCCTACTTGAGCCTCTGAGACACTTTTGCCAGCTGCTTCTGCTCCTGTGTCCACATCTTCTACTTCTCCCCTCTGGCATGCTTCTTACCGTATGCTCAGTACATGTGCAAGTGCACTCAGGCATGCCATATGTGTCAACAAGCAAGGAAGCATTCTCAGCTATTGGCTAATGTGTCTTTAACCTCGCAAAGACTGGCATGGTAAACCCTCTTCCTGTCCAGGCCATCTTTCAGCGCTTTGATATTTTGATAGAAGATTACTCAATAATGCAACACTGTACCCAGGAGGGTTTTATATCATTTTTATATCATTTTTGAAACAAATAGAGCTTTCTTTTGGTGACATTTATTTTATATTTACTATCTAATAAAAAAAAAAAAAAAAAGATAGAACATTTTGAAAAAATACATGTTTCCCTTTAGGTTTCATTAAAAGAACTTTACAGATAATCTTTCTTCATAAATTTATGTTTGTATTCTGCTACATTTCCTTGGTAAATAAAACATGTATAATATTAATGTAAAAGCTATATAGTCTACAAACTATGGTATATATATTTGAAATGTTTCAACCCTAATGTTTTCACTACCTATATCATTCTTTAGGCCCCAAAATGGCAGGACAGTAAAAACACCCACAAAATAGCCCATATTTAGAAAGTAGATACTCCAGAGTATTTAGTAAGAGGCATGCTGAGTTTATGAAGCCAAACAATCTTGTAAAAGGTTATATATCACACAGTACATAGGCATATTTACAATTACACCTAAAACACGTTCTTCTACTCCTCCTAAATACCACCCGTGTGAGGCTTTTTCCACTGCCTAGCGTCTTCAGGCTTTCAAGAGGCATAAACTACACCTCAAATTTCCCCACTACCTATCACATTTTTGGAGACCCTGGAGCACTAGGACAGTAATACACTAATAAAATTACCACAATTTGGAAAGCAAATGCCTAAAAGTATTTTTTAAAAGGCATAATGAGTCTTTTGACTATTTTATTTTCTGCCACAAATTTTTGGAAAATGAAGAATGAAAATTCCTGGGTAGTGTCCGCCGAATGCAACAGGGGGTATGGTTCTTGCGCCAGCCACAAAGGCAAAGCATCACAGCCGTGGAATGTGTACACCCTAAGTTGCTGCATTTCTAGCTAAAGGGGACTGGCTGAGGGGAGGTAAAAACACATCTCAACCATGTGGTTTTACTATATTTCTGACATGATAGCAGGACCCCCTTTGAGATGAGATGTCAATTACCAATGATGTCAATTACCAACTACGAAAACCCAGAAAGTGAAAGCTTTGCAAAATATCCTGTATATCATATTAACCTAATAAAACCCTGGAAGGACCGTGAGAATCCATGAGAAAGGTTAGGATGTCAGAGAACTTGTCTGCTACTGTGAACCAGGAGGAATCTTGCAAAAAACAAAGATGTTATTTGTCTAAACTAACATAGTTTACCATGACACTGTCACTGCACCTCACATCAAAGTAAAGTTATTTTGGTACTTGAAGCTCAGAGGAAAGCCATTGCAGAATACCTACAGAAAATGTTAGCCCTTGGTGTTAAATAGAAATCTACCAGTGAGTGCTCAAGTCGCATAATGCTCATCCCTAAGGTGGATGGAAGCCTGAGGCTCTGCAACAACTTTAGGATTCTAAACAAAATATCCAGATTTTTAATGCTTTTACTATGCTTACCCCATGCCCTGGGTGGATAACGTGTTGGAAAGATTGGGTTCAGCCGGGTACATCTTTGTCTTACGTAAGGGTACTGACAGTCATTGCGAAGGAAAAGATAGCTTTTGCAACACTAGATTGAGTGTACCAGTATATAGTCCACCCTTTTGGCTTACATGTAGCTCTAGCTTCATTTTAAAGAATGCTAAGCTGAATTTTAAGCTCTACAAAGCATGTGCTTCTGTATATTTAGATGATGTTGTAATTTGTAGTCTTGACTTGGATCCCCACCTATAGAAGATCCAGGTAGTTTTAGAATCCATTCATATACTCAGCTTAACAGCCAATTTAAAAAAAATGTGCAATAAGCCTGAACAAGCCTGGTATCTGGTCTTTAAAGCCTTTAATGGAGAGGACTAAAGCAATTAAAAATTGTCCCCAGCCAGTGTCAAAAAACAAGCCTAATTTTGCTACTATAGCAGCTCCTTTTTTCTGATCCCATCAAAGTGAGCAAGTTCATCATGGTGAAAAAAATAAGAAGCAGAGAGAGCTTTTAAAGAGCTTAAAGCAGTATTATGTAAGGGACTAGTTTTAACCACCATTAAAAACAAGAATTTCTTGTACAAACAGATGCCTCTTAGGTTGGCCAGGGAGTAATCTTGTCCCAGGAATTAATTTGGAAGAACATCCTGTGCGTTCTTTACGTCAGTACCAAACTAACCCTTGCAGAGAGGAACTATTTAAAGGATATCATTCATAACATGTTACACGGACCTTCTCCCCCCACTAGCAGTCACAATTTTTTTTTAAATTGCAGCCGCATGGGGCTTAGCCTGCCCGCATCACTCATTCACCGTATTCTGCGAATGGGAAACTACAAGTCCCGACAGCCTTTGTGCTAGTTCTCAATACACTACCATGGCGCTGTTGAGTGCTGTGGTAGTTCATTGAGTCTTCCTATCCGTGAGTATCTGCCTGGCCATAGGAGGTACAAGTACACAGATACAAGTACACAGATACAGGTCTGCAGGAGTCCTGCATGGCACCAGCAACATACTGATCTCTTGTGCAATGCTTTGCAGGCTCCCAAAACAAAAAATAGTAAATGCACATTTTTTTACCTACAAAGGTAAAGGTGAAAGGTGAACTTATCCTTTAATAGTGCAAAAGGAGTTATGTTCTGGGTGCAGGAGCCGAAAAGGACTATGTGCAGCATTGGATGGGAATATGCCAGACCTTGTTATTAGCCTCAGCTGAGCATAGACCTTTATACAGTTTATGTACGCTGACTGACACTTGGGGCTTGAGGACAGAGCACTAAAAAAAAGTACATGTGCTGTCTGTTTGTTTTGGGGAACCCATTAGGGGCACTCTGTT
This sequence comes from Lithobates pipiens, assembly GCF_037356315.1. Classification (NCBI taxonomy): domain Eukaryota; kingdom Metazoa; phylum Chordata; class Amphibia; order Anura; family Ranidae; genus Lithobates; species Lithobates pipiens. The sequence continues at coordinate 463,718,277 of NW_027507764.1, forward strand.
AGTCAGGAATTGGCTGAGTTTAATTCGTTGTTTGGATGAGCAATAGTTTTGTTGGCTCCCTAAAACCCTCCTGCATTAATACTCTGATTGTTTTCTGCTTTACTGAATAAAAGTGCAGGACAAATATGCTTGGACTGCTCCTGGGTGTGTCCCTGTCTTGTGCATGCATTACCACTGCCACTTACTACAGTATCTGTAATATGAATGTACCGTATATATTGTCATATGATTTTGTGCATTAAAATCGTATACACAAATGAAAACTCTATTTATATAAATGTTATTCAATTTGATCACCAGGGTTTTTTTGTTTTGTTTTTTGTATTTCAGTTGCTGCAGTCAATTACTGTACCTTAATTTGCTCCATGGGTCAATGTGGCTGACAAGTGAAGCCTTTAATTTGTATGTCATCAGAGGTCCCCGGTGACCAGAGATACCATAAGCTGAGAACAAGTTATCGATTGTTGTAATATCAAAGCCCACGGACAAGGAGTGTTGACACCTACATAAGATAGGTTACGTTAACAAGCATGATAATGTCACAAGTAATATAGACATCAATATCAGAACAATGCACAGCTAGAAAATTACTAAATACATTTTCAGTGTAGAAAAAAAGCAGGGGAAATTGCACTTTTGCCTTTTTACCTTTGCCAAACAAGTAAATAACGAAATCAAGGATCAATAAGCAATCATTTAATGGCACTTGTAATCCTTCTCTAAGGCTGATTAAGTACTGCTATTAATAAGTTAAGGATGACTTCTTGTTTTTCTTAATTAGGTAGTTCACATTTATATTCTCCATGATCAACATAAAAATCCATATTAAAAAAAAAGAAACACTGGTTTCAATTAACAGTTTACATTACAAAAAGGTTGTTCAAACACAATTCCAGCCATACAACAATAAAAAATAGCTGAAATGCACATACAGTATTTGAACTGTTTTAGATGTTAAAAAATGTAAATTTTGAAACTTGCACACACTTGCTACACTACATACCAAAGAGTGGCACAACCATGCAAAGCGGCCATTTAAACACATTGCCCTGACATGATCCACGGTCAAAAAATGACATACAGTCATCACAGGAATACATGCAAGTAAACAGGAAGTGTTTTCAAAGCGGTGCAGGAGATCAGCATCATTGAAATGCAACAAAGGATTAAAAAAGGATGAAAACTGAATACATTTTATGTTGCAGTTACACAAATGGCAATTGTTTATGGTACATATTGTTTTAGCTAAGTAAATGTCACCTCAGTAAAAAAAATTTCCATTCAAATCAGTGATCTCTCCTGTTCTGACACGCCCCCCTCCAGAACACTATGGTCAGCTCTCCCATTGGCTGAGAGATCTGATCGGGAGTCGGTCGGCTGCTGGCCGGCTGCTGGCAGACCAACTGCTATACACATGGCCTGAACGTCGGCCGGTCTTTATTGAACCAACCAATGTAACCCAGCATTTGGCCTGTGTGTATAGGGCTTAAGTCTTTCAGTAATACTTCAGTCATAGCAAAGCAATACATTGCAATGTACCATTGGTTTACCTAATACTACACGTGGGAATTTTGCAGTTATGCTCCCCTGGTATTTACATGTATATGGAATACCATATGGAGATTGATCTATTGCATTAAACAGCACATGACTATTCAGAGCCCAACATCTGTTCACATTGTCATAAACAAGTATAAAAATTTACAGATGAAGTAGTAGAATACTGTTCCTAAAGAGACACTGTCATTAATGGTACAGTGACAACGTATGCACAAAGAGGCCCCTGACCCACTGATGCTTACCTTGCCAGAAATACCCCACCACTCCTTCCTATTTTGCATCCGGGAACAAAATCCCCAGCGTTAGATGTGTCAGACACTAAGGGAGCAATGATGTCACTTCCTTGGTCATGTGCCAGCGCCAGGCCTAGGCATTGTCTACTACATGGGAGGAGGTCACATTCTCAAGGAAACAAGAAAACATTCGATATTCTAGGAGTGTTGGCGAACATTGGAAAGGTGAGTTTCAGGGGTTTGGGGGTTCCTTAACACAGATACTGTTGCTTTCTCCTGAATAAGTAAAATGGCAGTGTCCCTTTAATGCATATATTAAAATCTCATGTGGTGGGAGAAATCCGGAAAAATGCAGATGTGTTACATGTAGGTGCTCTAAGGTATAAAGACTCTATGACTAAGTACATCTGTGTGAAATGAGTCAATCCTTTTGCTGGTTCCTGTTTCCACATTAGATTTCTATAAATGCATAAAGAAGAGCTCAGCAAGAGTTGTATTGCACTACTATGCACTCCACGCAACCTCTCCAACATTCCTTTTCTTCTCTCTAATCACCACCTTATTAGTTTCACTCTCTCCTTGTCTTTCTCCTCCTTGCCTTCCAACTACCAAACAATTACCCGTAGAAACCTTTGCCAAGAGTAGTATTCTACATCTTACACTGAAATATTTAGGACATTTTTTGATAATGTTAATAGATGTTAAGATCTGTCATTGTAAAGTCATTGATCCTTGAAGCAGTAGGTTGTATACTCATAAATATATGTTTCCAAGATCATGACAGACTCATGCAGACATTAAAAAAAATTAATATAGTACTATACAGCTGTGGAATCTCAAACAGCCAGCTTTCCCAGGACAGAACAGTGAGTTACTGTGATGTCACACCTGGGTACTGAGGAAGTATTTTTATTTTTATAACTGTACATTTGGCACCCTTTTTTGGGGGCCTTTTTAAATGCACAGACTGCTTTAAGAAAGAAGTAAATTGTATCTGTCAATAAATATTATTATTATTATCCGGTTCCCGACCAGCGCACGCCGATGTATATCGGCAGAATGTCACGGCAGGCAAATGGGCGTACCTGTACGTCCCTTTAAATTTGCTGCCCTGCTGCCCGTGGCGCGCTCGCGTGCTGGTCGGGACCCCTGTGAGTCCGGTCGCGGGTCCCGCGGACTCGATCGCCAAAGGGCATACCCGCGATCGTCTCACGGGGCAGCTGAACGAGGAAAGGCCGTTGTAAACAGCATCTCCCCGTTCTGCCTAGCAACTAGTGACGCTGATCTCTGCTCCATGTGATTGGAGCAGAGATCAGTGTTCACTAAATTAAAGCCCAGCCCCCAACAGTTATGCCATGTACACACGTAGCCGACTATCCGACGGACTTAGTCTGGCGGACTTCCCGCCGGACTGTCCGTCCGACTTTCCGAGCGGGCTACTTGCCCACACACGGCACTTTTTCAGCGAACTAATACGGCGCACTAAGTCCGCCGTACTATCCGCCCTACTTTTGAAATTAACGGACTCGCCCACACACGCGGAAGAAAGTCCGCTCATTTTGAGCGCGTCTCCAGGTAGGCGGGGCCCACGAAGGAGACGTCGCTGGCCCTGCCACCTGGTATGGACTTAAAGGGGAACCCCCACACTGAAAAAATCGGCGTGGGGTTTCCCCCCAGGTCCACATCAGACCCTTGTCCGAGCACGCTACCCGGCCGGCCAGGAAAAGGGGGGGACGAGCGAGCGCCCCCCCCTCCTGAGCCGTACCAGGCTGCGTGCCCTCAACATGGGGGGTCTTCTCGCCGGACTCCTCCGCTATCTTCTTCTAGCTCTTTTACTAGCGAGGAGCCTGGTTTTCTTCCTCGCCGCCGGCTTCTTCTTCCGACTTCGGGGGTCTTGTCCCCCTCTTTGGTTCTTCTGCCGCCGCCGCTGTCGTCGTCGTCGCTGCCTTCTGTTCTTCTTTTCTTCTCTTCAGATGTTGACTCGTCGCATCCTCCGCTCACAATGGCTCCGACGCGACGCGCGGCGACTTATATAGGGACATCACCGGATGATGTCCCCGCCCATTATGGTGTCACAGTCCCTGAGGATGCTGGGACTGTGACATCATAATAGGCGGGGACATAATTCGGAGATGTCCCTATATAAGTCGCCGCGCGCCCGGTCCCAATCATTGTGAGCAGAGGGAGCGACGTGTCAACATCTGAAGAGAAGAAGAGAAGAAAAGAACAGAAGGCGGCGACGACAGCGGCGACAGAAGACCGGACCACCGCCTGTAAAAGAGCTATAAGAAGGCGCGGTGGCCCGGCAGAAGAACCGAAGAGGGGGACAAGACCCCCGAAGTCGGAAGAAGAGGCCGGCGGCGAGGAAGAAAGCCGGGCTCCTCCGCTAGTAAAAGAGCTAGAAGAAGATAGCGAAGAAGTCCATCGAGAAGATCCCCGAAGACGGAAGACCCCCGGAGCTGTGCAATAAACTATTTTTACCCTGTGTTGTGTTTTTTTTTTTTGTACTTTTTTTCACAGGTGAATGGGTAGGGGTACATTGTACCCCATACTCATTCACATAGGGTGGGGGGCCAGTATCCGAGGGCCCCTTATTAAAGGGGGCTCCCGGATTCCGATAAGCCCCCCACCCGCAGACCCCGACAACCAACGGCCAGGGTTGTCGGGAAGAGGCCCTTGTCCTCATCAACATGGGGAAAAGGTGCTTTGGGGTGGGGGGGCCGCACGCCCCCCTTCCCCAAGGCACCCCCCATGTTGAGGGCACGTGGCCTGGTATGGCTCAGGAGGGGGGGCGCTCGCTCGTCCCCCCCTTTCCTGGCCAGCCGGGTAGTGTGCTCGGACAAGGGTCTGATGTGGACCTGGGGGGACCCGTACGCTGATTTTTTTCAGCGTTGGGGTTCCCCTTTAAGTCCATACCAGGTGGCGGGGCTAGCGACGTCTCCTTCGCAGGCCCCGCCTACCTGGAGACCTGCTCGAAATGAGCGGACTTTTTTCTCCGGGCGGGAAAAGTCCGTTCATTTCAAAAGTACGGCGGACTGGCATACGCACGGCCGGATTGTCCGCCGAAATGCGAGTCCAGCGGGAAGATTGGAGTGCAAAACTACTTTCTAAGTCCGCCGTACTTTCGGGTCAAAAAAGTCTGCCGGAGGCTACACACGGGGGGGATTGTGCGGCGGACTTGAGTTTGCCGGACTTTTCCACCCGATTGTTTTATCGTGTGTACGCGGCATTAGTAACACACCCCTAGGAACACTTAACCCCTACACTGCCACCCACTGGTTAACCCCTTCACTGCCAGTGTCATTTACACAGGAATCACTGCATTTATATAGCAGTGATTGCTGTATAAATGACAATGGTCCCAAAAATGTGTCAAAAATGTCCGATGTGTCCGCCATAATGTCGCAGTCGCAATAAAAAATCGCAGATTGACGCTAATTACTAGTATAAAAAAATTATTAATAAAAATGCTATAAAACTATTTCCTATTTTGTAAATGCTATAACTTTTGCACAAACCAATCAATAATCACTTATTGCGATTTTTTTTACCAAAAATATGTAGAAGAATACGTATCGGCCTAAACTGAGGGAAAAAAATGTTTTTTTATATATTTTTGTGGGATATTTATTATAACAAAAAGTAAAAAATAATGCGTTTTTTTCAAAATTGTCGCTCTATTTTAACCGCAGGGGTGATCAAATACCACCAAAAGAAAGCTCTATTTGTGGGGAAAAAAAGGACGTCAATTTTGTTTGGGAGCCACGTCGCATGACCGCGCAATTGTCAGTTAAAGAGACACAGTGGCGAATCGCAAAAAGTGGTCTGGTCTTTGACCAGCAAAATGGTCCGGGGCTGAAGTGGTTATACAGGATTTATATAGCAATAAAAATTTGCACAGCACTTAACAAAATGAAGGGAGACATTACAGTTACATTGCAATTTGGTACAAGAGGAATAAGAGGGCCCTGTTCATTAGAGTTTACAATCTAAAAAGGGAGGGTCAATTGATACAAAAGGTAATAGCTGTGGGGAATGAGCTGATGGAGAAAGTAAAACAGTGTATTAGTTAGAAGCAGGATAAGCTTCTTTAAAGAGAAGGGTTTGGAGGGATCGTCTAAAGATGGATAGATTAGGAGACAGTCTGACAGATTGGGGTAGGGAGTTCCAAAGGATGGAAGAAGTTCTGGAGAAATCTTGTAGGCAAGCATGGGAGGAGGTGACAAGGGAGCTACAGAGCAGGAGGTCTTGGGAGGACCAAAGAGAGCGGCTTGGTTGGTATTTTGAGACTAGGTTAGTGATGTAGCTGGGGGCAGAGTTGTGGATGGCTTTGTAAATTATTGTTAGTACTTTGAATTTTATTTGTTGGGTGAGTGGAAGCCAGTGCAGGGATTGGCAGAGAGGGGTGGAGGACACTGAATGGTTGGTAAGGTGAATGAGTCTTGCAGCAGCATTCATTATGGACTGAAGGGGGGATAGTGTATGTAAAGGTAATCCAATGAGGAGGGAGTTGCAGTAGTCGAGGCGAGAGATAACCAGGGAGTGAATTAGAAGCTTTGTGGTGTCATTGGCTAAAAAAATTGGATTTTTATATACAGCTTACCTGTAAAATCCTTTTCTTGAGAGTACATCACGGGACACAGGAGCTTCATTACATAGTGGGTTATATAGGCACCTCTGGTGATTGGACACTGGTTAACCCCAATTAAGGAGAATTACTCCCCTATACAACCCCTCCCATATGGGAGGCACCTCAGTTTTGTAGTAAAGCAATAAGAAACCACGTAAAACCCAAGAGGGGCGTGAGCCCTGTGTCCCGTGATGTACTCTCAAGAAAAGGATTTTACAGGTAAGCTGTATATAAAAATCCCATTTTCTTGATCATACATCACGGGACACAGGAGCTTCATTACATAGTGGGATGTCCCAAAGCAATGCTCAGATTGAGGGGAGGGAGACACAAATCATAAATATAGATCGCCAGGGACCGGAGGACCTAAACTGCAGCCTGCAGTACACTGCGCCCGAAGGCGATATCCTCTTGCCCCCTGACATCCACCTGATAGAATATGGTGAATGTGTGGACTGATGACCAAGTTGCAGCCTTACAGATCTGAGCCAGGGAGGCCTGGTGATGCACTGCCCAAGAAGCACTTACAGCCCTAGTAGAGTGCGCTTTCACTCGAAAAGGAGGGATTTTCCCCTTAACATTATAGGCCTGAGAAATAATCTGTCTAATCCACCTTGAGAGAGTGGATTTTGATGCTGCCTGGCCCTTCCTAGGGCCTTCCGGCAAAATAAACAAGCAATCAGTTTTCCTTATCCGAGCAGTTGCTTGAAGATATATACTGATTGCTCTAACCACATCCAAAGTGTGCAAAGATTCTTCTTCTGCGGACTGTGGGTCCGGAAAAAAGGATGGTAGGATTACGTCTTGATTAAAATGGAATCCTGAACCCACCTTAGGTAGAAAGGACCTGTTGGGACGCATGACCACCCGGTCCTTATGAATAATTAGATACGGCTCCTTGCTGGAAAGAGCTGCTAGCTCTGATACTCTTCTAGCCGTGGATATAGCTACCAAGAAAACCAATTTTTTTAGTCAGGAGAACTAATGAAGCCAGATGCAAAGGTTCAAATGATTGCCCCTGCAAAGCCGAGAGAACCAAATTCAGATCCCATGGGCATACCAGAGGTTTGACTGGCAGTCTTATCCGCATGGCCCCCTGGATAAAAGCCCGCACCAGGGAATGCGATGCAAGTGGCTTCTGAAAAAACACTGACAGGGCCGAAATCTGCACCTTGATAGTGCTTATGGCCAAATTCATTTCTAGGCCTGACTGGAGAAAGGCCAAGATCCTGCTAATGACATACTTTCTAGGGTGCCATTTCCTGAGTTCACACCAGGAAACATATGCCCTCCAGATTTTGTAATAAATAAGCCTGGAGGCCGGCTTTCTGCCATTGACCAGAGTAGAAAGGACTGGCCCCGAAAGGCCACGGTCTCTCAGAATGTGGGTCTCAGCAGCCAAACCGTCAAATTTAGACTAAAAGCAGGATGGTAAATTGGACCCCGCGAGAGCAGATCTGAGAGGGAGGATCCATGGCCTGCCTACTGCCAACTTCATGATCTCTGCGTACCACGGTCGCCTGGGCCAAGCCGGGGCTACCAAAATGATCGATTTTGTCTCCCTCTTGACTCTTCCCAGGAACCGCGACAGAAGCGGGCTTCGGGGGGAAGGCATAGATCAGATTGTACTGATCCCAGGGAACTGTCAGAGCATCTGACCCCTGAGCAAGTGTATCTCTTGTCCTTGACACAAAATTGTCCAGTTTCCTGTTGAACCTGAATGCAAACAGATCTACGTCTGGAGTACCCCACCTGTGACATATGTTCCGAAACACATCGGGGTGCAGAGCCCATTTTCCTGGGCACAACTGCTGGCAGCTCAGAAAATCCGCCTGCCAATTTTCCACTCCTGGAATGAAGACTGCAGAAAGACACGGAACATGCTTTTCTGCCCAGACAAGTATGCGATTCACCTCTTTTTTGCGCAACCAGACTCCTAGTACCGCCCTGGTGATTGATATAAGCCACTGCTGTGGCATTGTCAGACTGAACCCGAACAGGGAGACCTCGTAGTCTGTAAGACCACTTTATGAGAGCCATATAAACTGCCCGGATCTCCAAGACATTTATGGGCAATAGCCTCTCGATCGCAGACCATTTCCCCTGCGAGCATGTCTCCTCCAACACTGCTCCCCAGCCTGCCAGGCTGGCATCTGTCATGATAATCTTCCATGGAAGAGGAAGAAAAGTTTTGCCCTTCAGCAAATTCTTGGTTTGTAACCACCAGACGAGACTCTTACGTGTCCCTGGGGATAGACGCATAGGAAGATCCAAGGATTGGGGCTTCCTGTTCCAAGCCACAAGGATGCATCTTTGCAGAGGCCTTGAGTGGAACTGGGCAAATGGGACGGCCTCGAAGGAGGCGACCATTTTCCCTAACAGCCTCATGCACAATCGAATGGGGGATGATCTCCTGCCCAGAATTAGGCGCACCAGATCCCCAATGGCCAAGGCTTTTGGCCTTGGAAGAAACACCTTGCCCTGAGTGGTGTCGATGATCATACCCAGGTATTCCAACCTGGTGGCAGGCTGTAGGGATGACTTTTCTAGGTTTATAATCCAACCTAGGCGTTCCAGGTGTTCTAGCGTTCTGGTAACGCTGTGGTTCAGGAACGCTACTGTTTTCTCCATGAGAAGTAAATTGTCTAGATAAGCCATGACAGCTATACCCTGAGCTCTTAGGTTTGCCAAGAGAGGGTCCAAAATCTTTGTGAAGACTCGAGGGGCCGTAGCAAGCCCGAACGGCAAGGCCGCAAATTGAAAATGGCGCCGCTCTACCGCGAACCTTAGAAATTTTTGGTGTGGGGGAAAAATTGGCACATGAAGATATGCATCTTTGATGTCCATTGATGCCATAAACTCTCCCCCTTGCAGGGAGGAGACCACAGTGCGGACTGACTGCATTCGGAAGGACCGGATGCGTAAAAACCGGTTCAGATCCTTCAGATTTAGGATAGGTCTGACACTTCCATTTGGCTTCGGAACGGTGAAGAGATTTGAGTAAAACCCTGAACCCTGTTCTTTTGGGTCCACTTCTACTATCACCCCCTGGGATAGTAAGTGATCTAAGGCCAAAAATAGAGTTTTTTGCTTTACTAGATCCCTGGTGATTCTTGACCTTAGGAAACGAGAAGGTGGAATCTCCTGAAACTCTAGCCTGTAGCCCAGAGATACCGAAGAGGAACTGACACAACCCCACGGCTGTGACTGTTTCCAGCTTCTTATCAGTTGGATCTTTAAATACCTGCGCATTATCCAAGGGATAAGTCAGGTTTTTATTCACACAAGAAACAGCCGCATCAGCAGATGGGACCCCCCATTTCTTGGCGAAACTTTCCTCCAGAGGATAATGCATAGAAAACCTTTTAGGAGGAGCAAACAATTTATCAGGATGTCCCCAATCCTCATACAACAATTCATCCATTAAGGGATGAATTGGGAAGGAATAGGCAGTCTGTGGGGCTTTCCTGACTCCCAGGGAAGAAACAGAGGACGTAGCAACTTCAGCAGCAGGCATTCTGAATGTGGTATGCACCAATTCAGTATAATACTGCACCTGTTTTCTGAGCGCCTGGGAGGAGGGGACTCTCTCCTCTTCCTCTGATTCATCCGACTGCTCATGATCCCTGTCCCAAGATAGGGATCTCTCCTCATTGTCAGAAGAATCATCTGAGAGAGGAATTTCAGCAGAGGGAGGGGATCTACCCTTTTCCTGCTATCTTTCAGGGAAGCAGAAATAAAATTCATTATTCTCCCTTCAAAACCCTCCAATGTAGCCCTAAGGGAGTCCTCAGTGACATAAAACGGGGCTGGGACATTTAGGAGAGGCTGCAAAACCTGACAGGGGCACTGACTCGTCCTGAGAGGCTGGCTCCAGTCTTGCAGGGGGGGATGGTAATTTACAGGCACTTTTAGAACCCCTGGACCTAGGCGGTGATTTACCAGTGCTCTTGTTACCTCCCCCTGAGACCCTCTTACGAGGAGACATAGTCCTAAGCTACAAAGCAGAGGTACTAGTACAAAGTGCAATCACTGTTGTGCTTAAAGTCTCACAATAAATACATATGTTTAAACTGCACAACCTGATGCTGAGTAGGTGTCTAAGGTTTGCCTGGATCCAATCCCCTGGGATGCTTACTGCCCACAGCTCCTGTGTCTCCACGTACAGCCCCTTGACGCTCTGGGCTCTTTTAAAACTGCCGCCTGGCGCCTGCGCAGTACAGCGCCGTGCACACTGACGTGCATGGCTCACAGCCACACTCTTCCCTCCTCCATTAGGCCAGGAACGCGCCCGGCGCGCATGCACGCGCGTGCACGAGGACCGCGGAATCCAGGGGGGGAAAGGAAAACTCCATCGGAGCTGCGTGGGACCCCCAGACTACGTGGGACCCCTGTATTACCTCTATTGTGGCAGGGACTGCAGTGGAAACGTGAGACAGCTGGAGAACCAGGCTTCACTGAGTGTGTGTACTAAAAGGCATGTAAGTATGCATCAGGCTGCTCTTACTCCCTCTAGTGGTGGAAACCAAGTAAAACATACAACTACTCAAAATGGAGAAATCCATCATATAATTATATATATATAGGATTAACTTCCCTTACCTGTCCTCGCCGCAGGAATTGCTGAAACAGACAAATTCCAGCCTTCACCCATCACGGCAGGCAGTGTTAGCCAACCTTCAGGTTTATCTTCCGAGAAAGAGCCTCCTACCTGGACCATGTAAAAGACTCTGCCAGAAACTTTTGTGCGCTCTGTGTAAACAGTACACCAAGTCTGGTTTTCCCAGAGCCCAGTCTTCCAATAGGAGAGGACTTACAGGCCAAACCTTGTTTCTTCGGCTGACGAGGCCCGGGTACCATACCATCTTGGGAGTCAAATATCGGCCCAAGATATGGATACGGTTTGTTGTAGCCCTTAGGCCCCCGCAGGGACCTGCACAGAGCTAAAGTTTTACGTGACCAACCACCATAGACACTGGCAAAAAAACTGAGGTGCCTCCCATATGGGAGGGGTTATATAGGGGAGGAATTCTCCTTAATTGGGGTTAACCAGTGTCCAATCACCAGAGGTGCCTATATATCCCACTATGTAATGAAGTTCCTGTGTCCCGTGATGTATGATCAAGAAAGGAGTGTATTCTAGAGATGTTACCAAGGCTAAGGCGGCATGATTTGGACAGGGATTGGATGTGGGCCTGAAAGGGACGTTCAGAGACTAGGGTTACACTAGTTTCTCGCACTTTTTGAACAGGTAGGTACAATAGGTGCTTCTCGTGGCTCTGGTGTAGAAGTTGCTGTATACTGGAGGTTGTGATTTTAGCACGCTTTAATACCTGTCCCTGAACACTATTTTTTTTTTCTAGAAATATTGCTGGGATCTGCCCCTATCTATTTACCTGTTGATCCAAATTTGCTATAAACTAAGGAGTGTAGCATGATGAGTCCAACACAGAAATTGCTGATTTAACCCTTCAATTGAAGGTATTGAATACTAGATAAAAAAAATTCTTTGTTGAGTTCAATTCTACTTTGCCAACAGTCTTAGCCCTTGTACACACGGTCGGAGATTCCGACAACCAAATCCGTCGGATTTTGTCAGACGGATTTTGTCCGAAACTGTTGTATACACACGTCGAACAAAGTTGTCGGAAAACCCCTTTCCCCTGCTTATGTATTTCTCGATGTATCAAGGGATGTGGTGCTAATGCTCGTCTGTGTTTACCTCATCTGTCTACATAGTGTAGGATAGAGTCAGAGGGTGACCGTAGTATTTGAGAATCTAAGGGGTCCAGCAGGCAGGAGGTTAGGTGGGCGTTAGAAAAAAGTTTATTGACTTCATCTGTAGTAGTTGGGTTAAACAAGAGTATTGATTGTACAGGAGGACAAAGAGTGTAACGTGATGGAGATATCTGTAGAGTGGAGGAGATCTTGGGACTAATTGTCTTAATCTTATTTTTGAAGTGGTTAGCAATCTCCTGGGCATTGAGTAAGGAGGTAATGGTGGACGAAGTAGAGCGTTAAAGGTAGAAAAGAGTTGACGGGGACTGCGTGAGAGGGTGTTAATGAGAGTGATAAAGTAAGTCTGTTTGGCAGGGTGGAGACAGGAATGGTATTTTTGGAGGGCAGATTTATATTGGCTGAAATCTTGCTGTAGCTTTGTCTTGTGCCACAGACACTCAAGAGTACGGCTCTGTTTTTTTAAGGCTTCTGGCATTGTCTGTCTGCCTGAGCTGCAGCGGACAAGGTCTAATTCTGTGTGTAGTGAGGGGTCCAAGGTATCCAGGGTGGATGACAGTGAATTGTTGTAGATAGAAGTGGCCAGGTTGGGGGAGGACAAGGATGAGATTTTGGCATAGAGACAATCTGTAGCAGAAAAAAAGAAGAGAAAAGTTAAGATGGCAAAGTTTTCTATGGATAATTGTTTGGTAGTTGGAAGGCAAAAAGGAAATGTTGGAGAGGTTGCGTGGAGTGCATAGGTAAGAGAATATGAGGTCAAGGAAGTTGCCAACAAGGTGAGTAGAAGCGTTTGCCCATTGTTTCAGGTAAAAAGAGGAGGTTAGGCTCAGAAATTTAGACGTAGCAGGAGTGTTAAGATTACCAGGGATGTTGAAGTCACCAAGAATGATTGTTGGGTTTTTTTCAGAAGAGAGAAAGTAGGGTAGCCAGTCAGAGAAGTTGTCAAGGAAGCTTGATACCAAGCCGATAGATCACAGAAATTCTCAACGAAACTGGATAAAATAGACAAATACAGTGAACTTCAAATGAGGAGAGAGACAGAGAGGGGGGTGGATGAAGAACTTGAAAAGTGCTTTGGGGGGATAGGAGGATTTCAACGCCACCTCCTTTCCATCCACTAGGCCAAGAAGAATGAGTCCACAGGAGGCCACCATGGGAGAGGGCAGCAGGAGAAGGAAAGTCAGATTATTGAAGCCATGTCTCTGTAATTGCAAGTAGGTTGAAGGAGTTTGTGATAAATAGGACATGAATGGTGGCAAATTTGTTGCAAACCGATCAGGCATTCCAAAGGGCACAGGAAAAGGGGGGGGGCTGGCTCTAGGCAGAATAGGAATAGAAATTAGATTGTGTATATAAGCATTTTTTCAGGTAAAGTCTAAATGAAGAAAAAGGAAGAAAGTAAAAAAGAGGAAACTGTTATAAAGATTAGATTTGTACTATGCATATTATTTTTATAATTGCCTGAAATTATTTTTTTAAAGCGGAATTTGTGGCAAAGAAGTCAATCAGTAAGCTGCTTAATGTCATCTAAGAACCACTGTAGCTATTCTAAAATCACTTCATTTTCTTAAATCTGACTTCTCTGTAATCCAGTCAGATTTCAAATAGCTCCTCATGGGTGGGCTGAGCCGTTCTACTTCCTGTCTGTGAACAGCAACTTCCTCTTGATGTATCTAACCTCTCTTAAAAAATTAGAACTTCTGCTGGTGGCACTTTGGTCCACGAACCAGAACTTTGCCATTCCAGAGTCCACTGGTGGGTTTCTCCCAGCAGTCAGCATGTCACAGGAATTAGTCTTTACCTGGTGCTTGCTGCTGTAAAGGTTATGGATCTTCTCCATAACACAGGTGAAACCTTACAGTCCACAAACATGCACAAGTAAATGTGAATGCAAACAAACATCAGCATTCACACAAGTACAGGGGCCAACAGCCATTCACTTCTATGAGAAGCACTTTTTTTGTTTTGATGTACATTTAATCGATTTATGTGCCAATATATCATAATTATCTGCTGTCAATCAGTCCTGTAATTGCTACACCTTTGCTACAATACACATGTAGGCAGGTTACACCTCAATTATCTGGTGAAACCAGGCAACTTCTAATTTTGCCTCTTCTGTTTGCCCATTGGACAATGAATCAGCATGATGACCTCTTCCCACTGAACAGGCAGGTATCCTAGAAATCAGTAAGGCTAAAACTGGGTAATCCCTGGACAACTTATTCCTGTAAGTAGTTGAAGTTTGAAGTCTCCATAAAATCTAAAATAATAATAGGAATATTTTTTAAAACTGTAGTTTCTTCCCAAAAAAACACAATAACACTTTTGATTTATACTGTAATGTCTGCGTTAAGAATACATTTATAACATGAACATTGTTGGTCACACCTAAGAACCATGAAAAAATTATTTTAATCCCGTCTGTCAGATTGTACTGTTTATCCATTAAAATTGCAATTTTGTAGCAATTGCTAAACCCACCACTTTTAATAAGCAGATATAGATTATACAATTAGTCAAATAAAAGTAGTGTGTTCTGTAACAATAAATCCTTAAATATCCAGAGGGCAGAAATAGATTGCTTGTTTAATCTAAATTTTAGGAACTACATCTATGTTTTTCAGATGAGATATGTGTCATCATTCCCTTCCCAGAAACAGAATTTATCATACTTATTTAAAATTAACTGGGGCTTTGTACACTAATATTTTCTGTGTATAGAACAACAACCCCGCCACAGCAAAAATCCACTATACGAGTTTACCAATAAAAGACAAAAAAAATTGTAATTGTTTTATGCAGCATGTATGAGCTACGTTGCTTAGGATCGCTTATGACATGGCAGCCGCAATTCCCCACAAGATAGATTCTTTGGTGCTTTGGTCAATTAATGACCCGGATGAGCAGACCTCTGCCAAGACCTTTGTCAAGTTGAACTTTCAATGACACCTCTGCTGATGGAAAAAACTATCTTGCTAAAAATGTAATTTGCCTGGCTGTCATGGCAATTCAAGGACTTTAGTTTCTTGAGTTGCTGACCCAAAATAAGACTTCACTTCCTGTGTTTTTTTTCCAGTCAGTAACTCAATGAATAAGAAAGCAAAGACAACCAGGCAACCAGAATTTTCAAAAGGATAGCAGCCTACATATTTCTCATAGTAGAGGTTTCAATAAAAGCGCCACTGGAGGCCGTAGAAACATAGCTTGGGCACTCTGGGACGTAATTGCTTGTTTCTAGGAGTATATGGCAATGGAAAAATAGCTGAAAAGCCAAACTTAGCTTGGGATGGAGGGGAAACTTCCTTGAAAAGGGTCGTAGACAGAAGAAAATAAACTTCAATTAACCACTTAACAACCGCCCATTGCCGATTAACGGCTTCAGGGCGGTTGTTTAACTCTGAGAGGCCGTTAATTAACGGCCTCCCAGAATTCTGCTCTCGCGCGCCCCCTGGGGCGCGCACACGAGAGCATCCGTGACCGCTGGGTCCAGTGGACCCGGCGCATCACGAATCACGGTAAACGGCCGCTCATCGCGGCCGTTTACCACGTGATCGCTCCGTCAAATGACGGAGTGATCACTTGTAAACAAGCCGGCGTCATGTTATGACGCCGGTTCCTCCCTCCCCCTCTCTGTACCGATCGGTACAGTGGAGGGGGAAGAGATCGGTGTCAGCAGCGATGTGGGCTGCATCTGCAGTGCCCACATCGCTGCTCACCGAAAATTAACCCCTCAATTCCCTGCCAACACTCTGCAATACCCTGCAATACTCTGCAATACCCTGCAACACCCTGCAACACTCTGCAACACTCTGCAATGCCCTGCAACACTCTGCAATGCACTGCAACACTCCGCAATGCCCTGCAACACTCCGCAATGCCCTGCAACACTCCGCAATGCCCTGCAACACTCCGCAATACCCTGCTGCAACACTCCGCAACACCTTGCAACACTCTGCAATACCCTGCAACACTCTGCAACACTCCGCAATACCCTGCAACACTCCGCAATGCCCTGCAACACTCTGCAACACTCTGCAATGCTCTGCAACACCCGCCAATACCCTGCAACACTCTGCAATGCTCTGCAACACCCGCCAATACCCTGCAATGCTCTGCAACGCAATACTCTGCAACGCCATACTCTGAGATACCCAGCCATACTCTGAGATACCCAGCCATAGACACCCCCCCCCCTCCCGCCGCCCTCCGCCCTCCAGTGCTTCTACCAAATCGCTAATACGATCAAAGCCAGAATCTTTTTTTTTTTTCAGGCTTCCCAGCTTAGAGGTGAGATGTGGGGTCTTATTGACCCCACATCTCACTGTAAAGAGGACCTGTCATGCCATATTCCTATTACAAGGGATGTTTACATTCCTTGTAATAGGAATAAAAGTGATCCAAAAAATTATTTTTGGGGAAAAAAATGTCAAACTAAAATAAATAAAGTAAAATGAACAATAAAAAAAAATGTTTTTTTTAAAGCGCCCCTGTCCCCATGTGCTCGCATGCAGAAGCGAACGCATACGTAAGTCCCGCCCACATATGAAAACGGTGTTCAAACCACACATGTGAGGTATCGCTGCGAACGTTAGAGCGAGAGCAATAATTCTAGCCCTAGACCTCCTCTGTAACTCAAAACATATAACCAGTAAAAAAAAATTAAATCGTCGCCTATGGGGATTTTTAAGTAGCGACGTTTGGCGCCATTCCACGAGCGTGTGCAATTTTGAAGAGTGACATATTAGGTATCTATTTACTCAGCGTAACTTCATCTTTCACATTATGCAAAAATTGGGCTAACTTTACTGTGTTATTTTTTTTTTTTTCTTTCAAAGTTTTTATTGGTTACAAAAGTATACAATCAAGAAAGAAGTACCAGTAATATCTCAAGATAGACATCAAAGACTGATCGACCTTCAGTGAAACAAATATTATGAACAATGAAGCAAGGTCGTGACCCCAGGGGGTCCCAACTCAATACAAATAGAAAGAGGGAACAGAACATTAACAGTACATGCTGTATGACTATAAAAGTCCCTGGCTATCCCAAGGTCAGGAGGACCAGAGGCCCTAGGGGCCAGCCCAGCACCCCTTACGGGAACTTGCTGTGCAAGGCAAGCCCAACCCAGGCCCCCCTGCCCCCCCGTATCCAAAAAAATACCAGAAGGGTCAGAGGGATTAGTGAGGTTATAAAACCGGATTAAGACCTACATAGATAAGGCCTATACACTCTTGAGACCAGTCAAAAAAAGAAAAAAAATACCGTTATCTTCAGAATCTATCATGAGATTAAAATGTTATGGGTCTGAAAGAAGACGAAGACAGGGGAACAGTGGGGTGAAGGGACCCAGAAGAGAGTAGAAAAGACAACGAAGGAAAGATAGAGATGGCTAATAAACACCCAGTGGGTGTCAACAGATAAGAATCGCCTGGTATATTTGACAGGAGGAGGTGTTCATCATGTAGAGGGGGTAAAGCCGAGGTAGGGGAAGGAGAAGAGAGCCAGTCGACAGAGCCAGTGCCAGGACCTAGGCGCCCAAAAATCCAGATTACATCATATGCCAGTGATGAGGGAGATGCCCACATGTTGGGCCCATGGTTCCCAGACTGATTCGAATTTGTCTTTATAGTCTAATAAAATGCTAGTCAATTTCTCCTGGGTCATAATCCAAGATATTTTATGTTTGACTGCCCGAAGGGAAACCCTGGGCTGTTTCCAGGATTTGGCTATGGTGATGTTGGCTCCAAGCAGCATAAAGTGGATCAAGATGCTAGTATACTTGCCCGTTTGTGGGATGGGGCCATTCAGAAGAGCCACTGAAGGGGTTCTAGGAATCTGAGTTTTTGTTACCTGGTAGATTAGGTTGAACATCTTCCGCCAGAATGGCCTGAGTTTGATGCATTCCCACCAAGTGTGGGCCATTGTTCCTACCATGTCACAACCTCTAAAGCATAAGGGGCTGGTCGAGGGAAACATTCGGGCCAATTTGTTCGGGGTCAAATACCATCTGGTCAACACTTTGATGTTAGCTTCTATCAGGGAAACATTCTTAATTCCCCTATAGGCTCTGGAGTAGGAGGAGAACCAGGACTCCGGTTTCCATTGGATGAGAAGATCCTTTTCCCAGGCTATCATGAAGGGTGATTTACTACCATTCTGGGCAAGAGCTTGGTAAATAATCGAGATCCCTCCTCTCTGATCTGTGGCTTGACCACACCAAATTTCATAATCAGAAAAGCGCGGAGGGCCCGGCTTCTCCCTCCAGAGCCCATGAAGGTAATGTTGAATCTGAGAAAATCTAAATAGTTCCTTATTGGGGAGTTCTAGCTTCTTTTTACAAAACTGCAGGGAGATCGGGCCCGAGGGAGTAAAGAAATGACCAATTCGGTACAGCCCCTTATCCAACCACCACTTGAATGACTTAATATCCATTCCCGGAGGAAAGTCCCGATTATTAAAAATATGCGCAAGCGGGTGGGAGTCTGACACTAAGGATTTGTTTGTTTTAAGTTTATCCCAAAGGGAGAGGGATTGTGATAGGGTGGGCGAGAGAATGGGGGGTCTCTCCTTGGCGGGGACCCAGAGCAGGAAGTCTAAGGTATGTAATGGGGCGGCCTGTCGCTCTATATTCACCCATTCCGGTTTTTCAAGCCGGGAGTAAACAGTGGATAATTGTGCAATTCTGGCCGCCTGGTAATACCAAAGCAGCCGCGGGACTCCGATCCCACCTTGTTTTCGCAGCCTAAAAAGCGCGCTACAGGGCAGTCTGTGACCTTTTTTCCCCCATATAAAGTGAGTTACCTTCCTCTGAAAAGATTTAAGGTGATCAGTCCTGATGGCAATGGGCATTGCTCTGAATAGATAGAGAAGTCTGGGAAGGAGAGTCATTTTAAGGGAATGAACCCTGCCCAGCCATGAAAGACCATGCTTAGCCCAATTTCGTAAGTCTAGTTCTAGCTTCTTGTAGGTGGGAGGGAAGTTGGCCGAATATAATTGTTCTATTTTAGGAGTGAGTTTAATCCCTAGATAATCCAGGGACGTGTCCTTCCATGCAAATTCAAAGTTGTCCCGAAGGCTGCTTACAATCCGCCCTGGGAGTGAAAAATTAAGGGCATGAGATTTGGCGAAATTGACCTTGAGGTCTGAGGCTAATGAAAAGGTCTTTAGGGTTTTATAGAGGACGGGCAGCGAGGTGAGTGGAGAGGTGAGAAAGAGCAGTAGGTCGTCTGCGAACAGACTGCATTTATGAGATTGGGCGCCACAGGAGACCCCTTGTATATCAGGATTCATGCGGATGGCAATGGCTAGAGTTTCGATAGCTAGGGCAAAGATCAAGGGGGATAAGGGGCACCCCTGCCTAGTGCCTCTGGCTATGGTGAGAGGTTGGGAGTAGTGGCCCAACAATCGAATAGATGCGGTCGGATTCGAGTATAGGGCATGAAGGATGCCCATAAATCTGTTGCCAAATCCCCATTGTGTCATGAGTGAGAAGATATAAGGCCATTCGATGGAGTCAAAAGCTTTGTGTAGGTCAATGGACAGCAGCATACCCTCTTGTTTAGGACCTCCTATCCAGTTAGATTGAAGAACAGAAATGATGTCTACTGCCCTCCTAGTCAGATCCGGCCCTTGTCTTCCAGGGATAAATCCCACTTGGTCCTTATGGACATATCGTCCAATAAAGGATGCTAGCCGGTTGGCCAAGATCTTTGTAAGTATCTTAAGGTCATTATTTATTAGAGAAATGGGTCTGTAATTTTCGACCTCTTCCGGGCTTTTATTCGGCTTTGGGATAACCGTAATGAATGCGGAATTCAGCTGAGGATCTAATGGGGCACCTTTAGCGATTGAGTTGAAGAATTTTGCCATGTAAGGAGCTAAGGGGTCTATGAATGTCTTATAATATATGGCAGAAAGACCATCAGGCCCCGGAGCCGAACCCGTTTTGAGGGATTTCACTACCTCCCTTATCTCCTCAGTCGAGAATTCCGCTTCCATTACATCTCTATGGTCAGCCGACAGTTTAGGCATGGGCAAATCCCGGAAGAGGGCATTGCAGGCTTGGCGGTCTCTTGCTTGGTTTGAACTGTAAAGTTTGGCATAGAAGTCTCGGAAGGCCCTCAGTATTTTGTCAGGATTAGCTGAAAGCGTTTGCCCTGCCACCCTAATTTTGGGGAAGTAGTGAGAACGAGACTTAGGGGTCAATTTGGTCGCTAGCATGGATCCTATTTTGTCTTTCTGGTGATAAAATCTTGCACTGCTCCAACGGATCTCTTTCTCTGTCCTAACCGTTAGGGCTAAGTTTAGTTCTAATCTGGTCGCATCCACCTGCTCGGCTAGTGCCCGAGAGGGATGTTTCTTATGCTGGGACTTTAGGGTTTTAAATTCAGTTTCAAGTTTCTGTATGGCGAACTGCCTAGCTTTCTTGTTTCGCGAGGCTATACCTATTATTTTACCTCTAACCACAGCTTTATGAGCCACCCAAAGGGTCTCCGGAGAGATCCCCCCCACCTCATTAAGGCTAAAATATTCTTTCAGGGAGCTCTCAATTTCTTTGGTAATCATTTAGGAGAGATTCGTTGAGTCTCCAGTGTGTCCCTGGCCTTTTTGTAATGGTATTGTCCATGGAGATGCTAACTATTGAATGATCCGACCAGGGCACATCGATTATGGAGGCCTTACGGGTGGGAGGGATCAGCTCCGGAGGAACCAAAATATGGTCTATCCTAGAGTAGGATTGGTGTGGTGAAGAGTAGTGTGTAAAATCCCGTTTGGTAGGGTTCAATTCCCTCCATATGTCCACTAAGTTTTGCTTGTGGAGGTACCTCGCAATAGATAAGCTGAGTTTGGTGGGGCGCGTTAATTGAGAGCTAGGAGGTTTGGATCTGTCTAGGCCCTGATCAAAGGCAACATTCGAATCTCCTCCGAAAATCACCTTTCCCTCCGTCAGGGGGAGCAAGGTTTTGAGGAGGTCTTGAAAAAATTTCAATTGTCCTGTATTAGGTGCGTAATACGATATTATGGAGTACATGTTGCCCTCAATCAGTCCCCTGACCAGTATAAACCTACCCCCGGGGTCGCTATATGTAAAAGAGTGTTCAAACTTGCACGTTTTAGAAAAGAGGATGGCTACCCCTTTAGTCTTGTTCTCAGCATTTGCTAAGAAGAAATTGGGGTAGTGTGGATGTTAGGAAGTTAGGGCTGTACCGAATTGGGAAGTGTGTTTCTTGAAGAAGAACTATATCGAGTTTGAGGGAGCGATAGTGGTCAAAGGCTAATCTCCTTTTTCTGGGGGAGTTTAGTCCCTGAGTGTTGTGAGAAGCAAAACGGAGAGCCCCTGAAGGACAATTGGAATCAGTCATGGAAACCTGTGGAAGGTGAGATGTGTAAGCAGGCTGCTCTTACCCGAGGTCGATCCCACACCCTGAGGACTGGCTGAAGTCGAGGAGGTAGACCAATGCAGAATTGGCTCCGTGGTCCCTGCATGACCTGGCGGCTGGCTCCGTGGGAAAAAGGAAGAAGGGAGGAAAGGTAAAGAGAGAAAAAAAACATACATGAGAAGACAACGACAAATAAGTACAGTAAAGGTCGGGGGAATTACCCCCCATAGACCAACGGTCAAAGGAGCCGGCTCCCTAACTGAGGGCCGGCTGTCCGTCCCGCAAATACAAAAACTTGTCTTCGCGGGAAGGATGGAGGCGCAAGGGGATCACCCCTGCCCCTGACTGAAAAATCATTAGAAAAAAAAAATCAAACAAATATGCTTAAGGCACCACTTATAAGAGGTCGTATAAAACAGAAAGTAAGGCCTCTTTCACACGGGGCGGATCAGTAAAGATCCGCCCCGTGATGATCCGCTCGCTCAGCGGGGATCGCTCCGTTGTCCCCGCTGAGCCGGCGGCGGACAGGGCGGTCTCCGCACACTGTGCGGGGACCGCCCTGTCAGCTCTCCGCTCTCCTCTATGGGGATCGGACGAGCACGGACCGTGTGTCCGTGTTCATCCGATCCGCTCTGCAGACGGACAGAAAAATAGGATTTTCCTCCGTCTGCAGAATCGGACATTTGCGGAGGCGGACAATAGCGGGTGTCTGCGGATGCTCATCCGCAGACACCCGCTATCCCATAGGGATGAATGTATGGCCCGTATTTCATCCGCAAACGGATGGATGAAATACGGACATACCATCCGCATGTGTGAAAGGGGCCTAAACCTGAACAACCTGCGATAAAAAGGGCAAAACTAGCAAAATGTACCAGTCACAATTCAGTCCTGCCCAAAGGAAAAAACGTTCGATGGGTAGATCAAAATGTGGAGGAACCATGAAGGAGGGGCTATGAAGAGAACGATTGTGTGCAGTTGAACAGATCCTCCACACCTCCCCTGTGAAGGGGAAAAGAAAAGGGAAAAAACACCCGACCTGGCCGTCGAGAGAAAAAAAAAAAAAAAACTGAGATGAAAAACAGGTGAGTTAAAAAATGAAAAAAAGGGGAAGGGGGGAAAACCTAATCTGGAGGAGCCAGAAGAGGTCCAGTAGGGGGACAAGGCGTAATAGGAGCCTAAGGCTCACAACAACAGAGGGAAACCTGTCCCGAAGTAGATTCCAAACATGGAGGAAACAAGTGTGGGGTTCCTGAAGTCCTTGTTAGGGGGGTCTGCCATCCCTTGATTTCTTGTTCTTTCCGGATGCCCAAAGGGGGGAGACTGGGCTCGTTGGTTGTGGACGCTTGGCTGAAGCTGCTGCGTTGGCCGACACTTCCATGGGAGCCTCCTGGGAGATAATCTTCAGGTGGAGGAGAAGCTTTTCACCTTCCTGCAGACTGGAAAACGAGTAGGTGCGTTCCTTGTGAGTAAATTTGACTGCGAAGGGAAAAGCCCAGCGATACTTGATCTCCTGGTTGGAGAGGGCCATGAGAAGTGGTTTCAGGGCTCGTCTCTTCTGAATGGTTGAAGGGGACAGGTCAGCAAAGATTTGGAGCTGGTGACCGTGGCAGGAGATCTGTTGCCTTAGTCTCGACTGCTTCAGGACCTCTTCCTTAACAGCATAAAAGTGTGGCTTCACTATGATGTCTCTGGGGGAGCCATCTTTTCTCAGGGGTCCAAGGGCTCTGTGGGCCCTGTCTAGTTCCAGTCTATGTGAGGGAATATTTGGGATCAATTCTTTAATCAGTTCCTGGACAACTGTCGATACATCCGAAAAGGATTCAGGAAGGCCCCGGATCCGAATATTATAACGCCTGGACCTATTTTCGAGGTCATTGATCCTAGATAGGGCCATATCTAGTTGCTCCTGAAGGGTTTGAATATGCGCTGCGTTTTGATTCGTGCGTGAGACAGTAATGTCCAGTTTACTTTCAATCGCTTCCATCCTAGAACCTAGGTTGGCAAAATCAGACCTCATGTCATTAGTAATCTGTGCTGCTGTGTTCGCCAGGCCCCTTTCCAGGAGGGCTGACAATTTAAGAAAAAGGTCTTCCTGCGGGGAGACAGAGTCCTGTGTAGGCCTGGGAGGGGGAGGTGTAGCAATGAGGCACGGAGATAAAGGCCCTAATGGAGACAGGGCATTATCCTCAATGTGACGGCTCAGGAGGGATTCTGTGGAGGCTGGGGACGGAGTCTGGGGATAGTGGTGACTGCCCTGGGCCACTTGTGAATATGACAGAGTTGCAGGGGTTAACACTTGCCTGTGTTCAGTTTGCTTGTCCCCTGTGGCTGTGTGAGGCTGTGAGGTAATCTGGACGGCGGCCATCTTGGTACACCCTCTCCGTTTTTCTTTGCTGAAATCCGGTCCCAGATCTCGTCTGGCCGCCGGACCGGGCATCTGCGGGTGTTCCCGTCGGGTTCCCCGAAGCGAACGGGGTAAAAAGGAGCCGTTCGGGTTGTTGCTGCGGTGCCACGAGTGATAATGGAGCAGGGGGGATGCGGAGTTCCCGGCTTAAGCGGCCATCACGGAGCGCTCGCGCATGCGCACTTCGTTAATTTTTTTTTTTTAAGCACAAAACTGTTTTTTTTTAAAAAAAGCATTCGAAAAATTACTGCGCAAATACCGTGCGAGATAAAAAGTTGCAAAGACCACCATTGTATTCTCCAGGGTGTTTGCTAAAAAAACATATATAATGTTTTGGGATTCGATGTAATTTTCTAGCAAATAAATGATGATTTTTACATGTAGGAGAGAAATGTCAGAATTGTCCTGGGTGCTCCAGAACGCCTGATGGCGCTCCATGCATGTTGGGCCTCTGTATGTGGCCACACTGTGTAAAAGTCTCACACATGTGGTATCGCCATACTCGGGAGTAATAGCAGAATGTGTTTTGGGGTGTAATTTGTGGTATGCATATGCTGTGTGTGAGAAATAACCTGATAATATGACAATTTTGTGAAAAAAAAAAAAGTTAAAAAAATCTTAATTTTGCAAAGAATTGTGGGAAAAAATTACAACTTCAAAAAACTCATCATGCCTCTTACTAAATACCTTGGAATGTCTTCTTTCCAAAAACGGGTCATTTGGGGGGTATTTGTACTTTTCTGGCATGTTAGGGTCTCAAGAATTGAAATAGGCCGTCAGTACTTCAGGTGTGATCAATTTTCAGATATTGGCGCCATAGCTTGTGGACTCTATAACTTTCACAAAGACCAAATAATATCCACCAATTTGTACTTATTTTTACCAAAGATATGTAGTGGTATAAATTTTGGCCAAAATTTATGAAGAAAAATTTACTAATCTGCTGAATTTTCTAACAGAAACAAAGAAAAATTCATTTTTTTACAGAATTTTTCGGTATTTTTTCTTTTATAGCACAAAAAATAAAAAACCCAGCGGTGATTAAATACCACCAAAAGAAAGCTCTATTTGTGTGAAAAAAAGGACAAAAATTTCATATAGGTCCAGTGTTGCATGACTGAGTAATTGTCATTCAAAATGCGAGAGCACCGAAAGCTGAAAATTGGTCTGGTTATTAAGGGTGTTTAAGTGCCCAGTGGTAAAGTGGTTAATAAAACTTTCAAAGCATCATGTTTGATCGTTTCATTTGAAAACTGTAAGGCTTGTTTGTCATGGGCTTCGGTTTATATAGTGAAGTGTGAACAGTAACCATGTACAGTGGATATAAAAAGTCTAAAATGTCAGATTTCTGTGATTTAAAAAAATTAGACAAAGATAAGTCATTTCAGAACTTCTTTCACCTTTAATGTGACCTATAAACAGTACAAATCAGTTGAACAAAAAACTGAAATATTTTAGGTAGAGGAAAGTAAAAATATAAAATTAAAATAATATGGTTGCATAAGTGTGCACACCTTTAAACTAGTACTTTGTTGAAGCACCTTTTTGATTTTATTACAGCACTCAGTCTTTTTGGGTATGAGTCTATCAGCATGGCACATCTGGACTTGGTAATATTTGCCCACTCATCTTTGCAAAACACTCCAAATCTGTCAGATTGCGAGGGCATCTCCTGTGCCCCACAGATTTTCAATCAGATTCAGGTTTGGGCTCTGGCTGGGCCATTACAAAACTTTAATCTTCTTCTGGTGAAGCCATTCCTTTGTTGATTTGGATGTATACTTTAGGTCGTTGTCATGCTGAAAGATGAAGTTCCTCTTCATGTTCAGCTTTCTAGCAGAAGCCTGAAGGTTTTGTGCCAATATTGACTGGTATTTAGAACTGTTCATAATTCCCTCTACCTTGACTAAGGCCCCTCTTCCAGCTGAAGAAAAACAGCTCAAAATCATGATGCTGCCACCACCATGCTTCACAGTGGGTATTGTGTTTTTTTGGTGATGTGCAGTTTTGTTTTTGTGTCAAACATATCTTTTGGAATTATGGCCAAAAAGTTCAACTTTGGTTTCATCAGACCATAACACATTTCTCACATACTTTTGGGAGGCTTCAGATGACTTTTTACAAAATTTAGCCAGGCTTGGATGTTTTTCTTTGTAAGAAAAGGCTTCTGTCTTGCCACTCTACCCCATAGCCCAGAATTATGAAGACTATGGGAGATTGTTGTCACATGTACCACACAGCCAGTACTTGCCAGATATTCCTGCAGCTCTTTTAATGTTGCTGTAGGCCTCTTGGTAGCCTCTCTGACCAGTTTTCTTCTGGAGGGACTTCCATTTTTTTTAGGGACTTCCTCCTATTTAACATGAGTTTGAATGTGATTGCTTAACCACTTTCAGACCGGACCAATTTGCTGGTCAAAGACCAGACCACTTTTTGCGATTCGGCACTGCGTCGCTTTAACTGACAATTGCGCGGTCGTGCGACGTGGCTCCCAAACAAAATTAACGTCCTTTTTTTCCCACAAATAGAGCTTTCTATTTGATCACCCCTGCGGTTTTTATTTTTTGCGCTATAAACAAAAAAAGAGCGATAATTTTGAAAAAAACGCATAATTTTTTACTTTTTGTAATAATAAATATCCCCCAAAAATATATAAAAAAACATTTTTTTCCCTCAGTTTAGGCCGATACGTATTCTTCTACATATTTTTGGTAAAAAAAATCGCAATAAGCGATTATTGATTGGTTTGCGCAAAAGTTATAGCGTTTACAAAATAGGGATAGTTTTATAGCATTTTTATTAATAATTTTTTATTATTTTTTTTTTTTACTAGTAATGGCGGCGATCTGCGATTTTTATTGTGACTGCGACATTGTGGGGGACCCATCGGACATTTTTGACACATTTTTGGGACCATTGTCATTTATACAGTAATCACTGCTATATAAATGCAGTGATTCCTGTGTAAATGACACTGGCAGTGAAAGGGTTAACCAGTGGGTGGCAGTGTAGGGGTTAAGTGTTCCTAGGGGTGTGTTACTAACTGTGGGGGGGTTGGGCTTTCATTTAGTGTACACGGATCTCTGCTCCAATCACATGGAGCAGAGATCAGTGTCACTAGTTGCTAGGCAGAATGGAAAAATGTTGTTTATACAGCATTTCCTCCATTCGGCCGCTCCGTGAGACGATCGCGGGGATGCCCGCGGCGATCGAGTCCGCGGGTCCCGCGACCGGACTCACGGGGGTCCCGACCAGCGCGGGAGCGCGCCGCCGGCGACCCGCTCCCGATGGCACGGCGGCAACGAATATTGGACGTACATGTACGCCAATATGCCTGCCCGTGCCATTCTGTCGACGTACATCGTCGTGCGCTGGTCGGGAAGTGGTTAATTCTGGACACAGTTACATCCCCAGTTATAAGAGGGTGTGCACACTTAAGCCCCGTACACACGAGCGGACTTTTCGACATCCAAACTCCGACGGACTGAGTCCGTCAGACTATCCGATCGTGTGTGGGCTGCAACGGACTTTTGATTCGCCAAAGTCTGACGGACTTTAGAAATGAAGCATGCTTCAAATTTTCCCGACGGAACTCCGCCGGACCCGGTCCCCGTCGAAAAATCCGCTCGTGTGTGTGCTACTCCGACGGACTAAAACCGACGCTAGGGCAGCTATTGGCTACTGTCTATGAACTTCCTACGTCTAATCCAGTCGTACGTCATCACGTTCGACTCCGTCGGAGTTTGGTGTGATGGTGTGTGGTCAAGTCCGTTCGGTCGAAAAGTCCGCCAGAACTCCGTCGGAACTCCGTCGGAACTCCGTCTGAACTCCGGCGGAACTCCTTTGGAGGTCTGTCAGACTTAATCCCTCTCGTGTGTACGGGGCTTTATGCAACCACATTATTATTTTATTTTATTTTTTACTCCCCCCCACACACCCTAAAAGATTTTAGTTTGTTTTTCATTTGAGTTGTACAATATGTAAATATATTGGCAATTGGATAATTTCCAGTACAGACAAAGTCTCACATCCCTGGTATCAAATTCGAAGAAGAAAACAAGAGAAGAATCTCATGCAAATATAATGGGATTTTAAACTGAGATAATAAGTCTGTGAATAAGGCGAGCACCAACAACATCTGATTTAAAAAAAATCTATAGTTTATTACATAATATCAAAAATAAAATTCACAATAATCATTCATAATAATCATTGCCAGAGGCTATAGCTGCTAGCAATAATCACTATGTGTTCTCCCGACAGGGATGGCTCCTCCCAAACCCCCCCCCCCCCCTTCCTTCCACCAGGAGAACACAATAGCTCTGCAGGAGGGATTCTCCCATTAACATTGACTGTGTTTATTGTGTAATCAACCAATTTTCTTTCCTGCTACCCGTGGTTGCAGGAAAGAAAATCACACACCCTATATATGGCTGGTTTAACTCAAATTCATTTTTCTATGTGTACAAACTTTTCGAATCTCTAAGGGCCAGTTCACACCACAATTTCTGCATTCCAGATGTGTTCGTACATGCCTGTTTTTGATGTGTTCCAGTGCATTTTTCATGTGTTTTTGATGCGTTTCAGTGCGTTTCTTTCCCTCTTTTATTTTCTTATCAATTGATTATGACTGAAGAACTGAATTCCAGTTCATTTTTTTATATATTTTTCCTCTTTACAGATGTGTTTCATACAGAAAAAATGCAAACACTTCTACTTTTGTTGACTGCACAGGTATGAACTAGGGCCATTCGATTCCATGTTAAACACTGTCTATGCAGTTTTGATGCATAATAAAGAGGCACTGGACTTCATCTGGTGTGAACCAGCCCTAAAAACAGATGAATCACACACCAGCAATAGGTAACAGAGTGATGTATTGGACCTCCCCCCAGTCTAAGGCCAAGGCTGCTATTTCATCAAAAGTGATTAACCACTTGCCGACCAGCTCACGCTGATATACATCTGCAAAGTCGCACGGGTGCGCAAAACAACGTACCCATACATTGCTGCGTCATCCATGGCTAGCGGGAGTGTGCCCGTGGGTCCCGTGGACTTGATGTCCGCTGGTGGCCTGCTATCATGGCAAAGAGAGAGGCAGAATGGGGAGATGCCTATGTAAACAAGGCATTTCCCTGTTCTGCTTAGCAACATGACAGGGATCTACTGCTCCCAGTGATCTCTGTCATGTTCTAGTGAGTCCATCCTCCCTACAGTAGGAACATGCTGAGGGAACACAGTTAACCCCTTGATTGCCCCCTAGTGTTTAACCCCTTGATTGCCCCCTAGTGTTTAACCCCTTCCCTGCCAGTGACATTTACCCAGTAATCAGTGCATTTTTATAGCACTGATCGCTGTATTAATGCCAATTGACCCAAAATAGTGTCAAAAGTGTCCGATCTGTCCACCGCAATGTCACAGTCACAATAAAAACCGCAGATCGCCGCCATTACTAATAAGAAAATAATTATTAATAATTCGCTACACGACTGTTCAATTGTCAGTTAAAGCGATGCAGTGCCATATCGCAAAAAAGGGCTTGGTTAGGAAGGGGGTAAATCCTTCCGGGGCTGAAGTGTTTATGGTGAAGAAAGGAAAACTTCAACATATAGCCTGTTGGAATCAAGTAGCCATAATGTAAGTTCTATCAAAGTCTGACCTTATTATAATAGAATTAAGTTATCCTTATGCCGCGTACACACGTAGCCGACTATCCGGCGGACTTCCCGCCGGACTGTCCGCCGGACTTTCCGAACGGGCTACTTGCCCACACACGGCACTTTTTCAGCGGACTAATACGGCGTACTAAGTCCGCCGGACTATCCGCCGTACTTTTGAAATGAACAGACTTGCCCACACACGCGGAGGAAGGTCCGTTCATTTTGAGCGCGTCTCCAGGTAGGCGGGGGCCGCGAAGGAGATGTCGCTGGCCCCGCCACCTGGTATGGACTTAAAGGGGAACCCCAACGCCGAAAAAATCGGCGTGGGGTCCCCTCCATGTCCACATCAGACCCTTGTCCGAGCACACTACCCGGCCGGCCAGGAAAGGGGGGGACGGGCGAGCGCCCCCCCCTCCTGAGCCGTACCAGGCCCCCCCACCCCAAAGCACCTTGTCCCCATGTTGATGAGGACAAGGGCCTCTTCCCGACAACCCTGCCCGTTTGTTGCCGGGGTCTGCGGGCAGGGGGCTTATCGGAATCTGGGAGCCCCCTTTAATAAGGGGGCAACCGGATTCCTCGCCGCCGCCCTCTTATTCCGACTTCAGGGGTCTTGGCCCCCTTTTCGGTTCTTCTTGCCAGGCCACCACGCCTTCTTCTAGCTCTTTTACAGACCCGGTCTTCTGTCGCCGCTTTCGCCGTCTTCTGTTCTTCTGTTCTTCTCTTCAGATGTTGCCTCGTCCTATCCTCCGCTCACAATGGCACGGACACGACGCGCGGTGACTTATATAGGGACATCACCGGATGATGTCCCCGCCCATTATGGTGTCACAGTCCCAGAGGATGCTGGGACTGTGACATCATAATAGGCGGGGACATCATCCGGTGATGTCCCTATATAAGTCGCCGCACGCCTTGTCCCCGTCATTGTGAGCAGAGAGAGCGACGAGGCAACATCTGAAGAGAAGAAGAGAAGAACAGAAGAAGAGAAGAACAGAAGGCAGTGACAGCGGCGACAGAAGACCGGGCCACCGCTTATAAAAGAGCTAGAAGAAGGCGCGGTGGCCCAGCAAGAAGAACCGAAGAGGGGGACAAAACCCCCGAAGTCGGAAGAAGAGGGCGGGGGCAAAGAAGAAAGCCGGGCTCCTCTTCCGTTAGCAAAAGAGCTAGAAGAAGATAGCGGAGGAGTCCAGCAAGAAGACCCCCGAAGACGGAAGACCCCCGGAGCTGTGCAATAAACTATTTTAACCCTTGTGTGTTGTGTTTTTTTTAACTTTTTTTTACAGGTGAATGGGTAGGGGTACATTGTACCCCATACTCATTCACATAGGGTGGGGGCCGGGATCCGGGGGCCCCCTTATTAAAGGGGGCTCCCGGATTCCGATAAGCCCGCAGACCCCGACAACCAACGGCCAGGGTTGTTGGGAAGAGGCCCTTGTCCTCATCAACATGGGGACAAGGTGCTTTGGGGTGGGGGGGCCGCACGGTCCCCCCTTCCCCAAGGCACCCCCCATGTTGAGGGCATGTGGCCTGGTACGGCTCAGGAGGGGGGGCGCTCGCCCATCCCCCCCTTTCCTGGCCGGCCGGGTAGCGTGCTCAGACAAGGGTCTGATGTGGACCTGGGGAGGACCCGCACGCCGATTTTTTCGGCGTTGGGGTTCCCCTTTAAGTCCATACCAGGTGGCGGGGCCAGCAACGTCTCCTTCGCGGGCCCCGCCTACCTGGAGACGCGCTCAAAATGAGCGGACTTTCCTCCGTGTGTGTGGGCGAGTCCATTCATTTCAAAAATACGGCAGATAGTCCGGCGGACTTAGTACGCCGTATTAGTCCGCTGAAAGAAGTGCCGTGTGTGGGCAAGTAGCCGGTTCGGAAAGTCCGGCGGGAAGTCCACCGGACTAAGTCCGCCGGATAGTCCGCTACGTGTGTAAGCGGCATTAGTTCATGTGGCTGAAGTTGGTCTATGGAAACAGAGAGATACAGTCAACTCTTCTTGGAGAAACTAGTGAATATTGATGTTGGCCTCCACCAGAGACTGCTATGTACTCACCAACAATATTGATATAGATTAGATTACCATCATAAGTGCGTAAATACACACACACACACAAATAATACATACCGTAGTTACATATGTATTTATTTCTTTACTTACCATTGGTGTTAGGCAACCATCTGTTCTGATTTCTGCTGCTACTTTGAGATGCTCTATAAAAAATAAAATAAAATGTGTGACATTGACTCCAGTTCTTGTGATCACTACTTGCTACTGGTGCTTTTAGCCCATAATCACATAAAAATGGTATACAATGGTATACAATAATCCACATTACATAATCATCAAAAAGAATACTCCCTTTTCAGTACTTTTTTCAGAAAAAAAACATAAAATATGAGTTGTTGCAATGAGCTGACAAGCTGACACCTTTGTCCCTGCTGCACTGAAATGCTAAGCAGGGTTGCAAGCCAAACTCCTCTTCTCCCTTTGAACTACAGAAAACATCTACCTTATGTAATGCACATGAGACAGGGTTGAAGCTCTGTGGTCCAGCAGCGGAGAACTCAGGATGAGCTGACAACACTGCAGCTCAGTTTTAACACTGGGCACATGCTTGTGTTGATGGGTCTCTCCTCCACTCCTGGTTCTCTTCTCCACACCCGGCTCAGCACTCTCCTGGACACTTCTCCACTCGGTGGCATGGGCTGTGTCCTCTCTCCCCCTCCTCCTTCCTGCCAGTGCAGCTCCTGTGTGTCTGTGAACACCGCTACCTGCTTGTTAATACAGGAGTGCTGCACTGTACTCTCCTTGCTGCTCCCAGCCCTGAACTAACAGGAGTAGTGATGCCATTGTCACTACTCCTGTCAGCCTTGCAACAGAAGAAAAGCAACCCCATCCTTACTGTAAACCATTGTTCCCAGAGGAGCTGCCCCTTCCACCCACCCTCGTCCTGGCCCTGTTTTCAGCCCATAACCATACCTGGAAACGTCTGCCTAGGTTACTGGCTTTCTGGGTGCTAGGTTTAGCATCACTCCTATCAGAGCAGAGACCATGAAAACTACTGTAGGGAGGATTCTGCTGTCTTGACCCTCCAATGGCAGTTTGCTGTGGGCAGAAGAGAGTAGTGAGAGCAGCAGCCTGTTGAGACTAGACCTACTTTTAACTATGGGCCCCGATGGGAGGTGAGGACGCACTGCCCTTTTTCCTGTCTCCCCTTGTCATGTGATATAGCAAATGACCAGAGATGCGAAGAAAAAGAAGCTGCCATCCTTCCCGGGTGTACACCAGGCTGAGAAGAAGATCTGAACTGTGAGCCCACTCAGGGCCCCTTAGTTCAATGCAACACATAAAGCCCCCTCCAACCCCAAAACGTTGTTTCTATTTTCCACTGACACGAATGCTAGGGCAGTTCCACTCCAGCTGACACAACTGTCGCAGTGGTATTTTTCCTTCCACTGGTGTAGGAGCATTTTTTTTCCCATTTGCAATAATAAAGGAGCACTTTTGCCTTCAGCAACACCACTGATGTAGGAAAGTGGAAAAATAGTGCTGAATCTATAGGGCAGGGATCTGCAATTAGCGGACCTCCAGCTGTTGCAAAACTACAAGTCCCATCATGCTCTGCCTCTGGGTGTCATGGTTTTGGCTGTCAGAGTCTTGCTATGCCTCATGGGAATTGTAGTTCTGCAACAGCTGGAGGTCCACTTATTGCAGATCCCTGCTATAGGGTTATCTATAGGGTTATCTCACTGATATTGATGTTAATGATCTGGTTCATCTGGGCAATCCAATCCCCCTGACTTTTAATAGAATAAAGTTGTATCTGGACTTCTTGGGTGTGGTGTCAATTTCCATTTTAGTTACACACCCAGTGTAGGGGATTTTTCTTTTATTTCCAGTGACACCAACAAAAATAAGCATCTTTACCCACATCAGTGCTGGGGTATTTCTTTCTTTCATTGTTTTCTCTATATTTAACTGCAGGACAGTATCTGAGCAAGGACAGGTACAGGGGACTCAATGCAAGGAAGCCATGCATACAGTCCACAAAACGTTACCAGTTATTATATTTTGAAGTATGCAGTTTAAAGAGTGACAAGGATGCTTGTAGAACAATTGTTAACATTAGTATTTATAATCATCAGTGGCAACAGGTACAGAACATTTGCAGTACAGTTACAGCAACACTTGCGATAACAGGCTCAATAACACTTGCAGCAATAGGCACAGTAACGCTTGCAGTAACAGGTGCAATTCACTTTCATAATAACAATAATGGTTCCTGGTAGAGTGCGAGTACAGTCCTTAATAGCTTGAACCGGAATGTGACAGCACATGCAGTGGTATATCTTCAGGCACAACAGGTCACAGCACAGGTAAAGCCTAGTTTACCAAAACAGCATCTGCAGGGGGAGTGGCTGACTGGCAGGGCAGAAGGCACTGGTGGCACACACAGGAGATAGGAAGGTCTGCAGTAGTAACTCCAGAGACCGTTGTCTTGAGGTTGTATAGTAGTATCCTTACGGTTGGCCTTCACACGCTGGAAACTTTCCCTAACACTCAGTCTCTCCCTGACAGAGTGGGTATCTGTCCCTACACTAACCACTCACACAATGCACACCAAAGCTCGGCAGGGTTCCCTATTTAACCACTTTAATACCAGGAACTTAGACACCTTCCTGCCCAAGTCAATTTTCAGCTTTCAGCTCTGTAGCAATTTGAATGACAATTGCGCGGTCATACAACACTGTATCCAAACAATTTTTTTATCATTTTTTTCCCACAAATAGAGCTTTCTTTTGGTGGTATTTGATCACGTCTGCGATTTTTATTTTTTGTGCAACAAATAAAAAAAAACTGAACATTTTGAAAAAAAAACAAGTTTTTCATTGTTTCTGTTAAAAATGTTTGTAAATAAGTACGTTTTCTTCTTCAATGATGGGCACTGATAGGCACTGATAAGGCGGCACTGATGGGGTGGCACCAATGAGGTGGTACTGATGAAGTGACACTGATGATGGGCACTGATAGGTGGCACTGGTATGTAGCACTGATGGGCACTCATAGATGGCACTGATGGGCACTCATAGGTGACACTGATGGGTACTTTTGGGTGGCACTGATGGGTACTTTTGGGTGGCATGGATAGGTGGCATGAATGGGCACTGATAGGTGGGCACTGATGGGCATGGATGGGCACTGATAGGTGGCACTGCTGGACAGTGATGGGTGGCACTGCTGGACAGTGATGGGTGGCACTTATGACACTGATGGGTGGCATTGCTGGGTGATGGGTGGCACTGATGACACTGATTGGTACATGATGGTGCCAGTCAGTGCCCATTTGTGGGCAATGACTGGCATAGATTGGGCATCATTTGCACATGTGGATGGCCAGGGGGTACATACCTGGCCATC
Source organism: Lithobates pipiens (assembly GCF_037356315.1). Classification (NCBI taxonomy): domain Eukaryota; kingdom Metazoa; phylum Chordata; class Amphibia; order Anura; family Ranidae; genus Lithobates; species Lithobates pipiens. The sequence continues at coordinate 463,753,297 of NW_027507764.1, forward strand.
CACATGTTGCCCACTTCCCTGGTGGTCCTAGTGGAATCTCTGGTGGTCCAGTGCAGGCATCTGAGGGGGGGCTGCGCTGATAAACAATCAGTGCAGACCCCCCCTGTCAGACGCGAGTGAGGAAAAGCTGATCACCGGATTTTCCTGTTGACGTCGTGATCAGCCGTGATTGGACACAGCTGATCACTTTACAGAGATCAGTGCAGCGGTGTGTCAGACTAACACAACAATCCGCCGATCGACGCGATGCGCACCCCCACGGGTGCGCGGCGGCATGTTATCCTGAAGGACATCATATGAGGCCCAGTCAGGATAACGAAACCACTGCCTGGCCGTCATTCTGCTATAGGCCGGGCGGGAAGTGGTTAAAAAGGCTGCCCAGCAAGATGGCAGCAGAAGGTTACAAGGGATCTCAATGTCTAGTGGGACAGCTGCTCATGATGCTTACAGAGGTTCCAGAAGAAAACATCCCTCTGGGTCTCTAGTCCAACGTACCGGTGTTTCCCTAAAAATAAGCCCCGGGTCTTATATTAGTTTTGCAACAAAAGACATAGTAGGGCTTATTTTTTGGGTAGGTCTTACCATGTAATGTGTTGTCTTCTCTCTCCCTCTCCCTCCCCTTATTTTTGGGGTAGGGCTTATATAGCAGCCCTCCTGAAGAATAACAGTAGATCTTTTTTTCAGGGTAGGTCTTATTTTCGGGGGAAACATGGTAGCAGCAAGATATCACCTGCTTGATGGAGGAAGAACCACACTTGCCAACAAGTACATGCACCACTATTAAACATTTAAATTGCTACAATGTGCAACAAACAATGCACTATTTTGGCAAATGTTACAACCATTACACGTATTTAATGCTGCATGTACTGCCTTTTAACCCCATCCCTGCTTTTCCCTCATCCCACTCCTACTCTCAGGCTTACTGATTTACAAAAATTCCTGGGTATCCCCATAATAGGATATTAGGGGGTGGGAGTGCTTCTGGTAGGAGCAACAGGTAGTCTCAGTTTTTAGAGAGACAAGAAGTGGGCTAATGTGCAAACATTTTAAACCCCATTAAACTTTTTTCAATGGGGGATTTTTTTTTTTTACAGTTCGTAGAATCCAATTAGGTCAATTATAGATTATAGATTTAAATCGCTTAACCACTTGCCGACCGCCGCACGACGATATACGTCGGCAGAATGGCACGGGCAGGCATATGGGCGTATATATACGTCCCGATCGGGGCCCCCCCCGGTGCCTGCGGCGGTCGGTATTCGTTCGGGAGCGATCCGGGATGAGGGGGCGGCCATTCATTCATGGCCACCCCCTCGCAATCGCTCCCGACGAATAGAAATGCTCCGTGACATAACTTCCTCTCCGTAATGTAAACACAGGAGAGGAAATGATGTAATCTCTCCTCCGTGTCGGTATTTTTCGTTCCGGCACCGAGGAGAGAGGATCGGTGAGATGCACCAACACACCACACGTACAGTAGAACATGCCAGGCACACTCACACCCCCCCCTTTACCCCCCGATCACCCCCCCAATTACCCCTGCCCCCCCCCAGTCACAGTGACACCAATTGCATTTTTTTATTTTATTTTTTATTTTTTTTGCATTGGTGTCATTTGTGACTGTAATAACTGTTAGGGCAGTTAGGGTTAGCCCCCTTTAGTTCTAATGTGCCCCCCTAACCCCCCCAATAAAGGTTTAACCCCGTGATCACCCCCCGTCGCCAGTGTCACTAAGGCTGGGTTCACATTGCAGCGGTTTATGAGAACGGATGTGATTCGCACCGCACTGCAGTGCAAATCACATCCGATCTCTGTGCGATTCGAGTTCAGCCATACAGATAGTATGGCTGAATTCGCGCCGCACCCGCCGCAAATTCACACGGGACCCTTTTTTTGGTCCGCAGCAGAATCGGATCGCATGGGTGTTCACACCATGCGATCCGAGTTTGCAGATCGCACTGCAATATGCGAACTGATCTGGGGGTGTCATTAACATTTCACTGACACTCCCAGCAGTTCGCATAGGGCAGTGTGAACTGCCGCCGGGAGGCATGCGATGCGGGAACCCGCCGCGGATTCCTGGCGTTCCCGCATCGCTCCAGTGTGAACCCAGCCTAATAAGCGATCATTTTTCTGATCGCTGTATTAGTGTCACAGGTGACGCTAGTTAGGCAGGTAGGTATTTAGGTTCGCCGCAACTTTTTATAGCGCCAGGGACCCCCATATACTACCGCATAAAGCCCCCTGATTGCCCCCTAGTTAACCCTTTCACCAGTGATCACCATATAACTGTTACAGGTGACGCTGGTTGGTTAGTTATTTTTTTATAGTTTCAGGGCACCCGCCATTTATTACCTAATAAAGGTTTAACCCCCTGATCACCCGGCGGGTGTCATTTGTGACTGTAATAACTGTTAGGGCAGTTAGGGTTAGCCCCCTTTAGTTCTAAGGTACCCCCCTAACCCCCCCAATAAAGGTTTAACCCCGTGATCACCCCCCGTCGCCAGTGTCACTAAGGCTGGGTTCACATTGCAGCGGTTTGAGAATGGATGTGATTCGCACCGCACTGCAGTGCAAATCACATCCGATCTCTGTGCGATTCGAGTTCAGCCATACAGATAGTATGGCTGAATTCGTGTCGCACCCGCCGCACCCGCCGCAAACTCGCACGGGACCCTTTTTTTGGTCCGCAGCAGAATCGGATCGCATGGGTGTTCACACCATGCGATCCGAGTTTGCAGATCGCACTGCGATATGCAAACTGATCTGGGGGTGTCATTAACATTTCACTGACACTCCCAGCAGTTCGCATAGGGCAGTGTGAACTGCCGCCGGGAGGCATGCGATGCGGGAACCCGCCGCGGATTTGTGGCGTTCCTGCATCGCTCCAGTGTGAAGCCAGCCTAATAAGCGATCGTTTTTCTGATCACTGTATTAGTGTCACAGGTGACGCTAGTTAGGCAGGTAGGTATTTAGGTTCGCCGCAGCTTTTTATAGCGCCAGGGACCCCCATATACTACCGCATAAAGCCCCCTGATTGCCCCCTAGTTAACCCTTTCACCAGTGATCACCATATAACGGTTACAGGTGACGCTGGTTGGTTAGTTATTTTTTTATAGTTTCAGGGCACCCGCCATTTATTACCTAGTCTCACTAGTGTACCCCTAAATTTAGGGGTGTCTACTTTCCAAAATGGGGTCATTTGGGGGGGGGGTTTGTGCCATCTTGGCATTTTATGGCCTTCAAAACTGTAACGCCCTTAGAAAGCCTGAAGGCGGTGCTTGGTTTTCGGGGCCCCGTACGCGGCTAGGCTCCCAAAAAGTCCCACATATGTGGTATCCCCGTACTCAGGAGAAGCAGCAGAATTTATTTTGGGGTGTCATTTCACATATGCCCATGGCATGTGTGAGCAATATATCATTTAGTGACAACTTTGTGAAAAAAAAATAAAAAAAAATGTAAGTTTGTAATTTTCCCGCAACTTGTGGCAAAATATAAAATATTCCATGGACTCAACATGCCTCTCAGCAAATAGCTTGGGGTGTCTACTTTCTAAAATGGGGTCATTTGTGGGGGTTTTGTGCCATCTTGGCATTTTATGGCCTTCAAAACTGTAATAGGTAGTGAGGAGTGAAGTCAAATATTTACGCCCTTAGAAAACCTGAAGGCGGTTCTTGGCTTTCGGGGCCCCGTACGCGGCTAGGCTCCCAAAAAATCCCACACATGTGGTATCCCCGTACTCAGGAGAAGCAGCAGAATTTATTTTGGGGTGTCATTTCACATATGCCCATGGCATGTGTGAGCAATATATCATTTAGTGACAACTTTGTGAAAAAAAAATAAAAAAAAATTAAAGTTTGTAATTTTCCCGCAACTTGTGGCAAAATATAAAATATTCCATGGACTCAACATGCCTCTCAGCAAATAGCTTGGGGTGTCTACTTTCTAAAATGGGGTCATTTGTGGGGGTTTTGTGCCATCTTGGCATTTTATGGCCTTCAAAACTGTAATAGGTAGTGAGGAGTGAAGTCAAATATTTACGCCCTTAGAAAACCTGAAGGCGGTTCTTGGCTTTCGGGGCCCTGTACGCGGCTAGGCTCCCAAAAAATCCAACACATGTGGTATCCCCGTACTCAGGAGAAGCAGCAGAATTTATTTTGGGGTGTCATTTCACATATGCCCATAGCATGTGTGAGCAATATATCATTTAGTGACAACTTTGTGTAAAAAAAAAAAAAATAATTTTTTTTTGTCATTATTCAATCGCTTGAGGCAAAAAAATAAAATATTCAATGGGCTCAACATGCCACTTATCAATTTCCTTAGGGGGTCTACTTTCCAAAATGGGGTCATTTGGGGGGGGTTTTGTACTGCCCTGCCATTTTAGCACCTCAAGAAATGAGATAGGCAGTCATAAACTAAAAGCTGCGTAAATTCCAGAAAACGTACCTTAGTTTGTAGATGTGACAACTTTTGCGCAAACCAATAAATATACAGTTATTGACTTTTTTTTTACCAAAGACATGTGGCTGAATACATTTTGGCCTAAATGTATGACTAAAATTGAGTTTATTGGATTTTTCTAATAACAAAAAGTAGAAAATATCATTTTTTTTCAAAATTTGCGGTCTTTTTCCATTTATATCGCAAAAAATAAAAATCGCAGAGGCAATCAAATACCATCAAAAGAAAGCTCTATTTGTGGGAAGAAAAGGACACAAATTTTGTTTGGGTACAACATTGCATGACCGCGCAATTACCAGTTAAAGCAGCGCAGTGCCAAATTGTAAAAAGACCTCTGGTCATTTACCAGCAAAATGGTCCGGTCTGATAGTGGTTAAGGTTATAAAAAAAAACAAAAAAAAAACAGGTCTATCAGGCTTATTTAATCAGGCAGCACAAGGGCAGTGATGATTTAACAAGAGCAGTAACCTGTTTCAACCAATAAGGTCTCACTTTTCATCAGTTTATATCAGTCAGCAACAGTGACAAACAATTCCCAAATACCTTACTGCATTCTGCACATTACCTTTTGCTGTATAAAATAAGCCTGTTAATGTTCTAATCATTTTCCTCTCTACTGCCCAAAATAGATAACAAAAATGTGTCCTATATTTCACAGCAACCAAGAAAATGTAGGGGGAAAAAAATGAGTAAAAATAGCAAAATATGTGCCATATAACAAAAAGTACCCGCAAGTCTGTAAATAAAACTCCTTGTTTCATGTAGGTGAGAGCAATCTCCTCTGCAAACGGGTTTAAATATAATTAAGGGTGTCCTATTTTCCTTCTTTAAATTTAGAGTTAGTCACTTGACCTTAGCTCTTACGATGTATAAAATGTGTCTGTAACATTTCCATTAAGTGATATTTTTAGAATTTGTGACATGAAGCTGTTAGGGATGCTTCAGAAACATGTAAAATCTTAGAGTCTGCAGTCCAAAATGTTATAGCATCTTTCATACTATTCTATTCAACTTTTCCTCAAACAAAATTCTGCACACCACACAAATGAGCAGGCTCTGCATTGTTAATGTATATAGTTCTAAAGAAATATTTTTATTTTTAAGTAGCAATTAAGAAGAAATTCTGTGGATTAATTCACCCAAAAATAGAAGTACCATTAACATAATGAAGTAATGATCTTCATATGCAAACAAAAGGCAAATAATGAATTAAAGAGTACCGTATTTATCGGCGTATAACACGCGCCCCAAATTTAGGAGGGAATTTTACGGGAAAAAACTTTTAGGAGGGGAGTTTAAGGGAAAAAAATTACATTTAAATGTCCATCAATGCAGCCTTATTAGTGTCCATCTGCAGCCTTGTCAGTGTCATTTGCAGCCTTGTCATGAAGCCTTGTCATTGTTTCATGCATCCTTGTCAGTGTAATTTTCAGCTTTGGCATTTAAAAATGGTGCTGCCAAGATACAGAGCCGGATGTCCTGTGTATCTCAGCGGCGCTCGGTAGCTCTCAGGCGTTCTCAGCGGCTTTCGGTTGCTCTCGGCGGTTTTTGGCCGAAAGTCGCCGAGAATCGCCGAAAGTGGGTGAAAGCCTCAGAGAAAGGCCGAAAGCTGCCGAAAGCCACCGAGATTGGCCGAAAGCTGCTGAAATCGGCCGAAAGCCACCCGGAGGCTCACAATCGGTGGGGGATCGGCGTATAACACGCACCCACGATTTTAAGGGGAAAAGGGTGCATGTTATACGCCGATAAATATGGTAACCACTTAGCAACCACCCGCCCACATTGTACTGCAGATAGGTGGCGCGGCTACCTCTGATTGTACACAACAGGACCGTGTCAGCAATTTCCAACCAATGATCCTCAGCTGGGGTGTGCTGATTGGCTGTGTACATTGACATTCAACACAGAGCTCTGTACACAAACAACAATCTCAGTGTTTCTCATCCCTGCAAAGCAGAAACCTAGAGATCAGTTAGTAAAAGCAGCACTTTACACACATTACACATACACTATATTACCAAAGGTATTGGGACGTCTGCCTTTACACACAAATGGACTTTAATTATATCCCAGACTTAGTCCATAGGATTTAATATTGAGTTGGCCCAACCTTTGCAGCTATAACAGCTTCAACTCTTCTGGAAAGGCTGTCCATAAGGCTTAGGAGTGTGTCTATGGTCTATGATCTCAACCCGATAGAACCCCTTTGGGATGAATTAGAGTTCCAGGCCTTCTTGTGCACATCAGTAGTGATGGCCGAACGGTTCGCCCGGCGGTCGTTTCGCGGCGAATTTCCGACTTTCGCCGTCCGCGGGTTCGAACGCCTTTTTCCGTCGTTCGCCCCGGCGGACTTACGTGTTTAATGTATACAAGAACTTTAACCTTTCGTGACACGTTTATCATGTGTTACAGGACAACCAATTGAGACATGACAGCTCATGGACACTTGGACATTCCCCCTAACCTATAAATACACCCGATCCGGTGGCCATTTTACATTCTTTCTTCTGTCACTGTAGGGAAAGGATCCTGTGTGGAGTAGGGACAGAGAAAACGCTAGCTATTTGGTACACAAAAGTTCTTTTCAGGACTGGTATAGGTGTTAGGTCAGCAGCCTGAGTTTCTTTTGTCAGTTTAGATAAAGGGACAGAGCGCTGTATGCTGCTATTTTAGGGACAGCTCAGCCAGATTAGTCTTTCTTCATCATCATCATCATCATCATCATTAGCTGTTACTATCAGGTCCACAAAAGAGCTGTTCCAGCTAATCGTTCCAGCCTACTCTTTTTTGCCAATTTGTATAGGGACAGGCAGGAAGCAGTGTGTCAGGCAGTGAGGATAATTTTAAAGACTTGCTGTTACTATTAGTTCCACAAAGGTTCTTTTCAGGACTGGTATCAGTGGTACGGTAATAGGCTTGTACACGTATAATATTCTTTCTTCCAAATATAGAAAGAATATTATACTTGACTGCTGCCCTTCTGCTGCAGTCTGCTAATCATTCACAACTCACTTGTTCCACAAAGCTCTTTATCAGGACTGGTAACTTGGTCTGTCTAGGGTGCTACGGTACATAGGCTTGGGTGCGGTACAGTCTGCTGTTCTGTAAGGACCGCTATCGGTCCACAATACATAGGGTTGCCGTGCACTACTGCTGACCGCTGCCCTATACTGCAGCAGTCCTTCATTGGTATAGGGACTGACGTACAGTCTGCTAATCACTAACACACAACCTGCTTGGTCCACAAAAGTTCTTATAAGGACTGGTAACTTGGTATAGGGTGCTACGGTACATAGGCCTGAGTGCGTTACAGTCTGCTGTTCTGTAAGGACCGCTATCGGTCCACAATACATAGGGTTGCCGTGCACTACTGCTGACCGCTGCCCTATACTGCAGCAGTCCTTCAGCGGTATAGGGACTGACGCACAGTCTGCTAAACACTAACACACAACCTGCTTGGTCCACAAAAGTTTTTATAAGGACTGGTAACTTGGTATAGGGTGCTACGGTACATAGGCCTGAGTGCAGTACAGTCTGCTGTTCTGTAAGGACCGCTATCGGTCCACAATACATAGGGTTGCCGTGCACTACTGCTGACCGCTGCCCTATACTGCAGCAGTCCTTCATTGGTATAGGGACTGACGTACAGTCTGCTAATCACTAACACACAACCTGCTTGGTCCACAAAAGTTCTTATAAGGACTGGTAACTTGGTATAGGGTGCTACGGTACATAGGCCTGAGTGCGTTACAGTCTGCTGTTCTGTAAGGACCGCTATCGGTCCACAATACATAGGGTTGCCGTGCACTACTGCTGACCGCTGCCCTATACTGCAGCAGTCCTTCATTGGTATAGGGACTGACGTACAGTCTGCTAATCACTAACACACAACCTGCTTGTTCCACAAAAGTTCTTATAAGGACTGGTAACTTGGTATAGGGTGCTACGGTACATAGGCCTGAGTGCGTTACAGTCTGCTGTTCTGTAAGGACCGCTATCGGTCCACAATACATAGGGTTGCCGTGCACTACTGCTGACCGCTGCCCTATACTGCAGCAGTCCTTCATTGGTATAGGGACTGACGTACAGTCTGCTAATCACTAACACACAACCTGCTTGGTCCACAAAAGTTCTTATAAGGACTGGTAACTTGGTATAGGGTGCTACGGTACATAGGCCTGAGTGCGTTACAGTCTGCTGTTCTGTAAGGACCGCTATCGGTCCACAATACATAGGGTTGCCGTGCACTACTGCTGACCGCTGCCCTATACTGCAGCAGTCCTTCAGCGGTATAGGGACTGACGCACAGTCTGCTAAACACTAACACACAACCTGCTTGGTCCACAAAAGTTTTTATAAGGACTGGTAACTTGGTATAGGGTGCTACGGTACATAGGCCTGAGTGCGTTACAGTCTGCTGTTCTGTAAGGACCGCTATCGGTCCACAATACATAGGGTTGCCGTGCACTACTGCTGACCGCTGCCCTATACTGCAGCAGTCCTTCATTGGTATAGGGACTGACGTACAGTCTGCTAATCACTAACACACAACCTGCTTGGTCCACAAAAGTTCTTATAAGGACTGGTAACTTGGTATAGGGTGCTACGGTACATAGGCCTGAGTGCGTTACAGTCTGCTGTTCTGTAAGGACCGCTATCGGTCCACAATACATAGGGTTGCCGTGCACTACTGCTGACCGCTGCCCTATACTGCAGCAGTCCTTCAGCGGTATAGGGACTGACGCACAGTCTGCTAAACACTAACACACAACCTGCTTGGTCCACAAAAGTTCTTATAAGGACTGGTAACTTGGTATAGGGTGCTACGGTACATAGGCCTGAGTGCGTTACAGTCTGCTGTTCTGTAAGGACCGCTATCGGTCCACAATACATAGGGTTGCCGTGCACTACTGCTGACCGCTGCCCTATACTGCAGCAGTCCTTCATTGGTATAGGGACTGACGTACAGTCTGCTAATCACTAACACACAACCTGCTTGGTCCACAAAAGTTCTTATAAGGACTGGTAACTTGGTATAGGGTGCTACGGTACATAGGCTTGAGTGCGGTACAGTCTGCTGTTCTGTAAGGACCGCTATCGGTCCACAATAGATAGGGTTGACGTGCACCACTGCTGACCGCTGCCCTATACTGCAGCAGTCCTTCAGCGGTATAGGGACTGACGCACAGTCTGCTAAACACTAACACACAACCTGCTTGGTCCACAAAAGTTTTTATAAGGACTGGTAACTTGGTATAGGGTGCTACGGTACATAGGCCTGAGTGCGTTACAGTCTGCTGTTCTGTAAGGACCGCTATCGGTCCACAATACATAGGGTTGCCGTGCACTACTGCTGACCGCTGCCCTATACTGCAGCAGTCCTTCATTGGTATAGGGACTGACGTACAGTCTGCTAATCACTAACACACAACCTGCTTGGTCCACAAAAGTTCTTATAAGGACTGGTAACTTGGTATAGGGTGCTACGGTACATAGGCCTGAGTGCGTTACAGTCTGCTGTTCTGTAAGGACCGCTATCGGTCCACAATACATAGGGTTGCCGTGCACTACTGCTGACCGCTGCCCTATACTGCAGCAGTCCTTCAGCGGTATAGGGACTGACGCACAGTCTGCTAAACACTAACACACAACCTGCTTGGTCCACAAAAGTTCTTATAAGGACTGGTAACTTGGTATAGGGTGCTACGGTACATAGGCTTGAGTGCGGTACAGTCTGCTGTTCTGTAAGGACCGCTATCGGTCCACAATAGATAGGGTTGACGTGCACCACTGCTGACCGCTGCCCTATACTGCAGCAGTCCTTCAGCGGTATAGGGACTGACGTACAGTCTGCTAAACACTAATACACAACCTGCTTGGTCCACAAAAGTTCTTATAAGGACTGGTAACTTGGTATAGGGTGCTACGGTACATAGGCTTGAGTGCGGTACAGTCTGCTGTTCTGTAAGGACCGCTATAGGTCCACAATAGATAGGGTTGACGTGCACCACTGCTGACCGCTCACCTATACTGCAGCAGTCCTTCAGCGGTATAGGGACTAAGAGTTTTGTCACAGGGTCATTTAAAAAATGACATGCAGAGGAAGAGGCAGGCCCTTCCGCAGGGGTGGTAGGGGTAGGGCAGGAGCAACAGGCTTGAGCCAAAGTGGGAAGTTGCAGAAGGTGCGTTCAATTACTTTAAAGGATGCACCAGACTTGGTTGAGTGGCTCGCTCAGCCTTACTCTTCTGCACCCTCCTCATCCTCTCGATCTGCACCCTCTTCTTCACTCTCTGCTATGTGCACCCCCAAAGACACTACCACCAACAACACGACCACCACCACCACCACCACATACCTTCCGCTTGAGTCACTGGAATTATTTTCCGATCCATATCAAGAGGACATTTCTGATGCGCAGCCACTCTTGGTATTGGATCAGGAAGAGGAGGTAGCAACAAGCGCTACTCAGCAGTCTGACGCCAGTACCCAGATCAGCCCAAGGAGGAGGTTGGTCCCCGGTGTTGCTGCCTACTCTACTTATAGCGGTGGGGAAGGTGACGTTGATGATGACGTGTCTAGTGATGTCACGTGGGTGCCCACAAGAGAGGAAGAGGAGGGGAGTTCAGAGGGAGATATGGACCAGCAGATAGGGAGGAGAAGCAGCAATGACTTACATTGCACAGCAGGGACAAAGCAGACTGCAAATGTATCAGGAGCGAGTCATCGACCATGTACGGTCACATCTGGCGCTCCCAGGACACCGGCACATGGCTCCGCAGTGTGGGCTTTTTTTAACGTGTCCGCTGCTGACAATAGCGTTGCCATCTGCAATCTTTGCAGTCAACGCGTTAGTCGCGGTAAGCCCAATACTCACCTAGGGACGACCGCCTTAAGAAGGCACATGAGCAGCCATCACCGAGCCCAGTGGGAGCAACGGAACACACAAAGCCACACTGCAGGCTCTCACCGTCCAGCCTCGTCTTCTACTTCTCCTTCTCCTCTCTCCTCACAATTGTCCTCCACTCCACCTTCCATCACGCCAAGCTCACATTTTTCTGCAAAAAGGCAGGCTTCCGTGGGCCTAATGTTTGAGCGTAAAAAAATGATGACGCCGGATAACCCTCTTGCCCAACGGTTGGCGGCTGGCTTGTCAGAACTCATAGCCCGCCAACTACTGCCATATAAACTGGTGGACTCGGAGGCCTTTCGCAAATTTGTGGCCATTGGAACACCACAATGGAAGGTCCCAGGAAGGAAGTATTTCTCAGAGAAGGGCATCCCAGAGCTATATGGCCATGTTCAGCGGCAAGTGAATGTATCTCTGGCACACAGTGTCGGTGCCAAGATACATCTGACCACAGACACGTGGTCTAGCAAACACGGGCAGGGAAGGTATATCAGTTTTACTGCCCACTGGGTGAACCTTCTGACGGCCGTCAAGCATGTAACCCGTGGCACCCGTGTAGATTTGGTTTTACCGCCACGGATTGCATGCAGGCCTGACTCTTCTTCTCCTCCTCCTACTCCATCCTCCTCCCTCTCCTCCTCAGCTGCCTCCTCCTTTTCCGCTGCTAGCGTCTCTTCCACTGCACCGCCCAAGCTCCCCAGAACCTATTCCACATGCCAGGTGAGACGTTGCCATGCCGTGCTGCGTCTGTTGTGCCTGGAAGCAAAGAGCCACACTGGCCCGGCACTCCTTTCAGCTTTGCGTTCACAGGCAGATGAGTGGCTAACACCGCTCAATTTGACAGTTGGTAAAGTGGTGTGTGACAACGGTGCCAATCTGCTTAGCGCATTGAAACAGGGCAAAATCACGCACGTGCCGTGCATGGCACACGTCTTAAACTTGGTCGTGCAGCGATTCCTTGTCAAATACCCTGGGGTCCAGGACATCTTGCGGCAGGCAAGGAAAATCTCGGCCCATTTCAGAAGATCTTACACGGCCATGGCTCGCCTTGCTGACATTCAGCGGCGACACCATCTGCCGGTCAGACGTCTTATTTGCGATTGCCCGACGCGATGGAACTCAACCTTCTATATGCTTGATAGGCTGCTCCAGCAGAAACGTGCAGTTAACGTCTACCTGTATGAACTCTGCGAAAGAAACGGTTCTGGGGAGCTGGGTTTTTTTTCACCGCGCCAGTGGCTGCTCATGCGCGACACATGCAGACTTCTGCGGCCATTTGAGGAGATCACCAAACTGGTCAGTCGCAGCCATGGCGCCATCAGTGACATGGTACCTTATGCCTTCTTTCTGGAGCGTGCATTGCGTCGTGTCATTGATCAGGCTGTGGAGGAGCAGGAGCGGGAAGATGAGGAAGTCGCAATGCTGGATGAATTCCCAGGGGGGGCTACTCTATCTGAGACAAGTCAACAACAGGAGTCTGATGAGGAGTCAGAGGAGGATGGTGCCGGGGCGGATGAGCAGGAGCAAGAAGAGCATGCTTTAAACCTTTCTGGGATCCCTGTTGTGCGAGGATGGGGAGAGGAGAATGAAGAGGACGACATTATCCTGGATGATGAGCAGGAGCCAGGCCACCACACCGCTTCCACTTTAGTGCAAATGGGGGCCTTCATGCTCCAGTGTTTTAATAGGGACCCCCGTATAAAAAGCATGAGGGTCAAGGACCAGTACTGGGTGGCAACGTACTTAGACCCCCGGTACAAACACAAAATGGCGGAAATGTTACCGCCGTCGCAGAGGGCTGTCAGAATGCAGCACTTCCAGGCCTTGCTTCGAGAAATGCTGCATTCTGCTTTTGCGTGCGCTGGCAGAGGAGCAATTCCCACTCCCAGAGAAGGATTTGCGGGTACCAATCCAACAGCGCCTGCAAGAAGAGGCCGGTTTGAAGATGTGTTGGTGACTTCGGATATGAGGTCATTCTTTCAGCCGACCCATCGACAGGTGTCATCCGGATCCAGCATCAGGGAACGCCTAGACCGTCAGGTGTCCGACTACATTGGGTTAACGGCCGATGTGGACGCTCTGAGGAGTGATGAACCCCTAGACTACTGGGTGGGCAGGCTTGACCTCTGGCCAGAGCTTGCCCAATTTGCAATCGAACTGTTGGCTTGCCCCTCATCCAGTGTCCTGTCCGAAAGGACGTTCAGCGCAGCAGGGGGGATTGTGACCGATAAGCGTACTCGCCTAGCTCACCACAGTGTTAACTACCTCACATTTCTAAAAATGAATGAGGCATGGATCTCGGAGGAATTCAACACATGTGATCAGTAGACCATGTATATGTCTATAAACAATTTTTGGAATCAAGCACACAGACCTTCTTAATTCATTTGGCTCACTTCCCTGACCCAAAAAAGCACACCGTACTATATGCCCCTACCCTCCTCTTTGAAGAGGTTGAGCGGTGTCATATTTCTACTGGGGCTGCTTATTATGAGGGGTTCCCACCATCCCTGTGCTGTGCTGACTTCCTCCTGGGTGTTCTTATTATGAGGGGCTCCCACCATCCCTGTGCTGTGCTGACTTCCTCCTGGGGGTTCTTATTATGAGGGGATCACACCATCCCTGTGCTGTGCTGACTTCCTCCTGGGGCTGCTTACGGTGCTGCTGTCAGCGCTGTATGTCACGGAGCTGCTGTCAGCGCTGTATGTCACGGAGCTGCTGTCAGCGCTGTATGTCACGGAGCTGCTGTCAGCGCTGTATGTCACGGAGCTGCTGTCAGCGCTGTATGTCACGGAGCTGCTGTCAGCGCTGTATGTCACGGAGCTGCTGTCAGCGCTGTATGTCACGGAGCTGCTGTCAGCGCTGTATGTCACGGAGCTGCTGTCAGCGCTGTATGTCACGGAGCTGCTGTCAGCGCTGTATGTCACGGAGCTGCTGTCAGCGCTGTATGTCACGGTGCTGCTGTCAGCGCTGTATGTCACGGAGCTGCTGTCAGCGCTGTATGTCACGGAGCTGCTGTCAGTGCTGTATGTCACGGAGCTGCTGTCAGCGCTGTATGTCACGGAGCTGCTGTCAGCGCTGTATGTCACGGAGCTGCTGTCAGCGCTGTATGTCACGGTGCTGCTGTCAGCGCTGTATGTCACGGAGCTGCTGTCAGCGCTGTATGTCACGGAGCTGCTGTCAGCGCTGTATGTCACGGAGCTGCTGTCAGCGCTGTATGTCACGGAGCTGCTGTCAGCGCTGTATGTCACGGAGCTGCTGTCAGCGCTGTATGTCACGGTGCTGATGTCAGTGCTCTGTATTACGGTGCTGCTGTCAGTGCTCTGTATCTCCTGCACCCTCTTGTTTGCCTACCCTGGTCCCTGACCTTCCCTCTCCTCCATTGCCTTCATTAGCTCCATAGTCCTGAATTGTCAGAACAATTTCCCAAATAAAAAAAAAATGCTTGTAGTTATCGATCCCAAATTCACCTCATACATGTATTATGCTATTGTCCAGGTGGTGGGACTACGTGCTACCCCCTAATAATTACCCCGTGGCCGCAAATTCGACCTAAAGGTTTGCGAAATTCGCCTCCCATTGAAGTCAATGGAGCCCGCGGCGAACGGTCGTTTTCGCGAACGTTTGTGTCCGTTCGCGTTTCGCGTTCGCGAAACGTCCCGTCGGAAGTTCGTCCATCACTACACATCAGTGCCTGACCTCACAAATGTGCTTCTGGTAGAATGGTCAAACATTCCCATAGATACACTTCTAAACCTTGTGGACAGCCTTCCCAGAAAAGTTGAAGCTGTTATAGCTGCAAAGGGTGGGCCAACTCAATATTGAACCCTACAGACTAAGACTGGAATGCCATTAAAGTTCATGTGCATGTTAAAGCAGACACCCCAATACTTTTGGTAATATAGTGGAGTTAGGCATGTATTTAACCCCTTGATCACCCTAGATGTTAACCCCTTCCCAGCCAATGTCATTAGTACAGTAATAGTGCATTGTATTAGTGTCAGTGTTGATGTTTAGTGGCAGTTAGTCAGTTCCCCTGAGTGTCAGATTGTCTGCTGCTCTATCGCAGCCCCATTATAAGTCGTTAATCGCTGCCGTTAGTAGTAAAAAAAAAAATTCCAGTATATATACCATAGTTTGTAGGTGCTATAATTATCACACAAGCCAATCAACATACGCTTACCTGGATTTTTTTCAAAAACATGTAGTAGACTACATTTTGACCAGAATTTATGAACAAATTCAATTTTTTTTTTTTTTTTTAATTGGATATGTTTTATAGCAGAAAGAAAAAATGTTGTCTTTTTTTTTTTCAAAATGTTCGGTCTTTTTTCATTCATATTGGAAAAAATAAAAAACCCAGTGGTGATCAAATACCACCAAAAGAAAATTCTATTTGTGTGAAAAAAAAAAATGATCTAAAATTCGTGCGGGTACAGCGCTGCATGACCAAGCAATCACCAGTTAAATAAGCGTAGTATTGAAAAGAAAGAAATGGCCTGATCATGAAGAGGGTAAAATCTTCCTGGAACTGAAGTTGGTAAAGTAAATCTGGGAAAAACACCACATTTGGGTCTAGTTTAAACTTGCGATTGGGGGCAATAAAACCCTGCCGTTGACCCCCATTACAACCCCTCAACAGCTTACCCTTTTGTTGCAGCGTTAACGACAAGGGGTGTACACATGCTGCAGTCGCAATGCTTTGCTTCATGTCTTTGGCAGGAATTATACCCCATGTCATGCTTAGTAGGCAGCTACGACCTGCCAAGCGTGGCTCATTCAAGTGAATGGAAGCACACTGCAACCGCCCTGCAATTGCACACAACGCATGCAGCTGTCTGGTATTTAGGAGGTTAAAACAGGTGGTGGGAAGATGTTGTACGCAGGTCGCTCTTCAGAGAGCAAAGCAGGTGTAAATAAACCTTTAAAGTAAAAGAGATCTTGTCACCAAACTATTCAAAGAAAAAAAAAATCTTTGCACAAAATGAGATGAGCATTTAACGTATTTCATGCATGTTTTTTTTACTTGTCAAAGTCTCCCTTGACCTGTCAAAGTCTCCCTTGTGTAGACATCCAAACCCTCCAAGACTGCTGCTGACCGGTGTCATCTTGGATGGGATATCAACAGCACCTGCAGGCCTAGAACAGTCACTCTATATTATTCTCTTTTGTGCCTCAGCCGGCAGCTACTGTATTTAAACGTTTTTGAAGGGAAGGAAAGGCAGGAGCAGAGATTCTTGGCCAGCATTAGACACTCCCAGAAGAAGAGGACTATGATGTGTAAGGAGTTAGGGGACTGTGCTATGGAACTGACTCTCCTGGAGCCAAATTTTCTTAGTTAAGTCAATCAAAGTGAATAAAAATGATTTATACAAAGGAAAAACAGTGCCAATGAGCATTAAAAATATTTTATTTTTCTGCTCTTTTACCAACATTTTGTTGGCTACAGTGTCTTTGTAAAAGTGATGGTTCGATTTATCCTCCTTGGATGAAATGATTACTTCATATTATGGTATGCCAAGCTCTTGCATTACTCTGACACTTGAAATATGGTTATCCAGTTTACTGGTGCGTATTAAGTGATTCAAGAATGTCTCACGGGGTTATTATGTGATCAAAAGTACTCAGCACAATTAATTATAGTGTTCTAAGACGGCTGCCGATCCTGACAGTGGGTAGAATCTTGTGAAGACAAAATAGATTACTTTGGAACGTAGGACATTATGGCATGCTGGAAAATGAATTACCAGTTAAAGGTCATTGACTCAATTTATTTAGCAGCCTGTTCCCTCCTAATGATTAAAAGGACGTGATTTTATAAACTTTAATTTATACCATGCTTAAAACCGGTCAGGTGTTACAAGAACACAACAGTCATACTGACCGGCGCACTGTGTGTTTCAATTAATAAAGACTAGGCAATTTGATTACAACATCCACTACTTCCTATACCCAGGTTAATTGGCAACACTTTCACCACGGAGACCATGTGATACAAAGTACATTTTATCTAAAAGTAAATAATTCATTTAATACACTGTGGGGACCAAACTGGCTTAGGAAATGTAAAAGGTGAGCTAAGTAGGAGCTGTTTTAAGCCATTTCCACAGATGATCATGAACTGATCACAGTTTTTAAAAAGTGTAGTTTGTAAATCAGTAGTTTACTATCTGTGGCTCAGTCACCATCCAAACAACAGGCATATGCTGCTGTGTTATTGACTCAATGAAAGCAAGCATAACAAATGTTTTGTACAGTGTCTTGAAAAAGTATTCACACCCCTTGAAATTTTCCACATTTTGTCATGTTACAACCGAAAAACCTTAATATATTTTATTGGGATTGTATGTGATAGACCAACACAAAGTGGCACATAATTGTGAAGTGGAAGGAAAACAACAAATTGTTTTCAAATTTGAAAAAAATAAAAATATCTGAAGAGTTTGGTGTGCATTTTTATTCAGCCCCATTTACTCTGATATCCCTAACTAAAAACTAGTGAACTCAGTTGCCTTCAGGAGTCACTCAATTAGTAAATAAAGTCCACCTGTGTGTAATTTAAGCTCAGAATAAATATAGCTGTTCTGTGAAGCCCTCGGAGGTTTATTAGAGGACCTTAGTGATCAAAGAGCATCATGGAGGCCAAGGAACAGGGATAAAGTTGTGGAGAAGTTTAAAGCAGGGTTAGGTTATAAAAAAAATATTCCAAGCTTTGAACATCTCACGGAGCACTATTCAATCCATCATCCAAAAATGGAAAAAGTATGGTACAACTGCAAATCTACCAGGACATGGCCACACACCTAAACTGACAGGCCAGGCAAGGAGAGCATTCATCAGAGAAGCAGCCAAGAGGTCCATGGTAACTCTGGAGGAGCTGCAGAGATCCACAGCTCAGGTGGGAGAGCTTGTCCTCAGGACAACTATTAGTCGTGCACTTCACAAATCTGGCCTTTATGGAAGAGAGGCAAGAAGAAAGCCATTGTTGAAAGAAAGCCATAAGAAGTCCTGTTTGCAGTTTGCAAGAAGCCATGTTGGGGACAGAGCAAACATGTGGAAGAAGTTTGCTCTGGTCAGATGAGACCAAAATTAAACTTTTTGGCTTAAAAGCAAAACACCATGTGTGGCGGAAAATTAACACTGCACATCACCCTGAAACATGGTGGTGGCAGCATCATGTTGTGGGGATGCTTTTCTTCAGCAGGGACAGAGAATCTGATCAGAGTTGATAGGAAGATGGATGCAGCCAAATAGAGGGCAATCTTATGCCATGTACACACAGCCGGACTTTTCAACAGCTAAGGTCTGATGGAACGAATCTGTCAGACAATTCAACCGTGTGGGCTTCATCGGACCTTTGCCATCGAAAAATCAGACGGACTTTAGATTTAGAGAATGTTTCAAATCTTTCCGACTGACTCGAGTCCGGTCGAAAAATCCATTCGTCTGTATGCTAGTCTGACGAACGAAAACCGACGCTAGGGCAGCTATTGGCTACTGGCTATGAACTTCCTTATTCTAGTCTGGTTGTACATCATCACGGTCAAATCCGTTGGACTTTGGTGTGATTGTGTGTAGACAAGTCAGTTTCGGCGGAACTCCGTTGAAAAGTCCTTTGGAGTTCAGTCCGACGAAAAGTCTGCGCGTGTGTACACCGCATTAGAGGAAAACCTGTGAGTCTGCAAAAGACTGGGACGGAGGTTCACCTTCCAGCAGGACAATGATCCATACAGCCAGAGGTACACTGGAAGGGTTTAGATCAAAGCATATTCGTGTGTAAGAATGGCCCAGGCAAAGTCTAGACCTAAATACAATTAAGAATCTGTGGCAAGACCTGAAAATTGTCGTTCACAGGCGTTCTGCATCCAATCAGACAGAGCTTAAGTTATTTTGCAAAGACTAATGGGCAAAAATGTCACTCTTTAGATGTGCAAAGCTGGTGAGTCATACCCAAAAAGCTGTATTTGCAGCAACAGGTGGTTCTAAAAAGTATTGACTCAGGGGGGCTGAATTCAAATGCACGCCACACATTTCACATAAAATATTTTGAAAACCATTTATCATTTTCCTTTCACTACACAATTATGTACCCTTTTGTGTTGGTCAATCACATAAAATCCCAATAAAATATATTTATATTTTTGGTTGTAATGTGACAAAATGTGGAAAATTTCAAGTGGTATGAATACTTTTTCAAGACACTGTATGTGGAGTTACTGTATAGGCACTCTCTAGAGGGGTTGCATTTTCTGTAGTGCAATGATAGATGAGGCAGAAGTATGCCTGTATGTCCATCCATCCTAACCCTCTGAGTTTTGGTTATATCTGAAAATGCCTAAAAATATGCTGGATAAGGGGGTTCCATATTTCTTCAGTAATATCCCCCCCCCCCAAAAAAATGGTGTACAAACCTGACCCTTCAGTGTGAATAAAGTAGTTGTAAACCCTTACATTTACCCAGTGAAGTGACTGGCCTCAAGTTATACACAGAGATGAAACAAATCCTTCTTCATAAGTTGTGCTTGTCTATCTGCAGTCTTCTCTACATCCATTAAAGAGTGCTGGATTTGTTTGCGTGCTTAGCGTCTATTTTTGTTTCAAAAACAGCTGAGTTTCCAAGTTTGTGTTTTGGTCTAATTTGTAAACTATGTTTACAAATTGTAAAAAAAAAAGAAAAAAAAAAAAGAAAAGAAAAAAACAGTGCTGGATTTTTAGGCTCAGAAAGCTCAGAAAAAAAGGGGGCAGGGGGCTGAAGTTACTTACACTCTTCAGAGCTCAGTGGGGAGAGCTCTGACAGCTAATTGGAGGAAAGAGATACCCCACTTTACACAGCACACAGGAACAAGCCAAGGCTGTCAGTGAGATGGAGGTCCCTCCCCTGAGGTATACAGCCACTTGATGCTTGTTTTCTTGGGTGGTGGGGGGGGGCAAAGCAGTAGAAAATACTAGCTAAAAGTATATTTATAGCCCAGGTTTTCCTATGTTTTGGATAGGATATGGATTGCTTAAAACCATTGTTAGTGTTTTATACTCCCTGTGCTCCCTGTCCTGGAGACACAACAGGAAGGTGGAGGAAATCTCTCCAAAGCACAGGAAATCATCCCTTAGACAAATGTCCACACTGGACCATTGGAAAATGTCCTCTTTATAACTGTGCATGTAACGGTACATCAAGCCACACCAGAAAGGCAGAGGGAGATCAGGGAAGTAAACAAGTGGCTGAAGAGCTGATATAGTAAGGAGGGGTTTGGGTTCCTGGAGGACTGGGCTGACTTCTCAGGTGATAACTGGTACTATAGAAGGGAAGAGGATGCAGATCAGCTGGGAATGAAGATGGCCAAAAAGTTAGATGGGTTTTTAAACTAAGCGATGGAGGGAGGGTCCAGAGGTAGAGATAGTCAGCGTGGAACATATTCCAGAGGGTAGTATTGGGGGCATTAGTGGTAGGTTGACCAAAGTGCATAAACCCTAGGTAAGTGTAGTAGCAAGTCCTAGTTGCAATCTAGGAACATCCAATAAGAGGATAATATGCGACCAGTCTAAACTACGTGGCATGTTCCCCAATGCCAGGAGCCTGGCGGACAAGATGGGTGAACTAAAGATACTGTTTATGAGGAGGATTTGGATTTTGTGGGAATTTCAGAGACCTGGTTCAACAGTTCTCATGATTGGCTAGCAAACATTCACGGGTATACCCTTTATCGCAAGGATAGAGAGGGTAAAAAAGGGGGATGGGTATGCCTATATATCAAGAATAATATACAAGTGAATGTGAGAGATGACATCACTAAGGGAGCTAGGGAGGAGGTGGAATCCTTATGGGTAGAGCTCCAAAGGGATTAAGCTAAGGGGAAAATAATACTGGGAGTATGCTCTAGGCACCCTAACCCGAGGGAGGAAGGGGAGACAGCGCTCCTATCACAAATTGGATTAGCGGCAAGGATGGGAAGTGTTATCATAATGGGGGATTTTAACTATCCAGACATAGACTGGACGGAGGGAACCACGCATTCATCTAAGGCTCAGAAGTTCCTAAACGTCTTGCAGGACAATTTTATGGGTCAGATGGTTGACGCATCAACTAGAAATAAAGCGTTACTGGATCTACTGATTACCAACAATACAGACCTGATCACGGATGTGGAAATAGGGGGAAATTTAGGTAACAGCGACCACAGGTCAATTTTCTTCAGTATAAATCACACAAATAGTAAACATAAGGGGGATACAAAGACACTGAATTTCAAGAGAGCCAACTTCCCTAAACTACAAGCCTTGCTAGAAGGCATAAATTGGGATAAAATCTTAGGAACAAAGAACACGGAGGAGAGATGGGTTTGCTTTAAGAGCATATTAAATAAGGTCATTAGCCAATGCATCCCATTGGTTAATACATTTAAAAGAGTGAACAAAAGTCCTGGATGGCTTAACTTCAATGTAAAAATGCATATAAAAGCAAAGGAGAAGGCCTTCAAAAAATATAGGGTTGAGGGATCATCATCAGCATTCAGACTTTATAAAGAATGCAACAAGAAATGTAAGGGTGGCTAAGATAAAACATGAAAGACACATAGTGGAGGAGAGCACAAAAAATAGCCAAAAATGATTTAAGTATGTAAATAGTAAAAAAGGGAGGGCAGACCATATTGGCCCCATAAAGAATGAGGAAGGACATCTGGTTACAAAGGATGGGGAAATGGGGAAGTTATTGAATTTATTCTTCTCCTCAATCTTCACGAGGGAATGGGGGGGCTTCAGTAACCAAAACTGCAGTGTTTATCCTCATGACACATCACAGGAAGCACCTCCATGGTTAACAGAGGACAGAATTAAAATTAGACTTTGGAAACTTAACATTAATAAATCACCAGGACCAGATGGCTTGCACCCGAGGGTACTTAGGGAACTCAGTCAATTAATTGCCAGACCATTGTTCCTAATTTTTACATACAGTCTACTGACTGGAATGGTACCAGCTGATTGGAGAAAAGCCAAAGTAGCACCAATATTTAAAAAGGGCCCAAAATACATCTCTGGGAATTACAGACCAGTTAGCCTAACATCAATAGTATGTAAACTCTTGGAGGGGATGATAAGGGACTATATACAAGATTTTAGTAATGAGAACGGTATCATTAGCAGTAATCAGCATGGATTCATGAAGAATCGTTCTTGCCAAGCCAATCTATTAACCTTCTATGAGGAGGTGAGTTGCCATCTAGATAAAGGATGGCCCATGGACGTGGTGTATTTGGATTTTGCAAAAGCATTTGACACAGTTCCCCATAAACTGTACAAAATATGGTCCATTGGTATGGACCATAGGGTGAGTACATGGATTGAAAACTGGCTACAAAGGTGAGTTCAAAGGGTGGTGATAAATGGGGAGTACTCGGAATGATCAGGGGTGGGTAGTGGGGTCCCCCAGGGTTCTGTACTGGGACCAATCCTATTTAATTTGTTCATAAACGACCTGGAGGATGGGGTAAACAGTTCAATCCCTGTATTTGTGGATGATACTAAGCTAAGCAGGGTAATAACTTCTCCGCAGGATGTGGAAACCTTGCAAAAAGATCTGAACAAATTAATGGGATGGGCAAGTACATGACAAATGAGGTTCAATGCAGAAAAATGTTAAATAATGCATTTGGGTGGCAAAAATATGAAGGCAATCTATACACTGGGGGGAGAACCTCTGGGGGAATCTAGGATGGAAAAGGACCTGGGGGTCCTAGTAGATGATAGGCTCAGCAATGGCAAGCAATGCCAAGCTGCTGCTAACAAAGCTAACAGAATATTGGCATGCATTAAAAAGGGGATCAACTCCAGAGATAAAACAATAATTCTCCTGCTCTACAAGACTCTGGTCCAGCCGCACCTAGAGTATGCTGTCCAGTTTTGGGCACCAGTCCTCAGGAAGGATGCACTGGAAATGGAGTGAATACAAAGAAGGGCAACAAAGCTATTAAAGGGTCTGGAGGATATTAGTTATGAGGAAAGGAAGCACTGAACTTATTCTCTCTGGAGAAGAGACGCTTGAGAGGGGATATGATTTCAATATACAAATACCATACTGATGACCCCATAATAGGGATAAAACTTTTTCGCAAAAGGGAGTTTAACAAGACTCGTGGCCACTCATTAAAATTAGAAGAAAAGAGGTTTAACCTTAAACTACGTAGAGGGTTCTTTACTGTAAGAGCGGCAAGGATGTGGAATGTGGTCTCAGTGGGGAGCATCGATAGTTTCAAGAAACTATTAGATAAGCACCTGAACGACCGCAACATACAGGGATATACAATGTAGTACTGACATATAATCAAACACATGGGTTGGACTTGATGGACTTGTGTCTTTTTTCAACCTCCCCTACTATGTAACTATGTAACAATGGTTATTAGGACAAATTGTGGAAATCATTCCCAGCAGGGACAGAATAAAAGTGAACTCCTGACAAAGGTTTTGCACTATGCTTCCACATGGGGACCTTAGCCCCTTGTAATAGCAATTAAGTTAAGTTAAAAAAGTTAAAAAAAGAAAGTTTATGAAACAAACAAAAAATTATTTTAAACAAGCCCCACACATATTGGGGGTCAACACACACAATGGAGTGAGAGCAATAATTCTAGGGCCATCATTCACTATCCGGAAGGGACGAGGAGCGGTATACTGCATCATTTCCGGAGATTTATATGTTCCAGCATTTAATTACATCCGAAGTGTAGGAAGTCTCAATGACTAGGGGGTTGAGCATATTCTTGATGACTAGGTGTACCACATTTGGATTATAATTGTTTATTTTCATTTTGATGACCTCAAGAATTAAATGTAGGAGCATTAGGGTGGAACGCAGAGTTGAGTTGCAATTGAGGTATGGAACGCACGCCAGGCGGCCTTTTCTGGCGCAAAACCGTAAGTGACACGCGGTGACACGGGAAGGCGGAATCTCACCCATTGGGCTCAATTGTCTATATAAGTACGGCTGCAGTGGAGAGACACCCCAGACAATGTCTATGCAGACGAAGTGCGTCGGGAGGACTCCACTGCCGCCATTTTTTTGTACAGCGCTTGATCAACTACTTAAATGTGAGTTTGATATTTGTTTTAATAAATTAAGTTGTTTTATGGAATTACGCTATATGGCCCAATCTTTCTATCCCCTATGTCCATCCTTGGGAGTTTGGCCTGTTATGTGATTGGAGGATACCCGTTCTATATATATATATATATATATATACATATATATATATATATATATATATATATATATGTGTGTTTGGAAGAAATTTTTTCCATTGAGTTTGGAATTCCAGTGCCCATTGGCTGGATTGATCTACAGCCATCCCAAACAAAAGCGTGATTGACCCTTGGAATATATGTTCTTTTGGGTGAGATATATTCGGTAAGCCTGCATCTGCTAAGGTGGTGGTATTGGCACAAGGGTGTTCGTATATCATAATCCTGAGGATTGGAGGGTGTATCCTCTTTTCTCTACTGCACCTGTGGGACTTTGATTGTTTTCTTGAAAAAGGACTTTATTGAGTTTTTTGAGTGATATTAATTAATTTTCTTGTATAACTTTTTTATATATGTGTGAATATACATTTACACTGAAGTTACTTAATATTAATCTCTGATAATTGGGACAATTTATGTCATTGAAATCACATATGGTATAAAGGGGTGAGACAAATTTGGTCACTGATTTGTGCACTTATGTTTTTGTTTTTAGCGCTACACTTTTGTACTGTTTATGTTATTTGAACTATTTGAATTTTGGGCACCATTGTTTTTCACCATGCACGCAATTTTGACGCTTAAAATATTAAAAATGTATTTAAAACAAACTCATCTTTTATGTTTTACAAAAAAAACTGTTTTATATTGTTTTTGTCTACACTAAAACAGTTTTGGGTGTATTTGATACTGAAAATATAGATTTGATAAACAAAAGCTTTTAAGATAAAAAATACCCCTAGAATACTCATGCCTCGTGCAATGTAACAAAGGTATGCTGTAAACTATGCCCAGTTTTCTATTTGTGCAGCATAGTTTTCTTACATTGTGAAGTTCCTGTACAGGGCATCCATCTCCAGTGTGAGTATCTGAAGCCACAGTATCCTTCTTCCTGGATTTCATACATGCTGACTACCCAGCATGCACCTGCTGATCTTGCACATGCACAGTGCGGTGCAAGCGAGTACAATGGCTTGTAGGTCAGGTTTCTGCTTCAAGCCGGCGATGCCCATTGCCTTCTGGGATTGATGACACATCTCCCAGGAGCCAATGCAAACCTGGAAATGACGTACAGTGCCACGCCCCCTTAGTGGAGGAAGTGAAATTAGATATAGGCATAAATCAGGTAAGTGAACTGAAAAAAAAAATTGTTTTAAGGATGTACATTGTGAAAAATGTTGGTGGGACTCCGTTTTAATATCATTTGACGTGAAAAAATTGCAACTGCCACCATTTTGTTCTATACGGTCTCTGATTTCAGAAAATATACAGTATACTATTAGCAGATTTGAGGTCTGAGGGGGAGAAGAAACACAAGAAGCCAATCTATTTATGCATTGGCTATGGATGAGCTTCAGATTCCAGTCAAGGTTGGGTTTGCGGCGAACCCAACCTGCTTGCACATTGCAGACATAGTGAACTAATGAAGCCTTTCACCACCATGGCAAATAACTAACAGTTATTCCCTTCCTGGCCTTTGAACTCACAACAGGTGACTTAGAATGACCAATGATGAGGGCTTTGCTAAGTTCCAACCCTTCATTGTAAAAAGGCAGGGTTCCCAGCAGCTCTATTGACAATGTGTCAAACTGTTTTACAGAAAGAATAGGGTTTGCTGCTAGCAAAATGCACAAGGGCAGATAAGTGTAGGGGTTTGTAGGCACTGGTGTCCGAAGGTAGATTTAAACCCTTAGTGAATATTCTTTAGCAAAATACTACATATCTTAGGAAATTGGGGGGTGGGGGAGGGAAACATTTTTACACGTTGATGTTGCTGATGTATATCCTGCAGCTCCTTTACAGCTTCTACGCATATACTGTCTCTACTCATAACAGGCTGTATGCGTTTTTTTAAAAGGACATATTTCCTTATATTCCCCACTTTTTTTAGCCTGTCCACATTTACTGAAAACTGATTGCAAGTGTATTTTCACAGGGCAGATTTTTTAATTATTGTTTTCTGCAATTTTCTGAAAGCCATTTTTTGTAAAAACAGCATTATATCCCTGGTCAGCTGACATCTGCACATGTGTGTTTGAGGCCATAGCCTGGTACACCAACCAGGAAAGTCCATAACTTCTTGTGGGGTGCTCTGGTGTGTGCTTAGACTCTGGATCTTGGCCAGTTTATGTGTTTACACCATCTCCAACATAGTTCCACTGTTATTCCAGTGACAATATGGTTCTATTTACTCTTCTGAGAAACAGAAATCAATTACTCATTGGAGACATTGCTCCCTCTACTCTCACCTACAAGCTGATATTACTTGCAGCTAATGCCTCTGGCAGTCGACTGCAGGCCAATGAACTATGGACAGTTTAATTATATTCATCTTACTCTTCTATGTTGCTGCTTTCTAGCAGTTACTAGCTGTTCTTTTAGTCAATTAGTTGTCTTTTTTGACTGGCTGACAGTAAATCATCCACATTTAAATTTGTATTGATCCATTGTACAATATTTTTTTAATTCAGCATTAAAGTAAAATAGCTTGATGGCTTCAATAAGTCACATCTCTTCATTGATCTGCTATTTTCAGTATGTTCTAATTAGTATTTCCTTTTCACATTCATTGGGATCCTGGATTGAGACTTCAACCTTTTTCCAACTCCTTTTGCCGTGTACACACGGGCGGACTGTATGGCGTACTTGGTCCGCCGAAACACATTTCAGCGGACAGTCCGCTCGTGTGTGGGCTTCAGCTGACTTTTTCAGTGTGCAGTCCGGCGTACTAAGAATTTCGGTTTTTTCGAAATTCTGTCCGTCGTACTCGCATTTCGTGTGTATGCCAGTCCGCCGTACTTTTGAAATGAGCGGACTTTTCCCGCCCGGAGAAAAGTCCGCTCATTTCAAACGGGTATCCAGGTAGGCAGACGTCGCTGGCCCCGCCGCCTGGTATGGACTTAAAGGGGAACCCCAACGCCGAAAAAAATCGGCGTGGGGGTCCCCCCCCAAGTCCACAACAGACCCTTGTCCGAGCACGCTACCCGGCCGGCCAGGAAAGGGGGGACGAGCGAGCGCCCCCCCTCCTGAGCCGTACCAGGCCGCGTGCCCTCAACATGGGGGGTGCCTTGGGGAAGGGGGGGCCGCGCGGCCCCCCCACCCCAAAGCACCTTGTCCCCATGTTGATGAGGACAAGGGCCTCTTCCCGACAACCCTGGCCGTTGGTTGTCGGGGTCTGCGGGCGGGGGGCTTATCGGAATCCGGGAGCCCCCTTTAATAAGGGGGCCCCCGGATACCGGCCCCCCACCCTATGTGAATGAGTATGGGGTACAATGTACCCCTACCCATTCACCTGTAAAATAAAAGTACAAAAAAAAACACAACACACGAGATAAAATACTTTATTGCACAGCTCCGGGGGTCTTCCGTCTTCGGGGGTCTTCTCGTCGGACTCCTCCGCTATCTTCTTGTAGCTCTTTTGCTAGCGGAGGAGTCCGGCTTTCTTCCTCGCCGCCGGCCTCTTCTCCCGACTTCGGGGGTCTTGTCCCCCTCTTCGGTTCTTCTGCCGGGCCACCGCGCCTTCTTATAGCTCTTTTACAGGCGGTGGCCCGGTCTTCTGTCGCCGCCGCCGCCGCCTTCCGTTCTTCTTCTTCTTCTTCTTCTCCTTCTTCTCCAGGAGATGTTGACTCAACGCTCTCTCCGGCCGGAATGCCAGGGCCGCGCTGCGCGGCCACTTATATAGGGACAAGGGGCGGTGTCACATGGCTTTATGTCACATGGGTTGGTCACATGCCATGTGACATAAAGCCATGTGACACCGCCCCTTGTCCCTATATAAGTGGCCGCGCAGCGCGGCCCTGGCATTGTGGCCGGAGAGAGCGTCGAGTCAACATCTCCTGGAGAAGAAGGAGAAGAAGAAGAAGAAGAACGGAAGGCGGCGGGTGCCTTCCCCAAGGCACCCCCCCATGTTGAGGGCACGTGGCCTGGTACGGCTCAGGAGGGGGGGCGCTCGCTCGCCACCCCTTTCCTGGCCGGCCGGGTAGCGTACTCGGACAAGGGTCTGCTGTGGACTTGGGGGGACCCCCACGCCGATTTTTTTTGGCGTTGGGGTTCCCCTTTAAGTCCATACCAGGCGGCGGGGCCAGCGACGTCTCCTTCGCGGGCCCCGCCTACCTGGAGACGCGCTCTAAATGAGCGGACTTTCCTCCGCGTGTGTGGGCGAGTCCGTTAATTTCAAAAGTAGGGCGGATAGTACAGCGGAATTAGTACGCCGTATTAGTCCGCTCAAAAAGTGCCGTGTGTGGGCAAGTAGCCCGTTCGGAAATTCCGACGGACAGTCTGGCGTACTTTTCCGCCAGACTAAGTACGTCATACAGTTTGACCGTGTGTACGCGGCATTCGAAACATCAGGGTCCACCATTTTCATTACGCTATCAATACCCTGCCCATTTTCAGAAGGGCCCAGACAGGGCTGCTGTTAGAAATCATGGGGCCCCATACTGCCACCCCCCCCAGAAAATATCAAATTATATGTATTGCTAAAAAAAACACTAAAATCATTATTATATGACATATTTACCGCCCCTTCCCCCCACTCTTCATCCTCTTGTCTGCCCGTAGCAGTCAGTTGGAGAGAAAAGGAAATCTGGCAACTCTGTGGAAAAAAGGGTCTCAAGGGGGGGCCCAGAAAGTAGGAGGATGGGGGCATAGATGCTAGAACCAACCCCCCTGAAGCACAGCTCCAGAGAATGCAGCAGCGCTGCAGGGGAGTCAGAAGAGGATTGGTGTTTGCTGTAAGGCAGTACAGCTGGCTCTCCTGCTCAGCAGGTGCCCGGGCCCTCCTTATGAATTGATGGGGCAAGGGCCCAGTACAAAAGGGCTGGCTGTACTGCCTTATCAGAGGCCCAGGGATGGTGTTGAGGCCTTTGAACATCAAAGCCAAATGTTAAGATAAACAGGCCCACACTGCAAAGTTCTTTCTATTTGTTGCGTATTCAACTGCTCCTGTACTGTCCTGACACTTGCCAGTCTCTACTAAATACATGCCTAAAGTCTATATTTTTAATATGTTGTGAATATTTGGGAATAGTAGGATGACAGAGGGTTTGAGGACTAAAGTGGCAAAAATATGAATGCAATCTATACACTGGGGGGAATCTAGGATGGAAAAGGACCTGGGGGTCCTAGTAGATGATAGGCTCAGCAATGGCATGCAATGCCAAGCTGCTGCTAACAAAGCTAACAGAATATTGGCATGCATTAAAAAGGGATTAACTCCAGGGATAAATTGATAAATTCTCCCGCTCCACAAGACTCTGGTCCTGCCTCACCTGGAGTATGCTGTCCAGTTCTGGGCACCAATCCTCAGGAAAGATGTATTGGAAATGGAGCGAGTACAAAGAAGGGCAACAAAGCTAATAAAGGGTCTGGAGGATATTAGTTATGAAGAAAGGTTGCAAGCACTGAACTTATTCTCTCTGGAGAAGAGACGCTTGAGAGGGGATATGATTTCAATTTACAAATACCATACTGGTGACCCCACAAAAGCGATAAAACTTTTTTGCGGAAGGGAGTTTAACAAGACATGTTGCCACTGATTAAAATTAGAAGAAAAGAGGTTTAACCTTAAACTACATAAAGAGTTCTTTACTGTAAGAGCAGCAAGGATGTGGAATTCCCTTCCACAGGCAGTGGTCTCAGCGGGGGGCAGTGATAATTTTAAAAAAAAATTTTGATAAGCACCAGAACGACCGCAACTTACAGGAATATACAATGTAGTACTGACATATAATCACACACATAGGTTGGACTTGATGGACTTTGTCTTTTGTGTCTTTTTCAACCTCTCCTACTATGTGACTATGTAACTATGAAAGCCGAGCACTGTGCTGCATCGTTTTTTCCCAGGTTGCTGTGAGACCAAGATGACCTGGGTTCAGAAAAAGTGGGTCGAATAATGCTGGTCAGTGGAATGAGGACATCTTATGGAAAAAATTGAAGGTGAATATTGAAGCAAATGCTGGTTTTATCTTATGTTTTTAATGCACTATTGATTTTTATTGTGTTATTTTTGACTAGAAGAGTAGAGATAATGCAGGCCAACAACCTGGCTGTGCTACCTACTCAGACTGTGTAATGGGATCATAGATAGAACTTCTATATTTAAAACCAAATAATATTCAAGACTCAATAACCTGTGGGTTGAATAGGCCGTGCCCTTTATTATGGGTATAATAATAATTCATAAATAATCATTAAAATTATTAAATTTGATAACTCACTATTTATACCATATAGTAAATTATTAATAGTACATACTCATAGCTCAACTATATAGGCTCGAGCTGACATTTTAAATCAACGTAACAGCCCTCTTTTTTTTATAAAACAAAGGGACAGCAAACATAAACAGCAAAGCACGACTCCAATAAATCGAACACCTCATAAACAGGGCCACGACAGGGAGGGGAAGGGTGGGACAAGCTTTTTTCAGTGTCTTCTTTCTTCTGCCAGCAAACTGACACATCCTCATTCTTATATAGGTACTTGTTCGTGTTTGGGGACCATTTATAGGTTAACTGTCAACATTTCTCACCAATCTCAGGTAAGTATTTTTTTTATATATATACATATATTAAATCTGTCTCTCATGATACCATATGTGGTGGGGGTGGGGACATGTTATGCCACACCCCTCACTTTTAAGGGATCACAGATAGAACTTCTATATTTAAAACCAAATAATATTCAAGACTCAATAACCTGTGGGTTGAATAGGCCATGCCCTTTATTACAAGTATAATAATGATTCATAAATAATCATTAAAATTATTAAATTTGATAATTCAGTATTTATATCATATAGTAAATTATTAATAAAACATACTCATAGCTCAGCTATATAAGCTTGAGCTAACATTTAAAATCAACATATCAGCCCATACGCCAGGCTCGAATTAAAGAGACTGGCACACCCCCCCGGGCCACAGCCAACTCCACACAGGTTTGAATATCCAAATTGAATATATTAAGAGCAATGTTTGAATAATGAACCTTATCAGGTCTATATAAACCCAGTAACCCTCCTTCCAGTTCCATATGTCGGAACGAAAATCCATTTATGGCAGCCATGAATTTCATTAATGTCCTATTGAAACGTTTATGAATTTTATCAATGTAACCAAGCTCATTAGACAGTAACTAAACTAAAACGAGGAACAATTTTTGAAAAAATAAAAACAGTATTAGGTAGCACTGCATGAAAACAAGACAAATCTAACTTGAACTGTGCTAACAATCCTAAGGTATTGCAATGACCAATATAATTTCCAGACAAACGTAACACAACAATTTGCGGAACCGGCCATTGTCCATGTAGAAATTACATAGTGTTGTGTAAATCCCTCCATTGCATACCATGTCTCCCGAACCAATGAACTGCATACATATCAGTCGGCAAACCAAGATTCGAACCATAGGTTCTCCCTTCAGCGCGTTTCTTGGTCCAAAATACAAATGAGTGACCAACAATCCATATATTACACAAGTTACCTGAAATTAAAAAGAAGAATTAGTCCGCACATATGATCTGAAACAATTAGACTTCCATCTACCAATGTTTTTTCATAGTTTCATTAAATCCCAGCATGGCTGCTTCAGTGGCTGCTCCAATTCTGAATGAGTGTGATGTAATATTCAGATTTTCTAAGTTAAATCAGATTAAGTACTTCTTCAAAACAGCTGAAAACTGATACACTGTCACAGGTTTCCCATCCATATGAATGAGAAGGTGATTTGAAAAAGACAGTCACAAAGTCAAATAATGTTGCAAAAGAGTAAAAACACAAAAACGAGAACTTAAGTTTCTCCTTAAAGTGATCCACTTACCACGACCCAACGGATCAGTCTTACTCTTACGTAATAATATATGGACAGAATCCAATTTCAACATAACATCACCAAACAAAATACCAGAGCTTGCCCCCAGTTTTCAAGGAAGCAACTCAGGAACTCGAAACACACCAAAAAACATAGGTAAAAAGCCAACGGAAACAAAGCTTCATAAGGCGAGAAACTCACCTCACTAGTAGAGGCAACAATATAAGCTAATAATTCCCCAGAAATAGGCAATCTGGAATCAGTCACCCTTGTCTGCTTGTGGTTGCCTTTCAAGGCACTTTTCACAGCAAAGAACTGTAGACAAGACCCAGTGCCAGACGCTTGAAAAAAGAAACACCAGCTAAAATATTCACAATATAAGAATACGAACAAGACATAAGGTATTGAAGAAAAGACAAAATCAAGCCTTCCGAGAAGGAAGCCTGCTGCAACCCTGAGGACATCAGAAAGGAACACCATAATGACAACGCTGCCTTGTAGGACGCCCACGTCGTAGGAGCTACAGAATTCCTAATTGCTTGAGGTAGAGGACTTACACTAGGTCCCATAAGTGTCGAGGGCAGGGTGTGCATTTCTGATCCGCGTCCAGCACTAACTTCCTGAATTCAGAAATCTGCAAACGGGACGAACGATCAGCTATTAAATTCTGTACACCAGGCAAATAACGTGCTTTAATCCAGATATTTAAGGACAAACATTTAAAAACAATGTGCTGTAAGATAGCAATAACTGATAGAGACCCAGATGACAAACAGGTTATAGCACATACCACCCCTTTGTTATCAAAGTGGAGAAGAATCCTTTTATTAATAAAATGGACTCCCCAAAGGTCCAGAGCAACCAAAACCGGAAAGATTTCTAAAAGAACAATATTAGAAGTCAAACCTGCAACTTTCCACCTATCAGGCTATAGACCAATGGCCCTTCCAAAACGCGCCATATCCACAGGACCCAGCTGAGTCAGTATACAACTCAAATACCAATGCCGGACAAAATGGAAATTGCCAAATGGAACAACCATTAAAATCACACAAAAACTTATGCCAAACAAATATTCTTTGATGTCTAATCCTAACATTTTGAAAATGAAAACCTAAAGAATTAAAAGCATCCGGAATTATAGGTAACAATCGAAATGCAGATTTGAGCAAAACAGATCCACCTACCTTTCTAATCTTCAACAACACATCATCAGAAGATGCATATTGAACAGAACAAAGGTTAGGATCGATGTCATCATTCAATGAGAAACCTTTCGGGTAGGATAGGTGGTGTATCAACCGAAAAGTATTTGGTTCTTTCTTCTGAATAATTCCTAAAGGAGAAATTCTAAAATTAGAGAAAGGAGGAACAGTAAAAGGACCTGCAACTCTACCGTCTACAACTTCATTCTCAATTTTTTTTTAAACGACGGTAGCACAAAACCATGTAAGAAACCATTATGAAAAATGAGTGCCTTCCGACGATCTGGATACTGCAGGAGACATGGCAACATGTTTTGAAGAATCACTGGAGTGGCTGGTTTTGAGAAAAAGCTCTTTGGAAGAACCCATAGAACCTGTGGATAATTTTTTAAAGCATTTAGACGCTGGGTGCGGACCAGCACAAAAATTGCATTCGTGTTTATATTTACAAGAATTGGGTCATTTACACTGCCCATCATTAAAGTGAAAACAAATACCTCAACTATAAACAGTAGGAGTAGCAGGATGTTGTTTAATGAATTGTTTATGAGGCAACAAAAGATTGAGCCACAATCCTACATCCTTAACTCCCCATTTCACAGACTTATGAACCGATAATTTCTGATGAAATTATTTGTCATAAGCAAACCATGAAGGTCCAGGGAAATTCTTGTAGGCTTCCAAAATTATTTCCACATGCTGAAACAAACCACAGCATAAATCAGGTCTCTTTTCCCCTAGAACACTAGCAAAAACACAGGAAGCTTGTAACCAGCTGTTAAAAGACCGTGGTACAGTTCTGCGTTTATCATCTTTAAAATCTTCTACCTCCTTCTTATCCATTCTATATTCTTTGGACGAAGGGATCAAAGAGAGAAGGTCAATATAATTGCCTCTCCATATTTTGTCTTTAATATTACTGCTCAAATGAAAACCTAAAAGGTGACAATTCGCACGTAATCACCTCTTTTAAGCAAGCTTCAGGAACATTTAATAAAGAATTGTTGACAGAAGGAGCATCAGTAGCATTGGTAGCCATAGTAACCGAAGTACAAACAGGAGTACCCATAGACGGTGAAGCAAGCCACACTGGGGCAACATTTGGATCTAACGGTGGCAAAAAATCGGCACTTTGAAAATTAGGTGAAAATTTTGACATTAAATCACACATAGAAGAAAAAAAATTGTAACATGACTTTTGACTCACCCTTGGCAGTCATAACAACAGGGATGGATGCATTATTAGCATCAGCAGGCTGATGTTGCAATGCCATCCCATCCGTTTCCTCTAAGTGACAATCACCATCTGTAAAAAGAGCAACCTTAGAGTGATTAAAATCATCATTAAACACTGTCGATCAATTTTCAGACGAACAATCATGTATATTGGAAACAATCACATCTTTAATATCAGAAATCATTTTTTTCTTTTGGTATAGTTAACCCAGATCTATTATGCTGCTTTTTTACCACTTTACCTCTTTTAGCAGGCACTCACCGGACAAAGGAGTCGAACCTGTGAGGCCTCTTCAGTGATCTGGCAGAATGTCGTCCAGCATTCTTTACTGCGTCATCCCCAGTGTCACTGGAAGCTGAGGGCCGAATGGCATCCGATGAAGGAGGCAGGTCCATCATGACACCGGCCGAAGGCAGGGCAAGAGGAGGAATTACACTGTGTATCAGAGCCGAAACTTCCAGGAGGAGCCTGGGGAAACTCCAGCGCATACGAACCAGCACCAGCTGAAGATAAACTAGCCCTGGACTCAATCACATCCACTCCGGAGTAAAAGGGGGGAACAATCCGAGCATTATGAGTCTCAGCAGGGGAAGATAAATCAAGGCAGCGGCGCATCCACTCGTCCCCGTCTTCGGCAGTGGCTTGCTCCATCATCATGCGCAGTAAGTTTTCTATCTCCAGCGACGTGGACAAGCTTCTTTCGGTGTCTTCTTTCTTCTGCCTGTAAACTGACGCATCCTCTTTCTTATATAGGTACTTGCTCATGTCTGAGGACCGTTTATTGGTTAACTGTCAACATTTCTCACCAATCTCAGGTAAGTATTATTATTTTTTTATTATTAATTATTTAATATAACATTATACATATATTAAATCTGTCTCTCATGATCCCATATGTGGTGGGGTGGGGACATGTTATGCCCCACCCCTCACCTTTAATCTCAGAACTGGATGGACACAAATACAAATCTTTTGGAAGGTAAAACTGTGCTAGCTCCCATATGTGTATTTCAGCTGTGTATTTAGCTGTTTGCCTGGAGTTCAGCCTTAGGCCCCTTTCACACTACCGATCCATTCAGATCCGCCTGTCAGTTTTTCAGGCGGACATGAACGGATGCTCCATAGAGCTCTATGGAGCGTCGGATGTCAGCGGTGACAAGTCCGCTGACATCCGACCCGCTCCGATCTGAAAAAGTGTGACAGAGGAAAAAGCTATTTTTCCATCTGTCATCGGATCGGATCGGGTGACGACAGACACTCCATAGGGGAGAGCGGCGCTGTGACAGGTCCATCCCTGTGCAGTGTGCAGAGACAGACCTGTCCTCTCCCTGCTCAGCGAAGATCGCTCCGGCGATCCCTGCTGTGCAAGCGGATATCCACGGGGAGGATCAACACTGATCCGCCCCATATGAAAGGACCCTTAATGCTTGGCTGATGCTGTATACGTTTTGTATACCCAAGCAACAATAAAAAGCTATTTGTTCATTTCACGTCATGTAACAAATCCCTTATTTAGCCCACACTCCCTTCAGACCCTAGTGATACATTTAAAAGGACTACTTTCATAAATACATTTTTCATATAGCATTTTTACATCTTGCATTTCTAGGTCACATTAAGACCCATTTCACACCACACCACGTGGGCGGTAAAACACCGCTATTTTCAGCGGCGTTTTACCGCCGGATTTGCGGCGGATTTCGGCCACTAGCAGGGCCCTTTTACCCCCGCTAGTGGCCGAGAAAGGGTTAAAACCGCCGGCAATATGCTGCAATAGCGGCGTTTTGCCTGCAGTTTTACGTGGCTGCCCCATTGATTTCAATGGGGAGCAGCAGTGGAGGAGCGGTAAACACACCACTCCTTCACCGCTCCAAAGAAGCTGCTGGCAGGACTTTTCCTGACGTCCTGCCAGCGCACCGCTGTAGTGTGAAAGCCCTCGGGCTTTCACACTACAAACAATGGTGCAGCTTTTTTAGGGCGGATTGCAGGCTCTATTTCTTTTTTTTTTTTTTTGCCAACTCAGTGAAACCAATAATAACCACAGGACCCAAATCAGCAGCTTGACGCTCAGAATCCCTTCTCCTTACTTCACATCATTGTGGCAATTTATATATTTTTTTTTTTCCCCAAGAAAAATAATGTTTTGGGTTGTTTTTCCATCCAAAATGTCATATGCTTATCGCCTTTATATAAACCAGAACCCAAAACCTAATCCCTCCCCCCAACCGACCTTAGTTACCCTAACCCTCAGACTACCCCCCCCCCCACCAACCTCCCGCCTCCGACCCCTCCCCCCCTTCCTACTCTGTGGACCACCCCCATCGAGCTGTCAGTCTACCTTCTTTGTACCTGTGTAAGGTTTATGCCCTTAACCCTTCTGTGATATACCATTTCTTCTTAAATTCTTGCCAGCTCTTCCATTTCTCAATCGTATGTTTATTACTCCTCTCTTCCAGGCTATCCCTTAGACATTCCAACTTGTAAGTCTCTTCTACCATGTCAACCCACTCCCACATTGAAGGTGCCTCCAACTCTTGCCATTTTTTTGGAATTAGTTTTTTCCCCGCATTTAGTAAATGTGGAATCAAGGACTCTTTATACTGTTTAACCCCGCCTTTTGTCCCATGAAATAGCACTACCCAGGGATCAGCAGTCACCTCAGTATTAGTAATCTCTTTGATATAGAGTAGAATTTGATTCCAGTAATTTTTTATCTTTGGGCAGCCCCACCACAGATGCGCCATCGTACCCGTCTCCTTACACCCACGCCAGCATTCCCTGGAGCACTCAGGCTGAAATTTACTATTCTTTTCTGGGGTGTAATACCATCTCGTCAGACATTTATAGCTCGTCTCTGCTGTTTTAGAGTCTACGGCAGAGCTATGGACTAATTTGAGAATTTTTCCAAACGTTGCTTTGTCTTTTTGTGTCTCTAATTCCCTTTCCCATTTTTTGATGAACGGAGGCACTCCCTTCTCCCCCTCCGCCAACAACATCCTATACCATTTCGAGACATTCCTCCTTGAGATCTTTGATGTACATAATTGTTCCAAGGGGGTCAGTTCTTCAGCGGTTCGAATCGGCTGCGGCAGTTTTTTTACGAAGTGAGAGAGCTGCAAGTATCTCCATCCATCAATCAACATCATATCTTTTTTTTTCCAACTCGTGAAATGGTGAAATAACTGCCTTACTGTCTACATCTTTTAACTGTACCTCCTTCTTCACCCAGTTACCTCCTATCCCTTTACAACCTGGTAAAAAATACTTGTTTTCTTTTAGTGCTATAAAAGGTGAATTATATTTCCCATTTACTTGCTTATATACCTTATCCCAAATTTGAAAAGTGTTACGTGTAATATTATTTCCTTCTAAGGACAGTCTCCTCATGTGTGGGGGATTCCATATTTGCTTACCTAATCGTGCTCTACAACTGACGTGCTCAAGGTTTACCCACCTTTTTTCTGTGTTAACCCTCTTAGTCCATTCACTCACTCTAGATAGAACGACCGCATTATAATAAGTCTGTACGTCTGGAATCGCAAACCCACCACTGTTTTTTGGTAGTCGTAGACTGGCGAAGGCTACTCTTGATTTTTTGTTCTTCCATATAAATTTCATTAGTATCGTTTTTAATTGCAGCAGATAAACATTGGGGAGTGGTATCGGTAGCATCTGAAACGTATACAACATTTTTGGGAATATTGTCATCTTTACTGTATTTATACGCCCTAACCACGATACTGGTCTATTGCTACATCTTTTGCATTCCGCCTGAACTCCATTTAGTTATGGAATGTAGTTGATCCAGTACAGTTTTTTCTCAGTTTTAGGCAGCTTAACTCCCAGGTATTTAAGTTCATTCCGCCATGGGAAACTCCATTCCCGTTGAAGTATTTGCGCCTCCTTTCTATTGATATTAATATTCAATATCTCAGGTTTAAGCTGGTTTATTTTAAAATTGGATACGTGCCCATACTGTTCCAGAGTCCTTATTAAATTTGGGACAGTCAACTTTGGGTTTCTTATGTAAAATAGTATATCGTCTGCGAATGCAGAGAGTTTGTGTTCTTCTTCCCCGACTTTTACCCCTACTATGTCTGGATTTTCCCGAATTGCCGCGAGGAGAGGTTCCAGCGACAACACAAACAGCAGGGGCGACAAAGGGCACCCCTGCCTTGTACCCCTTTCCATTACAAAGTACGCTGACTCCTGTCCGTTAACTTTTATGCGTGCCTTGGGTTGGTTATATAACACTCTCACCTTCTGTAACAATTTCGGACCAATCCCCATCCTTTCTATTGTATGGAACATGAACCCCAAGTCTACCCTGTCGAAGGCCTTTTGCGCATCCGTTGACAAGAGCAGACTGGGGGTCCCGCCCCCTCGCATCTGTTGGAGTAAGAGCAGTGTTCTTATCCCGTTGTCTCTTCCTTCCCGCTCCGCTACAAACCCCACCTGGTCGGGGTGGACTAAAATCGTCATTAAATCTCTCAGCCGCTCTGCCAAAACCTTTGCATATAACTTTGTGTCTGTATTTAGCAGCGAAATCGGCCTATAACTAGTACATTACGTGGGATCTTTCCCCTCCTTCTGAATTAACGTGATCGTAGCCATTAGGCCTTCATTGCTCATTTTGTACTCCTCTCCCAGTCCATTCATATATCAACACATTTTTGGAATCAGGGTCTCCCTAAATATTTTGTAATAAAACATTGTGAACCCGTCTGGTCCAGGAGATTTTCCTGGGGCTGATTTCAACAAAGACCTATTTATTTCTTCTTCCGATATTGGCCTCTCGAGCATCTCCCTATCTATAGAGCTTATTTTGGGTAATCTAACTTTTGTTAAGAAATCCTCAATCCTCTTATCTTTGGCCTTATCCTGTAATCCCTGATGTCTAACTGAGTAGATCCCCTCGTAATATTTCCTGAAGGTTTCCGCTATTTCTTTAGTTGTAAATACCATGCTGCCGTTTTTATTTTGCATTTTGCCAATAAAGTTTTTAGTTTTTTTTTGTAACATTCTAGCTAAATACTTGCTCAGTTTATCTCCCCATATATACCGTTCACGGGCCAAGCCGTTGAACGCCCTCTTAGTTTCTTGTTCCAACAGGCCCTTTAGCTCATCCCTGGTGTTTACTAGTTTTTTATAAACAATTTCCTTCTGCTTCTGTCCTTTTTTTATGCTCTTGTTCTAAGATAAATATCTCTTCCATTAAGGCTTTGATCTTTGCGGCTCTCATTTTTTTTTTTTTGACCCAACTGATATCAATATTCCCCTGATATAGGCTTTATGTGCATCCCATAATGTGTGACCTGCTATTTCTGTTGTATCGTTTAATGCGAAATATTGTTAAATTTCTCTACCAATTCTAGCCCTGTCCTCCTCATCCCGTAGCAGATCTTCATTAATCCGCCACGGCGGGGAGCACCTGCCGCCCCTTGAGATATTCATTCTTATTTTTACTGGGGCATGTTCCGAGAGGGTGGTCACTTCTATGCCAGCTTCTGTTACATAATCCAGCAAGCCGTGGTCTATGAATATGTATTCGATGCGGGAATATATCCTATGAACCGCAGAGTAAAACGAGTAGTCACGAACCTTCGGATTCATGACTCTCCATACATCCACCAACTGACTGGTATATAATTTTTGTAAAATATTTTTGCGTGATTCATTTCTCGTCCTCTGTATCTCGGACGAGCTATCCATTTCCGGGTTTAAACAGAAATTTATATCTCCCAGCATGATCACATATCCCTTTTTAAACTTCATAAGCTTATTTAATATCCTATTTAAAAAACTGATAGGGTTGCTGTTGGGGGCGTATATATTAACTAGCGTACATTCCGTCTCCTCCAATATACCCCTCAGGAACAGATACCTCCCTTCTGCATCACTCATTCTCTCATTTAATTGAAACCTTGTTTTTTTTCGAAAAACCTATAGCGACCCCTCCACTGCTTGTAGATATTGTATCGCTGTAGTACCAAACTGGGAAATTTTTAGAATATAATCTAATGTTTGATGTGAGGGAGATATGCGTCTCCTGAAGAGCAATTACATCAGCTTCATAACGTTTTAATTCAGCCAGAATCTTGTGTCTCTTTGACGGGGTGTTCAAGCCCTTTACGTTATATGACATAAAATTCATGCCACTCATCTTGCTGTTACCTATTCAGTTGGCCTGTCATCTCCTATACCCCACACGGTTGCTTTACTTTGTTTACTCTGGTGGTCCACAGCTTCTCCCTTCCTCTCCTGACCCTCCCCCCCCCCCCCCCACTTTCTCCAGAGTGCTGCTTTTTCTTCAAAAAATGTAAATCTTACAATTATATCCCGGGGTCTTTCATTATCTGCATATCTTACTTTCCCAATTCTGTGTATCCTATCAATTTTTGGGGGGCCTCCTGTCTCGTCTGCCCAACAAGGGGAAAAAAGAGTTTCAAATATTCTCTGCAGATCTTCACCTTTTACCTCCGGGACCACACGGATCTTTAAGTTTCTCCTTCTACTCCGGTTCTCCTGGTCTTCCAACTTGTACAAAATATCCCTCTGTACTCGTTGTATTACTTTTACTTGCTCTTTAACTTGACCTATTTCCTGGGCCTGATGGTCTATACGGTTCTCTGCCGCCTCTACTCTTTCTAGCAGGCTTCTCAGGTCCTCCCAGGGCCCCCTAATATCTGCTTTGATTGCATTTTCAAGATTCAACAGCATCTCTGACATTTCTCCTTTTGTAGGAGGGTAATCTTCAACCCTAGACTCATCGACTTTGCTACTCTCCCAGTCGCTATCTGTTATAATATCGTCTCTGGATTGGTGGGCGCCTCCTCCTTTATTTTTTCCTGGTGCCTTCTTATGTTCTTGCATGGACAGCTGTTTCTTGCCTGTTCCGAGATCTTTAGGGCTTGCTCCTTGGGTCATGTATTGTTGGATCGTAATATCTAGCCCTTTCTCCTTTGGGGCCCTCGAGGCCCCACTCTTAGAGGCTTTGTTCGCGGATTTGCTCATGATAGCTTGCTCGAGTCGTTTTTATAACTCCTCGGTTTGTTTCGTCTGAACCCGGGCCCTTGCGCACACTCTAGGTTTCTAGTCGTCCATATGCCTACCTATCACTTGTTACGCCCTGTCCGGCACCTTAACCACCTGGGGGAGATTTATATGGGTTCGCTTGCGCTGTAGCCGGATCACTATA
Source organism: Lithobates pipiens (assembly GCF_037356315.1). Lineage (NCBI taxonomy): Eukaryota > Metazoa > Chordata > Amphibia > Anura > Ranidae > Lithobates > Lithobates pipiens. Next base: position 463,795,366 of record NW_027507764.1, read on the forward strand.
CTATACTCATATGTGCAATGTGTCCGGTGTACATTGGCCTTAAATGTGTATATAATAAATGTTTCACTCAATATTGCACATACTTCACTTTTAGCGTTTTATGCGATTCCTGGACCTCTGATAAGGGTTGTTTGCCATGCGATCCGCCCACCACAGATTTGCGACACAGTTATAGCATATTTAACATAGTCTGATCGATTTCCCTTACAGCACAGCCTCCCAGCCCACGTTTACTCCCTTTAACCCTTTGCCCTAATGGAATCCGCTGGGGACACCTTTCAGAGGCACCTCATATTAGAGAAAATAGGTCGCTTATGTATTTGCGTATGACATGTATGATTGTCCCATATAGCATTCCCTGACAGAATTTTCTGAGGACAGCGCTGCACACACTTTATAATATTGTCCCGCTGTTCCCAGGTTTTCTACATAGATATAAAGACGATCATCAGTGACCTGTTTAAACATAAGTTTGTTCACCGTACTGCCAGGCAAATATTCAAAGGAGTACCCCACTCTTGCAGCCCTGCCTCTATGAGATTTTCCATTCAACCGGATTGCCTTCTCATCGTAGAGCATAACACACACTTGGCTTTCCTAGACTCCCATTTCCATTTATAAGCAAGCAATGATCACAATGGAACAAACTAAGCAATTAGTTTAGACTCTACGGCTGCTAGCTGTTACTGTCCTTGTTTGTCTGTTTGCTGATGTCTCTCCGCTCCTCTGCTGTCTCGTGGCTCGTCCCATCCAGTCTGCTCGTTGCCAGCGGCGGGGGGGCGCCAGAGGGGGGTCAGATCCCGGGCGGCCACTAACCCTCACTTCCTGCTAACGGCGCAAGTAGCAAGGGGCTGTTGGTCCACACGTCGCCGTGCTTCAGCGGCAGGGGCTCACGTCTGCTCGGCTCGGAGCCTCTCACCTCCCCTCGGCGAGCCACGTCCTCCATCCCCCGCTCGCCTGCACGCCGCGGTAAGCACAGACTGGCCCCTCCCCTCGGGCGGGTGTTGCGTCCTCACATCACACACCCACCAGCATGAGTTTGCACTCCTCAGGCGCTATTTCTAACGCTATAGTGCCTGCAAAACGCCCTGGTGTGAAAGGGGTCTTTGGCCTCATGTACACTGCTGCTGGTAAACGAACGTTTAGGAGCAGTTGGGCATTTTTTTCAACTGCTCCTGAACTCTCCTCTATGTTATCTTTTCTGTACATGTACACAGGGCCGTTTACAGTCGTTTCTAGGCAGTTGAGTTTAGAGGCTTTTTTTGGAACGCAAAAAAGTGGGTTCAGAAGCTGAGTTTAGAGGCATTTCAAGTGGCAAATGCTTCTAAATGCGGCTAAATGTGGTAACTCGCCTTTTTCATTTTTAGCTATTTTGAAAAAAATAATTTTTTTGCAAACGAATGGGGCAAAACCCTGCTAAACGGATGTTTTAAACATGGGTTACTATCTGTCAAGTTAATCGTTCAGGAAAGGTTGTAAAATTGTCCCGTTTAGTTTTGTTCGGTTATTAATGAGAGCATTTGCCCGGTCTAGACAGCCATCGCTCACCCTTCAACCCTAAGGGTGTAGAACCGCTGACAAGTACTGCGGTTTCACGGCACTTAAGAAGTGATTTCACCATTTGTCTTGAGGAGGCACAGACTGAACTCTTCTCCTTGAATTACTTCCCACTGGAGGCAGTTTCCTCAATGAACGAGACTGTGAAAAATGTAGCAGAGCCATAAGGGATGTTTAACTGAGTTGTAAACATCACAAGAAGATTAATGTGCCTAGAGGGGCTTTGAGCTGCATTCATTTGTTTTCAGCAAGTACTTGCAAAATTGTGTCCAGAAGAATACATTTAACCAAAAGCACCATTCTTTCTTCAGTCACGTTTCATTTGATGCTTTTTCATTATTATAGTATATTATTAATTTATTTTAAAAATCTGAATTTATATGTTATATATCCAGCCACGGAAATTCCAATGAAAATATAAGCAGTACCTTCCCAAAGCTCATTTTATGGTTTCACCTCCACAGCATATATTAGTGATCCTTTGGTGACTACTTACACGATAGAAATACATGGTTTGCCATTGTTGGCCACCTTCTAAAAAATGCTAGTTGTCTGTGCTTCTGATTCTCTGGCAATAAATATATTGTGAGTCATTGACCAGAAAGAATATTCATCTCAGGTGTTCTTACTTACACTTACTACATGCTTGTTCTTGGTCAGTAACAGGGTGTCACTGATGGAGTTCTTCTAATTTGTAATACCAGCCCAATGAAAAATGCCATATTTGTCACATGGGCTATATTTGGCTTTATTTTTTGCGCTATAAACAAAAAAAGTCTGACAATTTTGAAAAAAAAAAAAAATAAATACTACCTGCTATAAAACATATCCAATAAAAAACATGTGAAAATTAAATTTCTTCATAAATTTAGGTCATAATGTGTTCTGCTGCATATTTTTGGTATGTAAAATCCCAATAAGCATATATTGATTGGTTTGCACAAAAGTTATAGCGTCTACAAGCTATGAGTTTTGTTTTTTTTGTACTAGTAATCACGGCGATCAGCAACTTATAGCAGGTTTTCGATATTGTGTCAGACAATCGGACACTGACACTTTTCTGGGAACCAGTGACACTAATACACTGATCAGTGCAAAAAATATGTACTGTCACTGTACAATTGACACTGGCTGGGAAGGGGTTAAACATCAAGGGTTAAATGCGTGCCTAGCTGGTGATTTCTTACTTTTGGGAGAGGTGTTTGTACTAGGGGAAGACATGGATCCATGCCTCTGCTTTGTAGAGACACAGGATCCATGTCTTCCCTCCTAATAGAACGACAATCTGCCTTGTTTACATAGGCAGACTGGCTGTGTACAGAATGAGCAGGTGTTTCGGATGCCCATTGGCTCCAGCTGTGAATAATCACAGTAGGAGCAAACGTCCTCGTGCCCACTACCCCCGTTGTGCAGGTTTATGTATATATACACATGATCCTGCACACAGTGGTCACTCTGTAGCAGTTACACTGCTATAGGGTGGTCATCAAGCAGTTAAACTTTAGGGTTAGAGCAAGGGTTAACTATTAGAGTCAGATTAAAGCGGAACTACACTGCATCTGAGTATCACAAACCAAAAATGCTATTTAGTTCATTTTTGATATTCAAAGTAAACTCACATATCCATCTATGTCTCCATGCTTTATTTTGCTGAGAAATCACTTTCAAAAACACCCCTTAGCATTACTTGACCATCTTGAGTTAGGGAAGATGTTTAATTTACTTCCTGGAATCTGCCCTTAGCTCAGGCATGCAGGCAGAAGGGTGTGTTTAGCTGAAAAAAAACATCCTCTCCTCCTAAAGACTCCAGGCATGCATGGCATTATTTGTCTAGGCCTGGAAACCAGGAAGTAACTGAAGAAATGTAAGAAAAAAAAGTTTAAAACAAGTAAATATGATAAAGAAAACTAGCTGTGCCTAAAAATAAAATTAAAAGAAAATCACCCCTATACAATAATTAATTATATAATCAAAACAGTTTTTGGTGACTGATAATCTCCAATATGAATGTCCTCAAAAGTAAATAAACTTTCAGGAAATGACTTCCACACTGCAACAGTTCATTTGTAAGGAGGGGTCATTGCAATGAAAACAATCCTCTCAGGTACTTTGTAATATAACACCACTGTGATTCATACATATACAGGTGAAAAAGAGAGGCCTGACCACCAAGATGTAAATGTGCTTATCAGATGGCAAACAATGGGGAGCATTTAAATGTATTCCTTCCACATCCTTAGGATTAAAATCAGGAACTATAGATCACCCTGGAACAGACCATCTAGACCATATTTAAGGACTCCCAGACTTCATGCTTCTATTGTGTATAATGCTATGATGACTCAAAAAGAAGCCTCCCATAGTGTAAAATCATTAAAACATTTTATTAAATACATTCAAATTGCACTTACGAACACAAGCTGTATCAATCGCTTTGGATAGGAACAGGTAGAAAAGCCGGCCGGCGTATTTCCCAAAAGCCCATCCTCCCCGCGTGTGGTGTGGTAGCATCACTGTGTGCCTTCCCAGGCGCGTTTCGTCATCTATGACAGGTATCCTGTCCCCCCTTTCCCCTGAAAGGTGCCAATTGTGGCACCGGAGGGGGAGAGGAGACAAATGAGCGGAAGTTCCACTTTTGTGTGGAACTCCGCTTTAAGAGGGGTATAATGAGCACGGAGAATAATGTATAGCTGAGAAAGTCTTTGGGATGTGTTGAGGGAGCAGAGCAAGACTGAGTCTAAAGCGTTATCCCAAAGATCTTCCTCTAAGGGACCCACACATTCTGCTCTCACTGTTCCTTAGCTTTACAAAGGTGTCCTTCTAAATAAGGGAGGAGTAACATTTTATAACATCTGGAAATAACCCCCTTTGTGTCCTGATTTAACATAGTGAAAGACAGGTGTGGGAGACAGAGACCAGTCAGTCAAGGGGCCCTGAGAGTTAACAGCACGACTGAGTTGTAAATAGTAAAACCGTGATGTGTGAGGGAGATGGAAAGCAGCCTGCAGATCAGAAAATTAAAGCAAAGAGCCATTCCTGAAGACCTGGCATAAATGAGTAATCCCCCCACTTTTCAACATCCGGTGTTCTGGCATATTCAGTCCGGCCATCATATAGTGTCCGCCCCGTACTGCGCATGCGCAGCGCTTGTGCAGTACGGAGCAGAAGAAGCTTCGGAAAATCTCTGAAGATGAACGGCGCCTGCACCGTGAGTGGAGGTGGTAGCCCCACCATCCAAGCGGACATGTGAAAATTAGAGGGCTGCGCTCGGCTCTTTTCTATTCCAACTCTATGTCACTTGGATGGTGGGGCTAGAACCTGGACTCACAGCGCAGGCGCCGTTCATCCTCGGCTATTTTCGGAATCTGTGTGTGCTGTGTACTGCGCATGCGCAGTACACAGCGGACACTATCCGATGGGGGACTGTATATGATAGGACACCGGCACATGTCAGCTTCTCCAGCTCTGCATATTTAACCACTTCAATACTAAGGGCGTCATAAGACGTCCTTGAGATTGAGTGGGAATATCTGAATGATGCCTGCAGCTACAGGCATCATTCAGATATCATTCTTTCTGGCCGGCGATTCTGTGCACGATAAGAATGATCATAGCGGCAGTTCCACCTCTTGATCATTCTTATAGGCAACAGGAGGGGACATCCCCCCTCCGCCCCTTCTCCGGGCTCTCCCGTGCCATCGGGGGCTCGGGGGAAAGAATTGCACACAGCTGGATGACGAGCATAGATATTTCCAGTCATTTCTATGACGTCATGCCCGGGTTCCCAGAAATAAACAAAGCCGCAATCGCGGCTGTCAGCATGAAATTGGTGATGGTTTTTTTCCCTGATCTCCAGCTTTCCAGCCTGGAGGAGAGATGTGGGGTCTTACTGACCCCGCATCTCTCCATAAAGAGGACCTGTCACACACCATTTCTATTACAAGGGATGTTTACATTCCTTGTAATAGGAATAAAAGTGATCAAAAAAAAATCTAAAGAAAAGTGCAAAAATAAAAAAATTAAGTAAAATAAAAAGAATTAAAAAAAAAAAAAAGTAAAATGCCCCTGTCCCCAGTAGCTCGCGTTCAGAAGCGAACGCACATGTAAGTCCCACCCACATATGTAAACGCCATTCAAACCACACATGTGACATATCGCTACGTGCGCTAGAGCATGTGCAACATTTCTAGCACTAGACCTCCTTTGTAACTCCAAACTGGTAACCTGTAAAATTTTTAAAAGCGTTGCCTATGGAGATTTTTAAATACCGAATGTTTGGCGCCATTCCACGAGTGCATGCAATTTTAAAGCATGACATCTTAGGTATCTATTTACTCTACATAACATCATCTTTCACATTATACAAAAAAATTGGGCTAACTTTACTGTTTTGTTATTTTTTAATTCATGAAACATTTTTTTTCCAATAAAAAGCCGTTTGAAAAATGATTGCGCAAATACAGTGCAAGATAAAAAGTTGCAATGACCACCATATTATTCCCTAGGGTGTCTGCCAAAAAACATATATAATGTTTGGGGGTTCTGGGTAATTTTCTAGCAAAAAAATCAGATTTTTACATGTAGGAGAGAAGTGCCAGAATAGGCCCGGTATTGAAGTGGTTAAAGGACTGCACCACCAGGACAGAGCAAGAAGTAGTTAGTGATGGGGAGACCACAATATCCAATGGCATCAGAGCAGATTTAGCCCAATTAATCATTAGGCTAGAATACAGCTCAAAAGATGTCATTACCACCATAACCTCTCTCAGAGATGCCCGTCTCACCCAAAAACAGAAGCATGTCATTAGCAAAGAGGGTTATTTTGTCATGGAGTTTCCCATACTCAAAACCCACTATCTTGTCATTTGCTCAAATCATTGCCGCCAGGGGCAACACTGATGTCTTTTTTACTAGTTGTTTTTTTTGTTTGTGAATAAGTAACAAAGGGTACTATGTTGAGGACATATGGCCTCATATGGAGCTGCCCCTCAGTTTCCTGGCCAGCCAGCTGCATGCCTAGACTGGCATGAATTTTGTAAGGAGCCCACACCATTTTTTTGTGTGCCCCCCTCAACATCTATTCTAGACCCTTATCAAGGATAAGGGACTAGTATGGATTTTGAGGGGGGGTACAACACATTCTTGTTTGCCTGGGGTACCTCTTAAAATAAATACCAGACCCTTATCCAGGTATTCAAGATGGACCCCAAAAATCCATAGAGGACCCTTATCCAGTCATGCATCCTGAGTAGCCAGTCAGGGAGGAGGAGCAGCAAGAATGCACCCCTTCCCCCTGAACCATACCAGGTCACATACCTTGAAGAGAAACAAAAGAAAACAAAAAATAGCATTGAGTCCTCCTCAAAATCCATACCAAACCCTTATACTTGATAAAGGTCTGACATTAAGGGGGACCCCAAGCAAAAACAAAAAAAAAAAACTGTGTGTGAGTTCCCCCTCAACATCCATACCATATATTAAAACCAGTTCCTGCTGGTTGACCTAGCGAAGGAGGGTCTACTTGCTTGGCAGTGGTAGGAAAGGTTTCCCTAGGTGTCTGGTAACCTGGGTCCCCATGTCTTATAGGCCTTGGGTGTTCGGCAGAACCCCCTGTGAACTAGGCCTGGAACCACTGAAAGAGAGGCCTCTTATAGATGTGTAAGTGTGTAATTCCCAACATCATCCTAGAACCAAAGTGTTTACGAAAACTGAAAAAAATTGTAAATTGGAGGAATAACTATTAGAGTATCAGACCTGCCATCACTGAAAATTCTTACTGTCAGTCTCAACACGGGAACTGGTTTAACAACCCACAGCTTGGGAGCACTGTAAGATAATACCTATACAGTGGTTATCCCTAGTTATTTCCAAAGTGACACCATGCATGGAGACGATGGATGATTGTGACTGTTCTTTTATTATTTTTATTATTTTTTGGGGGAGGTTCCCATTATATACATAGATGTGGCCTAGTGGTGACATGCTTGTTTCTTACAAGATTACCAAAAACTCTTGGTGGCTAGGAACAGAGTTGCAATATTATGGCACAGAAATTTTACCATCAAAAACATAAAAAAACAACCAAGTGCTAACACAGTCCACCTAGCTCCACCAGCAACAAAAATATTACTATTGAATTTACCGATTCTTAAAAGCAAAAATGGATTACTGTTTCTTTTAACAAGGATTACTCACTGCATATGAAACACCAATTTAATATGTGTAGTTACACACTGCTGCAGCCTGTGCTGCTTAAAATAACTTTAATTTTATTGTAATCTTCTACGTGTAGCATAAGGTCAAACATGCCTCCTAAACAGCAACTACAAATTCAAAAATAGATTTGATATTCAACTTTTTTTTTTTTCAATTAGAGTGTTTTTTTCCCATCCTGTTTATTGTTTCGGTTAATTGCGCCTTTACTTGTCCCTTGATATTCAACTTAGCCTGCCTAATCTGTGGCTTCTATTATGTTTTTGCTGACTTGTGCTAAGAGGTATAGATATCATTTTTATACAGTATCTCACAAAAGTGAGTACACCCTTCACATTTTTCTAAATATTTTATTATATCTTTTCATGTGACAACACTGAAGAATGACACTTTGCTACAATGTAAATTAGTGCGCGTACAGCTTTGTATAACAGTGTACATTTGCTGTCCCCTCAAAATAACTCAACACACAGCCATTAATGTTTGAACTGCTGCCAACAAAAGTGAGTACAAAAGTGAAAATGTCCAAATTGCTCCAAAAGTGTCAATATTTTGTGTGGCCACCATTATTTTCCAGCACTGCCTTAACCCTGTTGGGCATGGAGTTCACCAGAGCTTCACAGGTTGCCACTGGAGTCCTCTTCCACTCCTCCTTAACGACATCATAAAGCTGGTGGATTTTAGAGATCTTGCCCTCCTTAACCTTTCATTTGAGGATGCCCCACAGATGCTCAATAGGGTTTAGGTCTGGAGACATGCTTGTCCATCACCTTTACCCTCAGCTTCTTTAGCAAGGCAGTGGTTGACTTGGAGGTGTGTTTGGAGTTGTTATGTTGGAATACTGCCCTGTGGCCCAGTCAACAAAGGGAGGGGATCATGCTCTGCTTCAGAATGTCACATTACATGTTGGCATTCATGGTTCCCTCAATGAACTGTAGCTCCCCAGTGCTGGCAGCACTCATGCAGCCCCAGACCATGAAGGGCAGGTATGACTCTGCACCAGAGCCTGAGTTCACTAAGGTAAGCATTGGCCAAATAATTTACAGGTCTGATTAGCTTCCTATATTGAAATTAAGTAGGTTAAGGCGAGCGATAAATGAAATTGAGAGTGCCAAATTCCAAAGAAAGTAAGAACGGTTTGGCAAAATATAACCAATTTGGTGATTTGAGTTGTAGTAAAAAACAAAGGCAAAATTAAGAAGGTCTTTAGTGGCTTTTAGGAGTGCAGTGAATTTGAATGGCTCCTAAAAGTTAGGGAAGCGTCTTTTAACAATCCTGGACCAGTTCTTGTGCTAGTAAACAGACCCTCATTAGCTAAGAATAATGTTGAGGCGTGGTTCACACTTATGCGAATTGAATGCGGGTTTCCCTGCATCCAATTTGCATGACAGGAGACTGTGACTGTCTCTCAATTAAGCCGGTTCACACATCTCCGGGGTAACAGAGAACAGGTATGCCCTGGATCCCTGCTGTGAGCCGCAGCTGAATTCAGTGTGGCTCCGCAATTTAAGTATATGTTTTTACAAGGTAGATCATTTGCAGCATGCCACACAGGGTGGCAGCAGATAATGGCAGCACCTCTACATGACCAGTAAACCAATTATTTAAAAATAATTTCCAAATTGCAGACAGAACAGCAGCAGTGCCTCTACATGATGTAGCCCCACTAGTTAATTTATAGAAAAAAAGTATAGATAAATTCCAATGAGCAGTCAGGAAGGCAGAAGGCAGTAGTGCCTATATGGTCACACATGCATTGGTTACATAACATTAAAAATGTACACATACTTAACAGCATGCGGACTGAACAGCAGCAGATAAGGACAGCACAAGGAATACAACCATGTCCTTAGATGTCCTTGAGAATAGCAAACAAGAACTCTCTAGCGGGACTTTAAAGAGGTGATAGCTCCAAAAATGTGTATGCAAGCATGAAAAATGTAAAATTTATAAGTTTAACCCTTTCATGACTAAGCCTATTTTCGGCATTTGGTGTTTACAAGTTAAAATCCATATTTTTTGCTAGAAAATTACTTGGAACCCCCAAACATTATATATATTTTTTTAGCAGAGACTCTAGAGAATAAAACAGCGATTGTTGCAATATTTTATGTCACACGGTATTTGCGCAGCGGTGTTTTAAACGCAACTTTTTGGGAAAAGGGACACTTTCATGAATAAAAAAAAAAAAAAAACAGTAAAATTAGCCCAATTTTTTAGCATAATGTGAAAGATAATGTTACGCCGAGTAAATAGATACCAAACATGTCACACTTTATAATCGCACGCACTTGTGGATTGACAACAAAGTACGGTACCTAAAAATCTCAATAGGCGACGCTTTAAAAAATGTTTACGGTTACCAGGTTAGCGTTACAGAGGAGGTCTAGTGCTAGAATTATTGCTCTCGCTCTGACGATCGCGGCGATACCTCACATGTGTGATTTGAACACCGTTTACATACGCGGGCGTGACTTCCGTATGCGTTTTCTTTGCTTCGCGAGCTCGCGGGGACGGCAGGCGCTTTAAAAATTATTTATTTATTTTTTTTAATTTATTTTAAAATGACTAAATTGTTTTTAAAAAAAATAACAAATTTTGATCACTTTTATTGCTGTCACAAGGAATGTAAACATCCCTTGTGACAGTAATAAGTGGTGACAGGTACTCTTTATGGAGGGATCGGGGGTCTAAAAGACCCCCCACCCCTCCTTTACACTTCAATGTATTCAGATCGCCGAAAACGGCGATTCTGAATACCGTATATTTTTTTTAAACCGGCGCCATTGGCAGCCGAGTAAACGGGAAGTGACGTCATGACGACGCTTCCGTGTTTACTATGAGGAGACTGGAACGAAGCCGATTACGGCTTCGTTCCAGTTCCTCCTCAGTGGCCGGAGGCAGCGCAACTTGAATCGGTGCTCCCGATCGAACGGGAGCACCGGTAACAGCGGCGGGAGGCGGCGGGAGGGGGGGTCGTCCCCTCCCGCTCCTCCGCCATAACAGCCAAGCGGCTTTTAGCCGCATAGGTTGTTATGGCTGGAAAGCCAATCGCCTGCTGAAGAAAACGGTACCGGGATGATGCCTGCAGGTGCGGGCAGCATCCCGGTATACCCCCCGGAAGCCGAGTACGCAGATCTGCGTACGCTCGGCGGGAAAGGGTTAATGGTACAAATGTCTAAAAGAAGAATCAATACATAGAGAGTTTATATCTCAAGTTTACAAGTACAATATAGTATAACCACATGAAATCATAAAAAAAAACACTTAGTCTGCATCGCTCTTGTGCAAGTGTACAGAGTGAAACTCTACGTGCTTAGAGATTATGCATCATTTCCCTTCATCTGGAGCAAGTGGTAAGGAAATTTATGATATCTACAATTCAAAAAATACCAATAAGTACAGAATATATGCATACCGTACAACTATTTGAAAAACAGAAAATTAAAGATTAAAAAACATATCTACTGACCACTTATGTATAAATGTATATCTTGATTATGAAGTAAAGGATAAAAGACAAAACATAAGGAGGAGAAAGCTGCGCTGAACTCCACGGTGTCCCAGAAGACAGGAGCACGACCAACCGGACAGCAATAGGGCCGTCCTAAAGCCAAAACCTCCATGGCTAGTATGTAGATGGTCAAAATCTTTTCTTTTTTTTTTTTTTACTTTAAATATTTATTAAGAATGTTAAAACAGTGTGAAACATAAAATATGCTAATTAAAATAAAATAATATCAGCTTCTTAGGGGCTCAGCCACAAGGCTGCCCAGGGCTGTGTAGCTTAAAGGAGAAGTACAGCCAAAGCTTGTTTGGCTGTACTGCTCCTGTAGATCACAGGAGTGCAATTCATTCTGCACTCCCGTTACCCATTTTCAGCAGACATCGGGCTGAAATCTGCTGTTGGCTGACATCACAGAGCCGATCCAAGTTCAGGCGAGATCACGACAATGAAGTCAGGATCCGCCCACATGCCTAGACTGGCACCCAGCTTAGCCTCTAAGTGAGCCACTGAGAGCCTGGGCCAGCCACTTCTGCCCATTCCACAGCCCAGTGCTCCAGTTTACAAGGTGGGGGGGGGGGGAAGCAGAGAGCGGCAACTTAGTCAGCGCTCTCTGTTCAGCGACAGATACAGCATCGGACCAGGCATGTGTTGAGTCATAAAACCCATAACATAGATTTTTTTATGTCTGTAAACATGTGGATTAGAGCAGATACCATAGTATAATTGCATACAGCCATCCATGTCCATGAGGTGGCTCCTGAACAGGTAAGTACACTTGAATTTTACATCACACAACCAAAGGCTCCACAACTATGTGCATGAGCCCTTATACAGCATCTGGCCTGATTTTTTTTTTTTTTTTTTATTAACAGAAATTATTTTTTTATTAGACAAATCAGCATTACATTGCAAAGTACAGTAGATCCGATATTACACAGTTGTAGAAAGGAAAAGAAAAACCACCTTCATCCAGTATCCATTCAAATATCAATAATCCAGCAGTACAGATAACAGGAGTATCCATTACCCTATCATAAATGCAGGACATCCCCAGCGGAGCTTCACAGCCATCATGCAGGTACCTAACATTTGCGCGAGCCCGCGGAAGGGGGAGGCCAGGGAGGAAATGGTCGGGAGAGAGAGGACGGGGGGGGGGGGAATCACCACCGTCACAGCTCAACTCAAAGTTAGGGGGAGGGGGAACCAGGATCAGCGGACGCATCTAACCAGGATGACCAAATTTTATCAAATTTCCCCGGGCATTGTCTACTTTCGTAGGTCAACTTATACAGGGGGAGCACCAGGTTCACTGATTTCCTCCACAAGGCAGGGGTAGGGGGGTCCTCGAGTTTCCATTTCAGTAGAATCTCGCGTCTGGCATAATACAATGCGAAGGTAAGGCACAGTTTACAGTACCTGTCCCCCTCAACGTCTGCCAAATGACTCAATAGTAGGGTTTGAGGGTCGACCTGAAGGTTCGACCCGGTCACAGCATTTAGCGTAGAAACCACTTCCTCCCAGTAGGGCTGGATTTTGGGACATGACCAGACCATGTGCCAGAAAGTGCCCTCCTCCTGTTTACACCTTTGACAATTAGGGTCTCTTTGGGGGTAAATCCGCGCCAGCCTCTGCGGGGTGAAGTAGGCCCTATGCAGGAATTTAAATTGTATAAACCTGTCTTTCGCGGCTATCATTGTTGGAATGTAAGAAGTCAGGCACTCCTCCCAATCCTCCTCCCCCAGGGACGGAATGTCCGAACTCCACTTCTCCCGGGTCCTGGTCAAACTAGTGTCATGTTCCACCATTAGGTAAAGATATAAGGTCGACAGGGTTCTCCCCATCACCCTGGAAGTCAGTAGGCGTTCAATGGAGTCCGATTCCAGAGTCAGAGGGGCAGGAAACTGAGCCCCAAAGGCGTGCTTCAGTTGCCAATATCTGAACTGGAAAGAAATTGGAAGCCCATATGTACGTCTCAGTTCTTGGAAAGTCATTAGCCTACCCTGATGAACTATGTGCTTTAAAGTGACGATCCCTCTTTTCGCCCACAGAGAAGGGTCTGGGATACTATTCAGGTGAGGGAGCATGGGGTTGCCCCATAGGGGCATATGTGGGGAGATGTGATTGGGCTTTCCATAGCTCCTCCTTGCCTCCCGCCAGACCCTCACCGTGGTACGCATCAAGCCCGTCATGGAGGAGCTCGCTCTAAGCCCCCGAAATGGTAGGTTGCTCAGAGCTGCATAGGAGCCAAGGATGGCTGCCTTCAGGGTGACCGCCGGGTTTTGTGTGGGCTGGGAGAACCACCACCGAATTGTGACCAAAACGGCCGCCCAGTAGTAGATCTGAAAGTTTGGGAGCGCCAGGCCCCCCCCCCCCCCGATAGTGGGAGATATAGTATCTGCTTAGCTACCCTGGGGGGTCTCCCAGCCCAGACAAAGGATAGCAACAGACTCTCCAGTCTCTTGAAAAAAGTCCTGGGGATGTGGATGGGGGTATTACGAAAGAAATACAGGTACTTGGGGAGATACATCATTTTTAACAAATTGACTCTGCCCACTGGGGATAAAGGGAGAGAACGCCATGCCGTGCACCTAGCCCCTAGTTGTGTCATGAGTGGCTGTATATTGTCCTCCAGATAGTTCTGAACTCTACCACTGACCCTAATCCCCAGGTACATGAAGCTGTCCACCCATTTAAGCTGCGGATGAGGCACGCGAGGGGTCGAGGAGTGGAGTGGGAAAAGAACAGATTTGTCCCAATTGATGCGGATACCGGAGTACCGACCAAATCGATTAATCAGTTCCAGTGCAGTGCCCAAAGAAGACGACGCGTCCGCTAAATAAAGCAGAGCGTCATCTGCATACAAGGACAGCTTTTCCTCGATGGGCCCTACCTGTATTCCCTTTATCCCAGCATCCGCTCTCAGCAAGATAGCCAGGGGCTCCATCGCGAGGGCGAATAAGGCTGGTGAGAGGGGGCAACCCTGTCTCGTACCCCGTGCCAGCTGAAACTGCCCGGAGAGACAGCCATTGGTACGGATTCTAGCAGAGGGGCTGCGGTACAGCATGCGGATCCAATTCGTAAATCCCGGGCCAAATCCGAATCGCGAGAGCACCTCCCATAGGTAACCCCACTCGACAGAGTCGAAAGCCTTCTCCGCGTCGAGCGAGGCCACCACACCAGTCTCCCTCCCGGCCGCTCTATCTATGTGCGTGAGCAGGCGTCTGATATTAATGTCTGTGCCTCTGCCCGGCATAAAACCTGTTTGGTCGCTATGGACAAGGGCCGTGATGACTAAGTTTAGTCTGTTGGCCAGGATTTTGGCCAGTATTTTCGCGCCGCATTTAACAATGATATAGGGCGGTATGACAAACACAAGGTGGGGTCTTTCCCCGGCTTGGGGATCACCACTATGATCGCCTCGCTCATGGTGTCGGGAAGTTTATCAATATGCGACGACGCAGAGAAAAGGTGGTGGAGTCTTTCAGAAAGCTCCATAGCGTAGTGCTTATAGAATTCCGCCGGGATTCCGTCCGGTCCCGGCGTCTTACCCGCCTGCATAGATTTAAGCGCCCGGAGAATCTCCAGGACCGTGATAGGGGCGTCCAGCCTATTTCGGTACGTTTCCGTGAGGATTGGTATATCTATGTCGGCCAAGTAAGTCGTTAGTTCTTCCTTACTGTAATCAGACCTAGAGGTATAGAGAGATGTATAAAACTCTGCAAAACAGTTGTTAATTCCGTCTGGGGTGTGAAGCAACTGACCGGAGTTGTCCCTGATATGTGAAATGCTCAACCCCCCTGCCTGTTCCCTGGAGAGCCAGGCCAGCATCCTACCCGACCTCTCCCCCTGCTCAAAGATCCGCTGGGACTGAGCCAGCATTCTCTTCTGGGTGAGAGAGGTACGGAGATCAACAGCCTCCCTGGTCAGGATTTGCAGTTGCCGATAATGGTGGGGATCCCAAGTGCGGACAAAAAGTGCCTCCGCGCAGACCGCCTCTCCCTCTGCCTTTTTTAGCTCTGCTCTACGTTCCCTGCGTATTTTGCCAATGATAGTCTGATAGTGTCCCCTCGTGGTAGCCTTAAAGGCATCCCACACTACCGTGACCCCAGCCGAACCTGCATTCTCCTCCCAATAGCTGTTCAATTCGGTCCTAAAATGAGTATCCACAGCGGCATCTGAGATCCAGAACCTGGAAAGCCTCCATAGTCTAACCGCTGATCCCAGGGAAAGATCCAATGTCAGAAACAAAGGTGCATGGTCAGATATCCCCCTGGGCAATATTTGTATATCTACGACCCTTGGGAGGACTGGGCTCCGCGCAAAGACCAAGTCAATGCGGGAGAATGTTTTGTGGGTGGCAGAGTGACATGTAAATGCCCGAGACCCGGGGTGCCTCCACCTCCAGACATCCGTCAGGCCATATGTGTCTGCCCAGGCAGCAAGCCCAGGTCCATGGTGTCCCCCTGGAGTCAGTCTGTCCATGTCTGAGTCAGGAACTAGATTAAAATCACCCAGGATAAGAGCATTATCAGAGGCAAACTCGGCCATCTTACTAGTGATTTGGTTCAGCACCAGCAATGAGGCCGGCGGGGGCAAGTACAATCCCACAATGGTCCAGGTCATCGAGTAAATAGTCGCATGAACAATGACATACCTGCCGTCCGGGTCCAAGGCCAGATCCAGGAGCCGAAAGGGGAGGGACTTCAATACTAGGACACTCACCCCCCTGGCAAAACTAGAGTGGGTGGAGTGGTAATGGTACCCCACCCAGGGTTTTTTGAGGGAAAGAAGCCTACTTCCAATGAGGTGCGTCTCCTGGAGTACGCATATATGTGGGTTATAGCTTTTAAGAAATTGGAACACCAGGGATCGCTTAACCGGGGAGTTCAATCCCCTGGTGTTCCAGGATACAATGTTAAGTGTGGACATGGATTCTGCGGGCAGTGGAAGGATCAGGATCATTGTGGAACCCGGCTCCCGGATTGGACCGCTGGACCCGGGACATACATATCTGAGGACAATGCAACACTGAAATATCAATATTTTTAGTAAACAAGTACAACAAAACTAAACAGAGAACAAACAAAAAACCCCAATAACCATACATGAAAAAAGAAAAAGGGAAACAAAAGTCCCTGGCCCCGTTAGGGGAACAGTCCCCACCCCCCACCCCACCCAACCCCCTTAAACTGAGGAGGGTATCCATCCCAAAGTGCATCAGCTCGCCGGCTGCAACTGGGGGTCCGTGCAGGAGGCAAGTTCCACCCCTCCCAGATATCCTGGGGGGGTGCAGGTAACCAAGTGAGCGGCTCACTAGGCGTGAGGCAACCGCCTGCTCTATAAAGAAGGCCGACAGGGACAGGGATCTGGGAGGATAAAGAAAAGTTGCAGATTGTCCCATCAGTGAAAATGATCCAAAAAGGGGGGAAGAAGGAGCATATGGTATGAGCCCCCATGCTCCAGGAGGGAGCAGGAAAGGGCAAAGAGGAGCGGCATGTCACAGTCCTCTCCCGACCGTATCTCAGGTCAGGGGTATCAACTTAAACTCCCGCTACTGGGGAGGTTTCTGCCAGCAATAGAGGTGAGCCCACCATCGGTGCAAACTGGGCACAACAGGTGCAACAAAGTTCGTGGGCATCCCAACAGTAGAACGGATTGTAAACAATTCCGAAGAGGTAGTTAGGCGATCAGCGGGCGGGCGCCAGCGAATCAATCCAGGCGGATGCCTCTCCGGGAGTGTTAAAGAAGCGGGTCGTCTCTCCATCCTGGACTCGTAGACGGGCCGGAAAAAGAACACTATAGCGGATGTTACGTGCTCTCAAAGTCGCTTTCACGTAATCAAAGGATTTCCTGAGCTTCTGAGTCTCCACCGAGTAGTCAGGGAAGATCATCAGTCTGGCATTCTGATACTGAAGGTCGCCGACCGTTCTAGAAGCGTGGAGAACTGCATCACGGTCTCTGAAATTAAGGAGGCGGAGGATGAAGGTCCGCGGGGGGGCTCCAGGAGGCCCCGGTTTAGGTGGTACACGGTGCGCCCTTTCCACTGCAAAGCGAGGCGAGAAACGAGCAGCAGGGAGGAGGTCCCGCAGCATGCCCTCCACAAAGCAGGTGGGGTTGTTCCCCTCAACCCCCTCTGGGAGGCCGACAATGCAGAGATTATTGCGCCGGTTCCTATTCTCCGCATCTTCGGCTCTGTATTCCAAGGCTTTAACTTTAGTTTGAAGGGTGCGAAGTGCAGCTCCATGCTCGGACACTGTGTCTTCAGTATTGCTCACCCTTTGCTCGGTCTCAGTAACCCTGGATCTGAGTTTGTCTATGTCCTGTCTGATAAGACCCATATCCAGCTGCACGGCTTCCATTTTGGCTGTTAGGGTGGTTTGACAAGTGGCAATGGCCGCCATGACCTCCACCAGCCAGGGAGGCCGGGACTCGACTGGATCCATGGGGGCCATCTGGGAAGCTCTATGGGCACTTCGTGTGGTACGGGTCTCCTCCTGGGGGACCAAGTCTTCCCGGGGGGGGTCTGGCTGGGATGGAAAAGACAGACGCTTACCCCCTTTACTAAAATTCTTGCCAGAGTTCCGGCGCCTCATTCAGATGGAGTGGCGCAGGACAAGTCCAGGTGGGTTCAGAGAGTTCCGCCGGCAAATCTCTGGTGCCCCGGCTGTAGAGTCTGGGTGTCGTCGGGCCGTAAAGGGAGGGCTGTGGTTTGTGTGGGCAAAAGGGCCCGTTCCCGTGCCAAGGCCGCCCTTGATCCGCCGGCTGGGGTCCCTCAGGACAGCTGGGGCGCTAAAACTCCCAAACTACCTCCAATCAATGTCCCAGAGAGCCCAGTATACCGGGGGGGGGGAGGCCGGGGAGTCAGCAATGTGCAGGCCAGGCAGGGGACCTCACCTCAGTGCAGGGGGGGGGTTTGCAAAATGGAGCCCCCGGGCCGTCCGCAGGCCGTCAAGAAAGGCCCCGGTCACGGCCTAACTGCCTCCAGATGTCCAGGCTCTGCCCCACCACGTATGGGGTCCGCCACAGGCCGCGGGGGGTGCCACTCCGGGAGTACTGCAGGTGCTCGGGCGGGGGCCGTCAGGAAAGGCCGCGGTCGCGGCCTACTCACCGCCGGAGGTCCGGATTCCACTTCTGGGCCTCCACTACCCGCCAGGCAGGGGTCCACCCTCCGTGCAGCCACCGGTCTCGGGGGTCCCGCCGCGATCCCCCGCGAACACCGCGCTCCGCCGCCCGGGCGAGGGCCGCCAGGAAAGTCCGCGGCTGCGGCCTAAAACACCGGCAAGGCCGCGGAGCGGCCGGGAGAGCGCCGCGTCCTCAGTCTTCTCCCGCTGGGCCACGGGGCCAACAAACACCAGCCCCAGACTCCGGAGGGGCTGATTGTGAAGGAGGAAAGTCCTGGATCCGGGTGATTTTAACACACAGAAGCGGAGCTCACTGAAAAAGCAGCCGCTCACAGTGCCATCCTGGCCACGCCCCCGGTCAAAATCTTTTAGTCTTAAAAAAGACACAGGGTGAAAGAGCAAAGCTCAATATTTAGGGAAAAGGCAGATGTCAAAAGAAACCTAATATATTATTTTTTCTAGTTCACTTAATCAGCCACCATAGCACCTCTTTACTGGCCTAGGGTCACCTTTTGGTGCTCTTTATCCTTCCTTCCCTTACCTTTTCCAAACCTCCAAATTTCAAGTTCAGCACACCATTTATTTCAAAGTGAGGTAGGTTTGAATATTATTAATCAATCCAATTCCTCTGAACATATTATGTTCCTTTTGACATCTGCCGGTTCCCTAAATATTGAGCTTTGCTCTTTCACCCTATGTCATTTATCTGACTAATAGATTTGGACCATCTACATCCTAGCCTCGGACGTTTTAGCTTTAGGTCAGGCGTCTTCTCCTCACTATTGTTCCCCCCTTTTGATATCTATTGCTGTCTAGCCGTTCGTGCTCCTGTCTCCTGGGACACTGTGGATCTCAGCGTAGCTTTCTCCTCCTTGTGTTTTGTCTTTTATCCTTTACTTCGTACTCAAAATATGTGTTTCTACATAACTGGTCAGTAGATATGGTTTTTAATCTTTAATCTTAAATCTATTAAATCAAGTGCCAGCCTGTAGATAAAGGAATTTTCTGTTTTTCAAACAGTTGCATGCATATATTCTGTACTTATTGCTATTTTTTGAATTGTAGATATAATTTCCTTACCACTAGCTCCTGATGAAGAGGAATGACGCATAATCTCAAAACGCGTAGAGTTTCACTCTGTACACTTGCACAAGAGTGATGTAAACTAAGCCCTTGTACACACGATCGGAGATTCTGATGGAATGTGTCCGATTGGAGCTTTTAGTCGGATATTCCGACTGTGTGTGGTCTGCATCGGACTGTTTCCGTCGGAATATCTGTCGGACCAAATTTTCCAACTTGCTGGAAATATTTTCCGACAAAATGCTCCGATCGGACATACTCCGATCATGTGTAGAGAATTCCGATTGGACATAGTGCCACGCATGCTCAGATCAAATTCCTACATCAAAGCTATTGGCTACTAGCCTGAACGTAGTCCCATCGTAACGAAATTACGTCATCACGTTCCGAACGATCGGATTTTCCGATAACTTTGTCCGACCGTGTGTATGCAACAGTTTCGGACAAGATCCGTCGGACAAAATCCGACGGATTTGGTTGTCGGAATCTCTGACCGTGTGTACAAGGGCTAAGTGTTTTTTTTTATTTTATGATTTCATGTGGTTATACTATATTGTACTTGTAAACTTGAGATATAAACTCTCTATGTATTGATTCTTCTTTTAGACATTTGTACCATTAAACTTATAAAATCTACATATTTCTTGCTTGCATATGCATTTTTTGGAGTTATCACCTCTTTAAAGTCCCGCTAGAGGGTTCTTGTTTAGTATTCTTATGCCATATTAGGGATGTGGATTTCTCCAATTTCCCCACTAGAATTGAACTATTCTACATATATTAGATGTCCTTAATGTTGCCCTGGAGGAGGGGCAAAACGTGTCAACGTATTTCTGGTTTCACGAACCAGTGACACAACTTCTGCTATCCGTGGAACACACGCCATCCAGCAGCGAACTTGGAACTTACTGATTCCTGTTTTATAGAGCTTTCTCGTGAGTGGCATTGTTGGAGTGCGCATTTTATTTAGTACCAGCGGTACTTCCCTATTGGCTTTTTTATTTTTGTTTCACATTATGAACGATTTACCTTGGTCCATCCATGTGAATACCCATATGGAATATCGTATGAGAGTCCAGCTTATTGTGACATTGGGGTGTTTAGCTCAAGTGGTTAGATGCATTTTCAGTCCACATCAGGCAGGCATTTATAGTTAAGGGCCTGGTAGCCCACGTTTATTAAAGGAAAAAAAACAAAGCAATAGTCCATCCAAGAATCCCACGCAGAGGATTAACTTCATTCATCATACAAATGACAACATACCAAGCCACCTGGCTCTCAATTGTCAACAGTTCCTCTGCTTGCTCCCAACAGATTTATCAATTCTTTCCAGCCCCCTGGACTCACCGACTTCCTTAGTCTTCCTGACTCTCAAGGCTATCAGCCTTTCCCAGTCCCTTACACGGACTACAGTCTCCCACAGGGCAAACCACTCTTCAAACAGCAGCAGCAGCAGCAAGCTGCTCACACTCCACCATCCTCCACACTCTATTCCCAACAGCCCCTCGTTATATGGGCTGTGTGCAGCTGGACACACACCCTGCTCGCTATCCTCAAGACCTGGACACAGGGTTGGAGATCCCGTCCCACCCATGACTCTCAGGGATCTCCAAACGACAGAATCCCATTTGGAGCTAGCAAAACCTGGAGAAAACTGACAGATCAGTTTTCTCCATTTAAACGCTACACTCTGTAGTCTTGCAGTCTGCAGATATGCAAACTCTGTGTCTGTGTCTCTTTTTCCTCCAATTTCATAAGGACAGAGCCTCGCTCTGTCACACTTATATACATCAGATCTCTTAGATCACAGCCTTATTGACCCCTAGACTGCAAAGCTGAGGGTCTATTAACTCTGATGAGTAGGGTCAGCAGAGTGGAGTGTGGCACTTGAAACACCTTATCCTGAACCATAAAGTATGTTAATATGGAGCACCTAGCACTTTATTCATTATATATGTATCTATCTTAAAAATATTGTCATGGTCAGTATTTTTTGAGCACATTGTTAAGTTGATGTTCAATATTCTGCTAGCGCTGTTAATTCATGTATTCAAGGAAGACAACCAGACTCCCATTAATTCAACGAAAATTTCTAAATCACTTCCAGTATTATGGTGGAACTTCAGGAAGAGCTTTTGGTCATATCTATAGGGAAAGAAATGTTGGCTCTGCTTATGTATATGGAAACAACAATATAAACAGCGCTTGCAAAAACGTGAATGAATACAATTAATACATCATAATATACATGAACTGCATGAATACCTCTGTAAATAGAGTGCTAAGTGCTCAAAAAATGCATAAGTGCTTCAATGTTATTGCTGGTGCTCCACAATTAAACAGTCGCCAAATGGCAAGGACCGACAGCTTTGCAGTCTGGGGACAGAAAGGCTTGGATCCAATCGGATCAATTGGGAGACAAAACGTTTTCTCTGGAGTCTCTGACTGTGCTTATTTCCATAAGTCCTCAAAGGTGCTCCATCATAATCATGTGGGAGACAGAGAAAGAACCGATAGTGAAGTACTGTATTAAGAGGTACAATTTGAGGTACAATTTGTGCTGGCTAGGCACTACTTACAAGAGACCAAAACACAACAGGCATCAGCATGGAGCTCTGGGTGCGCGGCTAGGCGGAAGTGATGTCAGTGGTTTGGAGGACCGGAAGTGCGTCAACGTGTTTCACCCCTCCTCCAGGGCGTCATCAAGGACATCAATCAGTTGCACTTTTTGAGCACCTTTTTAAACACTTAGCACTTATTTACAGAGGTATTCATGCAAATCATGTATATTATGGTGTATTAATTGTATTCATTCACATTTTGCAAGCGCTGTTTATATTGTTCTATCCATATTGCAGGGTCTAGCACCCATGTGATAGCTGCTACAAAATATTGTTTTCCTTTATTTTTACTGTTCACTGCCCTAGGGTTTGTTGCACTATATATTACAAGCGCTGTTTATTCAAATTTATCTGCTTATGTATACGCCACAGAGAAGCATAGTGTTGTTCTTCTACCTCCGCCAACCTCAACCCCCCCCCCGTCCATTTACACAATTTTCAGAATTTACAGAATCCTTTATTTTATGTTTAATTTAGTGATATGGATTCTAATAGAATCTTTTGTATGAAAGTGTGACCAAATGACCAAATTACATTCCAGCAGCATGATACCCAAGGTCATTATCAAAGATCAAGAATTGTCAGCTGCACAGGATAATCACAGTTACATACATATTTTCATATGTTAATACTAACTGTCAAACTTTGGCCCACTGGTTGCAATAAACCAGCCATGTATTCAGAGGGCCCTGCTTTCTCACTTTAAGTTGGAAGGAGGAAGCCACTGATCTATCACGCATGCGCAGTAAGAAACCAGCTGTGAACCTGGAAGGTTTCATTGCGGTTTCCCTAACATGCCAGCACCTGCACCTGAGGCATAATGATCTCCTACCTGACTGTCCTAGTCCTGTAGTGTTGTGTACCTAGTGATGGAGCCTGAAATGGAGAGGAAGGTGTTCTCTTACATCTCCGGCTCAGTACCCCTGGTAAAGTAACAGGAGGCACGAGAGCCTGAAGTGCCACAAGTGCCTGGCAGTTCTGCAGATGACGGCTGCAGATGAGTAGTCTGTGTGCACTCAGATGTAGGCTGAACTGTAACGCAGAGCAGCAGAGACAGCATTGGTATTGGTAGATGGACAGCAGGCACTTGGCAGACTGCAGGAGTAGGAATGACAGCCACTGGCAAGACACAGAGCAGGATCAGGCAAGCCAGGTTGGTAACTGGCAGGCATGTCAGGAACCGAACGGCAGGCAGGAGAGTAGTCAGGTTCAGGCTGGAGTTGGCAACGGTGAAACAGATAGGCAGAAGGAGCAGGCAGAGATGTGGTCATACGGCAAGCTAGGGGTTGATACAGGCAAAGTTTAAGCGCGCTCAGACGAATCAGATCAACAGCAGATCAAACACAGATAGCAGACATGCAGAAACTCTGTAGATCATAAGGCAAGGTCCTAGTGCATCAGTGATGTTTAACTAGCCCACTTGGTGCATGTCCATGAATGTGGCATGAGTCCAGCCAACAGATATTCTCTGTCTGAGCATAACTATGCGCCTGGGAACATTTTGTCTTTCCTGACAAGGACATGGAGGCTACCAAAAGGTATGTGACGATTAAACACCAATTATGGGGCACCATTCCTCCCATTGGAAAATGAATGATGGGGCACCCCTCCACCCAGTCAACCCTAATAATAATAATAGAGCATTATTCCTCCCACTGACACTAATGATGGGGTACTATTGCTTACACTGACCACCTACTCTAGGGTACGATTTACCTGACTAACCACTGATTCCAGGGCATTTATTACTTTACTTACCAATAACAGTAGTTAATGTATTATTTTCACTAAAACCAAAGCATTTGTTATTTCCACTGAACACTGACACGGGCATTTTTTTTCTCCTACTGACCACTTGCGCCAGGGTACTTATTACTCCCACTGACAGAAGAATATTTATTACTTTGACCATTGGTCACGGTCTGTCCTCCAAACATTCTGGAGGACAGTGAACTGGCCCTTTGTTTAAAATGTTTAATAACCCCTCAGTGAAGCGATAAGTAATGATACTCAAAATAGATACACTATATTCTTCTACTTTTGCTTTATCCTCACAATATTTGACAGGTGGGATTATAAAGCATATGCATCTACCCAATACTTCTTATCTGGATTCAGTAATGAATAAAAAATGAATACATACAATGAAAAATAAAAAAGACACAGCTCAGAGATCAGTGATGATCTCATATTCTATTACACTGCATGAACGCAGAAGAGTAACCCCAAGAGTAACAAATAAACTCAGTTGAAGAAATAATAATGTCTATTTTATTACTTTTTTTTAAAAAAAGAGACATTGACGCTCACACAATCTGTAAAAAAAAGCCACTGATTGTACATTGCCAGGCTGAGAGGTGATGTGAAAGCTAGATGCTCATATTTTTTATATTTATTTTTTTACATACCCCATAAAGAGGGCAATTTGTGATCTTTGAACCTGTGCAGTCTCATCAAGATTGCAGTCTATTTTGATTTTATTGATATTTTTCTGAAGTTTCGTGTTCTTTACCACAATGCTTTGGAAAAATAGATTAAAGGAAAACTACTGTATACTATATTTGTAGTAAAAGCTCCTATGGCACTAGCATTGTAATGATAATAATAGTTTGATAGGACTTGTTCCATAATTTGGTGGCTATATTTCACACACAGGTGTTTAGGGGCTCCCTCTAGTGGCTATCTGTATGGCAGCATCTCTACTCAAAGACTTGTAAGATATTTGCTCCTCAATGGGGGTTATTTACTAAAGGAAAATCCACTTAGCACTGCAAGTGCACTTGAATGTGCACTGAAAGTGAACTTAGAAGTAAAGTCGCTGTAGATCCGAGGGGGACATGCAAGGAAAATAAAAAACAGCATTTTAGCTTGCACGTGATTGGATGATAAAATCAGCAGAGCTTCCCCTCATTGTAGATCTACCCCTTAGCCCTTGTACACACGGTCGGACATTCCGATAACAAAATCCGTCAGATTTTGTCTGACGGATTTTGTCCAAAACTGGTGTTGCATACACACGGTCGGACAAAGTTGTTGGAAAATCCGATCGTTTGTAACGTAATGACGTTATTTCATTACGACGGGACTATGTTCAGGCTAGTAGTCAATAGCTTTGGTCTAGAAATTTGACCTGAGCATGCGTGGCACTTTGTCCGATCGGAATGCTCTACAAAAGATCGGACGAAGTCCGATCGGATCATGTTGTCGGAAAATTTTATAGCCCAGCTCTAAAACTTTGTCGGTTGGATATTCTGACGCAAACAGTCCAATGTAGCCCACACACGGTCGGATTATCCGACAACACGGCCTGATCGGACATTTTCCGTCGGAATGTCCGACCGTGTGTACAAGGCCTTAGACTCATGCCGCGTACACACGATCGAATTGTCCGGCGGAATTGGTCCGGCAAACAATCCGCCGGACTTTATTACGAACGGACTTGGCCACACACGGACACTCCGAAAGTCCGGCGATTTCTAACGCGATGATGTACAGCACGTATGACGGGACTAAAAAAAGGAAGTTCAATAGCCAGTAGCCAATAGCTTCCTTCTCGTACTTGCTTCAGAGCATGCATCATTCTTAGTCCACTGGACTAGCACACTGACGAACGGATTGTCCGCTGAAAGCCAAGTCTGGCGGACAAATTTTGAGTCAAAACTACTTTCTAAGTCCGCCGGACTTTACGATGAAAAAGTCAGCTGGAGCCCACACACGATCGAATAGTCTGGTGTACTGTGGTTAATTCGATCATGTGTACGCGGCATTAGAGTGACTGCACTTCCAAGTACACTTGTAAGGCAAAGTTGATATGCCTTTCGTAAATAACCCCCAATGTGTCTATTCTGATTAGATTATGATTATGATTATGATTATGCCATACCTGCAGGACCACTGTGGCAGTGTAGAATCACTGTTGTAGTCACTGCTTCTATAGTGAATACTGATTTCTTCCTGTCCCATACCGAGCACCATTCACAGAATGTCTTGCCTTTTTCTCAGTGAATACAAGGAGTCTCTGATTGGATGAGGTGGAGAGGGAGAGCAGTGGTGTCACAGTCTCCACCTTATCCAGAATGATTTTACTTTAGTTATATTTGACGCCAGTATTTAAGTTAAAAGAATTAATATGTTTCAGCTTATCAATTCTTAGATGTGGGGACCACATTCGTTTTCTTTTTAAGTCTTTTTTCCTTTATTTTTATAATGGTCAGCTGAGAGACAGTTATGTAAAACCTTTACACCAAAGTTTTAAAAAACTGTTCCTGTATCTGCTTAACCACTTCAATATCGGGCACTTCCAGAACCTTTCTGCCCAGGCTAAGTTTTAGCTTTCAGCTCTGTTGCACTTTGAATGACAATTGCGCGGTCATGCAACACTGTACCCAAATTAAAAAATCATTTTTTTTCCCACAAATACAGCTTTCTTTTGGTGGTATTTGATCACTGCTCTGTTTTTTATTTTTTGCTAAACAAAAAAAATGAAATAAGACAGAAAATTTTGAAAAAATTGTTTTTTCTTTGTTTCTGTTATAAAATTTTGTAAATAAGTATGTTTTCTCCTTTACTAATGGGTACTGATGAGGCTGCCCTAAAGGGCACTAATGAGGTGGCACAGATGAGATGGACCCTGATGAGGAGGCACTAATATGCAGCACTGATGGGCACTGATAGGCAGCACTGATGGGCACTGATAGGCAGCACTGATAGGTGACACTGATAGCGGGACTGATGGGTGGCACTAAAAGGCAGCACTGATGAGGAGGCACTGACAGGCACTACTGATGGGCACTGATTGGCATCACAGATGGGCACTTGTGGGCACTGGTGGGCATCACTCACTGGTGGGCATCGCTGATGGGGCTGCACTGATAATCACTGCCCTGATTATCAGTGCAGATCCCCCCTGTCAGGAGAGCCACTTATCGGCTCTCCTCTACTCATGCCCTGTCAGCGTGAATAGAGGAAAGCCGATAACCGGAATGTCCTAGTACAGTGATGGCAAACCTTGGCACCCCAGATGTTTTGGAACTATATTTCCCATGATGCTCATGCACTCTGCAGTGTAGATGAGCATCATGGGAAATGTAGATCCAAAACATCTGGGGTGCCAAGGTTCGCCATCACTGTCCTAGTAATACTGTGATCAGCTGTGATTGGACACAGCTGATCACATGGTAAAGAGCCTATGTCATAGGCTCTTTACCGTGATCAGAGATGTGGTGTGTCACGGGGTCGCACATGATCGGCTTGTTCTACTGGACGTCATATGATGTCCAGTCAGAACGATAAAGCAATCTAACACTAACCTCTTCCCAAATTGACAATGCTGCTGTCCAAAGGTGTCTCCATTACTCCTGCATCCACAGTGGATGCATCCTAAGACAGAAGTGTGTTACTGGCTGGATCACCAGGTGAAAATAGTGGTAAAAAGCCTAAAAGAGAAAACAACGGCAGCCACCACATTTGGTAAGCGGCAATAATTTATATAATTGCTTTTGGGTTTAATACCCTTTTAAATTTGGAGCTTTGGAACAGGAGTGTTGAAATCTTAGGAATCTGATGACCTGTTACTTATGAAATGCAGTTTCTTTCTCAGTCGGCACCATTATCCTGTAGTTTTTAAGATCAAAGATACAACTATGTTGGCGTCCCTTGTCAATTTTACATTGTATTTTTTAAATGTAACTGCCTACTCCCAAACTGTCATTTGAAGTAAAACACATAGCCAAGTATTATTCTCCACAGTTTTTTATTGTGCATTAAAAAAAGAAAACAAATAAAATTAGACATGCTATCTGCCAATAGAAGTTAACCAAAAAGTGCATTCAATGCATCCAAAAATATAGAAAATATAACAAATCAAATCATTATTCAACCAAAAAATAAAATAAAAGCGTCATGCATGGGTCCTGCTTCTTAACATAGGGGTCAGCAATGCCAAGAGTTGGTGAAAGCAGGAGTCTGTCATCAGGAGATAATTCCGAAAATCATCTGGATTATTCTGCTGGAGCTCCCGCAGTAATCGCATATGACATAATTAGTCACGATTAATAAAGCAACCAATTTTTGGTCCAAGAAATCCTCCTCCTCCTGTTCCTGGACTGGACTTGGGTCAAAGCAATAACTCCAAGGCCAGTAATAAATAACACGTTATCTCCTCCGATTCTGCAACATATCTGGTTGATGAATGGCCATTCAGAAACAAACTGAAAAGCGTGAAATTAAAAGCACGAAATAAAACCGCAAATCGACACACACCAAACTTCTACTAACATTAAATAAACAGAAGGAGCCCAAAGGGTGTCGCTGAAGAGCTGAAAAACCACGTAGTACATCACTACGTTCGTGTTTGTTGGTCCACAATTCCTTGCCGTTTGTATGCAAGACAAAATCCAGGCACACGCCTTCGGACAAAAGTCTGAGGTTTTGTTTGCGGAAAATCTCATTGTGTGTACGAGGCTTTAATATAGGTGGAACATGTAACATGTTACAAAGGTGAACTTATCCTTTAATCGCCCCGCCGCCGTCATTATACTGCGGTAGGTAGGCATGATCCTGCAAAGCGTCGTAGCTGTACGTCGGTTCCTTTAAGTGGGATAGCAGGCACACACGTTGCACTGCAGAGGTGCCGATGCACATGGCCAGCGGTAGCAATGACCGCCAGTCATGCACAATCGTGGGCACAGGAGGCAGAACAGGGATGTGTGTGTGTTCTGTGAGGAGAGGAGAGGCAGCTTGTGAGTCCCTACTAGCTATCAGATTAACACCTGAACGACCGCCAGTGGCGGAATCATAGGGGTCGCCAAGATCGCCATGGCGACCGGGCCCCTTGCTGCAGGGGGCCCGAGGGCCCCCTGTACTTCTGCGATAGGAGGGAAGGCTGAGAGGAGCTCACAATCATCAGCCGAACTGAAATCGGCACTGTGCGGCAGCTCCTCACATTAGGCTTAGTGAAAGCAGTGTGTGCTCTTTGTCTCCCCCTAGAGTGCAGTACCCGCCAGGAAGAGGTAAATGTCTGCTGTTTTTTTTAATAAGCCTATCTACTGTATTTGTGATTGTATGTGTGTGTGTGAGCATGCTTGTATGAGTGAACATGCTTGTGTGTCTGTGTGTGTGTGAGCATGCTCATATGTGCGTGTGTGTGTGAGCATGCTTGTATGTATGTGTGTGAGCATGCTTGTATGTGTGTGTGAGCATGCTTGTATGTGCATGTGTGTGAGCATGCTTGTATGTGCATGTGTGTGAGCATGCTTGTGTGTGCGTGTAAGCATGCTTGTGTGTGTGTGAGCATGCTTGTATGTGCGTGTGTGTGAGCATGCTTGTATGTGCGTGTGAGCATGCTTGTGTGTGTGTGTGTGTGTGAGCATGCTTGTATGTGCGTGTGAGCATGCTTGTGTGTGTGTGAGCATGCTTGTATGTGTGTGTGTGTGTGTGTGTGAGCATGCTTGTATGTGTGTGTGTGTGTGTGAGCATGCATGTGTGTGAGCATGCATGTATGTGTGTGAGCATGCATGTATGTGTGTGTGTGTGTGTGTGTGAGCATGCATGTATGTGTGTGAGCATGCATGTATGTGTGTGTGTGTGTGTGAGCATGCATGTATGTGTGTGTGAGCATGCATGTATGTGTGTGTGTGCGAGCATGCTTGTATGTGTGTGCGTGAGCATGCTTGTATGTATGTGTGTGTGTGTGTGAGCATGTATGTGTGTGTGTGAGCATTAATGTATGTGTGTGTGTGTGAGCATGCTTGTATGAGTGAACATGCTTGTATGTGTGTGTGTGAGCATGCTTGTATGAGTGAACATGCTTTTATGTGTGTGTGTGTGAGCATGCTTGTGTGTGTGAACATGCTTGTATGTATGTGTGTGTGAGCATGCTCGTATGTGTGTGTGTTTGAGCATGCTTGTATGTATGTGTGTGAGCATGCTTGTATGTGCTTGTATGTGCATGTGTGTGAGCATGCTTGTGTGTGCGTGTGAGCATGCTTGTGTGTGTGTGAGCATGCTTGTATGTGCGTGTGTGTGAGCATGCTTGTATGTGTGTGTGAGCATGCTTGTATGTGCGTGTGTGTGAGCATGCTTGTATGTGCGTGTGAGCATGCTTGTGTGTGCGTGAGCATGCTTGTGTGTGTGTGTGAGCATGCTTGTATGTGTGTGTGTGTGTGTGTGTGTGAGCATGCTTGTATGTATGTGTGTGTGTGTGTGTGTGTGAGCATGCATGTATGTATGTGTGTGAGCATGCATGTATGTGTGTGTGTGTGTGTGAGTATGCATGTATGTGTGTGTGAGCATGCATGTATGTGTGTGTGTGCGAGCATGCTTGTATGTGTGTGCGTGAGCATGCTTGTATGTATGTGTGTGTGTGTGAGCATGTATGTGTGTGTGTGAGCATTAATGTATGTGTGTGTGTGTGTGTGAGCATGCTTGTATGAGTGAACATGCTTGTATGTGTGTGTGTGAGCATGCTTGTATGAGTGAACATGCTTTTATGTGTGTGTGTGAGCATGCTTGTGTGTGTGAACATGCTTGTATGTATGTGTGTGTGAGCATGCTCGTATGTGTGTGTGTTTGAGCATGCTTGTATGTATGTGTGTGAGCATGCTTGTATGTGCTTGTATGTGCATGTGTGTGAGCATGCTTGTGTGTGTGTGAGCATGCTTGTATGTGCGTGTGTGTGAGCATGCTTGTATGTGTGTGTGAGCATGCTTGTGTGTGCGTGAGCATGCTTGTGTGTGTGTGTGAGCATGCTTGTATGTGTGTGTGTGTGTGTGTGTGTGTGTGAGCATGCTTGTATGTATGTGTGTGTGAGCATGCATGTGTGTGAGCATGCATGTATGTGTGTGAGCATGCATGTATGTGTGTGTGAGCATGCATGCATGTATGTGTGTGTGTGTGTGTGTGTGTGAGCATGCATGTATATGTGTGTGAGCATGCATGTATGTGTGTGTGTGCAAGCATGCTTGTATGTGTGTGCGTGAGCATGCTTGTATGTATGTGTGTGTGTGTGAGCATGTGCGTGTGTGTGAGCATGCTTCTGTGTGTGCGTGTGAGCATGCTTGTATGTGTGTGTGAGAGCATGCATGCATGTATGTGTGTGTGTGTTCATATATGTATGTGTATGTATGCATGTGTGTGTGC
The DNA here is from genome assembly GCF_037356315.1 of Lithobates pipiens. NCBI lineage: Eukaryota > Metazoa > Chordata > Amphibia > Anura > Ranidae > Lithobates > Lithobates pipiens. Next base: position 463,826,607 of record NW_027507764.1, read on the forward strand.
ATGTGTGTGTGCATGTGTTTATCAGTGGCGGTGCATCCAAAAGGGTGCACAGGTTCCACCCCCTCTATGACCAATGGATAGATTCATGCATAGCATAGCATGAATCTATCCATGGGCACCGCTGCCACCCCCATATTTAGGTGTCTGGTCCCTTTTGGGGTGCCGGGTGCCTGAATTACAGCGGCGGGGGGGTGTTTTTGCAGCACCTGATTAGAGCCATGGGCTATAATATGCTTCAAAATAGGTGAACTGCGAGCGCCATGCTTGACGCTCACAGTCTACCCAGGTGTGTTAGAAAAGTGAATTAATATTCACTTTCCTAACACTGAACCGCCTCTCCACCAATCAGGTGTGCGGGTCTTTTACCCATCACTTGATTGGCTGAAACGATAGACACAGCTATTGGACGCCCATCAGGAGGAGAGGACGGGAGATGAGGATGGCAGTAGCTGCATGGAGGACCCCGCTCATGGCCGTTACCCGCTGCCCCACCAAGACAGGGTAAGTGGCGGGCAGACAGTGAGCGGGCAGTGGGGATTCACAGTGGCAGCATTTGATGGGCACAGTAGCAGCATTTGATGGGCACAGTAGCAGCATTTGATGGGCACAGTGGTTTCATTTGATGGGCACAGCGGTGGCATTTGATGGGCACAGTAGTGACATTTGATGGTACAGTGGTGGCATTAGATGGTACAGTGGTGGCGTTTGATGGGCACAGTGGCTGTAATTGATGTTTTTTAAATCGGTTCCTTTATATGCAGCCACCCACTTGGGACTGGGCCCTGGTGTTCCACCATCGGGCTCGGAGAAAAGAGCCCTGTCCGGAGGTCGGGGGGGGGGCCCGCCATGGTTTCCTGCATCGGGGCCCTGAAGGTTCTAGTTACGCCACTGACAACCGCAACATACAGGAATATACAATGTAATACTGACATATAATCACACACATAGGTTGGACTTGATGGACTTGTGTCTTTTTTCAACCTCACCTACTATGTAACTATGTAACTATGACTACTGGTTTGATGACTGCTGGGGTAATGACCAAGAAGCAGCAGAAAAGATGGAGCATGCACAATTCCACAGAATAAAGGAAACAGAATCAGGGAGATCATTTGACTGCAGGTAAAGATTCCCTTTCAGCAAGAAAATTAGTTATTAGCGTTATTGCTACATTTTATAACAAAACTCATGACATGCAGTCTAAAGCACAGTGCCTTCGATGATTTCATACTTCAGATATACCTGTACAGCGGGGGTCAGCAACCTGTAGATCTTTATCTTCCAGTAGTTTGTGGACAGATGACTGGTAGATCATGGTCTGGGGTTGCTGACCTACCATGCCAGAGCATCAAACTGAGTGCAATGTAGAGGGACTACTTGTAAAGATGGAGCTGTAGTAGGGAGCAAGAGCCACATAAGCCGATGCCTCCTCTGTAGTGCTGACTCCTGTCCCATGTGAAGTTATATCAACTGCACTCCATCTCAGGAGGCGATATGTTGCCTCCTCACCAAATGATTTAAACCGTGACTGCAACATGGTAGTGCGGCAATTAGAGGATTAAATCGGGTGTGAGGTGTGCCCAGTGATCTTTAACTTCTCCCATGTTGTTCAGGTAGATCTCCACCTCTTTAAGGTTACCCACCCCTGCTGCACAGCTATGAGACATACAGGGCCACCTAGGCCCATTAACTACTTGCTGACATGTCACACAGATATACTGCGGCACAATAACACTCCTGGGCGAAATCCCGTACGGGTACGTCCTACCCGTTTTCGGCCACCAGTGGGCACATGCGTGCCTGCTGCACAACGGGGGACAGGATGCACGTGGTCGGTCGGGACGATCGCCATCAGCCACGCACGATCACGTGCACAAGCGCCAGCATGGGGATTTGTGTGTGTCATTCAGGCTACATTGGCTTTTCTAGTTCCCTATAGAACCACAGATCTTCTCTTTTGCAGTTCAGGTCCACTTTAAAGATGTATTATTTATTTAGAACGGGTATATAGCACTATCAATTTAGGCAGTGTTTTACATATATATTGTACATTCACTTCGGTCCCTGCCCTCAAGAAGCTTACAATCTAAGGTCCCTAACTCACATTCTATACCCATACTAGGACCAATTTAGCCAGGAGCCAATTAACCTACCAGCATGTCTTTAGAGTATGGGAGGAAACCAGAGTACCCAGAGGAAACCCACACGGGCACCGGGAGAACATGCATACTCCAGACAGGTAGTGTCATGGTTGGGATTCAAACCAATGATCTTAGTGCTGCTAATCAATCACTGCTGTAACTGCAGTTTACTTGCACCAAAGTTAGCGAAACATAACAGTAGTGCTACCCCAAAGGAGCCCGTGTTAATAGCTGGATCTTCCCTGGTAGTAGAGAGGGTGCCAGTCGCCCAAGCACCAGTCCATACACTCCAGCTCCAATAAATCAGTCTAGGGGGTGTCTTTTTTGTAGTTAACTGCTTAAAGAACTTTAACAAGAGAGAGGGGGTTAGGGCATGGAAAATTCCAAAACGATCAGCACTTAGGGATTAGAGGGCAATCTTCTCCTAGAGTAATAGTGGGTGCTCAAAAGTCGAAGGCCCCAAAGCTAAAGACCATGGGGCAAGTCTTTTTGGCATCTGGCAACCTTGCGCTGATGCACAACTGCCGGTACCCAGTGCAGCTTCCAAAACACTACACAGTCACAGGGAACAATGTAGGGTCTTTACTCACAAGTCCCCAGGACAGCTACCACATTTTAGCTTTCTTCAGTGAGTGAGATGGCATTTCTCCAGACCAAGCTCTGTGTGGTGAGGTTTTGCAGTACATGCCAAGCAAAGTCCATGCAGGCCCTCAGCCCTGACACCGCTGAAGCCTCTATTGCCACTATACAATTCATGGGCTGCATGGCTTGAGAACCCTCCTGGAGAGAAGAAACTTGCACTCCAGTGCCTTAGACCAGTGGTCATCAACCATGTCCTCAGGGCCCACAAACAGGCCAGGTTTGCAAGATAACTGAAATACATCACAGATGATATAATTTTCTGCTCAGTGATTGCAGTATTCTAGTCTGCATCTCCCCAAGGTAATACATAAAACCTGGCCTGTTAGTGGGCCCTGAGGACAAGGTTGATGACCACTGCCTTTAGACTATTTATTATCATTTCAGCCTCCTTCTGGACACTCCTCTCCAGGGATTGGCTTGAGCATGATAAATGTTCAGGTTGGCTGTAGCTCTGGAAGCTTCTGTGGTCATCTTTAGTGATGGACGAACTTCCGACGGGACGTTTCGCGAACGCGAAATGCGAACGGACCCAAACGTTCGCGAAACCGAACGTTCGCCGCGGGCCCCATTGACTTCAATGGGAGGCGAACTTTGCAAACCTTCATGTCGAATTTGCGGCCACGTGGTAATTATTAGGGGGTAAAACGTAGTCCCACCATCTGGACAATGACATAATACATGTATGAGGTGAATTTGGGATCGATAACTACAAGCATTTTTATTTTATTTGGGAAATTGTTCTAACAATTCAGGACTATGGAGCTAATGAAGGCAATGGAGGAGAGGGAAGGTCAGGGACCAGGGTAGGCAAAGAAGAGGGTGCAGGAGATGATCACCAGCAGCGTGACATACCGGAATGACACATGCACCGTGATAGAGGCATCTGACAGCAGCACCGTAATACAGAGCACTGACAGCAGCACCGTGACATACAGCGCTGACAGCAGCACCGTGACATACAGCGCTGACAGCAGCACCGTGACATACAGCGATGACAGCAGCACCGTGACATACAGCGCTGACAGCAGCACCGTGACATACAGCGCTGACAGCAGCACCGTGACATACAGCGCTGACAGCAGCACCGTGACATACAGCGCTGACAGCAGCACCGTGACATACAGCGCTGACAGCAGCACCGTGACATACAGCGCTGACAGCAGCACCGTGACATACAGCGCTGACAGCAGCACCGTGACATACAGCGCTGACAGCAGCACCGTGACATACAGCGCTGACAGCAGCACCGTGACATACAGCGCTGACAGCAGCACCGTGACATACAGCGCTGACAGCAGCACCGTGACATACAGCGCTGACAGCAGCACCGTGACATACAGCACTGACAGCAGCACCGTAAGCAGCCCCAGGAGGAAGTCAGCACAGCACAGGGATGGTGTGATCCCCTCATAATAAGAACCCCCAGGAGGAAGTCAGCACAGCACAGGGATAGTGTGATCCCTTCATAATAAGAACCCCCAGGAGGAAGTCAGCACAGCACAGGGATATCATAAGCAGCCCCAGTAGAAATATGACACCGCTCAACCTCTTCAAAGAGGAGGGTAGGGGCATATAGTACGGTGTGCTTTTTTGGGTCAAGGAAGTGAGCCAAATGAATTAAGAAGGTCTGTGTGCTTGATTAAAAAAATAGTTTATAGACATATACATGGTCTACTGGTCACATGTGTTGAATTCCTCCGAGATCCATGCCTCATTCATTTTTAGAAATGTGAGGTAGTTAACACTGTGGTGAGCTAGGCGAGTACGCTTATCGGTCACAATCCCCCCTGCTGCGCTGAACGTCCTTTCGGACAGGACACTGGATGAGGGGCAAGCCAACAGTTCGATTGCAAATTGGGCAAGCTCTGGCCAGAGGTCAAGCCTGCCCACCCAGTAGTCTAGGGGTTCATCACTCCTCAGAGCGTCCACATCGGCCGTTAACCCAATGTAGTCGGACACCTGACGGTCTAGGCGTTCCCTGATGCTGGATCCGGATGACACCTGTCGATGGGTCGGCTGAAAGAATGACCTCATATCCGAAGTCACCAACACATCTTCAAACCGGCCTCTTCTTGCAGGCGCTGTTGGATTGGTACCCGCAAATCCTTCTCTGGGAGTGGGAATTGCTCCTCTGCCAGCGCACGCAAAAGCAGAATGCAGCATTTCTCGAAGCAAGGCCTGGAAGTGCTGCATTCTGACAGCCCTCTGCGACGGCGGTAACATTTCCGCCATTTTGTGTTTGTACCGGGGGTCTAAGTACGTTGCCACCCAGTACTGGTCCTTGACCCTCATGCTTTTTATACGGGGGTCCCTATTAAAACACTGGAGCATGAAGGCCCCCATTTGCACTAAAGTGGAAGCGGTGTGGTGGCCTGGCTCCTGCTCATCATCCAGGATAATGTCGTCCTCTTCATTCTCCTCTCCCCATCCTCGCACAACAGGGATCCCAGAAAGGTTTAAAGCATGCTCTTCTTGCTCCTGCTCATCCGCCCCGGCACCATCCTCCTCTGACTCCTCATCAGACTCCTGTTGTTGACTTGTCTCAGATAGAGTAGCCCCCCCTGGGAATTCATCCAGCATTGCGACTTCCTCATCTTCCCGCTCCTGCTCCTCCACAGCCTGATCAATGACACGACGCAATGCACGCTCCAGAAAGAAGGCATAAGGTACCATGTCACTGATGGCGCCATGGCTGCGACTGACCAGTTTGGTGATCTCCTCAAATGGCCGCAGAAGTCTGCATGTGTCGCGCATGAGCAGCCACTGGCGCGGTGAAAAAAAACCCAGCTCCCCAGAACCGTTTCTTTCGCAGAGTTCATACAGGTAGACGTTAACTGCACGTTTCTGCTGGAGCAGCCTATCAAGCATATAGAAGGTTGAGTTCCATCGCGTCGGGCAATCGCAAATAAGACGTCTGACCGGCAGATGGTGTCGCCGCTGAATGTCAGCAAGGCGAGCCATGGCCGTGTAAGATCTTCTGAAATGGGCCGAGATTTTCCTTGCCTGCCGCAAGATGTCCTGGACCCCAGGGTATTTGACAAGGAATCGCTGCACGACCAAGTTTAAGACGTGTGCCATGCACGGCACGTGCGTGATTTTGCCCTGTTTCAATGCGCTAAGCAGATTGGCACCGTTGTCACACACCACTTTACCAACTGTCAAATTGAGCGGTGTTAGCCACTCATCTGCCTGTGAACGCAAAGCTGAAAGGAGTGCCGGGCCAGTGTGGCTCTTTGCTTCCAGGCACAACAGACGCAGCACGGCATGGCAACGTCTCACCTGGCATGTGGAATAGGTTCTGGGGAGCTTGGGCGGTGCAGTGGAAGAGACGCTAGCAGCGGAAAAGGAGGAGGCAGCTGAGGAGGAGAGGGAGGAGGATGGAGTAGGAGGAGGAGAAGAAGAGTCAGGCCTGCATGCAATCCGTGGCGGTAAAACCAAATCTACACGGGTGCCACGGGTTACATGCTTGACGGCCGTCAGAAGGTTCACCCAGTGGGCAGTAAAACTGATATACCTTCCCTGCCCGTGTTTGCTAGACCACGTGTCTGTGGTCAGATGTATCTTGGCACCGACACTGTGTGCCAGAGATACATTCACTTGCCGCTGAACATGGCCATATAGCTCTGGGATGCCCTTCTCTGAGAAATACTTCCTTCCTGGGACCTTCCATTGTGGTGTTCCAATGGCCACAAATTTGCGAAAGGCCTCCGAGTCCACCAGTTTATATGGCAGTAGTTGGCGGGCTATGAGTTCTGACAAGCCAGCCGCCAACCGTTGGGCAAGAGGGTTATCCGGCATCATCATTTTTTTACGCTCAAACATTAGGCCCACGGAAGCCTGCCTTTTTGCAGAAAAATGTGAGCTTGGCGTGATGGAAGGTGGAGTGGAGGACAATTGTGAGGAGAGAGGAGAAGGAGAAGTAGAAGACGAGGCTGGACGGTGAGAGCCTGCAGTGTGGCTTTGTGTGTTCCGTTGCTCCCACTGGGCTCGGTGATGGCTGCTCATGTGCCTTCTTAAGGCGGTCGTCCCTAGGTGAGTATTGGGCTTACCGCGACTAACGCGTTGACTGCAAAGATTGCAGATGGCAACGCTATTGTCAGCAGCGGACACGTTAAAAAAAGCCCACACTGCGGAGCCATGTGCCGGTGTCCTGGGAGCGCCAGATGTGACCGTACATGGTCGATGACTCGCTCCTGATACATTTGCAGTCTGCTTTGTCCCTGCTGTGCAATGTAAGTCATTGCTGCTTCTCCTCCCTATCTGCTGGTCCATATCTCCCTCTGAACTCCCCTCCTCTTCCTCTCTTGTGGGCACCCACGTGACATCACTAGACACGTCATCATCAACGTCACCTTCCCCACCGCTATAAGTAGAGATCTCGGAGTAGGCAGCAACACCGGGGACCAACCTCCTCCTTGGGCTGATCTGGGTACTGGCGTCAGACTGCTGAGTAGCGCTTGTTGCTACCTCCTCTTCCTGATCCAATACCAAGAGTGGCTGCGCATCAGAAATGTCCTCTTGATATGGATCGGAAAATAATTCCAGTGACTCAAGCGGAAGGTATGTGGTGGTGGTGGTGGTGGTCGTGTTGTTGGTGGTAGTGTCTTTGGGGGTGCACATAGCAGAGAGTGAAGAAGAGGGTGCAGATCGAGAGGATGAGGAGGGTGCAGAAGAGTAAGGCTGAGCGAGCCACTCAACCAAGTCTGGTGCATCCTTTAAAGTAATTGAACGCACCTTCTGCAACTTCCCACTTTGGCTCAAGCCTGTTGCTCCTGCCCTACCCCTACCACCCCTGCGGAAGGGCCTGCCTCTTCCTCTGCATGTCATTTTTTAAATGACCCTGTGACAAAACTCTTAGTCCCTATACCGCTGAAGGACTGCTGCAGTATAGGTGAGCGGTCAGCAGTGGTGCACGTCAACCCTATCTATTGTGGACCTATAGCGGTCCTTACAGAACAGCAGACTGTACCGCACTCAAGCCTATGTACCGTAGCACCCTATACCAAGTTACCAGTCCTTATAAGAACTTTTGTGGACCAAGCAGGTTGTGTATTAGTGTTTAGCAGACTGTACGTCAGTCCCTATACCGCTGAAGGACTGCTGCAGTATAGGGCAGCGGTCAGCAGTGGTGCACGTCAACCCTATCTATTGTGGACCGATAGCGGTCCTTACAGAACAGCAGACTGTACCGCACTCAAGCCTATGTACCGTAGCACCCTATACCAAGTTACCAGTCCTTATAAGAACTTTTGTGGAACAAGCAGGTTGTGTGTTAGTGATTAGCAGACTGTACGTCAGTCCCTATACCGCTGAAGGACTGCTGCAGTATAGGGCAGCGGTCAGCAGTGGTGCACGTCAACCCTATCTATTGTGGACCGATAGCGGTCCTTACAGAACAGCAGACTGTACCGCACTCAAGCCTATGTACCGTAGCACCCTATACCAAGTTACCAGTCCTTATAAGAACTTTTGTGGAACAAGCAGGTTGTGTGTTAGTGATTAGCAGACTGTACGTCAGTCCCTATACCGCTGAAGGACTGCTGCAGTATAGGTGAGCGGTCAGCAGTGGTGCACGTCAACCCTATCTATTGTGGACCGATAGCGGTCCTTACAGAACAGCAGACTGTACCGCACTCAAGCCTATGTACCGTAGCACCCTATACCAAGTTACCAGTCCTTATAAGAACTTTTGTGGAACAAGCAGGTTGTGTGTTAGTGATTAGCAGACTGTACGTCAGTCCCTATACCGCTGAAGGACTGCTGCAGTATAGGGCAGCGGTCAGCAGTGGTGCACGTCAACCCTATCTATTGTGGACCGATAGCGGTCCTTACAGAACAGCAGACTGTACCGCACTCAAGCCTATGTACCGTAGCACCCTATACCAAGTTACCAGTCCTTATAAGAACTTTTGTGGAACAAGCAGGTTGTGTGTTAGTGATTAGCAGACTGTACGTCAGTCCCTATACCGCTGAAGGACTGCTGCAGTATAGGTGAGCGGTCAGCAGTGGTGCACGTCAACCCTATCTATTGTGGACCGATAGCGGTCCTTACAGAACAGCAGACTGTACCGCACTCAAGCCTATGTACCGTAGCACCCTATACCAAGTTACCAGTCCTTATAAGAACTTTTGTGGACCAAGCAGGTTGTGTATTAGTGTTTAGCAGACTGTACGTCAGTCCCTATACCGCTGAAGGACTGCTGCAGTATAGGGCAGCGGTCAGCAGTGGTGCACGTCAACCCTATCTATTGTGGACCGATAGCGGTCCTTACAGAACAGCAGACTGTACCGCACTCAAGCCTATGTACCGTAGCACCCTATACCAAGTTACCAGTCCTTATAAGAACTTTTGTGGAACAAGCAGGTTGTGTGTTAGTGATTAGCAGACTGTACGTCAGTCCCTATACCGCTGAAGGACTGCTGCAGTATAGGGCAGCGGTCAGCAGTGGTGCACGTCAACCCTATCTATTGTGGACCGATAGCGGTCCTTACAGAACAGCAGACTGTACCGCACTCAAGCCTATGTACCGTAGCACCCTATACCAAGTTACCAGTCCTTATAAGAACTTTTGTGGAACAAGCAGGTTGTGTGTTAGTGATTAGCAGACTGTACGTCAGTCCCTATACCGCTGAAGGACTGCTGCAGTATAGGTGAGCGGTCAGCAGTGGTGCACGTCAACCCTATCTATTGTGGACCGATAGCGGTCCTTACAGAACAGCAGACTGTACCGCACTCAAGCCTATGTACCGTAGCACCCTATACCAAGTTACCAGTCCTTATAAGAACTTTTGTGGACCAAGCAGGTTGTGTATTAGTGTTTAGCAGACTGTACGTCAGTCCCTATACCGCTGAAGGACTGCTGCAGTATAGGGCAGCGGTCAGCAGTGGTGCACGTCAACCCTATCTATTGTGGACCGATAGCGGTCCTTACAGAACAGCAGACTGTACCGCACTCAAGCCTATGTACCGTAGCACCCTATACCAAGTTACCAGTCCTTATAAGAACTTTTGTGGAACAAGTGAGTTGTGAATGTTTAGCAGACTGCAGCAGAAGGGCAGCAGTCAAGTATAATATCCTTTCTATATTTGGAAGAAAGAATATTATACATGTACAAGCCTATTACTGTACCACTGATACCAGTCCTGAAAAGAACCTTTGTGGAACTAATAATAACAGCAAGTCTTTAAAATTACCCTCACTGCCTGACAACACTGCTTCCTTCCTGTCCCTATACAAATTGGCAAAAAAAGAGAACGATTAGTGGTTACTGGAACAGCTCTTTTGTGGACCTTGATAGTAACAGCTAATGATGATGATGATGATGATGATGATGAAAGACTAATCTGGCTGTCCCTGTAGCATACACCGTCCTTTCCCTTTCTCTAAACTAACAAAAGACACTCAGGCTGCTGCAAGAATCAGCAGCACAGCAAACCTATCAACACCTAACACCTATACCAGTCCTGAAAAGAACTTTTGTGTACCAAATAGCTAGTGGTTTATCTCTCCCTACTCCACACAGGAACCTGTCCCTATCTTAACAGAAGAAAGAATGTAAAATGGCCACCGGATCGGGTGTATTTATAGGTTAGGGGGAATGTACAAGTGTCCATGTGCTGTCATGTCTCAATTGGCTGTCCTGTATCACATGATAAACGTGTCACCAAAGGTTAAAGTTCTTGTATACATTAAACACGTAAGTCCGCCGCGGCGAACGACGGAAAAAGGCGTTCGAACGTGCGGACCGCGAAAGTCGGAAATTCGCCGCGAAACGACCGCCGGGCGAACCGTTCGGCCATCACTAGTCATCTTACATAGATTTTCATCTTTAAAATGTCCTTCAGAGAATCCAGGGAAAACACTCCCAAATGGTAGAGGAACACAACTAGAGATGAAGACTGCTACACTGAAAAATAGCTTATAGCAATTAGGCAAGCACCTTTGACACACACAATCTTAAAATTCTTAACCCTTTCATGACTAAGCCTATTTTTGGCATTTGGTGTTTACAAGTTAAATTCCATATTTTTTGCTAGAAAATTATATAACCCCCAAACATTAAATATATTTTTTTAGCAGAGACTCTAGAGAATAAAACGGCGATTGTTGCAATATTTTATGTCACACGGTATTTGCGCAGCGGTGTTTTAACCACTTAAGGACCAGGCCTCTTTTTCGGACTTGGTGTTTCCATGTTTAAAACAGTTTTTTTTGCTAGAAAATTACTTAGAACCCCCAAACATTTTATATTGTTTTTTTTCTAACACCCTAGAGAATAAAATGGCGGTCATTGAAATACTTTTTTTCACACCGTATTTGCGCAGCGGTCTTAGAAGCGCACTTTTTTTGGAAAAAATTCACTTTTTTGAATAAAAAAATAAGACAACAGTAAAATTAGCCCAATTTTTTTTTATACTGTGAAAGATAATGGTATGCCGAGTAAATTGATACCCAACATGTCACGCTTCAAAATTGCGCCCGCTCGTGGAATGGCGTCAAACTTTTAGCCTCAAAAATCTCCATAAGCGACATTTAAAAAATTCTACAGGTTGCATTTTTTGCGTTACAGAGGAGGTCTAGGGCTAGAATTATTGCTCTCGCTCTACCGATCGCGGCGATACCTCACATATGTGGTTTGACCACCGTTTTCATATGCGGGCGCTACTCACGTATGCGCTCGCTTCTGTGCGCAAGCTCGTCGTAACGGGGTGTTTTTAAATTTTTTTTTTTTTTTTTCTTATTTATTTTAATTTATTTTATTTATTTTTACACTTAAAAAAAAAAAAAAAAAAAATGGATCACTTTTATTCCTATTACAAGGAATGTAAACATTCCTTGTAATAGAAAAAAGCATGACAGGTCCTCTTAAATATGAGATCTGGGGTCAAAAGGTCCTCAGATCTCATATTTGGGCTAAAATGCAACAAAAAAAAAAAAAAAGAAAATCTGACATTTAAAAAAAAAATATACCTTTAAGATGGCCCTCCTATGGTATAGAGACGAGTGGGGGCCATCTTAGCCTCACTTGTCTCTATGCCCAGCCGACAGAAGGACCCGATCGCCTCCGCCGCTACCGACGGCTCCGGTAAGCGGCGGAAAGTGCGGGAGGGCGGCGGGGGGGGGGTGGCACCTCTCCCGCCGCCGATAGCGGTGATCTCGCGGCGAATCCGCCGCGGAGACCACCGTTATCGTACAGCTGACCGCCGCCTGAAGAGATGGACACCTCGGTTGTGGCAGCAGCTGCTGCCGTTACCGAGATATCCCTCTTCAAAAAATGGACGTACATCGTAACAAGTGGTTAAACGCAACTTTTTGGGAAAAGAGATACTTTCATGAATTTAAAAAAAACGAAACAGTAAAATTAGCCCAATTTTTTTGCATAATGTGAAAGATAATGTTATGCCGAGTATATAGATACCACACATGTCGCACTTTATAATTGCACGCACTGGTGGAATGACGACAAACTACGGTACCTAAAAATCTCAATAGGCGACACTCTAAAAAAAAATTACGGTTACCAGGTTAGCGTTACAGAGGAGGTCTAGTGCTAGAATTATTGCTCTCACTCTGACGATCGCAGCAATACCTCACATGTGTGATTTGAACACCATTTACATATGCGGGCGCATACTTCCGTATGCGTTTTTTTTGCTTCGCAAGCTCGTGGGGACGACGGGCGCTTTAAAAAAAAATGTTAAATTTATTTTATTTATTTTAAAATGAATAAATTATTTGAAAAAAAAAATTTTGATCACTTTTATTGCTGTCACAAGGAATGTAAACATCCCTTGTGACAGTAATAGGTGGTGACAGGTACTCTTTATGGAGGGATCGGGGGTCTAAAAGAATACTGTATATTTTTTTAAAACCGGCGCCATTGGCAGCCGAGTAAACGGGAAGTGACGTCATGACGTCGCTTCCGTGTTTACGATTAGGAGACTGGAATGAAGCCGCTTATGGCTTCATTCCAGTCCCTGCCCAGCAGCCGGAGGCATCCGATCGTGCATCGGTGCTCCCGATTGAGCGGGAGCACTGGTAAGAGCGGCGGGAGGGGGGACGTCCCCTCCTGCTGCTCCGACATAACAGCCGAGCGGCTTTTAGCCACATGGGTTGTTATGGCTGGATAGCCGATCGCCCGCTGCAGGTGCGGGCATCATCCCGGTATAACCCCCGGACGCCGAGTACGCACATCTGCGTACGCTCGGCGGGAAGGGGTTTTTAAACTTCTCTTTATTCACCTAGAGAACGACTGCCAGAGACACACTCCCCTTTTTACTGAGATGTCATTGCTGTCATGACATACAAAACGGTCAAAAAATAAAGGCACTGTAGCTGACAGATGGTGGGAATGCCAGTTCATTCCCATAAATCATGATCAGAGTTCAGTGCTATTTCTTTAAAGAGCAGATATTAAAAATGTTAAACAAATAACTACCATGGATAAATTCTTAGAACGGCATTCAAAATCTCCGAATTTTATCACTACACACTTCAGAAATTAAAATGTAAATTGTAAAGCGATATGGCTGCTATGCAGGAATCATAAGGGCTCTTCCCAGCTACTTTACACTAGATCAGGAACATAAGAGCTCCAAGCACAATAGTCACTGCAACTATCCTCACAGCAGGTGTGCACACAGAATGTGATTCATTGTTCACAATTTCTGCCATCAAGATGTAATTCTGTAAAATTCCACAGGTAAGAGTAGCTTAATGTGCTGGAGGTGAAATTGATTCATATGTATAATGTTATATTTTTTATCTCCTAAATGTAATGGATCTGCAATTGCTTGAAAACAGAAGCTATTAAAAGCAGTAGTTTAGACAAATATATTTACCAATGTGAGAGTAGCAAATGTCTGAGATAACTTGCTATAGCTAAAGATTTACAGCTATTAAGTCTTCAAGCAGCATCATGCAATACAAAGTAATATATATATATATATATATATATATATATATATATATATATATATATATATATATATATATATACATAGACACACATCTACTTTATATTATTATTATAATACACGATTTATATAGTGCCAACAGTTTATGCAGCATTTTACAATGTATAGGGTGGGACAACACAATTACAGTACAGTTCAATACAAAAGGTACAGGAGGGCCCTGGTCATAGAGCTTACATTCTAAAGGGAGGGGGTGGTGGTACAGAAAAGGTAATAGCTGCAGAGAATAATTTGATGGGGGTGGCTCGGGGACAGTTGTTGTTAAGTGGGTGTGGGATAGATAGGCTTACCTGAATAAATGAGTTTTCAGGGATCTCCTAAAGGTGGACAGGTTAGGGGCTGATCGGATATACTGGGGCAGGGAGTTCCAGAGGATGGGGGAGGCTCTGGAGAAGTCCTAAAGATGAGCATGAGAGGAGGTAACAAGGGAGCTAGAGAGCCGGAGGTCCTGGGAGGAGCGGAGAGGACGATTTGGGCGATATCTGCAGATGAGGTTGGTGATGTAGCTGGGGGTGATGTTGTGGATGGCCTTGTATGTTATGGTTAGCATTCTGAATATTATACGGTGGGGGAGGGGAAACCAGTGAAGGGATTGGCAGAGAGGATCAGCAGTCACGGATCGGTATTAGTCTAGCAGCAGAATCCATAATAAACTGAAGGGGGGGTAGCTTGCTTAAGGGTAGGCCATTAAGGAGAGATTTGCAGTAGTCAAGGCGGGAAATAATCAAGGAGTGAATAAGTTGCTTTGTGGTGTCATTAGTCAGGAAGAGTCGAATTCTTATATATGTACAGTGAAAACACATGTTGAGCAGGTTTGGCCAACTCAGGAATGCTATATGTATACACTGCTGCAAAAAAAACTTTTTCAAACCTGTTTATACCACCTTGTCAGTAAAACTGTGAATGGTGTCAGTCAGTAGAGCAGTGGATGGTGTGAGTATGGCAGTGGATGGTGTCAGCAATGCAGAGAATGTGGTCAATAGGGCAGTGGATGGAGTCACTGGGGCAGTGGAGGGGGTCAGTAGTTTTTTTTTCTTTTACAATTTTATTTCTTCTTATTTATTTTTTTACTATTTTTCAGGAGCCCCTGTGGGGTCTTTGGTGAAATACCAGGGGTCTAAAAAGACCTCTGATGCTTCACCTGTGAACAAAGAAAGGAGATTGAGGACATGGCCCTCAATCTCCACCTCTGCAGCCTCAGCTGAACAGAATGACTGGACAGGAAAAACTCTGTACATAGCTTCCTGTTCAGTCACAAACTGAAGCATAGTAAAAACAGTTTCTTATGTTTCAGTTATGAATAGACACAAAAGCAATTGGTACCAATTACTCACTGTGTCCATTCAGAAAAGGAAGAGGCTGGTAAATGACATCATTACTGTGCCCTTCACCGGCTCTCCATTGTGAAAGCATCCCCCACAGCAGGCAGCTGGAAAGGGGAGAGGGGAAGCCTAAAAAGCCCAAAATGTTGAGTCTTTGTACACCAACATTCGCCAACCAGATGCCATGAATGCAGTCAAATGAGCCCTAAATAAGTTCACGAATTTAAAATACAAACAAAAACAGTTCATCTTCAAGAGCTTGAGACTCGCCATGACCAATAATTTCTTTTGGTATGAGGGACAATATTATAATCAAGCAAAAGGTGTTTGCAAACATTTTTCTCAAGAAATGGGAAGAGGTAATTTATGGCAATCTTTGGCCAGAGTTGCAGATGTACCACAGGTACATAGACGATATTTTGCTGGTGTGGAAAGGAACAGAGTCCATCCTAGGAGAATTCATTGACCCCATCAACAAAAATGTCTATGGTATGAAATTCATGGTAAAAGTCCACCGACAAAACATAGACTTTTTGGACCTGCATATTTTTAAAACAGAGGGCAAGCTGAACACCAAAACATATTTCAAAAGCACGGACAGAAATGACTACATTCCTACTAGGAGTTGTCATCATCCCAGGTGAAAAATGGCCCTTCCTAAAGGGCAATTTGTGCATATAAAAAGAAGCTGTACTCTATATCGAGACTATATAGAACAAACAGATATCTTGATTAAACGGTTTACAGACAAAGGTTATCCTAGTGATATATTATTAAAAATAAGGGAACAGGGAGGAGATATAGACAGACAGGCACTGCTAACAACAAAACAAAGAATAGACAAGAATATGATATCACCTTCATCACAGGTTTTAATAAATTAAAATTTTTGGAACAAAGTATTAAAAAATACTGGCCCATTTTATAGAAGGATCCCATTTTAAACAAAGTACTACTAAGTAAACCTAGATTTATTTATCGAAGAGCACCAGGGCTAAGAACAAGAATAGTAAAACAATATCTGATCCCCCACTGTGTTCAATCTAGAAGGGTTTTATAGGTGTGGAAGATGTGGACCCTGCAGAAGTACACAGAGGGCTCTTAGGAAAAGGACATCTTTCACCTCTCATCAAAAACAATAAAGAGTACCCCATTAAACCATTCATAACATGTGGTACTAGACATGTTACCTACGTCCTGGAATGTACATGCGGCTAGCAGTTAATAGGCAGGACCACCAGGACATTAACTAAAAGAGTTAATGAACATATAACGAATATCCGTAGTGGATTTCCTAAACATAGTGTGTCCAACCACTTCAGGATGGTACATAATAAAGACCCAGCTGGTCTATGATTTTATGCAATTGACACCATCAATAGACCCTGGAGGGGTGACAATATCATCCAGAAGATATCCCAGAGTGAAACTAAATGGATTTTTGAATTACAAACTTTGACACCATTAGGGTTAAATGTAGAATTAGACTTAAATTGTTTCATTACAGATTATTAATGGTGGAGGTCACTTCTATTTATTTTATCAGTATTAATTTCCCGCAGCATCATTTTTAATCTGTTTTAGTATTTTTTACCTTAAACCATCATTATTCAAATGTATAGTTTTTAATATATGACTAGTCAGTTATTTTAATATTAATATTCTGGTAATACCCAATATTTAATTGTGCGAGTGTTCATATGGGTCACCTTATTCACTTAACTTATCCATCTAACACTATATAATATGTCACGTTCTAATATTTAATATTATACCACTGATTGTCACTTAGCAATTTGTCCCACAACATCTACCTTTATCTCTTCACTTTAGGTCCAATGTAATTATACATCACTAATATGGTTGAACAAGAGCTCATTTAATGTGGTTGAGCAAAGCTCATTTACTGCCTATGACCAGCAGAGGGCCTTCTATTTTTTACCACCTCACTCATCCTATTTTCATTTTCACCTTTTTATTTTAATTTTTACTTGTTTCTCCATATGGACGTACATTTTTAAAAATAATCTTCATTTGGTAGATATCAATGTCAGCCCAGTCCTTAGAGACATTGTTTCTAACCATTTGCTTACTGGGCACTTAAACTCCATTCCTGCCCAAAGCAATTTTCACGCAGATATAGCTTTCTTTTGGTGGTATTTAATTGCTGCTGGGTTTTTTATTTTTTGCTAAATAAAACAAAAAGGGACCGAAATTTTGAAAAAAAAATCGTAGTTTCGTAGTTTGATCTAAAATTTTGAAAACAGGTAATTTTTCTCCTTCACCGATGTGCGCTGATGAGGCTGCACTGATGGGCACTTATAGGCGACACTGATAAGGTGGCACTAATGGGGACTTATAGGAGGAACTGATAAGCACTGATGAGGCAGCACTGATAGGTGGCACTGAGAGGTGGCACTGATAGGCACTGATAGGTGGTACTGAAGGGCAATGATAGGTGGCACTGATAGGTGGCACTGATGGGCACTGGTAGGTGACACTGATAGGCAGCACTGATCTGTGGCACTGATTAGTAGACAGTGATGGGCATTGATTGGCAGCACTGGTGGGCATTGATGGGTGGCCCGGTGGGCACTGTTAGGTGGCACTGTGGGCACTGGTAGGTGGCACTGGTGCGTACTTATAGGTGGCACTGGTAGTTGGCACAGTGCGCACTGGCAGGTGACACTGGTGGGCACAGCCGCAGCTTTCTGAGTGAGGGACCGATGTCCCTCTGACAGAAGCCGGTGATCGGCTTTTTTTCCCTCTCACGCTGTCAGCAATTAGCGAGTTTACATGACGTGATCAGCTGTCAGCCAACTGACAGCTGATCAGGCGGTAAGGGGTCGGGATCAACCCCATACTCGGATCTGTGATAAGCCAAGTCTCATAGACTTGGTGATCACAGAGCGCGCTGCACGCGACCCGCAGGATCGCGCAGACTGTGCTTGCTTGGGAGGACGTCCATGGACACCCTCCCGCCAATTAAGGCCCGCTCTGCAGCTGCCTTTCGACTATAGCGCGGGCGCCAAGTAGTTAAACCAAGATTGTACGCTCCCCAAGTATGCAGCAGGTGTTTATATTGATTCAACCAGTTAGACCTGTAGTAAGGGTATAAATGCCCACAATAAATATGGCGGATTGACCACATCCTGATGATGGCTTTGTGACAGGCCAAAACCTTGGAAGTTTCACTGCGTCATCACGTTACTTCCACCCATACGAAACTAGTCTAAACTAGCTGAACATCGCAATCTGAGGCTTTTCCAATCAGGGCAGATTACCCTTAATAATCACCTGCTACACATGCTAGATGCCAGGACTATAAGGCACTTTTAAATGTGAGAGAATTATTTTAATTTGTGTATTTAATAAACCTGGTTTTACGGCATTGCACAATGAAGGTTCTCCTTTGTCATTTCCATCCATGCTTATGAGGTGCATTCATGCATGAGACATCATTTCAACAGGCTCCCTAGGGGGTATCCCCACATGCCTATATGACCATACTAGCTATAGTTGGTCAACATCCAGGGTGAGTGTACATCTATGTGGGGCACCCAGTCTGAACACCATTGCACAGGAGATGTCAATTTAAGCACAAGCACTTTATTTCATCATCGAATGGGACTTTATTAATTTTTGTGTGTTCTGCAGGTTTACATGAATGTGATCAACCCTAAGCGCAGAAAACTGTTTTTTTATATGTATACACTGCTGCAAAAAAAACTTTTTCAAACCTTTTGATACCAGCTTGTCAGTAAAACTGTGAATGGTGTCAGTCAATAGGACAGTGGATGGTGTCAGTATGGCAGTGGACTTTGTCAGTAATGAAGAGAATGTGGTCACTAGGGCAGAGTCGCTAGGGCAGTGGATGGGGTCAGTAGCTTTTTTATTTTTGTTTTACAATTTATTTATTTATTTTTATTTTTGAAAATTTTCAGGAGCTCCCGTGGGGTCTTTGGTAAAATATCAGGGGTCTAAACAGACCTCTGATGTTTCCCCTATGAACAAAGAAAGGAGATTGAGGACACAGCCCTCAATCTCCATCTCTGCAGCCTCAGCTGAACAGAATAATTGGACAGGAAAAGCTCTGTACAGATCTTCCTGTTTATTCACAAACTAAAGCATAGTAAAAACAGTTTCTTATTTTTCCGTTATGAATAGACACAAAAGCAATTGGTACCAATCACTCACTGTGTCCATTCAGAAAAGGAGCCCGGTAAATTACATAATTACTGCACCCTTCCCCAACTCTCCATCCTGAAAGCATCCTCCACAGCAGCCAGCTGGAAAAGGGAGAGGGGAAGCCAGCAACGGGGGGGTTGACCAGGGGAGTACACAGGAGCCCTGGGCAGCAGGAAACAAGTAACCTGGAAAGGAGGGAAAAGAGAAATGGCCCCTGGAAATCGCACATCTAGAGAGGTGAATTGAGTGGCAACCTCAGCCTGGACTCCAACAAGGCCACGCCCTTAACACATTTCACTCTGCCCCCTGGAGCTTAGTCATGGGGATAGCATGGGCTATCCCCATGGCTAAGCTCCTGAGGGGGTGGAGTGAAATGTGTTGGAGGCATGGCTTTGTTGGTGTCAGGAAAGGTTCCCTCCGCTGGTATTATCAATCATTTGGCATGCAGTACTGCGATCCACCAGCAGGTGTCTCCTGCTGGAATTATGTCATCTTTGGTCCGCAGTACTGGTGTCCACCAGCGGAGGGATCCTGGCAGTATGGAGCAGGTATTGCCCTCTGCAGTCAGGCGTCACATGACTGACAGCAGCCATCATAAATACCCGGCAAGTTTATATACACTTCGCCTTGGTATTGTCCTTGAGCCCTGACCTGTTACCTGTTACCTGTTACCTGTTACCTGTTACCTGTTACCTGTTACCTGTTACCTGTTACCTGTTACCTGATCCCTGTTACCTGTTACTTGATCCCTGTTACCTGTTACCTGATCCCTGTTACCTGTTACCTGATCCCTGTTACCTGTTACCTGATCCCTGTTACCTGTTACCTGTTACCTGATCCCTGTTACCTGATCCCTGTTACCTGTTACCTGATCCCTGTTACCTGTTACCTGATCCCTGTTACCTGTTACCTGATCCCTGTTACCTGTTACCTGATCCCTGTTTCCTGTATCCTGCCTCCTGTACCTGTTCCCTTTCTCCTTGTCCCCCTATTCTGCTACCTCCTATTTATGACCCCGGCCTGGCTTGACTACGATTCTGGTACTCCCTTTGTTACATTATACTGGTTTATTTGCTTATCTGCACTGTTTGGTTGTTAGTTTGTTCACTTAGTTTGTATTGGTGGTGTGTTCACATTTGTATGCGTTTGCTTAATAAATTTACCTTCACTTATTTGTGTCTGGTTCACTTTGTCGCAGTCACTCAGTTCTGGTCACATCTGGTTCATGACAGAATACCAAGGCCATTCCTGACCAGAAGTGGCTGCACAGGGGAACCATTTGCTTTAGTTTGGTTGCAAACATGAATGCTGATGAGATCATTTATTTTTCTCTGCTGGCATCTGAGAGTGGTGATTATTGCCGCCAGGCTTTGAAAGGATGGTCTAGTGACCAGTTGTTTGCAGCTATGCGTTTGGCTCACTCCCTGGTTGATCAGGGTTATATATTGTTTGGGGAGGTGCAGCCTTTGATAAAGATCTGTACTGAGCTAGCCCTGCCCTGTATCCCAGATGGCCGTGATGATTTCACTCCTCCTTTTGATATGAATCAGGTTGTATCTTTAGTATGACTTTTTGAAGATGATCCTGCTGATTTTTGTGAACACTACTCAGCCTGTTCCCCACAGGTGATTGCTGAGTGCATTGTATCTGCTCAGTCTTTGGTTAGACAGGGAGGCTTAAAACTTCAGTTTGTACAACCCATACTTTCAGCATGGTCTGACATGGTGCAATCAGCCCCAGCCAAACAATCCACCTCTGCCATCAGGTATGAGCCTACCCAAAAGTATGTTTCCCCATCAGCCATGTCAGCCTCAGTTGCAGCCCAGTACACGCTGCTCCCAACCAAAAACTCATATCCAGTCTCTACTCCCTGTACTTATCCTGCATTCAACCCACCTGCCTCCTCTCCACTGTCTACAAACCCACAAGTTCTTTCCCCAGCTACTGGTACCTCTTCTCTGCCATATCACAATCCTCCTTTCCAGTCTGCTGCACCCCTTATTTACAGTCCTGTAGTCACCTACAGAGCTTCAGTGGCTAAGCCAAAGAAAAAACGAAAGTTTTTCCCAACCAAAATGGTCTTACCATTAACCCAACCTGCCTCCACACCTAACAATCTGTCCCAGCCCGGAGTGCCAGAGCCAGAGCTCCAGCCCGGAGTGCCAGAGCCAGAGTTCCAGCCTGATGTTCCAGCCTGACGCCTTCCAGCCTGACGCCTTCCAGCCTGATGTCCCGGCCTTCCAGCCAGACGCCTTCCAGCCTGATGTCCCGGCCTTCCAGCCAGACGCCTTCCAGCCTGATGTCCCGGCCTTCCAGCCAGACGCCTTCCAGCCTGATGTCCCGGCCTTCCAGCCAGACGCCTTCCAGCCTGATGTCCCGGCCTTCCAGCCAGACGCCTTCCAGCCTGATGTCCCGGCCTTCCAGCCAGACGCCTTCCAGCCTGATGTCCCGGCCTTCCAGCCAGACGCCTTCCAGCCTGATGTCCCGGCCTTCCAGCCAGACGCCTTCCAGCCTGATGTCCCGGCCTTCCAGCCAGACGCCTTCCAGCCTGATGTCCCGGCCTTCCAGCCTGACGCCTTCCAGCCTGATGTCCCGGCCTTCCAGCCTGACGCCTTCCAGCCTGATGTCCCGGCCTTCCAGCCAGACGCCTTCCAGCCTGATGTCCCGGCCTTCCAGCCAGACGCCTTCCAGCCTGATGTCCCGGCCTTCCAGCCAGACGCCTTCCAGCCTGATGTCCCGGCCTTCCAGCCAGACGCCTTCCAGCCTGATGTCCCGGCCTTCCAGCCAGACGCCTTCCAGCCTGATGTCCCGGCCTTCCAGCCAGACGCCTTCCAGCCTGATGTCCCGGCCTTCCAGCCAGACGCCTTCCAGCCTGATGTCCCGGCCTTCCAGCCAGACGCCTTCCAGCCTGATGTCCCGGCCTTCCAGCCTGATGTCCCGGCCTTCCAGCCAGACGCCTTCCAGCCTGATGTCCCGGCCTTCCAGCCAGACGCTTTCCAGCCTGATGTCCCGGCCTTCCAGCCAGACGCCTTCCAGCCTGATGTCCCGGCCTTCCAGCCAGACGCCTTCCAGCCTGATGTCCCGGCCTTCCAGCCAGACGCCTTTCAGTCTGACGTCTTGCAGTCTGATGTCCCGGCCTTCCAGTCTGACGTCTTGCAGTCTGATGTCCCGGCCTTCCAGTCTGACGTCTTGCAGTCTGATGTCTCGGCCTTCCAGTCTGACGTCTTGCAGTCTGATGTCTCGGCCTTCCAGTCTGACATCTTGCAGTCTGATGTCTCGGCCTTCCAGTCTGACGTCTTGCAGTCTGATGTCTCGGCCTTCCAGTCTGACGTCTTGCAGTCTGATGTCTCGGCCTTCCAGTCTGACGTCTTGCAGTCTGATGTCTCGGCCTTCCAGTCTGACGTCTTGCAGTCTGATGTCTCGGCCTTCCAGTCTGACGTCTTGCAGTCTGATGTCTCGGCCTTCCAGTCTGACGTCTTGCAGTCCGATGTCCCTGCCTTCCAGGCTGACATCTTGCAGTCCGATGTCCCTGCCTTCCAGTCTGACGTCTTGCAGTCTGATGTCCCGGCCTTCCAGTCTGATGTCTTGCAGTCCGATGTCCCGGCCTTCCAGTCTGATGCCTTGCAGTCTGATGTCCCGGCCTTGCAGTCTGATGTCCCGGCCTTCCAGTCTGATGGCTTCCAGTCTGATGCCCCGGCCTTCCAGTCTGATGTCCCGGCCTTCCAGTCTGATGCCTTCCAGTCTGATGTCCCGGCCTTCCAGTCTGATGCCTTCCAGTCTGATGTCCCGGCCTTCCAGTCTGATGCCTTCCAGTCTGATGTCCCGGCCTTGCAGTCTGATGCCTTCCAGTCTGATGTCCCGGCCTTGCAGTCTGATGCCTTCCAGTCTGATGTCCCGGCCTTGCAGTCTGATGCCTTCCAGTCTGATGTTCCGGCCTTCCAGTCTGATGCCTTGCAGTCTGATGCCTTCCAGTCTGATGTCCCAGCCTTGCAGTCTGATGCCTTCCAGTCTGATGTCCCGGCCTTGCAGTCTGATGCCTTCCAGTCTGATGTCCCGGCCTTGCAGTCTGATGCCTTCCAGTCTGATGTCCCGGCCTTGCAGTCTGATGCCTTCCAGTCTGATGTCCCGGCCTTCCAGTCTGATGCCTTCCAGTCTGATGTTCCGGCCTTCCAGTCTGATGCCTTCCAGTCTGATGCCTTCCAGTCTGATGTCCCGGCCTTCCAGTCTGATGCCTTCCAGTCTGATGTCCCGGCCTTGCAGTCTGATGCCTTCCAGTCTGATGTCCCGGCCTTGCAGTCTGATGCCTTCCAGTCTGATGTTCCGGCCTTGCAGTCCGATGCCTTCCAGTCTGATGCCACGGCCTTCCAGTCCGATGCCTTCCAGTCTGATGCCCCGGCCATCCAGTCTGATGCCCTGGCCTGTCTGATGCCCCGGCCTTCCAGTCTGATGCCCCGGCCTTCCAGTCTGATGCCTTCCAGTCTGATGCCCCGGCCTTCCAGTCTGATGCCTTCCAGTCTGATGCCCCGGCCTTCCAGTCTGATGCCTTCCAGTCTGATGCCCCGGCCTTCCAGTCTGATGCCTTCCAGTCTGATGCCCCGGCCTTCCAGTCTGATGCCTTCCAGTCTGATGCCCCGGCCTTCCAGTCTGATGCCTTCCAGTCTGATGTCCCGGCCTTCCAGTCTGATGTCCCGGCCTTGCAGTCTGATGCCTTCCAGTCTGATGTTCCGGCCTTGCAGTCTGATGCCTTCCAGTCTGATGTTCCGGCCTTGCAGTCCGATGCCTTCCAGTCTGATGTTCCGGCCTTGCAGTCCGATGCCTTCCAGTCTGATGTTCCGGCCTTGCAGTCCGATGCCTCGCAGTCTGATGTCCCGGCCTCGCAGTCTGATTCCTTCCAGTCTGATGTCCCGGCCTCGCAGTCTGATGCCTTCCAGTCTGATGTCCCGGCCTTGCAGTCCAACGCCTTCCAGTCTGATGTCCCGGCATTGCAGTCCGATGCCTTCCAGTCTGATGTGCCTGCTGTCCAGCCTGATGTGCCTGCTGTCCAGCCTGATGTGCCTGCCTTCCAGCCTGACGTGCCGCTGCCCGCCTTCCAGACTGACGTGCCGCTGCCCGCCTTCCAGCCTGACGTGCCAGCTTCCCGGCCCGATGTGGTTCTGTCTGCTGCTCTGCTTGAAGTGTCTGTTACCCAACCTAATGTGACTTTGCCCATAGCCCAGCTTGACGCAGTGGACTTTCCCCAGCAACTGCTAGTTGGAGCGTCCGGAGGTCGCTCCTTTGAGGGGGGGTACTGTCAGGAAAGGTTCCCTCCGCTGGTATTATCAATCATTTGGCATGCAGTACTGCGATCCACCAGCAGGTGTCTCCTGCTGGAATTATGTCATCTTTGGTCCGCAGTACTGGTGTCCACCAGCGGAGGGATCCTGGCAGTATGGAGCAGGTATTGCCCTCTGCAGTCAGGCGTCACATGACTGACAGCAGCCATTATAAATACCCGGCAAGTTTATATACACTTCGCCTTGGTATTGTCCTTGAGCCCTGACCTGCAGCCTGTTTGATACCTGTTACCTGTTACCTGTTACCTGTTACCTGTTACCTGTTACCTGTTACCTGTTACCTGTTACCTGTTACCTGTTACCTGTTACCTGTTACCTGTTACCTGTTACCTGATCTCTGTTACCTGTTACCTGATCCCTGTTTCCTGTATCCTGCCTCCTGTACCTGTTCCCTTTCTCCTTGTCCCCCTATTCTGCTAACTCCTATTTATGACCCCGGCCTGGCTTGACTACGATTCTGGTACTCCCTTTGTTACATTATACTGGTTTATTTGCTTATCTGCACTGTTTGGTTGTTAGTTTGTTCACTTAGTTTGTATTGGTGGTGTGTTCACATTTGTATGCGTTTGCTTAATAAATTTACCTTCACTTATTTGTGTCTGGTTCACTTTGTCGCAGTCACTCAGTTCTGGTCACATCTGGTTCATGACAGTTGGAGTCCAGGCTAAGGTTGCCACTCCATTCACCTCTCTAAATGTGCAACTTCCAGGGGCCATCATTATTTTCTCTTGAACCCTACAGGAGCCAGAAAAGGCTCCATCCCCTGTCAGCACTCTAACATAAGCTGCATATGTACATTCTACATACCCCTCCTTAATGAGCGGCACACATACACTTTCCAGGTCACAACCTGGAAAGGAGGGTTTGGCATATAGAGGAACCTCCTATTCCTTCCATTTGGCTCCTGCAGCCCCATGAACTTGCATGTCAGTGGGAGGGAGAGGAGGAGACTCTGGCTTTCAGTGGCTGCAGGAGGAAAATGGAGGGCATCAGTTCCTCTATATGTCACCCCCCATCCAGGTATAGAACCAAAATATGACAGGGGAGCCACACATGCCCCCTGAAACACAGGGCAGGGTCACAATTGCGACCCCAATAATTACATCTCTGCTTAACGCAAAGAAACAGACTGAATGGTTGCTATGGGCTACCACAAATGTAGCTGGAGCGGTTATCAGAACGGGAAGGGGTTGCTTTTACTATGTAAGAAGTCATAGGGAATGTTGTACGAAATAAATGTAGAAAAGCACATATGAGTTCTTATTCTGTAAGTTCTTATTTTGTTAAAAATGACCCACTATGCCCCCCCCCCCATCCCTAAACACTTACCTGCCTCCTCTTGATCCAGTGCTGAGCCTATGTGCAGCACCTCTTCCTGGCTTCACGGGAGATTCTGAGAGCAGCGGGAGCCATAGGCTACTGCTGTCAGTCAAATCCTGTGCTGAGGGGGCATGCGTGAGAAGGAGGGAAGAGTGCCATGGGAGAATGCCAAAGAAGAGGTAAAGGACCACTCTGTGCAATAGCATTGAACAGAGTAGGTAGTTTATTATAAATTAAAAAAACTATCCTTTAGCATCACTTTAAGTTGGCCATATACTGATCAAAATTTCAATTAGTGTGTGCTCCCCCCATGCACAACAGAATTTGATTATTTAATTGACTTCTGTTGAAGGGACATGTCAGAACATACCTGTCTGAATACAATGTCGCAGCAGGGGGGATTCCTCTATCCAGCTTGTTTGTGTTTAGGCCCCTTTCACACATGCGGACCGTATGTCCATATTTCATCCATCTATTTTCGGATGAAATACGGATATACATGCATCCCTATGGGATGAACATCCGCTGACACCAGAGTGGATCAGATGAACATGGACAGATGGTCCGTGTTCATCCGATCCCCCATAGAGGAGAGCAGAGATCTGACAGGGCTGTCCCTGCACAGTGTGCAGGGACCACCCTGTCATCCGCCAGCTCAGTGGGGATCAACCGAGCGATCCCCGCTGAGCAAGCGAATGTTCACGGGGCAGATCATTACGGATCCATCCTGTGTGAAAGGTGCCTAAATGGAGGTATCTATTAGTTTTAATTAGAATATGTCCATGCTGGGGAGGATAAAAATATTTGGGACAGGCCATGTGCTAGCCTCAGCCTAGGGTGGTGCTGCTTGACAGAGCTCTGCTGTTAAGCCCAATAGTTTGGTGGGGGGCTTAACATGTGCTGATGTGGTCCTGAAGCTGTCCAGCCTAATCTGGAGGAAGCTGTGCTAAGGAGGAGACCCAGGGGAGGCCTCTGGCTGGAGAGAGCTACGAGAAAGCTGGTCTCTCAGAAGGACCTGGTGACTCACTTGTAGGACGCACTGAAATTTGAGAACGTGCTTACAGTAAGGTCGGCTTAAAGGTTCTGACACTCTGTGAAGCTGGACATTGACTTGGATCTAGGGAGTGGTCTGCTATGGTATCTGGGACCCTTAGTCCTCACTTCCTTAACCATTATGCAATAAAACCTTAAAAGGGCAAAAGTGAGTGGTGCCCAATATCCCTTCTTAGTCCCTGTATTTTAGCCATGGACTCAACCCTGGGGTGAAATGCTAACCAGCCCCTGGCCTCCAGAGTTGCTATCCTGCCTTTGGGGTGTCAGAGGGGCGCTACAATAGTTTGCATGGGGTCCCTGGTGTGGATAATACTACTTTTGATCTTATAGCTTCACTGTTCTTTCATTTTAATCATGAATGAATGAATATTTGCAACAGATACATGCCTGATTAGGATATTAATTTTGTGATAATAATTACTGAATCTCAAAGGACATATTGATAAGTATCACATCATAATTTTTCCTCTCATTTCTGAATCATTAATACCATTAA
Organism: Lithobates pipiens; assembly: GCF_037356315.1. Taxonomy (NCBI): domain Eukaryota; kingdom Metazoa; phylum Chordata; class Amphibia; order Anura; family Ranidae; genus Lithobates; species Lithobates pipiens. The sequence goes on from NW_027507764.1 coordinate 463,854,080, forward strand.
ACTATAACTATTTCCCATTTTTGAGTGTTACAACAATACATACTGTATATTATTATTATACAGGATTTATATAGCGCCAACAGTTTGCACAGCACTTTACAAAATGAAGGCAGACATTAGAGTTACATTAGAGCCATAGAAAGTACAGGCCGGCAACTCAACAGCTTCTCCATAGAAAATATTTATTTGAGCATTGCAGCATTAACATCATCCAAAATACTGACGCGTTTCAGCCTTAGGCCTTCATCAAAAGCAGAGTAATCAGACATCCCTGCTCATTAAAGCTTATAATCTAATGCCGCGTACACACGAGCGGACTTTTCAACATCCAAAGTCCGACGGACTGAGTCCGTCAGACTATTCGATCGTGTGTGGGCTGCAACGGACTTTTGACTCGCCAAAGTCCGAAGGACTTTAGAATATGGAACATGCTTCAAATTTTTCCGAAGGAACTCCGCCGGACCCGGTCCCTTCGAAAAATTCGCTCGTGTGTATGCTACTCCGACGGACTAAAACCGACGCTAGGGCAGCTATTGGCTACTGGCTATGAACTTCCTTATTCGAATCCAGTCGTACGTCATCACGTTCGAATCCGTCGGAGTTTAGTGTGATCGTGTGTGGCCAAGTCCGCTCAGCCGAAAAGTCTGTCAGAACTCCGTCGGAATTCCAGCAGAACTCCGACGGAACTCCTTCGGAAGTCTGTCAGACATAAGTCCTCTCGTGTGTACGGGGCTTAAGGAGGTTCCAGGGATACAAAAGGTAATAACTGTGGGAGCTTATGGAGAAAGTAAAAACACCGTGTATTAGAAGCAGGATAGGCTTCTTTAAAGATGAGTTCCACCCAAAAGTGAAACTTCCACTCATTTGTCTCCTCTCCCCCTCCTCCGGTGCCACAATTAGGGGGGGGGGGGGAGGACAGGATACCTGTATTTGACAGATATCCTGTTCCCACTTCCGGGAGTCTGGGTCGTGGCCCATGACATCACTACAGGGCTCCCTCCTCCTCTCCCTGTCGCCAGGCTAGTAGGAGAGAGGAGTCGGGCCTGGCGAATGCGCAGTAGGCCTCGTGCATGCACAGTAGGGTTCCTGGCTTGAACCTGTAAGGCTATACTGCCAGGTACCCTTACCTGCAATGGCGGTGGCAGCACCTGTCAGCTGATGGAAACATTGTGACATCGCTGGATACCAGAACAGGTAAGTGTCCTATTGTTAAAAGCCAGCAGCCGCAGTATATGTAGCTGCAGGCTTTTCATTTTTTGGGGGGGGGTTTTCAGGGATCATCTAAAGATGGACAGGAGATAGTCACATAGATTGGGGTAGGAAGTTCCAAAGGATGGGAGAAGTTCTGGAGAAATTCTGTAGGCACACATGGGAGGAGGTGAAAAGGGAGCTAGAGAGCAGGAGATCTTAGGAGGACCAAAGAGAGAAGTTTGGTTGATATTTTGAGACCAGGATAGTGATGTAGCTGTGGGCACAGTTGTGGATGGCTTTTAAGTTGATGTTAGTACTTTGAATTGTATTCGTTGGGTGAGTGGAAGCCAGTGGAGACACTGGCAGAGAGGGGTGGCAGATACTGAGTGGCTGGAAAGGTGGATGAGTCTGGCAGCAGCATTCATGATGGACTAAAGGGGAGATGTAAAGGTAATCCAATGAGGAGGGAGTTGCAGTATTTGGTAAAATGATTCTTACCCTTCATATTATCCCTTCATATGGTATGATGCACTGAAGATACTGTAAGCAAATTGTAAAATGTTTGAATACTTTAAAGTTTTTCACAATTCCATTGGGTCCAGGAGGTCTCTGTTCTGTTTTATTTTAAAATTATTCATAGTCAATCAGAATAGTGGAAAAAAATTCAGTTCCGCTTTATTTGACCTCTCTCCGGATTTTTCTATTTGCAAAGAAGTTACAGGGAAGTTTCACTCATGGGGTGGAAACTCAGTTTGTTAGCATCTCTGTAGACTAAGACAATGAGTAGCTGATATTATGATGACCACACAAAAAAGTTTTCTTTTTGCCAGGATAGAGATATAGTAATGCATAGAACTTGGATTTCCCAAGATAAAACTGGCTTGCATTTGCATCTGCTAATGCCTAGCAAACAGAAGAATTGTAATTGTCTTTCCTTTTACAATGGTCCTATGGAGGGCGTGGTCAACAGCCAGTGTGAATATGGCCGCGGAGTAACTGATCTCCAGTGAAGTGGGATCCAAGCAGGCGCACACAGTGACGGGGAGCAGGATTCTCTCTCCCCCTTTTTACCCATATAACCCAGTGGCCTGCAGAAGAGTGATGGGGAAACTGAAAATACACGAGGGGCCCCACAAACTGACTTTTTCTGTCGGGTGGGAGCCCTGGAGAGCCAAGAAGGGGCCAGCACCTTCCCACACAAATCCACAGAGGCGGCTACTGCCCCTGCATGAGGCTTCTATAAGCACACTGATTGTTCCAGCAGACCTGGCACTGATAATTGTGCCTCTGCATCAACCAGCCCAGTGAAGCAGAAGGGAGAGACTGGAAGCTGAAGGAGATAATGTAAGTGACACTGATTCTGTAACTGATATGAATGTTTTTTGGGAAAAAGCTTGACTTTTTCTACCACTGCTCAACCAATACTGAACACAAATCTTAAAGAAATGTTAATTACTCTCAGGGGGCTCTACAACACGACAAGTCTTCCTTTATGAAACAAACCAGAGTTGAATTAACTTATTATTATTATTATTCAGAATTTATATAGCGCCAGCAATTTACGCAGCGCTTTACAATATAAAAGGGAGACAATACAGTTACAATACAATTAAATACAAGAGGATTAAGAGGGCCCTGCTCAGAAGAGCTTACAATCTAAAAGGGTGGGGCGGGTGGTACAGAAGGTTATAACTGTCGGGAATGAGTTGATGGAAGTGGTAGGAGATTAGTTTGCATTGTGATAGGCTTCCCTGAATAGATGAGTTTTCAGGGATCGCCTGAAGGTAGCAAGAGTAGGGGATAGCCGGACCGGTGGAGGTAGCGAGTTCCAGAGGATTGGAGAGGCTCTGGAGAAATCCTGGAGACGAGTGTGGGAGGAGGAGACGAGAGAGCTTGAGAGTAGGAGGTCTTGAGAAGAACGGAGGGGACGGTTTGGGTGATATTTGGAGACAAGATTGGTGATGTAGCTCGGGGCAGAGTTGTGAATGGCTTTGTATGTGGTGGTTAATATTTTGAATTTAATTCGCAGGGTGATTGGGAGCCAGTGTAGGGATTGGAGGAGAGGGTTGGCAGACACTGAGCGGTTGGTAAGGTGGATAAGTCTGGCAGCAGCATTCATGATAGACTGAAGAGGAGATGAGCCTATGGAGAGGCAGGCCAATGAGAAGGGAGTTGCAATAGTCAAGGCGAGAGATAACAAGGGAGTGAATGAGGAGCTTGGTAGTTTCATTTGTTAAAAAGGGGCGAATTTTGATTGGAGATGTTACGGAGGTGAAATCTACAAACTTTTGACAACGATTGGACTTGGGGCTGAAATGACAAGTCAGAGTCTAGGGCAGTGATGGCGAACCTTGGCACCCCAGATGTTTTGGAACTACATTTCCCATGATGCTCAACTACACTACAGAGTGCATGAGAATCATGGGAAATGTAGTTCCAAAACATCTGGGGTGCCAAGGTTCGCCATCACTGGTCTAGGGTTACACCTAGTACCCTGGCGTGAGGGGAGGGCCTGATGGTTGCATTGTTGATTTTGATGGAAAAGTCATGGAGGGGGGCATGTGCAGGGGGGATTATTAATAGCTCAGTTTTAGAGAGGTTTAGTTTAAGGAAATGGTGTGACATCCATGCTGATATGTCAGTTAGCAGGTTAGTAATGCGAGAGGACACTGAAGGAGTGAGGTGAGGAGTAAACAGATAGATTTGGGTGTCATTGGCATATAAGTGGTATTGGAAGCCGTGGGTGGTTATCAAGTGACCAAGGGAGGAGGTATAAATAGAGAAGAGAAGGGGTCCAAGAACAGAGCCTTGGGGGACCCCCATAGAAAGAGGCAATGGAGAGGAGGATACAGAGTTGTAGGTGACACTGAAGGAGCGCTGTGATAGATAGGCAGAGAACCAGGAAAGCGCAGAATCTCGGAGGCCAAGGGAATGTAGTTTATTGAGGAGGAGCGGGTGGTCAACAGTATCAAATGCAGCAGAGAGGTCAAGTAGTAGGAGTATGGAGTACTGGCTGTTGGTTTTAGCAGTTAGTAGATCGTTAGTGAGTTTTAGTAAGGCAGTTTCCGTGGAGTGCTGAGAGCGAAAGCCAGACTGTAATGGGTCAAGAAGGTTATTTTCACTGAGGTAGGAGCTAAGACGGTTGTAGACTAGGCGTTCTAGAAGTTTAGAGGTGAATGGGAGCAATGAGATAGGTCTTAAGTTGTTCAGGTTGGTGGGGTCCAGTGAGGGTTTTTTAAGTATGGGGGTGATCTGCGCATGTTTTAGAGGGGAGGGGAAGGTGCCACTTGAGAGGGAGAGATTGAAGATGTGAGTGAGGGAGCATAGGATAGAATTAGAGGGTGACCTTAATAGTTGTGAGGGGACAGGGTCCAAGGGACAATTGGTTAGGTGAGCATCTGAGAAAAGTTTTGCAACCTCTTCAGTAGTAGCCAATTCAAAAGAGGAGAGTGTTGAATGTGCTATTAGGCCAGGTATGTTGGGTGGGGAAGATGTACGCACAGCGGGGGTGTCCTCGCGAATTGCATCAATCTTGTCTTTGAAGTGATTGGCAATCTCTTGGGCAGTGAGTGAGTTGGTGGGTAGAGGGGGTGGGGGACGAAGCAGAGAGTTAAAAGTTGAGAAGAGCCGACGGGGATTGGATGACAAAGTATTAATAAGAGATACAAAGTAGGCTTGTTTGGCAGCATGGAGGCAGGAGTTGTATTTTAGAAGGGCAGATTTATATATGGTGAAGTCTTGGAGGCATTTGGTTTTACGCCACAGCCGTTCAAGAGCACGGCAACGTCTCTTGAGATTTCTAGTGTTGTCAGTTTGCCAGGGTTGTAATGGTCGGGGCCTGATTCTGCGTGTGGTTAGAGGAGCAAGTGCATCTAGTGATGAAGAGAGTGAACTGTTGTAGACAGAGATGGCAAGGTCAGGACAGGACAGGGGAGAGATTATTTCATATAGGTGGTCAGTAGTAGAATAGAGAAGAGAAGGTTTAAGGTGGCAAAGGTTCCTACAAGTAATTGTTTTCTGCTTGAAAGGATGGGTGGTTGGAGGCAAGGATACAGTGAAACTAATGAGGTTGTGATCAGAGAGAGGAAAGGGGGTGTTTGTGAGGTTGCCAGGGTTGCAGAGATGGGAGAATACAAGGTCAAGGGTATTACCATTAGAGTGAGTGGAAGTATGTGTCCATTGGGTTAGGTCAAAAGATGAGGTTAAGTCAAGAAGTTTAGCTGTAGTTGGGTTGTTAACGTTGATAGGAATGTTAAAGTCACCAAGAATGATGGTGGGTATTTCAGAGGAGAGAAAGTAGGGTAGCCAGGCAGCAAAGTCATCAAGAAAGCGTGAAACAGGTCCAGGAGGCCGATAAATTGCTGCAATCCTCAGAGAAATAGGAGAAAACAGGCGAATACAGTGCATCTCGAAAGAAGAGAGGGAAAGAGAGGGAGGGATGGGAAGGACTTGGAAGGTGCATTGTGGGGATAGAAGGAATCCAACTCCACCTCCTTTCTGTCCATTGGGTCTGGGGGAGTGAGTCCAATGGAGACCACCATGGGAGAGGGCAGCAGGAGTTCAAGTTTTGAAGCCAGGTTTCAGTTATGGCGAGTATGTTAAAGCCATGAGAGACAAAGAGGTCATGTACAGATGTTAGTTTGTTACAGATGGAGCGGGCATTTCAAAGGGCGCATGAGATAGGGGGGCTGCTTTGAGGAAGCAGGGGGATAGAAACTAAATTAAGTGGATTGCAGTGGTTGCCAGAGGGGGAGGGGTATTGAAGATGTGGCTTGCAGTTTGAGAGTGGCGGCCCAGGATTAGGAGAAATGTCACCTGAGACTAGGAGAAGGAGGAGGGTGAGGAACACAAGATGGGAGTGAGATGAGCATGAGCGCATGTGTCTAGTGGCCTTGGAGTTTATGCCAGCATATGGATGCAGCAAATGCAGGAGATGATGGGTGCAGTAGTAGGGAGAGGGTAGGAGTGAGGGTGATATGTGTATGCTGCAGGGTAGAGGGGAGGGATAGAGTAAGGAGAATTTGAGGATAGAAGACACTGATGTGAGAAGGAAGAGAATGAGGAGCATCGTACTAACGGCTAAGATCGACCATATTGAGCACAGGATGGGAGACTAAGCTCAGGCACACAACAAAATAGTCGATGCTCAAGGCAATTTGGTGGAAAAGATCTAAAACATTAAAATGGTGAACTAAGAGGACTGATCATGCAGAAATAATATTAAGTTCTGGAGTTTAACAGAATCCATCCCCGCCGCGGATATCTGTCAATACTCCCAAAGAATGATAGCATAGCTGCTCCCATCAAAAACAAAACCCAAGAAATAGTAACTGACAGAGCTCACAGGCTCCCTAAACCTGCATACCTCCCAGAACGGGTAACCGGGGATGTCATTGCAAAGATTCATTTCTTTCAGGTTAAGGATCAGTTATGTATTTTGCCCGACAATGCAACTCACTACCTGAACCATATTCGGGAATCTCCATGTATGCAGATCTCTCTCAGGCAACTACCTTAGCCCACAAGAACTTAAATACAATCACCAAGATTCTTCGCAACAATGTTCCTATGTTCGAATGTGTTTTAATTTAGAGAGGTTTTTTTTTTTTAGGTTTTTTTTACTTAGGTGTTGTTTGAATAGCAAATCTAACTTATTGTTCACTAGAGGTGAGGGTTGTCTTGATAATCACTTGAAATCCTGAGTAGGTGTGAAGTTAGACTGTAGATCCCATTGATATTCATAAATAAGAAAGGGGTTTTGGGACTTTGAGTGAGGTACACATGGTAGGAGAAAATGTAAAATTGTTTAATTGGCATATAAACAAAGCATGCCTCATAAACATGTGATACATGGTTGAACATGAATATTTTTATTCATATACAAGGCAATGGCATTAAAAAAGAGGAATTCATATATGTATATGCATGCATCTGAAATCGCATAGTATTCCACGGAAGTAACTAGTATAAAAAACAAAATGCTTATTGAGTAATGGATACAAAGAACCCCTTTGCTTTCCCCATTGATATTTATGTAATTGATCATTTTATATCAGAAATACCCTGATAACCATGCGAGACTGTGTTTACCTGCATGGGGATGCACAGTTCTTCCATGCTTCCCCATGCAAGCAGTCCCATTGATGTTAACTGGGAAGCAGCAGTTGTACGGACACAGTCGCTGCTCTTGATTTGACCTTCGTGTGGGTGCACGTGCAAGTCCCTGAACACTGACTGCATTCGGAGCTGTGCACCTGCACACACATGGATGTCAGATTTAGAGCAGCGACATTCCAATTAGCATGCATGAGACTACCTGCACAGGAAAGAAGGAACATCTGTGCACTTTGATACGCCCCATGTGGACAAGAGATTTAACAGGAATTTTGTTAGTTATGTTGTGTTTATGTGTGCCGATAATGATTTTCGTGTATTTTTAGTGAAACCAGTAATTTGATTCTGACTGACCTGGGGGGATTGTACTGTGACACAGACTGACCTGGGAGGATTATACTGGGGAACTGACATACAGTAGGTGTGCACAGCCTAAACCCCAAAGCTTAAACACATTAATGTGTATATACAGTATAATAATGGTATCAGTAGAGCAGTGGACAGCATTAGTAGGGCAGAGATTGGTGTCAGTGGGGCAGTGGGCGACGTTTTTTTTTATACATATACATTTATATTTTACAATTTCATTTGTTTTAGATTTTTTAGGAGCCCCATTAGGCTTTGGTGAATAAAGGGGGTCTAAACAGAGGGAATCTGCACCACACCGGATGATTAGGGTGTGCTCAGGCATGGGAACTGATTTACTTTGGAGGGGGGGAGGTAGGATTATACTGGGGGACAGATTGACCTTGGAGAGGATGGGGAAGTAGACTGACCTGGGGGGGGGATTATACTGGGGGATAGATTGATCTTTGGGGGGGGGGGGATTATACAGACTGACCTGATTTTACTATTTTTGATTAGATCAATAAATTTGACAGTGTGCACTATGGCCATCTTCTTCTCTTTCATTGAGTGTGGTCACTCATAAAGAGGAATAGGAATGGGCTTGGACGTGTTCGGGATCCCACCTGCCTGATCCTGCCAGAAAGCCAACGATGCACACCGCTAATCAGAGACAGTGAGACATTTCCTGGTCCGCAGCTGCACAGATTTGGGGAATTTCTCACTGCCTGTGATTAGCTGTGTACAGTGTTGGCTTCCTGGCGGGATTGGCAGGTGGGATCCTGAACATGCCCGAGCCCAATCTCTAAAGAGGAAGAAGTTTGTTTAACCCCTTTGCTGTCATTTGTTGGAAGCACTGGAAAAGACAACATCTCATTATAACTTTGAAGTGTTTTTGGACTTCCTGTAACTTAAGGGGTCTATTTTGTAAGGTGAGAAGATTGGATGCACTTGGCAGGGAGTGTGTACACATGATCAATTAATTGGTGTGAAGAGCACTTGAAATCAATGTGCAGGTTTTTGGTAAATTGCACTATTACTTTTAGAAGCATTTTTTCCAATTAAATGTAATTGGATCTTCTATGGCTCTGTAGCACTAACCCGTAGGGGTTGCAGATGACTGGGTTCCCCACAGCAAGGAAACAAGCATTTTTTTAAACTTTTTATACACACAAGTAACAGTCTTTAAGCTTGTTTTTTGTTTTGTTTTTATTAGGGTTAATAACTTGGATGAGGATAGGCATTATGAGATGCCCAACTTGACTTGCACAAAACTAGGGACAACTTCCTCCCTATGTACAGTTTGTCATAAAAGTGAGTACACTCCTCACATTTTTGTAAATATTTTCTTTTCATGTGATAACACTGAAGAAATGCTACAAAGTAGTGAGTGTACAGCTTGTATAACAGTGTAAATTTGCTGTACCCTCAAAATAACTCAACACACAGCGATTAATGTCTAAACAAAAGTGAGTACACCCCTAAGTGAAAATGTCCAAATTGGGCCCAAAGTGACAATATTTTGTGTGGCCACCATTATTTTCCAGCACTGCCGTAACCCTATTGGGCATGGAGTTCACCAGAGCTTCACAGGTTGCCACTGGAGTCCTTTTCCACTCCTCCATGATGACATCGCAGAACTGGTGGATGTTAGAGACCTTGCGCTCCTCCACCTTCCGTTTGAGAATGCTCCAAAGATGCTCAATAGGGTTTAGGTCTGGAGACACGCTTGGCCAGTCCATCATCTTTACCCTCAGCTTCTTTAAAAGGCAGTGGTCATCTTGGAGGTGTGTTTAGGGTCATTATCATGTTGGAATACTGCTCTGCGGCCCAGTTTCCGAAGGGAGGGGATCATGTTCTGCTTCATTATGTCATAGTACATGTTGCCATTTATGGTTCCCTCAATGAACTGTAGTTCTCCAGTGTAGGCAGCACTAATGCAGCCCCAGAGCATGACACTCCCACCACCATGCTTGACTGTAGGCAAGACACACTTGTCTTTGTACTCCTCACCTGGTTGCCACCACACATGCTTGACACCATCTGAACCAAATAAGTTTATCTTGGTTTCATCACACCACAGGACATGGTTCCAGTAATCCCTGTCCTTAGTCTGCTTTTCTTCAGCAAACTGTTTGCAGGCTTTCTTGTGCATCATCTTTAGAAGAGACTTCCTTCTGGGATGACAGCCATGCAGACCAATTTTATGCAGTGTGCAGCGTATGGTCTGAGCGCTGACAGGCTGACCCCACACCCCTTCAACCTCTGCAACAATGCTTGTAGCACTCATACGTCTATTTCACAAAGACAACCTCTGGATATGATGTTGAGCACATGCACTCAATGACCACGGTGAGGCCTGTTCTGAGTGGAACCTATCCTGTTAAACCACTGTATGGTCTTGGCCACTGTGCTCTAGCTCAGTTTCAGAGTCTTGGCAATCTTCTTATAGCCTAGGCCATCTTTATGTAGAGCAACAATTCTTTTTTTCAGATCCTCAGAGTTCTTTGCCATGAGGTGCCATGTTAAAATTCCAGTGATCAGTATGAGAGTGAGAGCGATAACACCAAATTTAACACACCTGCTCCCCATTCACACCTAAGACCTTGTAACACTGATGAGTCATATGACACAGGGGAGGGAAATGGCTAATTGGGCCCGATTTGGACATTTTCACTTAGGGGTGTACTCACTTTTGTTGCCAGTGATTTAGACATTAATGGCTGTGTGTTGAGTTATTTTGAGGGGAGAGAAAATTGACACTGTTATACAAGCTGTACACTCACTACTTTACATTGTAGCAAATTGTAATTTCTTCATTGTTGTCACATGAAAAGATATAATAAAATATTTACAAAAATGTGAGGGGTATACTCACTTTTGTGAGATACTGTACAACTTCAGATTCGTTTCTTCACTCCACAACACTGACAATCATTAACTAGATGCCGACCGCCGGCTGTCAAATGACGGCCAGGCGGCGCACCTATTGTGGCGGGAGGCCGTCATATGACGGCCTCCCGTTTAAACAGGGAATGCGCGCGATCGTGTGCGCGCATTCCTGTTTCTTCGGTGGCGACGTGTCACGGAGACACCGCTCGCCACCGAAGGGGGTGAACAGCCATTCGTTATGGCTGTTTACCACGTGATCGGCCGTGATGAAGTCACGGCCGATCACAGATGGTCACACCCCGACTGTGCACGGCGCATGCGTGCGATCATGAGCGCGCTGCGCGTGCACGTCGGTGGCGGCGTGTTCCCCAGGAACACTGCTCGTCACCGACGCTGGTAAACAGCCATTGGCCGGCTGTTTACCCACGTGATCGGCTGTGATCCTTTTACAGCCGATCACTAAAATTTAAACAAACCGCGGTAACGAGATGTTACCGGGTTGTTCTCCTCCTCACACATCGATCGTGTGTGAGGAGGAGATTGCGGTAACATCTGGTTACCGCCTAGTGTACACCAATCACACTGATTGCCTGCCTGCCCCCCCCCCCCAATAAAGAGGACCTGTCACCGCCCCTCATAGTACCTGTCAATCACAGTCCATCAGAGTACCTGTCACAGTCCATCAGAGTATTTGAGTACCTGTCCCAGCCCATCAGAGTACCCGAGTACCTGTCCCAGCCCATCAGAGTACCCGAGTACCTGTCCCAGCCCATCAGAGTACCCGAGTACCTGTCACAGCCCATCAGAGTACCCGAGTACCTGTCCCAGCCCATCAGAGTACCCGAGTACCTGTCACAGCCCATCAGAGTATCCGAGTACCTGTCCCAGCCCATCAGAGTACCCGAGTACCTGTCACGGCACATCAGAGTACCCGAGTACCTGTCACGGCACATCAGAGTACCCGAGTACCTGTCACGGCACATCAGAGTACCCGAGTACCTGTCACGGCACACCAGAGTACCCGAGTACCTGTCACGGCACACCCGAGTACCTGTCACGGCCCATCAGGGTACTAGAGTACCTGTCACGGCCCATCAGGGTACCCGAGTACCTGTCACGGCCCATCAGGGTACCCGAGTACCTGTCACGGTCCATCAGGGTACCCGAGTACCTGTCACGGTCCATCAGGGTACCCGAGTACCTGTCACGGTCCATCAGGGTACCCGAGTACCTGTCACAGTCCATTAGAGTACCGAGTACCTGTCACAGTCCATTAGAGTACCGAGTACCTGTCACAGTCCATCAGGGTACCCGAGTATCTGTCACAGCCCATCTGAGTACCCGAGTACCTGTCTCAGTCCATCAGGGTACCCGAGTACCTGTCACAGTCCATTAGAGTACCGAGTACCTGTCACAGTCCATTAGAGTACCGAGTACCTGTCACAGTCCATCAGGGTACCCGAGTACCTGTCACAGCCCATCTGAGTACCCGAGTACCTGTCACAGTCCATCAGGGTACCCTAGTACCTGTCACAGCCCATCTGAGTACCCGAGTACCTGTCACAGTCCATCAGGGTACCCGAGTACCTGTCACAGTCCATCAGGGTACCCGAGTACCTGTCAGAGTCCATTAGAGTACCGAGTACCTGTCACAGTCCATTAGAGTACCGAGTACCTGTCACAGTCCATTAGAGTACCGAGTACCTGTCACAGTCCATTAGGGTACCCGAGTACCTGTCACAGTCCATTAGAGTACCGAGTACCTGTCACAGTCCATTAGAGTACAGAGTACCTGTCACAGTCCATTAGAGTACCGAGTACCTGTCACAGTCCATCAGGGTACCCGAGTACCTGTCACAGCCCATCTGTGTACCCGAGTACCTGTCACAGTTCATCTGAGTACCCGAGTACCTGTCACAGTCCACCTTACCATACTTTCAGAGTACCCAAATACCAGTCACCAAACCATCAGAGTACCTGTCACCAGGCCATCAGAGTACCTGAGTACTTGTCACCAGGCCATCAGAGTACCCGAGTACCTGTCACCAGGCCATCAGAGTACCCGAGTACCTGTCACCAGGCCATCAGGGTACCCGAGTACCTGTCACCAGGCCATCAGAGTACCCGAGTACCTGTCACCAGGCCATCAGAGTACCCGAGTACCTATCTCCAGCCCATAAGAGTACCCGAGTACCTATTTGCAGCCCATGTCTCATAGAATATACGTTGGGGTGTTTGCTTTTCAAAATGGGGTCATTTTGTGGGTAATTTCACTGTTCTGGTGATCCAGGACCTTCAAAAGTGTGATGGGTAGGAATGAAATGAGATGTGTCATTTATGCTCCTAGAACGCCTGAACGTACTACTTCAATGTTCGGCCTCTCTATGTGGCCAGGCTGTGTAAAAGTCCTACACATGTGGTATCGCCGTACTCGGGAAGAGTAGCAGAATGTATTTTGGGGTGTAATTTTTGCTATATACATGCTATGTGTTAGAAATATCTTATAAATTGACAATTTTGTGTAAAAAAAAATGTGTTTTAATTTTTTTCCACATATTCCAAAAACTTCTGGAACAAAATTAACCATTCAAAAGACTCATTATGCCTCACAGATTATACGTTGGGGTGTTTGCTTTCCAAAATGGGGTCATTTCATGGGAAATTCCATTGTCCTGGTACTCCAGGGCCTTCAAAAGTGTAATAGGTGGTTGAGAAATGAGATGCGTCATTTTTGCTCATAGAACGTTTAAAGGTACTACATCAATGTTGGTGCTCTGTATGTGGCCAGGCTGTGTAAAAGTCTCACACATGTGGTATCGCCGTACTCGGGAAGAGTAGCAGAATGTATTTTGGGGTGTAATTTGTTGTATGCATATGCTGTGTGTGAGAAATAACCTGATAATATGACAATTTAGTAAAAAAAAAAAAAAAAATCTTCATTTTGCAAAGAATTGTGGGAAAAAATGACAACTTAAAAAAATTCACCATGCTACTTACTTAATACCTTGGGATGTCTACTTTGTAAAAAGGGGTCATTTGGGGGGTATTTGTACTTTCCTGACTTGTTAGTGTCTCAAGAAATGAGGTACACCTGATGTACTGAAGGCCTGATCAGAAGTGATCAATTTTCAGTGATTGGCACCATAGTTTGTAGAGATATGTAGCAGTATACATTTTGGCCAAAATTTATGAAGAAAAATTACTAATTAGCAAAAATGTATGACAGAAACCAAGAAAAAGGCATTTTTTTTACAAAATTTACGTTTTATTTTATTTATAGCACAAAAAATAAAAAACACACTAGTGATTAAATACCACTAAAAGAAAGCTCTATTTGTGTGGAAAAAAGGACGCAAGTTTCATATGGATACAGTGTTGGATGACTGAGTAATTGTCATTCAAACTGTGAGAGCGCTGAAAGCTGAAAATTGGTCTGGTCAGGAAGGGGGTGTAACTGCACTGTATTGAGGTGGTTAAACAAAAAAGTTGCAACAGCCCCTGTGGACTAGGAACTCTCAGTCCTTTTTGAAGTAGCGCAAAGTGTTGTGAACTGCATCCTGAAGTACCTTCAACTCCCTTGTGAACTGATCCCAGCTCTACCCACTGTAGGAAACGCCAGCCCACCTGGCTTCGTCTTCACCAGTCCACCCAACTCACCGATCTACCAAACTGACTTCATTGGTCTACCCAACTGATTCTTCACCAGTTTACTTGACTGACTCTTGAGATCTCCAAGGGCAAGGTTAGAGAAGCTTTAAGCACACCGCTATCTTCCAGAGAGACCTGCTACATGTGGCAGTGTCTCCCCTTGTAAATCCCTGACCGTGCTGTAGTACTCACACTGTCCTCCTTGCTCCCTTGCTGTCTCTCAGGGAAAACTCCTTCCAAACTGTTTCTGTTGTAAGAGCCTCCCAAGCTGCGGTCAAAGGCAGAGCAGCCTCTCAGACTAGGGGGTTTGCCTCAAGGGTCACCAACAGTCTCTTCAGCACTCCATCTTCCACCCAACTCCCCTTGCCAGCATGACGTATCTACACTTTAAGGCTGGTTCACAACCCATGCCAGGCCCACTGCCTGGGGATTGGATAAACTCCCCTAAATATGCAATGCAATGAAGGGTGACCCCCCTCCCCATCTGATCACAGTCCCAGTTACAATCAAGGGTGACCCCCCTCCTTATCTGATCACAGCCCCAATTACAATCAAGGGTGACCCCCCTCCCCATCTGATCACACTCCCAGTTACAATGAAGGGGGACCCCCTCCTCATCTGACCACAGCCCCAGTTACAATGAAGGGTGACCCCCCTCCTCATCTGATCACAGTCCAAGTTAAAGAGGAGGGCCGGTTATACAAAAAAAAAAAAAAAAAAAAGTCAGCAGCTGCAAACACTGCAGCTGCTGACTTAATCAACACACTCACCTGTCCAGGGTGCCCGCGATGTCGGCCGCCCGAGGCCGACCCGTCCCTCGGCTCTCGGGTCCCGGTGCTGCCATTCCTTGTAAGGGAAACAGGCAGTGGAGTCTTACGGCTTCACTGCCCGTTTCCTACTGCGCATGCGCGAGTCCCGCAGCTACTGCGCATGCGCGAGTCCCGCAGCGCTTTCTGAATGGGACGCGCTGTGTTCTGGAACACACAGTTCCCAGAACACAGCGCGACTCATTACCCAGAAGACGCCGCGACGAAGACAGAAGACAGAAGATCTCCGCGGAGGAGGAAGAGGAAGATTAGGAGAAAGTGCCTAGCAACAGGCATTTCTGGTAAGTAAAAAAAAAAAAAAAAAATGTCATTTTTTTTTTTTTTTATATTTTTTTGTAATTTTTAATATTTTTTTTGTTTTCAGGGTGGCCCTCCACTTTAAGTTACAATGAAGGGTGACCCCCCTCCTTATCTGATCACATTCCTAAACACAAGTAAGCCCGACCCTCTTCACCCTCATTCGATAACAATCCCAGCGTCACCCACCAAGTCGCTTGCCAACCACAAGATGTCAGCCATTACACCCGCCCCTGGTCAATGTAACCAATGAGAGGCCGTGCAGAGCTCACCTTCCGCCTCCTCTGGATCACATGCTCCTTCTTGCAGAGCCCACGTGTTTCCTATGAGCCCGGCGATCATGGCGGCTCAGATGATCGAACATGTGCTGGCCCAGGCGGAGAAGGATGAGGCGGAGAAGCTCAGACTCATCACCGTGGACAAGGAGCTAGAGCTGCAGTTCGATCTGGGCAACCTGCTCGCCACAGACCCCAACCCGGCCGACTCGAAGGCCTTCAGACAGCAGGGCCGGGAGGATTTCCTGCGCTCCCTGGCCCGGGACAACACGCAGCTCCTCATCAATCAGATGTGGACTCTGCCGACCCAGCGGGTGGAGGAGGCGGTGGTGGCCACTCTGCCGGAGCCCAGCACCAGGCTGCCCCGGGAGAAGCCGATCCCGAAGCCCCGGGCGCCCACCCGCTGGGAGGAGTTCGCCAAGTTAAAGGGAATCCAGAAGAAGAAGAAGACCAACCTGGTGTGGGACAAAAACAGCAAGGAGTGGCGGCGGCGCTGGGGCTACAAACGGGCCAATGATGACACCAAGGACTGGCTGATCGAGGTCCCGGCCACCGCCGACCCGAACCAGGATCAGTTCTCCAAGAGGATGAAGGCCAAGAAGGAGCGTGTGGCCAAGAACGAGCTGAACCGGCTCAGGAACTTGGCCAGAGCCGACAAGGGCAAAGTCCCTGGAGTAGGACTCACCCCTACCGGACAGCCTAGCCGGGATGAGCTGGGCAAAGCCATGCATGTGGCCAAGAGATCTACAGCCTCTATGGGCAGGTTCCAGGACAAGCTACCCAAGGAGAAGGATCCCAAGAACATGGGCAAGAAGAGGAAGTTCCAGCCCCTGGTGGGGGACATGGGGGCAGAGAAGAACAAGCAGCTGGAGATCCTGAAGGTCCTGGGCAGTAAGAAACCCATGATGGATGTCACCAAGGCTGTCAACCGACAGATGAGAGAGGAAGATGCTGCCGAGTCAGCCAAGAGGTGGAAGTCCTCCAAAAAAGGGGGGCGAGGGGGCAAACAGGGTGGCAAGAAGGGCAAAGGACCTGCCAGAGGGGGCAAGGGTCAGGGGAGCAAAGGACCAGCCAGAGGGGGCAAAGGACCAGCCAGAGCGGGCAAAAGTCAAGGGGGTAAAGGGTTTGGGGGTAAAAGGAAAAAATAAGCCCATGGACCTCATCTGATGGCGTGTAGTCCTACGCCTATCACCGACACTTTATTGACTCATGATCTCCATTGGAACGTTTTCATGTGAATATTATGTGATGAGGGCTGTTGGCTGATATGTTATTAGGAAGAATATTTTTCTATTAAGCGTTTATCTGTTTCTTGGGTCTGTGAATAAATAAGCAAGGTGAAAATAATCTGAATATTTAAGTTGTGCCTACTGACATTTCTTAGAATTGTAGATTGAAATCGTGGTTATGAAACTCCTATAGGTTTGCAATATCACATATATATGTCCACCCAACGGGCAAGAGAGAAATGGGGTGCTATTGTTGATGGCATTTCACATACTGGCAAAATGGCAGAGAAACCGCATTGTGCTGCATCACAATACAGACCTGTGCGGCTCCAAAACAATGGGGGAGGGGGGGTAGGGAACGTCTTTTCCCATATTTCTGTTGCTAGGGAAGACTGATTGAAACCAATGGGCTGCTGTACATACAGAACACGGCCTGTACAAGTGTGAAGCTGGCCATACAACTTTCTTGTTCAATTCCCTTTTGATTTACCTTTTAACCATTGTAGTACAAGGGCCTACCTGATTGCATACAAATTGAAAGTGTTTAGGTTTGACCTCATATTATGTGTTTTTGGTAAATCTAAGGAAAATGTATAATGTATGGCCAGCCTTAGGCCTCATGCACATGAGCAGTTTGGCCCAGGTGTGTCAGATGCCAGTACTTTTGGGTGCCCTGGAGGTTCAGTTGAGCATCAGTACCACTGCCAGCTGGCAGTCAAAATCTTTGACTAGCTGAAAGACGCGCACTCTACCAAATGGTAGCCTTGTTTAAGGATGTATTCCCCGAATGCCTTTTCTACATTCCAGGCATACATTGCTAAACGGGAGTACCAGTCGGTGCTACGTATTTCAGGCTATCCTAAATTTTGACAGGCTAACAGCAGCACGACAAATGCTGTATGACGTGTACGTGAAAAAATCAGGGCGGCCATGGGCCAAACCCCCTTAAAATCATGAGGTCTAATAGTGTATTATCTCAAGCCTACGGGCAGTGATAAAATGAGGGCTTATTTGCAATACAGCGCCATATTGTGTTTTTAAACTGGTGCTATGCTGCATTGTGATTTATGTGTAGTGGTGTTTTGTATTCTTTCACGGTATACTTGTTAACATGCCTAAAATGTTTTTGGAGTGCATTTGTATGTGGTGTGTGGGTTTTTTTTTTCCCCACGCCAACACAGTTCATTGATGTTAATTGAATTCCTGATATGTAAGGCTGGTCATGCATTATACAATTTTCCTTAGATTTACCAAAACCATAGAATGGGGTAAAACCTAAACTTTTGTTTTGTATGCAATCAGGCAGGCCCTTACATTAGAGTTAAAGGTAATCAAATAGGAAAATTGATTATTATATGACCAGCTTAGGGCAGATTGCCTCCTTGTGCTAGAGCTGTGTTGGGCAACTCGGCCCGGTGCTGTTGGTGTGAACAAGACCTATATAATTTTCACTGTGGGACGAGGACTTGTCTTTATTACATGATGTAAATGTGACAGTTTATTCCTAAATGGTAACGGTAGTGTTCTAGTGCACAAAAAAAGGTCCTACAAGGAAAGAGAAGCAACCAGGTAGCTCGCTTTCCATATTATGTCACCCATTATATATAAAAATAATACATTTGTGTACCCAACACATTTTGCTTTGTGCATTTTCCTGTTTCTGCTGTAACAGACTGACCCTTTTTTTGTGGTCTAAATTCATTGTGTAGATCTGTCACCTGTACAAATGGACTTTACTTATGAAGGGGTTTAAATCACTTTTATTTTGCCTAAGGCTACATTTAGATGGGCATTTGCAGCAGGAATCGCATTCCTGCTGCTGCGTTTGACACCTGTTAGTGGCTAGATGCAGCCACTGAGCATGTACGCTTCAGCTGGTTCACACTTATGCAATATAGGAAAAGCAGCAAATCTTGTGCATTTCTCACACACTGCATTGCGATCGCATGGCATCCATGCAATCTGCTGCAGGTGTCGATGTTAAAGCGGAGTTCCGCTTAAAAAAAAAAAAATAAGTCAGCAGCTACAAATACTGCAGCTGCCGACTTTTAATAGTCGGACACTTACTTGTCCCAGGGTCCAGCGATGCGGGGGAACAAAGCCTCGCTCGTCTCCCCCCTCCTCTCTGTGGCAGCTGCATTGTCGCTGTGGGTGAGCAGCAAGTAGGAGCTGGAACCCGCTAAAAAAGGTCAACCCTTAAAGCAGAAGTTCATTTTTTGGGTGGAACTCTGCTTTAGGGGCGGTGAAAGCGTAGGCGGTAAAGCGCTGCTGGTTTTAGCTGGTGCATAACTGTCTTACTGGCACTTTTCAGCTGTTAGCGGGGTGCTTTTTAACCCCTTAGCTAGCAGCCGAAAAAGGATTAGAGGGGCCGCTGCTGAAGTGCTTCGCAGGCACTTCAGCAGTGCTGGCCTTTGATTTTAATGGGCAGGGGTGCTGGAGGAGCGGTTTATTCACTGCTCCCGCAATGTCCCAAAGATGCTGCTTGCTTGACTTTTTTTTTTTTTTATTTTTTTTTTTTTTGAGGGCTGTTTTTTAGCGTGAGAACGCCTGAGTAGCGCCCCAGTGTGAAAGTAGCCTAAATGAATTTCCTGAATGGTGACACAACTTACTATTGGATACTTGTACTGAGAGAAATATGCCATTGTTGAAAATTGTTTGCCTGACCAACCAAGAACAAAATCACAGTAAAATCAATCAGTGTGCAGTCTGGACATCTGTGGGGATGGAAGACCAGAGTGCAGCCCCTCTGTGGCCCCTATAACAGGGTGACTGCAGCCAGGCACTATAGAGGAAAAGAAAAACAGAGCCTCGAAGTGCAGTATTGGTAAACCATTTAATAAGTCAAAAGTCTAACTATTCACAAAGGGAGCATAAACACAAGCATGATAGTAATCTTGCTGCAAAATGCAGGGGTGTTTTTCTCCTAAACGTCTGTCTCTAAAGTGCAGCTGACTGCTTGTGGGGGTGGATTCCGGCATTTGCAGCCTATGGGAACATGGGGCAATCGGAGATGACATCACTTCCGGGTGCAGGATGCGAGTAGGTGGATTCACGTTCGGAGCATGCTTGCTCCTTCCTCGGGCCATACAAAATGCCATCTTTGTTGTATATGTGCTGGGGAGATAAACCCCCCCAGTCACATGATCTTGTGATTGGTTGGGTTTATCTCTCCAGTACATATACCACAACAAAGATGGGTTTTGTATGGCCTTAGGAAGGGGAAAGCATGCTCCAAAGGTGAAGCTGCCTCCTCTTACCCTGCAAGCGTAAGTGATATTTCCAATCTCCCCTGTGTCAATATACACTTAGTGGGATTTTTTTTTTTTTTTTTACCAAAAATATGTAGTAGAATACATATTGGCCTAAATTTTTTAAAGAATTTTTTATTTATTGGAAATGTTTTATAGTAAAAAAAAAAAAAAGTTTTTCTTTTTCTTTCCTCAAAATTGTCTTTTTTTTTTTTTTTTTTTTTTTTTTTTTTTTTTTTTGATCAAATACCACCAAAAGAAATCTCTATTTGTGGGGGGGGGGGGGGGGGGAAAGGCCATACATTTTATTTGGGTACAGCATTGCATGACTGCGCAATTGTCAAAGTAACGCAGTGCCGTATTGCAAAAAGTGTCTTGGTCATGAAGGGGGGGTAAATCTTCCAGAGGTCAAGTGGTTAAGGTAAAAAAAAAACCTTTTGACTTAAGAACTACCTTAAAAGATAAGTTTGGAAACATGTTATATGTTCCACCTGTTTCTCCTAATGTTACCGATGCTGCAGCTGCTGCCCACCACCCCCTCCCTCTGTGAGCAGTGCGGAACAAAGTGTCAGCTCTTTGTATGAATGAACTACAAGCCCCAACATCCTTAGTGGCTGTCGGCTTGTAGTTCTCCATGAACTACCACAGCACTGTGGAGCACTGAGGTAGTTCATTGATTTTCTTCCTGTCAGTGTATCTGTGTTTCAGGGGGGGAGGGGATACCTGTCAAATACAAGTATTTGCTCCCACTTCCGGGGAAAGATTGCCACAATATTGTGTGGTGAACTACGCAATGTCTAAGCCATTTAAAAAAAATTAAAACTCTTCCAGTACTACAGAGGTAAGTGCAGTGGAGACTAGACATGTGCATTCGTTTTCGTCCGAATGCATTTTCGTCCGAATTTCAGGTATTTTCGTTTTGACAACTATAACGAAAGCACAAAATCCGAAAAACAAAAGATCCGACATAAATAAATGCTTTATTTTTGTTTTCATTGTTACAACAGTTCGATATAGAATAGGAGATTCGACATGACTGACAATAACAATCTGTCTATAGAACCTGTGGTCGAATGTGCCTAACCTTACCTCTATTAGTCCAAGATTATATAGAGAAAATATTCGACAGAGAAAAAAGATTTGGCAGAGAGAAAAGATTCTGCAAGTTACTGTCCTAAAAAGTGTTTGGGGACCCGGGTCCTGCCCCAGGGGACATGTATCAATGCCAAAAAAAAGTTTTAAAAACGTCTGTTTTTTCGGGAGCAGTGATTTTAATAATGATTAAAGTGAAACAATAAAAGTGTAATATTCCTTTAAATTTCGTAGGGGGGGGGGTGTCTATAGTATGCCTGTGAAGGGGCTCATGTTTCTGGTGCTTAGAACTGTCCCTGCACAAAGTGTCATTTATGCAGGAAAAAAAGTTCTTTAAAATCACTCGCAGCTATTATGAATTGTCGGCTCCCGTAATACAGAGAACACTCATTGAAAGTCATTGATAAAAAAAAAAAAAAAAAGCGTGGGGGTCCCCCAAATTCAATTACCAGGCCCTTCAGGTCTGGTATGGATATTAAGGGGAACCCTGCCTCAAATTTAAGAAAAAATTTGACGTGGGGTTCCCCCTAAATATCCATAACCAGACCCTTCAGGTCTGGTATGGATATTAAGGGGAACCCCGTGTCAAATGTAAAAAAAATTGACGTGGGGGTCCCCCTAAAAATCCATACCAGACCCTTTATCCGAGCACGCAACCTGGCAGGCCGCAGGAAAAGAGGGAAGGACGAGAGAGCGGCCCCCCCTCCCTCCTGAACCGTACCAGGCCACATGCCCTCAACATTGGGAGGATGCTTTGGGGGTCTGTGACCCCTCAAAGCACCTTGTCCCCATGTTAATGAGGACAAGGGCCTCATCCCCACAACCGTGGCCGGTGGTTGTGGAGGTCTGCGGGTGGGGGGCTTATCAGAATCTGGAAGCCCCCTTTAACAAGGGGACCCCCAGATCCCGCCCCCCCCTGTTTGAAATGGTAAGGGGGTACAAAAGTACCCCTACCATTTCACAAAGAAAGTGTAAAAAATAGTTAAATAAGACAAACACACTTTTGAAAACTTCCTTTATTAAAAATAAAAAAAAGATTCCAGCGGCGGTAATCCACTCTTGCTATCCAGCGACGGACGATCATCTCTCCAGCGATATCTCATCTCATCCAGCGCAGCGAATCCATCCTTCTTCTGTCTCCATGGAGGAGACACTGCAGGGATTGCGGCGGCCTGACGTTTCTTATATACGGGGGGCGGGGCCACCCGTCACCTGACCCCGCCCCCTCTGACGCAAGGGGAAACCCGGGGTTCCCTGTGACGTATGGGTGACCCCGCACCCCTCTGATGTAACACAGGCAGGTTTCCGTTACATCAGAGGGGGGGCGGGGTCACCCATACGTCACAGGGAACCCCGGGTTTCCCCTTGCGTCTGAGGGGGTCAGGTGACGGGTGGCCCCGCCCTCCGTATATAAGAAACGTCAGGCCGCCGGAATGCCTGCAGTGTCTCCTCCGTGGAGACAGAAGGAGGATGGGTTCGCTGCGCTGGATGAGATGAGCCATCGCTGGGGAGATGACCGTCCGTCGCTGGATAGCAAGAGTGGATCACCACCGCTGGAATCTTTTATTTTTAATAAAGGAATTTTTCAAAAGTGTGTTTGTCTTATTTAACTATTTTTTTTACACTTTCTTTGTGAAATGGTAGGGGTACTTTTGTACCCCCTTACCATTTCAAATGGGGGGCGGGATCTGGGGGTCCCCTTGTTAAAGGGGGCTTCCAGATTCTGATAAGCCCCCCGCCCGCAGACCTCCACAACCACCGGCCACGGTTGTGGGGATGAGGCCCTTGTCCTCATCAACATGGGGACAAGGTGCTTTGAGGGGTCACAGACCCCCAAAGCATCCTCCCAATGTTGAGGGCATGTGGCCTGGTACGGTTCAGGAGGGAGGGGGGGCCGCTCTCTCATCCCCCCCCCCCTCTTTTGCTGTGGCCTGCCAGGTTGCGTGCTCGGATAAAGGGTCTGGTATGGATTTTTAGGGGGACCCCCACGTCAAATTTTTTTATTTTTTTTTTTTGACGCGGGGTTCCCCTTAATATCCATACCAGACCTGAAGGGCCTGGTAATTGAATTTGGGGGACCCCCACGCTTTTTTTATTTTTTATTTATTTATGCGAGTGATTTTAAAGGACTTTTTTCCCTGCATAAATGACACTTTGTGCAGGGACAGTTCTAAGCACCAGAAACATGAGCCCCTTCACCGGCATACTATAGACACCCCCCCCCCCTACGAAATTTAAAGGAATATTACACTTTTATTGTTTCACTTTAATCATTATTAAAATCACTGCTCCCGAAAAAACGGCCGTTTTTAAAACTTTTTTTTGCATTGATACATGTCCCCTGGGGCAGGACCCGGGTCCCCAAACACTTTTTAGGACAGTAACTTGCAAATTAGTCTTTAAAATTAGCACTTTAGATTTTGAACATTGGAGTCCCATAGACTTTAACAGGGGTTCTAAAGTATGCTATATACTAGCTCCGTCGAATCTTCTTTATATATTCGACAGACACCATAAGCCTTCAAAGACAGATTAGACCGTAATTCATGTGGATTTTCGGACTAATGCAATTTTTGAACGAAAAATGAAATAAATAAAAACGAATTTCCGGAGTAACTAAATAAATTAAGTTTTCGGACGAAAACGAAATTCCGAAACGAAATATTTTACTCTGCACATGTCTAGTGGAGACCAGGGGCATTAGTTCACCTTTTCATTAAGTACAGAGGGTATTACAGTATGTGCAAGAAGAGAGTGCAGAATTTACAGCAGTATATACAAGAGAGCGGAGCATATGATGGTATATGTCGGAAATGAGTGCAAAGTGTAAGACGTTATGTACAGGAAATTTGTGCAGAGGGCTGGTAGTATGTACAGGAGTGGAGTGTCGAGGGCATGACAGTGGGCAGAATATTCAGGAGAGGGGGGGTTGAAAGTGGGTAGTATGTACAGGGTATCGGAGAGGAGTGTGGAGGGTATTACAGTGGGCAGTATGTGCAAGAGAGGAGTGTGTAGTTTGACCTTGAGCAGCGTGTACGGGGGAGGGGGTGGTGTGACAGTGGGTAGTATGTATGGGGTATCGGAGAGAAGTGTGGAGGGTATGACAGTGGGCGGTATGTGCAGGAGAGGAGTGTGGGTGGGTATGGCAGCGGGTAGTATGTACCGGAGAGGAGTGCGGGGGGGGGGTATGACAGCGGGTAGTATGTACTGGAGAGGAATGTGGGGGGGTGGGTATGACAGTGGGTAGTATGTACAGTAGAGGAGTGTTGGGGGGGTATGATGATAAGTGTGGAGAGTATGACAGTGCGCGGTATGTACAGGAGAGGAGTGGGGGGGGTATGACAGTGGGTAGTATGTACTGGAGAGGAGTGTTGGGTGGGTATGACAGTGGGTAGTATGTTCAGGAGAGAGTGTGGGGTGGTGGTTGGAGAACTGTATATATGGATGGTATATGGGGGGGGGGGTTTGATAACTGCATATATGGGGGGGGCAGCAGGTAGTATGTACCGGAGAGGAGTGTGGGGGGGTATGTCAGTGGGTAGTATGTACAGTAGAGGAGTGTGTGGGGGGTATGATAGTGGGTAATATGTTCAGGAGTGGGGGGGGGGGGGTATGACAGTGGGTAGTATGTACAGGAGAGAGTGTGAGGTGGTGGTTGGAGAACTGTAGATGGGGGGGGGGGGGGGGCTGTATACATGGATGGTATATGGGGGGGGCTGTGTACATGGATTGTATATAGGGGGGTTTGTGAACTGTATATATGGATGGTATGATAGTGGGTAGTATGTGCAGGAGAGAAGTGTGGGGGGATATGACAGTGGGTAGTATGTACCGGAAAGGAGTGGGGGGGGGTATGACAGTGGGTATTATGTACAGTAGAGGAGTGTGGGGGCGGGGGGTATGACAGTGGGTAGTATGCACTGGAGAGGAGTGTGGGGGGGTATGACAGTGGGTAGTATGCACTGGAGAGGAGTGTGGGGGGGGGTATGACAGTGGGTAGTATGCACTGGATAGGAGTGGGGGGGGTATGACAGTGGGTAGTATGCACTGGATAGGAGTGGGGGGGTATGACAGTGGGTAGTATGCACTGGAGAGGAGTGTGGGGGGGTATGACAGTGGGTAGTATGCACTGGATAGGAGTGGGGGGGGTATGACAGTGGGTAGTATGCACTGGATAGGAGTGGGGGGGGTATGACAGTGGGTAGTATGTACAGTAGAGGGGTGGGGGGTATGACAGTTGGTAGCATGCACTGGAGAAGGGGGGGGAGGTATGACCGTGGGTAGTATGCACTGGATAGGAGTGGGGGGGTATGACAGTGGGTAGTATGCACTGGATAGGAGTGGGGGGGGGGGGTATGACAGTGGGTAGTATGGACTGGAGAGGAGTGTGGGGGGGTATGACAGTGGGTAGTAAGTACAGTAGAGAATTGTGGGGGGGTATGGCAGTGGGTAGTATGTTCAGGAGAGAGTGTGGGGTGGTGGTTGGAGAACTGTATATATGGGGGGGGGGGGGGGGGGACTGTATACATGGATGGTATATGTGGGGGTTTGAAAACTGAATATATGGGGGGAGCGACTGTGTACATGGATGGTGTATGGGGGAGGGGGGTTGAGAATGTGTATATATGGATGGTATATGGGAGGGGGTGAGAACTATATATATGGGGGGGGGACTATATATATATATATAGGGGGAGAGGAAACGCCGCCCCCGTGCCAGTGTGAAAGGGACCTCATGCTTAAAAAAACTCAAAAGAGCTCAATAAAAATGCGAAGAGAAAGAGAACAAGCTTCTTCCAGCTTTTATAGGCAGAAATAAAAGCTCAAATGCCTGTAAAAATAAGCTTTTTTTTTTTAGCTGCAGTGTGCATGAACCCTTAAGCTATCTGTATTTACTTCCATGCATTGGGGAAATCGCTGTGTATGTGCATCAGACTCCCGAGTCATATTCTGTAAGTAGCCTAATAATCACCCTTTGCACCAGAAAGGACACAGAAAAAGGAAACTGGTGCTGCAAACAAAGTGAAGTTTACAGAAATGTGTGAATCTTGCCTTGTACAATTGCTGGGGAGCTAAGAATTGTCTAGGCTTTAGACCAGTGAACAATCCTAATGCCCCATACACACTATCTGATTTTCTGCTGATTTTTATCTTCAGATTTACGAAAACCATGTAGTAGAAGGGCCTGCCTGATTGCATACAAATTGAAACTCTTAATGTCTGACCTCATATTATATGGTTTTGGTAAATCTGAAGGAAAAATTCAGCAGAAAATCTGATAGTGTGAATGGGGCTTTAGAGAAAACGCAGAAAGAGTGGCTTGCAGAGGGGAGGAGGGACTTGTTTTCCTGCAGCCTTGGAGTGATCAGATTACCACCTATCAGAAGGCAATGCTGCACTGAATGCTGGGAGAGAACATGCATTCCTACACTGGCTGACACAAGGAGACTGAAGCAGGATTTCCCCATACTGACTCCACTGTACATAAACTCTTCCAGGTATGGTTCCTTGTATCTTGTATGGGCCTCTTTGTAGACGGGGGGTCACTGTGCTGCTCTTGTTTGTAATGAACTGCTATGTCATGTCTGCAAACATGCATAATTTCACGCCCCATGTCAATGCTTCATTGTATACATGAACGTGACATTAAAAGTGTTTTTAGGCACAAAGCTACAATGTTTCTGCAAATGCCTTTTATGTTGAAAAATCAATTTTAATTATCAGTATATGGCTTTGTTTATTTGTGGTTGCTGAAATAACTTATTCTTACCTATTGTGTGTTTTAGCCCTAGTTCACATTGATGTCAAATCGCATTGTTGCTCGCAATGGAACCTTCCGAATCGGTGCAACGCCAACTTTGCAGCACCGCATCGATCCCCAAAAGTAGTTTCTGTACTACTTTTGGCGATTTCAGGTGCGATTTCAATAGACATGCGTGCAGGAAACTACACAGATGTCTCTGAAATTGTTGGACTGACTTGCGAGTTCAGCTGAACGCACACGATTTCAATCCTGCAGCAGTGTGAACTTGGGCTCAAGGTGAAAGCCAGAGGCAACAGAAAGATATCAACGAGTAATATTACATTTGTGAAGAGTAAACACACGATCAGAATTTCCGACGGGAAATGTTCGATGACAGCTTGTTGGCGGCAAATCCAACCGTGTGTACGCTCCATCAGACAATTGTCGGATTTTCCGTGGACAAATGTTGGATAGCATGTTTTAAAATTTTCCGCAGACAAATGTGTGTGGTCGGATTTTCCGAGCGTGTGTACACAAGTCCGTCGGACAAAACTCCAAAGTACAAAAATGCATGCTCAGAAGCAAGGGCGAGCCAGAAGCGGTCGGTCTTGTAAACTAGCCTTCGTAATGGGGAATTAACGTTCCTGACGTGGCAAATTATGAAATCTCGAAATGCAGCACACATTCTCTTCTTCTTTAAAGTGGAGGGCCACCCTAAAAAAAAACAGCATTAATAGTCTTAAAAAATGTTTTAAAAAAACATTGGAAAAAAAAAATGTTTTTACCTTACCAGAAATCCCTGTTGCTAGGCAGTCTTCCTAATCAGCCTCTTCCTACTCCGTGGTGATCTTCGGTCTTCTCTCCTCGCGTTGTCTTCTGGGTAATGGGGCATGCTGTGTTCTGGGAACTGTGTGTTCCCTAACACAGTGCGTACCGTTCACAAAGCGATGCGCAGTAGGAAACGGGCAGTGAAGCCCCAAGCTCTACTGCCTGTTTACCTTAGTAAGGATGGCGGCGCTGGAACCCGAGAGCCGAGGGACGGGGCAGCCGACATTGCGGGTGCCCTGGAAAGGTAAGTGTCATTATTAAAAATCAGCAGCTACTTTTTTTTTTTTTTTTTTAGCTGCTGACTTTTAAAAAAAAAAATTCCCCGCTGGAACACCCCTTTAATGGGATAATAATGAAGCTGCTTTGCTGGTGATACTGATGGAGTTATTGCAAATTAATTTTCAAAGGCTTTTTTTTCTAGTGATATCAAGAATCATATTGTTATTATTTTTTTTTTTTTTTGGGCAAGTTACCACAACACCATTATCCCGTCGTTTTTAAGATTAAAGATACAACTATGTTGGCGTCCCTTGTCAATTTTACATTGTATTTTTTTAAATGTAACTGCCTACTCCCAAACTGTCATTTGAAGTAAAACACATAGCCAAGTATTATTCTACACATTTTTTATTATTGTGCATTAAAAAAAGAAAACAAATAAAATCAGACATGATATCTGCCAATAGAACTAAACCAAAAAGTGCATTCAATGCATCTAAAAATATAGAAAATATCCCAAATCCAATTCAACCAAAAAAATAATGTCAAAGCAATAAATCCAAGGTCCATAATAAATAACACGGTCTCTCCTCTGACTCCGCAACATGTCTGGTTGACGAACGGCCGCTCAGAAACTAAATGAAAAGCACAAATCAACACTCACCAAACTTCTACTAACACAAAATTAGCAGAAGGAGCCCAAAGGATGGAGCTAAAGAGCTGAAAAACCACATAGTATGTCAGTACGTTCGTAATTGTTGGCCAACAATTGTGTTGCCATTTGTATGCAAGACAAGTTTGGGCCAAAGCCCTTCGGACAAAATTCCACGGTTTTGTTGGCCAACAATCGGATTGTGTGTATGAGGCTTAATTGCTGGCACCCCTTACATCAGATTACAGTTCCTCACAATCGTATTCAGCTTAATTGGGCAATGTTCTCACGTCTATGGTGGCAGGTAGATGAACTCCTGCAGAGAGCTCTGGGGGGGGGAACATTAGTTGGCCTGGTAAAGATCGCTACAATAGTAGAATATCATTCACCATTTTTCCTTTCAGGAACATTCATTCCATTTTCTAATCATTAATGGGGTCAAATTGACATTTTTTTAAATGCAGTAATGAGAAAATCAGAAGAAACCGAATGGAGAATTTTTTTATCTAATGAACAAATTTCTAATAGTGAATGTAGCTTTGATTCAGTAAATCCATTCATTCCAAACTAAAATGCTAAAGTAGAATTCCAGCCTAAACCTAACTAGTCTTAAAAATGCCCCCCCCCCCGCATATCACGGTATACAGCCCTAGAATCGCAGGTCACAGTATACAGCCCTAGAATCACGGTATACAGCCAGAGAATTACAGTATACAGCCCTGGAATCACAGATCACAGTATACAGCCCTAGAATCGCAGATCGCGGTATACAGCCCTAGAATCGCAGATCGCGGTATACAGCCCTAGAGTCGCAGATCGCGGTATACAGCCCTAGAATCGCAGATCGCGGTATACAGCCCTAGAATCGCAGATCGCGGTATACAGCCCTAGAATCGCAGATCGCGGTATACAGCCCTAGAATCGCAGGTCACGGTATACAGCCCTAGAATCGCAGGTCACGGTATACAGCCCTATAATCACAGTATACAGCCAGAGAATCACAGTATACAGCCCTAGAATCGCAGATCACAGTATACAGCCCTAGAATCGCAGATCACGGTATACAGCTGACAGATCAGGGTAAGCTGGGCATACATTGAACGAAGCAAGGACTGGACGAATGTCAATCTTAAATCCTTCTCATGACATTCCCGGTCATTAACCTTTATATGCCAAGGAAGAAATGTCCATGCAAAAAAGTTAGGATTGTTGCAGTTTAAAGCAGAGTTCCAGACTTTTTTTGTTTATTAAAAGTCAGCAGCTACAAAAAGTTTAGCTGCTGACTTTTAATAAGCAGACACTTACCTGTCCTACAGTCCAGTGATGTGGCCGCACGGAGCCTCGCTCCTCTCCCTTCCTCTCCTCGGCGCCTCCATTGAAACTGTGGGCACCCGGCCGTGACAGCTTGTGGCTTCACGGCTGGGCACGCACTGCGCATGTGGGAGTCGCGCTGCGCTCTCCCAGTGGATAGGCAATAGTCTGGGACCTGTCACGTGTCCCAGAAGATTGCCAAAATGGAGGGGCCACCTAGGGGGAGAGGAGGAGTCACCTAGGTGGCCCATAGGAGGAAACTGGACGGGAAGTCCCACTCAAAACTAAGCACCCACTTCCAACCATAAAAAAATTACATGCAAATGTGGCATGTAAGGGGGCGAGGAGTGCTTAAAGAGGAAGTTCCACTTTTGGGTGGAACTCTGCTTTAAGGAAAGTTACTTTAAGATGGCATTACAGTCACATCACACAGACATACTATCAGGGATCACTTGACAGCTTTTAGTCAATCACATATATTGGACAAACCGCAGCAGTCACATGTGAAAGCAGCATATAGTACATTTTAGTAAGCCATCTTCCCTATTCAGTCTCTCTCCTCCCAGGCTCATCAGTACTCACTGAGAGGATCCTGGTTTGTCTGTATCCAGCTCACTGGTGCTTACAGATATTTAATCCTGAAACCGGATTAATGCAGTCACCTCTGCCTTTGGTACACTTCTCCCAGGTTCTCCACGGGGGTGATAGCTTCACTCCAGAGAACACTGGGCCTGGCCTTAAACCTCTCCCTGTCCTCCAGCCTTGCTGGTTGGTGGGGTCTCAAGCTCCCATGCCCCAACTGCACTCGGGCTCCTTCCCACCTGGCTTATATGTGGGCACTGACTCACCCATTACCTCATTATGGGAGGGCTCTATCTAGAAGGGACCTAGCATCTGATGACATTATTCTCTATAAACATACACTATTCTGGAACATAGCCACCTAGTAGCAGACTAGCTAACTGCGCCTGCTTGCAATCGATCCGTGTATGTTAGTAAATGGGAGACTGACCTTCAACAGTCCAAAATGGAAGAGAAGTGGTTCTCAATCTTGCCACCTGTTCCCTTAAAGTGGTTCTAAATCCTAAACATTTGTTACTCTAATGCATTCCTTGCGGGAGCTCCACTGTTGCTCTGACCCCATCACATGCAGCCTGTATGCTCGGAGGCTTTGAGCTAAGATCACAGTGGGAGCACTGAGAGCCCCGCCCCTGGACTTCCGAGAGAGGGTAGTGCGCCTGGATAGCTAAGTAGGTCCTTCTGTCCATAGACTGTTTGTGGACTGTTATCCTAAACCCGGACCTGTTGTTTACCTTTAACGTTGGTGCGTTATGATCTCTCCAGTGGCGCGTTAGAGCCAGTTTGGTACTCAGCATAATGTGGGATACAATCGTTCTGGTGGGTTTGGGAATCAGATCTATGTTTAGGGATAAAATGGCTAGTGCCGGGTCAGCGGGGATGTGGGTCTTCGCTATTTGTGAGCATATGTGAAACTCTTTGCTCCAAAGTGTTTGTATCTTAGGACATTCCCAGAGGATATGGTATAGGGTGCCGGGATGGTTACACTGCCTCCAGCAGAGTGGAGAGACACTGGGGGCAAATTTGGAGATCCTATATGGAGTAAGGTACCAACGACGCAATATTTTTTGTGTCAATTCCCATAGATTGATACATTTGGTGGAAGCATAGGTTGTTCGCAGTGCTGTTTGCCATTGGTCTTCCGTGAATGTTTTACCTAAATCTTTTTCCCATGCGCTAACATTAGGTGTCTTGCGGAATGTCAATTTATCGTTAAGGGCATTATAGAATAGGGAGATCCCCTTCAGATTGGTAGAGGGTTTGGTGAGATATAAAACAATCTTCCAGGGGAGTTGTATGTCTGAAAGAGTATTCGATTGGAGAAGGTGTTTAATTTGGATATATCTGTAGTTATCAGAGTCTGCTAGTCCATATTCAATTTGTAATGTGCGGAACGTCTTTATTGCTGGTCCAATCTTAAGGTCATCAATATATGTGATACCCTTTTCCCGCCAATGGGATATTTGCAGATTGAGGATGAGTCCGATAAGACTGCTAGCAGGGATTTTTAAGATAGAAGTAGGGGTGTTAAAGGTTTGTGTAAGGAGTAGCTTCCAAGCCCGTATGGAAGCTACGATGGAGGGTGCCATAGATGTGATGCGGGAAGTGTTGGTTACGTGGGTCAGTAGGTAATTATATAAACTGGTATTGGGGATTTGGCTTTCTTCAAGTTCCCGCCATCTTGTTAAGGGCGAGTCCGGGAACCACGTCCTCAGTTGTGCTAGTATGGAGGCTATGTAATAGTCATGAATCTGAACATTTCCCACCCCCCCAGCAGTTCTCGATGTCAATGAGCTTTTAAAGGCCCACCTAGCTTTCTTTCCTTTCCATAGAAAGTTGTTTATGATAGCTTGTACCTTAGTAAAGTATTGATTGGGGATGGGGATAGGAAGGGATCTAAATAAATAGAGCAGTTGTGGTAATATTATCATCTTTACCGCTGCTAATCTACCGGACCAGATGAGTTCCGTTTTATCAAGGGCTTGTAACTTAGATGGTAGGGATTTAAGAAAGGGAATGTAGTTGTTAGTGTATAGGTCTCCAGTGGTGGGGGTCAAGGTGATTCCCAAGTACTCTATGCCTTTCTCACTCCATTTATAGGGAAACCGTGCACTGATTCTCGACTGCATGTCCCCGTCCACACCCAGCCCCAAAATATAAGATTTACTCTCATTAACTTTATAATAAAACAACGTATTAAATAGTCTCAGAGTGTCATGAACCGAAGCCAAGGAATTTTCGGGGTCTGTGAGCATTAGTATAATGTCATCTGCGAACAGGCTGATCGTAAGTTCAGATTTCTGGGCCTTAAACCCAGTAATATTGGGGTGGGATCTTATACATGCCGCTAGGGGTTCTAAGATTAAATAAAAAATTAGTGGGTAGAGTGGACACCCCTGACGCATCCCATTAGTTATTAGGAAGGGATTAGAGAGTACGCCCGAAGTGTATACCTTGGCTGAAGGGTTCGAGTATAAAGCCATTATAGCCGATAGGATCATACCGGAGAATCCAAATTTGTTTAGGACTGCACTCATATACCCCCAGTGAACCCTGTCAAAGGCCTTCTCTGCATCCAACGCGAGGAGCAGAGAAGGCCCCCGTCCAGCACCAGCCAAATGAATGATGTTTGTCAATCTCCTCGTAGCATCCGAGGTCTGACGCCCCTTCGTGAACCCAGCTTGGTCGGGGTGTATCAGGCAGGGTAAAATATCTATTAACCGGTTTGCTATTAGCTTAGCATAGACTTTCACGTCTGTATTTAATAAGGATATGGGACGGAAATTGGCTGGTGCGTCTGGCGTTTTCCCTGGCTTCGGCAAAGTCACTATGACAGCACTCATCATTTCACGTGGGAAGGAGGAGGAGGCAGCGGCACCATTAAACACTTCAGTCAGATGAGGTAGTAGATGTAGTTTAAACATCTTGTAGTATTCCGGAACTGTTGTTTACCAACTGTATAGCTGTACATTGCTGATAGGTAGAATTATAAAATGGTTACATAGTTGATCCTCTTCTGTATTAGATCCGCAGCCTCTGGTCATCTCCTGTAGTAGATCCACAGCCTCTGGTCATCTCCTGTAGTAGATCCGCAGTCTCTGGTCATCTCCTGTAGTAGATCCACAGTCTCTGGTCATCTCCTGTAGTAGACCCGCAGTCTCTGGTCATCTTCTGTAGTAGACCCGCAGTCTCTGGTCATCTCCTGTAGTAGATCCGCATTCTCTGGTCATCTCCTGTAGTAGATCCGCAGTCTCTGGTCATCTGTAGTAGATCCGCAGTCTCTGGTCATCTGCTGTAGTAGACTTGCAGTCTTTAGTCATCTCCTGTAGTAGATCCGCAGCCTCTGGTCATCTTCTGTAGTAGACCCGCAGTCTCTGGTCATCTCCTGTAGTAGATCCGCAGTCTCTGGTCATCGCCTGTAGTAGATCTGCAGTCTCTGGGTATCTTCTGTAGTGGGCCCGCAGTCTCTGGTCATCTCCTGTAGTAGATCTGCAGTCTCTGGTGATTTCCTGTAGTAGATCTGCAGTCTCTGGTCATCTCCTGTAGTAGATCTGCAGTCTCTGGTCATCTCCTGTAGTAGATCTGCAGTCTCTGGTCATCTCCTGTAGTACATTCGCAGTCTCTGGTCATCTCCTGTAGTATTTTGAGCACTAAATAATATTCACAACCCTTTGGTGTGTCAGAGGCTGCAGTTGAGGCCCTTTGCTGCTTAAAGTGGTCCTTTCACTTCTGTCCCTCTATAAAGTAATCCACAGTGGATCGCTTTGCAGTGGCAGCTTGCAGGCATTCAGGAGAAGTGCATTTGGTTTGTGGCTGCATCGACTGTAATTGCAAAGGGCAAGTTTCATAGGTGGCAGAGCCTGTGAAACTTCACATGTTGAGTTAAAATTGCGGCACCATTAAGCTGAGCATTGATGTCACAGCAATGTGTAGTCAACGAAACAGCTGCTATGTTCGTTTAGAGGTCATCGGCACATGCACACTGAAGAAATGGCGCTCTCGTTTTTGTTTTTTTTGGTTTCATCTGGGTTTTTCATCTGGGTTTACAACCACTTTAATGTATAGAGTGCTGTAAGATAAAAAAAAACCCGTAGAAGCCCTTATACATTGTAATCTGCTGACTAGAAACCAACAAGTGCTTACTTGTCATATTTTACATGGTGTAAAGTTAACACTGGTGGGGAATTGTAAGAAGCAATGTTTCCTTTTCCGGAAGTTAAAAACCAGTTGGATAACATTATGGTAAATAAAGTGGTCACCAGCATGTAGGTGTGGTGCGGAGGCAATGACACACAAAAATAAGTTACAACAGAAGACTTGTATTGAAGTAATGCAGTAACGCTTCACAAAAAAAAAAGTTGGGAAGTCTACCCAATTGGGTGCATATACGGTTTCCAGCCACGTGGATTAAGCAGATTCCAGCTAGGCTGACAGTGTCTGTTGCGAGGGGACAGAAAGCGGCCTAGTCATCTAGTGCCCAATTGGAAAGGTGTCCAGAAGAGATGCGACCCTACGCTTTCCATCCTCATCAAGAAACTCTCCCTAACGCTACTACTGTCCCTAACAACCTTTCTCTACTCTGCCAACTTACCAAATGCGTGCCAAGCCTGGTATCCAGGGCCTTAAATAGGTTCTGCCTGACCCAAGCTGGCTGCCAGAGTCACATGGGGCAGCAGCATCCAATTACCCAGTGACCCAGGAAACCATAGAGGAACTGTGTTCCTCTCAAAAGCAGGGAAGTCCACCCGGGTGCATTAATGGTTTCCAGCCACGTGAAAGAAGCAGATTCCAGCCGGACTGAGCATGTCTGTTGAGAGGGGACAGAATGTGGCCTGGCCATCTAGTGCCCAATCGTGGAAGGTGTCTAGAAGAGATGTGACCCTATGCTTTCCATCTTAGTCAGGAGCCTCTCCCTAACACTACTACTGTCCCTAACAGACAGGGTACATTTCCCTGCTGTGCCAACTGCCAAATGTGCTCTAAGCCTGGGAGCCAGGGCCTTAAATATGCTATGCCTGACCCAAGATGGCTGCCAGAGTCACATGGGGCAGTAGCCACCAATTGGGTGCTTCCCTAGTGACCCAGGAAACCATAGAGGAACTGTGATCCTCTGGACTGCGAAAGAGCACCACCTGCAGTATAGAACGTAAACTGCTCCCACCTACAAGCATCCTAAATGATGATAAAGATCTGGGAGCCTTGGATACTTTTATAGGACCCAGAAATGGAAACTTGCTAGCCTTAGGTACGTTATGAGGCACTTGGTATCTGGGGAGGGGGTGTTCTGTTTCCATTTTGCTTACAGGTCAGTCACTTAGGCTTCTTGTTTTTCCATAGTAAGGGTCATTGTGCTGTTACTGTTTGTTCCAGTCCCAATCTTTTTGCGTTCTTTCTGTTCCTTTCTTGCCTACTGACACTTGCTTTTTATTTCTTTCCTATTCCTTTTTCTCCTTTCCCATTAGAGACCCCTCTTTACCTCAGTTATCATTGTCTACAGTTGCTTACCAGTTTTTGTATTTCATGTGTGTTATTTTGAGCGTATTATCCTGCTTGGACATTAGGTGGTACCAGTTACCATACAATTCTCCTATGGACATACGAAGCATATTATTTTTTTTGGATATCATTTTGCAAGTGCGTATTAAAGCCATTAGTTTTTTATTATCTATAGTTCATAACCATGTATCTGTTATCTCTATATTTGGTACTTAGAGCAACCCTAAATCAATCTCCGTATTCTCTGTAATTCCTAATGGCTGCTGGACGGGATAAAGTGATTCATCTCCTAAGGCAACTGCAGAGAGCATCGTAAGTTTTTACTTCTTAGGATAAATTATTTGTTCATGGACCATTCATTTTTAACATATTAATATTATAGTAAAAAAATGTGCTACAAGATGTCATACTTGTAATTAACACTATTTATTAATACTTTCTTTAGATGCAGGTGTCCAGCTCACTCCCACACATATTGTCAAGGTAGGAATGAATTAGCGACTGCTATATAACGATTGGTTATGTATGAAATGTAAGCTAAAACTGCGCCCCCCTCCCAATGAGCATTATGTGTCAGCAACCCCCCCCCCCCCCAAAAAAAAACTTGGGCACTACATGTGTATCCTCTAAGCAGGAAGTCCCCCTCCTCCCAGTACAAATCCCCTTCTGAAATCCCACCAGCAACAAATGCCCTCCCCAATCACCCAATTACCCATTCTCGCACAAATCTCCCCCCCCCCACACACACTTCAAATAAACCCCCCCCCCCACCTCCCTCTTAGCTCAAATCCCCCCATCACATAATTTCCACTCCTAGCACAAATTCCCCTTCCAAAAAAAAGTCCCCTCTTAGCACGATTCTCCTTCACCATATTACCTCTTTTAGCACAAAGCCCCCCTCTTAGCACAGATCCTCTTTCCCCATCCCCCTCCCAACACAAATCCCCCCCCCCCCTCCTAGCACGATTCCTCTTCCCCCATTCCCCTCCCAACACAAATCCCCCTAAATCGCCGCTCCTAGCCCACAGCCCCTCCTAGAACAATTCTTACCCCTGCTCGCTTCGCTCCTCCCAACACAAATACCCCCCCCCCCAACCTCCTTGTGGTCCCCCCAAGCTCACATGATACCA
The DNA here is from genome assembly GCF_037356315.1 of Lithobates pipiens. Taxonomy (NCBI): domain Eukaryota; kingdom Metazoa; phylum Chordata; class Amphibia; order Anura; family Ranidae; genus Lithobates; species Lithobates pipiens. The sequence continues at coordinate 463,891,196 of NW_027507764.1, forward strand.
CTAGGCTTTATGACACAACTATATTATTTGCTGCTTGTGAATCTTTTTTTTTAGCTGGTTTTGTAATAGTTTCAGATTATGTACTGATCTATTCTAAATTTATTTTAGCTCCATCTCCGATTACAACCGATTATGCATTTGAGGTAAATGTGAAAATATCATAAACATTGCTGTAAAAGTTTTCGTTTTGGTGTCTCATGAAAGCAACATGCTGCTTACTTTTTGACACAACACAACGCTATCACTCCTGTGTGTACAGCACTGTGTGGTGCCCATTGTAATATTCATGGCAGGCATTGAAGTGCGGTTATTTAAAAATGCTGAATAAATACAGTTTAGACACATGGTATTGAAGCATGTGTGAACAAACCCTAAAATGCCCCTATGCATGCAGGCCAGAATTGGGAGGGATGAGCGAGTGCACCCACCCGAACCATACCAGGCCACGTGCCCTCATTATGGGGGGTTGCTTTGGGGCAGAGGGGCTCTGCCACCCAAAGCATCTTGTCGCCATGTTGAGGGGACAAGGGCCTCTTCTCCACAATGCTGGCCTGTGGTTGTGGTGGGTCTGAGTGTGGGGAGGACTTATCCAGGTCCTTCTTATGTAAAGTAGGACCAACTAAAAAAGCATCAAAAATAAATAAAAACTGAGACAGTTTTTGTTAATTCCTATATTAAAAACAAGCAAAAAAACAATGTTTCCCGGTGTAGATCCATCGTCAATCATGACACCATGTAAGTTTTTTTTTTGGCATAGTATGGATTGGGGGGGGGGGGGGGGGGGGGACTCCATGCCATTTTTTTTCTTATTTCTTTTTTGCCAGCAATTTGCTTTTTACATTCCCCGCTGACAGCTGATGAATCAGTGGTTATTAAGGACTCGGCAGCCACCCGCTCATTAACAACTGGCTATTAAAAAAAATGCATGTAAAAACGCATCAAAAACATAACACTTGCATTTTTTAGTGGGTTCATTGAAGTCTACTACACTCAAAACGCAATCTGCTGCGGGAAAAAAGTTCCTGATCCTTTCCAAAAAAAACAACAGCTGAAAAACGCATAGATGTGAATGTGTCCCATAGGAAACAATGTTAAATGGACTGTAATGTGTTTCTGCAAACCACAAAACGCCAAAAAAAATGCATAGGTGTGCATGTAGACTTAGGGCATGTTATAGTACTCGAATGGTTTCATGTCCTCACATTGTATAGTACTGTGGAAGATGTCAATTACATTTTTACAGATCTACCCAACAAACTTTGTCTCTGTCTCTTTTGCCGCGTACACACGGCCGGACTTCCCGGCACACTAGGTCCGACAGAATCAGTCCGCCGGACATTCTGATCGTGTGTGGGATAATCCGATAATTTTTTTAAATTCTGACAGACTTATAAATGGAACAAGTTTCAAATCTGTCCGACAGACTCGATTCCTATTGGGAAAACTGTTCATCTGTATGCTGGTCTGACGGACCAAATACGACACAAGGGCAGCTATTGGCTACTGACTATTGAACTTCCTTTTCTAGTCCTGTCTTATGTCATCACGTTCAAAACGAATGGACTTTCAAACGGACTTAGTCCGTTCATGTGTGAGCAAGTCCGTTCGTTCGGAAGTCCGTCAGAACTCCATCGAAAGTCCATCGGGAAGATCGTCAGACCTTTTCTGCCGGAAAGTCCAGTCGTGTGTACGCGGCATAAGACTTTGGTTTTTTTTGTTTTTTTTTGGGGGGGGGGGGGGGGTTGGGGTTCTTTTAAATCCTAATTTTACATTTTTTTCCCCTATTTGTATTCTTTAATCTATACTTTTATATTTTACTTCCTCAACCAATTTCAGTTCATCAGTGCAATTTTTAACTTTGGACAAGGTCATGCACGTCATAGTCCGGTAGTTTAACGAGGGACGATAATGTGCACATATTAGTTCTCCATAGCAAGCAATTAGAATACTGTTCTAATGTCAGAAAAGCGAATGAGAATTTTTGATTGGGTACTATGGGTTAAAACATTTTAATTTGCCTGCCTGCTTAGATTTGCAAGCCTGTATGCCATATTCTGCTCTGCGATATTGATGATGCATTTGAAATCTGTTTCTTTCACCAGATGGCAATGTCAAACATCAGATATGGAGAAGGTGTTAGTAAGGAAGTTGGCATGGTAAGGACCCAAACCAAACGCAGACCTGCAGACAAATATAATGTAAAAGAATATGCAAGGTTATTGAAGAATTGCAGTGAGGGAACTGCTAGTTATAGACACGCATATTCAAAATAAATGTATTAGATATTACCTACCTCACAACATTTTGAGATGGGAATGAGGGACACATACTAGCAAACATATGTAGGCATAGGACACGCCTCCTGCTACACCTCCTTAAAGGAGGATTAACCCCAAAAAAGTTAAATAAATCCACAAGGGCTTTTTTTTACCAATACTATTCCTTTATATTGGCTTTTAAAATTTACAAATGCAGCAATTTAGAATTTGGATGAAAGGTTTGCACTGGGAAACACCTTTTGAAAGATAAAAAGTGCATTTAAAGTGGAAGTAAACTCCCCTATCATTTTCAGCCAAGGAAGCTGCCATCTTTGCCTCGGTTTAATCTTCAACTGCTATGGTGCTGCACATGTGATTCGTTATGACACCAGCCATTGGATGGTTTGAAAGTTTGGCTGAGAGCACAGCCAATGTGCAGTTAGCATTCCCGGCATGCCTTTTTTTTTTAACTGTTTAAATCGATGGGTTTACTTCCACTTTAATATTCAACTATATAGATCACACCAAAATGAGGGACAAATGAGGAGGAAAAAGGGACATTGTTCCAAATCAGGGACAGTCCCTCGAAATCAGGGACAGTCCCTCGAGATCAGGGACAGTTGGGAGCTATGGATATTATTTGTCACCACCAAACAAGCCTTATTTCAGACTGCATATGTATTTTTTGTACAGGATTTGCAGAACATGGGAGCAAGAAATGTTTGCGTAATGACCGACAAAAACCTTGTTCAGCTTCCACCAGTCAAAGCTGTACTAAACTCACTAACGAAGAATAACATTAAATTCTGCTTATATGACCGTGTCAGAGTGGAGCCTACAGATAAGAGGTAGCTGCACGGCTAATTGGTTAGATGCCTGTGATATACCGAAATGATTATGTTTAATGTAGAATTTTAAGTAAGTTTTATTTTTGTTGAGCTCCTAAAATTTAGGGGGGACTGTGGCTTTGAATTTCTTCCACCTGTTTTGCATCAAGATTACTGCTATACCCACCTGCTATTTAGAGTGTTAACCAAGTTCCGATTTTGGATTTTCCACATTAGCCAGTATCTAGACTTATGGTGGATTTTTTTAACCTAATGAGCCGATATAAAATATATCAACATGAACTCAAGGCTTTACATAAATAAAGTCCTTCTCGCCTCGAAAAAAAATATTTTTGGGAAAATGAAAATGCTTTTTAAATATACACTATATTGTCAAATGTATTGGGACACCTGCCTTTACACACATGAAATTTAATGGCATCCCGGTCTTAGTCCGTAGGGTTCAATATTGAGTTGGCCCACTCTTTGCAGCTACAAAAGCTTCAACTCTTCTGGGAAGGCTTTCCACAAGGTTTAGGAGTGTGTCTATGGGAATGTTTGACCATTCTTCCGGAAGCTCATTTGTGAGGCCAGGCACTGATGTTGCACGAGAAGGTCTGGCTCGCAGTCTTGAGGTTGAGGTCAGAACTCGCTCATCCATGTCTTTATGGACCTTGCTTTGTTCACTGGTCCAAATCATTTGGTGGAGGGGGGATTATGGTGTAGGCTTGTTTTTCAGGGGTTGGGCTTGGCCCCTTAGTTCCAGTGAAGGGAACTCTTAAGGCATCAGGATACCAAGACATTTTGGACAATTTTTGGTTTGGGGATGGTCCCCTGACACATCTTCCTGGTAAGCCGAAAGACCAAAAACTATACTCTCTTCTAGCACCCACCTAGAAGGGTGCTACATTGTGTATATGTAATATTCAGTTTACTGTAATGCCGCATACACACGACCGTTTTTTCCATCAGAATAAACTCTGACAGTCTTTCTGACAGAGTTCTGCTGAAATGGACCTGCCTACACACGATCACACCAAAGTCTGTTAGTTTAAAATGTGGTGACATACGATGGGACTAGAAAAAGGAGGTTCAATAGCCAGTAGCCAATAGCTTCCCTTGCGTCGTTTTTGGTCCGTCGGAATAGCATAGAGATGAACGGTTTTCCAGATAGGAATTGATTCCGTCGGAAAGATTTAAAACATGTTCTATTTCTAGATCCATCAGAATTTTTGAAAAAAAAATCAGATGAAGCCCACACACGATCGGAATATCCGATGAAATGATTCCATCTGACCTTTTCTGCCGGAAAGGTCCGGTCGTGTGTATACGGCATTAGAGTCTTACAGATGGAGTCTTTTTCAGTAGAAACATAGAAGATTGATGGCAGGAAAGGAGCAAATCTGCTATTTTTGTGCGTCTTTGCTTTGGGGTTAGTTTTGATTTTTTTTATATTTATGTCTATACCTATGTTTATCCCAAGCATGATTTTTGGTTTTATTTTTAGATATCTTTTTCTTTTATCCCAAGCATGTTTAAATTATTCTAATGGCGAATGCCTCACTACCTCTGCTGGATGTCTGTTCCAAGCATCCTCTACTCTTTGGTAAAAAAATAATATCTAAAGATACCTTTGAATATCCTTCTTACCAGTTTTAGTTTAAGTCCATGTGTTCTTAAAGGGGTTGTAAAGTCAGAAGGTTACTTACCTGAGGTCCCTCTCTGTCCAGTGATGTCCATAAGTGTCCCAGCCATGGGAGATTCTCCCTCCTGATTGGCTGAGACACAGCAGCAGCAGCAATCAAAATCAATCAAGTCAATCAAAGTCAGCTAGCCAATCAGGAGAGAGAGGGGACGGGCCTGGGCTCAATGTCTGAAGGGACACACGGAGCTGTAACTCAGCTCGATTTCCCCCATAGCAAACTGCTTGTTGTGGGGGACACTGAACAGGAGGGAGGAGCCAGGATCACAGAAGAGGGACGGACCCAAGAAGAGGAGGTTCAGGACTGCTCTGCGCAAATCCACTGCAATAGAGCAGCTAATTATAACAGGTTTGTTATTTTTATAGGCGAAAAAAAAGAGACTTTACAATAGAATAGAATATATTGCTCTCCTGAAACTTTGGTAATAACCTTTAGCAATAAGTGTGCACGATAACTGAAATTATCTAAGTGGAATTTGTGTGTTGTGTTTTCTTTTTGTAATATCCAATAAACCCTTTCATTTGTATACAGTTTTATGGATGCGATTCAGTTTGCCAAAAAAGAGACATTTGATGCATATGTTGCTGTTGGTGGCGGCTCTGTAATGGACACCTGCAAAGCTGCAAACCTCTATGCCTCTAGTCCTGGTGCTGACTTCCTTGACTATGTCAATGCCCCTATTGGAAAAGGAAAGCCAGTGACTGTATCCCTTAAACCACTCATAGCAGGTAACATATGCATAGAGGGAATACAATTGGGATGGAGATCACAAATTACTGTGATAAGAAATTGCACAAATAATGTTATATATATATATATATATATATATATATATATATATATATATATATATATATATATATAAAATCAAATAGTCATAACCATGCTCCCTGGTTATCAAAGATATTGATGACATGTTATGTCCATTTTATTTGACAGTACCTACTACATCCGGAACTGGCAGTGAAACTACTGGAATTGCAATATTTGACTATGAAGAAATGAAAGCCAAAACAGGTGAGCTACACAGCCTTTTAGAAACCATATTTTTTATTCTAAATCTATATGAACAAATCTGCTTACTCTAGAGAGACCAGCCCAACTTCATCCTGGGCCAATGATTGGTTGCATGGGCCTCTCCATGATTCAATAAACCTAAAAATCACAGCTCATATGGAACATCCATGTTTGGAGAAACTGATACAATACAGCTTAATGAGGAGATATGTACTAATGGGAAAACTCTCGGATGAGCTGCCATGACCTCATTGACCAAATCTGGCCTTTTTTTACATTTAGTGGCAGGAATAGGAGCTGTCATTCACGGCGAGTGAGTGATGGGATAAGGCATGTTGGCAGTTTTTTTCTTTCAGCGGGTCAGTTGACGTTATTCATTATGATTGACATGGATCTACGTAAATCACTGGATGATGTTATTGACGATTAATCTACAATGAGGGACATTATTGTTTTTTGGGTTTTTGTTTTAATAAAGGAGTTGTCAAAAAGCATGTAATTTAACCACTTAAGCTCCAGAAGATTTTACCCCCTTCATGACCAGGCCATTTTTTGCTATTCAGCACAGCGCTACTTTAACTGATAATTGCGCAGTCATGCAACGCTGTACCCAAACAAAATTTATATAATTTTTTTTTCACACAAATAGAATTTTCTTTTGGAGGTATTTTATCACCATGGGGTTTTTTACTTTCTGCTATAAAACATATCTAATAAAAAATGTTTAGAAAATCAAATTTCTTCATAAATTTTGGCCAAAATGTTTTCTGCTACATGTTGCTTTGATAGCAGAAAAATCCCAATAAGTGTATATTGATTGGTTTTCGTGAAACTTATAGCATCTACAAACTATGGTGTATATGATATATAGATATACAGTAGATATGTATATGATTTTTTTTTCCTACTACTAATGGTGGTGGTCAGTGACTTATAATGGCACTGCGATAGTAGGGCAAGCAATCTGACACTAACTGGTGCTGGAGGGGGAGCTGACTAATGGCCACTGACATTAATACAGTGATCAGTGCTAATACTATACACTGTCTCTGTACCAATGACACCGACTGGGAAGGGGTTAACATCTAGGGCGATTAAGGGGTTAAATGTGTGCCTAACTATGCTTAAAGTGTGCTGCTTTTACTACTAGATATGAACAAGGCCAAGGCTAAATCCAAGGGAAAAAAAACAAGCTTAACTTAGCCCGCAGACAACCAAATATCCTGTTTAACAGTATGCGTTAAAAGCAGGGGTTAAGTCTGCACACATTTGCAAATGCATGCGTAAGCCACAAGGCCGCGTCAAGGCACCCTCTGGTGCCTGTGGTACCTAACACTAACTTATAAGTGTCCCCACAGTGGAGGCACATGCATTCCGATGGATAGGTGAGAGCAGGTGGACTGAACGGGAGCCTCCCCTTCTTAAAGGTACAGGGGCACACTGAACACTCAGCATATAGAACAATGGCTGCAAAGTTGTCAGTACGTTGCCTGACCAGAAAACACGACAGTGATACAAAAAAGATGCCACTCGCTCCCATCTATAGCTGGCTATCAGTAAGAAGCATTGGAAGACAAACAACAGTGTCTTTTTTGTATCACTGTCATGTTTTCTGGTCAGGCAACGCACTGACACCTTTGCAGCCATTGTGCTATATACTGGGTGTCGATTGTGCCCCTGTACCTTTAAGAAGGGGTGGCTCCCCTTCAGTCCACCTGCTGAAAACAATATGTCTCCTCTCCTAGTCAATCTCATCTCCCACAGTTAGAACACACAATTAACCCCTTGATCACCCCTAGTGTTAACCCCTTCCCTGCCAGTGACCTTTACACAGTAATCAGTGCATTTTTATAGCACTGATCGCTGTATAAATGACAATGGTCCCAAAAAAGTGTCAAAAGTCTCTGATCTGTCCGTCGCAATGTAGCAGTACTACTAAAAATCGCAGATTACCACTATTACTAGCAAAAAAATAATAATAAAAATACCATAAATCTTTCCCAAAGTTTTCAATATAGGCTTATTGCGATTTATTTTTTTTACCAAAAAATAATATATTGGCCTAAACTGATGAAGAAATTTGTTTAAAAAAAATATTAGGAATATTTTGTATAGCAAAAAGTAAAAAATATTGTGTTTTTTTCAAAATTGTGACTCTCTTTTTTTGTTTATAGCGCAAAAAATAAAAAAACACAGAGGTGATCAAATACCACCAAAAGAAAGCTCTATTTGTGGGAAAAAAAGGACATAGATTTTGTTTGGGTACAGCATCGCACGATTGCGCAATTGTCAGTTAAAGTGCCGCACTGCCAAATTGTAAAAAGTGCTCGGGTCAGGAAGGCGGTAAAATCTTCCGGGGCTGAAGTGGTTAAGGACCAACTCCACTTTCAAAAATAAATAAATGCATTAATTTTTGCAGCTCCTACAGACTCTTCCTCTAGCTCTATTCCCATACCAGGGTATGGACTTTAGGTTCTTGAGCTGCAGGTAGTCTCCAGCTCAAGAACAGATCTCTGTGAATGTGCAGGCTGAGCCCCATACATGCACAATTCAAAAGTGTCAGCTGCAACGGGGGGAGAAGAACCCCCCCTGAGAGAAGGTCCCTGCCAAACAATTTTCTTTTCCTTTTGCTACATTTATCCAGTGCAGTGCCTATCCCCCTATACCATTTGTTTGATACAATCCCTTGCCTATATCAACCTTTTTTTTTTTTTTTACATTTGGCTCCCATCGACTTCAGTGAGGTTCAAATTCCGCACCAAAACTTCAATAAGGTTCAACTCTTCCCTAATTGCTAGTAGTGCTACTGACCTCTGTAAAAGATATTTAATATTTCCCCAAATTTTTGTATTATCATCAATCCCTGTCCTTATTGTTAACACCATACCCACTAATATATAATTTTGTATACCCAAAATATACATTCATAGCAGTAATGTTGGCAAGATTTGTTAGTCAGGTTCTGAACTGGGCAATGGGCATGGTATATGCTATCTCTGCTATCCCTGTGGCTATACCACTGGTCATAAGGAATTGTGTATTCATGGTCATCTGACAAAAAACCCTGGCCATATTTAATGTGTACCCAGTGTCATGTACTGAGACCTAAGTTAGATACATAAATTCATATTCAGACATCAGCCACCTTTGGGCGACTTTTAGTACTTACTTAGATACAGCAGGTGACCACAGGGGCATAAAAACGGAGTCATAAGAAAATAAATGGATTTCTTTTTCTAATCTGGGAAAGCTTGTTAATGTGAATATGATTGATTGATTCACTTGGGAACACTACTTTCCTAATTGCTTCTTCCCAAAATTACTTAAAGATGCAAACATGGGAGAAGTGTCACTTTGCAGGATATGATTTTTTACAGTCTTGGAACTGCTCTATATGGTATAAAATACACTATTTTTGGATTTTGCTAGGTATTGCTTCTAGAAACATTAAACCAACCCTCGGATTAATTGACCCAGAACATACATTACATATGCCAGAGAGAGTAGTCGCTAACAGTGGATTTGATGTATTGTGGTGAGTAAATAGGTCTCTTTGCTATGGTGTGAACTTGAGAACAAAAAAATTAATGCATCTCTATTTATTTCACAGTCATGCTCTGGAATCTTACACTGCAATCCCCTATAATATGCGCAGCCCTTGTCCAACCAACCCAATCAACCGACCAGCTTACCAGGGGAGCAATCCCATTAGCGATGTGTGGGCTATACATGCCCTGAAAATTGTCTCAAAGTACTTAAAACGGTAAGTTGGAATTTCGGACTTTTAAATACATGTACAAGCAAATAAAACAATTATAAAATTTATGCTGCTTACATACGACCTGACTTTTCGACAGCAAAGGTCCAACGGAACAAATCCGTCGGACAATTCAATCATGTGTGGGCTCCATCGGACCTTTGCTGTCCAAAAATCTAACGGACTTTAGAAATAGAACATGTTTCAAATTATTCAGCCGGAACTCCACCGGGCCCAGTTCCTAACGAGAAATCCATTCGTGTGTATGCTAGCACGATGGACAAAAAACTACGCTAGGGCAGCTATTGGCTACTGGCTATGAACTTCCTTATTCTAGTCTGGTCGTACATCATCATGTTCAAATCTGTTGGACTTTGGTGTGATTGTGTGTGGCAAAGTCCATCGGAACTCCGCCGAAAGTCCGTCGGGAAGACCGTCGGACATAGTCGATCGAAAAGCCCAGTCGTGTGTACACGGCATTAGAGTCTGGTAAAGATTATACAGGAAAGGAAATACAAAGCATGATAATTAGCTTTAAAACCATCCAACCCACATTTATTCTTCTATGTGATGAGGGGTTTTATTTTCACTTTTTTGTAATCCACCAATCCCATGCCAATTTATCCCTTGTTGCATAAGCAGTAGTTACATGTGGTGGTGAACCACTTCTTTCCCTTTGAATATAGTAATAGCAAAAATCTGTTTTTTAAAGGCACAAAAAAGATGTCAAACAAAAATAGTGCAGCTGGCTGGCTTCCAGACAGGACAGCTGCAAGATTGGATGTGCCAACGTGTCTGTTTTTCCTTGTTGGTATTCTGGTAGCCACCAATTATGGTATCTTGTTATTTTTACATGTATTTGAATACATTTAGTACCAAGCTTTCCAGTGATCTATTTTGAGTGGACCCTGAAGCCCAACACTCTTTCTGGATTTCTATAACATTAGTGGGAAACTCCATGGGGGCCTTTGTGTTCCAATAGCCTGAACCTCTTTTGGGAGGTTTACCCTCTCAGGAAATATAACGATTATGTAACCTATGGTCCTGTTTAACCCCTGATGAAGTTTTGTGTCAAGAATTGAAACGCATTTGGGTTTTCACATGCATTATTATGTTTGTGTTCCACTGTGGTTTTCACATATGACCATGGACTTTTATCTTTGCTGTGTTTTTGCTATCTTTTATTTTTGTTTGAAATCTTTTTGGTGCCTTTAAAATCCAGATGTTTGCAATTCCTTTTTTAAAGAAGAGTTGGTGAGTGACCCACATATTATTCTTTTCTCTCCTAAAAATACTGGCAATTGCATGGATGGTGAACCACTAATCCCTGTTGCACACAGCAGAGAACCACAACCCTGTGTTTTCCATTGTGTGATGAGGGATTGCTAACCACCCAGCTCAATCTATCCCTTGTGGGATGAGTTGCATACTGTGGTGAACCACCCACAACTGTCTTTTCTTTTTAAATGTGGAATTGGTTGCACAGTGGTGAACCGCACTTCCCCATCTTTTTCAATGTGGGATGGGAGGCTGGTTCAACAATCCATAGTTTTCCTCATGAGATGAGCTTTGTTAAACCACTCACTCCTTGTATTTACCTCATGGTATGAGTAGCAGTTGTGTCTTGTAAATGAACGACCCTCTTCTGTCTTCTCCCTCTTTAGGTGAGAGGTTTGTGTGATGTGGTGAACTACTCAACCCATTTACTTGCTCCCTAAAAATTGGGATGATAAACGACCTACTCCCAACTTTTCCTCTATAACAGCCTTCCCGGTATCCCCATCTCTTCCTTTGTGGGATGAGGAGCAGTGTGGGATAAGGGAGAGGCAGTTTTACACAATAGAAAACCACCCAAAACCCTTTTATTTTTTATCAGTTTGATCATAGTTAGTGAAGAAGTCTACCCCATTTTCCCTACTGGCATGAGGGTTATTTTATCACCCAATTCATGGCTTTGTCCTTGTTGGATGAGAGGTCATTTTGACAGGCAGCATAATGCAGACAATGGGGGAGACCGACGAGAGAAGTGTTGCAGACAATTTGGGGAGACCTCAGAGTTCTGATAGTAGAGTGTGACAATGTGGTAAAGAAACAGTGGGGTTGATTTACTAAAATTGGAGAGTGCAAAATCTGGTGCAACTCTACATAGAAACCAGTCAGCTTCCAGGTGTTATTGTCAAATCTTAATTGAACAAGCTGAAGTTAGAAACTAATTGGCTACCATGCACAGCTGCAGCAGAGCTTGCACTCTCCAGGTTTAGTAAATCAACCTCAGTGTATGGTGGGGACATGGACATTGTTGAGAGAGTTGCAGATATGAGTGTGAAACGTGTGTAGTGACACTGACACTTGTGTACTTGGGATGTGGACACCTGTAAAAGGACAAGTTCTCTGCTGGTGCATGGACCTTACTGGGTGAACAATATATGTGCTGCAGACCTGTCAGTTATGCCCTGTACACATGATCAGACATTCCGACAACAAAATCCATCACATTTTTTCAGACGGATTTTTGCCTAAACTTGTCTTGCATACACACGGTCACACAAAGTTGTCAGAAAATCCGATCGTTCAGAACGAGGTGACGTAAACCACGTACAACGGGACTATAAAAAGGCCAGTAGCCAATAGCTTTTGTCTACTAATTTATTCTGAGCATGAGTGGCACTTTGTCCGTTGGAATTGTCTACACACCATCGGAATTTAAACGATCGGATTTTGTTGTCGGAAAATTTTAGATCCGGCTCTCAAAGTTTGTGTACCGGAAATGCCGACGGAAAAAGTCCGATGGAGCCCACGCAAACACGATCCGATCACACATTTTCCGTCGGAAAGTCCGACCGTGTGTACAGGGCATTAGTGTGCAAAATCGGAAAATCTGTTTGACCTGAGGGGAGTTGCAATTATGTTCTAGCCATATAAAGAAAAGCAATGCTAAGAAAACCAACTCATATCAACCTATTAGGCATATAAATAAATGTTCGATTTCTTTTTGGTTGGTGGTTAACTTGCACATCACCACTACTCTTTGAACTGTCTTTCGCATAATCTTGTATTCCACATTTTGTGTATATATATTCAATTAGATCAGATGTTTGATGCATTGGAAAGTTTTATATAGTTACAAGTTAATAATTAGGTAAATGTATTTATTCTATTCTTTCACTACTTTAATAAATTACCATTGACAGAGCTGTGAAAAATCCAGATGATCGGGAAGCACGTTTCTCTATGCACTTAGCAAGTACGTTTGCTGGAATAGGCTTTGGAAATGCAGGAGTACATCTCTGGTGAGTTAAGAAAAAAAAGTGCTACATCTGTTCAAATAATTGGACCTCTGAGCTCACTAACCAATGAGCTTCTTATCTTGCACACAGATTAACGACTGCTTTTTTTTTAGTTATCATGTTACAATTATCATACAACCTTATTTCAGTCACAGAAAGTGGCAGGTTTAAAGACTCTAAGGCCCCATTCACACTTGAGCATAGCGTTTTCAGGCAGAAAAATCGTGCGATTTTGCAGTGTTTTTACAGCGTTTTGCCACGATTCTGTGCAGGGCAAAAGGTCACCAATGTAAAAAGAAGAAAAATGCCCAAATCTGCCAGATTCAAGCAACAAAAAAGGGTCCAAAACTTGTTTGAGCTTCAGACGTTCGGCTTCAGGCGACATGGAGTAGAGATGTGAACCATCTCCATTGAGAATAATAGATTTTTTTCCCCTCCAGCGTTTTGTAGCTTCAGGCTTCAAGCTACAAAACGCTCAGGTGTGAATGGGGCCTTAGGGCTCTTGTAACACAAAGATGTAAAGTATCAAGCAAAACTTCACTTATATCTGCCTGGAGTTTTAAAGAGCTGAAGTCTATAGGTCACAGCAAATATTAATTCTGCAACATGTGTAATTAAAAAAAAAAAAGTTTTTTTAATTGTGTTTAGTTTATCTTTATATAGAACTATCTTTACTACCAATATCTATTTAAATAATCCCCTACACCATAGCATTTACAATGGTAGAGGAAGGGTCATTATTCTGAACCATGTTCATATCTGGGCTATTGCTCATGGGGAACATGCCTAATGTAGGGATTAGCATCTAAAAGATATCATCATTGTGCTGGGGGTTATTCATTGCCTGGGATAGGACCAAGTTAAATTGCTTCACTGCAGTAAATCTGCAAGAACATTCAAAGTCTGTATTGCTGTCTGGCAGGGGAGTCTGAATCATATTGCCGACCAGACTGAAATACAGTTCGCAGGTAAACCAGTTCACCTATATTTTGAATACAGTAAGTACAAATTTTCTATTTTATATAAAGTATATAATGCATAGACATAGGTGATAATGTAATATGGAGGTTTTTATACTAATGACAATGGCCAAATAAACTCAAGTATGCCTTTCTTTTGCTTGTAGCCATGGCATGTCATACCCCATAGCAGGCCTGGTGAAGAAATACAGAGCCAAGGACTACAATGTGGACCACCCAATAGTGGTACGGATTTCTGTAGTTGTATTATGAATCCTGCAACACACCACAGAAACTACTCTCCTAAAACTTACTAATGACTTACTAACTGCTAAAACCAATGGTCATTATTTTGTACTCTTACTTTTGGACCTCTCTGTTGCCTGTGATACAGCTGACCACACACTTCTCATAAAACGAAATTCCCTTGCCTCTGTGACTCTTGGCTGGTTCTCTTGTTGCCTATATCACTGCACTCTTCCTCTTGCCATCTGGGTCCCCATAGGTTCCGTCCTTGGACCTCTTCTTTTCTCTATCTACACCTCCTTCCTTTGTCAGCTGATAGCCACTCATGACTTCCAATACCATTTCTATGCTAAGAACATCCAAATCTACAGTATCTTTCTACCCCTCAGCTCACCCCATCAGTCCCATCACTCATCACTAATTTACCAATGATTGCATTAGTATGGATGTCACACCATTTACTCAAACTCAATATATCCAAAATTGAGCTCATAATATTTCTTCCCTTCCCTGTGCCCCCTCCCCTGATGTCAAGATCAATCACACAACAATTAATCTCTTTCCACAAGCCAAGGTGTTAGGTGTAATCCTGGAATCTGAACTCTCCTTTCTGCCCTACATCCAATTATTGTCCAAATCTTGCTGCCTCAACCTTCGTGAGATCTTCAAAATATGCTCCTTCTTAACCAACAATGCCACAGAGCTACTACATTACTCACTGGTTATCTCTCGCCTTGACTATTGCAACTCCCTCTTTATTAAATTACCTTTACTTAGCCTATCCCACATCAGTCCATCATGAATGCTGCTAGACTCATTCATCTTACCAGCTAGTGTCTGCTATCCATCAATGTCTCATTTGGCTTCTGCTGTTCAGTTTCTGCTACCCCTTAATGCAAATCCCTCCATTAGCTTCCAATCAGCCAACCAATAAAATTCTAAATACTAAAAACAAACTAAAAAAAATCAACAACTTTGACCCCAGCTACATCTCTAATCTTGTTTCAAAATACCAACCAAACCATTCCATTTGCTCCTCCCAAAATCTCCTGCTTTCCAGCTTCCCAGTCAGTCACCTGCTTTCATGGTATCCTCCAGGACTTCTCCGGAACCTCTCCCAATCTCTGGAACTCCTTACCCAATCTGTCCAATTTTCTCCTACTCTATCTACCATTAGGCGATCCCTGAAACCCCATCTCTTCAGAGAGGCCTATCACACCTCTAAATAATAAACTGAACTTTTATTTTCTCCAACTGCTCATCTCCCACAGGTATTAACTTTTGTATCCATTGACCCTTCCTATAGAATAACCAGGGTCCTCTGATTTCCCTTGTATTGAATGGTAATGTAACTGTACTTTCTCCCTCCATTTTTTAAAAGGTTGTGCAAACTGCTGGTGCTATATAAATCCTATATAATAATAATAATAATAATAATAATAATAATCCTGCACTCACAATTGACTTCTAGTTTTTCTTATATTTTAGCCTAAATAGTTGGGAAAGTAGTGGCAAATGACAGTGCATGGTAGGTAAGGATAGCCTTTGCCTATTTGGGTAAAGTGTTATTTCACCTTTTAAGAAAAAAAGAAAAGGTGAACTACAACTGTACACCCTCCCCTCCACCCTGGTGCCTGCTTTACTTACCTCTGGAGATGATGAGCTATCATTCTAACTACTTCCTGCCACTGTACCAACTTGAATTATTAATGGCCCAATTTTGCTATAAAGCCCAGCTGGCAAAAAAAAAAGGTCCCAACCACAGGCACGTTTGCTGGACAGCTGCATTGCCATGTAATTGTTTTGAACGTATACATAAAGGCACATGGAAAAAAAAAAAATTCATATATTGGAACAAGATAATTTTAAGTATTAACTCTATAAAGATAATGCAACATTTAAGTGATATTTCTCCTTGATTGTTGATTAAGTACATTTTAAAAGTGGGATCATTGTTTATTAACTGACAGTTTCAAATGTGATACCTTTTATTAAATATTTAATGTTGATTTCATTCTAATAACTTGTCTATACTTTAACAGCCCCATGGACTTTCAGTGGTGCTCACCTCACCGGCAGTGTTTTCCTTTACTGCAGCCATGTGTCCTGAGCGCCATCTGGAGGCAGCTGAGATACTTGGTAAGACTTTAGGTATATTAAGTCAGGGAATTGACCGTATGACTCTGAAAGTGTGGTAAACAAAACAAAGCAAAAAAAAAAATATATATATATATATATATATATATATGTAGAGGAAAGCCGCACCCAGTCTTTAATTAGTGCAGTGCAATCTGGTCATCCCATTGACAAAAATATAAGAAAAATTCCAGAGGATTGCTGCACTTAAAATTTCTTTATTGACCCAAAGTTCAAACAAACATTACATAATGTGTAAGTTCATTACGTTTCGGGCTCACAAGCATAAACCCTTCTTCAGATCAAACGCACATCTAAAGTCAGAGCTACACACATGGCCTAAATACCATAATTTCACACATTTGGAATCAATTATGTGATTAGCAATCGATCAAATACAATTTAAATCCTTTTCTTATACATACTTATATCACAGGTGGGGAAATGGTTAGCCAAACATAGAACCCTCCCATATTTGAACAGAAACCTTCAACACATTTAATCTGTCAAAAAGACAGTGTATCACCATCTAGACATCACATCAAATTATCACCTAAATGAACAGACATAAATCCAGATCTGTATTCAACCCCTTGGGGGCAATCGTATCAAGAAAATTAATCCAATATACTTCTCGCTTTTTTAAAATAGATTCTTGTTTACCAATTCTTATTTATCCCCTCCAGCACCATGAATTTCAATTGAGACATCTAATTTCCTTTCTCCAAAAAATGTCTCGCTAAAGGCAACTGTACTAATTTGTGTCTGATTCAATATTTATGCTTTGCAAGCCTTTAACTTTCTGAATGGTCTCTCCAATGTAAAGTAACCCACATGGACATTTTTTTGCATATATTACATATGACGATTGGGCAAGTGTAGTAGCCTTTGATTTTAATATCATACCCCTTTTGTGGATGGTATATACTCTTGTCTTTTATCACAGAGTTACACTGTATACAGGATAGACATGGGTAATGACCCTGTGTTACGGGATCCAAAAAAAGTTACTATTTGGCTAGGAGGGATATATTGGTCAGATCTGATCAATCGATTCCTTAACGTTCGACCTTTTCTATATGAGGATAAGGGGGGGCTTAGAATTCACGAATATTCGGATAATTCTCTCTTAATAAACCCAATGTTTCTTAAGGATAATGTGAATACCAAGTGAATATGGATGATACTGTGACACAAATGAAATTGTCCTATCATTTCTATGGTGATGCCTATTATCTGCTAAATGTGTATGTTCCCTTTTAACTAATGAAGCTGGATAACCGCACTTGACAAGCCTGGTTTCCATTTCCTTTAATCTTACTTCACATTATTGTGGATCACAAACAATTATTTTAACCCTATGCAGTTGGCTCCTAGGTATCGAATTAAACACCCCATGGGGGTGAAAACTCTTGTAGTGTAATAATTATGATCAGTCTTTTTATAAACAGATCACTCTCTATGTTTGTACCATTTATTTTCAGTAATGTGTCCAAAAATTAGATCTCCCTATTACTATGCAAGACATTAAATTTCAGACCTGGGACTAAATAATTGATATGCTGATCAAACAATAAAAGGGTTCCAATGTCGCTATCCCACACCGCCAAAACATCAATAAATCTGAACCGCCCCTTACAGTGCTCAGTAAACATTTTATTATTATAAATGTATGAGGTCTCAATCCTATTCATAAATATATTTGCGTACGGGGGTACAACATTGAAACCCATTGTTGCGCCTTTAAGCTGCAAATAATGGGTCTCTTTAACCTCTTGCCCTCCACACTATAGCCGAATGACGACCACAGCGGGGACCCGAATTTCCGGGAGGCCGTCATATGATGGCCTCCCCTTTTGTACACGCCCCACGCTGCCCCTGCAGGGCGCGTGCGCTGTGATCACTGGGTCACCGAGACATGGGTGATCACAGATCTGAGTAAGGGGCTAGTCCAATGACAGCCAATGACAGCTGATCACATGATCTAAACAAAAGCTTGGTAATTGTTTTTTTTCCACCTCACACTGACAGTGAGGAGAAAAAAAGCCGATCACCGGCTTATCTGCAAGGGACATTGGTTCCGAAGAGGCAATTCTGCCTCATCTGTGCCACCAGTACCCCCTGCCAGTGCCCACCAGTGCCACCTATCAATGCCCACAAGTGCCACCTATCAATGCCCACCAGTGGTGCCAATCAGTGCCACCTAGCAGTGCTTGCCTATCAGTGCCCATTATTGCCACCCATCAGTGCCCATCAGTGCCTGTCACTGCCACCTCCCAAATCATATGGGCAAACAAGATATTTGGGGGGCACACCCTAAAAAAATGCATAAAGATGGTGCTGCCATAAGACCATACAACAGAACAAAAATATTACAGTGCACACATGCAAAACTAACATTTACCACCAGCAAGGCTTTTTAAAAACATTATCAAAAAAATATGGGGATTTGGTCACAACATATTGCTATATGGTGCTTAAGCCCACTTAGGCCGCGTACACACGGGCGGATTGTCTGTCCAACTTAGTCCGCTGAACCGTGTTTCAGAGGACAATCCGCTCGTGTGTGGGCTTCAGCGGACTTTTTCAGCGGACAGTCCGACGGACTTTGTCTTTCGGAATTTCCGTAATTTTGTCCGCTGAAACTTGGTTTTGTCCGTCCAAACTTGGTTTCAGCGGACAGTCCGCTCGTGTGTAGGCAAGTTGGACGAACTAAGTATGGCGCATGCTCAGAAAGGGTTTACACGGCCGAAGGTTGCATTGCAGTGTATTGGACGTCGTTTTTCTAGTCCCGTCGTACGTGCTGTACACGTCATCGTGCACGCGACTGTCTGTTCATCGTGTGTGGTCAAGTCCGTTCAGTCAAAAGTTGAACGGACTGTCTGTCGGATTGTCTGACGGACTTAGTTGGGCAGACAATCCGCCCGTGTGTACGCGGCCTTACTGCAACAAAGTACCCCATGATTAGTGGGTCCTACACTATCCATAGATTGGGAGATCCTGCTTCTCTGAACCATGGGAGCTATACTCCTCTATATGGGAGAACATGAGGTCTCCACCATGACACAGGTGGTCACTAATGAGAGGTACTTACTGAGGGAGTGGGGTGCTCCACCCAAAAGGATTTGGTCAGAATCCATACAATAGACAAACAAGATATTTGGGGGGCACACCCTAAAAAATGCATAAAGATAGTGCTGCCATAAGACCATACAACAGAACAAAAATATTACAGCACACACATGCAAAACTAACATTTACTTCCAACAAGGCCTTTTAAAAACACCTAGACATTTTCAAAAAATATTCTCAAAAAAATATGGGGATTTGGTCACACCATATTGCTATATGGTGCTTAAGCCCACTTACTGTGACAAAGTACCCCATGATTAGTGGGTCCTACACTATCCATAGATTGGGAGATCCTGCTTCTCTGAACCATGGGAGCTATACTCCTCTATATGGGATAAAACATGAGGTCTCCACCATGACACAGGTGGTCACTAATGAGGGGTACTTACTGAGGGAGTGGGGTGCTCCACCCAAAAGGATTTGGTCAGAATCCATACAATAGTCAAACAAGATATTTGGGGGGCACGCCTTAACAAAATGCATAAAGATGGTGCTGCCATAAGACCATACAACAGAACAAAAATATGCCCCCCAAATATCTTGTTTGTATATATATATATATATATATATATATATATATATATATATATATATATATATTTGTAAATGTCTAGGTGTTTTTAAAAGGCCTTGCTGGAGGTAAATGTTAGTTTTGCAAATGTGTGCTGTAATATTTTTGTTTTGGTCTGGTTGGGATTGAACAGGGGTAGAAAAACTTCCACTCACCGAGACAAAAAAAGCGGGGCCCACTAATGAAACAGGGAAATTATATACAGGTATGGCAATGAGCACTCTTCTACTAATTGTAGAGGGGCTCCTCAACTTTTGTCTACAACAGAGAACATACGACTATTGAAAAGGTTCATATAAGGTGCATCTAGCATAACACATCTAACAAATAGCATATAGCCATCATGCATGTTCCTTAAATGTAGTATCAAGCTCACAGGGTCAGCAATAAGATATCAGAGG
The DNA here is from genome assembly GCF_037356315.1 of Lithobates pipiens. NCBI lineage: Eukaryota > Metazoa > Chordata > Amphibia > Anura > Ranidae > Lithobates > Lithobates pipiens. Next base: position 463,911,490 of record NW_027507764.1, read on the forward strand.
GTATATATGTTTAGGAACTCTGTTGAGGTACCATTGGGCCCCTGTATGGAGTGATGGGGACAACAGAAAAGTGGAACCCAGGGACTCTGTGATCCCAGATTAGGGTAACCAGTTAGATTGAAGGGGCAGTTAAATAAAATTTTAAAAAAAACAGAGGAACAAAGTATACCACTGGGATTTTTGCCCATTCCTCCTTGCATAACTGCTCCATCTCCTTCAAGTTGGATGGTTTGCGCTTGTGAACAGCAATCTTTAAGTCTGACCACATATTTTCTATTGGATTGAGGTCTGGACTTTGACTAGGCCATTCCAACACATTTACATGTTTCCCCTTAAATCACTCAAGTATTGATTTAGCAGTGTGTTTGGGGTCATTGTCCTGTTGGAAGGTGAACCTCCGTCCTAGCCTAAAATCACACACAGAGTGGTACAAAATATCCCTGTGTTTAGCACCATCCATCTTTCCCTCAACTCTGACCAGTTTCCCAGTCCCGACTGCTGAAAAACATCCCCACAGCATGATGCTGCCACCACCATGTTTCACTGTGGGGATGGTGTTCTTTGGGTGATGTGATGTGTTGGGTTTGGGCCCAACATAGCTTTTTCTTTGAAGGCCAAAAAGTTTAATTTTAGTCTCATCAGACCAGAGCACTTTCCTCCATACATTATGGGAGTCTCCGACATGCCTTTTCACAAACACAAAACATGCCATTTTGTTTTTTGCTGAAAGTAATGGCTTTCTTCTGGCCATTCTGCCATAAATCCCAACTCTATGGAGTGTGATTGTACAGATACTCCAGTCTCTGCTGTGGAACTCTGCAGCTCCTCCAGGGTTACCTTAGATCTCTGTGCTGCCCCTCTGATTAATGCCCTCCTTGCCCAGTCTGTGAGTTTTGGTGTGCGGCCATCTCTTGGCAGGTTTGCTGTTGTGCCATATTCTTTCCCTTTGGTTATGATAGATTTGATGGTGCTCCTAGGGATCATCAAAGTTTTGGATTTTTTTTTTTATAACCTAACCCTGACTTGTACTTCTCAACAACATTGTCCCTTACTTGTTTGGAGAGTTCCTTGGTCTTCATGGCAGTGTTTAGTTAGTGGTGCCTCTTGCTTAGGTATTGCAGCCTTTGGGGCCTTTCAAAAAGGTGTGTATATGTAATGGCAGATCATGTGACACTTAGATTGCACACAGGTAAACATCATCTCACTAATTATGTGACTTCTGAAGGTAATTGGTTGCATCAGAGCTTTTTATGGGCTTAATAACAAAGGGGTTGAATACATATGTACATGCCAATTATCAGTTTTTTATTTCTGAAAAATAGTTTTATGTATATATTTTTCTAATTTTACTTCACCAACTTAGACTATTTTGTTCTGATCCATCACATATAATTCCGATTAAAAAAACATTGAACTAAAGGCTGTAATGTAACAAAATAGGTAAAAAGCCAAGGGGGGTGAATACTTTTACAAAGCACTGTATAGTACAGCTTCTGATGGATGTGTGGGGGGGGGGGGGGGGGTGTAAAAGGCAGGCATAGTCTTGACGAGTGGCCCAGTCCAGTGGCTGTGTTAGCCCACACAGCATTGGAAGGTTACTGCTGCATGCGTATAGAGGGACAAAGGACTGAAACTTTAAACAAAGAGAGCAGCCACCAGCACATGGGACACTTCTCATTCAGTGTGAGTACTGCCCTTTGTGCTTATTTAAAAAAAAAACTTAAAAAAAAAAAAAACGAAACTCAAGCTTTAAGGAACTACAACTACCTAAATAAACTGTTAGCCAGCTGGAGTTCAGCAAATTGCCCAGATGATATCTAAATCATGTATTTTACAATAAGGGATTTGTTTACTGAACTTTTTTTCACACCACTTTCAACCAGGATTCACACATTTTATAATTGGATCCTATTGTAAAAATGTTGGAATCACTGGTGAAAGCATTTTACAAATAGACCCCTAAGTTTTTAGCAAAATGTCATAAAAAGTATTTGTTCTCTTCTGCCACTAGATGGCAGCATACACTCATACACTGTCGATCATTTAAAAAGGTTCCCCATCCACAGTATATGGTTTATGGAAGGAAATGTGGTGTTTATCAAATGAATATCCTCTATGCTTGTGTTTTCTGCAGCATATCACTTACACATATTAATAGCAGATTATGCATTTTTTTTTAATCATATGTCAAAATATCATCTAAAAGCAGAAACTGTACTCTCCCAAAGTAAATGGGGTCCACTGATATGAATCTAGTATTAATCCTGGCCTCAGCATTATCCAATTATTTTTGAGCAAGCTTCCTTCTCATCTTAGTAGCCTACAGTCACATCTTTATATCTTAATTCAGGGGCAGATATCCAGACTGCAAAACTCAAAGACGCCGGACTTATTTTGGCAGGCACGTTACGGAAATTTCTTTTTGACCTGAATGTCGATGATGGTTTGGCTGCGGTGGGATACAGTACAGCAGATATTCCCGCGTTAGTGAAAGGAACTTTGCCTCAGGTAAGATTTTCAGTGATACCGATGGAAGATATAAAAATTATACTTTTGGCCCACACTTTACAGACTCACGAGGCTTAAAGTGGATTTCCACTTTTGTAGCCAAATTGGAATATTGCCAACTTTATATTTGTTACATGCCCCATTCACATAACATAACTTTTATACTGCTGCTTAGCTTCTTACTTACAGTAAAATCTTATTTAGCTCTCCCCTTCTATTTAATATGAAAGTGTTACTAAACCCTCATGCTTGTTATGCTCACTGTTGGACCTAAGGGATTAATACTCTGCATTGTGTGAAAGGGCTCTTTGATCCTCCCCTTCTTTCACTGTCCCCATTCTATCTGCTGATAGAACAGAGCTTTGAGTACAAGCTGCATATGCTCAGTTTGGTGTGTATTGCTACAGAGTTTTTTTTTTTCCTTGAGTGCATGTCATCAGCACAGAGCCAATCAGCACTGTCCAGAGAGAGGGTCAGGGGTCCTGCAGCCTCATAGGAAAACCAGGGGAGAATGAAAACTCCACCAACAAGCTTTAAACAGACATTGATAGAAGTCACAAAACTGCCAATGAGAAAGGGTGTTTTTTTTTTTTTTAGGTACTTTACTAAAATAATTCAATTTCCATGTTCTGTGTACTGTGGGAGACCAGATATAGTGAATAGAGGGTCCTGGGTTTAGTAACACTTTAAGGATGGGACTGGGAGTAATGTTTATCATAAAAACCCCTGCCTTTATTGTGCTAGCAGATCTGCATTATCAGTTGTAATCGTTGCACACTGTCTGCCCTAACCAAGGCTGCCCATACATGTTAAAATCTGACCATATGGACTCTGATTATGCAATCTCCACTAGATCTACAAAACGTGGTAATACAAGGACCTACCTTAACTATCCAATTCATTTGTATGCAGCCAGGCAGGGCCTTGCACTATCTACTTGTTTGTAGATATAAAGGAGACCTTGTGTGGTGACCTTAAGGCTTCAACAAAATGGCAGCCATCTGCGCACAGATGCTGACTCCCTGTTGCATGAATGTGAATAAAATAAGTAAAAGTAACAATGTTACGGTCAAATTGGAGCATCAACTCCTGTTCTACACCTGTAGAGAAAATGTGTTTCCCCTTTTTCGGGGCTTAATCATAGAGGCTTCTATGATTAAACCCCGAAAAGAGAAAAACACATCTGAGGAGTTCTTCTGTACAGGTGAAGAACAAGAGCTGATGCTCCAACTTGACTGTAACATTGTTCTCTTCACCACTTTATTGAAAAGGCATTAAAGGGCTTGTCCACCACAGACAAGAAGTAGATTCCTGATCCAGTAGCTCCATGTATTAAAGTGATTTGAAACCCCCAAAAACAAAACATTGAAACCTTCATAATTACATATTTTTATCTATCTATGCCCTTAGTTTTTTACAGAAAGCTTTACTCAAAAAAAATGAAATGTTGTTCTTGCAGTTTGAGTTTTACAGGCTAGCCTCCTCCTTGGAGGAAACAATATTCAGGCTCATAGAGCCTCTGCTACATTTCCACCACAGTGCATATGCTCCCTGTTTTGCTAAATATGTAAGTCATGTATTACTATACACAACTTGCATCCTAAGTCACATGATTGGGTTGGGGGTGGAGCTAAGCCATAGCGCACCATGTCGCTTTAGCTATTACACGCCTTTTCTTCCAGGCTATCCAGAGCGAAGTGTGCTGTCAGTCAAACATTGGACCCTTCTAGGTGCCAGAGCACATGCCTGGCTGACAGCGCACTGAAGTACTTGCTTTAAAGCGGTTGTATACCCTTTTATTTTACTTTGACCTACAAGTAAGCCTATAATAAGCCTTGCCTGTAGGTAAAAAGAATATCTCCTAAACCTGTGCGGTTTAGGAGATATTCCCCTTGCATGCAGCCGCTGACTTCAGCGGTGCATGCTCTCTGAGTTTCCTGGCTGAAAGGTCCGGTATTGCCGGAAAAAAGTTTCCCGTGCACATGTGTGGAAGTGTTGACATCATGGCTACAGCCACTCACAGCGCCGGAGCCGCAATACCGGAAAACACGCCAAGGGAAATTGTCCACTCCCTCAGCATAGACCAAGATCACCTGCCAAAGCCTCGTTCTAAGGTAAGTATTTCATAATGAGCTAGTATGCGGTGCATACTAGCTCATTATGCCTTTTGCCTTACAGGTTTAAAAATAATTAAAATAAATCGGTGTGTTTACTACCGCTTTAAATCTGTGGCTGTTTATGTGCCCTACATATACAAGGGGGACATATATTTGGGTTGAGCACCACTTTAACTGTTAATTATTGTTCAATCGTTGAGATGCTGGCCAGAGGTAACGGGGAGCTTTCATCTTTGTTGCAGTGGTGTCCATTACTGGTCTTCAAATAAAACACAAGATCCATTAAAAGAAAACATAATTTTTAACAATTAATACTTACTGTGAATAAAGCTAGTAGTCACCTTCACAAACCTCTTCTGAGCTGTAATACAGTATCTTTGTGCTTCAGAATCCCCATTGGTCTAGGTCTCTAGGATGTCCACCAAAAACCTAGCATCAACTGTGTTCTATTTGATTTTTATTTATTTATCAATGGCATTTATAAAGCGGCAAAAATTTCCGCAGCACTTTACATACTATACATTCACTTCATTATCTGCCCCTACAATACCACGAAGCTTGCGCATTCGGAAAAAAACACCCATATGCATACGCCACTACCAGCGTTTACAACCACATAAACCACGTACAGCGTATTTTGTAATTCATTCCTGTGGGCAGCATTAAAAAGCAGCTGGGTCTCCCAGACACAAATTAAGGAGTATTTTATATGGCCATATGCCTAAATATGCCTAAATATGCCTCTGTGTGCATGAGCCCTAAAGGTTTATGAAGCTGCAGCCGTAACATGAACTGAGATATATAGTTGGTACATATCATATGCATATGGCGATGCATGATTAAGCTTTCTTTAGCTAATTAGTTTTTATGACCATTTTATGTGAATAGTAAAGATATTTTTGTTATGTATTTGATGTAGCCCCTTCCCCTGCCTCCCTTTAATTTTATTTTAAAAATAGGATCTATGGCAGTTGCATATAGTGGATTAAAAGTTTTTTGTTTTTGTGTGTTGATATACTTACCTAGTGACTCCAGACCTAGGTAGGGAGCGTGCACTTTACCTGTTTGTTTTTCTTTTGTGCTATTAAACCAGGAATTCATAGAGTGATTATACTATCACAGGTGTACATTACAGAAAAAGTTGACTGTTTACGGTTTTCAGGCGTTTTAGTGCTAAAAATAGCACCTATAAAACTGCTTCTCATGCCTCCCCAGTGTGAAAGCCGAGTGCTTGCTCTTGCGGGACTGGAAAAAGTCCTGCAAACAGCATCTTTGGGGCGGTGTTTTGGAATGAATAAGGAGGACTTTGGACGTGCCTGAAAAGTCCTTAACATGGGCATTTTTAACCCCTTTTTCGGCCGCTAGCGGGGGTTAAAAGGGCCCTTCTAGTGCCCGAAAAGCGCCGCTAAAACAGCGGTATAACGCTGCTAAAGCGAGTGGCCCTTTACCGCTAACGGACCTGCCGCCCCAGTGTGAAAGGGGTCTAAATGCACAAATTGTCCTAACCTTTACAGATACAGAAGCTGCCATATTAGCCTCTGTTTGATCTGCACATTTGATCAGTTATGACACCAGCCATTTAATGGCTTGACAGTTCAATTGAGAGAGCAATCAACTGTGAAAGTTATCATTCACAGCATGCCTTAAATATAACTGTTTTGGGAGGTAAATAGGTGGGTTTAGTTCCACTTTAATGATCATAATAGAAAAAGTGCTGAAAGGCTGTCATAGTCGTTAACATGCAGTAAAGCAGAGAGGACTGCTAAGTGACAAGCTGAACAGTATACAGTATAATACACATCAGTGTTGTTGGGTGGCCTGAAAACAAAAGCAGAGTAATAAACAACCATTCTCTCCAAGAGTAACTAGTAGTAATGGATAATGTATAAAAGTTAGACATCTTAATTCAGCCAAGGAAACATGCAGACATCAGCAGGAGGGCCATGGTAAAACCAGCAAATGCTTTGCGATTAACTAGTGTTTCTTTGGGAAGGAAACAGCTGTCTTTATGCTTGTCTGCTGTTCTAATTGGATACCCAGTGATTTGCATGTCCTAAAATACTGACAAGCTTTACAGCACATCTGTTCCTAGTACTTGCTGTCTAATTGCCTGCCTGTAGCACTAGCCACAAGTCATTATGTATATGTGGTGAGACGCAGATGTACAGCAGTGAGACTGTAAGCTTTTCTTCCTTGGAATATGGTTCAGAGGTATCACAAAGTTCTGCAAGTAGATGACTTAAAGCAAATCTAAACCCAAAAACAACAAATAAATATGTTGCCGCTTACCAGTACTTTTTTTTAACTATTTTTCCTTTATTTTCAACTAGGGTTACTACCAAAAACACGCTTCCTGTACTGGGATGACAATGCTTGCTCACTGTACTGTATGCAAGGAGGAGCAAAGGTGTCACCCAAAGACTAAAAGATGGCCCCGTCTGCTCAGCCCCAAAATGCAGGGGGAGATGTACTTCTGATCAGCTCAGTAATTTTTTTTTAGAAAAGGCCTGGATTCTTTACTAAATACACAAAATCTAACTGGATACTAAAATATATATTTATTTATTTAATATAAATAATAATACCAGGTTAATAAGGTAATAACCGCAGGTTTAGTTGATCCAGGAAATATCCGATTGCCTCCTATGAAATTAGTAACAAATTATTTTCACCCCCATTGGATCAAAATTGGATCATATTTTATTGGGGGGGGGGGGGGGTTGCCTGTGGGATGCCTTCCTCAGCACTGACTGGCAGTAATACATTCTTTCATTCATAATTATTTACCAGAATAATGTCCTGCCTGCCAGTGTCATATTGCCAGCATCTCAGTGTTGGTGCCCCTGCACTACATGTCAAGTTTCCATAGTAGAATGAAGTACTACTTACTTACTTACTTACTTTTTTTTTTTTATAATATGGAATGCTTCACAAATTTGCGTGTGTCATCCTTGCGCAGGGGCCATGCTAATCTTCTCCGTATCATTCCAATTTTAGTATATGTCCTGCTGAAGCGAGGACACTACTTACTTACCTTTTGACAGGTATGCCTAGAAAAATTGCGAGCAAAGTTGGGATACATCTTGATGTATTCTTCTAGAGTTGAATCTAGATGTACAGTTAGTGTGACCCTATGACTAGTAGATTGAGAAAGAGGGGAGATGGCACAAGACAGTTGGCCTTGGGGGCAGTAGACTTAAATTTGGCCTGAAGACCTTTCATAAACCAGTTAGAAAATCCTTGCCCCTTCTTTATCCTGATTTTGTAATTTTAGGAGGAATTCCCAAGTATAGACTATAGCATCCCTATATAGAAGCAAATTACCTGGCCCCATAACTGGTCATAGAAGAGACGAAAGTAGGAAATCTCATACTTTCCGTCCTGTCACCATTGTCCAATATACATATAATCACTCTCCTAGGTATAGTTATCCCTAAGATTTTGCTTCCCTCCCCACAAAAGTATGCTTTGCAAATGTTTCATTGCTTATCATGGCATTAGATTTCGAAAACGGTAAAGCAACAATCAAATATATTTTATTTTATTGTCCTGGGTGCATTTCAACTGTGCCTGTAAGTGTCTCCAGGCAGCAGGCAAATACATGTATTCATTTATTTTAGCCTGACTAAATTCCTGGAATATTGTCATATTTCCTTTTTGGTCACTGTTTTCTCCTGTTTGCCAAAAAAACAGGACCTAGCAACCTTATAAAATAATGCAAAAATAAGCCTCTGAAGTCACTTACATTCTTTACTGTATTTCAGGAGCGAGTGACAAAGCTATCCCCTCGATTACACTCTGAAGAAGATCTGTCAGGATTGTTTGAGGCTTCCATGAAGATTTACTAGCCGCACTGAATGCATATCGATGAATATAGTTCTGGATAATACCCATTATACAAACTAAATTGTGAACTAGTTTCAAAGATGTTACAATGACTTTTAGACTAATTGTTTGCTGGCTGAGATGTATCTGTTTTGTTTGGGTATGTTACCATTTAAGTTGGGCCTAGTTAAACCCTTAAATCTCTACCTTAAAGAATAATGTACCATCATGCCTTTTTAGATTAAAGGAACAAATACCATGGGGGTAATTGATTTAATACTATTCTATCAAGAATGGCAGAATTATATAAAATATCATCCTAAAAGGAACCTGTCACATCACCCTAACTTTGACAACTTTAACGTGGTAAGAACAGCTGCCACAAGGTGCTTGCAAGTGCCTTTGCTATTAGTGAAACTCTCTTCCATTTACATGGGAAGCCCCCAAATACCGAACACACATTGTTATTTCACACTCAGCTCCAAGTTGGAGCCCTGCCACTTCCCCTACCAACCCACAACCAGTGCATGCATACTTTTTTTAATATTAAAGATCCATAAAGAAAATGTTTTTACTGTGTATTAAAGTTCGGGTGACCTAAAAGGTTCTTTAAAAGTGAATCTTTTGCTATAAATAAACTGTGAATTAAAGCTTTACTTGAAAACACTTTCCCACTCTTGCTAGCCGCACCACTTGTGCTAAAATACCAACAGCCTACTGGCAGGTGATAAATAAATGTGTGTGTTCTTTAGTGAATTGACTTTCTCTATTTCTTTTTTTTCTTTGTTTTTTTGTTTTTTTTGCTGTATTTACCTCACATTGGATATCTCATGCGACATATCCAAAAAATTAGTCACGTGACCTTCATATTGCATGCAGGAGCCTTTAGTGAATAGACCCCACTATGTCTATAAATGTCATATGTTTTTTTAGCAAACATCGCCAACTGATTGTCCCCGAGACATAGTGAACCAGCCATATTGAATTTTTTTTTCAACATAAGACAGACATTGCTTCTTCTGAGAATATAAACAAAAGGATTATTGGGCAGGTATACAGACTAAATATAAAAGTGCAAGCTGCTGGCAAAAACACAACAGGACCAATCGTGATAAACAAAAAAATGCGTTAAACATAGATAGTGAATAAACAAGCGTACATAAAGTGTGAAGTGTGAACAACTGGTGCTGTTCTGAACAATGCCGATAAATTCCTTGATGAACATCCAGTTACAGTGAGTATAATTGATGTGCATTTTTATCACCCAAGTGCACCTCCACCGATATTGATATAAAATGCCTCTTTACCAGAGGTCTAGACTCCAAATTATAACAGGCGTGATACTGAAGTATAGAAGATCCAATCAGCTTTCTCTATTATATTGCAGGTGGTGGTACTGTCATGGCTGATGGGAAAGTTTTCTCCATAGTAGGGCCCATGAAGGAAAGATAAAACAGCCACATAGTGTAAAACTACTTGACAGTTTATTAAAAGAAATCAGTGTTAAACACTTACAGAAATCCGATATAAAACATGGGGTGGAGTCCATGTCCGTGAGGTACCACGCACGGCAACCCTGTATACTGATCAATCAACTTCTGGAATGTCTTGGATCTATTAATGCTCATTTTATCAAATCATGTGGCTCCTCCGGGGGTAGCACTACATGGTAATATTGTAAATACAGTACATATAGTCATACGTTTGATGCATTTACTAATTACAAAAAAATTTGCAACTATGCAGTCATAGATTCCTGAATTATCAGCATTCTCAGAATGTCCATATTGTAGACAAGAATTAGAACTCATTGAATTCTGTAGATAAAGTTACTAGTGATTTCATTCCCTTAGCATTATTTTTCTTCAACACAATTTCAGTTGTAATTCTAGGGAAGAACACAATGAACTTGGTAAACCAAAAGAGGTTATTGATTGGCAGCTAGGTGAGAAAACCCCAGCAGTGTTTAAGTGCTCTACCCGGAGCACAGCTTATTGAATCATACCCCATGTGCTTCTCAATAGAGGAGTATAATGCACTTAGAGACCACAGTCACAGAACACAATTACTAGACACATGGAGCTGAATTTTACACTATATTATGTTTCATACAGAATTAATGCAGCCTTCTGCACACAGCATATTAAGGGCACATATTGTCACTCGGATTTAGTGACATCCTAAACCGCTAAGGTGGAACAGTGGGCCCCTTATTAGAACACTTATTGCCAGATGTCATTTTTTTTTAGAAATTGAAAAATATAGTGATTTTTACTATTTTATTTTAATGCTTTCTCTACTATTTTTGTTAATATATACCTTCCTTACCTGCAATTCAACCTTTATCATTGTAGTGTGAGAAACCTTGCAAGGATGTGTCATTGTGGTTATGATACATTAAATGTGCTGGTTGGGATCTTCCAGGCTTAAATGTCCCTGACATCCTTTCCTCCTTTCCCTTTTCTACACTTTTTCTCCTTCTATACTCTTTGGCTTTCCTACTGTGGAGGTCCCTGCTTATACAGTATGTCTCAAAAGTGAGTACACCTCTCACACTTTTGTAAATATTTTATTCTATCTTTTCACGTTACAACACTGAAGAAATTACACTTTTCTACAATGTCAAGTAGTGAATGTACAGCTTGTATAACAGTGTAAATTTGCTGTCCCTTCAAAATAAGTCAACACACAGCCATTAATGTCTAAACCGCTGGCAACAAAAGTGAGTACACCCCTAAGTGAAAATGTCCAAATTGGGCCCAAAGTCTCAATATTTTGCGTGGCCACCATTATTTTCCAGCACTTAACTCTCTTGGGCATGAAGTTCACCAGAGCTTCACAGGTTGCCACTGGAGTCCTCTTCCACCTCCATGACTACATCAGGGAGCTGGTTGATGTTAGAGACCTTGCGCTCCTCCGCCTTCCGTTTGAGGATGCCCCACAGATGCTCAATAGGGTTTAAGTCTGGAGACATGCTTGGCCAGTCCATCACCTTTACCCTCAGCTTCTTTAGCAAGGCAGTGGTTGTCTTGGAGGTGTGTTTGGGGTCGTTCTCATGTTGGAATTCTGCTCTGTGGCCCAGTTTCCGAAGGTAGGGGATCATGCTCTGCTTTAATAAAATATTTACAAAAAGGTGATGGGTGCACTCACTTTTGTGAGATACTGTATATTTCTTTATTTTCTGCATAGCAGACCCAGCATTGGCACCAAACCTATGAGTGCCCCTTACTCTGTTACTGGCGCTCAGTCAATGTTCTTGCATACATTGCTAAACCATTATTGCATTACTAATATATACTTTGATATACTTATTGTTCTGCTCTTCAATTTTTCCTCTTTTTTGATGTTTGATGGACACTCTTGGAACTCACTGATATTTCAATCTTGCTAATATACTGTATTTGTATAAGGTTATGCTCTGTATACTTTAGAATCTTTAATAAAGATTATTGACAGAATATTGACATTTATGCGGTTAAAATTGCCCACAACCCTCTGAGAGGAGCAGAAGGAGCACACACCTTTTGTCTATAGATGTTTGTGGCCAGTGACACAAAAAAGAATTGCCTAAAAAGTCAAGTCTCTTCTATGAAGTGAGAAAAAGAGGAAGCACTGTATGTTAATTTTAAGCTTATATAAATTAGTTTGGGGCATGGTAGTGTTGGTAACAGAAATCTCATACACATTTTTAGCACAAACTTCATTGCATGTCTTACAATTATTGCACCAACACACTAGTCTCACCTGCCTATTACAGCAATGTAACCCCTATACCAATCCATTAAAAACAAACCCTTAACCTGTACCTAACCATAAACCTTAATCATAATTTAGACTCTTGTATCCTATCTGAAAGCAAATTATGGGTGGGACATTGAGGCACAACATTTATTCATATACATAAAAAAAAAACAACCATGCAAAGGTTTACAAGTATTTCCATAAAAACAATCATACATTTAGAATCTCATGGTGATAAATATCATATCGGTGATACTAGTATAAAATATTCTGTGCCAGCATATGACAGCCTTTCTCAACCAGGATTCTGTGGAACTCTAGGGGTCCTTCAGAGATTGCTAGGGGTTCCTTGAGCAATGAGCAGTTTCTGCTTCTCAGATAAGGAATCACTGACCCAATGATCCTTTTAGCTGCCAATGTAAGGAGCATTCTTCCCACTGGCCAATACGCTAATGTACTGTACCATGAGCTGTAGATATAGTAATTCATAGGATGGTTCCTGAAAACCTAGAAAGTGATTTTAAGGGCTTCTCCATGTTAAAAGGTTTTGAAAGGCTGGTGTATGATCGTCATTGAAAACACTGTACTATGCACTACTTAGAATGCCACTGAATTTTCTGCTGCCTTCTTGCAGCAAGGATGTCATAACAGGCAATCCTATTGTGACTCACTGAAAGCTTGCCTTTCCTACAAAACCACAACTAGCACACCCTGATGACAAGTTTTCCTGTTGGAAAATCTGTATTGTTGAGAGTTCCAAATGTCTCATAGCTTAGTGATCCTAATAGCTCACAGTCCAATATCTGCCCATGTTTTACCAGTACAGTACACTATATCAACACAATTTCAACCTTAATTCTAAAAGTTGAGCTTGGTCCCACTTCTCCTACCTCTTCTGCTTACTTATTGATCAGGACCAATAGGGGAGAAGAGAAGGTGGAAAGTTGGGTGTAGTTTACATTTTAAAAAAAAAGTTAAGAGTTGTATGTCTGCAGGTTATAAATGGGTAATAAAAAACATGTAATCTCTTTAAAGTACAACCAAAAGCAAAACATTTTTTAGTTTTAGATAGAGTGGAGATGTATTAGAACCCGTGCCAGTTTTATTTTTTTTGCTGTCTGTGCCCCCAATGGGGAGATTCCGCCTCTCTTTGTGCCCTGTTTACCATTATTATTGAAAGTAAAAGAAAATCACAAATTTGGGGTTGTCCTCAGAAAAGTAATTTAATGGGAAATCTTTCAATGGAGGACACTAGTTCTGGGGACCTAGGGGTCCCCAAGGGAATTTTCTTAATTCCTGTTTTGTCTTTGGGAGAAGAAGTAAGGGGAAATCTCCTCAATAGGACACAGATGGCAAAAAATAAACAGACAAGGACCCTCCCTTACTCCATCCAAAATGAGAAAAAAAGTTTTGCCCATAGTTTTACTTTAACTTTTTCTTAACACATTATCATCTTGATTATATATGATATACCTATCTTTATATTATTATTTTTTTAATATATACTATATACTATTTAAAATAGGATATGACTCAGATATAAATTTGAATGTAAACATTCTAAACTCTCAAATCTGTTATGCCGCTTAAAATACATTCTAAACTCTCAAATCTGTTATGCCTCTTAAAATACCTAATACAATCTTATTTAATAATATAATCAATCTTGTTCCTTAACTTTAATTACTGTGTATACCAATAAAATGTTAATCTGAAAAAAACATTCATTTATATACCTGTTACTCTAAACACGTGTGAATACAGTATTCACTCAAATAGGGTCACAGTCTGCTGACTTTTGCTTTTTGTAAGCCCAAGGAAGCATGTAATGCACACAAATGCACCTAGAATTTCTGTTTTAACATGTGCACCTTATGAAGTCAATTAAGCAAAATAATTTGTATTTCATAGTGCTTAGGTAGTGCTTAATATCATACTATTATACTTTGTTTTATATAATAAATTGAATGTATTTATATTAAAATATATTTATATTAATATTAGTTAAACCCACAAATAGAGACTCTGAACTCGAATAGAGCATCGGGAAACTTTATATTCAAGTAAGCACCACAGCAGGAAAAATGCATGGCGCATTCCGTGCTTCACGTAGTGACTCTATGCCAGTTCTATGCGATCATTTGCAGTGATGTAAAGCTGTTGCAAGCCAATCTCCTGGTGGCAGCAGCATAATCATTTGCTAAAAAAATATATATTTTTACACTTTTACACCTACTAATATTAGATTATTAAATTTGATTATTAAATACAGTGATTTACTTTTTTATCTTCATATATCTGGCTTATGTCTGTTATAAAAATTATACTATAAGACACAGTGACAGTATAACTTAAAAAAAAATCTCCACCCCTTATCAGAAAAAGAAGCCGTCCTTTAAGTTAAGTGGCCGTGACTAAGCTGAGATTTCATTGGTTAGCTGCAGGCAGGAGAAAGTATCTCCTCTTCCCCAGTAATCCGACTGCAACATTGCAACTTTGTATCAAAGCACAGCAAGAGGCAACAACATTGGGCTGAGCTGTCACAGGCATTTGTGAACACTAAAATATCATACGCACCAGTATTTACACAGTTGTGCCAGAGAATCTCAGTACAGAATATAGATGCTGAACATATATTCCCTTTTAGGGTTTATTTTGATGGACATTGCCTTTCTGTGTTTGACATGTGTCTATTGACTCTATTGATTTTTACTACACAATGGGCATTGCAGTTCATAGGCTGCATTTGACCTGTTTTGCATTGGGTTGCAGGTCAAACATAGACTTTGCATGTCATAGACTGCATTTTTCAGTTGAGCACAGGTGCATTTGATAGGAATGCCTGTTGACATGAACCCTTGATGAAGGGTGGGAGCAGTGGAAGCACAGTGATCTCTGTGGGAGGTAATACACTAAAACCTTGTACATACGATTGGATTGTTGGCCAACAGAGCGTCAGACTTTTGTCAAAAGGGTGTGTGCTTGGATCTTGCATACTAACGGGACACAATTGGCAAACAAACACGAATATAGTGACATAATACGTGGCATTTCAGCTCTTGAGTGCCACCCTTTGGGCACCTTCTGCTAATGTCATGATTGGTGAGCATTGATTCCAAGCATGCGTGTTTATACTTTGGACTTTTGTGTGACGGACTTGTGTACAGACGATACGAAAATATGACAACAGACTGTTGTCCAGTGAAAATTTATTAGCCTGCCATCCAACATTTGTTGGCCGAAAGTTGGACAATTGTCTGAAGGAACATACTAATGGTCGGATTTTAGACAAACAGTCTGTCATCACACAATTCCCTGCCAACAATCATCATGTGTAAGAGGCTTTATTTAATTTTCCTAAGGTGGCAGGTGGGTACACACAACTTATTTTTTTAATTAGGCCAGTGGGCTAAACAAACCAAAAAAAAACAGATTACTCCATCCACATAAGCAAGATGGATGCAAGAATTACACCCCCAACCCCCCCCCCCCCCCCCGGTCACTGGGAGATTGTATTCTGATAGTGGGAACTCTCGCCGTCAGAATACACTGATCAGCACTGCAGCCATTTATCGAAGAAGAGTTCCCAATGGGTGTGTTTGACAGAAGCTGACCATTAGATCAGGGAGGTCTACACACAGTTCACAATTCAGCCAGTCCCTTCTGAACTGGCCAAATTTTGATCCATGTGTACCCAGCTTTACACTATTACAGGCACTTAAAGCTGAACTATGGCCAGCTAAAACTATAAAAATAATGAATAGAAGGTGACACTGTTCCTTTAACCCCTTCCTGCCAAGCGTATGCAGATGTGCGGCCTTGGCTTTCGGGGGTTATACCGGGATGATGCCCGCAGCTGCAGGCATCATCCCGGTACCGTTGTTTAGAGTGGGCGATTGGCTTTCCAGGGATAACAACCAATGCGGCTAAAAGCCGCTTGGCTGTTATCCCGGAGGAGCGGGAGGGGACAACCCCCCCTCCCTCCGCTCTGAACAGGCCTTCCGCCCCACCGGGAGACCCAATCAATGATCCGGCTCTTCCGGCGCCTAGTGACAGACTGGAAATGGCTTTGTTCCAGTCTCCTGATTGTAAACACAGACGTGACGTTACAACGTCACTTTCTGTTTACTGAGCTGCCAATGGCGCCGGTTTGACCAGTTCCCGACCAGCGCATGACAGTGTACGTCGGCAGAATGGCACGGGCAGGCATATTGGTGTACAGGTAAGTCCAACCTCTAATGCCACCCTGCCATCGCGGGCGCGCCGCTGCCGGAACGCTCGTGTGCTGGTCGGGACCCCCGTGAGTCCGGTCGCAGGTCCCGCGGACTCGATTGCCGTGGGCATACCCGCGATCGTCTCACGGGGCGGCTGAATGGAGAGATGCCGTTGTAAACAGCATCTCACCGTTCTGCCTAGCAACTAGTGACGCTGATCTCTGCTCTATGTGATTGGAGCAGAGATCAGTGTTCACTAAATGAAAGCCCAGCCCCCAACAGTTAGTAGCACACCGCTAGGAACACTTAACCCCTACACTGCCACCCACTGGTTATCCCATTCACTGCCAGTGTCATTTACACAGGAATCAGTGCATTTATATAGCAGTGATTGCTGTATAAATGACAATGGTCCCAAAAATATGTAAAAAATGTCCGATGTGTCCGCCATAATGTCGCAGTCACAATAAAAATCGCTGATCGCCGCCATTACTAGTAAAAAAAAAATGATTAATAAAAATGCCATAAAACTATCCCCTATTTTGTAAATGCTATAACTTTTGCGCAAACCAATCAATAATCGCTTATTGCGATTTTCTTACCAAAAATATGTAGAAGAATACGTATCGGCCTAAACTGAGGGAAAATTTTTTTTTTATATTTTTTGGGGGATATTTATTATAACAAAAAGTAAAAAATAATGTGTTTTTTTCAAAATTGTTGCTCTATTTTTGTTTATAGCTCAAAAAATAAAAACTGCAGGGGTGATCAAATACCACCAAAAGAAAGCTCTATTTCTGGGGAAAAAAAGAAGTAAATTTTGTTTGGGAGCCACGTTGCATGACCACGCAATTGTCAGTTAAAGCGTTGCAGTGCCGAATCACAAAAAGTGGTCTGGTCTTTGACCAGCAAAATGGTCATGGGGCTGAAGTGGTTAAAAAAAATACACAGTATTCAGAATCGCCGAAAATGGCGATCTGAATACTTTGAAGTGCAAAGGAGGGGACGGGGGTCTTAGAGACCCCCGGTCCCTCCAAAAAGAGTACCTGTCACCACCTATTACTGTCACAAAATTCATTGTGACAGCAATAAAAGTGATCGAAAATGTTTTTGTTTTTTTAAACACAATTTAATAATTTAAAAATAAATAAGTAAAAAAAAAAAATTTTTTTAAAGCACCCCGTCCCCGCGAGCTTTTGCAGCTAAGAAAACGCATATGGAAGTCGCGCCCGCATATGTAAACGGTGTTCAAATGACACATGTGAGGTATCGCTGCGATCGTCAGAGCGAGAGCAATGATTCTAGCACTAGAACTCCACTGTAACTCTATCCTGGTAACCGTAAAAAAAATTGAAAGCCTTGCCTATGGAGATTTTTAGGTACCGCAGTTTGTCGCTATTCCATGAGTGCATGAAATTATAAAGCGTGACATGTTTGGTATCTATTTACTTGGCATAACATCATCTTTCACATGCAAAAAAATGGGCTAACTTTACTGTTTTGTTTTTTTATTTATTCATGAAAGTGTCCCTTTTCCCAAAAAGTTTAAAACACAGCTGTACAAATACCGTGTGACATAAAATATTGCAACAGTCACCATTTTTTTCTCTAGATTCTATATTAAATATATATAATGTTTGGGGGCTCTAGGTAATTTTCTAGCAAAAAATATGGATTTTAACTTGTAAACACCAAATGTCAAATAGGCTTAGTCATGAAAGGGTCCTGTAGATTTTTTTAATGCTGGGTTTACACTTTCAATAACATTCACTACATTAATGCAGTCTATTCACTAATTTGGTAATGTTTTAGGATATACACATCAAAAAAAAATCATAATTTGTTAATATAAAAAAAAAAAGTATATATAGTTTGTAACCATATGTGCATGTTACACAGGTGGGCGATGCTGATCCTATTATTTCACAAGGTCTTTATGATGGAAAATAATAGACCCTCCATAGATGTCAAATGCTCACAAAAGAACTAATACCCCAGAGAGGTATTCCTCAATAAAAAAAAATGGTATTGCTGGCATTAACTGTGTTTTTTTAATAATAGACCCGCTTTAATAAGTCTACTTTGCCAGTCCACAGAAGCTAGCCTTTAAGAGGCATACCAAACTTTGAGAGGAAGATCACAGTATAAATTGCTTAATCAGAACTCCTGAAAATAAATTGGAGTCTAGAACATTTGTAAAAAAAAATAGTATTTTGGAGTGGTTTAGACAGGAGTCAGCTGGTTGTAAGGGACAATGAATTACATAGAACCGTATAATGACAGCACTCCATTAACCACTTTCAGACCGGACCATTTTGCTGGCCAAAGACCAGACCACCTTTTGCGATTCGGCACTGCGCCGCTAGCTGACAATTGCGTGGTCGTGCAACGTGGCTCCCAAACAAATTGACGTCCTTTTTTCCCACAAATAGAGCTTTCTTTTGGTGGTATTTGATCACCCCTGCGGTTTTTATTTTTTGCTGTATAAACAAAAAAAGAGCGACAATTTTGAAAAAAAACACATTATTTTTTACTTTTTGCTATAATAAATATCCCCCAGAAATAAAAAAACATTTTTTTCCCTCAGTTTATTTTATTTTAACGTATTTTTGGTAATAAAAAAAATCGCAATAAGCGATTATTGATTGGTTTGCGCAAAAGTTGTAGTGTTTACAAAATAGGGGATAGTTTTATGGCATTTATATTAATATTTTTTTTTTTTTTACTAGCAATGGCGGCGATCATCGATTTTTATTGTGACTGCAACATTATGGTGGACACATCGGACATTTTTGACACATTTTTGGGACCATTGTCATTTATACAGCAATCAGTACTATACAAATACACTGAGTCCTGTGTAAATAACACTGGCAGTGAAGGGGTTAACCAATAGGTGGCAGTGTAGGTGTTAAGTGTGTCCTAGGGGCGTGTTGCTAACTGTAGGGGGTGTGGATGTGTTTTACACATCACTGATCTCTGCTGCAATCACAGGGAGCAGAGATCAGTGACACTGTTGCTAGGCAGAACAGGGAGATGCTTGTTTACTTTAGCATCTCCCCGTTCTTTCTCCCCGTGAGACGATCGCAGGTATCCCCGCGGCGATCGAGTCCGCAGGACCCGCGATCAGACTCACGGAGGTCCCGACTGGTGCGCATGCGATGGCAAAGAGGCAAATTTAAAGGGACGTACCTGTACATGACATTCTGCCGATGTACATTGGCGTGCACCAGTCGGGAAGTGGTTAAAAAAAAATATGTATAAAAAATAATTAATAAGGCAAAGTATCACAGGAAGATGAGAACTTATATGTTTAATGCTTAGGAGCACCTAATAATTTAATAATTATATAGGGGTTGGTTTACTAACAGCAGTGTTTAATCATTGAGGATGATTCATTGGGCATGCAAAAATACTGTTTTTTTTCCACATGATCGGGTATTCTTTGCAAAGCATATGTTTACCACAATCACTAAGCTGATCAGTTTGCAAGAGAATTTTACTTAAGCTTAGTGATTGTGGTAAACATATGCTTTGCAAAGAGTACCCAATCATGTGCAAGGAAATATTTTAAAAAACAGCATTTTTGCATGCTCATGATTGGATGATGTAAGTTAGCAGAGCTTTACTTCCTTTACTAAGCTAACAGAAAATTCCATTGCGAAGTGAACAGCCTCTTTGCCTTTAGTAAATCATACCCTATGATTAAACACTCCTAAGTGTAAAACATGTTAGAGATCTCATATTCTTCTGGTACTTTATAGGTTATATTTATTAAAGAAATTATTCTATTTTAAACTGGAATGATGCCATCCACATTTTTCAATGTTTGTAGTGTCAGAAATGAGCTATACTTGCACGTGGGTTGATTGTGCTGGCAAGTATGGATTAACCTGGAGCAGTTTTTCTTTTTTGGTTATTGCCCATAGAAGCAATAGGGCGATGATCGCGAACCTTGGCACCCCAGATGTTTTGGAACTATATTTCCCATGATGCTCAACTACATTGCAGAGTGACTTGAGCATCATGATAAATGTAGTTCCAAAACATCTGGAGTGCCAAGGTTCGCCATCACTGCAATAGTGCATTAGCTGAGGACTGCTTGTTGTACAAATGAATCTCTGCATCAGACATTATTTTCTGTATACAGTAAGTTTTTGGCACAGTATGGCATTGGCAGGAATTTAATACAAAATCATCTATTCTCCTATATTTATATGCAAATTTGCTGACGTTGTCCTAGTAGCTCCTTCAACAATCCAAAGATATGCAGGTAGGTTAATTGGTTTCTGTCCAAAATTGGCCCTAGTATATGAATGGGGACCTTGGATTGTGGGCTCATGAGGGTAGGGACCGATGTGAGTGTGCATTGTACAGGGACAATTGTAGACACTCACTCAGGTTGGACTGGTGTCTTTATTCAACCTCACTAACTATGAAACTATGAAACCATCTTTACTGTGATTTTTCTACGAGATCCAACAGGGCAGCATCACAAATCTACCGTGATCTTGACTTCAATCCAGGCCTGCAATATTAAAGGACCTTTTCTAATTCTCACTCCCTATCGCCATGATTGATAGCTGGATTTTAACAAGCACTTTTCTTTGTTAAGAGATAAAGTTTAAGCCTATGGACATCTTCCACTGGTCATCACCAGGGCCATGAAATACCTTCATTTGTGTTATATTTCTGTGCCAGCGCCTATTATGTTTATGACTATTAAAGCATTAAATCCCTGCTGTACTACACAAGTCCCATTCAGTGCTAGATAGATGGGCCACTGATCTTTTTATGTGTGGTTAATGGATTTGTTGTGATCACTTCAGTGAGCATCAATAGAAGGATAAACAATTCCTTTCTGGAACATGCAAGTGCCCATCTGCTGAGAGGGTTTAGTGGCGGGGAGAGGAAAGCCTTGAGCAGATGAGCACGCTAGCCAGTCTCATGCTAATGACATGCACTGCAAAAGCTGGACGCGTGGCTCAATTAATCACACTGTAATTGAGTCTTTGGGTCACATTTCACACCCCCTGTCAGATGTGCGATTTCATAGATAACAAAGGCCTGGCATCTCAGGCCAGAATACTTCATAAATAATGCACTTTTATGAATATAGTTGGTTCTGTTGAACACATTTTTTAATGATGATTTTGATGTGTAAATTGAACTTGCTACATTAATCCGTAGCACCCCGAGGAGACCCCAGGCAGTGCTGAGACATCACAACTCTCCATTATCCATGATGTGCTAGAAGTTAGGCAGCCCATACTGATACTTGTATATTATGTGCAGCATTGCCTTTCTAAGTTTTAATCCTGAGCTGTCTAACTGATTTGCTAAAGGCCAGATGATTCATCAATTAGCCATCCAGCTAAGTCAACCTAACGGATAATTTCTTTAAATAAAAAAATAAAAAAATTGGAGAAAAAAATGACCCTGTCCTAAAAAGTGTCAGCAGTTTACCAATTAGATAAATTGACACATTGATGTGGAGTCTGTCCAAAATCATTTAATAAGGTAATGGTAATTTCTGTGAAAGCAATTATTATTTGCATTGGCCAGGAACACGGTGTAAAAATCTTTCACATTTATACAGCATGGCTTGATGTTTCCATAGAAAGCATGAATATTGCTGATTTTCAACTGCTGCTTGTTCAACAAGAAGGAAAAGGGAGAAGCAAAAGAATTTGCTCCGCCCACCTATGGGGCCAGGGTAGACTACATGTTAAAAAATAACAGTTATTTAGTAAAGTTTTGTTAAATAAAATTTTAAATATTATTGGCTAAAAGGCAAGTCACATGTTAAAATGGCACGAGCTAGCCATTATATAAAGAATTAATACTGCGTAGGAGCAGCAGACAGTGGTGGATCAGCTGAGAAGATGAAGCATCCCATCCTCCCTCCCACCATTGAGGCCCTTGTTATGTGATTTGGTCCTTTTCTCATGAAAAAGGGACAGTTATGGATATATTGAACATGTCTTGGTATTAATTCGAGCTGTCGTGGCTTATGAATTATAGTGATAATATACGGTTAAAATAAATGAGTGTTGTGTTTTAAAGAAAATGGACATGTTTATTATTGTTATAAGTTGGTAAATTATAATACCAATAATAAAGGACCCCAGCCATTCAAATCCATTGTAGTATTGTTTTTTTTTGATTCATCATTGTCATTCATCATTTATAATTGTAATGTAATTGATCTGCATACGGTCCCATACATAAAAGTAAAAGGAAGTACAATTTCCCCATTTTGTAATAATATCCTGCAATGCTGCGATCAAGCATCTTATATGACAGAATTGCGTAACTACCTAAAAAAGGCACCTCTTCAATCTTTACAGCAACTTTGTGAAATGCAATTGTATACCAGAAACATGTAAAGTCCCATCATGCCTCTGCCTCCGGGTGTCATGCTTGTTTTGTGGCTGTTGGAGTCTTGCTATGCCTCATGGGATTTGTAGTTCTGCAACAGCTGGAGGTCTGTTAATTGCATATCCCTGATGTAGAGATTCTAGTTTGGTCTGGACCGCCTGGGTTCAGCCCTGTGCTCTCCCTCTTCAGAGCTCATACTTTGACGTCAGATGTATGTGCCAGGGCTTACCATGGAGAAAATAATGGCAATTTCTATCCTTACTTTGGTACATTGCTCTACACTAGCCATTCCCAACCAGGGTTCCCTGAAATCCTGGGTTCCTCCAGAGGCGGCCAGGGATTCCCTGCATAGTTCCAGGTCCAAAGCCACTTGGCAGAACCAGC